>NC_135014.1:7458708-8867875 GCF_051020955.1 Megalopta genalis | reverse complement strand
ACATTGCGATCGTGCAGGGCTTCCTGGAGGCTGCGTTCAGCCTCATAAGGATGGCACCGCACTGCTGCCTATTGAACATACTGAACGACGACGGGCAGTCCCCGTTGCACCTGGCCGTGTTGACGAGACAGCCGAGGATAGTGCGACGTCTCATCCTGGCAGGTGCAAATCCCTCGCTGAGGAACTTTCGCGGGAACACGGCCCTTCATCTGGCTTGCGCGACCAGCGATCTGGCCTCAGCCATGGCCCTCACCGATTCGTTGACACCCTTAGAGAGGAACTACCTTCTGCCCGGAGGAAAAGTGCCGGCCCTGCCGCAGAATCTCGAGCAACGAAACTACGACGGTGAGTCGCAATCTCTTGCCTCAGTTTTTTTTCGATATTTAACCTCGATCAACACCGGATCTACCAAATCGGTGGAAATTACTAGTTTCTGAACCAGCCTATAGCTATAAAACGATACGTATATGTATATATCCACGCTGGTCGCGTTTAGAACTCGAACTCGGTAGTAACTCGAGACGTAAGAACCGTGTCTGTTGCTCCGGAACGGGACGTTAAGAAGGAAAGTCAGTATTTACAATTATCATCTCGCAGCAGAATATTTTATTGTATCGGTCAACGGATCGACACGCATCCGAAAAGGATGACGCAACGTTCATCCTTGCGTAACGATCCCAGGAACATGATTCTTCCTGAAAGCGCACGAATTTTTCTCTCCTTTGTCTCACGGTTCAGCGTCGTTGTTAATAACGGGTGAGTTCAGTGCCCAAACGACTGTTCCAGCTTCTAGAAAACTAACAATAGCCGTACCGTTTTCTCTCGTGTCCTCGTTTCCGTTTCCTTTGTGGCTCGTAAATCATATTCGTCGTGGCTATTCATAGGGATCTAAAAAGCGGGAGAGTCTTGGAGGCGACTGTTGCGAAAGAAATGTGGCAGATAGGCGAACTTTTGACCCTGTGAATATGTATATCGAACAGAACAACGAGATAGCGTTCGATTCGGTCGTGTGTCTCGTTAACGAGGAAACCAAGCGACCGTGACAGAGAATCCTCGGAAAATCCTAACAGCTTTTACCGCATGAAGCAACAGTCACTCCGACACGAGCGCGTTCGAGGAGGCATAACAATCCTGTGACCACGATTACGCGTGGGTTTCCCGTGATTTCATCGTGGATCGAGACCGTGATCCACGGCCCAATCGCGCACGCTCGGAAATCCCATTAAAACAGACCGTAGCTGTAGGACGATTCACCGTAACTGGCTATTTCTCGGTTCCACCGCGTCTCTGATAAACCATCCTGGCTCTCCCTGATCTTCGATTATGGTTCCTCTCTGCAATCGACGATGACTGTCGATTGTGAAGTGATTTAACTCATCTCGTTGCATTTCTTCGAAGAAGCAATCAACTCATCATCTGTGTTTTAATTGCTATACTGGCCCTTCTTATGCCTTCCGACGAAAATAGTTTACCAAAACAAATATATACATCGGGACAATAGCAATAGCAACAGCAACCGAAACCGAAACCGATTTTTCTGTCCTATTGCGTCCTCGCCAAAGAATCCAGTTTTTCCTTGTCCCCTGCGGCAGCAACGGTTAGAGGAAGCTCAGAAAATCGATTCGAGGAACCGTTTACTCAGAAGACTCTCCCGCATTTTTCGGCTCGTGATTCCTCGATCTCCCTTTGTTCGCTCAGCTCCGTCGATCGCCTCCCGCCGAGCTTTTCGTCACATACACGAAACGAAAATGCTCGAAACGGCCACCGTTCGTTTTCAAAGTTCCGGAATTCCCGTGTAACGTCATTCTCCGACGCGCTCCATCAAGGAGCGGATGCACGATCAGGAGGCTGCTGCTAGCGTAACAGCTGCTTTTGGACCATGACGAAACATTGGGCACTCGGCGGTTTGTTCAAACTACTTTTTCGGAAATCCGAAAGGTTCTTTTGCTAACAACCTAGCTCTTCGGTTAAGGCCGTTGCTGTAGTTCTCCGCGGTGGAAAATTATCGCGAAGAAGCGTGTTCTCGAAGTTGGCGTAACTTGTACGTAGATACCCGTGACGTACGGAGCCTAATCGATCGTCCAGGCGAGCGTAAACATCATCGTCTCGTTTCCCGGTGAATGGGGGTAGAGAGAGGGAGAGGGAGAGGGAGAGGGAGAGGGCGAGAGAGATGCGTCTCGAGGGAGGCGTTCTAATTTAGGGCCGCGGTTTTTCCAGATTCCGGGGTAGATTTCGCGATCGATTCGCGATGGTCTACTTGAAATGTCGAACGCGCAGAGGTTAGCCGATCTCCTGTGCGTCTAGGGTGCGCAGAGGGAGGATAGTGAGGAATTCGGGCGGGTCGTCTGTGCGTGCGAGCGTGCGTGCCTTGTTACATCACTCGTGTGAGACGGCAGGCAGATGTTTGTGATATTTAAAAATATCTACGGTACTATTTGCGTGTGTCGCGGTATTCTCGGCTCTCGATTCGACTCGGGAAACCCCACAGCGGCGTGGGACTTGGTGGGTTCGACCCGCTTTCACCCCCACAGCCGCGCGACCAGCAGCGCGCACGTCGTCGACCTTCTTCTTTCCTGCTTTCGAATTCCGAATTTCATTATATGCGATGTCGTTCACCGCTCGCCGGATTTCAATTGCAGATCGGCGACATATCGCGACGGGAAATTCCGCGCGAAATGCTAATCTGGAATCGGGGCCGGTATCGGCGCGTGTCAACGTTGAGCTTCGCTAGATCGGCAATAGAAGCCCGCTGATGGCACGCGTAAGTGTTCGCCGGCGACGGTGATGGTAACGAGGTTTAATTTTAGTCGCTTTGAACGGTACGAACCGAGTTTGGACCGTGGGACGACGGCCAAACCTCCGACGACAATGATTCACCGCGGCTTCCTAGTTCTATCTATATCGCCGCGAAGCATGTGACTCGATCGCATCATTCTAAAGTACGCGACGGTCCCCCCGGTTAGGCTCGGTCGATTAACAAATAGAAATCGCGTCTAAATGCGCTCCGAGCGCGCCACAATGCGACCGCCAGTCTGCTAATTCCGACGGGGCGCCCTGTTGGCAACCGGTTGCGAATGCTCCGAGCTTGATCTCATCGTCGATCTTCTTCTCTAGAGCGATCTAGAAAGATACATCGGATCGAGGGTTTGGGGTCTGGAGCGGTCTAGAGAGAGAGGAACGTACATCCGCGCGAGGAACATTGCACCGTTAAAACCTGAGCCTCGGGACTTCTATGGTCCAGAGAGATCTAAAAAGAAACTTTTACTCGAATTTTAGTACTAATCTTGGCCAGACTAATATAGCCCAATTTTGTACGTACACGTTGTGCCGATTATATTCCATCGCTCCTCCGCGCAGAGGATTCTGCAGCAATTTGTACATGACTGGTCGCGTATTCTGATTGCAGGCGAAATGTGTCTGCACATAGCAGCCGCCTCGGGCCAAGTGGAACTGGTACGGCTTCTGCTTCGTTTCGGAGCGGATCTGGAAGCCAAGGAAGCGTTGGCAGGGAAGACGGCGCTACACCTTGCCGTGGAACGCGGCTGTCGATCAGTGGTCGCGTTTCTGTTGAAGGAGTGCAGGCCCTGCTTGGACTCTCAGACGTACGCTGGCATCACGGCCTACCAGATCGCCTTGTGCTTGGACTCGCAGATCGCCAGCGAGTTGGTGAGAGAGGGTGCGACGCCGGAACCGCTGCCAGAGTCGGACTCGGACAGCAGCGACGACGAAGATGTAATCGTCGCGGCTAATTACATGCCAGCGATCGCTAGACTCAGGCAGAACGTGGTCGGAGTCAAAGTGTAGGATTCGATCGATTGCTACGAAATTTATACCCAGACTTGTTGCCGGATCGCGACCGGTTCAGGACCGTCCCAACACCGGAAAATTTAGGGTATCCGGGGGATCAGATTATAAGTATTATAAACGGACGGTGTCGATGCGATGATAATTCGAGGAACGATGGACGATCGGCGATCATTGTAAACCGGAGATTTTCTCGGGACAATGTGAATAGGTGCCTCTGTGAGGAACAAGTATTTCGAGGAACGAATACGAATGGGAACAATGCGGAGAGGTATCGGATAGAAATTTGCGCTTAAGGAGATCCTAAGATCTCGATTGTGTAAATATGAGGATCAATGTTTGGGTTGCGAGAGTGAGAGAGAATGGGAGAGAGTAAATGGCGTCGAAGCGAGATAGCTAGCAATAGTATATATTGTATTCGAACGTTCGTGTTTTTTAAGCTGTACATACGTATACATATTTATGCTAGGAAGAGACCGAGATAACACTTAACGAGTAGAGATATTTATCAGGGGGAGAGAGACTTGCTCTCTTGACCGTGCCCTGTTGTACATAGTCCTTTCTTCTGTTAGTCAAAACTTCTAAAGAAACGTGGAGCGTGCCCTCTCCGTGTCAACGAACATTACAGATAATATCCGAACACCGTTATCTAACGTGTCCACGATCATTTCTTTCTTTTAGCAATAAAAGTCCTACGATGAAAATTGAACTGTTGCGAAATGTTTTTATATTGTCGCGGAGGCGTGACGAATGGGGTTAGCAGGGGCAACGAAAGCATTTATAGCGTATGCAAATGTGTGAAACACGACGAAGGAAAAAGATTAACGTATATCCAACACTCTGTTCTTAATTTCATACCCGATCACTAATCAATCGCGTTACCGAGTATTATCGTCTCTACTCTCTCCGTCTCTCAGCACTGAGTTATCGCTCGTCGGTATTCCCCATAATTAGGAAATAAACTGTTATTTCTCCTTTTGGAAATAACAGTCATCGGTTCAGGCGAAAAAATCTCCCCGAAATTTTGAGTAAACCAAAAATGGGGACCGTGGAATTCCGGCTGAGTTATTTTGGGATTGTCCAATGATGCTACGTCGTTTCGAGTAATCTGTAATAGCATGAACCGTAACATATTTCATACACGTGCGACAGAATTCCCTGACGTGATTCATGCGTAAAAGTATCCTACGTACTCGCCCGTGTCATCCGGTTATCAGGTCAATCGTGGATATCAGGAATTACGATGAGCAAAAGTCTCGCGCGAGACGCTAAGAAGGGGGAAGCCGGCTAATTTAGCCGAGACCGGCGTAAAAATGTAGAGCAAGGACCGGGGTTGGTTATTTCGAGTCGATCGCCGGTGTGTAACGGTCTAAGCATTCCAAGAACCTCGTGGACTTATTCCTTTTTGGGGGAGTTTGGTCTGCGAGGCGTACAGGTTCCGGGATATATTTGGATCCTCGCGAAGAGGGGATGTACAACGATGTCCAAAACTATCTGCGGACAATCCAAACACCTCGTCCATCTTCCTACCCCCGGCCAATACGATACTTCTTTCCTAATAATCAATCTAAGCCAAGCAGAGCTGGAGCTTTCGATAATTTCATGGCAGCCATATGTATGTTTGAATTTTCTTTTCTTCACTCTGATGTTCTTATTGCTCGTATAATGGCATATGTTTATGGTTTGTAGGATGTGAAAAGAGTCTTACTGTAACCCTGGGTCAAACTAGACCCGAGTCCGCAGATTAAAATTCATCAATAAAAGAAGGGGAAGGTAGATGATGGTCGAGTACTTTGCTCCCAAGTGAGACGACAGAGGTAAATTCTGTCCAAGTTGCTTAGTAACGCTGTTCGTAACAAATTCTTTTGGGTATTACGTGCATTATGATGCACAGAGAAGGAAATATAGCATTGCGGTTTGCGAGTAGACGGTAAATGTGTCCCTTAAGAGACAGGAAACCAGATTTCAATGATACTACCACGGTTATCGAACTGCCTCGTGGATGGAGAAAAATATGCATCGACGAGAACTGTGGGGAATTCCCAGTCACTTCAGTTTGTCGATGGAAATACCGAGTTCCGCGGCAATGGCGACGAAAGCGCTGCCAGATCGAGCAACCTTGGCCAGCGAGCTGCGACGCTTTTCAGCCGCCAAAAAGTCATTCATACTCGCGATACGCCCACGCACGTGAACCATTAACGACTTTATTTTTTCTCGTTTCTTGCCCTCCCATTGGGCTTCCTCTTCTGCGACCCGTCAAACCGCGTATTTTTAATTTATATTCTCGTAAAACACAGCATTCCGAAGCGTATTTTGGTCTATGGAAAAATTTGACAGAGAATGGTGTGTAGAACGCGTTAGCATCTTCGACGACTTTTAAAATCCGACAGAAAACTTTTCCGAGTGATTATCTAACTTTTTACGCGTCACACGAGGCTCTCTTTTAGCAAATTGCATAACTGCCAATAGTTATTAATTGATAGTTCAAGGCACTGAGAGTAACTTAATTTAAGTAAAAAATCGAGAAGAACTATTGAAAGATATCGGTGAAACAACGTCAACGAGATAATTTATCGTTCTGTTCATCAATTTAAAATCCTGTATCTATTGAACAGAAACGCGTGATTTACCATTAGAGCAGAGTCGCGGTGATAACGTAGGAATTATATAAAACATGTGCGACGTACAATTATGCAAATACATATGGTGCATGTGAAGAAAGAAGTCGCGTAGAATATACAGTGTTTGTCAAAAGCACATGAAAATTTTTCAAATTCAATAAGAGTTATTTGTGCACTTTATTAGCAGACATACTGTGCTAATCGCAGAGTACAATTTCAACTTTTATCTCTGACTAAAAACTTAAGATCAACAATCGGGAGTTATGGTTTTATTAGGATCAATTTTTTTGAGCACGAGCATCGACTAATCAAATTCAAAATTTAGTTTACATAATGCACGTCTCTACTTTTGAGAAACAGTGTACATACACGTGTACTTGCATACGCGTTTAATTATGTATGTAATCTCAAACTCTCAAGTATTTCGATATGAAGTCCGATAGATGGCGTTTCGGACCCATCGATCCATTTTGTCTGACATTCCGCGTAGGACATAATTACAAAATGTCGAGTACATATTACCATTATTACAAACAGTACAGGGATAAGATGCGATATTGCGAAACGAAGCTTTTCAGGAATGAAACACTGGTTGATCGTCTCGATTGATCTTAGATGTTCGCCATAGTGTAGATAAAGTAGGGGGTATTCGTTCGAAAGTGCTAGAAAAACATCGAACATAATCAGGGAGGAAGACGCGTACAATCGCGATCAACTAGTTTCACTTGAATCAAGGAGCGGCGCTAGTTGTCCATTTCTGGAGCTTTCTGAAAATCTGCGCCGGTTCGAGGCTGAACCTGAACATTCATACGAGTCATTGCCGTATCATTACCAGCAGAAAACAATAAGTCTTGAAAACTGAAACGAAAGCAACACGATTCGACGGTGAAGCGTGATGGCTCAGGTAAACATATTGACAAATTAATCGGTTGCGCTCGCATACGTTGAATTTACGAAAACATTGTTCCCTCCGCAAGCTCGTTGATGGCATACACGTTTATCTTGAAAGAATTGTTGTGCTATCCTCGCTTCCTGCAGAACGATCTTTCTTGAATGTTCGATCATTGCGATTCACCAGGTCTCAACTAAAATCTGTTGCAAATTAGAAATTACTTTTAAACGACTGCGATAGTCCATGAAATCTTTAATTTTTCCTAAGTCCGCCACAAATGTCTCGCGAATGCGGGGTTAATGTCGACCGATTTACGCGAGAGATTGTATGGTCACGGTCTGGATTCGTATCGCTGAATTTTTGGATACAATTTACAGGTTACTGCGTTAAAAGAAAAAGGGAATTCTGCTTTGCAAGACGGAAAATTCGAGGAGGCTATTAAACACTACACAGACGCGATTGCCTTAGACGAAGACAATCATGTGTTATATAGTAACAGATCAGCTGCATATGCAAAAGCAGGCAAGTATGAACAGGCTCTGGAGGATGCGGAGAAAACTGTGACCTTGAAATCTGACTGGGCCAGAGGCTACTCCCGCAAGGGCAGTGCTCTTGCTTACTTGGGTAAGTACGACGAATCCATCGCAGCATACAACATTGGCCTAGAGTTGGAACCAGAGAATGTGCCGCTCAAGAATGCTTTGGAGGAGGTAAAGGCTCGAAAACTAGCTTCAGGTGTCGGTCATAGAGACATACCCGCAGACTTTCTTACAAAATTGTTAAGCGATCCTACAACTAGAAATTTCTTGAACAATCCAGAATTCTTAGAAGTTTTGCAAGAAGTCACTAACAATCAACAAGCCATTAATACGTTGTTGCAAAACAAGAAAATAAATAGCAATCTCAAAGACTTGCTAGGTCAGAACATGGACGCGGGTGAGCCAATGGACACGGATCCTCCTCAGCCTCCGAAACCCCAAAAGCCTAAAGAAGAACCATCTAAACCACAAAAGAAAGACGAAGATAACCTGCCTCCAGAAAAGAGAGAAGCGCTTAACGAGAAGCAGTTGGGCAACAATGCTTACAAGAAAAAGAACTTTGAAGAAGCTCTCAAACATTACAATAGAGCCATAGAATTAGAGCCTACAGAAATCATTTACCAACTAAATGTAGCTGCGGTATATTTCGAACAAAAGGAATACGAGAAATGTATTTCGCAATGCGAGAAAGCCATCGATATAGGAAGAGAGAATAGAGCTGATTTTAAATTAATAGCAAAAGCATTCACTAGAATCGGTCACGCGTATAAGAAAGTGGAGAACTGGAAACAAGCTAAGGTATACTACGAGAAATCTATGTCCGAGCATAGAACTCCAGAGATTAAAACTCTCCTCTCGGACATTGATAAAATCATTAAGGAGGAGGAGAGAAAAGCGTACATCGATCCGGTTAAAGCGGAAGAGGAGAAGGAACTTGGAAACCAGAGGTACAAGGACGGAGATTATCCTACAGCAATAAAACATTATACAGAAGCTATCAAGAGAAATCCCGACGACCCGAAATATTATAGCAACAGAGCAGCCTGTTACACTAAATTAGCAGCGTTCGATCTCGGATTAAAGGATTGCGAGAAATGCATTGAATTCGATCCAAAGTTCATTAAGGGTTGGATCAGAAAAGGGAAGATTTTACAAGGGATGCAGCAACAAAGGAAAGCTCTCACTGCCTATCAAAAAGCATTGGAGTTGGATCCCTCGAACAGCGAAGCATTGGAGGGATACCGATCCTGTGCAGTCTCTGTTAGCTCGAATCCCGAGGAAGTTAGAAAAAGGGCAATGGCGGATCCGGAAGTTCAAAGTATATTGCGTGATCCTGCCATGCGACTTATTTTAGAGCAGATGCAAAGCGATCCCAGGGCTCTACAAGAGTAAGTATTATATTATATTGCTTTCAGTATATTAATTATGGTACAAGCATCGATCTTATCTTTATTAACATGTAAATGTTCTCGCTTCCAGCCACCTGAAGAATCCCGATATAGCAGCAAAGTTGCAAAAACTGTTGGAGTCGGGTCTTATCGCTATTTATTGAGAACGAAAACTTTTGTACTTGTGCATTGCTCTGACATTTTATTGTCACCAAGTTCCTTTGATATTAAGGAAACCATGCCGTTCATTCTCTTTTTATTCTGTATTAGAAATACGTTATTCAAACGTGCAGGCCGCTTAAACGATGTATTCATTGTACCTAGTTTTTACTTTATAAGCGCTACACCCTTGATTTAAAATAATAAAGATATTGTAATTGATGTTGTAATAATAAAACAAGGAATAACAATAGCTATAACTAAGACATAACTATAGGACATACTTCTGTGATTTATTTAATGTTGGATTCAATATAAAATTACCTTTAAAAGGAACCATTTGGCGCTTCTTCGGTCACATAACTTCAATATTAGAATCTTTAGGTTTCTTTAGTTTCAACTTGCTTCGATCTGTATAAAATGTATCTGCGGCATAATGAACAAATAAATCATACGTTACTTCAACCGATAAATTGCGCAAATTTCCGGCAATTCTCACGCTAGTACCTAACTTTGTAACAAATTAGAATTAGAGAAAGTAAATGCATACAAATCTGTAGTCCATCAATCCTAGAACTTAAAAAAAGCGGCGAGGGAAGGGAGGCAACGTAGATACCAAGTTATCCTTATACATGTTGCCAACATTTCAATCACCGATATGGGTACCGGTTAACTGGTAGAATAAAAGTATAATTTACCAAGGTGGTAATAATTATTCATAAAGATCGCGCGTCATTTATGCCAGTGTAATTCACGATCTAGCTAAAATTTCAGGGAAGCATTTAGTGATTCGACTCTCATATATGCCTTGTTACACACAGATGTACACAGATTTATGGCTTGATTGCAGCGCAATCTATCGTGAAAGTAACTGAGCATGTGCGAACGACAGAGGTTCGCCGTGACAGTGGTGAACAGTGCACCTACATGTCTTACGAATGACTCCCACACACATACAAAGGATTAGTTTCCGGCGAGGATCCTCGAGGGCGTCGTAGTCGACGCATTAACACGGAACACGAACGACAGACTGTTGGCCCTGGAGCGAGAAACTAAAGAAAAACTACGGTCCAGAGATCGAACGGGAGAGGAATTGCGGTGTGGGCACGGAGTCGGTATTCATCGGCAAGTGACGGTGGCCAGGTAGATCGGCCCGGAAAGAGGATCGGGGCGCCCGGTACACCGGATACGAACCTGATCCATCTGAAGCGCGGTGGTCCGCCGCGTTGGTGGGCCTAGCAGACGACATGTTGGCTGCAGGGAGCACCTCGTCTCTGATGTTTTGGCCGCGATTTACCTCGGGGATTCTTGAGTGAGGAGATCGAGCGAACGTGGTGAGAACCGAGGTGCTGGGAGGAACGGATAGACAGACGAAGAAAACAGATACCACTCGAGGGTGTGTGTGAGAGAAGGCACACGGTTGGGTTCCCCGAGTGGTGGTTGGTGCTGTGGTTCTCGTCGTCGAGAAGCTCGCGGAGAGGGGTAGAGAGAAAGAGAGAGAGAGAGAGAGAGACAGAGTGGTACCAGCAGAGACGGAGAGGGGGAACCTGGACGAGCCCTCGAAAAATTGGAAAGATCCGAGGAAAATCTGAGGAAAATCCCAGGACCAAGAAGAAGAGGAGGGTACTTGGGGATCCGTGGGGAACCCCCTCACGGTTCAAGAGGGACAAGAGGGAACATTGAAAGTCTTCCTTATCTACCGGAGAAAGAGCCTTTAGAGAGGAAAAAGCTACCATAAGCAACGCTAAGCACCGGAGCCGATCTATTTTAACTTCTCGTTGTTCTGGCCGAAAGGTAGTAGGGCGGGCGCTGCGAAGTGAGGCTGAGAGATTGCTGGTGCCTCGTCGTTGTACACGAGCGACACACGACGCCGTGTGTCCCTTCATTCAGTTCCCTTCAGTTTCTCTAGTTGAAAACGATTTCGTGTGTGTCGTCTCCTGTTAGCGAGTCATCACAAGAGGCGCATCGGACGATAGTGCACCGTCAACCTATTATCCAAGTCCCGGCGTGTCTCGTTCTCCCACTCTATCTCTCTCTCTCTCTCACGCGCGCGTGCGAGAGAGCCTCTCTCGGTGCCTCGTGCTTACTCCCTCTATTGCAACCTGCCGCCGAGTGTCTCTCGCGCTCGCGGCCGGTTCTCGCCCAGCGTTTGAACCGAGGATTCGTAAGTGGCATCTCGGCCGGCCGATACACCACACTCAGCAACAATATACCGGTTGGTATATGCCTCGTGACACACCGAAAACCGTCGACGTCGCCCATGTCCGCCACGTAACGTTCGCCCGTACTCTTCTCGCCAGAGCGGATCAATTAGTGACCAGGTGTCACACTGGGCGCACTCGGCTCGTTCAGTTAAACTGAGTTTGAGATAAAGAGAGAGAGGGAGAGGGAGAGGGAGAGAGTTACAGAGCATCCTAGACACCATCTCCCTGCGTTTTTTCTGCGCGAAGTTAACGTTGGACCTAGCAGCACCGTCGCCGACAATGTGCGTGTATTAGCTATGGTTCCACGGGAGACAGTGAAAGAAGCCGTGAAGTGAACGTGTGAGGTGCGATACGCGGTACGGGGTTCGAGATATACCGTGTACGGTAGTCTGGTGTACGAAAAATCTAGGACCATAGACGAACAGGGATAAAGATAGTCGAGGGAGAGACACCGATAGGCGGGTGGCGAAAAGGGAAAGAGAAAGAGAGAGAGAGAGAGGGAGACGTCGATAGAAGGTCGAAGGCTCGAGGTGTAAGCGCCGACGGTGATAGATTAAGTATCGAGTGACAGACAGACAGACAGCCGGCCGGAACGAAGGAACGAAACGGACCGGTCGTAGACATCGAAACGGAATCTCTTCGGGAGAGGGTAGTTTTGCTACTTTTCTGATCGAACGTCGCATTTTGCACGCGGAAGAGATAAACAAGCTGGCAGAGTTTGCTAGAAGTATACCATAGCCTCGGAGCTCTGACAGAGCAATCTAGAGGGAGAGAGAGAAAGAGAGAGAGAGAGAGGGAGTGTGAGAAGGTATTTTGGCGTGCCGGAGAGATATATATCTCTGTTTCTTTCGAACGCGGTGACAAACAGAGAAGCAACAGAAGTGGAAGGGAAGAGCGAAGAGGGCGAGCCGCGCGTGTCTCTCTCGTGGTGTGTCATGGGGTGTTTCGGCAGCCAGAGCAGCAAGGCCAGCCAGGATGATAGCAAGAATCAGAAGAGACGCTCGGATGCCATCACCAGGCAATTGCAAAAGGACAAGCAAGTGTACCGAGCTACTCACAGGCTCCTTTTGTTGGGTAGGTGACCAATGTACATCTTTCGCTTGCTTTTTTTATTCCGATTTCATCCGATACCGACTTGCAACCCCCAACCGCCGCTGCCCGCCTACAAACCCTGTCGGTAATCTGCCCCTCTCGCGATGCAACATGTCAACGGTCGCAGAGGGGATTGCGCGCTTTTATTGCTCTGGGATACGCGAACGAACAGTATATAGGTGTAACGAATTTACTTTCTCGCGGTTAATACAAATCCTGATATTATTACTTCTGTCTTTTTTTCTTATCGGAAGACGATCCGACAGAATTTGAAGATCACTGGTACGGATCATAGTTTTCCAACCCTTTACTCCAGCTTTTTGTCCTCTCTCTAAAGTTGTTCTTCCGTTCGTCGCCCCTGTTAACTAGACTGACTTTATTATTAAAGTTTGTAATTTTCGAGAAATCCATTAATTTGAGACCGAAGTTTTAATGTCCCTGAGTTATCTCTGCAGTCACGTTGGAGATTATGGTTCGGATATTCGATTCTTTACTACTTCACCATTTTCTTTATTCCAATGTAGATAATCAAAATTTTGATTGTATGTTAAGCGTGATCAGTAATCGTTGGTAATTAACGCGAAATTTATACGGTGGACCGCATCTCTGGTACAAAATAAACCCTTGACCGATGGGCAACCATAGTTACCTTTACGGACGACTACTATAATCATCCTAACGAGCAGAAGAGCTAGATAGGGGTGTCGTCTTTGAAATTAGTCCTCTCGGGATTATAAATATTTTAAACATGCGTTCTATGGAATCCAGAAAATAAGAAACACGGAACGCTCCTTATTACCAATCTTTTCTATTAACAAAAAGTTGATTGCTCCCGTTGATCGCCACCCTCGACTTTCTTCACGATAAAGGAACTATTCTCGTACCGAAGCTTTCATTAAAGAATGGGTCTATTTAAGGGACATAAATTCAAGATCTAGCGACCCTACAAATATCGCGTGATCCTCCACTGGGCAAGGGCAAAACCAATGTACCAAAAGGGTGTCGCATCAGCGTTGCAGTTAATTCTGGCTCAAGTTCCGTTTCATGGTTCAAGTCATATTGTTCCAGCCAGCTCTCTTATACAAGGGGTCTCGGAAATATTCAACTTCCAATTCTGCCCTAATCTTGTTTTGGCCGGGTTCGTATAGCAAATTCGCTAGTTTCGGTCAACCTGTTAAATACTGCTCCAGCTCCCCAGGAGCAGGAAGTCCTAAGCCATGTCTATTCGCGGCATTGCTGACTTAGGAGGCGACGGGCCAGTCAGTCTTTTTTCACTGTTTTTTCTCTCTTGAACCGTTTGACGTACACATGCCTCTTTTAGAAGAAGTCACGGGCTCAATTTTCTGACATTTGGTAACACTTATTCTTAAGTCCTCGAAGGATCAACGTTTCCATTCGACCAGTTTCTCGATTCGACATTGGATTTGCCTTTCAAAAAGTAATTCTGGTTACGGTTCGCCGCAAAAGAAAGGTCGCTGCGAATATTTCATGGGTGCCATCCCCGCTGAAACCACCCTCGAAACCACCGCGACTGCGACGATTTCCGGCTCGTTCGCCTCGCAAATATCCACGTGTTGTGTAGATCGTCGAGGGAACCGGTTGTAATCTCGAATTTCGGCGAAGCCAGGCCAGTTATCGGAGTATCGCGATGCTCAGCGGCGCGTAATTCAATTTTATCGATTATCGTACTAGAGCCGGCGGCTGTGGCGGCACCCACGAATATTCATCGGTTCACGTTGTACCCTTTTCGTGCCCTCTCTTCGTCTCTTTCTTCCCGTTCTCTTGACAATCGGGAGTCTTTTTCACAAAGAGGTAACAGGGGAAAAAGAGGGTGAGCGGGGAAGGGGAGGCGGGAGCAGAAACATGGACGCGCGCGTGCGCTCCGTCGCACACCCTCACATGTACACCGTGTCCACTTATCGCGATACTTAAGCCAACACCTAGCCATTACCTTCCTATTCTTCCGTTTATGTAGGTCGTCGTTCTAATTCGACCGTGGATGTGCCCGCCCCCCTTCCTCTCTCAGCATCTCACTCTTTTTCTCTCTCACTGTACGTGTGTTGCGTGCCCCCCTGCCCCATGTACAGTCGAGCGAAGCAACAGCTGTTGCTGCATTGTTTCCTTGTCGTCCTCCACAATTACGATACGGTTAGAAAAACAGGCAAATAGAAAGCCATGGGTCGACGACAACGACGAAAACGATCGAGTCGAGAAAAATCGGCAATGCACCCACGGACGACTATTTCCGATGGACTTTTTGACGTATCGTCTCGACAGCCCGAATCCTTTAAAGTTCACCACTTCTCTTCGTTGGCAATATCGAGTCGCCTGGAAACATTAAGCTTCATTCATCGCCGCTGACTTGTTGATCCTAATCGATCCTCACACAGTGATTTAATACGCTCGAAGAATTGGTAAATCGCAGCACTTTTTGATTATAAATCCTTTCCACGTCGAAGCTGTTCTAACTTCTAGATATTTCGTCTGACTTGGAATAATTTCATTCTACAGTATGGATAATAGAAGATTTACCGATGCTAGGCTAAATCTTCATCGATTTACACAATACATTGCATAATAAACTTGCATGTTCTAAAGGTAATCGATCTAAATTGACAACTAATAGCACAGTTACTGGTTACAGTGCTAAACTAAATCTTGGCCGATTTGGCAGGGTTCTGACCTGCCTAGAGTTTCGTACGTATCCGTCGTTTTTTATTTGTAAGAGTGATAAAGGAATTGATTCCGAGGGTCAGGAGTGGCGGTTGTAGAGGTGCGTTTTCCAAAGAAAAACAGAGCTACGCCGCACTCCCCCTGGAATCTCGAAAGTGTAAGGGTTTGAAATGTGTGACAGTGAATCGAGTAAGAGCTAAGGTTTAAAATATGTAATAGGGAACCGAGTAAGAGCAGATAATAATACATGCGTCGATTGTTTCAGGAGCGGGAGAATCCGGGAAGAGCACGATCGTCAAACAGATGAGGATATTGCACGTGAATGGCTTCAGCGAAGCGTAAGTTGCCGTTCTCTTGCGATCTTCAGGACCTTCCTTTGAAAGCTCACCGAGCAAACTTCAATTCGAGTATCGATCTTAGTTTAGAACAAAGTGGACGATTTTGAGTAGTCTTGATCCTGACTTGCTTTTCTGATTTTCTCCTAGTTGTCCAAGCATCCTTCTTTCCTGTAAATTGTAGAATACGGGTATGGTTGTTCTTTTCACAGCGTCTACTATCCCAAAGTCTTCATCCACTGGCAGAGCAAACACAGAAAAATTGCAGAAAAATCGAAGAAAAATCGCAGAGGAGCCGGAGACGACTCGTTATCGTAACAGATATCGTCGGTGTATACGTGGAGAATCAGGAGCAGCCTAGATAGGATGAGAACGACGTGCAAACAGACGGGTCGGCCCGGTTCGCGTGCGTCGTAAATTCTGTCTGCCTCTTCCGGCGCCGATAACGCGGCTGAAACACGCCTTATTGTTACGTTTCGCGCGGCGATTCTGTCTCCGTTCGCGGAATTTTATTTTCGGCTAGCGACAGAGCAAGAGAGAGAGAGAGAGAGAGAGAGAGAGAGAAAGAAAGAGAGAGACTGTTTGTATCGTCGCGACGCGATCGAAGAATCGTTTCGTTTTTTCCCGCTGATTGGCGTCACCACTACTAGGAATCGTTACGCGTCGATGCCGATTTCGCAAGTGCTTACAGCGGAAACCTACTACTGCATTTGTTACGGTAATTTTCGGTATCTTTGTCGAAATTTGTCATTACTATAATATCTCTTGTTGATCATCGGTATCCGTGTTGAAAGCTGAACGTGCGTATGTGTCGATTAAAAAGCTGTAATTGCATGCCCGAGTGTCGAACGCGACACGAGGACAATATTTGTTTCCGGTAGAGTGCCAAAATCATTGACTTAGAATATTTATTTGTCGGATCTTGGTAACAGCGCAGTTTCATCCTATTCCATGTTCGGTCATTTTCTTCTTGTTCATCAAAGGATCACCCCTTTCCGGTTGCACCGCGATAATCACGATGATCACGACGATCACCGCGGCACTCTGTATAAACAAGTCGTCCCAAAAATAGCAGCACCGTCTCGTGTCTTTTTCACGATCTATTTGCAATCTTTGTATACCTATCGCGGCCGATGTATATTTGATAGGACTGCGGGGCGACCGTTGCGGGAGAACCGATGTGCCGAAGAATAGAATTCGATTTTCGATAATTTTATCGGGTGCACCGAAAGGTGAACAGTGAACAGGTCCTTGCGATTACACGCGCACAGAAAGGGAGAGAGAGTTAACTTGAACTGGTATCGTCGTACCCTCGGCGGTAATCGGGGAAAATCACTATTTTCGTAGGTGTGTCGCGGAGGGAATCGGGTTCCTCCGCGTTCTACGTACGTGTCTGTGCGTGTATCCGCCGAATTGGAGCCGGTTGGACGTCGAAAATTATTTATAATACTGACGCCGTTAGTCACCAAAGAAATTAATACAGTCCTATTTTTGCCGATCGTCTAACGCGGCCAGGTGATCCTCCGATTATTCCGGTACGAGGCGCAACAAGCGTCCAGCGATCATGCTAACGGGGGGGCAGGGCTCTCATCATCGTGCTTGAAAACGCCGCTTTATGCTCTAGGCTGAATCGTCTGCCCGTTGCTCACTCTTTCTACTTGTGCTTCTCTAATTCCACTTAAGGCTCATTCTTTTTAGTTGCGGTTCACTCACTCTACTCGAGGCTCTCTCATTTTACTTGTAGCTCGCTCATTCTACTTAAGGCTGACTTATTCTACTCGTAGCTTACTCGTTTCACTCGCAACTCGCAACTCGCAACTCCTACGGTTCTCCAACTTATTGTTAGTTGTTGTTAGACTTTATCTATTTGCCAGAATATTTGGCAAACTTTTTCACTGTACGAGAACAATTGTACGAATATTTCTAGAACAGTACAAAGTCCAGAATAAGCTTTAGGAAAATACATAGTAGTACCTTAGTAGATAGAGTGTGTCTCGAAAACGATGAGAAACTCTTCGGCTGACTTGTCTGTCCTCTTCGCTCACTTATTCTACTTGCAACTCCTTGATCCTCCACGCTCGGACTACCGATGCTGTCTCCGGCAAACTCCGAAATAACCGCTAGAAATGTTTATTAGAAATATTATTAACGTATATTTGAAAAATATCAATTAGAAAAATAAAATCGTCGGTTATTGGATGACGGAGATGTTTGTTCGGGATAACGTTTCGCGAAGATGTTGGCGCCGCGTATCGAGAATGGTAACCTGTATTAGATCGCGACTGTCGTCGTTTTGCGATCCACGCGTGGTCCGTTTATAAACGGTAAGACACGAAGCGTAACAATACCTCCACGACGACAGAAGCCTGGCACAGGTATCGCCATGAGACCGTAACACGGTAGCACACACGCGAAAACAGGCTCCCTCTTCGGTTTCGGTTCAGCAATCGCCAATCGCCAATCGCCTAACGAAACTTCGGTTCCAGTTAGCAGATTCGATCGAATAGATCGATATAAATTTCTCGATTGTTTAAATAAAGCTAATTGCTTTTTAGGTTATCCTCTTCGTTGACATACTTAAAATTGCATTTTAAAATCGGATTGAAATTTTTATATCTGAAACGAATTGAGACGAAACTGGATATTATTATATATTAATGTTACGAATATTCATAAATTTTATCGTAGAATAAATAGTTAAAAATTTGTAGTTAAATCGTACTCGATTTTTCGTACCACTTCCGACCTTAAGTCGAACACACGATTTTCGACGCAAGGATCGATTGTAGCAATCCTCGTATTAATCGTGCTTTCTCTTCTTATTATACAGGGAGAAACGGCAAAAAATCGAGGACATCAAGAAGAACATCAGGGACGCGATACTGGTAAGAAAGAATTCTACTCCAGTTATTGATTAATTCGCGTAATTACAGAATTTGGAATCGATTCCGCCGATTGCGAAGTTGTTCAGGGTAAAATGTTTAACTCGACTACTTGCCGAAAAAAGAAAAAAAGGTGTCGAGGAATCGGCGAGATTGGTCGCCAACTTGTCCAAGAATACTGTCGCGGGATATTTAACGAAACGCGCTGAATAATTCACGCAACGGTGTACCGGCGCAAACTGGATATTTTCGGATTCAGTCATTTATCGCTGAATCAATACCCGGGCTTTTCTTTTGCGGTTGTTTCCTTTCGAGCTCGATCAAATCTTGACATCGGAACACAGATCATTGTTCAACTGTAAACAATAGATTCAATTCGAATATCGTTAATCCAACATCGATCCGATAGACGATTCGGATTTTGCAAAGGTATCGGAAATTCTCAACATTTTTCCAACCTTGATCATTGGATTATTCGACTCCTGGTCATTAGAATCGCTCGAACAGGTACATTTGCAGGTATTAGCCTGTTACGAATATTGTTATGTGTTCGATCTTCGATTTATAGTTATTCCGTTGATTGCTATTACGCTATAGATTCTCGTTACAATGGATTCGCGTTCTTTGTATTTTATATATGTATACGTATAATTACGTAATTTAGTTTATATCCGTTTCATTCCATAAAATTTAGTACGTTTACGAATACGGTCCACATTAGTTCCTTGTCAGCAGCTATTTAGGCTTTGTTCGTTCATTAATTTTCTATCTAATGCGATCGACGTTGCATTTCTGCGCAGACACAGGTACGTATGTATGTAACGCAGAACGAGAGCCGACCATACCGTAACCATAATGCCGTGTTAAAAAAAATGATTGCACACAATCCCCGTGAAATAAATTAGATCGTAGCTGCGATTAAATTAAGGGAAACATTTCTATTGCAAGCGATGCAAAAATTTCTGATAAAATTATTATCTAAAGAATTTAAAATTTCCAGGGAACTCGCAAAATGGTCTCGCTGCCCGTACAGAGTTTTAAACTAAATTAGCCTTTCTCTCTCCCTCTCTTGCAACTTTTTAAGGTTTAGTTTTGCTAATCGCTCCAGGTGGCCAAACGGTTAATATTCCTGAATTGTCGGCGTGTTTTAACCAGAAATCCGCGTCGCTTTCGTTTCCCGGAGCTGTTTCATCGCCGATTCAGCTCGATCCCATCGCTAGCCGTGAGATGCGTGCAAACGTTCGTCTCGTTGGACGTAAATGGATGTAATCTCACGGTTAGAAACGAGAGAAAACGCTAGGAGACGCTAGGAGACGCGACGAAACAAGACGAAACGAGACGAAACGAAACGAGACGAGCGTGTGCCGTCATCAATTTGTCGTTCGAGGTCGCGTTTAGATACGCGTATCGTGCGTAACCTTGTCGATCGCTTCCGTATGCCGACCGAACATAATGGACAAGTTTCCACCGGGACTCCCCGGTATTACGAATGTGACATTAGCGGAACGATCAGCAAATGAATTTCGATGATTATTGGCTGCTGTCCTGTCCTCCCATAACGATATCGTTCCGATACCATGGGAAACGCGATCAAGCTGGATCCGTCATTGCGTGACACTATCGGAATTAAAATAATTTCGAGAACAAAGGGTTAGAGGAGCTCTTTTGAGCACTCCTTGGTCAAAATAAATGGTATTCATTTTTGCCAGCGAAGCTGTAGCAGATGATCGGTGATCAACGATCACCGATTAGTTAATTAGCTAATTTTTTGGATTGCTTACCAGATTAGTATTAACTATTATAGAGACGAGTTATTAAATCAGTTAACCTTTACTACGTATGTAGATGCTACGGTGATAGTTGACGACCATCGCGCACGGATTATTCTGCTTGCGTATGCAAATGGATTAAAAATCTCGAGCATTGGAAGACAGGAGGATCCAGGAGAGATCGCGGTCCGATCTGATAACGTTTTTCTCTGTTTTCCAGACGATAACCAGCGCGATGAGCACGCTAACACCACCCGTCGCTTTGGAGGACCCAACGAATCAGAGCAGAGTCGACTATGTCCTGGATGTCTCGTCCTCTCCAGACTTCGATTATCCCCCGGTGAGTCAGCCAGACTATTTGTTCCGCGTGCTGTTCTATCCTCCCCGAGCCACCTCTCTCTAACGTGATGAAAAATGCTCACGCACACACATACGCACGCACGCACGCGCGCGCACTCTCTCTCTCTCTCTCTCTCTCTCTCTCTCTCTCTCTCGTGCTTCTACTTTTATTCAATGAAACTGTACCGGAAAGGGACTCCGCGTAGATGCCGGAGTGGGAGATGCCCGTTTAGACGACAATAGAGACCAATTTTGATGGATTAATTTCTTTTTTTTATACCGTTCCTAATCCACCGTCGCGGCCCTTCGTGATCAGAGTACTTAAAACAACGGTTATTCATTCTACGATTTTGTCTTCGAATAAATGTTCGTCCAGTGCATACCTATGCAAAAATAGGAAAATATGTAAATAAAATAACAGGAAAAAATCTGCGAAAATTAAGCTTCAGTTATACAAAGTAAGATGACGTTTTGCTCAACGATTGGTAACATTAATCGTGAAACCTGGCGTTGTACTTCAATATATTAAAAGAACGTTTACAATATAGTTTGAGTTCGAGTTCGTCGCCGCATCATTATGTAGAATGTAGAAAAATTACGAATCCGAGAAAATGTCAAGGTTGTGTTGTACAACTTAAGATTAATTTCGACATTTTTTTCAAATTTTATCTGTATATTTCCCAGCTTTTACCTACACGTACACCGAGTGCGGTAGGTAGTATCTGCTGCTCGTTGCGATTGCTTCTTCGACAATCTTCTCTCGCGAAAATGTCAGGAAATTAGTTTGGACCGCTATTCGTAATTACACTTGATCAAATTCCCGCGCCGAAAATCCCAACGCTACTAATTGGTGCCGGTTTGCGATCACATTTTTCTGGCATTGTGCACGCACGCCACCGCACCGAACGAAACGAGAATTCGCTCGCCGCAGAATGCCACAGAATGCCTCGTTTACAATGTTTACACAGCAATCGCACATGTTGGCGCGATATACACTGTCTCGGCTATGATGTGCTGCGCCATTCCTCGCGCGTGTTCGCGCACGCGATCGGTTCGCCGTGTTCTCTCTCTTTAGAAGAGCGAAAGAGAGAGAGAGAGAGAGAGAGAGAGAGAGAGGGCGAGAGAGAAAGAGAACGAAACTCGTTCGATGGAAACCGTGCCGTGACTGGTAAATCGTAGCCAGGCGCTGTTTCTTTGCAACATCCGAAATCGGTTTCCTTATCGAGATTAGCGAGATCCTCATGAGCTAATATTGATCTCGAATTCCGACTAATTCTGATTAGACGAATGTAGCAAGAGTCAATTGCATACAGCTCTAGAAATAATTTATACATCATGGTATGTGTAAACTTTGAAACGAATCTTCGCATACATGGTACGTGTGGCACGCCTCTTTGGTTCCGCCCATCGACGTCACTCACTGATCAGTTAATAAGAAACAGCATTTTAATTTTTCAAGATTTCAAATTCGAGTAACATTTGTGTTGTATCGATGGCACGATTTACTAAATTCCATGCTGCAATGCGACGTCTCTTCGACTTCTCCCAAGCGATGTTACGGAGAAATTGCGACTTTTCTATAACGAAAATCGTAACAACTCCACCAAGATCGACAAAGGGGGATCGGTTTCTCTCGCCTCTCGGCGGCGTTTGTGCGGAGAAACATAATTTCATAACCGGGCACTATGAATCGCTGGCTGCGAAACTAGTTAGGGGCGACAGGAGAGTACGTGTGCCATTAAAATATTACGACACGAGCCTCGGCTCGTCTCCCCCCCCCCCTGACTCTCTCTCTCTCTCTCTCTCGCTCGCTCTCGCCCTACCTCGGCGGTGGTTTTGCCGGTCGCGTTACGCGCTATTTAACTCGTTTAGCCGTTTTGTATTCAGGACAACAATTGAGCCGCGCCTCTACGAGACGTGCGCTGAACTTGCTAGCACGGTTTATCCCTTAAAGATTCGTCGATTCGCCGATCTTTCCGTGCACCGGCACGCTTTCTCGCCGAATTCCACCGACGGGGTTGCGTAACGATCTACGGGGAACAGATCAACGACATCGGTGAGGAACGACGATGACTTTGTTTTCGCAAAACAAAGCGTTTGATGTTTTCGAATAGGCAGTCCCAGGGATCGCCAGTGCAATTCGAAAAATAATCTAGTGCGCAGATGCGATTGTGGACAGGTGTGCGGGGAATGAGAGACTCTCCCAAGCATCCAACTATTCTGCTTTACGACACGGAGACTGTGTTCGTTTATAGGGCTCTAGCAATTTTTTGCATTTTGCGACTCAAATAACTCAGTCGCGTTCATCTATCGAATTAAAATGTCTGCCGGATTAATCGTTTCTTCGAGTTGGTATTTTTCTTTGATCAGGCGTTTTCTGGCCAATGGTGGAAAAAGACGTCGAGCAATTAGCAATGAGATAGACGACCTGAAATATCCTCTTGAGAAAGGAGCTAATTGAATCTTGGTCGAGCGACTTCGCTTTGTGCTCGTGTCTCGTTAATCGAAGAAACCCGCGAATCTCGGATGTTATCGTGGCATCGGCATCGGTATCGGTATCTGTATCGGTATCGGCATTTCCCCTTGGGGGAACAACGATTTTTCTGGGTACCAAAAGACGCGCATTCGTGGTTGTGGTTTCGTGAACGGCACGCGAAAGCGGGACCAGCGTTTCGGTATAGCGGCGCGGCTCGTCTCGAAATAAAGTCGTCGTGACAAAATAATCCGTGTGTTTTGCGTCACTCACTGGCAGTGAACGCCGCGATCTGTGTACGTGCCTTTAACCGTGGGCCCATTGGATGCAGACTGTCATACATAAGACTGGGATTTTTCGTACAGAAGTCGGTACAAGTCGGTGCAAGTTGGCACAAGTCGGCTTTGAGAATTTTTCTCGGAGACGAGGAATTTTTGATCGAAAAACCATTATACATACCTATACGTGTGTGTCGACGTATGCTCCTCGTCTATTAATTGACACATTGGCAGGGAATTTTGAAAGGCGAAGGTAGTCAAGGTGCTGAAATGTGAAATTCGGCAATTTTATAGAGGGAAAATCTTTTATTGAAAAATTGTTACGTAAGTATGCACTTAACGTACGTATTTTCATTTGTTAATTGTGTAAATTTCATTGAGAAATTTATGAAACTAGAGATTTTGCAGCGAATTTTCTAGGACGATGTTTCATGGAAAGATGCTGGAAAGTGGGCTTTGTCAATTTTTTGAAGCAAGAAAACAATTTTTTCTCGAGTAACCATCATATACGTGTCGAGGTACAGACGTTTATCTAATGCTTCTGCAAATTTCGTTGAGAATTTCGCAAGATTAAACATTTGCCAGCTTCACGAATACTCGAAGGTCGTCGGAGCGTTAGCATTGCAGGTACCGGGGATTGTTCTCTGATTCGTAGAAGCCGGGAAGCGTAATCGATCGGCATTGGTATCGTGGCGATGAGCGATTCTCCGGAGACATATCCTGTACACGCGAATTGTAACGATCACGCGGTTCTCTGCGCGACGGTCGTCCGTACCGACGCGATGCGACGCGACGCGACGCGGCCGAATTAATTGAATCGAAACGCTCGAACGTGTGTCGGCTGGTGAACGAAATTTATGCGTCTTACCGTTCGAGCTCGCAATCAGTTTTCCTCGTGTCGAGCGTGCGACGATAACGCGCGTGCACTTGCATTGAGTAACGCGGATCGCACTTTAGTCCCGTTCTAACAGCGCTTTATATTCTTATTGTCCTCGACACTACGCTGTTCTGTCATCGTTATCAAAAGAATATCTCATTCGATCGCCAACTCCTCTTCAATTTCTAGATCCAGCTCTATCTAGAAGAAGGTTGTGTCAAGAAGGGCCGCAATCTGGAAGGGTGAAGGTTCAGAATCGATCGACACCACCCGTCGCGCCCGGCAATTACCGAAATCGTAAAAGTGTGTCCGCAGTTCCAGCAGTGATACGTATTCGTTTCGTCGGTATATTTGCACGCCGCAGTAAACGTCCCGTAAAACGTCCGTTGTAAAATCGCGAATGCTTGTAAGATCATTATAAACCGTCGCCGCGAAACCCACGAACGACGATCCCGTCCCCAGGACGTTCTCTCGGACGTAAGGAAGTATCCGGAAAGACATCCTCGTGTCTGTGTTTCTACAGTCACGAATTTATCAGATGTCGTTCTGCTTTCTGCATATTCGAGGCTGTCGGACATGCGGAAGTTTATATTCAGCGAATCATCGGTGAAATTCGAGGCTTTTCTCGCACACCCTCGAGTTTCGATAACATGTGGCATTACAAAATTAGAAAATTAGATCGAGTAATCGCCGGTGACATCGTTCGGAGCCAAAATCGCGATGACAATAATTTATCCGATTACTTGCTGTGTGAAAAGCGTGTGAACGGTATGCGAAAGCTGGGTGAGGTGATTTTTAACTGTTTGCTTGGGCTTCCTGTCATAAAAGTTGAAAGATGATCGAAAAAAACGTTTCGAGGAAAACTATTGGATCCTTCGAGACACAAGGAAGGGTTCGTTTGTTTTCTCAGGGAATAAATCACTGTTTCGAGCTTCGGTGGCGAGTTTATGAATTGGCGCGCAGCCTGATGGTAAAAAATATCCGAAAAAATGGCGGTTCTGACGAAACGGTGATCTTGGCTCTAGTGACAAGGGAGCTTTCCGCGTCACAGTTTCGAACACGCCACTGAAAGCAAGCATCCGCGTGTGTTCTATCGACAAAAATATTTTTACAGGACCAGATCGGAAACCTACACCGTTGGAAGTTTGTCAAGGAGATCGCAACGAGTCACGAACCATCCATTCTCTCTCTTTCTCGCGTGCGCGCGCGTTTCGTTTTCGAGAGCGAGACGAGCATGGAAATTAATCGTGTCGTTGTTGTTCAATGCTTCGAAGCGTAGCTGATCGGCCTCACTTTCGTATAACTTCCTCCATAGGATTTTTGTTCGATGAGAGAGAGAGAGAGAGAGAGAGAGAGAGAGAGAGAGAGAGAAGCAATAGCAGTCGCTTCCGAACTCAAGGCAAATTATACCAACTTTCGCGACTCGCGAAGTCACGAGCCGCGCAACTCGAAACTTTTCAACGGTTCGATGCGAGCCGTTGCTCTAGCCCTCCGCCGCGATGGCTGGGTCCATCAGACCCAGCTACATTGTTATTCAACTTTCTTCGAGTTCCTTCCCAGCTTCGACAAATTCTTCGACCCGATCGCCGCAGCACCCATCGAAGCAATAGCTTCCAAGTTATATGCATTACTTTCGGTACAAGTATATTCTGTTTCTTGTTATCTCGATCGTGTTAAGTTCATTTTATTTGAACATCCGTGGACCAACTAGTAATCCTCTAGCATATGAACACGTCTTGTCTATGCAAGATCTTATGCCGCAAGGAATGAAATAAATATTACCAATGGTATGTTAATTATCATCCTAGTAACATCTTCGTTATCGTCCCAGCAATATCTCTGCTATCGTTCCAGGCGCATTCGTGAATTTCCTCTGAAGTTCTTTGTCAAGCTTACACAAAAGATAAGTTCAAAGTAAATAGTCTCTTTATCATGACATAATAGTATGTCGAGGGGTCATGTTGCATAAAGATCCACAGTCTAGTCGTGACTAATAATAACAGGTACGTTGGTATCTTCGAGCAGAATTTGCTAAAGAAAAAGTAAGCGAGTGCTGTGCGTTGCTGAGAAAATCAATAACGCGTCGTTTCTTACATGAGAAGCAATTAACAATTTCACGGGTGGTTTAACGAGTGATCGACTAAATCGTGGTGTCCTTGTGTTCGCAGGAATTCTACGAGATCGTCGAAACCCTTTGGAAGGACCGGGGTGTGCAGCAGAGCTTCGAAAGAAGTAACGAGTACCAACTAATCGACTGCGCCAAATAGTGAGTGCCATTGCTATTTCTTGCCATTTCAAACGATCCGATCCCTCTTTTCACGTCCCTTGAGTCCCAAAATCGTCTCGTCGAATAGTAACATTTCACAAATAGTGGCATTTCTTGCGATTCGAAATAACGAAACATTCCTTTTTTCTGGTCGCAAAGTGTATTTTGCTAGAAGCTCTTCGAAACTGCCAGTGAATTGCCTCGCGCATTCGGCTGCACGAACTCGCATAAAGCGGACACAGTTTATGGTCGCCGCAGTCGCTCTTATTTCGCGTACGATCGCTTTCCACCCCCGTGCGTGGAACTCTTTATTTTTATTTCGTCGTATCGCGCTCAAACCCCGCTACTATATCCGCTATCGACGACTCGCTCGGTTGACTCGGAAATCCTCGAAACCCGTTGTCCATGGGGTTAGGGGGTGGAAATTATATCAACGTCAAGTGTGCCCAAGAATATCGCGCAACGGGAAAACAAACGGGACAGGCGTTGACGCGGGTCTGCGATAAAAATAAGAGGGTGAAGTTATTACCTGGCTCGGAAACGAGCTAGATGCTCCTCTTCGCTCTCGCTCGCCAGCAAGCGGCTATTCTAATCTGTCCCCTCGGGCCACTGATATCGCGATCACGATAAGAAGCACGGACGATAACGCGTTTACGCGACGATAATGGGACCGCGAAGCGACGACGTCGTCGCGACGCTATGCCCTATGCCAACAAGCTAGCCCACTCTGGTGACGGTGATGGCGATGGCGATGGCGATGGCGATGAATCTTCCACCCTTCTAGGATAGCTATCGACATTTTCCTAGCTTCGGGAAGTCGAGTCTTTGGGATGAAAGCACCCTGAAGCTCGATGAAAGAAGGTGAAGCTCGATTTTACTTGGTCATATAGAAAAGTGGATTGTCACCATTTTCCTGACAGACAAACAATTTTTTATTGAAAAATTATTAGAGGCGAGAAAGACGATTGAGAAATTTGCAAAATTAGAGATCAGCCAGTAAATTTGACAAGATCGTTTACCATGCCAACATTTGGTACCCTGACAAGTAGAGTTTCACAACTGTTTCTAACGAGAAAACAATTTTTCCTCGGTGAACTATTATAAACATTTTACGGTGTGTATTTCCATCTACTACTCCTATAAGTTTCGTTCGCTTGGAAATTTCTGAAACCGAAGATTTGATAGCGAATTTTGTAAGACGATGTTACTATCCGGCCCGGCAAAAGCGCCCCTGACAGGCTGCAACCCCTGGCACGCGCTCGTGTACGAGGGTTCCGTGTTCCGTGTTCCATGTTCCGTGTATATACATACTCCGGGGCGTTCTTAACATGCAGTTGTCGAACATCCAATCGCCAATCACGGACACATTCCTCCCTCCGCTGTAGTAAAATTTAGTACTGAAAAATTCAACAAATTTAATAAAACAGTAAGATTATTGATCAAAGAATGAACTGTATTCCATTTGACAAATAGGTAATGATAAGTAGATTGTCAATTTATTATAAAGATCAACAAGTGCAAAGCTGCGAAGACAGAAGAATTTAAGAATATTATTAACGAACGTTAAAATCGTTAAGAGTAGATTATTATTTAATTTTGTTGTTCGAGCAATCGATTCGGAAAATTGATATTTTAAATATCGACAGTCCAACGACGGGTATACACGATTTTAAATTCTCTGGGGCCTTGCGAGTGTACAAAATACTACGTTCACACCTGGCGTGCAATTTAGTGGGACCCTACACCTTCGCGACTGGTTCCGCTGCGCGTTTTGCAACTTCGGAAGCGTTCCCGTGACCGCGTTACACCGGCACGCGGTATCCGTGTGTATTCGTGGGCCTGTGACACCGATTTAATGCCAATGAAGACAATGCTTTAACGAGGTAATCGCTTTAATAGGGGCCACTCTGGTGTGCCTGCTATCGGACAGGGGTTCTCGGTCAGCCGCGGACATACTTTTTCCACTCGTGTTTTCAGATCAGTACTGTTATTTTTAGCAACCACCGACAGATTATCGAACAGTCGGACCGGCTTCGCGAAACGATTCGCGTCCACGCGATAAAATCAAGGTAATCGTCGGTCATCGCCTGGCGGCAAATTTCCTCGTAGATTGTCGGCAGCCTGTTCGATCTGGAGTCTGGAGAAGCTGAGAATATCGGAGAGAGAGGAGAGAGAGAGAGAGAATCGCTCGAAAAATCGAACGATTTCGTCCGATATTTTCGAGCCCGGACTGTTCGACGATGGGATCCCCCTTTCGCAGCATGACCTAACATAAACGGCGCGGCGGCCGGTGGTTCGTCAACTTTAGAACCGCCCGGGAACCCGATAAATTTCTATAAATCAGCGAAAAACTAGCCTGAGGCCGGCGCGGTCCAGCAGATCGCTTGACACACGTGTCCCTTTGAGAATTACATAGGCGAGTCACAGGTTGTTGCACTGGATATCGTGGGTAAACGGGCGTGAATCTCGAGTGTAAACGCGAAACTTATCCGCTACGCCAACAGACCGTCGAGCATGTGACTTCGTTTGCCGTCCATCAATTCGTCAAACAGTTTAATTAAACGGAGACCTCTCGCCTCTTTTTCTCTCTGCCTGCTTACCGGTCGCGGTCTCTCTTGGCATTCGGCCTCAACCTTGCACACGCCGCGCCACGGCGCACCACGATCTTCCTGTAAAATTATCCATGGTGCCTGCCATTACACCGACGAGAAATTAGGCTCGACTCGGCCACCGATCGTTCTCCTCCGACTGAATGAACTTAATCGGTCGGTATTTTTAGAATACTATTTCGTCCCGTCCCGTCTTGTCCCGTCGCGTCGCCTTTCCGAACCTTACCTATCGCCTCTTCTTCCTTTCTCCTCTATGCTTCTCTTTCTGCTCGTTGAAACCCTGAAACCAATCGGGAAACATCTCGAGCTGAATGGACTTAATCACCTGTCGACGATCGTATTTTTAGAATACTATTTCGTTTCGACGACTTTTCGAACCATCTTCTTCGTGTTCCTCTATCCTTTTTTCAGTTGAGTCGAGCTGAATGAATCTATGTTCAGAATTTGTAGGCTGGGATAGTCAGCGGCGAAGAAGTCGCACCTACTCGAGACTTCTTGGGCGAACAAAATCCAAGCATTTGCTTACAGAATTTAGACTAATTATAGATAAAGCTCGTTGAAAGAAAAAGGTTCGGATTCGATTACCGGCACTCTGTCGGATCGTGTAATTCCCTTTCCCCTGCAGAACCACAGATTTTCCTTTCCGTGGATGTTTTCTAGGGAAAAATGTTGGAGATAGCGGGTCGTTCCTCGGTTAACTACACCTGGCCGAGGCTCGCGTGAATTTTTCAGTCTCTCTCTCTCTCTCCCCCTCTCTCCTCTCGCTCTCTCCCGCCTCTCCCATCGCACACACCTTTTTTCTGTTTTCCCTCGATTCTCGGGCCGTCCTCTTGTGCAGCGAGGAAACCGTTCGATGGAAATAGCGCATCGTATTTTTAGGGAGCACCGGTTCCGACATATAACGGAGAGGCGTTCGCGTGCGGGTTAGATCGTTGTAATTTCACCGGGTTGTTTGCTAAACACGGTTTTCACCCAAAGAAAATACGTGGGATCTTTCTTCGTCACTCTTTCTCTTTCGTCTCGTTGTTTACCTCGAGAGAAAAATGGAGGTGTCGGCATGAACACGATCCGCGAATTCTGCCGAAATCGCGAGACCTCGCAGCCGCGTTCGGTATCGCGAGATAAAAGGAATATGGGCCAACAAACAGCCGGCCCGAAATATCTCGAATTTGAGTCACTGTGCGCGCCGCTCACGAATAAATATTTGTTCGACAAGAATACAGGAGGGCGATACAACAACGGGCCCGATTATCGATTGTTGGCTCGGTGGTCGGAGTCGTTTCTTGCTCGAACTATCCCGATCAAATTCCGGAGCTAGATTCGTGGGGAAATAGAAAGTTTAGATTGGTCGTAGAGCAAATATGGTCCCGCGGGGCACTGTCCGGGTTCTGTTGAAAATGCGAGCAACGAAAGAGTTATAAGTCTGTTCGAAGCTTTTGGAAAAGGAAACAACACTTTCCAGAGTTAAATTTTTAGGGAAAGTAGTTAGAAAATTAACTCTGCTCTCCTTCTTGCAACGATTATCTTTCATACGATTTTCATTGCCCTATAAAATCACAAGAATTCGTCGAGTGTTGTTACTGGCCAGAGGGAACCAGCTTCTTGGAGAACGAGATGTCCAAGCTCCATGCAACTCCTTGGCTTATGCAATTTAGTGTCCGTCGATTCGCAGTCCGACCTCGTTGGGAATCCACGAACGGAAGCTTTAAACGCTCCTAACCTCCAGTGTTACCGTCGAAAACTCGAGGAAAGAAACGTATCGCGATATCGCGAAGTGGCTGCCACCCAACGATGGTGAACGGTGTTTCTGGCAATAACAGAGTTCGGAGAGCTCGTAAATTCCATGGCAGTTAACGCGCCCGTTGCCGTTGCCGTTGCTGCTGCCGCTGTCGGGTTCTGTCGGACGTCGGGCTAGCTAGCTGGTCCGGCGCTCTGCGATTTAACGAGGAAATTAATTGTTGGGACGCGTGTTGGCGATCAAGACAATAAACGGTTAATGGTTTCGGACAGAGCGACACACCTGGACGGCTTGCCCTGTCATAGCTGCATCGCTATGTCCCTGTGACGCTGCGTCGTCGTGTCTCGTTCAGTCCGCATCGATGTAACATTGTTACAAAACCTGGGGCGGGGGCCCAAGGTCGCGCGCGGAGTTACATGCCGCGATAACGAGAAAATCGTTCTGCTGTCGCCACTGGGTCACGACCTCCTTCCTCTTTCAATTCTCCGGAGGTCGATAACCTCGTTTCTGTCTAAGCGCGCCAATTTCGTGACCTACCTTCCCGCGAGCCTACACACACGTACGGGCCTACACGCGCGGGCAGAGAGTGTTCCTTCTCTATGCGCGCCCTCCGACCCGTGTATCGACCGAAAATCAATTTCGCCGATTCGCGGTTTCTCAAATTTACTCGAGCCGTTCGCCAATTTCGGCTTCCTTACCCTAGACCTTTCCGAGATAGCTCGCTTAACTGTCGCTTAATTGCTTGCGGTCAGCTTTTCCACAGTTGGAGAGATATCTCTTCCGAACGCTTCGAAGCGACTTCTTCGTCTGCCGGAAAAACTGGCACTATTTAAATGGACGAGCGAGATTTTCATGCTCCGACTAGGTTTATACCGACACCGACTGGGATCTGCGTCTGGTTCCAGATACTGCTATCCGCCAAGTAGCTCCAAGCACTCTCGCTTAGTTCTAGCTGATCCCGAGCTACTCCTAGATACTTGCAAATACTCTTACGGCAGGTGTCAATCCGAGAGTGTCGTCAACTATTCCCAGTTTGTTTCTGTTACTCCCAGCTAGCCCCATCTATTTCAAATTAGCTTTAATTACTTCTGACTACCTCCGGTCACTCTTAATTATTTCCAGTTATCGTAGCTACTTCTAGCCAGCCCTAGCTACTCTTAATTGTTTCCAGTTAGTTGCAGCTACTTCCAGTTAGTTGCAGCTACTTCCAGCTAGCCTCGGCTACTTCTGGTTAGCTTCGACCACTTTCATTAGTCGCTTCTATCAGCCCTATCTACCTCTACCTACTTCCAGCTAGTCTTGGCTATTCTTCGTTACCTCGTCTTCGGTTTTGGTCCTTTCAGCTAGCTAAAAGACAACCGGAAATCTGCCCCCCCCCCCCCCCCACACCCGCCTTCCTCTCTCGACCACGTCAGACACTTGCTATTCTCCATCAAAATGGAGACTGTTTAGACCGAAACACCGTTAACTGCGGAACAAATAAGGGCTCGAGCGTCGATGTATTTCTAGTAAAAGCGGCATAGCTATTAAAAAGGCTTGTCGAGACCGATCGAGAGAAACGATTTCGTAACCGAGGTTGCCGGTTGAAAATGCCTAGGTGTTTAGCACAGCGGGCTGGCAGCGGTGTCGGTAAATATATTACCACCGTCAACCGACTGTGGAAGGCCTCTACTCGCCGGTGTCAAAGCGAAGAGACCCGACCGATCCACCCCTGCCAGGGGATTCTCGTCGCACCTACACAGGCCCTGGCGAGCTCGCATACGTGCACAGGAGCCGAGTCTGTACGTACAATTGATGGCGAGCAACGGTGGCAGTGACCCATGACCCGGATTGGAAACTGGGTGCCAGAGAGGCATACCCGGCGAGGCCGAGAGGGCGAGAGTTGGGGTTAGGATAGGACACCGACGAGGATCGATTTTCCCTCTTGGTGCGCGCTCTATCCACCCTAGACACCAGCCGGGGAGGGTCTTTCGTTCGCTCGAGAGGAGCGGGGAGGATCCGATCCCAGGGAGAAAGGGAGAGAGAGAGAGAGAGGGGGGGCCCTCTTACTCTCTTCATCCCTGTGTTCGGTCGCCCTCGGCCACCCTTCGCCAGCCAACCACTTCCGCCCTCCGTCGTGTGTTATCGTGCCGGTTTCGATGCCAGCAAAGAGAGGAGATCCTGCAGCTTCCGCTCCTGGACCGACCGTCGGTCGGTTTTTTTAAAATCCCCCGTCGAATTTTAAATTTTCCCCGAATTTCGCGAATAAATAGAACAATGCCCGGTTATCTAGCGCCGCGGTCGACAGGTAGCCCGATCAATTTCACACTGCTGCCTATTGGGGAAAACAGGGGAAACCTTCGACATGGAATTTTCGAAAAATTCCAACCCCTTTGTCAAAGTTCCAAACAGGCTCTGCCAAGTGTTAGCATACTACACGAAATATTTTTTTTCTGCTTCACAAAGCTACTACAGCTTCGAAGATTCTAGCTTTCCGTTTACAATCGGTCCAAAAAGTTGACGTACGATCTCCATGAGCGGTTTTATCTGGAGCTTGGAACGCTAGGTGTGCTAGCACACTTCCCGTCAAAATGGCGATCCGTACGTTTCGATCTTGGGAATTTTTCAGCTGTTGCAGCTCGGTGTAAAAGAAATCGTACAGTGTTCTGCCTATACTCGTTCCAGAGGGCGTGGGGTCTCTACATTAACACCCGTAAACCCCTTTGCAGAGATTCCTTTTTCTTACAAAACTATAATTACTTTAACTCTAACCGTGCCGACTACCAAAAATGACTTGTACAAATTACGAGATACCTTTACTTAGATTTGTTCGCAATCTTTTTATTAATACCTGTAGAGAAAACATTGTCGAACCGATAATATTACCAACAATGGTACGGTTAGCGTTAAGGAATTCTGTACCATCCAACGCTGCTTACCAACGATTAACATCAACTTTACTCTGTTGTTTCAGTTTCCTAGATAAGGTAGCGATTGTTAAGCAACCGGATTATACCCCCACGGAGCAGGTAAGCTAGTCAAAAAGCAGTATCCATCGGTATTCGACGAACGGAGATCTTAACGGCGTGTATCTGCTTGCAGGACATCCTCAGGTGTCGTGTCCTCACGTCCGGTATCTTCGAGACGCGGTTTCAAGTCGACAAAGTAAACTTTCAGTAAGTCCCCGTGTCTCCCTATAGCTCGTCGCTTTCGCTCCAGCGTCGTCTAACTATATATAGCCGACATATTACAGTAACATCGGCCGACGATAAATATAACGCGAAGCAGCGACGCGCGTCTCATCCTGGCCTGTGTCCTACACGCGCGCTTTTCCCTGTGCGCGTGTCCCATGTATTCGTGCGCGCGTGTGTATACGTACATACGTAGGTGTTTGAGTTCATGTATTGGTCTGTGTATTACAGACTTAGATGTACGTCGTGTGTGCATGCAGCGAAATCCGTTAGCCGCGTTAACGCCTCCGCAACTTTATTATATTTCCCCCTTTTTTCCGTCCGCTCGACGGACTCGGATTCTCCGCTCCACATTGTCCTCGCAGCAACGTTTTTCTATTGGCAGAAATTATCGAATCGATTCTAGTACTCTGCCCCCGGGGATCAAACGGGCCCGTATGCAGTCTTTTTATCCAGGGAGAGAGCAAGCGAGCGAGCGAGCGAGCAAGAGAGAGAGAGAGAGAGAGAAAGAGAAAGGGGGAGGGAAGGAGCGTGTGAGCGAGCGAGTGAGAGATGCGTTAAACAATCGAGCCATGGTTAGCAGTATTTTTAACGCTGGGACTGCTGCGAGCCGATTCCAAGCTCCTCTAGGCGAAAATAATTCAATAAATTGATTCCGCGAGAATTCCGATGGTGCAATTTTTTGCGGAACAGGTTGCATCTTAACTCTTCGCGATCGAATTTTAGCTCTGTTAAGAATGGCACCATTTTTCAAAAGCATTTCTACATTATGAAAATTATTTGCTGCAAATGTATGAGATCAAACGAGCCCCACTTCATATGCATAGAATTAATTGAGTCATGTAATAAATTGAATGCGGATCATTGTGCAAAATAAAAATTGTTTTCTTTTTTTTCAATTGCAAGGGATGGAAACCAAATAGGGAGCTCTTTAATCATTTTACTAGATTGTAACTGATATAGCCCTAAATTCTTTTAATCTTCCTACTATTTAAAATTTCACCTTCTTTGTCTCGTGGTAAATCGAAAGGATCAGTAATCTAATAAAAGAAACTGTTTTAGATCGGATGAAATGTACTAAAACAGTTTCGAGTGCAGAGGATTACGACTAGGACCTAGACTAGAGGAACTTTCTAGTGACCAAAAGAATGTACCATTTTCCAAGAGATCTGCGACTTATTGATACAAATGTATTGGGTTCGCTGGAACCGTTCGTCGGCCATGTTACCCGAGAGCTATTGCTCTGGGTGTATACCTTGACGGTTCGCGGATCGAAGGTTAAACGATGGTATCGATGATTGCAGTATGTTCGACGTCGGTGGCCAGAGGGACGAGAGGAGAAAGTGGATACAGTGCTTCAACGACGTAACGGCAATCATATTCGTAACGGCGTGCAGTAGTTATAACATGGTACTCAGGGAGGACCCGACGAAGCTCCGACTCAGGGAGAGTCTCGATCTTTTCAAAAGCATTTGGAACAATCGGTACTATCCTCGAGCTACTATCTAGAAGCTTCGTCACATTTGAATCTGTGTACGATCGTGTTCTCTTTCTGTTCCAGGTGGCTCCGCACAATTTCGGTAATCTTATTTTTAAACAAACAGGATCTATTGGCGGAAAAGATCAAAGCAGGCAAGCACAAATTAGAAGACTATTTCCCAGAGTTCGCGCGGTACCAGACGCCAGTCGAACCCGGCGTTGTCACGGACACCTCGGAACCTGCTGACGTCATAAGGGCCAAGTACTTCATTAGGGACGAGTTCCTGGTAAGCGAGACAGTGGTCGAAACAGACCTATCGTTAAGCTACTAGCTGTTTAGCGATGTAAACTCTTCCAGTGATCTGGTACACCTAGGACGTATAAAACTTCTTCAATGATTTTCATTGGAGGAAAGTGATCCGGTAAAAAGCTGCTTCATTGTATATATAGCGTGAACCGTATACTTTACTCTATTCGTTCTAGAAACTGCGCTAACGTTTATGTACCTGGGTGCACCGAACACCCCTAAACAAGCTTGCCAACCTGTTAACCAGCTGACTTTCCCAGTTACACACACTTATGAAAACGTAGAACTCTAGTACGGTATGATCCTCTCGTCGTAATGAACTAAAATTTTGTGCGTACAAAATTTTGGCTGCAGATCTTTATTAGTTTCCAATTTTTTATACAATACATTTCCTACATACACGGTGTAGTCGGATCTCCGATGGAGTACGTCTTTTTAATTAATATCTCGGAAACTAACCGAGTCTCGAAGTTCAAATTTTGTATGTAGGGTCCTAATATCTTTAGATGTTAAGGTTCAAAATTAAAAATTTCAGTTCATTGTGATTAGGGGATCCTACCGCGTAAAGAGTAGTAGAATAACTGAACCAAACATGAAAAATTACTGGAAGGCGATAGTTCGGACCAGTTCAGCCCAGTCCAGCCGGTTAGCAGGTCGATCCTGATCGATGAAAGCAAGAGAATGTTTAGCTTTATCATCGGGCTATCTTTTCAGCGTATTAGCACAGCGAGCGGGGACGGCAAGCACTATTGTTATCCGCACTTCACATGCGCCGTCGACACGGAGAACATCAAGCGGGTTTTCAACGATTGCCGAGACATCATCCAGCGGATGCACTTGCGCCAGTACGAGCTCTTGTGACTTCGTTCCTGCCGACGTGTCCTGTCACCCGTTCGCATCGGAGTCACGATAGCGCTCTGTCTCGTGCCGATCATGCGAGTCGAGCGAGTCGTACAGTTGGCGATGATCTGAAACGCGTTGTCGTTTGCCAGAAACGGTGGTGACTCGCGTGGATCGCGTGGATCGTATCGGACCCGGGTCCGGGTCCGATTCGGGTGCCAATCGACGGATCCGTGGATCGTGGAGGGAACGCGTACAGCAACGCGATCGACTAACGACGACAGCCTGTCGATCTTCACTCTTCCTCGACGGAACGGTGACTCAAAGAGGGAACGTTGATGCGCAGCCAGGTCTCCAGGGATTTACGGGGGAGGGGGGAGGGGGTATATCTGTCTCGCTACGGAGAACAGCGTCTCTTTTTGCACAGAATCGCTTTACTAATGTCATTGGTGTACAAGCAAATGCCCCCACGCATTCTAACTATTGTTATCGATATCGTTTTCCGACAGACAAAATTTCATCTCGGCCAGGCTTTCCGTTCTTTTGTCCTTATCCTTTTTCGTTCATCACTGATCGACTAACTCCCGTTTCAGGCTCGACGGGAGTGTGCTGTGAACGTCGACAAGTAGGGAAACAAGTGCAGCCCTCCCTCCGTTGCTTCCCGTCAAACGTTTTTCCCTCCGTTGAGTCTCATCGACAAGAGACGCTCTGGAGCATCGGAGATATTCTGTCCGCTTTTTAAATGGCTGTCAAATTGACGGGTGTAATACTTCGGAGGGAGGGACTGTACACCAGTGGTGTACTATGTTCGTCGCTGAGAAACACGTGCAATTTTACCGATTACCTCGTTAATTTTATTTTTTTTTACGCATCAATTCGTTGATAAGAGTGCAAACGAATTTCGGATGCGTTACCAAGTAACGCACGGGCTGTTCCTCGTGTCTAGCACACTCGTCGACAGTCTTTTTTTTAATTAATTGTCGCGGTTCGAGTTTTAGGCGTTAAGAACGTTTCCTAAAAAAGACTTAGACAATTTTCTTCTCACGCGATGAACATCCCTTTTCTCGTTGAACGTTTTTTGTTCTATTTTTCTTTGATACTGTCTCTGTGTTTCCTTTTTTTACTCGTTTCTTCTAATCTCTACGATTTTTGGTTCGTTCACGTCCCAAATACACCCCCATAAAAACCAGAAGAAAATCACCTTATCCACCATCATCACCACCACCACCACCACCACCACCACTACCATCACCACTACTACCAACCTATTGCCATTATTCTTTGATTACGATCTCTCTCCGTGTATTTTCTGCGAACGAATTAATTTTCCTCGACTTCCGAATCTCGACTTTTAAATCGCATTGGCCCGACCCGTAGGAGTCTCAGCCGCACCTTTTTACAAGAAGAGTATTTTGTGAGATTTTACAGTATTTCGAAGAGCGTTTTAATTATATAACTATGTATCAAATATGTACAGGGTGACCGTCCACAGATTCATGTTTTTATGTGCGTTTTCCCGATGGATCGAGATTCCTCTCACTTACGATTATCGTTTTCACTGATTCTTCTTTTTCGTTTCTTTTTTCAATTTTTCGAGAATACGTTCGATTCGTGTACTTAGGAACACGCGCGCGCGCGCACACACACACGCGCGCGCGCGAGCGCGCGTACGCACTCTTACGGACAAGCAACAGATAAAAACAGAACAACAACCAACCCAACACACTGTCGCCGTAGAATAATATTTACGTATGTAAATCCTGAACTGTGCAAGAGATGTGACACGTTGAGAGAGAGAGAGAGAGAGAGAGAGAGAGAGAGAGAGAGAGAGAGAGAGAGAGAGAGAGAGAGAGAGAGAGAGAGAGAGATGGTGAGAGAATCTGTGTATGTATCTGTGCGTATGGCTCTGTATGCGTGTGCGAGAGAAAAAGAGAAGAGCAGAAAAAAGCTAGAAGAGAAACAAAAAATTCGTTTTACACGTACACTTTTTGACTAGCGTTTAGGCTCCAAACTTTACAATCAAAGTATGTCAATGTAAATGTTATAAAACATACGGAGGTATAATATGTTGCTTATTTATTCGACTTCGTAATGTAAAGTATCTCGCGTCTCTCGTTTATTCCGAACGATGCTTTCGTGTCCCGGAGGGAGTATATACATAACTATATAAAAGTAATGAAACGACTACGATGATCGAAACGTGTACAAATTTCGGGCGACGAGGTTTCGCGCGGTGATCCGTTGCCAAATGGAGCTTTTTTCCTCGTAGGTAATGAGAAAACCGGTTAACGAGTTGACAAAATGTGCGCGAAATAATCATCCCTTGTCCCGCGTATCTCACAATGTGTCTCTGCAAATTCGATTCATTCCCGACGATGCCGTTTGGACACCCTGTATATGGCAAATCTCCCATCAAACTTTCCTTTGAACATTCGACGAGTAATCGTCGTTTTCGACGGGCACTTTGGCGAACCACGTTTCCGGTACTTACACCGAGAGAAAGAAGCACTAGTTCAACTCTATACATATATTCCTCCCTGCATGGGGCGGAATTTTGACGGTTTCAAGTCTCTGTACTCTATGCGAAACCGATTGGATCGAAAATCTTTGATGTAAACTGCAGAGATCAATTTGTTGGTATCATGTAAAGTTGCGCTACATTGTAATTTCTATTTTATTAATTTGTTTTCATTTTTTGTGAACTGTAAGTGCACAAGGAACTGCAATCTATTAATTTCCAGAGCTTATAGTGTTTTAAACATTAAGAAAGGTAATTGTTTCCTTAGCAACGTTCACGCGTGACATCTGCTTTCCTAACAGGAAAACGAGAAACTCTAAGCGAATAGCGAAGAAGATGCCAGGTTTCCGAAGGTATTGCTATCCTTCTATCATCCTGCTCCAGAGGTTTCCTACAAAGAACGCTCTTTCATTCTCACTTGTTTCGCGAAACGCTTGTGTACACTGGTGCACCGAAAACTGCATTAAGATTCGCTAAATCAACGATCCAGAAAAGTCCTGTAATCACTGTGCCGCGGATATCGAATACAGCAATTTATTAATCAGAAAAGCGAAGAGATCTCCTCTGAGAACATTGTGTAATTAGAGCATCCGATGTTCAGCGATTCGGATCAGTTTTTGTGGAACTTACCCGTTGGTGCACCGAAGCAATCATCGGACTGCAGATCATTATGCAGCGCTTGCAAACTTATTTATCGAGTTATTAGTTTCGTTCTCGCTTTTTAGCACAAGTTTACTTTATGTTTAAGAGATCCTGCGGAAACAGGAACTCGCATAAAGATGTGACATAGCGATACCGATCTGCTGTTTGATGATCATGCGAATTATGAGAGAAAGACTGTGCGTGCTCACGGAACGTTCTTCGATTCGATTAACGATCTAGCTGTTGCGTTTCCTGGGTTCACGTTTAGACCAGAGATGGGCACAATTTTCTTCGACTAAATATATGAAGCGTGATAGGAGAATACAATCGTTTCTACGGTATATACATACATACATACATACACAAACATATGTATACTCGTATACATATATCTATTCAATTTCGTAAATTATACATTCATCGAGCAGAATGTGCAACAGGTTCTTTTTCTTCTTTTCGCTAGTTTCTGTTTTTCTTTTTTGTTTTCTATCGGTCTTTTTATTCGCGCGCTCGTAACAAAAGATCCTTAATTGTCTGGAGAAGAGAGACTCGTGGTTTCGCGGTCGGCAGAAACTGAACAACCATAACAAACCGGTATCAACGTGGTCATTCTCGAGAATCGTACGTCGACGGATTTCATATTCTCGAACACGAGCCCGCCCATTCTCGTAAATGTACTCTCGTGTAATATCAATGTGTAACGGGGCCCGTGTGCGTACATCTATATGTATACCCTATTGTAACTAATCACATAACCGGCAAGCCATAGCTCGTAAAACAAATACGGTATTTATGCGCGTTGTGAAATGTTATTTTTACTGTGCAACTTGTAACAAGCGAGAAAGAGTGGGTGGAAGAGCAGAGAGATAGAGAGAAGAATTTGCATCGATGTGAGGAAGAATTAATGACTGTCGATGAAACTTCCGTGAATTAATTGTTCACCCAGCACAAAGATACACACACAGATATTATACATACATACATAAACACATACATACATACATATACAGGGTGTCGCGTAGGTTCCCACGCAAACTCGACCGGTCAACCAGCTAAAAATAATCGACTATTAATTAAATCGATCTTTATTTTCGGCTGCGTGGATGCGATAAATGTTCGTGGGGGTGCATATGGGACACCATCGTTTCTCGTGTATGCCAGCGCGTGTGTGGACGGGTATATGGTGTAGCCAATAACCTCGCGAGTATTCTTCACACTTTTCTTTTCGTTTCTCTCTCTTCCGAGGACTTCTTTCGCGATGAGAAACGCGTTCGTCCCGATTTCGACCGGAAGCACGATATAGTGCGCTTAGGGTTGCGACGACGCGTCAAATCGTTCGCCTGTTCTATCTTAAACGCTTCTACTCGGAGGCTGTTATCTCCTGATGCAGTAACAATTCTCTAAAACTTCAGACAGGCAATTGCTTGAAACAAATTCGCAATTATTTCACCAGGCAGCAGAAAATATGCGTTGTGCATCGTTGCAGGGCCAAAGGTCAGAATCGCGAACGATTTGCGTGGCCACGATTATACCGGATCGCGAATTTTTCTGCAAACTTTAACTTTCCTCGAAATGTTCTCTAGCTCCGTTAAGCCATAAAGTTGAATATGCAGAGAAGTCCGCAGTCCAATCGCTGCGTGGATACACGTAAAATCCGTGTGTATTTACGCCGATCGCACAAGTTTTTCTTTCCTTGGATCGTACGTACAATGTACCAAACATGTGAATATGTACATGTGAGAGCTGAGCGGTGCAAGTAATTATTATTATTATTTTGGTTTGTAAATATAGCAAACAGCAGGTTCGTATGGACATACGGTGATCGATACACGATTTCGTACAGAACATTAGTTTCTGTATTCGTTGCTTGAGAGAGAGAGAGAGAGAGAGAGAGAGAGAGAGAGAGAGAGAGAACCGGTACAGAAAATTGCAAACATGTTCAGTGGTAGTTTCTCGTCGAATATTGTCCAGGTGGATAATTGAAAACTACGAGTATACGCACGCCATGTTCGCGTTTCTGTTGAGGATACAGAGTCATTTATTGTGATCGTCTTAACGTTACACTGTTATTCGATGAAAAGAAAGAAATAATGAGAAAAGAGATTGTCTTTACACAGTCGGGTTTTATTGGCACGAAGGCGAACGCAGTCGTGTCATCGTAGCTCATCGATCATCGTCATTTATCGTCATTATTGTCGTACACTGTTGATACTAATGCGGTGTCGTGATCGTGGCTCGCGAGCTGCAATCGTTGCGTTTCAAAGACATTAGGCTCAAGTATCATTCTTTATTGTCGGTTTTGTAGAAAGTTTAAATGTTTTAATTACTCTTGCAGCGACCGAGCGACACGATTGCTACTATGTTACTCTTTTCACTCGATCCTCGTAGAATTTCGGACTGGCAATAAGTTCCATTCTATTGTAACTTCGATCTGTAACCTCCGGAATCATCGACGATTCTGGTCGTCTCCCGATTGTGGATCGTGCCTTTCTCAACGCTACGTAGGTATTGTCTGTCGATTGTTTCCGTTGGTTCTCCGTGTTTCGTCGGAGGTCAGAGGTCGGGTGACTGTTTCGCGTCGCGTCAATTAATCGGATGATCATCGTTTTCAAGAGTTTAGAAGAATGTTCTTCCTGTGGTGAGAATCGAATAAAAACACTGCGCACTGCTGTTGTCATAGACAAGGTCCGCAGTCGACTTTGATCTAATTTCATTTGTTAACTTAATAATTGATCCCAAAGACGGATACGAAGCTTGTTTTGTTAGTAACACAGTATCTGAACAGTGAGAAATCACCTCAAATTCAAGGCACAGACAAATTAACGCGCGATAAGATGGCTGCCGTACAGAGATGATCTGGAGGTCGGCGGATGCTGAGAGAAAGATGACCGATCGGAAGTCGTTCGGAAAAGCAGGAAAGAACAAGGGAAATGACCACAAGTTCACTTTGACTCGAATTGTTCGCGCATAAATGTATTTCCCACGTGTAATGGTCCGACAGGAGAAGAGAAATTGAGAAAGAGAGAAAACGATTCTCTCTCTCTCTCTTGCTTACTTTCTCCCTCTCTCTCTCTCTCTCTTCGGTTCGTCAATTAATTAAACGCCCTCTACCCAGGCCCGTGGTTTTCTCCCTCATTAATAAATCATAAGAAACTCGTTGTTGCGTGTCACTTAGGAAATATGTTTAGCAAATGACTGGAAAAAGAGAGAGAGAGAGTGAGAAGGAGAGAAGGGTGAATCTATTATCAAAAGAGCAAGATGACCGAGCAAGTAACGCGAGAATTAGCACGATAAACGCGTTTAGAAAACGGTGGGAAAAATCAAGAAAACAGAGGAGGAGATCTATACGTGATGTAAATGAATAATAATAACAATAATAACGGAAACTCGAGAAACTCTGTTAGGAAATGAGATTTAATGTTGTCCACCCCACGGTCTCAAAGAAGTTCGACTTTCTCCATTTTGTCTTTTCTTTTAATCTCCTTTCTTTTCTGTTCTTTCGTTTATTTCACTACGAAGACTTAGAATGTTCCCAAAATGCACAATAACTAGACGACAACACACGCTGTCACGTTGCGTACGATGCAATCAAACAAGAGAGAAAGGGAGAGGAGAGAGAGAGAGAGAGAGAGAGGGGGGGGGAGAAAGAGAGGTAGAGAGATGCGTTTAATTAGAAAAAGAATAATAGGCGAACGGGTATTGATCGGATCGTTCAGTCGCCAAGGCTATTTAAAAGCGAGAATCGTGGGGTGGACGTGTAGTGTATATGATAAATTGATAGACATAAAAATACATGAATAAATATATATATTATATATATTATTATATATATATATATATATATACAATAATTTTATATATATTATTATATATATATATATACAATAATTTTATATATATATATATATATATATGATTCACCAAGTTAATGCAGTCGAGAAACCGATTATGCGCGTGTGTGAGCCAAGTGTGCGCCAAAGAGAGAGGGATAGAGAACGAATGCGTGTGCTGTGAGATATGCGTGTGAATGAGAAAACGGATTGTAAATGTGTTTTTAGATTACAAGATGTAAGAAGGAAAATATTTCATTCTCATTCTGTGATGACTGTCTGAATATAATGAAAACAAAAAGAAACAAGAAACTATTAAGATGTTTTCATGAATCTAATGCTGATTAAATCGATTAAGTTAGTGTATAATTAAAAGCAAATATGTGGTTCGACGAACCGCGCACACTATTTGAAAAGAAGAGACGGAGAGGGATGCACGTACGCTGATTTATCCGAATGCAGAGAGAGAGAGAGAGAAAGAGAGAGAGAGAGAGAGAGAGAGAGAAATGGTATGATTTGTACACTGTATAACTTTAGCCGTTTACCACTGATTTCGAGAAATGTGTATAAATTATTATGTGTAATTAAAGAAAAAGTCATTTAGTAAATTTTAAGAGTATATGATATATATATATGAATATATAGATATATATACATTATACTCTAATACAAAATTCTGATCATAAGGTACGCGCGTGCGCGCACATGCACATATACAAGTTGGAAAGAGAGAAAAATCCGGGAAAAGAAGAGAAGAGATATTGTGAGAAAAAGAAAATGAGAAATTACAAAAAACCAAACACTGCAAGGCCACTGTATTATACATTTGTGTAACTGAAATAGCGATGGTACAATTATGAAGATTATAATGATACAATAAACACTTGCCGTATGTCTTATATACATAAACTAGAATGTTATTTTACGGTGCATCACAGCAATCGACGGATTTCTGTTTCTGTGAAACGGGAGGCTAGATTAGACCAGGCTTAGAAACATGATTTTATATCATTTGTAACGAACCTCTTATATATCATATTTGAAAGTACACGATATTTATAAATACGCCGAGCCTATTCATATGCCGAATAATATATTGGCAATTTACTGATTAGCAAATTCATCTTGATGTGGAAAACAGCAGCCTTGAATCGGTGGTGTGTATTAGTTCGCTGCAGCAGCCATGTGTCTCTTTAAGTACAACAGTTGCGATTTCGATTCCAATAATGACAATTGCGACACGTATGGAGCCATTTGCTGAACGTGATTCTGCTAATTCGTTCCTGGAAAAAATTTAACAAATTGCATAACATTCGAGGCATCGATCATTGTGAAAAAATGCAGAAATATGCATACCCATGTTAACTCTCTTTTGACCATACATGACCTTCCCGTCAAAACCATTTAGGGGAACCTTTGTGTCAGTATTGATTTGCTGGATCGTGACATTCAGATGGTCCTCGATATCAGCTAAATACTAAGAGAGAATGGAAAAATTTTAATAAATGTTAGGGGAGAGATTTTAGACACAGATGTGTAGTCACTCACAATCTGTTCATCGTACCAGACGCAACAACTGCTCTGATCAGTGAGAGATGTGTTTTGGCAATTTCTTCCTCGAGTAGGACACCACTCGCCATGGTACCATATTTTCTCAGGAACTTTGCTGACCAGAGAAATAGTCAGACCCATTCTTTGAGAAATAGCCAGACTTCACCTAAATCCAAGGTAACCTGAAAATACATCAGTCGTTAGAGTCAATCTCTCCACCGATAGAATTAGATATTACTGTATGCGGTTTAATACTCACCTGAGACGTAGACCAGCCAACACGGCACAAACCTTCGTCGGTTACCGTAGCTTCAAAAAAGAACTTCTTATTCCCCTGAACTCCTTTATTGGCCCGACAACCATGCCATTCCTTTTGTTCTCGGCTTTGACATCTCAGACCATCTGGAGTTACAGCCAATGCTGTGCCTCTATCGAATAAACTTAGGGACCAATGTTTTGCTACAAATAATTAACAAATAAATGTTTTGGTAGATGTCGTTGATGTGAAAAACTACATACAAGGTTGCGAGTGTGATGTCGACGAAGCAGTTGCTTTCCCAGATTCAAAGTCTTTCAGAGTTTCCCATACTATTTGTAAAACAGGTAAACAAAAGGCACCAGTCTTTCCACCACCAGTTTCTGCAGCCATTAACACGTCGCCACCACCCAGAATCAAAGGTATCGCTTCGGCTTGCACGTCTGTTGGCAGTCTATAATTTAAATGACCAGACAAATTAAATACATACCCTATCTATATTTTGATATAATTGTTTTATAATATTCAGAGCAATACTTACGTCCATTCCATTTCGTCGGCTACCGTTGCAATTTCAGTCAGAACACCTATTTCTGAAAAACAACAATGCATAGGAGACTTTGACAAGCAGGTATATATTATTGAAAACACGTAACACTTAGTTTCTGGAATGCTGCACCCTCGAATGCTGCCATTATTAGGAAACGATAAGGTCTTTCCCGTGGTCAGAATAATATCAATGATAATAAATAAATAAATTGTGCCGGGGATTTTTAAAACAATAGCTCTGCGACAGGCATTGAAACACTACCGTGACGTTGACGTCAAACGGACGGGCTAGAAAACAACGTTACACGCGTCAGCGTTAGAAAAAAATTAAATTGTTAGATATTCTGTCCAAAAATATGATGTCGATGTGCGCAAGTGTTCAAAGTACACCTCAAAATTATCAAAGTCAACCATCAATAGCAGAATATTAGAAAAAAGAATTAATTAACAAGATAACGGGCGCGAAGATTTCAGCGCGCCTGTGGCGTCATCTAGCGTTACGGATTTTTGAGTAAATTTCCCTATATCGCAATGAGTAAGACAAGGACAGAAATGGTGTGCGATAAGGACAGACTCGTGCCACCAACTTTTTAGCCGCGCATCGAATTCCCTGGTACGAGGTAGGGACATATGAAGAGATAGAGGTATCCGACAAGGACAAACTTATGCGTTTTTCGGCGCGAGAGAGAGACGCAGATAGAGCTCCTCGGCAGGCCCGTGAAATCGACAGATTATTTGTTAATAACTCTCTTTTCATAAACAATCGGTGAATATAAACTAACGTGGAATATAGAGTGAACATTCAGCTACTTTCCCATATAGTTTTTAATCGAATTATGTGTATAATTAACTAGTTATTAACAATTATTCAGACCCGTGTCACGGAATAACCTCAAATAATTTGACAGTTACACAGTATATAATTAATAACTAACTTTCGAGGCATAATTTATGAACTTTTATGATTGAAGAATCTAGATCGAAGTCTTGGCTACAATTTTAGTACAGTTTTGTGCATATTTAAATAATAATTAGTTAGTTATTAACAATTTTTAGAGGAATTGCGCATCGGATAGCGAAAGTATCAGGAGCCGTAAGAAACAAAGTTAGTGGCACGTTTCAAATATAGCTGTCCTTGTCACACCATCGTCACCTCTTTGTCTTACACATTGTAGGCATTCTGGAAATAGATATCCTGATGAAAAATTGTTACTAATTAATTATCGAGGCATAATATATAAACATTTGCAATCGAAGAATGTAGTGCAGACCTTTAGCAACTTTCACGTATAGTTTATAGTCTGATTATTACACAACTTGGAAAAGGTCTGCGCTACATTCTTCGATTGCAAATGTTTATAAATTATTCTTTGTTATTTGGTTATTAACCATTTTTCATCAGGATGTCTGTTTCACCAACGCTCGCTGTGTGTAAGACAAGGCGATACCGATAGTGCGACAAAAACAGCAAAAGCGTGAATCGTGCCACTAACTTTGTTTGTTACGGTTCCTGACACTTTCGAATATCCGATACGTCATGCCTCTAAAAATCGTTAATAACCAACTAATTAGAAATCAAATATGCACAAAACTATACTCAAATTGTAGCTAAGACTTCGATCTAGATTCTTTAATCTTGAAAGCCCATAAATTACACCTTGAAAGTTAGATATTAATAATACAATATGTAACCGTCGCAATTGTCGCGATTATATTTTAAACTTTGTCCTGGAAAATTGTTAATAACTTTCCAAGTTGTGTAATAATCAGACTATAAACTATACGTGAAAGTTGCTAAAGGTCTGCGCTACATTCTTCGATTGCAAATGTTTATATATTATGCCTCGATAATTAATTAGTAACAATTTTTCATCAGGATATCTATTTCCAGAATGCCTACAATGTGTAAGACAAAGAGGTGACGATGGTGTGACAAGGACAGCTATATTTGAAACGTGCCACTAACTTTGTTTCTTACGGCTCCTGATACTTTCGCTATCCGATGCGCAATTCCTCTAAAAATTGTTAATAACTAACTAATTACTATTTAAATATGCACAAAACTGTACTAAAATTGTAGCCAAGACTTCGATCTAGATTCTTCAATCATAAAAGTTCATAAATTATGCCTCGAAAGTTAGTTATTAATTATATACTGTGTAACTGTCAAATTATTTGAGGTTATTCCGTGACACGGGTCTGAATAATTGTTAATAACTAGTTAATTATACACATAATTCGATTAAAAACTATATGGGAAAGTAGCTGAATGTTCACTCTATATTCCACGTTAGTTTATATTCACCGATTGTTTATGAAAAGAGAGTTATTAACAAATAATCTGTCGATTTCACGGGCCTGCCGAGGAGCTCTATCTGCGTCTCTCTCTCGCGCCGAAAAACGCATAAGTTTGTCCTTGTCGGATACCTCCATCTCTTCATATGTCCCTACCTCGTACCAGGGAATTCGAAGCGCGGCTAAAAAGTTGGTGGCACGAGTCTGTCCTTATCGCACACTAGCTCTGTCCTTGTCTTACTCATTGCGATATAGGAAAATTGACTCGAAAATCCGTAACGCTAGATGACGCCACAGGCGCGCTGAAATCGCTATGGCTAGCATATACATTTTTGTAATACATATGCTGCGATTGATTGGATAGCTTTGATAATTGAAGAAGGGTACTTTAAACTCTTGCGCACATGGGCGTAATATTTTTAATCAGAATTACTAACAAATTATTTAGTTGTTAACTATTTTCGGAAGATATCGTGCTTCGTGTACAGAATATCCCAAAAGTTATTCAAAATCGATAAATCTGAGATTCCTGATGTCATTTCATGTAACTTTTTTAACGAACGAACGAAGCTCAGTTCTGCTCATTCTCACAAATTGTATATATGTATGTAGTTATTGGAGAAAAGGGCAAGCAATGATTGATATTAGTTCCAAAAGGCGCGCATAACTTTATTCTAGCTTCCTTAATTACAAACGTCCACTACATATACATATGTACTTACTTACATAGAAATTGTATATTTACAGCCGACAACATAGTAAAATAAAAACGATATTTCTGTGCATTTGCTTAGTTCACTACCTGACCGTTGCGTTTAGGTAGTGCCCGCTTTCGTACCACTGCATTTTCTACAGAGAAGTGCAGGAAACTTGCTTGGGTCACGCTAATTATTGGATTTGTAAGGAGTATGCTTGCCCTTAAGGAGTACGAAAGCAGCGATGATAATGCCGAATCAGAAGCTGAAACAGAAAACACGAAATGTGAGGTTAACCGTGACTGTAATCCTAAGCATGATTCCACCGATTCATTTCTTTCCATGGAAAAATTAGCAGTGTCGGATAAATTACAAATTTGTTCTGCGCCAGAAGTGGTCCCAACGGTAATAATCAATTAAATAAATTTTCTGTGACGTATACAGTTATTAGCGAATAATTCGCAAACATTTCCGTCACAGTTTCGACATGATCATTAACGTTCGATTGAACCGAATGTATCACAGGGAACTGAATTATGTGTAAGGCACGTGGATACTACAGTGGGTGAAGTTATGCATAATCCCAAGTATGAGGAGCTGTTTGCACCCGACGTTGGGCCTGAAAATCCTTTTAAAACACAACAACAACGTGCTATAAAAAATATGCTTTCTGGATATGTAGAGAAAGCTCATATAAGTGAATTTCAATTTGAAAATCAAAGAAGAACTTTTGCTAGTTACGGTATGTATGCAAATACGCACACAACATCTGGACTTCTGTATGTTTTTCTAATTTTCTAAACGATTGCATCCAATCCATGGTGAATTATCAGCCAATCGGAGCAAACCAATTTCTGTCTTAATCTTTGACCGTTTGATAAACTACAGCTATAAAAATGTGCACAAGTTCAGTTATTATTGTATCATATATGTATATTAAAATAAAATAAATACTTATCATAGGCTATGCATTGGATCCAACTGTGGATGGTAGCTCGGAAGAAGGCAGAATGATTATTGGAGCAAAAGAAGCAGCAGAAGAATTGGGTGGTAAGACTGTATTTGAAAGTACAACTCTGAGACCATCTGATAAAAGAAAGCGACATAGGAACGACGATCCTGCCGATGTAGAGGGATTCTTAGGTCCATGGGGTGGATACATGGATGAGAAACGTGTTATAAAACCAACAGAAGAAGAAGCTGCAGAATTAGAGGAAATATTGGCCAAGAGAAATAGAAGAGGAAAACCTATGGAAGAGAAACCCCTGGAGGAGAAGACAGTGTTGCATAGTACGTATATTTGAGCAATTGTTTGATACGATTATTTGAGTTGAATAGTTACTTGACAATATCTTGCAGTCAAGGATAGCGTAGACTACCAAGGAAGATCATTTTTACATGCTCCGCAAGATGTTGGGGTGAATTTAAGGTCTGATTCGCCACCCGATAGATGCTTCCTACCAAAAGCACAAATTCACAGTTGGGAGGGTCACACAAAGGGTATCTCTCAAATCAGGTGGTTTCCTCGTACAGCACACTTGTTACTCTCATGCGGTATGGATTGTAGAGTCAAAGTATGTATAATATAATGTAGTGTAATATAATTTATGTTAGAATTAAGGATATTTATTAATATTAATTTCATGTGCACATTACTTTGATGAAAGTTATGGGAAGTGTACAAAGAAAGAAGATGCATCCGAACATACTATGGCCATCGTCAGGCTGTCAGAGATATAAGTTTTGATAATGATGGAAAGAGATTTTTATCAGCAGGATACGATCGTTATGTGAAACTTTGGGATACAGAAACTGGTGCTTGCATTAGTCGATTTACAAATAGAAAGATTCCATATTGCGTAAAATTTAACCCAGATTTGGACAAACAACATTTATTTGTGGCAGGAACTAGCGACAAGAAGATCATTTGCGTAAGTAATATGAATGGAATACACAAGCTCTAAATTCGTAACTCAGATACTTTATGCGAAATTACATTACAGTGGGATGTTCGATCCGGTGAAATAACGCAAGAATATGATAGACATTTGGGAGCGGTAAACACGATAACATTCGTAGATGAAAATCGGCGTTTTGTGACTACTTCAGATGATAAAAGCTTGAGAGTCTGGGAATGGTAAGATATGCCTACTCTGCATATACACATAACGCTGTCTATCGTGTTTCCAAAGAACTGTCCTTCTATAAAAGCTACTTCTTGCACAGGGATATACCAGTCGACATGAAATATATAGCAGATCCTTCGATGCACTCTATGCCAGCAGTGACGCCATCACCTAATCAAAAATGGCTTGCATGTCAAAGTATGGATAATAAAATAGTTATATTTTCTGCATTAAATAGATTTAAGATGAATCGTAAGAAAACATTCACCGGGCATATGGTTGCTGGTTATGCGTGTGGCTTGGACTTTTCTCCTGATATGAGGTAAAAGAAAATAACGTTTCGACCAAACTCACAGGGCCATTTTCCAACCACTTCAATGAATACATTTATTACTAAGGCTTGCGTGTGGCCGATTCCAATAACAACGAAATCACGAATGTAAAAAAAATATTGATTTTTTTTGGGTTAAAAGTGACTGGGAATTGGTCTGTGTATGTTGACTTTTAATTTGAACTCTGTTGATATCGATCATTCTAATATTCGAAAAATGAACGTATCCCAAATACGACACGCGAATGTTAGTTATTTTTCTTTTTCCATATTTCACAGTTATCTTGTATCGGGTGACGCAGACGGCAAATGTTATATTTGGGACTGGAAAACGACAAAATTGTACAAAAAATGGAAAGCACACGATGGTGTATGTATCGACGTATTATGGCATCCACATGAACCTTCAAGACTCGCGACAGCTGGCTGGGATGGAAAAATCAAGTATTGGGACTAAGAATTAAAGAGAAATTCCATTGTATTTTTCGACGATGTTGCGTACTTGTATTTTATTATATGCATATACAATCTATATTCTAGACAAATAAAATTCGTCTCACTCGTTTAAACTATGTACATATTTCAATCGCGCTGTCAATTTGAAATACGCGTAAACCTGTAAACATGCAAGTATTGTAGAAACATACTACGTTTTTTACGCGTTCACTATTGTTACACTTAAAATGTTGACCAACAAGGGTTGTTCAAGGGTAGCAAACAGCGCGAAGCTGTTCTGTTCCTAGCATCGTATAACGGTTAGAAAAATCAATATTATCCACAAGTCATGTCACTATGTCAGCCGGTGTGGCGTCTCGTACTACGGCTACGACTACTACGTCGTAACGCGAAGTCGATGTTTTTCATTTGTCTACAAATGTATGATCGCTAACGATAACTTATTACTTTTTTGTAAGTTTTTTCAATTCTGTAATTTAGAAACAATAAAGTGATCGCACACGGAGGTTGACCGAAGCACGTCGGCAAATGGTAAAGTTTTCAATAGCCAAAATGTGTACGCATCTCTTGTTTTGTCAAATTGGTGGCACGGAGAACGTGAACAATAATTATCGAAGATGTTGATGCTCGATAGAGAGCATATTGTTTAAATTTATACATATATACACATATATGTGTGGATGTGTGTGTGTGTATAACTATTGCTATTATTAAAAATATTAGAGTTAATGTAAAGATGGACAGTCCTGGGTTAGGATACTCGTATCATCTTCCATCTGCAGGCTGGAATCTCAGAGTTCGAAATGTTCTTTCCCAGTTCAGTGATCTTTTCAGCGAATTTAACAAGTATATTGCACCAGCTTATCATCATGATCGATGCGAAAGGTATATCATAGTAAATCGTGTAATTACATAAATGCGTAGCAAATATATGTTATTTATTTATATGATATGAATTTTGTTTTACAGATCGGTTCAAATGCGATTATATTCAATGCATAAGAGAGAGTTTGTTATGGTATTTGTTGCCTTCTTTGCCTGTTTTATATTAGAGGTGTTTATTGGACTCGCAGGTATGTAAACCTATGTCTTCTGTAGATTGAATTCAACGCATATGGTCGTTATAGAGCAAAATTGGTTGTCGAAGTATTCTTGTAATTTTATCTCATAGGGCCTCCCATCACATTGACAAGTGAACAGAATGCTCACTTAAATGGCAGTGAAGTGGCCACCGGTCCTTTCATCATGAAAACTCCTTTGCTGTCCACATACAGTCAACAATTATGGGTGATCGCAAAGTTACTAACATCTAACAACGATGGTATCATGAATGCAATGAATTAAAAAATAAATTTTTAATTATAAATGAACATTGTAAAACATAAGTTGTGTAACTTAAAGTTTCTGATTGTTTCAGACGAACGATATGATAAAAGTTTTCAAATCAGTATCTCGATAGACGGCCTGACGGAGGATCGTAAACTTATGCCTGTGCTTTCTTCGGAAACTGGACAGAATAGGTACTATCTACTGGTCTAAATGGAATAAACACGATGCAAAATTCCAGCAATTCAATAACGAAATTGTCACTAATACGTGCGTTTATTATCAAAAATTGTAGAACCAGACGTTTAAAATGCGAAAGGCAAACGTGCGACGAGCTGGTGGTTGCCCATCTTGGATTCCTTGACTATACTTATTATATAATTACCGTTCGTTTCTACGGGCTTGAGAATTTCCATCGACGTTATAACATACGCGAGCTCACGTTCTACGTCAGTAAGCACTACACGAAATGAACAAATTGCAACGTGATAAATACGAAAATGATAATAGTTATCGCCTATTGTGTGTTGAATAACGTTTCTGTTTGTTCGCAGTTCAAGAACTACAACCCAAAGTTTACAGAGTTTGAAATATGGTTTCGTCTAATGTTTTTGCTAACAGCGTTCGGGATTATGGTAAAGGATGCACAAGTATTATCATAAATTCGCTATAATGCTATCATCACACTATAATAATATTCGATTGCTATATAACGCAATATCATTATAAAATAATTTGTAATACATGGTATACATGCAAGTTTTGCTGATTTGTAGTGTTGGTTTGGGCATTCACTCCGAAAGTATCCATTACATGACTGGTCGATAGAACAGAAATGGATTTCCATACTCCTTCCACTACTAATTTTATACAATAGTAAGATTTTGCGGCGCATCGAATATTTATTAAGAATTCTAAAACAGTTTCAGTAGCCTAATGTCTCTTTTTTTTTTTTTCTTTTGTTTTTTACAGATCCGTTATTTCCTATGACGTTTTTGGTGAATTCTTGGGTGCCTGGCATGCTGGATGCAATTCTGCAAACAACATTCCTTTGTGCAGTTCTGATGTTCTGGTTGTGTGTTTACCATGGTTTGAGACAGGTATGAGATTTGTTGTGATTATTCATGGCTTAATACGAAAAATGGTGATAATAACAATAATAGTAATGATGATGATGATAGTAGATAATAGCAGTAGCAGTAGTAGTAGTAGTAGTAGTAGTAGTAGTAGTAGTAGTAGTAGTAGTAGTAGTAGTAGTAGTAGTAGTAGTAGTAGTAGTAATAGTAGTGTAGTGGTAGTAGTAGTTGTAGTAGTAGTAGTAATAGTAATAGTTGTAGTAGTAGTCGTAATAGTAATAGTAGTAGTAGTAATAGTAATAGTAGTAGTAGTAGTAGTAGTAGTAATAGTAATAGTAGTAGTAGTAGAAACAGTGTATGTGTATACACAATTTGTACGAGTACAATTTCTACGTTTACATAGAACGAGAGACGTCTTATCACGTTTTATTTACCCAAAGTTTTGGTGGTTGGTTTACTATGGTGTTCGGCTTTGATTCTGGCAACGTGGCTGCGCTGCACCGAATTGGAAGATCCCACGTATAATTACGTTCTCGATACGTCGAATTATTTCGTAAGTTTAGTTTTCAAGTTATGTACATATCTGTGTACCTCCGTATGATGTCGTATATGGTATACCTGTGATAATGTTAATGTCATTCTAATAAAACCTGTACAATTTCAGGGTTTCAAAGTGTTCTTCTTCACAATAGGAGGCTTTTACATCGCGTACCTGCTGCTCCTGATATTAAGAGCGTACAGCGAATTACGCTCTATGCCATACTTTGGTACGATTACTATAAACAATCTAAAGTAATAACTAAATGAATTAATCCATAATAAATAAAGCGACACGGTCTTGACGCACTCCCGTTACTATTGCTTACCGTTCCACAGATCTTCGTTTGCGTTTTCTGACATTGCTCGCTGGAGTTGTTTTTTCGCTTTGCGGATGTGTGACGGCGCAACAGTTTGGCGCTGGTATTTTTGAAGACAGTTTTGCTTCACGACTCACCACTTACTACCGGTCTTCTGCTCAGTTTATGGCTTTATACGGTCTCTTGAATTTTTATTTATACACAATGGCTTACGTATACGCACCCGCTCATCAACAAGTCTACGGCCAACGTAAGTCATCTCAAGTTTTTGTCACCGTTTAAATTCTTTCACGTATACATATAGTTGTCGCACATGATTGTTTTTATCGATTCTAGATTCCTCCATAACGAAAGATAATCCAGCTTTTTCTATGATTAACGATTCTGACGAAGACGTTATTTATGGGTCGGACGAAGAAGTTGTCTATGGATCGGATGAGGATAGTCGGCGGCCTTTAACTCGGCCGCCTCGAATTTCCACAAACAATAACAATTAAACAAAATTCGATCAGTTTTAATTTTATTTCAATTTCGTTAAATAATATGGTCCAATGAAGGAGAAAACCAACAATCAAGAATTGATTTTATAAAAAAAGAGATACATGGCTAAGACATTTTTTCAAAACGTACAAAATTTTCCTTACCGTTTGCGTGCATCTGTCCAGATATATGTAGATGTGGGGACAATGATTTCATAAGCTGAGTGACGTCTATACATCGTATTGTATAGTAGGTACAGACACAGAATGTTTGTGTGCTGCCGTGAAAGCGATACTACCTAATATGTATAAGGGGTACTTGTATTTATAACTTGTTCACTTAATTTGAAGTGGACCCGCAAATCTATAATACTTATAATACTTATAATGCTTTAAATCTAAGGACTATCCCTATAATATAATGCAACAATACAATGTTATATAATATAATTATGGAAAGATTATACATAAAACTTTGTAGCTTTTCGAATATACTGTAGAAAAAAAATTTTATCTTTCGAGTATATCATAGATTGCGCATAATAAAATATGTTCAAAGTTCAAACGTGTTCTAGAATTCTTCTCTAAATACTTCGCTTGCCATCGACGATGATGGGATCTTTACTATAAAATGCTGACTCTAAACTTATGTCAAAATTCAAAATAATGTCCTTGCTACTTTATTTATATTATTATTAATAAATAATTAATATGTTGTACGGAATTACCTTTACAACAGTCGCTTGGTAAGTAATGGTAATAATAATAATTTGCAGCGGTAGCATTTACGTACCTATCCAAGGGCCTATCAGCAGTAAAAAGAAGGAAGCATTTTTTCCGAATGAAAATCATTTCATAACATATTGACCACTGAATGAAATAATATGGTTAATAAACCTTCATCGATCTATAAGAAGAATAACGTAAAATATATTCAATTTATTTGAATATATTCAAAGTTAAACTCGCAACTCTAAATACAGTAATGATTTCCATCCCTGCAATGTAAAACAAAGAAAAACAATTTAAAATAACAACGTGAGACGTCGTAAAACAACGTAAAACAACGTAAAACAACTTAAAACAACGATATGAAACAATGTAAAACAACTTAAAATAACAACGAGAAACATCGTAAAATAACGTAAAACAACGTAGGACAACATAAAACAATGACGTGGAACTTTGTATAACAAAGTAAAACAACGGAAAAACAATGTAAAACAACGTAAAACAACGTAAGGCAACTTAAAACAACGATGCGAGACATTGTATAATAACGAAAAACAATGTAAAACAGCATAAAACAACGTAAGATAACTTAAAACAACGACATGAAAGAATGTAAAACAACGAAAAACAACTTAAAATAACAACGTGAAACGTTGTAAAACAGCGTAAAACAACGTAGGACAACTTAAAACATCGACGTGAAACAATGTTAAACAACGAAAAACAACTTAAAATTACTACGAGAAACTTCGTAAAACAACGTAAGACAACTTAAAACAACGATTTGAGACTTTGTATAACAACGTAAAACAACGAAAAAACAATGTAAAACAACGTAAAACAACGACATGAAACAATATAAAACAACGAAACACAACTAAAAATAACAACGTGAAACGTCGTAAAACAACGTAAAACAACGTAAGACAACTTAAAACAACGACATGAAACAATGTAAAACAACGAAATGCAACTTAAAATAACAACGTGAAACGTCGCAAAACAACTTAAAACAACGACATGAAACAATGTAAAACAACTTAAAACAACAAAAGATAAGAACGACAAATTTCGAAAAGAACGTAAAACAACATAGGACAGCTGAAAACAACGATATGAAACATTATATAATAACGAAAAACAACGTAAAGACAACGTGAAAGGACGTGAAACAACGTAAGTCAGCTTAAAACAACGATGTGAGACATTGTATAACAACGAAAAACAACTTAAAGACATTGTAAAACAACGAAAAACAACCTAAGTCAGCTTAAAACAACGACGTGGAACTTTGTACAACAAAGTAAAACAACGGAAAAACAATGTAAAACAACGTAAAACGACGTAAAACAACTTGTTTGTTTGTTAGTAGTTAGTTAGTTAGTTAGTTTGTTTGTTTGATTGGTTGTTTGTTTGTTTGATTGGTTTGTTTGTTTGCTTGTTTGTTTGTTAGTTAGTTTGTTTGTTTGTGTGTTTGGTTGTTTGGTTGCTTGATTGGTTTGTTTGGTTGTTTGATTGGCTTGTTTGTTTGTTTGTTAGCTTGTTTGCTTATTAGTTTGTTTGTTTGTTTGCTTGTTTGTATGTTTGTTTGTTTGTTTGTTAGATTGGTTGTTTGATTGGTTTGTTTGCTTGTTTGTTTGTTAGTTTGCTTGTTAGTTTGTTTGTTTGCTTGTTCGTTTGTTTGTTTGTTAGTTAGTTCGTTTGTTTGTTAGTTTGGTTGTTTGATTGGTATGTTTCCTTGTTTATTTGTTTATTTGTTAGTTTGTTTGATTGATTTGTTTGTTTCTTCGTTTGTTAGTTTGGTTGTTTGATTGGTTTGTTTGTTAGATAGTTTGTTTGTTTGTTTGATTGATTTGTTTGTTTCTTCGTTTGTTAGTTTGGTTGTTTGATTGGTTTGTTTGTTTGTTTGCTTGTTAGTTTGTTTATTTGTTAGTTTGTTTGTTTGTTACTTTGGCTGTTTGATTGGTTTGTTTCCTTGTTAGTTAGTTAGTTAGTTAATTAGTTTGTTTGTTTGTTAGTTTGCTTGTTTGTTTGTTTGTTAGCTTGTTTGTTTGTTTGATTGAATGGTTTGTTTGTTTGTTTGTTTGTTTGTTAGTTTGGTTGTTTGCTTGTTTGTTTGTTTGTTAGTTTATTTATTTGTTTGTTTGTTAGTTTGTTCGTTAGTTTGTTTGTTTGGTTTGTTTGTTTGTTTGTTAGTTAGTTAGTTAGTTTGTTTGTTTGTTTATCATTAGTTGTCATAAACAATTAATTTTTAACGCATTTAACTGTTTGAATTAAAAGCTGTAATAAACATCCTTTTGATTTCAAGTCGGAAACTTGCTCGTTAGGCCATAATAATAGAAATAATTCTATATAGAACTATAGATCGTACGAAAATGTAAGGGAATTTTTAAAATGTAATAAAAGGGAAGTAAAACAACCATGTTATTTCGAAAATACGATTTATTAACCTGTCGAACGTAAATTCTGGTAACGCGTGCTCGCACGCACTGTCCTCTGTCATGCTCGCCATGCTCGTCTCTACGCAATTTTCCACGCGCACGCGGTATACAAAATCTATATTGTTACTATACTTAAACATCGTGACGCGTAGCTTAGCCGATAAACGTACACTATCCTAGAGATCGTGTTAATGACTATGGTGATTCCAGTAATCCGGAAATCCAGATCCACCGAGAACCGGTACCTGCTACGTCGTCGTTATACACAAGTCTCGAGGGACACATGATTAGGTACATTGAAGTTATCTCCCTCACCCTCGATCTCTAAATCCTCGATAGATCACCGACTCTATAAGCTCGCAATTGTCTACTAATTTCAATAAAATATTCCTTCGTCGCTATCGAAGGTGCAGAAAGATGCGGTTACTTCGAACTCTTGCTACTATAAATGATTAGCGAACGTACACCAATTTTAGGGAATTCACTAAATTCTCTATCGTTCATTAATTTTGATAGCAATTAATCAGTGTCTACTTTAATTACGGGAGAGCGAGAGAGGACGAGAGAGGGTTGGAGGGAGGAAAGAGAAAGAGAGTGAGAGAGAGAGAGAGAGAGAGAGAGAGAGAGAGAGAGAGAGAGAGCGTGATATTGTATTCAATGCCACCTGGGACACGTAAATGATACATCGATTATTCACGGCACTGCACGCACGCATTCAAAATCGATATGGATTCGAATTTTCGTCGAGTGAAAGAATTTCCTTCGTTTTATCGAATTTGTTCACGGGTATGATCGATTTTGCAAGTGTTGAGAGACCGTTTCACGGACATGCATCATGGTTTCCCGTAGGTACAATGGAGAGATCATTACGAAACGAATTATGTAGTCGGATATACATATCTATGTATGTATATTAGCTTGCACATACGTATATACGACAGAGAGCTGTTCTTTTTTTTGTTGGATTTTTTGTTTACTTCGAAATTTAGCTACGTACAAAAAATATCCTTATCGATTACGCACGGTTCATGTATGTACAGTGTACCTACGTGTTCGTCGACCGATTGTGGCGAGTGCGTGTGCGTTCTGTACAAACCGGTAGCCTAACATCCAAAGGAGAAAGATCACAATTTTATAGAGACGCGATGCGCATAGTTTTCTCAAAAGTACACAAGTTTAACACACGCTCTCTTACAGGGGGCCATGGAAGTTGTTCGAACGCCTAGGACAGCCGACGCTTGTAATTGTCAGCGAGCGAAATCCTTTGTTTCACCTGGACGAAGTTGAGGCAGTAACAATAATTTAGACCGTCGTCGATGGGGATTGGACAAAGAAATCTTCCCGTGCGTTCGAGCCGTTCCGCGGGCCGCTGTACGAAGAAACTTACGATAGGTTCATTTTATAGATTACACTTTCTTTTTCATTTCTGTTCAAAATCTTCTTGAATTCACAACAACGAACTGTGGTCATCTCGATTAGTCCTAATAATTTAATGAGAACGATATGAAAGTTTCGCCCCGTCGCGCCTTTCTCTACTAATATTTTTCGTTTTGAAAATATTACATCTCTTCCCGTTAATTTATTCTTGTTTCTCGTTCGTTTGTTAGTCGTTTCTTTGTACATTCGCTAAGTCTTTGTATTCATTTGTAATTGTTCGGGCCGATAACGCTCGCGCATCCAAAAAAGGGCGGATACCTCGTCTTAGCGGAGGACAAATTAGGCCGAACACAATCAACATCCATAGAGATAGTTTATCAAAGTTTTTTTCATTTTTTTTTTCGTCGAAGAGTCCGATGATACTCCTCTATATACAAAATCTACACAATATATAAAAATCGTTAGACTCGGTGGTTAAAAGACCAGCATTTTCCCTTCTCTATTCGTCATTTGTCATCCGTTTAGTCTTCTTTAGCACGTCGGATATTTTTGTATGTATGTACACATTGGCAAACGTTAGCGCAAACACATCTATTTACGTGTAGAAACGATTCGAATTACGATCGATTACCATGATTTCGTTCAATGAATACTTACTCGCGTTACGCGTTCGGTTACCGAACGTTTCGCTGAGGAATTCGTGATTCGAACAGCGCGGAGTTGCAACGACAGACGCGAACGTAACGTTACGGAAAACGTTTGTTAGTACCAGTGGAGATAACAAAGATGCTCGATAACCGATGAAGTATGTCTTGTTTGCAGAGACTGTCGTTCAACTGCTTGCACAGCAACTTCTCGTCGTCGTCGACTGACTCGCTTCTCGACATATTTCACTACGCATAGTACTTACACTTCAACATTTATAATTCGCAGAATGGAGGAGGTATGAGACTGTGAAACACTTTGAAATATGTTACGCGACTGTCAATGAACGTGAAAACAATTGTTCGAAGTCGCAGACGCGTTGAGATTGCCGAAAAGCTCGCGGAAAAGCTAAGAATAATTGTGAAATCATTCTTGGATTTTGAATCGATTTATAGGTAACGAGAACGCAGATCGATCGAATACGATTGGTGATTCGAATTAAAAAGCTCGTTCCAGGTGCGCAACGATCCCGATAAATCATGGTAGCAACAGCTAATGATAAGAAACAGGAATAAAGGAACGAAAAACGGGAGGTGTGGGTTCAACAGGCGGTATATAAGCAAAGAAGAAATTAAACCAACAAAATAAATACAATGTATTGTTACTTTGACATACGCCACATGCTGATTTGCGGTATACGACACGAAGGAAACGAAAAAATCTTTTAGAAATCGACAATCTGTCGTCTCGTTTTCACGCTGACCGTTCTCGAAACGATCGGTCGAAAATTAAAGGGAGGGAGAAGAGAAAAAAAAAAGAGAAAAAAAATAAAAATTAACGAAAAAATCCTTTCTCTTACACGGTCATCTTCAACACAACGTGGTGGGAGACGCGGATAGTCACGTTCAACAACGATAGCGCACGTAAAATATACATTGATTATTCGATACATGTATCCGTATACGCACATACGCACATACAAAAAAACACACGTAATGCCCAGACGTGATATACGTGTGTACATATATATATATATGTGTGTATATATATATGTATATATTACATATATCTAGATTTCCACTTTCTGTTCTTTTTCCCCCATGTTATAATACACGCATTCACACACGTACACATGATACACGCGCGTATATCTAGAAATTTTTCTATAGCGCGCACAGAGGATATAGTACTTCGTGTTTTTTGGCGGGATGAAATTTGGTTTCTCTTTGATTTGATTCACGATCGTCGTCGTGCGGTTCGTCGATCGTTCGTTGGTTCTCGATACGATACTTGTTTGACTCGTTTCAGATTCTCGGAGAAGGATAAAATCAAACGAGACCCCCGGAATTTTCGTGGATCACCGATTCAAGATTATCGAACGATCGTGCTGCCTTTTTCCAATTGTTTCATACCTTTAAGAGCACCAAGGTAAACGAACGCGATGGACGCACAGATTTAAAATTAAAAAGAAGAAAAAAGAAAGAAAAGAGGATAAAAAACAAAAAGAAACAAGTTCTACAAGAGAATAAAACAGCAAAATAAAGTATCGTAATCTGTTAACATTTGCAAGTAGACGTTATACATCCAAAAAACGTAGATCGTCGCATAAATTGCGCGTGTCTCTCTTGCATATTTAAAACAAAAAAAAAAATACGTATACTCTAGTGGTAATGATAAATTACGTTGGTACTGATAGTAATGGTAGTTACGATGACGCAGGACGAACAGGATCACGTCATATGGTTTTCACTCGACTGTCGGGTAATAATTTGATTCGAATGCAATCAATCGGTTCGCATTAACGCATGCGTGTTTTTCGTTTTGCTCGAATCGATCCTCGCAAGCTTTTTTCTCTATGAAGCACGGTTAAAAGATGCTTCGATCGTTTAAAATGTGATAATTCGTAAAGTAAAACAATTGACTGTGAATTAAGTACATCGACACGAGTGATCCCCGTGTCCGCTTCGGCTCCTTCGATCAGGGTTTTGTAAAAATCGATACAAAAATTTCATGCGACCGCGATCGCGAAAAAAGAATCGCGCGGCCTCGTAACAATTGTCTAACATTAAACGTTCAACATCAACAAAAAGGTAATAATACATGGATAATCGTAATCACCATTGCTACAAATCGCGGATAATATTAATAATAATAATAATAATAATATTAATATTAATAATAATAATAATCATAATCATAATCATAATAATAATCATAATAATAATAATAATAATAATAATAATAATAATAATCATAATAGATACAAAAGTAACATTAAGGATAATAATAGATTTTAATAGTAACGATACCACCAAGAATCATAGCGATAATAATAATTACGTCATCATATAATATTAATAATCTATCGACAGCGATAGCAATAAATTGTAATAATAATAAGGATAAGGATAATCGTTGATAAAGGTGAATATAGCAATAATAATAATAATAATAATAATGACAATAATAATGGTGATCGTGGTGATAACGAATAATTAATAGTAGCATTAAACAACGAAGTTAACGCGCGTGCCAGAAAAAGTATGCGGTGAGAAGATGACACGAACATAAATGGTGACATATTAAATCGTAAATGTTACTTTTGACTAGGTACTCCACTTGTACTTACGCGGGACGTAAGACTCAAGGACGTGATTCATTCTCGTGTTAAGTAAAATCTTTCTCGGCTGAACAATGTATCTCTGAGGAATTAGTCGCTCATGGTGCATAAGTACATGCATGGATTTTCGTTAAAGAGATGTCTTTGGTAATTTGCACGGAGCTCGATGCGACCGAACTTCGTCGACGTACCGATCGACCCATTAAAAACTGATGTGTTCGACAATAACTACATGCAACATTCAGATTAAAATTCGAATCTGTACTTCGCGATCGTGAGTTTGTCGATTTTTAAGGACAGTAATATTTGCTCGATCGAGATCAAACGATTTTAATCGTGAATTCGATTCACTATTTTCCCGAACGCTTTTCATATGTTACAAAATGCGCACGAATCAGTTTTTAGTGGAGCTACGCATCGTATGTCCCGATGTATCGCAGAAATCGTCTAATTGATCGGCGTCGGTCGCGTCTCCGTTGATTTGGTTTGACGCGTGCGTGTGAATTATGTCATCGTATCTGAAAACAGCTTGTTTCGAGTTCAAGAAACAAGCGCACAATGTGAAGCAAATTATAGCTGCGGCCTCGAACTGAAAGGATCCCTTGAATCGCGAAAAGGAAAGAAGAAAAAAGCGCAGCGAAATTGACGATTCGCGGAAGCGAATCGATGGGGAAGAGAAAGAGATAGAGAGTCGCGTCCGCTTAAATTTCCGACGCGTCGGCTGCTTTCGTTTCTCGCGTTAACATTAAACGGTCTTAACCGTATTACCGTGACAAATATTCCTAACAAACGCTGTCGTCTATTCTCTCCGTTACTATCCTGCGATTACTCTCTTTTATAACTTTCCGAGTCGATATAAAAAATAATTTCATTGCATTCCCTAAAAAAATTTGTCTCGTTAATACGGCTAAGCGTAAACACTTAACGTAAAATAAATGATCAGTTCAATGTTTCAGTCGGTTTCACAAACCGAAGCAAGCACTCAATTCTATATTTCGCTTTCAAAGTTTTAGCATCGTTACTTGAAATTTCTTATACGGGTATAGATTCCAATAACTGTTCTCGAACTCTCCGATTTCTTCTTTTCTCCAATGTAAAAAATAATCACTGCGATTTCACGAAAAAATTAAGTACCTAAATCGAGCTAATCGGTAACGACGATCGCGTACGTTCTCGATTCGAAACGTTTCACATTTCGAGGATTCAAATAAAAGAAACGGTTCTAGCCGTGTCTCTGTGCTCTCCGTTTCAACGTGAGACACCAGACAGAGATAAAACCAAGTTGGCAGAGATGGTCGTATGTAATCTACGACGAGAATAGTTACCGACCCAAGGTTGGTCTTTCCTGGAAAAAAATCTCCTGAATGGTACGGGTCATCGTTCCTTTCGATGGGCACACATCCGTCAAGGTTTGAAGCCAAACACAGAGATCATAAAACACGAATAAACGACAAAGATATATGCTGTTTGGTACGGCCGATGCAAAAAAGAGAAAAAAAAGAGGAAAAATAGAAAGATAGAGAACGACTGCGTGCGCGCGGTTAGCGAGTTGCCCACTGATGAGAAAACACTCGTTTCCGAAAATTTGTCATCGTTAAGTTCCTCATGCCCACGCATCTGGTCACACACTCGCCGAATCGTTCACAGATTCTCGCGCATACGTACAACACACGTACACTCGCACACCCGCATACATACTCACACATACACAGATTGAAAAGCGACCCTAGTCCAATCCTATATACGGTACAACGTTATCACAAAGTCATTAAAAAATGCTACTTATGTATCGTCTCTCCTACATAACTTTTCTATCCCTTGTTCTATCTGCTTTGTCTTTTTCTTTTTTTGGTTCTTTTTTTTGGTAATCTTTACACCTTTACTACACCGTCGCGCGTCGTCGCGCACCGTCGCGATCGACGAACGGTGCGAGAAACGAGCGTGACTCGGGATCGCGTTGACCTCGGTTCACGCGTGTGTCTCGGGTTCCCTTATCCCTCATCATTGTCCTACGCTTTTTCGCTTTTCCGCTTTTTACTACAACTCGATATTCAGCCGTGTTATCTACATATGAACAGGCGTTCTTTCGTTCGCGACGCCGAACAGCGATCCCGAAAAAAAGCGAGTCGATCCAAAAACATCGATTCTCGGTATAGTTTGCTAATTAATTACAGCCGTGCAGATAGCGTAACTCTCTCTCGTTATTATGGTACAAGGTACGCCCCGTTCCGGGGGCTCGCTGTACGTCCGACCCCTTCGACGATTAGTTTAGTTAGTGATTGTACGCGAGATTAATCTTACATTAAAGATCCATACGAGGGGGATCGGACGCGATCCGTAGAATCGTCTCGTCCCTGGTTATCTCCGTTTCGTCGGTGATCGGCGTATTTTAGTCCCGTTATCGCGAACAAGAACTGCTGCACTATATTATCGATCGGACGCATTTACATACACACGCACAGCACAGAGAGATATCAATGATCAGGGTGTACGCGGAATAGGCTCGCGTACTCCGAATATGTACACGTACAAAGAAACAAATAGAATTAAAGATAGATATAGCGTGTGTGTCACAGTTCAGCCCGAGGAACATAAAAACACAGTGCGCCGATGTCTGCCGACTTCCGCTTCCGCTACACAATTTTCGTATCCGTTGGCATTCGTTTTCGTTTTGCGGTTTTCAACTTTCACCGAGAGACACATCCCCGACTTGGACGATGACCGGTCCCCGCTGCTCTCTCTCGGTCGGGATCTATTTCTCGAGTCCCACGACGCGGCCACCTTCGGATCCAGCAGCTCCGATGGACAATCTCTCGCCATGGGGATATTCTCTTCTCTCTCTGTCTAACGGGTTCTATCGCATAATGGCGGTTAGGGGTGCCGTTACACGCGTGCCACGATCAACAATCGGCGAGCCAATCGACAATCCGATAAAGGAGACCGGACGTTTACGACCGTGGTGTCGCGATCTACGCGGAATAAAAACGCTGGAGGTAGCTCGTAGGTGGATGGATTCGGTTGTTCTCTTTTGCCTCGGGATTCTTTCTCTTTCTTTTGTTTTGTTTCGTTTTTTGGCGTTTTTTTTTTGTTTGTTTGTTTTTGGCTTTTGCTGGATTTTCCTCTGTGTGACGGGATATCGGGATCGGGGGCAGGCCAGAGAGATCGGGATGAATACGGAAACGGTTTTGTTGTAGGTGCGACGATACCCTAACGGGTACCGGGAGACAGCGGGCGGATGTGCACAGGCACCGACAGACACAGAATGACTGATCAAGAGGCTGACCAAGGAGTCGTGACTGATCGATCGAACGATTGACCGATTTGACTGACTGAGACTGACATGGCACGGCGACTCCGATCGAGAACACGGTCACAACGTCACAGGCCACCTGCTGGCACACAAACAAACACACGGACAGGTTAGTCACCACCACACACCAGAGATATATGGAATTCCCTGGGCAAACGTGCACGGTGACTCTCTGATCGCGCTCGACTTTCTACAGTTTCACCCGCCGAATCGATGGGATTCGTTTCGGTGAACGTATATAATAATCGGACGGTACACCGGTCAGTTTCTCTAGAATAGTAACGACAAGATAAGAACAGCGACAATAATTAATAGTTACCACAAGCAAATAATTACAACACCGTGCAACGTGTACGCAGGTATTTTGCCAATACGTCGTCATCGAACGGAAGCAACCCGATGATAAGTCTAGTCTTTGACACTTAATTAACGAGCTGGTTGTTCAACGTAGTTCAGTATTTCTATCCAAAAGATTTTGTATCCGACAAATGTAGCTGGATCACCGTTTCGTTATCGTATAAATCGCTTGTTTATACCGACGCTCGCTAATCAAGGCTTGAACATTCGCACGTTTAATGATTCTCTTAATCGTTACAGTCGTCGCGTTGCTTCGTTCTCGCCGATACGATTCATCGATACGTTCTTTCTTCGGAAAAGTATTGCTCATTCAAGAAGGAATGGAAGGTAAAAAAGAGAGCGAAAAGAGTTTGAGAGAGAGAGAGAGAGAGAGAGGAGAGAGAAGGAGAGAAAGAGCGTCGACAAATCGGTGTGCACGACGATCGGCGATATCCCAAAGAAAAAAAAAACACGGCAATGTTAGTACTAACAACTAATAAAGCGTCATAGCGTAAATTAACCATCAAACTTCGTGTGATATTACTGTCACAGTGGAATATGTTCCGAGTTTTGTGCCCTGTACAATAAACAAGGAACCGACTGCGCGTGATTGCATAATAGAAAAATAGTGACGTAATCACGGCAGATTAGCGAGGTAGACGATTGCGATTCGATTGCTACCTGCACGGTATCCGACACGTCACGCTTTGGTTATGAAAATGCGTAATAAAGAACGTAGAGTATATGCAATAAATTAACAAGAAAAAACGACAACGAACGATGCGATGTATATAATATTAACAAGAACAAAGAAAGTAATAGAGAGAAGCGTAATCATGTCGGGGGCCAGGGTGAGTTTCTCGGGCGTGAAAAAAAACTCATAAGCGAACTACGGGTTCCCCGGCTGTTTCTGATCGGTGTGTGTTGGTTCTTTTATTTATGTTTTTTTTTTGTTGGTTTTTAACTCTCTCCTAGAAAGAGAAGCTCGGCAACAACGGAGAATGTTAGTGAGAACTTTACGTACATAATTCCACTTTGTGCACAAAAGTTAGCACAGTAAGCTTGATTGGCAGCCGTTCGCAACGAAATGAAGTTTGATTGCACCACTGGGCGCGAGAGAAAAAAAAAGGTCGGAGATGGGACGGTGCTGGGGGCCGAGAGATAGTGCAGGCTTGCGCATCTTCGAGAAAAATTGAAGGACGAGTACTGGCAAGCGAGCGTATATGCTTGTTATGATGCTGTCACGTTATGTACAAAAGTATATCTGGTCCGATGCGGTTCTTTCTCATTTGTACTTGGAACACAGAATTCAAGAAACTCCTCCTAGGAATACTGTACACAAAAAAATACAGTGCAACGTAATGCAATACGATACAATACAATACAACGCAGTACGATACAGTTCGTTAGAATTCGATCACAGAATCCGTTTGATCCCGAAACTCGTTCACCTAGGACCAAAGCGATAGAGTAACGGTGCAAAAATGTTTATTCATTGTCTCGTTCGTAACATCGTAGCTATTCTAACGGATCAGAGTTGATACAACAAGTTGTGCTCTTCCCTGCCGAGACTCGGTCGCTATTGTATTGGAAGCTATTTGCAAATTACATTAGCGCGTATTTCTTTCGTGTACAGAATCGAACTGGCGACGCTATCTGTATCCTTGATCGTCTTACGTATTAACCGAACACATGTTGGCAGCATCTCCATCCTGGTGCGAAGATAGGACGACTCTTTCGCGGATTAGGTACGATTAAAAACAAGGAACATCGAAATGCTTTCGACCGCTGCATCGAAAAATATAAAAGGGGCATTCGATTACCATCGAGATTCCGAAGACGTACCTCGAACAGCGTCCAGCGAGCGGATAGAATAATACAAGTGCGGAAATAGGTACGAAGAATAGGTAAAAACACTTTCTTTTCTCGTATAGGTACAAAAATACTAGAAATATATGGACGGACTAACGAACAGAAGAAGTATACGGTGTAAACTCGCAAAAATCGAGATAAGTATATGTATAGTATATTCGGAAATATATAGTCTGACGACGAGTTCAAGTCTTCAAGATTATCACAGCCTCGTTTTCGAAGGATGATTGCACGGCTTTTTGGCCGGGACGTGCAACACGAGCACCGAGTTGTCCGGTGTCTCGTTTTAGAGGAGACACGCTCTCTAAAATCTTCGTAGTGTCAACGACTACGACACAACAACAACAGCAACAATAACTACACCACCACCACCACCATCGAGAATACTGTTTTGACTAGAGACGATTTGTGGAAGGCAAAACCTGAGAGGTCCTTCGAATATTCGAGCGAACGATCTATCCCTCCTATAAGTATGTACAGATCGAGGATTCACTAGCCCGATCAGTTTGATTTACTCGCCACGACTTGTCGCGACAGAATGCGCGGGCTCTTTTCGATTATGGGCACCAGGGTCGTTGGATCCGAGCCGTGGTATCCGAGGAGCCCTTGGCGGCCGGTTGGTCGGTTGGTTGGTTGGTATCTACCTACAAACGGTGGGCGACGGCGGCTAATAGGGTTTCGATGCGTCCTTGGATCGTTTCAGCTGGACCTTCAGCCGTTTCATGCCAACCTGGAAACCGTTCATCGCCTGAATCGCTGCTTGTGCACTCGCCGCGTTGTCGTACGACACGAACCCTGCAAACAATTCATCACGATACGTCTAAATCTGCGTTTCTCATGACCGGTCCCGCATTAACGGGCTATTCTGGTCTAGAACTTCGAAACGATTCCTTTTCGATTCGTCCAAGTGATCGAGTTATAAACGTTTGAAATATTATACAGCAGTTTCGGAAAGTTCCCGATGGATTTCCAACACAATCTTTAGAGCAGTTTTGCCACCGTAAACCCTACGCAAATTTCCAATAAATCTTGGCTTCTTAAAAGCCTTTCGTATGTATCAAAAGCGAGACACAAACTCAAAAAACTAAACTTGGACTTCAAAAAAGATTTTATTAAACAATCTTGAAAATAACACCTTAGTTTTTCTTTTATTTCAGATTAGAATAATGGTTCGAATGACATCAGCCACGAAAAGATCGTTCTTTAAAAGCGCTTCGTTCAAGGAAATACAACTACAGACATTTTTTTATACTCCTGCTTGGGAAAAATATATTTTATAGTATAACTGCTGTGAAAACTATTTGCATGAAAAACTAAGAAAAATTAGTCTTGTAATTTCTTTAAAGAAAATCCCAAACAGGACCTAAAAAATCCAACTCTAGACCAGAATTTCCCGTTCGTACAACGTTCGTCGCAAACTTCCAGCGAGAAACGTGTCATTGCAGGAGTAAGAGACGACTTTTGATTATTTTTACGACAGGCTTCGCGGAAAGAGAAGTCGGTTACGTTTTGCAACTCACCGAAGCATTTGCTCAGTAGTGTTTGCTTGTCGATGAACACCTTGGCGGAGATCACGTTCCCAAACGGCAGAAACGTTGTGACGAGGTCGGTATCGCTGAACTCTTGCGGTAAATGGTAGATGAAGAGGTTGCAGCCCTCGGGACCCTCTATCTGCTTGTCGGTGGTGACAAATTTCGCCTTCTGAGCTGCTGCCGCAGCCGCAGCCGCCGCCGCAGTGAACGCCGGGAACCCTGAAAGAATCGTTGTACCTCACTCGTCCGATCGTTGTTTAAGTTCTTTCAAAAACAAGCTACATTCTTCTCTTAGTTCGCAATCCACTAGATTCGCATTCAGATTTTGTTTGCGGTCGAACAATTCTACTTGAGTCCATTGTTCCTCGCATTATTCAGTCTTACTACATTACATCGTGCTTTGCGTATCTTGTGGATTGGGATCTGCGATTATTCGATAAACGAAGACATAATCGACAAGTGAGAACAACTGAAAAACTATATTTCTTGTATGCGTCTCATGCCAAAAGAAGAATCAAGACTACCTTTAACCCCTCCACTGCGTTTGCTTAACTCTAAAACAGTCCGATTCGTCGAGAAACGACCGATTTCTTCATTTTACAATGATTGAGACTGTAAACATTAAGGCTGCAATGTTACGCAGTACAGATAACTTCTAATGTTCGATCGTTTTAATATAAAAAAAAGTAATTGGATCGGACTGCAAATATACTGTGATACATCAATGACATAACCTTGACATAATACTGTGATACATCAATGACATGACCTTGACATAACCCTGACATAACATTAAGGCTGCAATGTTACGCAGTACTGATAACTTCTAATGTTCGATCGTTTTAATATAAAAAGAAAATAATTGGATCGGACTGCAAATATACTCTGATACATCAAAATCGGTGATAGAAAATTAGTTGAAACACAGTAGGAGAGTTAAAGAACGTCGAAGTCAGAATCGAACAATTACAGTAAATTCTCCCTAATTGACGCTCAGCTTGGAAACGAAATTGGACAATTTGGTGGGAAGAGGAGGTGCGATTATTCGAAGCTTGCAGCTCGTTTTTATAGCTGTTCCTCTTCCCAAATTGTCCATTTTTGTGTGCAATCTGAGCGTCAATTGGGAAGAATTTACTGTAAACAGTTCGAGACGGTGTCTCGCGCGCATCGAAGTCACCGAGCATCGAAGTCACGGTTGCGTCATGTCCGAAGTTTATCTTTGCGTGTCTACGTTTCTTAGGCGTCGTCGTTTATTACGCTGGCCGACTCTCGCGCAAACAAGTAGAACAAAACCGAATACAAAGAAGAAATAACAATCCTGGCTAACGAAATTCTTATCGTACGTATAATAAAGAATTGATTCAGGCATTCCACTCTTGATTACTCACTATGCAATTCTTTCTTTTCCATGGTCACCGACGTCTTTCCAATGAGAGCTTTAAGGCGCACAGTAGTCACTCGTTAGAACAACACATTTACGAACCATGTCCGAGTAGATAAGAGAATAGATTTAACCATTTATGAGCTAGCATTGCTAAGGAATAAAGTGCGACGCGTGACTTACCCGCGTATTGTTGTAAGCTTGAATAGGCGTTGCTCAACGAGTCTTGCAGTCCGTTTAATGGTGTCCCCGTCAAGGAGTTCAGCGCCAGGGATGTCACAGGACTCAGGCTGCCACCAGTGGACCCTTCAAAATCGAAATCAATTCGGTTAATTATGTTCCGTCGACGTCTGAACATCTCGCGACATAATCTAGCCACGGTTATCTACGCCAGGCATGGGCAGACATTGCCCTGGCTCCGTGGAGACCATCGTAGCCTTCGGAGTGAAACTTTTCGAGACTATCGATGCTTAGGGGATATTGAAAGCAGGAGAGAGAGGGAGAGAGAGAGAGAGAGCATGGATCGTGGCTCCACCAAGATGAGAGCGACTAAGCCACGCCGTCTCAATCGGAGCCAGAGATCGTCTTTCGCAAGGTAGTGTCTCTTTTTCTAATTACTGCGGCCGGAACAAGGGAATGGCCCATGCCTGATCAATGTTGTCCACGAACTACTCCAAAAATAATTCCCCGCCGATTGGCATGCCGCATGCTACGACACCGATTAAAACAAACAAAAAAGGAGCTAGGTAGAATAAACCTAGTTTCATCTACGACACGTTGAACGTTACGTTAATGTTACTTCACTTGTTATTTCATATAGAATAAGCGTTTGCGGAAGTACCGATGTGTGAACTGCTGGGCTACTACGATTTCGATATGGTTAGATCAATGATCGATCGATTCATCTCGATCGACATCGCCGGAATACGTAATTGTTCCAAGATTTTCTGAAGCGTGTGCGTACGGAGCTCACCGGCGAAACGAGGATTTTCAATTACGATCGCGGAATAAACCTTTCTCGCAGCGCAACGTTTCGACGTTGCAGCAACGGTTAACGCAAATTCAAGCCTAATTAATACAGAGCGAACGGACGAGTGCTGGGTGAGCTTCGTTCCATCGATTAAACGGCCAACAGTAAATACAAGTCGAATTAGTGATGAAATGTGTACATATACATGTGTGTGGGCGTATGTGGAGCAGGATCTATAAGGATGATAAATAGCGGCACGACGAAAAAGTTACATGACGGAGGAAGAGAAAGAAAGCTTCTGTGATTTCTTCTCACCTGTGTTCCCGGTCTTTCCAAGAAGGACAGCTACGCACGAAAAAAAAACGTGTTCATTAAATCGCTGATGCGCGCACAATCGCATGAGAACATAAACAATAATCTGTGTCGTCGGGTATACTCGAGATTAAAAGAGACAGAGGGTGAAAGAGAGAGAGAGAGAGAGAGAGAGAGAGAGAGAGAGAGAGAGAGAGAGAGAGAGAGAGAGAAAGAAAAAGAGAGCGAGAGAGAGAAAGAGAGGTATGTGGTTAGATGCAGATACTTTTCGTGTATCGTTGCAAGTTGCAAAATTCGGGGCATTGTTTCCTGCTGTGTCGTTTTCGCGCGACTTTCTAACATCGAGAGTACCGCAAATGGTGGACACAGCGAAATTTAGAGTCTCCGGTATGTCGAAAAATAGTTTATGCGCTGTAGAAACGATTATCGAAACTGTGAAAAGTATTTGGCACACCGTGAGAGGTACAGAGCACGCGCAGCAGGCAACAAGGTTTACTTACACAACTTTGTCTAGCGGTGAAATAAAAGATAATAGAGAATGATATATTGGAACGTATTGCCGTCTTGAAGCATACACGATTAGTATGACATTATAATGTAGTTGATTACGAAGATGGTCACGCAGGAATGCGACTCCATATGTACTCCGTTACAAACCCGGTGTACTCATGGTCGTGTCCATTCCTTACGTGTTTTCCCGTCGTCTTTAAGCGACTATCGAACAGCGAACGAGATTAGAATCCGTCTAAACGATCGTAATTAATTTAGTAATTGTTAATACTATACCAGGCAATGCGACACGTACATAGCGACATACCTGCTGTCGAATTCGCCAGTCCGCTTAACGCTGAAACACAGAACACGTTCACGATATTAACAAGCGGAGTTAGTTACGTGTTTACATATTCAGCGCGTAAACTTCGGTGAAATTTACTTAGCTGTTACTCGCTACGATATAAGGTATTCTCCGTGCAATGCGGCCAATTGTTGCGAGAGAGAATTATTCGCGGTGGCACATCGCCGAGTCTGTGATCGATGCGACTCGGAACAGAAATTCTTGCATGCTACTATCGGGGACGGATCATCGGCCACGATCCGGATCAACGAAATCAAAAGCATACACAGCTGTCGCGCCACAATTTCTTTTTTTTTTCTTTTCGGTCACAATCAAGTGTGTTCTTTGCGTGCGCACAAACATGCAGGTATTACAACAACAGACAGTTCTGATACGCTACTCCTCGGTTGTTGCGCCCCGACAGGTGCAATTTGAATCACGTGGAAACAGTTGTTAGGATCGACACGCGTTCACCGATTTCCCTTTGGAACGAGGCTGGTGCATGCATGCTGTTATTCAAGACTTAATGTCACGTTCAAGCGAACCTCCCCGAAAGCACACTTCTGCTTTCAGGCAGTTTTGTAAACAGCTGGAGAGGAGCAGAAGGAAAGATAGAGACGTAGAGATGTAGTGAGGTGGAAAGGTAGAGAAATAGAGAGAGGGAGAGAGAGAGAGAGAGAGAGAGAGAGAGAGAGAGAGAGAGAGAAAGAGAGAGGAAGAGACAGAGAGAGAGAGAGAGAGAGAGAGAGAGAGAGAGAGGAAGAGACAGAGAGAGAGAGAGAGAGAGAAAGAGACAGACAGATAGACAGAGAGAGAGAGAGAGAGAGAGAGAGAGAGAGAGAGAGAGAGAGTGAGAGAGACGACAAAATATACAATCGTTACTATCTATAGATTCCGATGCCGTGCAAGTTTCTCTACTCACTGTTTGGCGACACTTGAAGGTTGCTATTCCCACCGGTCATGGCTGCCAGCGTGACAAGATTCTGCATACTCATCGGAGCAACTCCTGCGTTCGCTGCAACGTTTCCAATCGATACAACTCGTCAGAGGCTTCGATAAATGCAACTGAATGCAGGTCGAAATGGTACGTCATTTCGAGCTCCAAGTTATCGTAACCCTTTGCAACTCGAAACATTATTGAAAATCACCACATCATCGTTCGATACAATTTTTATTATTATTTTATGTTATTTAATCGTTCATATTTCAAATGCTGAAATAATAACAAGTGAATACGAATAAGCGGCAAATGACCAGTTAGTCAGTATAAAAACTGTGACATCGATATTTCCTACCTTGTATAAAATAGTTCAAGCAAAAGCGTGGAAGTTAATGGTTTAATCAATTCATTTGCATATTAATTCTATGCTTCCGTGTGAATTTTGCAAGCATATCGTGCGTACAAAATGTGACACGAATTTTTAGGTTTCAATGTTACGTCGCTAATGCAGAATACTGTATACAAAAATAATTTGGAATATTTGTAATATAATAAAAGAAAACCTGCTCTACCTCCATGATTTCATACAGTTTCATTTATTTCCATCCTCTGCCATTATTTTTAGTCATGTTAAACAAACTGCTACGCCACGTATGCTGTATTTCCTCCAGTTATGTCGATTTTTAATGAGACTCGTTTAAAAATCCACGTTCTATTCATGAATAATGCCACAATTGCTATCTCACAGTTGTAGTGTTTCTAAACTGTTCACAATAGGTTATCAAATTACGTATAGAAATATAATTAAATAATACAGTGCGGTAGCAAATTCAGAAATAGTAGGAATCACTTCCCACCAGCAAAGGGTTAATAAATTGCTAAAGACCAGTGTCAAAATAGCGTCGGGTGCAAAAGATGAACGCGTTAATTACCCCATGACTCGTATATAAGAGAGGTAAAGGGATCGAAATAGCAAACGCTGCGATACATTATTGAATTGGTCGATTCTGGTTTCAGTGACCAAATTTAATTTTTGTCAACCTGTTTGGGACGCCAACGGACAAGTACGCGAGACGTGACCCAAGAGGACAGTTGCATAAGATCTAGCACCAATCGCTTATTACTCGACAATCAGCAATAAACACACGTTTTGATGTCAACAGTAATGGCGGGCATCTATATCGATTTATCATTGCACCGACCCGCACTCCGTGCCCATTAAACGTAGAATTTTATTATCGCATAGACAACAGACGGACAAATGTACGGGATGGTTAAACATGGCCGCTCGCGAATGTTACGAAACGGACTGCGACACGATTCACGCAATAATTTCGTACTCGCGCAGCAGGCGAAAGTATTATATTAAGCGATAACGCGGATTCTCCAAAGGAACAATGGACTTGAAATATTTCGGCGGAGAGTGCCCGGCATCTGTCGCCAGTCGTTCTCACGAAACCGCGCCTCTCGGTTTTTAATAACAGAAAATAATCTGAACGAATTCATCGAAGATCGTCCATCATATCCGTGCCGGAAATAAATGAATAAAAATGTCGTTATAATTAGCCCCTCGCCTCGTAACTTGTCCATGGCTGGGTGAGTCATACGGTTGCTCTATCATTAGTACCTCGTTAGTCTTCTATTTGTCTCGCACACTTTTGTTAAACAAAAATACCGACATCATTTCCTCGCTTAACTCCTTGCACTAGGACAACGTAACTCGTTATGCAGATTTCTACTAAGTGCGGATATTATTAATTTCTTTTAAATGGGAATGAAATTCAATGTTTTTTTCTGTCAGCGACACTTGTGACAATTGCAATATTTAACGTAGCTAAGAAATCTTAGTGGCAGGAGCGAGTGCGTTAAAGATAAATTAGCATATACTGAAATTCGATTTATTTGATCACGAAGCAAGTAGCTCGGTGGCCGAGTGAAATGAACGAAAAGATGCGCGTGTGCGGTTGGTGGCGAAATTGAACGCTTGCAAATGGAGAACTTAAAGGTCGACGAAGTGTGGGAACCGCAAGTTTTCCAACATGTATGCATACGATGCATTGTCGCGTCGAATATCGCGACCAACGGAGAGAGAGAGCGCGGAATGAACATAAAAGAAAAACAAATGGACACCAACCATACTCACCGGCGGTGTTGCTCAACGACGCCAAGGTAGCCAATCCTTGAAGATTCGCGGGGTTGATCTCAGGTGGACTGGGCACTGCAGGCGCAGCAGCGTGCGCAGGGGTCGCTGCACCGAGGCCGAGGTGTTGTTGCAACAATAATTGGTGTTGAACGTTCGACAGAGCACTCGCGCCAGCACCTGCTGCAACCGGAGTCGCTGCGCTGGTCGTCGCCTGAAGTTGTTGCAACAGTTGCAACGAGGTGGGTGGCAGAGTAGGCGTATCGTTCTGCGAACAAAATGCGAACGGGACTCCTGAGCGATCGTGCTACCATACTTGGGGTACAAAACAAAACGCCTTTTACCCGTTTTCTCGGAATCGATAGCCGTCTCGCAAGATTTTTATCGCGAGAGCATTAGCGAGACTTAAAGCGAATGGAACATCCAAAGGATTCCAGCGGATCTAGCGATTCGATTGCCGTGAATTTCGTCGGCGAAGAATTCACAGAAGAGATGAAAATTCGCATGAAAAAAGGAATTCTCGCTTGCAAAAGGAACCAGGATCCGCTTCCAAGACGTATCTCTCGCGCGAGTCCTCGTTTTTTCGTGCACGTGGGGACGGTGCCTCGACGGTACACGCGCGCAGAATTCGCGTGCAAATTTAAAGCGCCCAGGAAAACAAATTTATGAGAAAGTATTTCATTCGCGATGCAAATGGGCTCTTTGATATCGGGTAAAAAGGTCGGTTGTAAAATATTAAAGGTACAGACGGTCAGGTAATGCGGCGGCATGTTGACTCCGGCTATATTCCAAAGATTCGTCTGGAGTTGTTGCATCCTCTTCTGATCTTTTTCCTTCTGCGTGTCTGCGAATTTGACTACCAACGGCGACGAGCATCCCTGCAAATCGGGGAATATTTTAATACTTACTTTAGTACACAGCTATTTATGTGTTTCTAGAGCAGGCAGCTCGTAGGCATGCGAACATTCGCGGAACATTCGAAAAATTAACTGCATTTTCGAACGGCAGCGATCCTTTCAGTTCGCGCAAGAAATTGTTCCCTCGTGAATATTTGCAGAGGGAAAGTAATTTTACTAATTCAAGTACTTAAGAAGTTAAATAGAAAAAACATTTACATTTGTTTCTTTTAATTGAAAAATAAATTCCGATGTTTCTAGGATAGTCTGCGAAAATGGAACTTTAGAACGTTGACACCAATGAACTAGGTATCATGCATCTAGGTATCATTGAATATAGATTAAATAAAATTCGATATGGCCAAAGTTATCATTTATATTCTGACTTATTATTTATGTATGAAAAAAAATTTTCATACGAATTCCAAACAGAGATGTTGCTGCTAATAAACAATATTTTACATCAATTATGTGAGGGACAATTATGTATCCGAACTGTCTTAGCATGTCAAGGAATCAATGAACAATTTACTATCGTCGAATTTTGTTTGTTAATCCAGTAGAACCTTTATAAAAATTGAAATGATTTCTACAGGAATTATCGCCCAGTCTGTATTGCACTTTAACCGTTTCACTGGATCGCGAATGGCATGAAAGATTAATTCCGAGGCAAATGGATCCAGGATAATTATACGATCGAGAGTGGAGTTTTCTGGGATCACGGTTCAAGGAGGAAGAGAGCATGAAACGCGCGCGACTGTTTACGCGTGGAATCGGAAGCACGAAATCGTGCCAGTTAAGTGAGCCACGACGAGCAAGTTCGAGGAACCTGCGACAGGAAATATTCATGATATCAAAATGGAATTGCAGTCGTCGTGCCCGCATGCCTTGGCACGATTTGCTTTCACTGTTCGAAATAGTGCATCGCGCGCATAGGCGTACCACCGGCACCAATGCAACGGTGGAACGGAGAGAAACAATTCCACGGAGTGTGTCGAATACAGGCTCCTCTAGACTCCACCCCCGACTTCCTGCACCCCTCCCTCTCCATTACAGTTACATTAAATTACCCGGCGCATCCGTTGAAACTTTTACGTCGGAATTCTTCGAAAATCGAAACAGGAACTCCGCCGGCAATTTCCTTTCGTAGCGAATTACTTCGACTTCCGATCTATCGTCATTTTTTGTTTGAGACACCGATCTGACAAAATATTAGGTCTACCGGAAAGTTCTGTCCGTTTTTGAATTGAAATATAACACAATTTTCATACATTTAATAATATTTATTGTAGAATATACTTTCCATCGTTATTTATGACTTCTTGCCGGCGTGATGGCAACTTGTAAATGCTATTTTTAAAAAATGATTTATTTTTAGAGGCGAAGAACTTAACTAGTGCTTGGTTGACATCAGCTTCAGTTTTGAATTTTTTTTCCTGTAAAAAGTTTTGCAAAGAGAGAAACAAGTGATAATCGGAGGGTGCTAGGTCTGGGGAGTATGGTGGATGTGACAGAATTTCCCAGCCTAGCTCTGCGATTTTCTGACGAGTCGCCAGAGCAGCATGTGGTCTGGCATTATCATCGGTAGCCATGTTTTCGCGATCGCGTCTCACTTAATAATGACACGAGACATCTCTGTTTCGGTTTATTTAGGAGAGTACATGTGTGTAAATGCAATGATAAAGAGAGATAGTCATATATGTCTCAAATCAACATGTGCATATGGATTGAAACTTGAAATGACACTATCGGACAGAACTTTCCGGTAGACCTAATATTTTCGCCGTTGCTTACAAGTCGCGTCGCTTTTCCAATTAGGCGATCTTTCGATATCACACGTTGTTGATCAATTCGATTTTGACATGTCGAAAGGACACAAATCTGCGACTCGAACCTCGGCAACAATCTTTGTCATTTCCTTGTCATTTTCTCTATTAACAACTTGTTTCAGAAAAAAGTCTACGATCCTCAAATTGGGCACACATTTACTAAAATATTTTAACAATAAAAAACACTCAACGAATGTAATTATAACGAACACATTATATAGAAAATACCGTTAAATATTTCGATCCACATTTTAGACTTGAGGGTACACGATGGTTCCGCAAAATATCGCCGAATCAAAACGCGGATGTTTGTACGAGCGAGTTGCGATAAAAAAACGACATGACTTATGACATTATCCACAGTTTCCGAAGTAAAATTGCAACGTGCGTTGGTCGCTCCTTTACCGGTCGGAGATAGGATATGTAGCGAGAAAAGAAGAGGAAGGGGAGGGTCGCGTTAACAGATAGGAAAATAGGCGAAAAGTGTCGGCGCGTTTCGAGCGATCGCGTTGCGTCTTGTCGGCTCGTTCAACAGCTTTCTTTGCTCGGTTTCGGTTAGGCGGAGTTAAATTGGTATATCATCGAGCAGAGGCGAGTGTATAGGTGCCGGGGTTGTGGATGCACCGACTGGTGGTTTCCTCGAGTGATAGTGGCACCGAGCCAATGTCCGACGACCTCATTGAACCGCTATGAAAAGAAACGAGCCACGCACTCTTAACGAATCCTTCCTCCTCTTTCTCTCGCCGCCCCCCCCCCCTTAAGCTGGCGCGTTCCTTTTCTATCCTGTCTAATTTAATTCATTTCGTCGGAAAGGCGAGCAACGTATCGATTCCTCGCTGCGAATCGTCGCGACAACAGATCAAACGGCGTTCCCTACGATTTCTCTCGCTATGGTACTGTACCAACCTCCATTGTTTGCGAATGGTGAAGAGCCTTAATGGCGTTGATGGCGTACTGTTTACTGGCGAAGGTAACGAAGGCACAGGCTTTACTCTTCCCGGTGCTATCCCTCAGCACCGAACACTCTTCGATAGTCCCGTAGACGCTGAACATGTTCCGCACGTCGTTCTCGGTGAACTTCTTCGACAGCATGCCGACGAACAGCTTGCGTTCTGGAACAAAAGGATTCGAAGCTCAGAGAAGAAAGTTCGCGGGCCCACATATAGGTCATTAATCGAGGACAACTACAGGTAAAATTAGCTCGAATGTTCGAGATCGGTGGCACGCGCGATGCAGGTAACCGTAAACCGCAACTCTTTCGGATCCTACGAATCCTAACGAAATTCGCGGGCACGTCGCGAGAAAAATCGATGGGCGCCACGTACGACGGTGGACGCGTTGAAAGGAACGTTGGAGCGTTTGGTTAAACGTCGCAGTTCGAGGCACGTTGGATTCCCTAATTAATTCGCCGGTTAATACAATAAATGTCGGGACCTCGAGGAACGCGTCCTCACTTGTCACGTCACTGTCTCCGCGTTTAATAAGCGTCCGCCACGTATAATGCGCCTGGTCAGCTATGGACCATTTGGAGATGACTCGCTTTGGGTAGCGAGAAGAGGCGAAGGTGGCCTCCACCCGGTCAATATTTGTTTAGGACCAAGAGAAAAGCTTCGTCCGGAGAAAAGCCGCTTATGTAAATTCAGCCTCGCATAGGATCTCCTATAGGGACGCAAAGTAGCCGGCTGCATCTCTGAATATCTCTATCTGCGCTACACCCGCTCTGGACTAGCTCGCTCTATCGTCTCCTCCACCGACCGGAGAATCACCCTTCGATCTACACTTTGCACACGTTCGCGGGCCAACATTTTCCATCGGCCGATCGATGCGCTTCTCCTTTCCTTTTCCCTTCTCTACCCTCCGTGCCCCGCTTCGCGCTAATACCTTCAGCTCGTTTTTACCAGAAAAACACCTTTCGTCCCATCCGCGGAGAAAGTCACCGCACACGAGCAACACGATCGTCCAATCGGTCGACGACCTTCCCTTGTCTGCCGGGCGACCTCGTTTAATTGATACAATACAAACGGATAGGAAGTACGGCCTCTTTGCATAACAACGGATTGACAATTAACGCATTTCCTACCGGCGGGTACTTATCATTTTTGCAAATTTTTCAGCGGCAACAATTTCAGTTGTGAGTGACACAAAGTTGCTAGAGTGGGCTAAGGTTGCCTGACACAAAGATCTTACTTTTTCAACGTTCAGGGGCTAGCTCTTTTTTTTATCGAACCGAAACAACTGTACAATTTAAACGGCTTAACACAGCGAGTCACCCCTTTCCGGGTGTTAATATTATTATGGGACACCCTGTATTAGCGCTAAACTGAATCTTTCACTTTGACTAAATAATTTAATCTTCTATTTCGGCGAGACCTGGTGCTCAAATTGTTAACCTTTTAGGTACGGCTGAATTCTGCGCGAGGCTATTTCTCTGGACGACAGAGTCTGATATGTACTGTACAGAGTGTCTGTATATTCTGTTTGTATATTGTTAAGATACAGTTATATTGTTAAGATAAGTCTGCATATTGTAAATCGATGTGAAGACAAAAGAAGTGTGAAACAATGCATATGAAGACGATTATTTGATTCAAACGATGACCGAGTGAGCACTAGAGTAAGCCACTATAGTGGCGCGTCGTTCAGAGAGATGACATCCGCGAAAGCCACTATAGTGGCGCGTCATTCAGAGAGATGACATCCGCGAAAGCCACTATAGTGGCGCGTCGTTCAGAGAGATGACATCCGCGGAAGCCACTATAGTGGCGCGTCGTGCCTAAAAGATTAAAAATAAGATATAAAAATATAATTCGCTGCAATCTACTGAAAAGTGCAGTAACAAGGATTCATTTTTTTTCTTCATATTTCCGCTACGACGATTATCAACATTAGCGTTAGAATTACCAATGAAATCGTTATAAGGGTACTATCGCGAGAACTTACTAGGTTGACTGGTTTGTACGCGTTTCCAATTATGCTGAAACGACAGAAACTGATTATCTGCAAGTGCAAGTCCATTCATATTTTCGTTACGACGATTGAAAGAAAAGTGTTCGTCAACGATTATCAAGATTAGCAGTTGGAATTACCAATGGGAGTGAAATTGTAATATAAGGGTATTATCGCGAGAACTTGTTAGATTAACTGGTTTGTACGCGTTTCTAATTTTGTTAAAATGGCAGAAACTGGTTGGCTGTAGTGCAAAGTACTTCTATAATTAATTCCAGAGCTCGTCGACCCGGGGTTGAAGAATCCGATTGCGCTTCTGAACAATTGGTAAATCGCATGTACAAGACCGATCATGGGTGGTAAATTGAACGGGCGATGATTGGCTACGTGGGATCGTAGTCAAAGGACTCGGAAGAAGAGAGAAAGAGAAAATAAAAAGGTAGAAAGGTAGGGGAAGAAAGCGAGGGAAAGCCGAGTGGAGAGGGGTGATGTAGAATGGCGTGGGGGAGGTAGAGACCGTGAAAACCCCGCACGTATCCGTCGATTGCGCCGCAAACTCGTCCCCTGTTAACGATTTAATTACTTTCGTAACCTAACCGGATACTCGGTTGCTCCGCTCCGAATCAGATTTTCCACGAAGCACCATGGAGATTGAATGAAAGCTCCGCGACCCACTCCATCCCGTACAATTATTTTCGATGGAAAAATTTCAAGCCTTCTGGCATCGCGGCGATACTTTCGTCCTCCTTCTATCAGCTCCTCTGTCTCCGTTTCCACCACCCTGCTACCTTTGAGCTATAGCCTATCCCTTTGTCCACCGTGGTATCGGGCCGCAGCAAAACTGGGCTTCGTGGAATGTTTATTAAATACCGAAGACGCTCGACTGGGATCTTCCTTTCAGCGGGGACCGAAATTGTCCGACCATGGACCGATGCAGTCTGGACCAGCTTCGGACCAGTCTGGTCTGGTCTGTTCTCGGGTCTGGCTTCCCGTCTGCGAAGAGAAGGCGAGGGCAAAGAATGCGTCCAGTATCTACAAATCGATCGGTAGAACGAAATGAAGCCTCGCAATCACGGAGGAAACGGAAACGGAAATGAGGATAAAAAGTTCGCGATGTTCCAGGCACATGTCCATGCATATTGCACCCACCATTTAGTTTTATTACGCTTAAATATATGCGGATCGTATCGAGGATCTGCATAGAATGTTTAGCCGTTGTCCCTCGAGGAGCTTGCGAAAAATTCGCTGCATTTTTCTAAACAAACCGTGTCCAAAGTTTTTGTCACGAGGGGACCGAACGAAGCTTGGCATTGAAAAGATAGTAGGATAGATGTACCGGTTGTGGCCACGTTAAGGATTTATGTATTGTATCACGTGCGCTAGTTTTAATAGATTATTTAATAGCTTCAGGTTTAAACGAATTTAACGAATATACAATTTACTGGTTCGAAGTTCTGTCGATCGGTAGATCGAACTGCAGCCAACTTTAAATAAGAAAACGCGAATAATAATGTATGCAGACCGGCCAGAAACGGTGCACCGGCCACAACCGGTACATCTATCCTAGAGGTCGAGCGAAACCAGTGCGGAGAAGCGTCGGATTCCGAGGAATTGAAAATTCGCAACATTCTAATTAATGTAGCCGCTGCATCGTTACCGCAGCAATTATTTCTTTGCGCATATTTGCCCGGTCCGGCGGAGACGCTTGACGCGGAAGGAAGAATCGGGGCGAGCGTGTACGCGTTCGTACGTGTTCATAGGTGGTATGGGTGGTTGTGTGTATACGTGTACGAGGGCATACATAATCGCTCAGCTGGCGCAAACCGAGTGTACAGATATATTACACGTAAGCCGAGAGGCACTCTACTTAGCAACGCGGTAGTTCAGACGGGCACGGGACTGAAATTCAGTTAGTTTGAACGTGGCCGGGCCGGGAATTGAATTAACAAAGTTAATTCGCATTCTGGCAAAGGACCGCGAGGTCCAGGAAGCGAGACGGTAAGAGACCAAGAATATTCCCGCCAGACCGCCTCCTGGCTTAGCGAATACGAAACAAGGAGTAACGCAAATCTAATCTTTCGTAACGTTCCTCGGAAAGCCACGGTGTTCAGGCCGCGGTTCAGTCCCGGGTACGCTTTAATCGTCCCCTTGATCGTCGCTAACCCTCGCTGTCTCAAGACCGACCACCCTGTTTGTCGCGTCTCGTGCAATTCTTCGTCCTCTGCGCTCGCGAAAATTTTAAAATCCCATTTACTCCAGGATAAACGCACGTTAGCAAGCCGAATTATTTATTTGAAACAGTGACGCATTTTTTCTTCGGTAGATTCATTGTCGAATTCCGGCGAAGTTTGGACCCTTATCGCTCCAATTTTGGATTAAAATATTTCTCGGTTGTGTTGTTTCGTTCGGTGACTATGACCGAGCGGCATATATTCATCTCTCCGTATATAAACAATTGCCGAATCGACAAAATGTGTAACGAGCGCACTCGCACTTCTTCCCAAATTGTCCATTTTTGTCTCCAAGCTGAACATCGATTAGGGAGAATTTACTGTAATTTAGATCGATCTTTTTCGGCTATTTCGCAATTAGTATATAGGTATATATGTATATATAACATATAGGTTCCTTGAGAATAACGTGGAGATGGCTGAAAAAGAGATGATGCAGAAGCTAAGTAAAAGGTCAAAGATCGTAGAGTGACTAATAAGAATAAATAAACTAGCATTCACAATGACGCAACTTTTCTTATTTCCAGCAAAATCCCCGAAAAGACAGATTAGAGTTTGCACAGCAAGTGATCACAGTTTCCACCGGACATTACCATTTCCAAAAGCAAGTCAGAAGTTAGTTACCGCCGGTTAGTCGTCCTTTGTGTCCTGAAATCCTCGCGAGTCGCGAATAGAGAGATGCAAAGAGCGTCGAATAACATTACACTTAAATTATAAGTGTTTCGTTCCAACATGTTTGACGAAGGGTTAGAGGACCGCGGCATAGTCGACGCGATTTTGCCAAAACTGTTTTCGCAGAGGGGCGATTAACGAACGCAAGTTGATTTAATTAGGGCAACAAATAGCGGACCGGCCTCCGGCGCGTAGAACGCAAAATCGATTTACAAACATTTGTCCGGTTTATTTGTGCTCGGACGCCGAGCTGCGCGAGACCAGCTCTCGATCGAAAAACATGAAAACATCCAGACGTGACGAGGCGTTTCGTTTATAAACAGGCCGCCGACGCCAACGCAGACGCCGACGCAGACGCTGCTGGATCGCGAATTAATTGGAAAATGAACGCGAAGGTAGCCGGGAGGCGTTCGTGAATTACAGCGGCAGATTCGAATTGATAGACTGGGTGCTTCCCTATGGATCTGTATCGCATGTCCATGGAAAAGGTAGCTTGCTACCCTAGGCCTTGAACTTGGAACAGTTAGGACGTACCTAATAAATCTGGTCAATTTGTGTAAACACTTTGAAGCAATTTATATACTTTTGCTAACATACATATCGATTCGTAGTAATTTATCAGAATTGGCAGCGGTTCCTTTAGAGGCGAATCTATCATGAAACGGCTGCAAAATATTTTAACTACTCCAGCTATTGTCTGTTAAACGTCGAAATAAAGATTGGCTATTAACAAATATGCACATTATGATCACTGTAAAATTGTTCATGCTTGCTGACACGTCTTGTTAGACAAAATATATAGAAGTATCTTCACAAATATAATAAAGACAATGAATGAATAGACTGTGAATTTTATGGATTTATGACAAAAAAGTGATTAGATCAAATACTAAACTTAAAGAATTTGAAAACACATTATTGCATTATTTTCAAATATTAAAGTTATTTCAAGGAGAAATAAATGTCTATATAGCTCCTGTATCTGCAATTAGTGCAGATTATTTTTACATGGCACTTATTGTTGATACATACATTATAACAACTATTAGCTTATGATTTTAGAAAGACTATTAAGCTACGGTCGATGACTGATGAAACGTTAGGAAATTAGGTTGCGAAATTTTGGTTAAACGTAACTTTTCCAGACAAAGCCGATAAACGTTCCATTATTTATGGGCGGGGGTGTGTATGTTTTGGCCGGAGGGTTGAAATTGAATTAATAGAGAGTGTTCACCGGTAAAATTTTCGGTAAAGACCGCGGCTCATTTATCATGTATAAGAAGAGACCGGACCTTCACCTCAGGATACCGGGGATCTCGTTTTCATGAGGCGGTAAATCGTTGAATATCTGTTACACGAGCTTAAACGAGCTTACGCGTTTCCGTAGAAGCGCACCGGCCGAGGAGAGTTATGCTCGTAAACTCTCTCGCCTCTCTCATAATTTATTCTTTCGCGGCGCGGCGCGGCTCCGCGCGGGAACACGGGTCAGCGGCGAAACAAGTCCATGTCGAAAGGAACACCTGCCAAGTGCGAGGGTGATACCAGGCCCATTAACGCGACGATTGTGTAAGAATCTCGCCACTGTATTTTTAGGTTTGTCCGCGATTTACGAGCACCGGCAATCTTTCCCTGGTTCCGTTGCGAGCGCGTCACTCGCGATTCCGTCTCGCTCTCTTTCTTCGGCCCCCTTATTATACTCCGTGCACTCGTTCGCCGTCATCTCAAATTTTCCGGGATTTTCATAGGCCGTAGTCTAGGCCATAATTCCTCAACCATCTTCACCATTGATTGAACTGCTTCGGTCAGCAATTGAAAGTCTCTTACGTATTCGAATCTCAAGATTAACATTTTTGTTAGAAGCATCTGTAAATCATATCGTATCTTATGTAATATTAGGTCTACCGGAAAGTTGTGTCCGATAATGTCATTGCAAATTTCGATAGATATGCACATGTTCATTTGAGACATATATTTTTGAACAATGTTACTCACAAATTGCCATCACGAGGAGGTCATAAGTAACGACGGAAATTATATTGTACGATATAAATATTACTAAATGTATGAAAAATCTATTATTTCCTTTCCTCTATATTTTCCTTTCCTTTCAAACAGAACTTTCCGGTAGACCTAATATATATATATCAATGAAGAAGGAGCTGATCTGTGAATACTGTACGTGTGCGCCGTTTATTGTCTTGCTACTTAGTTGATTGATTTCTGTGTTTCCTGCGTTGTGTATAGATCGTATCCTGAGAACGATTAGGCACAGAATACGAATAGCCGTTGTACCGTTAATATTAGATTTACGGAGAGAAACATATATTTATTCAGATTTGTAGCGATTATTATCATAATATATATCCAGTGAAACAAAATTGATTAAATTCCCCATAAATGTATTTTCACAATTTCAATAACCGGAAATTAGGATATTAGAATATTTGTCATTTTTACATGTAAACCTAGTGTTAAGACAGAATAAAGAGTCCTTAAATTAAAAGCAAAACTAAGACCAAAGGCCAATGTTTAACAATTAAAATGGAATACAAATTAACAATTTTAATTAACATGTTCACAAATCTCCTCGATCTCAAGTTCTATTACAAGCGCGATGTGAGTCACATCTTAATTGCGCTAATCTTTAACTAAGTTCTCTAAAATTTTACTATAATTTCCGGAATGTGAATGAGTGCGGATACCGTTCACCGTGATCAATTCTAACCTTTCAGTCCAGTTGCATTAATGAACTCTTTGCACCGGAAGAATTTTTTGAGGTCGTCTACCACCAACTCGAACATGTTTATTCGCGAAGTAGTTACGTTGGAAATAATTACTCTGGTTGAATAGAATTTGGCATAAGAATTTATTTATACAGATCTCACGAAACGAAACTTTGTAATCTTTAATGTACCATAATTAGCAGCAGTTTTGTTATACATATGTCGCCTGAAAGTGACATCCGAGTGCAAAGAGTTAAGTTGCTTTTGATTTTGTTGGAACTTTTGTGGTTAACGATGTTTCCTATGTTTCTGAATTCTCTTCGTGTAAAAATCATTACGATTATCGAGCCTACTCATTCATCTCTCATAATAGCAACCCTCCAGACAAATTGTCGCGACGATAAAATACTCGACACGATAGAAAAATGAACAGCTGCAGATATTTTCATCGGAAATGATTAAAGGATTAAACCGTGTGCTTCTTAGCAGAAAAAAAGCGCGGAAAATGGACAGAAGGGGCGAACGCGAGATAATTATTGGACGATACGGTCTCCTTTGGCCCTATACCAACTCGCGATGGCAGACGAATTTATCACTTGTCAGAGTACACGGTGTCAATTATTTATCGCAGCGAAATGAAACAATTTCTGGCAAATTGGTGGATCGGAGTGATGTTTCAATTAGTTTGGCTTTATTTTAACGAGCGCGAGAGATACAGTTTCCGTTCGATCGCGCGATTGCAGAGATCGCGCGCGTGGAACATCATGATGCATCACGCGTATACATTATACTAATATAATGCTGCGTTCCGCAGCGACAGTGCGATTTTTCTTCCGCGAAGTTTCATTTTTAAGGGAAGCTTCGGGGAACATTTATCGTACACTGCGGAACAATGATTCCTGTCGCTTGCAAAAAGGAGCGAAACATCGTTTCTCTCCGGCATAATGTAATATACATTACAAAATAGAGAGTGAAGTTAACCAGCTCGCCATTGGCCAAACGATATTAATACGGCACGCGTCGCACAAAGACTCGCGAAACTTCATGAAATTCATTAAATCTATATTATACAGTGTACTAAACTTTCTACGTTAAATCCTGCCCCGCTCGATTGAATTTCAAATTTGTTCTCTGCTAAATCGATACTCGCTGCTTCACGGACAAATATAATTTCGAAATGCTCGTGCGCAATTAAGCGAGCGCAGCGCGCCCAGCCAAATGCAACAACTTCCGACGATTTATTAGCCCGGTCGTGTTCCCGCTTTTCCCTGCCGGAGAAAATTCGAAAAGCAAGCCTTTTTTTGCCACCGCGGACTTTTGTTTCCGCTGCGCGCCGATGCAGCTACACCACGCGCCATAATGCATACGTGGAAAAGGCAACGCTACGAGGCGCGCAGAGATTTGTTTCCAGAAAGATTGCGAGAGTTCGTTGTTGAACGGCGAGACTCTCGAGAGCAAGGTAGGCAACGCGTTTGGGCACAGGTATGCGGCTCGTCATTAGTATGTCGCCGGCAGAACGCGCAGGATGTGACGTCAAGGAGAGGCAGCGATTTATAGAGAGCCACGAATTCCGATTAGTGAAACGTTTCAGCTGCACGACGAGCGTGACTGTAAATTTTCGTTTCATAAAGCCGAACGTGAGCGGAATTCTTCGGAGTCGATGTACTTCGCCGGCAGTTTCCCTTTTTACAAATTCAACGCCCAGGGAATTGTATTTCGTCCCGCGTGATACTCGAAACGACCTGAAAATGTGTGTCGCGCCGCGAAACATAAATACGCGACAACGTCTTTTCCTCGGGCGCAACGGCAAACCATTCGAAAACATCGAATTCACCTGCGCGAACGATTTTCCGAGACAGTCTCTCTCTTGTCTTCGCCGCTGTTCGAAACATTTCGAGGGCTGACTATTTCCCGCGTTCCCTTCAATTTCACGGATAAAACGGGGAGGCCGCATAGTTTTTATACATTCGCAGTTCTAGCTGATCCGAGTTTTATGTAAAATTTCGCACGCATCAAAAGTTACAACGGTTCAAAGTGCAAGTACCGTAAACCCAGAGACGTAACTGTGTGCGCGGCGTTGCCCCGCCCAACCATTCGCGGTAAGGACAAAATTCGTTGGATTTTATAAGATCTACAATGACTTCGAATCAGTTGAATTTCATTTGTTCGATCAGTCGTTATTAGTCTATCTCGCGGATTTTATGCATTTATAGCAAAGATGGTCAGACGTAACGCGCGGTATGGAAGTCATTTTATAACACTGTTGCATTACTTTCGTTCTATTAATGCCATTAATATCTAACTTCTGATCTGTCTAAAAAATGAGGAAAATTATTATTTTGCATAGAAAATCCGCAATCAAGTTATTACTGTTATTACAAACAGCATACTTTCTTCTTCTACGTGCATATACAATTGTGTCGTAAGTTTATAATATTATAGATGAACCCGACGATTGAATTTAGTATTGTCCAAACAAATGTCCCATGTAAATGGCTCTAAGCAACACTATTTATTGTAAGAATCAGTAACGATTTATCTAAATCAATAATGATTTGCACATAGAAATAATAATTCCAGCCTCTGTCTCTTTCCCTGTGACGATAGACAATAGCCTTTCATATTTTTTTTAATCAGCGCTGTTTCAACAGTACGTAGGTACTGAAATGGAACAAGTATTAAGCGAAAGAATGGTATTCCGTAGATCCTTTGACGTTATTTCATTTGCGTCGCAAAGAAGAATGAAACATAATAACGTTATCGTCAATTAATTTCTACAGCATTATTTGAAACAGTCAATGCATAAAGCAACTTTGCAGTTATCACAAATGTGAAATAATCTCTCTTCTTTACTTTTGCGATGAACAAACGATCCGATGGTTTGAAAGAAAAATGTATATACATATGTATACGTTAACATTGCAAGTGGATTGAAGTCAATATTAATATCGTGACTGTATGCGACTCGGTAACTGTAATTTGAAATAGAACAGTTCAAAGAATAGAGTAGTACCGAAAAAGTATTACCTTCGGTCTTTCAAAATGATTAAAAAATAAAAGAAAAGTCTTTAAGCAGTTTCTTTCTCTTGCAGTAGATTGCAATAAATTCTAATGTTGCATGAAAGACCCGGAGCCCGGCGATTACATAAAAATTGACATTGTGTTTCATTTCTGGCATATTGAAATTCGTTTCTATCGTACGAGTTTAAACGTTTCCGCTTTCGATTTTTCGATGCCGTTTTCAGCAGTTTCCAAGGGAGAACCAACCGGCGCGTCGCGACGATACGATCCCTATTTCGTAGGGCGCGGAGTGTTTCGCGAAATCTGTTTCAGAGGCGGCACAGGTGAAGAGCGTATTTCCTGAATTCCCTCTCGGTAGCCCGTATATTTCGCGAAAGCCCTCGTCGTCACCTCGGCTCTCGAATATCTTTCCCGCGAGCTCGCGACAACGATTGCATTCGCGGCCGCGCCGACGAGGGTGGATACGAATGGGGCTATAAATTTCGGATCGCGGAACGCCGCTGCTACAAGTATCGGCTGAGCGTCGCGACGCGTTGCGATCCGTTTGCGAGGCGCTCCGAAGCGCCGCGAAATTTGCGTCTCATTTCGGCGGTGTCGCCGACGTCGGTGGCAATGCCGAGGGACGAGGGGCGCAGGCCGAGGGAGGAAATGCCGTTTCGATTGGGGACTTTGTACCTTCGCCGCGGAAACACGACGTCCATAAGCGACGCACGTTAATTGGATATTTGTATGAGATCCGGTACTTTGCCTCCTATCCGGTTGACATTGCCAACCTACGTTTCCTTTGTCGCTCCTCCCTTCTTCTGTCTCTCGGTTCGCGTCCCTTTCACCCGTTTCGCCTTTTATAGCTTTCTTTCGAGCACGCTCTTGCATCAATCGCTACCGAGAACGCCGACATCGACGGTCTTCCTAAGCACTTGTCTCTCTAGGCCAAACAGTCATTTAACTAACGTATTCGTCGTAGGTGCGATCGTGTAGTCTGTTCTTTCATTGTTATTATAAAAGAAATATCCCTTTCTAGCTCTGAGCATGGGCGCATAGAAGCCACGCCTATTCCACATAGTTTAACACGTTCGCTACTAGCGTACATCGTCGCATTGATTACTATTTATCGTATCAAATGCATCGTATTCTGTTATAAAGTATGATAAAAATGTCAAAGAGAAGCTGTAAATTCTCTAAATATCACGCTATGTGTTACAATTTTAAATAATTATATTCACAAAAATAATTTGATGTTTTTTTTACGTGAAATACAAAATCGTGGTCGACACACGCGTGTGTCATGAATCATCTTTACTTTAACACCTTGCCGTATTTCGACGAATCTGACTCGTGATGAAGATCTCTGGGAGTAATCAATTAAATATAGATGTAATTCCATTTTTTTTTTCGGTCGGAATAAAATTCATTTCGGTTGTAATCATTGTTTGAACACTCGAATAAATGTGGACACACAAGAAATACAAAGATTGTTTTTCTTCGAAGAAACGATTGCAATGGAGAAACTTCTAAACATGGTTACTGAAAAGATAGTGGTACGGCAATAGGTTAGAATAATTAAACAATTAAGATTTTTTACATTAAGTTCTTTCATATTTTTACTGCAGTCAAATATTCCTCTTAAGGAGATCCTTTAACATTGGGAGTAGAAAAGCCACGCCCACTCAAGCGAAAGATAGTTCAATTCTCATGTTAGCAATCGGGACGTGTTTTGTCTCGATTTAACGATACTTCTCTAACTATACCATAGAATCGCTCCAACGTTTCTTCTTTCGACAATATTTCGTCAGTTTATAATTTCAAGATAAACGTTCATGCAAAAGATTTTAAAGGTTGATGCTTTTACTTTAGAGGATATCGATCGAGGCCCAATAAGTGCCAATCATTGAACAAGATAGTCCATGAATCCAGCAATCAGAGCTTTGTTAAATCATAGAATAAAGAAACCACGTCCACTCGGAGCAGTTTTTCTAAGGAAAAATCTTCGAGGTCTGCAGAGCTAGATTTTTAGAGGATATTGATTCAAGCCCGGTGAGCACAGATTGTTCTATGGGACACTCGGTTGCGTCACGTGGTCGTTCCTCTCGTAGAGTCGGTTTCTCCTCACCGAAGCGAGGAACGCGAATCTAAAAGACGACTCGAGGAGGATCGGCCAACCATAAGGGGACACAGGCTTTTTTCTTTGCTCGGCGCGAGCATGCTTGGACAAGCGCAGGTGTGTCGCGTCAAGTCACGGAACGCGAACGCATCTTGGTCAACGAGAGGTCCTGCTATTTTCCCGCCTCTCGCTATTAGTATTCGAAAGTGTTCTCTTCCCCGCTTCGATGCTCCCTTTCGTCATATTTCATTTCTGACAGTGAGCTACCGGCGCGGCGGTCGCGGCAGTCATTCATCTCGGCGGCCTCTGGAACCTTTCCGCCGACTTTGTTTTCTTTGCTTTTATTGTTATTTCTGGGAAACGATCAGTGAAACTTCTGCAATACCGTTTGTATAACGACAGTCACCTAAACTCGCTGTATTCCGGGCAAATATTTCTGCTGCAAACTTTCAGTTGGCAGTGCGGCCGCATGAAAAACACGCAATACGCTAACAAATGCGTTTAGATGCAAATGTCGGCTATTATTATGCGAGGCGTCTTACTCGTCGAACCGTCCCCGTGTCTCCAAACGTGTTTAAACAAACAGAGTCGCGCTCAACAACTCAGGTGTCGCTGCGGTAAACTTATACATTCCTTGTTAACGCTTCTTCTCACCGAATTCCGTTCCCCGCGACGAGTAAAACATAATTGAATACGTAAGAGCACGCGTTTCGGAATACAGAGATGCATCTCGTTCGAAATTCCGGGAACATCGGATTAATTGGGAGATAGAAGAAAGCTCGCGGCCGTGTACAAGATCCGCGGATGCATTATCGAGACAGAGAAACGGTGGGGGACATGAAGGGTGCGGGAAGATCGATACCGGAGGGAGTGTAGCAATTAAAAGAAGTTGCCGCGAAATAATTATAATTCGAGTAGCCGGAACTGTGGCAATTAAAAATTTAATTAAAACCGTCGTGTTCGTGCTCGTCATGCTTTCTTGTTATCGTCGCGCGGACCTCCTTCGAACGGATGGAAATTCTACTTGACGGTTATCGGCGGCGCGTTTTTTATCAGGACAAGACCAGGCCGGCTAACGATGAAAACTCTACCGTAAATTGCACGTCGCTGCTACCGAAAGAATTCAGCATAGTTTTCCACGTTACATTTTCCCTGCAAATCTCGGGAACATTCGATTCTAACTTCGTTTAGCCTATTCGCACTGGAACAACGCATATTTACGTTGACGTAATATTTCTGTTTGAGATACTGGTTGTCATATTACTGATCCTGAGCGTTAAAAGTTGCTGACGCGTGATGCTTCAAGAGAGAACAACAAGACAGAATTTATTTAACCTCCGCATCATTCTTGCTTTAATGTACGCTCAAACTGTTTTCTGCGAAAAAGTGTCTCTACAATTCCAACCATTTGAAAATAAAAGATATGTTTAGTGCTCAAAATATGTTCACTGTCCGAGTTTTCGTACAAAACTAACTATGCATCTCTCATAGTTGTCTAACTCGGATATGTAAACGTGTGAATATAATTGGTCACAGAATCGAAGAGATTTCGTGAAACGCATTCAGGAACAATACAATGAACTTAATGTGTTGATTACATGTAATTATTTGTAATTTATTTTGCGCAATACTCGCGTACACCTGTAAATAGATAGCAATGATAAAACAGCAACGCAGGAGAACACACGTTTCCTGGCTAGAGCGGACAAAACTAGAAACTTCCTTCATGGTCCGTACAATTTTGATTGTCTAGCCGGACATCATTGACAGCATTTTCGACGGAAAAACAATGGACAATGGACAATGGACGTCGAAGGTATGTACCTTGCACTCGTCCGCGTATAGCAGGACGCGCACGCGATATATGTACTGGTGTTGGAAAATAACGAGGCGACAGTAGGTGCAGCTTACCGAGCCGGTAAGTAGGTTGCCGCAGCTAACTCGTCCCTGCGTTTGTGTGCGTCTGCCTGTGCATCTATCCGACCGGTGCAACACACCGCTGCCAGTGGAAGACACAGCAGGCATAGAGAATTATTATTATTATAGAATCACGGTGAGTATGTGCTGCCTCGATAATTCGAGAAGCGAGCTGACCGCGATCTGCTAGCCATTTCTTCGATTCGCGAGTGATTCTCGGCTTCACCGGCAATTATAATCTCTGACTCATTATGTCCGTCATATGCACCGTATCAAATTTACAATAGTACAGCGATTCGATGATTAAAGATGGCAATTTCCGTGAGAGATCAAGTGTCACTTTAACAAATAACTGGACGTGGATTGTTTTTATAACGTTTAAACGTGCGGTCAGTTAAGCGGATGCACTCTGCCTTTTTCTTTGAGGTCATTTGCCACTGGCGACAAGAGAAGAGCATTATCCTAATTCCGGGCAAAAATCAAGGGCTATTCAGCCACGCCTATTCCGAGAGTTATAAAATGTATCGTTGCGCAACCAAACAAGATGGATAGTCATTTATTTATTTATTTATTTATTTTGCACGATTTGCTTTTGGAGCCAACATCAGAGGAATAGAACTATGAGATCTCTGTATATGTAGCACACTTAAACCTCCCCGTCGATTTTCAGCAACAACTAACGGGAGTTTGGAATTTGCAAGTTACTCGTACGCGTTACAAACTTTCACAGGTTCCGTGTAACGCACCTATTACGTTAACGACGCGACGATTACTTCTAATTGTGACTGTGTCGAGCAATTGCGCCATTATCGATATTGTTCTCGGCTGTCCGGTCGTTCTGACGAGAGAAACGTTGGCCGCGATTTACCGTAGTATGTAGAATCCAGCGGCGGAGCGGCGAGAAAAGTCTGTTTAAAGGTCCAGAATTATATAGCGAAATTCACACGAGACTCGTTTTGACGGAAGTTACGGTTTGTATCGAGACTCTGTTTTTTTTGCTTTCTTTCTCTCTCTCCCTCTCTCTCTCCCTCTCTTTTTCTCGCTCGCTCTTTCCCTATCTCCTCCTCTCTTCAGCTCTCGACAAGCCCGAGGTATTTGCATTTTTATCGTGGTCACGCGACAAAGATATGCAAAGTTCGTGCCGGGGACTTCGGGAGAGTGTTATTGCCTCCACAAAGCGGGCTTTAATGAATCTTCTGGAAATAACCGAGCAACACTATACCTATTACGAATTTTTAATCGCGCCTTCCCGGCGTTTTGTAGACTTTTAGCTCCGCGGGTTTGCTGCGCGTGAACGAGACGGTAAAATATGCCTCCTATTATTTATGACTCTCTCTCTCTCTCTCTCTCTGCTCCTAAAAAACAAAGAGTAATGAGAAAACGAGGACTTCGCCAGCGAATGTAAAATTTTTCGACGCAACGCTGCCATTCCTATTCTCGACAGTGGACACGACTTGTTTGCCTTTACGTTGCGTAACCGTGCACCGAGTGTTCTTTGCACGTTGAAATCAAGCTCCTCGAACGGATGTTCAAGGACACCCCGCCACTTTATGTCGACTGGACTACGCGAAACGCATACTTGCTAATTTCTAGCGTTTTCATGCCGTAAAATAACAGTTACGTAACGTCGGGGCTGGACGTAGTTCGTGCGAACCAACACGCCAGCTAAGGAGTAAGAAAACATTACTCATCTCTCGCGACCAGTTCGATCGTTTGCGAAACATTCGATACACGCCCGCCAGTTGGAATTAAGCGGTTTGTCACGCGCGTTCGTAATTGAATAGCAACTAACGAAGAAAAAAAGAACGAACGAGCAAAAGTAACGTGTTCGAATTCGAGATTCGAGAACGGTTGGAGTCGTGAACGTGATCCGCGACGAAATATCAGACAGCGGGAAAATTAGTTTGAAAACTCTGTTACACGAACGTGTCTTATGCTGCAAAATTTTCCCATGTTAAATGAACGAGATCGCTTTTTCGAGCTCGATACGACTCGCGTCGCGGCGGCTCGGCTGTCGTTGGTGCTGCTTCTACACAATTAGTCGATGTAATGACGGCCAATTGAAATTGCAGATGAATCTTTTCACGGAGTGTTCAAACAGGTTCACTGAATCGATTGCCTATAAACAAATCGAGTTCGTTGGCAATCGCACATCAAGTTGCATTTAGAACTCGTTGTCGGAGAGTTTTACGTAATCTAATTGTTCCGGGCGAGTCAACGTTTCGAGATTGAAGATGAGCATTCTGCGAGCCGAAGGCAGGGGAAGTCAGCCGGCCAGGTATAAAGTGGGACGAACAGAGTGCCTGTTGTCTGAGAATCTGCGAGGGCAGTCGGGGAAAGAGAGAAGGAACGATCGCGAGCGGGAGTTGTGCCTCGTTACAGTCGAGATCAGCCACAACTTCATTCAGTTTTGTCGTCTCCGACCGCTTGTTCCTCGCAATAACGGTCCCCATTGATGAAATTCCGAGGCTAGTAAATGCCGCATACCGCAAAACAACCATCGCTGCTCGTCGCGTCATCGAGAATTTATGGCAGCCACCAGGCTGGGGGTTCGCTCGACGGTACTTTTTCCATGCTGGTGGACAGCTGTTCCGTCTGGCGATCGAGGGAACCGTTCTTCGCTCCCGCATCACCGATAGTAGTCACGGCAATCCATTTAAAAAGCTCGCGACGACTCTCCGCTTCCGACCGAAAATCTTCTTCCTTCCTTGAATTTCGATGGTACCAGAAGTCGCAGGTGGTCCAACTTATTCTGTTAACCGCAGCGTATTTCGGCGCTCATCAAACTTGCATGGATAGCGTTATCTAGCATTCGCGACGCGATCGATATTTACTTTTTCCGCCTGTTCCGGTGCGAATTTTCAGCGGATTTTCCGGCGACTCGATCTTTTGGCGGACCTGTACGGTTCGGCAGTTGTGAAACCGGACTCGGTCCGCGTAAATGTTCCTTCATTACTCGCGAGGATAGCCGGAGTGTAACTAAGTAACGATTTCCCGCGACCCGTTGCCAACTGCAAAGGTATAGGTACACGGGCCACGTGGGAAAGCCGAATTATTTGAAAAGGAACGAAATGACAGTGACAGGTGGAAGGCACCTTCGTCTTGGCTCCCGATTTGCATGTGACCCAGTCCGGGCTAATCGTGAATGGTGGTCGGCCTCGCGGCGTGGCGGAGCGGTATCTCTCCTCTCGAACACAAATGATAGCGTTCTAGGCAAACGTAATTCCGTGGGTCACCTATTCGTATACCGTGTCGGTGGCGCATTCACAGCTGTACACTGTGCACCCGTCGCCACGCCTCGTCAATCTCTATCCGGACAATGGAAAACAACGTAATGCGATCGACGCGCGACCGTCTCATTTCTCTCGCCTAACGTCCAGCAAAAACGGGTTACGGACGAGCTAGCGGGAAAGAAACCCGAACAACGTCAGGAGAATCGTAACACACGAGGGAGGGAGCGCCCCTTCTGACTTCGTAGAATATGCTGAGACGACAATGTGTATTACTGGGAGTGACGAACCAACGTGGTCTCGACGCGAGAAGAAATAACGCGGATCGTGACGTAACTCTTGGCTTGGCAGATGCGCTTCAGAGATCAGTCAGACTCGTGGTCGAGTCGATCGTGTTCTGCGTTTATGTTGGCTGCAAAAATACGAAATTTGATTAGATGTTCGGAGTGTTTTACGTTGGTTTTGAAGCAAACGACGTCAAAGAATGTAGAAACTCTCGATCTGCGAGTTCTACATCGACGAGAAACTGTCCGTATTCGTCGTGTTGTTTAGAGTAGGCGTCGCCTGCACCGGATGGGCGTGGTTACTATGCTGTCGACTTTGATGAAGCTAGAACAGCTACTCGCAGAGAATCTCTGCGTTGTCTTGGTTTAGAAATAGGTACTATGTATCCTCGGAGACTGTACCACCGAAGATCGTGTCTTCTTCTCTATAGAGAATGCTAGCAATAGGAGTGGTCTGTACCGACTAGGCGTGGTTTCCTTGCTCTCGATAGCGACCGTGTCGCTACAGACCGTCGTTCTTTCTACAATGGATATCTCCTCGAAATTCCAGCTCCGAAGATCAAAATTACCGCTATCCGTGCAACGTGTTACACGCGGCTGTGGCTTGCATCGAGTGGGCGTGGTTCCTATGCTCTGAACTTTGACGATGCCAGAACAGAGTCTCGCAGAGCAATCTGTGCACTCGTCTAGTTTAGAAGTAATATCTTCGAAAGCTCTAGCCCCGAAGATAGCAACGTTTTCTCCTCTGTGAATGATACGTTGAGTGGGCGTGGTTTGCACCGAGAGCGTCGTGTCCCTTAGAATCAAATTCCAACTCTGTAGATCGAAACGACTTCTCTCCGTGCAAGGTGCCAAGAGTGGGCATGGCCTGTATCGACTGGGCGTGGCTGACAAACTCGGAGCTTGTTCTCTCTAGATTAATATCGCTTAAACTTTCAACGCTGAAAATTACAATGATTTCTTGCAGAGCGAATGGGCGTGGTTTCTAAGTTAACGATTGCTTCACACAGCCATTCTCGGCATCCTAAGCCAATGTTTCTTAATGAAGATACTGCATGAATAGAAATCACAGGTGTTTTGGCGATCAGGAGTGACCACGCGACAAGGTTTCGTTTCCGAACAGTCGCGTTAATTTCTACGTTGATCGCTTGCTGCCGACCGTTCTGCTTTCTCTTTTCCCATCGACCCGTATACAGGTCGTTTTTGAAAAGTCGGGTAACCAGTTACGGTTGGCAGGCATCTACATATGCCCCACAAACTGGTATAAATCGCGGCAAAGTCGAGCACCGCAGACTTTTCCGCAGCAATTTCCATTTGCGAATTCGACGATTCGGATTCCTTGGATGATCAATGATTAACTGCTGTACAGCAGTTCCGAATTCCATGGTAGCACTGTTGGCCGAACGATCACACTTCCGACAAGTCTCGTTGCATATTTTACCGCGATCCAATCGCGGGAGCCGTCCGAACGACCCTGAGGACCGTTATCCGGTATCTTCGTGGTTCCCACTTGCTTCGTTAATAAGAAAAACGCTAGCCGCGACCATGTACGCAAGACAGAGTCCAGTTCTTATTTAGGGGCCAACGACCAGCGCCGATCAGCTGAGAGAGAGAAAGGAGAGAGAGAGAGGGAGAGAGAGACTGGGTCAGCCCGCAAATTGGGAAACAAAAGCATACATTATTCCGTTGTCGCGCTGATCCTCTATTCGCATTTAAATCGACCACGATTCATGGAGTGCCGATCGCGACAGAATAGAAATTTCAATCGCAGCCCACTGCTATAAAATAACACTACACCTCGCGCTCACACCAACGCAAATATTATCGGCGAAACAGGTTGTTAAAATATTCGAAACATCCACGTTAAACGAGTCGACCAAATCATTTTTTCCTCTAAATAGGTCGCCGTTCACTCCGAGTATTTTGCAAGCAATTTGACCGAGACGTTAACACTTTGGGTTCGAAAGCAGCGAATTTATTCCGCTTCTGGCAACGAGATAGCCAATCGAGTACGAAAGAGATAAAGGCCTCGAGCGCCATTTAAGAAGCTTTAATTTACTTCATACATCGTGAAAAAATGGCAACCGAAAGTTGTAAATAAAGCACACACTACTTATTTATGCATTAAAATTTATACTTTCTAATACGCAAATGCTTCATTGGGCTCAAATATTCTTTATTGATCGTACATACTTTTCGAGTTTCCGTCAGCTTTTGACGCATTATTCCGAAGATTGTTGACTTGTTTGCATATTGTACTCATAAATCCACGTTTCACATCTCCAGTTGAGACACGTCACTGGAAAATCATAAATATTAAGGAAAATTCTATGTTCGATAGTTTTTCCATTGTAAAAATCGCAGAATACACTAGTCATTCACTATAACAAACAACTATTGTAAACAGAATACTTTTAATGGATCTGCCTGCGATCTGCAGATATGCAAAAAAAAAATTGTTTGTATGCACCACGGAAGTCCAGAACGAGAATATAACGTACCATTTTTACGTAATGTATGTTTAACATGTTTTTCCTAGAATTGTGGAAGACTGTGAATAAACTGGTGTCACGATTCGCCGTCTAGCCGGAGGTCTGCTCGATCCGAGAGGATCCATGCGCGTTGGAGGGCGTGCTTTCAATTGACGCGACGGAGGATTTAACGACGACGCCCCCACATCCCGTGGCGTTACGAAGTGATTTCGTAAGAACAGCTCGGGCTTAATAACGCCGGCAACGAGCGCGTTTTAAAGTCGACGGATACGATGACCCGCGTGTCGTGTGCGCGGTGAATCGTCGACATCGAGAGTGCAGCCTCGAATGCCAAGGACCGAGGTCAATGTTGTAACGCCGGTTTCAACGACCGACTTTTGCCGGCGAGTCGTGCACGATACAACAAGGCCGGAGAGCAAATTGGCGGTGCCGACGCTCGCCTCCTCGAATCTCGATTTACGTGGAACGCGCGCTTATGCCACCCGACTAATCTACTGGTAGCGTTCACTATTTCTGGAATCCGAAAATCGGCCAGTAACTTGGCCAACGCGCATCATTTTCGGTTTACAGGTACTCTAGATGCGTTCCTTGCAGGAGATGACAATTGTTTTTGAGGCTGTCAACCCTTGCAGGACAAATGTTTGCATCGTTCCAAAGGAAAGCCTCGATTCTTCTACGTATATCTTTAATTCTTAATCTCTCGATGAATTAGGTTAATTAGAGGTTGCCGAGATGTATATCCGAACGTTAATTGTTCGAGATTGGTGCATTGTTCGGCGATGATACTTTGAGAACCTTTAAGAAACAATCGCTCGGGTTTATTCGACGATAATCGCACCGTGTTAGTTTCCAGACAATAAAGACAAGCACGCTCATCTGCCGACGCACATTAGCATCGGAATCCGGAGTTGATGTATTACCGCAGACATTTTTGGCAGACACCTACGCGTCTAAAATTTCAGTTCCCGATAATAATCAATGTGCCACCAAGCATCAAGATGGTACGCGATATCGCTAAATGTTCTTGGGCTCGACGCCCAATTTTGCAGCTCGCGATAGCGATTCGATATTCTTTTCACAGTCCATGAATTTGTTTAAAGTCGTGTTGCATACGATAACTCCAGCGTTTATTTTGTCCGTGATATCGTTTTCTATATTCCATCGAAGGTATATATTATTTAGAGAGAAAGAGGCAAACGTGAAAAGAAGGACATTTCTAAACAATTTCGCGATATTTTTCATCAGACTCTGAAACGGTTAAAAACAGAAGAAGCTTCCGAAGCCGAAGCTGCATTCCGTCGCAGCCAGAAAACAGAAGCTGGCCTAATCTCACGATCACTGGATCGATCGACGCTAGGAAAACAAGAGCCGCGATCCCCGATCTCGACGTTCTGAAATAATCGTTAAAGTGTCGGGGTGCTTGTGTACCGTCAATATTTTGTTTAATTACTTCGGCCGGAGGCTGATATTTCCCGATGATGACTCACTCGACGCAGTGGAGAGCCGATTAGCTGCAATAAATCATCTCACGTTGCACCGTAACTCGACACTGCTTGCCCCATCTGCACACGAGGAAACGAGCCGGTCGATGCTGCTGCGTATATTCCGCGTATCCCGGGTATTCACCTTGTGGACCTTGCGATAGAAGCGGGCATATCCGCGACGGCCGACGTTGGATCACGATTTTTCGCCAAAAATCGAATATCCAATGCTTCAATATCTTTCGGCTACCATCGAATCGAAGATTCGACTCTTTGCACGTATTACGCGCAAGTCGGTTAGCATACTCGAAGAGAAAGAGACAACGTTGACCAGTCGGTTGCGACACAGAAAATTAATTTTTTTTTAACTTCTACCGGACCCGATGCTTGCACGCGCACGTGTTACGAACCTGTTAATTTTACAAAAAGTTAGAGTCGCCGCGCGATAATTCGCGCGACCTGGTTACCAGCCGCTGGCAGCCAACGCCTCGATGCGATGCGAGGAAAACAGCTAGGCGATACGATTCAGGGGAATTCTGTCCGTCCGCAATGGCAGTCGTAAAGTTTCCAAGGTGGTGCGCAACGTGTAAAACATTCTCGCCGGGAAGAGAAGCACAGTAGTGTCGGCCGTCCTCCACCGCGTAAAAGAAAAACCAAGTCATTTTGACGTTACGTTGTTTCTCCTAACCGAAAAACCACGGAGATCTTAGCTCGCTCCGGGAAACACCGGTTGCACGTGGCAGGTGGCAGCGGTATTTTTCTGAAGAAAAAAAAAACGCGACTTTACGAACGCGCGAGAAAGTTGAGATGCCTCGGCACAGGAGAGACGGTGGTGTACATCAATGTGTCAGTGGACCGGCTGGAGAACGAGCTTTGTAACTGACGTTCATTGCCACCGAAAATTCTAGCGTGCTGCCTTCCGCTGAAATCTTCCTCCTGGAAATCTACGCACGCAAGTTCCACGCTGATACGGCAGTCTCAGCTTCATTTACAAGCGATTGAAGTCCGCGGGTCGGAGGGACGGTCGACCGTTAATGACACGGCAAGAAATCAAATTGCAGGATCGGAGAATCGAATTTGAAAGGGACGATGCACTCGCGGAGAGAAGTATTTTCGGTCACACCGACCGGAAAGGAGTGGTCTAAAACAATTGACGACGAGAGAGAGAGAGAGAGAGAGAGAGAGAGAGAGAGAGAGAGAGAGAGACTGGACACCGGGGATAAAATCGCAAAGAATGCCAAGGGAAGAGTATACTTGTATACTTGTAACAACCACACTTTCAAACATCCTTGACTTCCTTATAAGTTGGCACGCGGGAAGTTACATAATGAGCCTTTGAGTGGCTATGCGGCTACGCGGCTAAGCGGATAGCTAGGTAAAAACGGTACGCCGAGAAAAACGAGAGTACCTACACGGTGATCCACGGACACGGGGATTTTAAACGTCAGTTTCCACCAGCGAGCAGAAGATGCGACACGACAAGTTCTGCTTTCCAAAGCCCTTCTTTGAGTTTTATTAAGTCGGAATTTTGTCTCGCGTCCCCGAAATGGTCGTTCACCAATTCGTTTGATACTTGTAAAATTGCTACAAATATTTGTTGACACAATGGTCACGGAGCAACGTCGATCCTTGCGTTAATCGAATAATTTATTCAAGCACTGGTTAAATGAAATTGAATTCTCGAGTACGAACGCGTTCATAAACCTTTGTACAATAGACGACTAATATTCTGTATTGTTTTTATAACGATGATAAGATTGGATATACTCTTGAACGATCTACGCTAAAAAATAATTGAATTTAATAAAGAGTTTCTCGTGAAAACGTTTTTATTATGTATCTCTCAGCAACTGTAAAAGAAAAAGTAAAAAATCGTTCGTTTCGGTGGTACTAACGTTAAAACAAGAGAAATATCAGTTTCCGAATGTAAACATTGTAATAACTAGATTGCGAATCTCGGTGCAAAACACAATTGAAACAGACAAAACAATTCCATTATAATTAATGAAGAATATCTTCTTCCAATGAAAATTATTTTTATTAGATGTCCTTATGTTTCTACTATAAGCTTTCAATCATTCATTTTCATCAGCAGAATAACTCATTTTCATTGGATGGAAGTTCAATAGGTATGATTTAATCTAAAACAAGTCGACACTTCATTAGAACTCCTGTAAAATCGACAATATCATTGTCAAATCCCATCTACAATACATGCCGAAATTTCACGAAAACTGGAAATAGCACTCTAAAAAGTGTCGAATTTCGCGCGAAATAATCCTATTGTCTGAACCAGGAATGAGATAAAAACTGTATTTTAACTTTTGATCATTTTAACTCTCCGTGATTTGATGTAACTTTGAAATCGTACAAGGATTTTCCAGGTTTTTAGCGAAATTCCATTTTCGGGCACAATGTTGCAAAAATCATGAATTCACAATTTTACTTCACACATCGCAGAGAATTCAATCTTTTTAAAGTTGTCGGTTTAAAGTTCCTGGTTTCAATTTATATAAACATTTCTATGCCTACGCGTAACAAATTAAAATAGAGGTTTATCGAGTCGGAAATACCGCAAAAATGCTTTTTAAGTATTTGTAACTATTTTTTAAATTACTCCAACGTTTCCCACAATTTCACAGCTCATCTATCCATTCCTGTCATAAACGGATATAACCTGCGATCTGGTCGTGACACATAGTTTATACTCATGGCTCATTTCGCGCTCCCATAATCAATCTACTCTATAAAGTTCCCTTCAAGAAAACGTTGACCTTGGCATCCTTGGAAACGCCAGATCACGCTCCGACTTTTCCTAGTACGCTTGTGCTATTGATAACGGTCACAGGTGGATCGAGCCGCCATAATTGTTTACCAGTTAAATTCCATTGTAGAAAGTTTCGAAATGTTTGAGTCGCGATCCATTGACAAGTAGGGAGAAACTTCTGTTGGCGCGCGTAGGTGATGGTGCGCGCTGTCTCCCTCGCGTTAGACGCGAACCAGCGAAACGGCATGGCAGAATGCAGCGAACACGAGTCAGGTGACGCGTGTTAATGAATTGCGCAAGCAACCGAGCGGTTGCGCGTCGATACCGGACAGACTGCATGCTCCTAATGCGCTCGACCATGGTTTCGAACGGTCGGGCGCGGAATATACGTGCATGTACACTTCTTCTAACTTGACCTCGTTAGCGGACCGCAGGAGATACCTGCGAGACGGTGTCGGGTGTCGGTAAATCGCGGGAAATTCCCGGAAATATTCGGTTACCGCGGGAGATCTCAAATATTCCGGTTCTCGAGTGTGGAGCACGTAGCATAGGTCGCGAAACAAATGAATTATCGAGCGGCAAAAGTTCTCTGGCCAGTCCGGACGAAACTTTCTCGAGGCTCGACACACAGTAGCGGTTATCGATGATACTCCAATCTTGAAATGGGTTTATTTTATACTGTAATACAGAGTCGGTCCCGAAAGAGATATCGAATAGGGAGCTCTCTGGTATCCGGTGGAAGCTCGGTAGCAGCCATATTTGCCGCCGGTATCAGGAACTTTTATAGCCTGGTTGATCCTGCGCTCGAAAACCTCTGCCAACGAATTACGCTGATTTCTTTATGAGATCCGTCGCGCCGGTCGATTCCAGACCGATAAGAATTCAGTCGATTGAAATAACACGTTGACGTATTCGTGTCAGTTCTTGCTCAGCCTTGGTAGACAATCCTCTTCGGTATAACTGTCCGTTTAAAAATACGCGACGTTTGCAATAATGTATACCTACGTGACCTATCTGGTCGGCACCGTTCGGTTCGGTTCGGTTCGGTTCGGTTGACGACGCGAACACGTCGCGAACAAGTCAAACAGAGTGCAAAAGAACTCAAGGACTCCGGTTTCTTTCGCATATTCCGCACGGCAATCTTTGTCGACCGGCTATGAATATCGATACACGAACGGTTGCGCAACTCGGTATATTAGTTAGCTCACTAAATTGATTACCACCGGTCCGATGTTATTTTTCAAGGATACGGTGCCGCGGAGCTTCCTTAATTTCACGCTGGTAGCTTCTCTCGGATACGCGGAAAAATGGATCGCTGATCGTCCTCTAAATCGCATACTCTTCGCGGTACCGTTAACAACGGCACGCGTCCCGACTACGACGAAATATCACGCGATAAATCAGCAGAACAATGAGTGTGTACAGAAGCGAAACGAGTCGATGCTCGATCGCTAACATTCTGCGCTCAAAAGCATACTCTGCATACGCGGCGCACACCGTGCTCGAAAATACGATCCTCGATCCGCTAATTTATGGAGATAAATGACACCCGAACGCGGTTTGTGCTTCGCAAAAATTTCCGTTCGCGTCGCAGAACATTAGAAAATATATCCGGCGTACAACGAAAGGAACAATGGAACGAGACGAATGCAACTGATAACTGTCGAAGGGATGACACCTAGACGAGAGACAACGCGTTCGATGCTGGTCAGCAAGCGGCGTTTCGACGCGATTGCGAAAAATGTTTTTCCGCAGCGGAGCATTAGAAAGCACTTGAAACTCGAAGATAAATAATAACAAAGCGAAGTATCGATTGTTCGATAATTGTTGGAGCGATGGCTCATGGACGAATGAGAATGTAAGCTGTCCATAATAGTGACCAGATGGCCGAATATTATTACAGGAAGGAAAAAAAAACAACGGAAAAAATTGACGATTATTTGATAATCGTAGAAGCGATGACACCGGTGGAGAGCACCAACTATCGACGCTGGTCACCATGTTTGCGTATTCGTGCCACCTTGCAATGGCGACTGCGCGGACCTTGACCGATTGATCTATAGATTCCTTGGATCGATTATCCGCCGATACTAAGGCGAGATAGGAAACTATGTATATCGGAACAAGATTGCTTGTCGTGTCGAACTACAGAACTAATTAGACGATCAATTTCTGATCTGTACCTAGCAACTTCATTTCGCGTACGTGTATAATAAACAGCCTACGTTTTAAGAGGCCAAATAATCGTTTACGTTGATACAACTTTTTCCGTTGTAACGGTGCGCTACGACGTACATGCATGTATACGCGCCTAATTATGCAAACGATACCACCGTGGATGCATTAGATAGGCGTGAAAAGCCACGTCTTCAAGAAGAACATTGAAATTATAATTCGTTGCCGGCAATAAAGATGAGCCATACAATGCTCGTATACAGATGCAGCTGGACACATGCTCGCGTAAAACGATTAGTCATCGGTATAACGTGAGCTTCGAGCATCTTGTATGACTAAACCTTCGGAAGGTTTCGCAATTACGATGCTGTTTGCCGAAGGAATCGAGTGCATCCGGTTTTTCCGTTGAAATTAACGCGGTAAACGCGTTTAATCGGCGTAGATTGCATAGCTTCCTCCGAAAATCAAACGAACCTTAACGAGGATTAGTTCTCCAACGTGCGCGTCGAGGAGATTCGGAGTGCGCTAAATAAGTTCTCCATTATTCTCTGTCTTAGAAAAGCGCAACGCTTCTTTCAAACTTCTACTGTCGACAGGATCTTTTTAATTAAACGACGCGGCTTGAATTAATATAGATAACAGAACAATCAATTTTCCAATCGATAGGGTAGGGCGAGGATAAGAGTACCAAATTCAAAATCTTCGTTCCTAGACAGTTTATTCATTAAGGCATTGTTTTCAGTTGGATATCGAAGCTTGCGGGAGGGAACTAGACAGTATAACTGTTCTATTTCAGTCGTTTGTGCATGTTACCCAAAGGCTTTGTTGTTATATCCATCACAAAGTAAAAAATAATGGTTACTTTTTTAATAGCATTATTTCTGATTATATTTTTCAATTTATATAAAGTTAAAACATAGAGATATCATTCGGGAAGAATGTCATCACTGTCTATTATTATTTAGTATTTGCTTACGATCAGATTGTTTTTAACGATATGGTGCCTGAAAAATGTAAAAAATATAATGACAGAAATTTAAAACAGTTTTTGTTTTGAGTTTAAACTGAATCTGTGACGTATGTTTTTCTTTTTCTTTTTTTTTTTTAAATTGATCTGTTTTCATTCTTTTTTATAACAACTGTCACACGGAACAAATATTTATTACATTTTCAAATTATTGAGCCGACAAATTATTTACGTAACTCAATAAAAAATAATAACAGGAGTCAACAATCTGTGTAAAAATAAAGGACAATATTAATAGCTTGCATAAAAATGAAAATGTATATTTTCAGATTGTTGTTACTAAATTTAACCATCGTTTATACGAACAACCACCGAACATTCATTACCACTCTGCCCCACGCTGTCGGGATAATTGAATTATTATCGATAACAAATAATTTTCCAATCGTCGGCCACGTCTACTAGCGCTTCCGGTACCATCGAATTTACGGATTAAGGTGATCCTCGAATTACGCAACTCGTCCGCGAAACAACGTTTTAATTGCAATGTCCGTGTTACAATACCTGGAACAGAATATGGTACATTTTGCGGCTGCGGTGCCCAGTACGCCTGACTGATCGCAGGATAATGACTCTTTGATCCGAAGCCGGGCCCGGTGTACTGTTTCCGGCTCTTCATCGCCATCGTCGCTCTTCGGCACACGTGCACTTTGGCGCGCGAAATTCGAACCGCGAGGCCGTAGTCGCGTGCTTATCGATTCGCGTTATCGGATGCGTCTCGTTTACTGTCGCGACGACAAAATTGCACAGCAACCACTAGCAAAACCGTCGGCTAGTCGATGTACCAAACGATCGTCTCAGTTCTCACACTTTCCCGCATATTTTCCCGTTAAACTCTAGATACTCCAAAACACCTCACCAAAATCGAAATAGAAATGCCACGCTCTCTGTTCGATCTCGCGTTTTTCTGTACTGAATCTGCGGAATCAACTTCGTCTTATGTAATCACATTATGCAACGGTCGGAACAATCGCGACAACAACAATTCGGTAACGAGGTACCCTCTGGCAGCTTGGTACCCGGTTGGTCCGGTTGGTTCCATCGATACCGCGATTTGTAGATCACCGGACCCATCGACGGATCACCGTCGGCAGACGATCGACGTATCGATCGATCGGTGGAATCGCAGTACTTGAAAATCGATGGGAGATCAAAGAACCGTTCATCGCCTTAATCACAGCTGACGAGGTAAAAATGCGGTAACAACGTGAGCACCTCGTGGTCCCTCGGGAGAACCGCCGGTCACTGATCCAGTCGCAGATCCACAGATCCACCGATCAATCGGTCAGCACTGTGCCGATGCGACGCACGCACTTCACTCGCAGCGATCATGGAATGACTATGTACCTGGGAAGCGCACGCGCGTCACACGCTCGGATCGACGATCGTACGATCTTGTGTCGTGTCGTGTCGTGTCGTGTCGTGTCGTGTCGTGCCCTGCCCTGTCGGTCTGTCGTCCGCGGGAAAAACACGCGACCGTCGGCTCTACCGGTCGCTGTGAACGAACGGTAGGACCCAGTTCGTCGCTCGACACTCAACAAGTGAGAGAACCGGCGTCCGCCTCAAGCTTCCACCGCCACTCGTCCGTCACTTCGTGCTTCTTCGTGCACTCACGACTATTCTCTCTTCCCTTTCCCCACGCTTCGTCTCGCCGACACCACCCCCTCTTCTGTTTTCGTTCGAGTCAATCCACTCCTCTCCTTCTTCCTTCTTGCCCCCTTCCTTCCCCCCTACCATTGTCTCTTCTCTTCTCTTTCCTTCCTATTTTTTTTCCGTCGATCTTCGCAACCTTTCCTGTCCTTCTCCCTTTCCTCCTCCTCGGCCACCAGACGTCGTTCAATTTCCGCTTATGAGTTTCGCGTGCGCACGTAAGTTTCTAGTTTCATTCGTAGCTTTTACCCCCGCGAATCGCTCTCACAAGGTCCAATGAATTTATTCAAGGGTTGATCCGACCGTCACGGTCCTAAGGGATTCTGTTACTCGTGTTCACTTCTTCCAATGAAAATTATTTTTATTAGATGTCCTTATGTTTCTACTATAAGCTTTCAATCATTCATTTTCATCAGCAGAATAACTCATTTTCATTGGATGGAAGTTCAATAGGTATGATTTAATCTAAAACAAGTCGACACTTCATTAGAACTCCTGTAAAATCGACAATATCATTGTCAAATCCCATCTACAATACATACCGAAATTTCACGAAAACTGGAACTAGCACTCTAAAAAGTGTCGAATTTCGCGCGAAATAATCCTATTGTCTGAACCAGGAATGAGATAAAAACTGTATTTTAACTTTTGATCATTTTAACTCTCCGTGATTTGATGTAACTTTGAAATCGCACAAGGATTTTCCAGGTTTTTAGCGGAATTCCATTTTCGGGCACAATGTTGCAAAAATCATAAATTCACAATTTTACTTCACACATCGCAGAGAATTCAATCTTTTTAAAGTTGTCGGTTTAAAGTTCACGGTCCTAAGGGATTCTGTTACTCGTGTTCACCGAGATAGGAGAGGTCAAGGTTCGACGAGATGCAATGTCCAAGTTACGATTTCTGTAGTTTAACCCTTTGCACTCGAAGTCGTTTTAACTGTGAATTTCAATGAACTTTTCTGACTTGTAGTATTTCCATTTTATATGACAAGAGAGAGAGAGAGAGGTGCATTTTTCATGCCGATTGATCGGTGGATCTGTGGATCTGCGACTGGATCAGTGACCGGCAGTTCTCCCGAGGGACCACGAGGTGCTCACGTTGTTACCGCATTTTTACCTCATCAGCTGTGATTAAGGCGATGAACGGTTCTTTGATAATATAAAAATTATCTTCGAACGTGGTGTAACAATTTTAGCGGTGCCTCGGAGTCACCACTCGAGTGCGAAGGGTTAACTTATTTCTTTAGTACGTAATTGTACATCGAAACATGTGGCCTAACGCGGATGGTAACGATCACATGTGGTACTCTGTCCTCTGATTGGCGCAGACCAAATTCATACGTAACCCGCATGAAAAGAAAATCAAACGAGGTACAACGGAAACCTTGTAAACGAACCGCTGTCATTGTTTGACGTTAAAATTATTTTGTTATCAACACTCACTTATTCATCTTGGGTTTATCCTTTCTGGGGTCGGTTGACCCTTTAGCAACGATACGGGTCGCGAAACGTTCTTAGATCGGGTTGCAGCTAGCAGAATTTTGCTCGACCGTTTGTTCGATGTATTACAAATAGCATAGTTCCTTTCTCTACATTCCGTTGCTATAAGTTTGCTGCAAGTAGGATTATCCTCTATTACCCGAAACTGTGATATCTGAATTCGCTATTGTTCGAACATGTTTTTGATACGTAGCTAACCGCATCTAAGACAATTCGCATACACATTGATTTACTATATAAATCAATGAAGATTAATTCCTTGTCAGATTTTAACGAGCCTCGCTCGTCATAGAGATTTAATTAAAATAATGCAACAAGTTTGAATGTTATTCCTTTCTTTTAAGTCGGAATAAAGTTCTGTTATTCTGTTTATGTAATTTTGTATCTCTCTTCTAAGAAATTATTACAGCCGAAAAAGCAGGAGCAAATGTTCTATTATCCGGAAGTTTATGTTTTCATGATTAGTGCAGGTGATTAATTATCTGCATAGTCACGGAGTTCCAAGGAAGATCCTTGAGAGATCGGATGACCAAAGAGATTAGTCAGATAATTAAAGCTTAATTGGAAGAATCGAGAAAGCACCGTTAGATATTCTATTCTAAATCGCTTATCGAATTTCTGTCTCGAGTTACGCAGTCGAGCATGATCCACGAAGATCGACGCGATCGGAAGCCAAGATATCGACACGACCACCCGCACGGTACACGCGACACGTTGTAGAACATTGCCCATTATACCGGATTGCGCAAGGCCTTCACGGAGAATTCGATACTGTATATTAGTAAAACAATGTTCGTTCTTCGAGAGCAATTTTCGTCGGTTCCGCGCGAGGCCCGGCGAGTTGAAAAGGGAGAATTCTAGCAGCCTCGAGAAATATACTGCTCGCGAATAGATTTATTTCGGTGTTAACTCCGACGCGACAGCCGCGCACTCGCTAATCGTGTACACGGATAATTTATTCAACGGAGTAAATATCAGGCACGATAGCGTGGTCGACGGGTTTACATAACCGTCGGAAAAACGCGAAATGTTGAATCATTTCTTTTTTTTTCAATAATCCCGTTCTGTCTTTTCGCGTCGCCCACGAACGAAGGCAAATAATTTCGCAATATTTTGACAATCGTAATTGAATTAAAAGCGATACGCTTTAGCGTTGATAGACGGCGAGGTAATTAATATTTGCGATGCGCGCATGGAAAATGTCCACGTACACGTACGCGCAGCCAGAAATGTAAATGCGCTTGTTTACGAGGAAGGTTCGTGTGCCAACAGAGACACCGAACCGATGAGTCACGAGCACCGTTGATTATCAACTCGTAGGCATTTACTTGGCCCGAGGCTCTCGCTCCAACAATCACGAGCACCATTGTTCTATTTGTTTCGTGTTTATTCTGTCATTGGAACGCCAAACGGGAACGTTCTTACAATTCTTTCGAACGGTTCGTGTCGTTGGAGAAGGAATTCTTCTGTTCTGGAAATGGCAGGTTTTATCATTATCGTAAGCCGTTTGCGACAAACTCATTATCGCTAACGACGTAGATTATCGCTAGAAATGCCTTGACGTTCAGGGATCGATGACGTGCATCGACGGCACACGGAATTATTTGAAATGTTTTAACGACGTTATTTATTTCGCCATATTAGCCGCAGAGAATAAGATATGCATTAACAACTGTCTCGCAGGTTAAAGATTAATTTAAGTAGGCGAACGTTGTGGAGCCTGTGTAATGGTCCGCTTTACAGGAAAACACCGATAAATCGATCAGCGATTCTCTTTTCGCTGTCCCGGACATCGGTTACTTTCCGAGCGAATTCTCTCGGATGAAACATCCCCTGATTGGAGTGCGACACGTGCAGTCGTTCGCTAAATTAACGTTTATTAAAAATTCTGACTAACCATCTAACACCATCACTGTGACGAAAATGTCCCTAGTAACAATGGGGTAGTAACGGGAACGGTTTCTAAGCAACAGAATGTAGGTGGTATGATCGCGTTTCCGTCGATGACACCGGTTCCGTGGAAAACTGTAACTGCTCCTCGTGTAAACTGCCTTTGAAATATTCCGATGCGCACAACGAATTGGAAATTCAGACAATGACCGTTCCACTAACCCAGTGTATTGTTAGCAGCGTGTTTACAAAGGCCTCCTAGTTCCAGATTCGAACGTATAACAGGGGGGTAAACTCGAAGGAGTCGAACTCGGACTTGGTTCGGTATAGAAGAGGGGTCGATCCACGGGGGCCATCGAGGGTCATCGTTGCCATCGAAGTTTCATGGATATTTGTGGCCTGTTCCTCTCGAACGGCGCCGATGATGCATTATTTATACACGACCGTCGCGTATCGTGTACATCGTCGTGAGCCGAGCGACGACGCATTATCGATGTAGATTCAGGCGACGATGCTCCGGGTTTGCGAGCTCTCCACAGATATCGCTTCCTAGAAATTTTCATTTTTATCCTCGAGCACGCATCGTCAAATCGGGTCGAATACATTCGACTCTTTTTACCGGGATACTGCGAGAGGTTTACAAGAACGACATGGAGATCTCGGTGGCTTCGCTGTAATAGACCAGCGGAGACACATTCTCGATAAAGATCACACGATCTATCTTGTTTATATGCCCATGCTTCTTTCACTAAAATACCATTCAGACCTTTCGGATCTTTATCTTCTATTGCGAGAGAGCCTCAACTTTGTAATTGTCTTTCTTTATTACCACGTGGAATATTTAAATAAAACTAGGAACAAATAGAGTGAGGAATCTTTGCTCTACTTGATATAATTTTCTCGAAATTTTTGGTCACTCGGTAGAGGAAGAAAACAATTATATTCTGCGCGACTGTATTTTTGGAAGCAACAACTATCCCGATAAAGATCCTCCCTAATTTCGTGTTTGGTTAAATCGACTCGTAAATATGAGATTCTAGAGAAATTATGTAGCAAATAGTAAATGCATCTTGGCAATACTTGATAGAATTTTTGCAGAATTTTGAGTCACTCGTTGGGGGTAGATTTCCTTAAAGTCGTAATTATTGTACGTGATAATATTTGAAAAATCTCGGGGTTCGTTCGAACGATTGCGAACGTTAGTCCATATCCGTTGCCTTATGTCGAATTCACATACGGAGGGGAGGGGGAGACTTAATTCCGACGCTGGTTGCAAGCTTGATTCGAATGTGACACCAACGTTGGCCCCATTTGAAACGTCCACACATGGTAATTCTATGGTCAACATTTGGTTTTGGACCTTGTTAACTGTCTACACAGTGTCGTATTCACAGGTGGGATGTCGCAGCGAGCATCGTCGTCGAGAACTTCCAAGGCTTGACTATACGAATATACGAGCCATTTGTAGATTCTCCTAATATCGAATGGCACGTTTATCGATTCGCCCGTAAAAATAGAAAGAGTAGGAGAATTCTCTATCTTAGAACGCTATCAATCCGTAATAGCTAACCTCAATGAACGATTAATAAATTCTCTGGAGCAGAGACTGCTCACCGAAATTATAATCGAATTTTAGAACATCCGATCGAGCGACGTCACAGTTAAATTAAATAATATGACGGAAGCCTCGAATTTCCGTCGCGTCGGACCGGAACTTTTCGGATGCGCCATGCATGCATGAAATTTGACGAACGGTAATGGAATGCATAGATTCCGGCTGGCGATTATTGACGCAACGATGAACCACCGATAAGCAATGACTCAAGCATAGATGTCCGCAAGGAAGGAAGACAACGAGCGCCCGGGAAATGTTACATTATTCATGGCGCATTTGCTTTCTAAGGAGGATCTTTTCAGGAGACTTTTTACCATTGAAATTGCATGGCGTTCGTTGAGTAGAAACGGTAATAACCTTTTAGAAAGATCTTATCAAGCGTTGCATCTGCCGTCGAGCACACTTAGAAATTCTTCGTGTGGGCCACCGCCGCGAATGAATTCATTTCGAAACACGGTGACACTGTTGTTGTTCGCTATTTATGCGGGTATCTTTCCCTAAACCACGATCTACACAGTGGACGGCACAGAAGCCAATTGGTGTAAGTCCATGGACTTTAAAATTGAGATAAATAAGGATTTCGCAAATTGTAGATAAATAGCATTGCCGCTAACAATGCAAAGCACAATTTTCATTCAAAATAAACTTTAGCAGAAGAGAAACGAATATCGATGTATTTTTAATGGTGGCAGAAGAATTTAACCCTTTGCACTCGAGTGGTGACTCTGAGGCACCATTAGAATTTATGATGTCACGTTTTAAAATAATTTTTACATTAGCAAAGTTTAGATTTCAAAAGATAGTTAAGAGCGTAAGTCGTTGTGTGAGTCGCAAGAGTCAATTTCATATGCACAAGATGCACTTTTTCATGTGAAATAAAAATACCGTAAGTCAGAAGAATTGTTTCAGATTTACGGTTGAAATAGCTTCGAGTGCAAAGGGTTAAATAAGTCAATCCATGTGTTCGTTCGAATTATCATTTTCATTTTATTGGAATGGTGAAATTTTGGTAAAAGATCGTTGGCGTCGAATGGTACGCAAGTAGGCGATCACCACCGTGACCTTGTATTCTCAACGCGATAAATTCGTTTCGTGCCTTCGGTTGTGCTTTTTGGCTAATTGGCGCAATTAATGGGCTCGGTCGAGTGATTCGATTTGATGGCTTAATACGCCCGACCGCCGACTCATCTAAGAACATTGTATTTACCAGAATTTCCTCGCTAGCGATCGGACTAGAGTAAACCGATCTGTCGGCGGTTGCCACGTTATCTTAGTTTTCGCGACGTTCTCTCCCGCCTCTCACCTCTTCATTTTGGCCGACTTTTCTCTTATTAAATCTTTACTTATATTGTTGCACGACAGAATTCCTGGATGAAGATCGCAGATCCCGTGCCAACTGTTACATTAATCCCGGCCCACGCCACTGCGTTATTTAGAACTTGAGACCATCCGTCATTAAGATCCATCGGAACGCTGTCGTCTCTGATCAAACAACATGAGAATCTTGTTGAAACGCGACGTTGCGCGCGAGTAATCAGAAGATGTTTAAGTAATCAATTGATCGGTTCCGAGATACAAACCATACCTTTCGAATTTTTATCTCGGCAAGAGAATAACTCATTTCCGTTAAAATATAACTATACTTTAAAGATATGCCAACCAAGCGATAATGTCTTTATGCTACCGAAATAACCTCGTATAACATGCTTACGTTCTTCTTGCCATAAACAAACATGAACTTTTCCGCGTGGGAGTGATTAAAAAAGAAAAAACGCGACGCCATCCGGTGGGCCTACTTTAAAAGACGTCGCATTTCAACGGAAACGAATTGTCTCTCGTTCAGGCACACCACAGTGTTTCGCACAGGTTTTTTTTCTAAGATCGATGAGAAATTGTCGCGACCGATGCTCCGTGTTGAACAAATTTGAAACTGATCATTACGAATACACGGTGTCGGTCACTGTCCTGCAACAACAGCGGACATTAATTCGACGATAATAATTTTTAACCGGTCGCCGCGCCGCGCCGGCGGATTCGCAATAATCCAACGTGTCAATAAAGTGTAGTGACCAAATGTAGGTTGACACACAGAGCGTTCCAGATACTTACGCAAATGTTGCACCGATAGAGCAGAATTTGGCAACGGCACGGTGCCGTCGCCGCGATAGATTTTACGTGCATCGCGGAACATTTTTCATAGATATTTAGTGGTTCGACGATAGGTGATTTTATTATGCGGGCGGCGTTAAATACCGACTATAACATAATGCGGGTGTGCGGTGGAGCAACAGTGTACGTGCCGTCGGGTGCGATGTGTATAAATATTTGGCCCAGATCCAATCTGCACCACCATTACGCCTTAGCATCGAGCCTTCTGCACGCACATCTGTTTTTCCTACGCCAAAGCCACTTGTAAAGATCGTGATGACGCGTCTTGTTTTTGAATGCGCCCTCCGAGGCTGGAACCCGATCAAAAAAAAAAGAAAAGAAAAAAGAAGAAACGCTTAAGGCTCAAACAAACCAATCCCAAGGAATAAATCGATTAATTTCCACGATCAAACGCACGCTAACTATCGGACGAAGAGTTCGAAGCTGATAGAAGACGATCTTTGCCCTAGGAGTGCCAATAGGTTGCTCTTGAAGGCAAATGGACGTTGTAGCTGAATATGGTTCACGACGTTGTTCGAACATTCGTAACGATATTACGGTAATTTATTGTGCAGACAAATATCGTGTATAAAGCTTGTCAATGCTGCTATTGTAATTACTAATCCAATGAGTATTCGAGCATTTATTGATCAAACAGAAATTAATTTAGGCAAGTAATGATGTAGTCTTCGATCGAGCAATGTTTATTAAATTAATTGAATATTCGAGCGACCGTCAATAGCGACGTCAATTCGACGAATAGGGTGTATGTAGAATGTTAAAAGCATGGAATTACGCGAATAGTGGCGGCTCGTTTTTCATTTAAAACTATCATGATTAATAAAGTATTGTGTTTCGGATTTAATCGTTGCAAACGCATCGCGATGATTAGCAGAGAATCCAAGCACTCGTAATTAGACGCGGCGATAAATTACGAATCGACAATTCGTGTCTTCGCATTAATTATCCGAACTCGTAACTCGTTTCTCGCCAATGACCACCGGGAAAATATTTTCGTATTACCGTGCGGGAGCCTGCCAATGATATTTGATACGCTGCCATAACCATATTATGTGCAGCCCTGGGTATAAATATGGTATTTGCATGGAATGTATTTTAATAAAGCTGGCCCGGCAATTCTTACTTTATTGTACCCCGTTAACTCGAAACTGCGATCACGGGGATCAAAGGAAATAAAACAATGGGGATAATAGAACGTGGACGCTCGAGTTATCGAATGGACGTGCAGGAAATATCGATACGTGCTCGAGGATTTTAATCATTTCAAACTTTGTATATACCGAAACAATTTCGAATGAAACTTTGCTCAAATATAAACTGTGGTACGGTAAATAGAAAGTGTTCTGATCACTTCGATTGATTCAATTATGTAACTCGAGCACAGGAAATATCAATCTCTGGTATGCCGACATTAATTATAATTGCAGAATAAGAGATTAGAATGAATGCTATTAAATTTGAATTGCTGTTCACAATTCGCAATTTAAAAACAATCTGAATTCATTTGCGCGGGAGAATCAACATACTAGATCGCATTCTCGCCAGAAGATCAGTTAAATTAAAAAGCATGATACATCAGAATATGACTACGAAGTTGCACCATACTATAGACGGTTTAACCCTTTTGGTGCCGAACGACGATATATCGTCATTTGGTACACTAGCGAAAAGTGCCGACGACGATATATCGTTGCGCACGCGTTGGCGTGTCTTATTATACGCATCACAAGAGACCTGTATCTCAGAATAACTTTATAAAACGTTAAAATACTTCAAATTCGATGCAACACAATTGAAAGAAAAATGTTCATTAGATTTTTTTGTTATATCTTATGCTGATAAGGTAGAAACGGGACACGGGCTATCACACTTGATACGGAATACATAATTTCTTGGGACCATAATCGCAATCTTCACGATGTTTATAATAGTTATCAGACAGCTCAAGAGACACGCCGTGCATCGACACGGCGAGACTAAGATCTTCCTTTCAGTCTTTATTGACCCTTTTAAAGAGCAGTCAGTGTTCGAGAACCGTCAACGTTTTGATAAAAATACAATTTGTATTTTTGTTTATTAAAAATGACTGAAAATGAAATACTTATATTTTAAAACACGTGACCTACATAAAGTTGATAAAACGCTGATTAGTGAAAATATTGTTTGCAAAAGAGAAACTTGTTTCTATGTCTTTTATTATTGTTTATATTGCTGTTATTCATATAATTTTCAATAAGCATTGAAATACAATCGCCATTACATTACTCTCCCATTCTTCCCCTATACGCTGCGTTTTGAATTTTTTAAATATTATTCTTAGTTTGGTTTTTATGGGCTCTTTCCTAAACCATAGTAAATTCGTCAAATTCGTCCGGTTATCTTCGCATAGACACCCGTTTTTCGTTCGGCACTAAAAGGGTTAATAAATAAGAGAAGTATGCAAAAGGTTTGAGCGTTGGCACACAGGGTATGTATGTATGTGTTCGAGATCAATCGGTAGCCAGGCCTCGTACTCTCTATGCTGTGGATGTATCTGCGCGCGGTTTCTCGGTATTCCGTCTCGAACGAATGCCGAACGCATTCGAATCGAATCTGCGAAGCCGTGAGTCTCCATAAGTCTCTGGAAGTCGCAGCGAGTCGTGCACGCTCGCCGGAAATGGTAGAAATGCACGGTCGTGTATTGCTATTAATGATGTTTAGAATTGTCGTGCGGATCGGAAATGTGCATTACATACTTCCGCTTCGTGTTCGTATCGTTTGCTAAGCACCTGTTTCACAGCTCGTAAAAACTGTGCTCTGTTGCAACCACTTTAGTATTCAATCTCTAATACGATGGAATCTTTGAATCAGTTATTACGAGCGAAAGATAATTTATCATTTCTTGACTGAAAGAAATCTCGTAGTCCATGATCGGTGCAACGTGTACGATATATATTGCATATTGCATGTGCATCGAAGAACCCGTTGAATGCTTATTGTCAGTGTTTGTAAGTATATCGAATAATAAAGGCGTTTTGTGTATACAGTTTTCAAACGATTGAATGGATTTGTGCGAATGAAAAAACTTGTAATCATGTTTTACAAATAGCTATGAGATAACGCTTGATAAACAGCGAGCGATCAAAGTAACTTATTTTCATGTTAGTCCACTTGTTTCTCTTTTCATACGAGACATTTTTATTCGACTAACTGTTACACAGTACTCAACATGTTTTTCGTTATGTAAAACAAGAAATCTTGGTAAGAAGAACAGATCAGATTACAGCATTAAATGAGCCGTTTATTTTGAAAGTGGCATAAGTCACTTTTTCAAAAAAATCGAGTTGATGGTGATACTAATTACAATTGAACGGTATCTTTTCATTTTTTAAAAATTTGCAATCAATAAGTTGAGAACTATTGAGATTTGTTCGAGAGAAGTTTTGCTAATTAACGGTATAACAAACATGTTTATTTTGAAAGTGGCGTAAGTCGCTGTACTCAGGAAATTAATTGCGGGGCTTAGTGTAAAAGAAATAGAAACGTGTAATAAGTGTGTGTGAAGTATTGTTTTGAATTATTTTCAGTATTTTTGAAAAATTTGTGATCACTGGACTTATTTTTATAAGTGCGAAAGAATAGTGCAGTTTTGTAAATTGTATTATAGTGATGTGGCGGCTACCTCCAGACCCACCAGTAGATGGACTTGATGGACTTGCTTAATTATATACCCCCAATATACCACAGTTATTTAAAAAATTTGAAACAAAACACGATTTCCGAGGACTTAATCACTCCTATCGATGACGAAAATTAAATTGAACCGATGTATTTTCATATAAATTACTTATACTTATGTTTCAAAATGTACTAATTATTTTTGTATTTTATGAATATTAAAATAAAAAATACTTAAATCAAACCTTTATATTAAATATGTTCATGGTATAAATTATTATTATATATGTAATTTATTCAAAAATTTTAGTAAATCACTGTCCTTTCAAAACATCGCTTCAGTAAAATACGTCGGACAAAATTAATATATGTCAGTCATTTTTCCAAACTATTTATTTTGAAAGTGGCTTAAGTCACTTTACCGTAATGAAAAGTGGTGATTTTTTAATGTTTATACGAAATTATTTATACTGAGAAACAAATACAAGTAAATCTTCTCAAAAGTTAGCATCCATATTTTTAAACGTGTTAAAACGCAAACCCTTAAATATATCGACTTAAAAACAAAGTGACTTATGTCACTTTCAAAATAAACGGCTAGTTTTTCCTTTAAAATTCATCTCAGCTCTGCTTTAGATATATTTTTAAAAATTTTCCTGCTACAAGGATGACGACCCCTAAATTCGAAACAGCTTTTTCCCTTAGATTCATCTTGACTATGTTTCTTATATATTTTTCGAAATTTTAGATCATTTGGTCAGAATGGAAAAGGAATAAGAAATTCGGAACAAAAAGATGGAAATCACGTACCTGGTAAGTAATTTTACTGTTTACAGGTGAATAATATTGCAGCACTAAAGTTTCATATAGTTTCCGGCTATTGTTTGAAGCACTCGTGTGATTTATTCAAGACCCGGTAGGCTCGCGTAATCGCGTTCAAGTTTCTGAGACAAGCACGCACGTTCCATCCAGCGTAGATCTGTCGTTAACGAGACTTTATTCGGGTACCGGGCCGCTTGAATATGCATCGGGTAAGCACGGATTGTGGAAAAGTGGATCACAAGGATCAGCGGGTAAATAGAACTAACTTTTGCAAGCTTGCCGTTATTCCAAATTGTTCCGGCGAAGAAACGGACGTTGCCATTGGACAGAAGTTTGTCCGTGGAATATGAGACTTGGAAATGAACTTCATGCCATCCACGCCCATTACTTATTCGCATACATTAAACCGGGGGAGTTTTACATTTTGTTGTTCCGCGCTCGTTTAATTACCTGTTTCGCTTGTGCCAGACTAATTTTCTTCCCAACTCTCGCGATGGTCCGGGACGTCGTCCGGCACATCGCGCCGAGTATTTCAGGCATCAAAACTTTCGATAGCGCACCGAAGGAATTACGTATGGAAATTTGGGTCACGGCAGACCCGAGAATGGTTGGAGAAGGCTGGAATAAATTAACCGCGACACGAATACATTACGAGACCGTCGATGCCGCTGTGCGCACACAATCGGAGCACGGTTGGTATACCTGTGCGTTCGCTATGACGTTTTCGTCGACTTTGGATCAGGAAACCCGAAGGAGAACCGTTGTGTTCTTGTTCGTGGTCAGACCATCCTGCAAACCCGATAAGCCTTATCTTATCGAAACCAGGAGATTTCGAGCCTATTATCCGTCGAACAGCCGCATACCTACTACAAATATTAACTCCGCTTAACGAGTTAAGTGCCACGTCGCTCACACGTGGGTAACACTAAATAAAACAAATTGAATTTCCACCATGATAAATTTCAACGTTCCAGTTTCAGTTACGTTCATTAAATTATTTTGATTGTATAGAAATCTTTTGGGGCCGCTTTACGGCACTTAACGTGTTGAACATGTCGCGAAGTTTCCATTAACGCATCGACTGCCACGCCAAGAACCTCAAAAATTTCACGAGGTTAAAATATTTGATTTAATCAAATTAAAATTGCAAAGTAAAGTTGTATGACATGAGCTATTTTTTCTACACATACTTACATTTTGTAAATCTGATTAAACTCGGGGCACTATAGATTAGCGTACAAAATTAATTTCCAGATTTGAGTAAACAGTTCCGACATCGCACTCGGTTAACGCGACAGTCGAACGAACCAATCTTTATACCGATAATTGTTTGGCGGTGATGCGGCCGTTCGACGATTTCTCCAGGAGGAACAATTAGAGGCAGCAAAAGGGAACAGCTGATAAATCCTGAATGTATTTACGGTGCAGGAGCGATAATGCAGGAGATGCGCACGATCTCGCGCTTCGGCATCGCCGGCAAGTGTCCTCTTATACCTCCGAACCCCATCAATGAAACATGACTTGGCAAACACTTCGCTTAAAGTGAACATGCACTGACTTAAGGCAATTCCCCAACTCCCCGCCCTTTCGAAACGATTCCATTTCCTTTCCGCCGAGTCCTCATGCAACGAGAAAATAGCGGATCCCGGCGAAGAGAAAACGTTGCCAAGCACGAATTGTACATATTTTTAGCGCTTCACCTGCTGCCGGTTACCTAACAACTTCTTTCGAAACTATTATTTAAAAAGCAATTATGAAATATCTGGAGAACGGTGGCCCTCCTGCAACGACGGGAAGATACTCCGAGAGCGATACGAAATCATTGGATGAAATTATCGAGCAAAAGTGGCATTGCACTTTGTTATTAACAGCGGAGCCGGAGACCGCATCTTCGGCCTCGCGAGATGAGCTGTATTAGGCACATTTCCATAATACTTAACCTCCTGGAATTATGAATAATGCAATCCTTGACGTTGCGCGAGAATGACGTAATTATGATTACACTCGGCAAGGCGAGTTAGACTGCAATCTGTGGTAGTGCTCTCGTCTTCGTTCGCGCGTTCGGAACGGCTGTCATTGTTTAAACATTTCCGCGGAGCGATTCGCAATTAATAGTCTACGGCGCCGCGGAGATTCGCGAAATATTTAACTCGCGAGCTTCTTCGCATGGAAGGAGGAGGAGTTCGGTTGCGATCGTAAGCTCGCGTTCGAATGTTTTCAACTTGTCGGAGAAGTCGGCAATGAATCAGACCGGGCAAAAGTAATCGTCGAACAAAGCTGTGTTTCTTCCTCCGGGCTTAAATTACACTTGGAAGCCCAGGTTGATCGATAATTCAAGTTTATCGTGGGCTGGAGTTCATCGGGATGACGTAACATTGGGGAGGGGGAGCAGCGATCTCGAGAATGGATGGAACGTGGATGAAGCGTAACACGTGACCGAGTATGTCGTTACTTACGAGGCAGGGGCGGTGTCAGTCAAAATAAACAGAATGTCACGGGTATAAATAAAGCTTTCACTTTCTTTGCCGCTGTGAGAAGGCTTTTCTTACAGGGATTCGAGACAACGCCCGGTCCCGGAGGCACTGACTCCGATCTCTCTCTCTCTCTCTCTCTCTCTTGCCCTCTTTCTATCTCTTGATCGACGTGCTTCCTGTCGGAACCGCCGCTAAAAGCGTCTGCCACCGTCATTAACGAACCGAGTAATTATAGGCAAAATGAATCGGGGAATCCGTCGCGTTTTCGAATGCCAGCCGCGTCTCGCTGGCGTCATCGAAATATTTAGCTACTGAAAGGAAAAAGAACTCCGAAAAGTAGAAGCTTTTTTATACACTCCAATTTCTGTGGCTGTGGCTGTAAAATTCAACGAGAAGGAAAAGAACTCCGAAAGTATACGCAATTTGTATATACTCGAATGAAAATTCCTGTGAAGATTTACTACAGTATATACTTTCCAGCAGGCATTCTGTTGCGATACGATTCAATAAAATAAAAATGACTCCAATAGCTGATTAGTTGAACTGTACTCTAATTAAGGGCTTTATTGAGAACCCTTTTGTTATTTTAGCGTATGTTGAAAATTTATCGAACTACTTTGCAACATGCAATTTGTGACTGTGAAATTAAATGGTAAAATCAATTCGAACAGAGATGCGGAAGTGTTGCGACTGTTAATTTTGGACTACTGTATCAAAAATCGATGACGTTTTATTATAGAACGGCAAACCAGGCAAAAATAACAGAATCGGAAGTTACTTAAGGTAATGCACCAGATCGTCCTAACTTGAATGTTCGAAAAAGAAACTTCCATTCATAATTGTGGACGCTGATATAAAAAAGGAGAGCAGAGTCTCGATTAAAGCGCTAAATTTATGACCCTGTAGGGTCACTAATTTTTTAACTTAGGATTATTCAGATTGTGTGTAAATATAGAATTGATGAGTTATTCATTCGATATACGTGTTACCTGCGGCAAATATTACAATACAGTCGTTAGAAGTCAGAATAAATGTCCTATTGTTAATGCTCCGCAGATCTAGTATTAAATCTTTATTGATTTTTACAATAAATAGTGTTGCACGCAGATTTGGATAATAAAGAATTCGGATATCGGCGGCCCGGATAATTGAGGTTTTTCTGCATAATCGCTAGATTGCTGATCTTATGCATTCTTAGCAAAAGTGAATAGATGAAATACAAAATCATGAAGATATTACAAGAATTTAAGAATAATGATACATTATTTTCGACTTACTAAAATTACTAAAAGAAATAATGCTGTGTCAGTTTAATCACCGCAGTCTAGTGATCACAAATATTTTTGTATTTTGAGCCATTCGATCAAAAAATCTGGCCAAATAAATATATAAGATGGCAAAAACGTTAATCTTCGTCGAGTTTCGAACAGCTTCTTTTGGCAGGAGGTGGTTACACGGCTGCACAACGGCGATTCGACAAACCGTTTTCACCCTCCGCGTCACGTGTACCTATTATAACCCCGTGATTTCGCATCCGAGGTAAAAAAAAGCCTAGAGCGAGATGAAAAAAGACGGAGCGCAAACCCTGGTCCAGCTGGACGGTTAGCACGTGACAGGTGTCGTTAATATTTCATTAGGATTCGTTTTTCGTCGTCGACGCCGATGCGCTGTCATTTTATTCCCGCTGGTGTGCCGCCCTTCCCAAAATGCCAGTCGGATTTTCGGTGCGGTTCGAAAAGTTCCCCTGTTATGGCTGTCTCGCGTATCGATTCCATTTGCCGTTCCGTACTGGAGATTTTCGAGCGTTGAAATTTTGCGAAATATTAACCTCTAAAAACTCTTACTGGAAAATGTATAATATTTTGCACAACCGTCCCGGAATTATTCGATACGATCAATTCAAGAACTGCTTTCTGAAGTAGTGGTAGAAGTTGAAGAAGATAGATAGCGATTGCGACTGTGTGAAAAAAGAAAAGATTGATAAAATGATTAAGCCGAATTGTACAATATCTAATAGCAAGCTGTCCGATGAAATAACACATGGATCAGTTTTAATTAGCGTCATATTTTCATGAAATAATTGAATCTCCTTCGGTCGCTTCAGCAAGTTAAATTGACGAGATGCTATATTGGTCTGAATGATTTAGGATTGTATGACAACAGTTATGGCGCAAGAAAGAAAAATGAAATGGCAGATGGATCACGATTTTGAAGTCGCACGCGCAGTGATCTATTATTTGACGACTCCGTTGATAACGTTGTGGGAGATACGTCAATGGTAATGCGGCTTTAGTGTCCCAGAAAGTTGAGCCACGAAAATACATTGGATGTCAGATCTATTTTTACACCCCGTCCGTGCTATTGCTTCGCTTCTTTCTCCGTTTCCGTTATTATCTGCTGATATTGGTCGAATAGCAGAGAGAATAACACGCGGTCCCTCTATTGCTTTCATTTCGTTCCCTAAAATTCAGTCGTCTAAACCCATTGCTTTGACCGCGACTTTTTTTGCCGCGTAATCCCGGCAGCCATTCAATTCAGCCAATTAATTAGCAGTCGATGAACAAGCTTTGAACTGCATGCGTGCTGTTGCTGCCACGAGGACGACAGAGAAGGCGGAGACGGGACGGGAATTCGGTTCGCCTAATGTCTCAAAAGCTTTCGGAAACGCAAAGGACGTGGCAGGCTTCGCAATCCCTTTCGGCTCGTCATCGCAAATTCAAATATATGTAATTTCAGAATAAAATCATTTTCGCCGTCGCATTCAAAATTTCACGTCGAGCTAGCGGCACGGTGATCGACGTATTTTTACAGTTTTCAAATGGACTGCACGCTCGAAAACCAAAACCGGAGAGAAATCGGTTCGATACTTGGTGAATTTTTACTCACCGCTTCTATTTTCGCTGTCCGCCGGCTTCATTTGTATCGGATGCCGCATCTGGAAAAAGAAACGAACAAACGATTGTATTATTAATCCACGCGTTCGTTACCATCGGGTAATGCGGGTGTCTGGAAATGTTAAATTTCGCGCAGGAAAGGACAGTTTATTATTTAACGACGTCGTGGAAGGGCGTCGTGTTAAAGTCGTTTTGGAACGGGCATGTAGAATTCGTCCAGAGTGCCATCGGGACTTCCTGAAATATGCAACAACCAGGTTCTACACGGCGTAGTTACGGCTCGTTTTCGCGTTGGTTGCGTGCGAACCTCGCCTAGTTTTATCCCGGAGATTTCTTTGCGATCCATTCGCCTCGAATTCGATTCCATTTCGCCTTGGAAAATCGACTCTTCCATAATACAGGGGCTGCAACGAGTACGGACGCGTGCATACCGGCTCGAGCGTCCGCGTTATGTCGTTGAACGAAATTGGTAATCTCTAGAGGGCGATGAGCTCTGTTAATTTTTCTCAATCGCGAACAATAGAGGAGCACGCGGATACGCCAAGGAGTTTATATCTCCGGTGAATCGATATCGGCGAGTTTGACTTCTCGGAAACCAGTGTGTACAAAATCATGGAATCGGGCGCAATATAAAGATACCATGCAGAAACCACTAAACCCAAACGCAGGGGTCGCGTTTAGCATAGATATGAATTTCATACTGGCTCGCACCACGATACCAGAAATTCCTTCGCGTCTGGAAGATCGAGAAGATTCGCAAATAGAATATCTTCAACTTCCGCTCCTGAATATTATACGCTCCTAAGCGAGCGCATCGCCCGAGTCCCTCTTCTCCGTTGCTAAGAAAAGCTACTTTCCCGGGCAATGAGAAACAAGAAAACGTCCAGCTGAATTTTTCAAATTGTCCTCGATAGATTTCGTTCCTTTCCGTTTTGGCAGAGTCTTCATCACCGATGTTGCAAGAAAAGCCGATACATGATAGTAAAAAGTGAAAGGCTTCCCGATTCTTCGTAGAAGAATGACAGAGGCTATGGACGCGGAATGAACGTATTATATAATCCGCGAGATCGCTTGTACGAGATTAATTTCCTCTAGGATATTAACGCGACGGATTTTCGCCGCGAGGGATCGAGTCGGTGATTTAGGGGGTACGCTGAATTCAGGCTATCAGGCAGCTATCCAAGCAACACAGCCGCTTGCACTATTTATTACCTCGGAAAAAAGTCTTCATGGTGAATTTACGCTCGATGAAACTCCAACTCATGAATACGATGAGCTTTATATAGACGTTTGCATTTTTTCAATAAACTGCATGGACTCGCCTAATAATCTGTCTGCATTTACTAGAAATTTACCGTGATGAAAGGCCAGCCCTACTCTGATTAATATTTGGACACCTTTTAAAGCGCGATAACTTTTTTAGAACTGAATTAAACGAATTGAACTTTTTTTTACATGACAAAGGGACCAGTCTACTAGACCATAACTGAAATGCTTTTTTTAAATTTTGCTATTGCTTGGAATGACAAAAAGAAAGATAAGAAACTCTCATTTTTGAACTTTTTATAACGAAAATTTAAAAGATGCGTTCTCGAGATCTCGGTAACGTATATGCACGTTGAAAATTCCATCGAAATCGGTTGGCCTTGGTATGAGGGATAAACAATTGAAGATAGCAAAAATCGCAGTATTGTTCAGATTTTTGACACTTTCGACCAATAAGTAAAAATTGGAAAAAATCTAAATAAATTCGATACCGTAATTTGTATAGGGTAATAATGTCCGGTACAATTATTGTCAAAGGCATTGAAAAACTAAATAATGATTCTAAAAATAATCATTCAATAAAAATGGAATAAAAACATCGAAACTCGGCAAAATGTGGAGCTATTGTATTTTACTGGTTAATCACCCAATAACACAGGGCATTATACCGTCGGAAGTTCAAATTCTTTTCACGAACGAGTAAAATAACATTTCCATGCTTTCGCTTAGGCGCAACGGTAAATGCAATCTCTTCCGGTGGAAAGATCAGTGATGGATCGATCGAAGATCGTAATCGCGAGTTCGTTGCGCAAGAATAGTGACAAGGGATGGAAGTAAATTTAAAGTTGCACAACCGAGAGCCGCCACGTTCGCGCTGCTTTAAACAGACACACTGCAAGATATTCTCCCTCTCCCCCGACTTGGTTATCCTTTTTTTTTATTCTTTCTTTACCCTCGTCGCGAAACTCTCTTCAATTTCACCCCTCTCCCGCCCCTCCCTTCTCCATGAAACTGGACTGGTCCGGGCCGCGCGCGCGCGCGCGCACCCCCGGCTCACCCGCTTCTGCTTCAGGGAACTACAAAAGTGCTACTTCTCACTTTCACCGTCTGCTGACTCTGACTTTTAATCTCCGCGACTCGCCTTCCGTCCGCGAGATACGCGCGCACTTTTATAATATTCGAGCCCAGGATACGGGGACGAAAGGGCGCGAATAAAGGCCACGGATAAAGGACGACCCGGTGGGTGAAGCAGCCGACGGATTTAAAAGTTACACCACCGACTATGGTAATCATCCGAGCGAACGGGATGCGATCCCTGGATAGCTGGATAGACGGAAGTCGAGGAAAGGTATGGCCCCGGCACTCGGTCCGCTATCGGAGGCGATTCCGAAAGTTTCGCGAGTCTCGCCGCCTCGGGTAGCTTCGAGGGCTGTTCTTTCTAATTGCGAGACAAGTGCATAATCGCCCAGAAAGAATTCACTTTATTCCAGTCGAAGTCCTATGATCCTTCGTTGAAGGACGAGCCATTCGCGAGGACGAAATTAATGAGTCGATATCGAGAACTGTCTCTCTTGAATAAGTGTGATCGAAGTATTTTGCGCGTACATTGCGCGCACGATAGAGTGTACTTCGACAACCGCGAAAACTTCTTAACTGTGCTCAAAAATCATCTCGTTCGTTTGAGATTCTGGAAAGCGATTTCATTGTGCAGTGATCAAAGGGCAAGAAACAGTAAACATCGGTGAAAGAGCAATCAAATGATACGTGCGCAGAAGGGCGAACAGTTTTTTTGCCACCATTATTCGGTCCCTCGGGTCGCAACACCAATTCTTCCTCCTTCCTTGCGGATCATAAAAATAACCGTCTTCCAGTGGTTTCGAAATGGGGTCGAGATTAAAAGTCACGATGAGGTGGGAGTCAGCAGTAGCAACAGCGGCGGCAGCAAGCGATGGTAGCGGCGGCTTTCGAAGGGAAACCGGAATTGCTACTTTAGCAGTCTGGATGCGGGCTAAGCAGGATAAAGAAGCCTCGGCCGTGGAAACGAGCGGAAAACGAGAATACGTAAGCAGCGGTGTAACTTTAAATCGAGTTCCTGTGGCATCGGCCCTCCCCCTCCGTTCTCCGGCCAGAGATAAACGAAGGGAGGAGTCGGACGGCGCGGCGACTGGCCATCCCGTTTCCGGTCAACTCGACCCCGCGGAATTGCAATCTTTCGGCGTTCACCAGCAAATTAGATCCGACGGGGATCGAATTAACCCGAGCGGAACAAATTTCGCGACACCTTCGCGCGGTTAAAATTGAACGAGATTAAGAATTATGGAACTAGTTAGCTTCCGGCCGCGCCGCGCCGCCCGGCTCGGACCTGTTGATCGCCCGATCTCCTATTTTATTCCACGTCTTTTTCGAAAAGCTCGGAATGATGCAAGGACAATATTAACCCTTTGCACTCGAAACTAATTTAACTCCCCGAACCAGCAATCTAATACCGTGGCTGCCGGGGTCGTCCGTATCTGGGCGACAGAATTATTTGCACGGACTTGAAAATCACTTTTTTTGTCGATGATTAATTATATCCTTCTACCGAGGTTCGCAAAATGTAGAATAAGTGAATGAAAGTTTTGAGGTTGTCAGTGCGTTGAATCAAACCAGAAACGATCGAGAACGTTTTGCACCTACGGAAAAGAGGAATCTTTCTTGCGTCTTCGTATTACACTTCTATTTTTAGCGATTTGGTAAATAGCGAATTGGTCAATATTTGAGCTCTTAATTAATTTTGGCATGCGATAAATATGAATTTTCCTTTACTTCGTGGAAATCATTGCGATCGTAAACAAATTTAAGTGTGATCTAATAACTTACTTTATACCATTTAGTTTTATCGAGGGTTATAAGGATCTTTAGTGGGACGTCTTCGCTAACGACGAACCCGGTCGATCTCCTCTCCCACGCATATTAAATTCTTTTATGTTTCGTTGAAGGCACGCACCCTTGAATGTCACAATATCGCGGCGTACCATAAATTCCGGCGTATTTCATCCTAAAAGGCGATCTCCCAGGTTCGACGGATCGAGGATTCCGACAAGGCCTTGACAAAAAGGGGGAGCCGCGGAAAGTGAGCACGGGGGCGAATATTAAAATTGACGAATTCGGCTCAAGGGCTCCGCCGCGATTGCCGTGTCGCTGGTTAGAAATTCGTTTCGCGTTCCATCGCATCGGCGAGCCTCTACGCCATGGAAAAAGCGACGCGAGGATGGTGGCCGTCGAAAAATCTGCATGCGACCGCGCGGGGATGCTGAAAATTAGGAACGTCGCTCACGATTCTGGGTATCGATCGAAATCAATGTTCTCTGCGCCCGGTGTTCATTCAATTCTTCCGATAAGCGGTCCAACAATGAAGAATGCTAGATCAGACGTCGATGTTCATAGAAAAGAACTTTGTACTTTTCCTCATTTATAACTTCTTATTTTATGGTATCGAGTCGGAGCAGTAACGAAGATTATAACGACAATGCATCGACCCCTTGACATTCTCGAAATAACATAGAAATCAACATATTCCTAAAATACTATTTACAATAATTTCTCCCGGATATGCCGAATTTCGGGTTGCTGCGAATTCCCCTGTGCTAGTCCTACGCCTATGAAATAAGTGACATCTCCGAAACGTCATTGTATGTCGGAGGTTTCATAATTACACTGTAGATTTTTCTGCAAATTTCTCATTTTTATAGGTAATTCTACAAGAATTAGAGTCAGAGAAATGTTTCCTTCGTCAACTAAAAGCTAATTAATTGTAAAAAGGGAAAAGAAAAATGTCATTCGACCTTGTCTCAATTTGTACGTTTTCTCGCATTTTAACCCTTAAATGCATAGAGTCCCAAAAATGAATCAATAACTTTTTGCGCGGATACCCGACAACAGTTTTGATATCGATACATTTGGCTGAATGGCAGTGATTCCTTTGTCCATTGACTTATCAAAAATTAACTAAAATAATGACATTTGACTTCAATATTTGTATCTTTCTGACGTTATACCAATTGGCGCGCATTTTTGATAGCGGGTTCATTTACGTACTTTTGGAAGTGGATTATTTAGAAATATTTTGGTGTATTCGTTAAACAAACAATATTTTCTAAAGGTAAGGCTCTTATTTATTAATTTGCTAGTACTTTTGTCTATATTCCGTAACTATCATGTGTATGGAGGGCTTATTTCGTGTTGATGCAAAAATGGGACAACATGCACTAATGGTAATAATTACGACATGTATTTAGTACTATGCTTCCTTTATTGGTTTGTTGGTTTTGTTTTGGTGTGGTATGCATGTGGTTTATAATTTTGTTATAGATATGTCATACTAACTAAAGAATTTTTATGTCTATTTTGCATAGTGTACCAAAAATGAATCATTAATATTTTTCAATAAAAACCCTATAAGATATGACTTATAATTTTTTTTAATATTTTTCCCGATTTCCACTCATTTGAAAAATTATAACCCTATTTTTTAAATAAAATTCATTAATTCATGCATTTAAGGGTTAAACATCTGCAGACACCATAAATGCGTAAAGATTCCCGGTCTATCCATAAGTACAATATGTAATCGAATTTGTTGGTGTGAAGTATGAAAATGGGTAGAGTACTATCGCGGGATCGTTTACGCGAGCATTTGGTGTACAAGGGTTAGAGCAAAGGCTTGCCGAAACTCGGGAAATTATGATCGACTCGTACTACTGAGGGGTTCGACCAGCGACTAAGAGGGTCCAGGGAAACTATGCGCGGTAACACTTGGGACGCAATAACGTCGATTCGTTGATACCGTGTCGGAGTGTGTACAGTGTTGGTGGCAGAGGGCAGAGGGCAGAGAGGGCCGAGGCCTCACGTATTTCGCCAACGTAAGCGGACGAGCGTTCAAAGTTTGCGGCGGGGATACGCGCGAGAGGGTGGAAGAACGTCGACGTGGCGGAAATGAAGACGAGATCGTACGTTGGATAAGCCGACAAAAACCCTCGAGAACTCGGCGCAACATCAATAACTGAAAAGAAACTTTTTTTCGGAAGGAGTTCGCGGAAATTGAATAACGTCGTCGCGTTTACTGATTTCACCGGAAGCCGGGGACGCGAACGAGCGGCTCCCCTGCCACGATAGCGACGACAGTGATCGCTACGCGATAAAAATTTATGTGATCCGGTTCCTCGGTGCGGGAAATTTTTCGGGTGACCGTTCAACTCCGAAAAATGCTCCCGCACAGTCGATGCCAACGACTGCGAGCTCAAGTAATGCAGGAAATTCAAATGCAATAACCTCGTTACTTCGTCATTCGTTTTACAAGTACGATGACGCGATTTATATATTCATTGCGCGGCTGGATCAGCTGTAATGACAAAATATATCGAGAACAGAGAAACTGCATGATCACAAAATGAAATTGAAAAATTAGATTGCATGACATTAATTATTTTCTTAACATTCCTACGCTCTGCTGATTCTATTCAAATTAGGAAGATATGATGGAATAGCGAATTTAGAATTATAAGCAAATAATTCGGTTACCAATATCGGTAAAGTTTTCGAAATTTTGGTCAGGAGCCTGACAATACTATGCCGCGAGTGATCGAATAGTATCTTTGGGACACATCGACTCGTGTTTTACGTGCATGTCAAGAGGTTGAAGTTCGAAGAGCTCGAAACGTGTATATACATATATATACATATAATAATCGAATACTTTAACTCGCATGCCAGATCTGCCTTTATTTCGTGATTTTCTCGGTTATGTAATCGGTTTCGATGGAAAGGTTGGAACGGACTGTCGAAACTGGTGAATAGTTTGGAGAATCGACAACGACAGTTGCCCTCGACGCTTGCGATTCCGTCGGAGGCGAGACTGGGCCGAATCCTGTAGGAAATGAACAGACGTCAGTCACGCACAAATGATCGTAGCGTGCGTTCTGCTGGACGAGAAAGGGTGATAGAGCGGGCGGGCGGGAGGGAGGGAGACAGAGAGAGAGAGAGAGAGAGAGAGAGAGAGAGAGAGAGAGAGAGAGTGGCCGAGAGAAAGCCGACGCGCGTTCGCGCACGTATCAATCACCGGCTAGTTTACCGAGAGCCGGCTTGCCAAGTAATTTAATCACTTTTAGTGCCCCATTGGTATTCCGGAAAATCCGGCCAATCGACTGTAACGAATCGGATCGCATTTTCCAGTCGTAGCGCGTTAAATTATTACGAATAAGGGGTGGGCCCCGCTTGAAATTTTCCACAGTAATATCCTCGCCGAGTTCTCCTTTTTTCGTCGAGCCTTTTTGTGTTTCAATTTTCCCCGTCGCCAACCGATGCACGTGCACCCGATTTTTTTTTCCGGAGATCGTGCGCGAATCGAAACAGTGGAAAAAAGACGAAAAAAAGGGGACAAGAGTCACGATCGTTGACGATTACATCGACAACGATTTCGTTATCGGCGCGATGGAATTGTTTCGCTTTCCCTCTCCGTGTCGGTAAATTCGGGGGAACTCGATTAATCGATCGCAATAGCCATCCCCGACGCCTGTGTCCGCCAATCGCTGTACGCGAAATTATAGCTCATAACTATTCGCATAGATATTGGTGTTTTCACGGCATCATCACCGGCGCGCTTCAACGTTTTTTTTTTCTTTTTCATGTTCGCGCCCAGCCGCCATTGAATTTTAATTACTCTGTAACGAACGGGCTTAAGCGACAGAAAGGTACAATAAACGGGCGTAGCCGTTCCAGGCAATGTGTCGAGAGACAACCGTCCCGAATGTCCTCGATGTCTTTAAAAATTGTTCAAAGTTCCCGGCAAAACAGCGGGATCGCTTCGAAAACTGTCGACAATCTCGATCGATCGCGCTATCGGCCGCGCAAACGCGTTTCAATCGGAAGCCCGCCCGGCCAAATAATAATTCCAATTATCTTTTAGTGCCGGTTACCCGGGCGACTCGTTCCATAATGTTCGATTGTGTCGCAGTGCGCGCCATCCATCCCATTTCGCGCTTCCACCACAAGCACCGGCGACCAGTTTCGCCGGCGTGCTACATTTCTCAGGGAAATGGGAATCGATTTGAAGAATGCCGTTACGAAACTGCAGTTGGCAACACGCCCTCTGCCTGTTCCTCTCCGAGCGCTATCGTTTCATCCCTCCGATGTCCCACTCTTCTGGGTCACGCTTATCCTTCTTCCGCTTCCGGTTTTCCATCGACACTTTACCCCCTCCCCCTCTGACCCTCTCTTTTCACTCGCCACCGAATATCTCTGGCAATGCGAGTCGCGTGCGTTACCTTTTTTTTCCCTGTCCCAGAACTGCGAGGATCGAACGACTGCCGGATCGCGATCGGATCGATCGTTAATTCTTCCCTTCTTTGCGCTCTCTCGCAGCGTATATTTTAAGTTCGAGTACATATTTTGCAATCGGACTGCATACTTTACTAAGGAATCTGTTCCAGACTCGAATAAATAATAATAAGTAAAATATAGTAAATAAATCCGTTTTTTTTTTGTTAGTAATGGACCTTTAACATTATATTTATCATGGCTGGCAGTCGATCTGTCAAACAGTTAGCTGTTGCAATCTCTTTGAAAAGAGTGTATATACGTCTGATTTTCTTTATATTTTGTACAAGCACGACATTTCTACAAAATATATAATTTAATAAAGAATATCGAAGACTATATTCTTCTTAAACAGTTAGCTGTCTGTGACGGGTATACTCGTCGCGAAGAAATGGCAATATTCTGTGTCATGGCGAGTACACTCGTAAAAAGTAGCTAACAGATTAATAGCTTGAAAATTTTCCTAAATCTATTGTTGCCTCTTGAAGTATCGATTGTAATTCGTGTTCCGAATTTTCGCTCGAGTGCGACAAAACACCACCCCATGGATGTTCATGTTCACATTTCCGAACACATTAAAACATTTCCACAGAAACCTTTAGCTAAGAATCATGAATTTTTAAAGCATTATGCGCGATAATCGCTGTAACGTGATAATCTGCGCCCTTTTTACCGTAATCGCGTTCCAGGTTGATCAACTGCACAAACTTGTGCATCGAACACCGAGCAGATAGTGCGGTTTCATGCTGTACGAGGCTATTTTCGGACGCGTGCGTAATACGCAACGATTCGGGCTGCGGATAGGTCAGCCGTTATCAAATTCCTTATTTCGACAGCGGCGGAATAACGCGTGACGAAGTACAAAAATCGTCGGGCAATCGATTTCGCCGTCGCAGCAGCGCCGCGAAAGTCTCGGAACACGGTGTGTATGGCGGTAGATGCGGGTCGTCACTCGGCGCGACGGCAGGAAAAGTCATTTTGGCCAGTAATTAGTTGGCTGAGTCGCGACAAATTGAAAAAGTTAGTGAGAAATGGAACGCAATTTAGTCAACGGGCATCGTTACCGCGCTGTTCCGCGACCGCAATAATCAAGACCGTTGGAATCGAATGTCTCTCTTGCTTGCTGCCGCTTTCGTTGTTCCCGGTTCTTCTGGGCTGTTCTCGCCGTTGTTCTACGCCGATCAAACTTTCGGCACGCCGCGCCACGCCGGTTGTCCTTCGTCATTTCCGGCCGATTCCCGGGCCCGCAATTCACAAGAACGAGCGCGATTGGAAAAGTTGCGGTTAACGGGATGCGTGCGTGTTCCGTTCTTCGCCCCTTCAACCGAGAACCCCTCTGCAATAGCTTCGCAACGAAAATTCTCCTGATTCGACAATGGAAATTAGCATTCGTTTTGAGAACACGGTCAGTTCTATATTCGCAGGAAACAGATAGTAGAATTATTCGGGCCATCGGCCGGATTAGTCGACTCCACGTGAATCATTAACGTTGATCGTCTATCTAGTGAATTTTAACACACGTGCGCGAACTCCAGAGTGTGGAGGGGGGACGAAGGAGAGAAAGGGTTTCGTAATGTGCTCCGCCCGCTCGCACACGATTAAACCTCACCCCTTCGATCGTGCTCACAGATAAAACGTATCGCGTGCGCAACGCTGAAGCGATGAGGTCACATCGTGACACTTTTCAGGATAACAAAAATCGATAGTTTTGCGTTTCGACGGACCTTGCCGGGTCGCAGACGTTTAGACGGACGAGAGCCACCCGGCCTCCCGTCGCGGCGTTGCTATTGCAGCCGTCTTTTTCATCGATAAGACGGAATAGGGCCATCGGATAATATACTAAAGACTACCGTGCAGCGATTTCTATAATTACCAACCTCGGGAACACCAGCAACCATGGACAGCGAGTGCGCGATCGCTTACGCAAGAAGTTACGTGACCCATCGCGGCCCACGGCCCTCTCTAGGCCGTGTTGTGCTGTCGGTTGTAATAATTAGCAGGGAATACTAATAGCACGTATGATCGTTGCATAATTCGGCTCTCATCTCGCCCCGTCGAGTCCTCGATCGGGCACGAGTCGGTTTTACGTCCGGTTTCCACCTTTTCGCGTCGCGTTTCGTTCACTCGATCACCGGGAGACCAAGAAAAATAAAGAGGCGGGTTCGTCTCTTGGAAATTCTCATATTTCAATATTCCCATTTAGCCGGGGCTGGAAACGCAACGAAAGTTGGCTCGTCTGAGAGGATGTTGCTTCCCAGAAATTTCTCCCCGGTTCTTCGGCCGAGACCCTATAGAAATCCGACCTGCGAAGGGAGGCAGAAGTTGCGAAGCGAAGACAATATAACCCGTAAGGGCAAAAGAACGGGGCCGGCTCGTTAATTTTATTCGCGCGAGCCAAGGACCACCCCCGCATCGCCTTCGCCGCCGCCTTCGCCATCGCCATTCAGCGAAACAAAACGCGGCGAAACAACGAAGATTACTCAGCTTCCGTACCGGAGGCATTCGAAGAAACGACCTATATTATACGACTAGGCTTTCTATACTAAGCTCGGGAAAGGGGTACGGTCGAATCAACGAACGAGCGAATGAACGAACGGCTGCTGCCGCGAAGGGGGTGCATGCAAGAAAAACGAAACGATACCCCCGCTGAAAGGAATACAATGAGCACCCCTTAAAGTGCAACGATGCGCGATATAATGACCATGCCAGGCGCGATTGCGATTTCGTCGGCGCACGCATCGATTCATCGCTGGCCGACGTACTCGCGGCTTGATCGGTCGATAAAATACGACTAGCGAATAGTCCCTCAAGAAACTATACAGTTGTTTAACCCTTTGAACACTAATTTCGATGTATCGACGACAACACATTTTACATCGGAAGTTGCAAGCATGTAATGGGATTATGTACGTAATATACGATCAGGATGCTGATTGTTAATTTTTTCCATTATTTAAGGCCATTACAAATGATTTATTTATCTGAAGAAAAAATTTATAGCATTTCGAGAAATCCTCTTTTTCGAAGGGTTAACACGTTCGTTACCACCACCCTCGGTCATTTATCTTTATGGTTAAAATGTTAAATCTACAGTGTGTCTCAGAATAAATGGGCAATATTTTGTGTACTGATTCGGTATCTAGAGACTATAAGGGAAGTTCATATAAACATACACTTACCGACAAAAGTTAAGAAACTTTTTTTCGTATCATTAACGTTTGAGTAAAATTTGATATTTTAATATGAATCAATTATCTTATTAAATGAAAAAAAGTATATGTTGCGTATAGCACATTGTTTACACTGCAAATATTGTTTTATTTAGTGGTCACGATAAATAAAAGAAATACAAACAAAAAAATACAAAAAACACGAAACAGAATAAAAATTAAAAAATAAAAGCTTAAGATGAATTTGAACATTTTTTTCTAAGGTCTTCAGAAAAACAAAACAAGGTTGGAAGATATCTCCGAATGTTTCCGATTATTCACACCGAATACCGATCGATTCTGCATCGATGGCGATGGTCGAACAGGTCGGCGATTAAATTTATCCCGTTTTATGAGTCCAGTGTCTCGCCATTGGCCAGATTTTCGATAAAACCAATTGCAACCGCACACGTGTACCCGAGCTTCGCTTGGATGTTTCAGCATATTGCCGTGATCCTTTTTTTTTAAATTGGAGAGCAGTTGCATCCGCCTCGAGCACGATCGATAACTGCAACGTCCTGTGCATCGGGAATTTAGAATGAATTACGTGCCGTCGTAAATCCCGTTTCTATCCTGTTTATTTTAATACGTTCTGTTGGCGATAAATTTGGAGTACTTGAAAAATGGGCAGTGTTTGTGAGAAGAAAAAGCTTCCACTACCTTTAGACAATAATGCGCCAGGACGTCGTATACCGAAGAGTCTGTCTTAAGCTGCAGTATGGTATTGTTCTGAGGTATTAACCCTTCGAGTATGGAACACTTCGGATAGTTGCTATTTACGTGGACGGAATATATTCTCGCACACCGTGTACACTATCGATATTCGATTGATTATAAATACAAAAGTATAGTACAACGAACGCGTTATCTGCCACGTTGATCATACATGCATGTCGATACTTTTTGATCGCATTTAAAAACAAATGCGTGTCACGATATATTCAAGTAGACTAAATTTTTTTGAAATGTGCCGCATGTAGGGAGATTAACGAGACAATCTCTTCAATCGATCTTAATTGCTTCGAGGTTGTGGGCTCTTTTGGAGCTGTAATGCAGCAGTCAATGTATTAGTTGCAACCGTAATTCTACGATTGAACCTCATTAACACGTTCCGTGCCGAGCTTTTTTACTCGAATCTTCACACTTTGATATTTTACTAAAACTTGATGTATTACGTGCAATTATTCATTCTCGTACACATAACAACGTAACAAAAACTTATCAACGCCCATTCTTGCGGTGGAAATTGATTCTTCGGTTCTAAATTTCTTGTAAACAATTTGTTCAGTTCACTAAGTAAACATGCAAGCGTGTACCATCGATGGTACACGTGGCACGGAACGTGTTAAATCTCGGGAGAATTACATTGCTTATTCTAATGTACTATTATTACTATTCTACAGGCACATCGATAGCTCCGACCGGATGCGTAGTATTTAACCCGAGAAAGAACAACTGACTGCACCGTTTTTCATAGAGGTCTAGTGATTTAAGTTTAAAATTACTTAAAATATAAAAAAATATAATATAAATGCATTTTATTTTTACAATAATGCCAAACCTTTAAAATGACTAGATTAACTTAAATAAATATCCATTGTTAGTATAAAATTGACGCCTTAGAAAAGCATGCGCCTCTGAAGCGTATGGTTATCTTTTACGTACGTTGTCATATGGTTATCTTTCTAGGGTTAAAGGGATAATGTGGACGGACTGGATCATTGTTTATATTATGTCGAAGCAAGAAGTAATTTCTTGAGTTTTGGAAAGCCTTCACATCCCGAAATGCAGGGTTTCCATATACCCGAGAGTACACAGGTATAAAAACATGCATTGTCGCCCAGTCGCCTCTCAGGTTCTTCCGTACTCTCATACTGTGCGCTTGTTCACCGCGTGTCTCCTTCACTTCTTTCTTAAATATAGTTATTTACGCGTGTGTCTCATTCTACGCCCTTTTATTTCAAATAACCCCCTCAACATATTAGGTCTACCGGAAAGTTCTGTCTAATAATGTCATCGGAAATTTCGATAGGTATGCACATGTTCATTCGAGACATATAGTTTTGAAAAATGTTGCTCACAAATTGCCGTCACGCTGGCAAGAGGTCATAAGTAACGACGGAAATTATATTGCACGATATATAGATATTACTAAATTTATGAAAAATCTATTATTTCCTTTCATTTCTTAAACGGACAAAACTCTCCGGTAGACCTAATGCATACACAATTATGGCACGCACAGCGACGCAATGCGATGATACGAAACGAATGTACACGCAGCCGTACGCGTGCGACGCGCGCCGCGCGTTTCGAAAAAGTTTTCCGGCACGGTCGAAGAGCAACGACACTCGTTCACCTTTCGGACACCTACAAAACCATGTTAAGTACGGGCGAATTTTCAGCCGTCAGGCCGAAAATAAATCACGGTTCATCGCCGCGGACGCGTGGATCATTCTACCGGTGTCTCCTTTTCTTGCCCGCGCTGCGGGACCAGTCGAACAGAAAGTCCGTTGTCTCCGTTTTTCTCACGCCACACCGCAAAGGGAGGTGGAACCGTCAGGGTGTGTGGAGGAGGTAGAGATGCGCGCGGACACGGGACACGTCTGACCCACATTTCCGTTTTAAATAACGCCAGCGGTTGCACGTTTGTTCCTCGCCTAGATTCGTGCAATCGTTTCTTCTTTCGTCACGGAGACGCCGGCCGCATTCGGCGTTCGGTTCTGTACTCGACGACGGTCTCCCCAATTCGACCGCCATTTACACCTGCTCACGGATTTTTAAACGATTCGCCGATCTCCTCGACTGCCGCGATCGTTCAACTAAATCTGTAGCCACAACCGCTTTGCGCTCGAAGCAATTTCTCGGATCAGGTGCCAGCAAACTCGTACGTATTCGTTCGAGAAGCGCTAACGAGACATTTGTCACGCCTATAGATTGGTTAAAAATATTTGATGTTCTAAGGACAATCAAGTTTAACCCTTTGCGGTCGAAGCTATTCGAATTCGAAGTCCAAAACATGATTTCTGATCTACAGTAGTTCTATTTTATATAATTTATTGCGACTCATGCACATGAAATTGAGCCTGTTGGCAAGTACAATGCAATTTTAATAGTTTCTTTTCAAGTAGAAACGAGTCCGATACTCTTAGAATGATTTTGAAAAACGGTACACCAATTTTTAGTGGCGTCTCAGAGTCGCCATTCGAGTGCAAAGGGTTAATAACTCGAAAACGCTTACTCTGTTTTCGATAGAATTTGCTACAGGATCGTGCCAATAGAGATTTTATGAAACAAAAAATGTTCAATATTATTATGTCCCTCAATCGAGGAGACACGAGTGAAAAGGGTTAATGTTGCTGCAGATGCACTTCCAGTCGCAGAATTCAGTGATCGCACACCGGAACATTCTGTTCAAATAATTCGAATCGCGTTTCTTACTGTTCATATTATCTAAAATAATTCCAGACGCGGTCGATAACAGTCTAACTCTTTAAGGAGCAGTAACGAGCAGTGATGCTTATGGTGCACACGAACCCGTAATGGGTTAAGGGTGGTTACGTGCAAACAAATTGCAACGAGCTCGACCGATTTTCCTTAACGTGGAGCCGGGTGGATCCTTCGTTCTTGCCTTTCAATTGTCGTTACGGCACGCGGCAAGCTAACAAAAAATAATGATCGTCGTTATCGCGGCCAGATAATGACCACAGATGAAGAAGCACGGGGATTAAACCGTGACCAACGCGTTGCCGGGAATCTCACACCTTAACGGCTCCAATCTCCATTTTTCAGCCGGCATCTCGTTCGGAAAAATCGTTCGAGCTTCTTCCTCGGAACAATTGAATCCTAATCGATGATTTATCTCCGTCGCCGCCGTTAGAAGCAAAACGCTGTGGTATTTTTGTACAGAGAGCACTTCTTGGAGCGGGAAGGTAGCTAAAAGGTTGCAGTGTAGGGATTCCAGTGGAATCTCTTCTCTGCAGGTTCCAGTCTCTGTGCCCCGTGAAATATATCGGCTCCGGAGCACCCAGGAAAGGGGCCATGGGTGGTGTGGGCGGTCGGCGGTGGGTGGTGTTCGGGGGAGGCTCGCGGAGTCACGAAGGGTGGAGGTCGAGAGGTGTGGTAGGGGGGGGGGGACAAGGGTTCCCTGGAGTACTCGACTCATTTCTCCGAGCCAACACAGACCCCTCGACTCGACGCCACTCGTGGAAACGAAATCTGATACGAGAAAAGCTAAACTCCTTCAAATGCACAAGCCGCCCCTATTTCGCCCCTCCTTGTCTCCTTATTCCCCCTCACTTCAGTCTCTCCTCGCTCTGTCTTTCTCTTTCTCTTCCTGTTCTTCTCGCTCGCACCGCACGTTCCGTTCCCTCCTATTCTCGACCCTTGCTCCTTTCAGCCACCCACTTATACTCAGTCAACCCTTTTCATCGCGAAAACGTCGTTCTGCAATTCACCCGTTCCTTTCTTTCCTTTTTTCTTCCCTTTCTTTCTCTCTCCCCCTCCCCCTTTCTCCCTCCGCTATCCGCCGAGAGGTTTTCGACTCTCTCTTTCGCCCAGTCTCGTTCTCGGGTTCTTGGCTTTCACTCTCTTCCTCGCAACCCATTGCATTCGTGTTTCATCGCCGGAGAATTCTTCTTCGGTCCCTCGACTTCTGATCGGACTCACCCTCCTCCGCCCCTCTAGACCTTGCAACCGATGAGAAGCAGGACCTCGACTTCCGACTGTTTAACTCCCTTAATTAACCTCGTAGAGTCACTTGAAACCCGGAGAATTTCGACCGCTTTTTTTCACGGCACGCGATCTCCTCCAAGCCTGCGGGAAGGGACCGCAGCAGGCATCTATACGTTATACGTTTTGTCGTCGGGGTGCATCTACGCTGGTGCATTCGAATTCGCTGCACAATTCGCCTCCGCTGTTGCTTTTGCGCACCGTTCATCCAGTGTACGAACGAATGTGAAAATCGATCGATTTTCCTTGTAAATAGCGATTAACAATTCGCTTAGCAGTTGCGAATTAAGAAGTGTGCGTGTATTGCGAAGCGTGCGCCCGTCGTTTTCCATTTAATCGGCTGGTAATAAGAAATTTCGTAGTAATTAACTCGCGGACGCTCGAAAAAGATTTCACTTGTAACGCTGGCCTGAAGTTACTTTGAGACACCGTAATGCCTGGTAACAAGAAGAATTTTATTTTCCTTCGAGCGAACTTCATTATTCCAGGAGAAAGCTGGACTCTTGCAAGGGGCGGGGGGTGGGTGACGGTGCAACGATAAACGAGTCCGCGATGTCGTGAAAAATCGAGCCTCCCGCGACACCGAGGACATTATTACGCCCGTGTCCATTGAAAGGGCAACGACCAATTGCTTGCCGCTGGTACACGAGCGGAAATATCGGGACGGTTTCTCCGTGAATAAAATGTGATTTGAATTTTAGATTTCAATTAGCATCTCGCAAAACGATATTTATCCGTGTATTCGGCCCTGTAATCCTGTTTCGGAACAAACAAAATCTAGTTATAGGAGACGGGGGCGACCATTTGCATGAAATACAACGCGGTGATTTTCCTCCGTTTGAAACTGAACGATCCTACCAACTATAGCTTTATGCCCACGAAACGTGATATATGGATCGTCCCGTGTAGCCCAGTCGATTGCGTGGCGTATTCAATTTACGAAGCCTAATTCCAGCAAGTTACAGATGCAGGAAAGGGGGAGGATCGACGGGGGAAAACCGCACGTGTCGTTCGTCTCCAATATGCGAGCAGAGGCAACCCATACGATGCCGTAAAATCCCTAGGGTGTAATTTGTACGCCGATAAATATCCGAGGTTTAGGCGAATCGGCGAGCGAGGGAATGCTTCTAAGCGAACGAGCGAGCGAGCGAACGCGGTCGGTGTCGCCGCCGAGCGACGATCAAGAAAAGCTTGTCGCCTGCTGGTCGTCTCAGTCTACTCGCTCGACGGATCACCGGCACACTGATTGGTATTCCTCTGCCAAGGAGAAGGCGGGGGAATAGAAATAACCATGAGCGGATTTAAATGACAATATTTTTTGAGCATGGTTGTCACTTAGGTATCTCTCAGGATCATTCAAGGATCCATTAACACGTTCTATGCCGAGTTGTTTTTACTCGACTTTTCACGCTGGCCATTTGATATTTTACTAAAACTTGATATATTATATGTAATTATTAACACGTTCCGTGCCGAGCTTTTTTTACTCGAATCTTCACACTTTGATATTTTACTAAAACTTGATGTATTACGTGCAATTATTAATTCTCGTACACATAACAACGTAACAGAAACTTATCAACGCCCATTCTTGCGGTGGAAATTGATTCATCGGTTCTAAATTTCTTGTAAACAATTTGTTCAGTTCACTAAGTAAACATGCAAGCGTGTACCATCGATGGTACACGTGGCACGGAACGTGTTAATCATCGTATGTAATAATAAAACAAACTTATCATGACCCATTCTTGCAGTGGAATTAATTCTTCGGTTCTATATTTGCTACAAACTATTTTGTTAACACATTAAAGAAACATGTAAGCATGTTCCATCGATGGTACACATGGCACGGAACGTGTTAAGCTGATGAAAACTGGTCACGGTTTCCAGAGAACTTTTGAAGGTCTTCCAAGGACTTCTAAGAATCTTTGGCAATCTTGTAGGCCTTCGAGAGACCTTCAAGTTTTTCAGAGAATTTTGACGGTCTCCCAAGGATCATCAAATTTGACAGAGGACTGCGAAAGTCTCCTAGGGATCTTCAAGTTTCTCAAAGAATTTTGAAAATCTCTCGGGGATTTCCAAGATTTCTAGGAAACTTTGAAAGTCCTACGAAGGGCCTCTACATAACCTTGACATAACCTTGACATAACCTCAGCAATCATCGTAAAACATAGGTTCTCCCAATGATTTACAATTTTTTTTAAAGAATGTTAAAGGTCTCGTGAGGACCTTAAAGATTCCCAAAAAACTTTGAAAATCATGGCAGGGCTTCCAAGAATTCTCAGCAACCCTTGAAGATTTTTAGGGATGTTTTGAAGTTTGTTGAGACTATCGGAAGTTTCCAAAATTCCTGGAAGGTTTATGAAGGATCTGCGAAGATTTTCAAAAATTCTCGAAGATTTTCCAATGGTCTTCGAATTTTTCGAGAAACCTGTAAGGTTCCCCAAGGACCGCCAAGGGTCAGCCGAGACACTTGAAGATTTTCGAAGGACCTTCTGGTCACCTGAAACCCTTCCTTTGAAGCGTCCGAGCTTGGATTCTCTAAAGAATTCGGAGAAGTCCATGCAGTCTGGCGACTAGAAAGGGATTGATAATTATTCTCATAACAATTTTCCAATTTATATTTGATCTCAAGGTAGATAGCACTGTTTTTTCTATTGAGTGAAAGCGACACGTTTTATGACCTGAAAATGTTCTATTCCACTGAATCTCCTCTCCAGTGCGATACTTTCACAATGGGACTTATGTAATCTTCAGAGATGCTGCGACAATAACAAATTATCTTTTAATATCTCTAAGTGCCCCGTAATCAGATCCTCGCGTAAGAATAATACGTTTATAAATAGTTATACTTTGGACGACGTTGCTTCAAGTTCTTGCATCGATACGAGAGATCCGGGGCGTCCTCTTATCGACTAATTTATCTTTCACATACTGAATAAGCCGAGAATAGGTTTCTTAAACTCTTGGATTTGTGTACAGAGTCTCTAGATTTTTTCAGGAAAAATCGCGTCTTCGTCGATGCGAATACTTATCGCCGAACCTTTGATATTTTCTCCTCGAATGACCCTGCAACACTCCCTCCAAAGTTTTCTTGCCGTTTAACGAATAAATAAATAAATAAACGACTAGATCGAGGAGATTGTACAATGAATGTTAATAAGCAGAATTGCCGCTCTAAAATAATACGTGCACACGGTTGAACGATGATGGATCTGGAATAAAACTAAGCAGACTTTTAATTGAAAGTAAAATTTTGCTTAACCCGGTAAGCCGGATACGCTAGCGAGATGAAAGGACGAAAAGTAATGAAAGCGTTCGTTTGTTCCTCGATCGGAACTCCGTCTGGCCTTTGTTTGCACCTTTACATAGGAGGACGGGACTAAGTTACTCTGGGTCTTGGTCGATGATAATTATTCTCGTAAATTCAAGCATAAATGCGCGTCACCGGAATGGAAACGGGGCGAGGGGAATTGGTAGGTTAAATGCTCGTAATGACATCTCGTAATTGCATCGAAAGTTCGCGAGGAAACTGTAATTATCGCACGGGTGCAGTTTCAACGATACCATCGGTCACGCCTCTACACAACTGACGGGCTATCAGATTTGTCGAAAAATATCCTTACGGCCGACTGTTCCTTCTCATTTTTATTTTTCTTGTTTCCTTTTCTTTTAAGGTTTACTCGATCCAACTCGTTTGCTACCGATTCGACATAGAAACCACGCAATTATATGGAAGATTTTCTACCGCATTACCAATGCGTGCGTCAGACATCGACGAGGGACAATTAGTCAAAGGATTCATCGCCGGATCTGAATAATTTATTCGATTAACCATTCGTATTCATATTCATTACTCCGTCAATCTCTCGATTATACGATTTATCGGGACTCGGATAATCATCTGGCTAAGCGTTCATTATTTGTCGGAGCGAACGTACTCATTGATCGATCACGATTCAACGCTCCTGATATTTTCGCGCGTTTAGATGACGATGCGATACGTATAACAAATGCTCGAAGATTCGCGAGTAATCCCAACGATCAGGATTATAGCCTCTCGTTTACTAGTCATCGTTAAAATATTCGGGATAAACCCAATAATTAACGACCCGTCCACTCCTGTTGAAAAATCTATTTGCCGCGCGTGCGTGGTAGGGTGCGATCTGTTAAAAAGAAAAAAAATTCCAATATACATACCCCGCTGAAGGTCTTGACGTTGTGCAGTGCATTTTGCGCGTCCAATGCTGCCTTTCTCGTGTAGAACGTCACGAAGCAACATCCTGCAACGAAAATAAAAACGGAACCAATTAAACGTCAGAAAGGTAAACGGGAAATGAGAGACAACAAAATTCGCTATCGGCGCTTTAACAGCGTTCCGCGTACACGATGGCGGATCCACGAAGATAAACAATACGCGGTAAAATTCATCCTTGCTCTGGTCATGTAAAATAACACCACCATTTTTGCCATAATAATAAAGTGGAACTCTACAAAGAGGTTCTTGGTTCCGGTTCACTGGACATAACGCATAATAGACTCATTTGTTGATTTACTCGTCGGCGAACCTCTCGCATACTCGAAACCCTCCTCTCCCTCTTTCTCTCTCTCTCTCTCTCTCTCTCTCTCTCTCTGTGTGTGTGTGTGTGTGTGTGTGTGTGTGTTTCTCTTTCTCTCACTCCCCTTCTTTTGCTCGCAGGACACAAAAAGAATTATCTAATGAATGGACAGGCGGGCGACGATTGATATAGAAAATGGCGGGGTCGTCCGAGTCGCTCGCTCTTGGAAAGCTCATCAAGGGGTTTTCTTGTCCCCTGGTTGTCGCAGCTGGACACCACCCAAACCCGAAACGAACGGATTGGATCGGTCGATAGTTTCGAGTTGCCAAAAGTTCGATACGCCGTTGTATTACTACCGGTTCCTCCTCCTCCTCCGAGCCTCGTCGACTCAGTGTTACCTTCCTGGGGGAGCGGTGGGTGGATTTGCACCAGTCTGGAGGGAGAGGGGGAGGGGCAGTGCACCCTTCCAGCATCGCAGTTTACGAATAAGGCAGCTGCATAGGTATCTCAGCCTCCTTTCGCCTCGTCCACGTAGAAGCGCGAGGGGGCAACCCGACGGAGAACTTTCGAATTCCAGCAGGAACTTACATTACGCGAATGGCCGGAGCCAAATTGCTTCTACTTTGCTGCGAGGAAAAAACCCGGGGATAGACCCGCCATTTCCGGCGTACGGATCGAGCCACCGATATTTACGGAACACGTCGGACCAGCCTTCGAACAACGTTTCAAGACGCCAATGCTGCGCACACTTGATCCTAGTCGAAGTTCATTCAATATAAATACAGTTGGCCAGTCTGACGATTCGTCAAAGGAACCGGCGAATTAACTGCTCGGACTATTGACTCTCGAGCAGAAGACTGTGCTTAGCTCCAACTCTTGTTTATCGTATTACTGTGGACAAAGTCGGTTTATTTTATCGGAAGCATATTGATAGATTCTCTAACGATGGAATTTCTTTATCCACAATAATTTTCTAGTACAACGATATTTACTCCCATTTAGAAAAAAAACATTGATAAAATTAACATAACACGTGTCCCTTGAACCAATGTATCATAATATATATATATATATTCAAAGTGATCGAGTTATTTCACTCATCCACTATATCATACGTGAACAAAACTTTCAGCATCAGTCAGAAAGAACAAAAACCAAGTAAAAATGTATTTCATCGCTCAAGAATTTGAACAAGCTGAAAATACTGTGTCAATGTTTTAAAATTCCTTTAATCCCGAATAAAAGGTATAACGGAAATGAAATTATAAAATTCAATCAGATGGTTGTATTTGAATTTGGAAAATCAGCATATTTACTTAAGGTTCAATTTTTGTGAATTTTACACGCAAACCTAGCTCAAGATTTAATTTTGCTCTATATTCATTCTTCATTCCAATCATCGCAGGAAATCCTGTATCACATAAATATGCAGATGTGAATGAAAGCAAAAAATATTTTTTATTTACACAGACATGGATGTTTGATTCAACTCGCGTACCACTCGGGAATGCTCTACGTACCATAGGTTGAGAATCGCTGATGTAAATAATAGAGAACGGTACGACAATAACGGCAGATAAAGCGTTAATATTTAATATTCTGTATTTCCTACGGTCTGTATTTCTAACGGTATCTTTTCATTTTTTTTAAATTTGCAATCAATAAGTTGAGAACTATTGAGATTTGTTCGAGAGAAGTTTTGCTAATTAACGGTATAACAAACATGTTTATTTTGAAAGTGGCGTAAGTCGCTGTACTCGGGAAATTAATTGCGGGGCTTAGTGTATAAGAAATAGAAACGTGTGATAAGTGTGTGTGAAGTATTGTTTTGAATTATTTTCAGTATTTTTAAAAATGTTGTGATCATTGGACTTATTTTTATAAGTGCGAAAGAATAGTGCAGTTTTGTAAATTATATTATAGTGATGTGGCGGCTACCTCCAGACACGCCAGCAGATGGATTTGATGGACTTGCTTAATTATATACCCCCAATATACCACAGTTATTTAAAAAATTTGAAACAAAACACGATTTCCGAGGACTTAATCACGCCTATTGATGACGAAAATTAAATTGAACCGATGTATTTTCATATAAATTACTTATACTTATGTTTCAAAATGTACTAATTATTTTTGTATTTTATGAATATTAAAATAAAAAATACTTAAATCAAACCTTTATATTAAATATGTTCATGGTATAAATTATTATTATATATGTAATTTATTCAACAATTTTAGTAAATCACTGTCCTTTCAAAACATCGCTTCAGTAAAATACGTCGGACAAAATTAATATATGTCAGTCATTTTTCCAAACTATTTATTTTGAAAGTGGCTTAAGTCACTTTACCGTAATGAAAAATGGTGATTTTTTAATGTTTATACGAAATTATTTATACTGAGAAAAATATCAGTATCCTGAGATAACAAATACAAGTAAGTCTTCTCGAAAGTTAGCATCCATATTTTTAAATGCGTTAAAACGCAAACCCTTAAATATATCGACTTAAAAACAAAGTGACTTATGCTACTTTCAAAATAAACGGCTCATATATTTAATGAAAGCGTATCCCGGCACACACAAGATTGGAGTACAAATCTATCAAACAGAAGAGAGATTAGCGAAGATGGAATGATATCAATCGAAGATCAAAGGATATTAATTGAAAGCCGATCGCATTGTAAGTTTGTCTGGTAGCCGAGGTTTGGTTGACGCGAGTTTGAAACGATATGGTATCGCGAAGTAACGAGATATTCGATAGCCACGAACGAAGCGTTCTACCGCGACGGGTGCGTAATTGAAAAATGCGTAACACGATATCACAGCCGAAGGCGGGAGCAGCGAACTTGAAATTTTGTTCCGACGGAGTTTTCGTGTTCGTGCATCCGCCTCGTCTTCCGGCGACGGGCTTGAAAAGTAACAAAATTCTCTGACCGAGCCAAGAAAATGAGAAATTTGATATTATCAGGGAACGTCTAATTGACGTGGCAGACAGGTGTTCGGGCGGAATCAAAATTCACTTACGTAAGGTATCGCGAAGCCGTCTCTCTTCCGTGCGCCTCTCCTACGCTGGAGGAAATTGCTTTTACACGTGTATCCTCTTCAAAGAAGAAGAAGAAAAAGAAGAAGAAGAAGAAGAAGAAGAAGAAGAAGAAGAAGAAGTAGTAGTAGTAGTAGTAGTAGTAGTGTTATAGAGTATCTATAATTATCGAAAATTCTGCGCAGCGTTCTCGAGATTGAGCGATACTCGACGGAATTAGCGTACGATAACTGTGGCGTTGTTCGATTGTTCGATCAAAGTTGAACGTTTTTATGGTTCATCGACTACACCGTATTAAATTGACGAATGGCGAGCGAGCACTGGTTCGAGCATTGACGAATCGCAGTGAACTGTCGTGCGAGCAGCCGAGGGTGTAGCACGGCGTGTTAGAGCGAAAGCCAGGGTAAACCGGAACGTGAAGGGTGGCGGTCAGAGCAACTCTGATTTATTCGCAGGTTTGCCGAGTGGTAGGTGGTTCGCGTTACGTCGTAGACAGGTACAAATTTGTCGGGGAGATTTTCAAATTTTTTTTTTTAATTGTAGCTCGCTTATCCGAGGGTTCGCGGGATAACGAGGTTTAGGGCGCCGAGAGATCGATACGGTCGCGTTCCGTTTCTAGGTCCGGCGAGAGGAAACATTGCAGCATCCGGCGATAATTTTATTAAACAATTATTAAATCAGAAAACATTTCATTCGACTCTCGACATTCGAGGGAGCATTTACGAGCAGGAGATACGACCACTCGTAAAAGTCAGACGATTTTCTAGTCTATTGATTTAGCGTTGTTCAAAGAACCATCCGCTTCCGAGTTCTTTGCGATTCCAAATGTAATATTTCAAAGGAAGGTTAGTCGGGATTTAACTCTAGACACTCTTCGTTACTAAAACATTAAGGGGCCGCGTAATCGTCGCACACTGATCCGAGCAAAGGACCCGTTCGTAATTTATTAATCTCTCGCGTGCTGTATTCGCGCAACCCGGAGCGTCGAATGATAATCCATGGGAATAATCAGCAGTTGAAGCGGTTCGAGCGGTTCAAGGGGGTTCAGACGGTTCCGCCGAATCATAATCGCGTAAACTCTCGGGCTAGAAATTCGGAACAGAACTGACGACGCCGCACGAAGAAAGCCGCGCAATTACGTATTAATTTCACACAGGCCGCCGGGCTGTTACGCGACCGCGAACGAAACGCGCGCGACATCCAAATCAATTTTCCCCGTTAACTCGTCACCCTAATAATAATATGATTACTAAAACAGCAGTTAATCATCCCGTATTGATCGGAGCAATTGCTCACTTGTCATCGACGATTCGTTACAACGTTGCAGATTTGCTTCGCCAAATGAAATAACAACGCGTGCGCCAAATTATTGCCAATTAACGAGTATCTCGTCCCACGTTTTCCTGAATAATACCACTCGTCTGTATTTGATAGCTTTTAACTTGAGCTTTCTTCGCGAAAGCATTTGTATTTTTGACATTCCGATTTATCGATTTGAAGACAGGAAATAGCAGAAGTTATTTCAGACGCGGAAGCAAATCCAGAATTAAGATGTTAAATCATTGATTTCTACAGTCAACTGTTCACTTTGCTGAGGACTATTTCTCACTTGCACGTGATCAGTTGTTCGGTTCGAACAGTTGTATTTTTAATGCCGCGGTCCGATGTGATTTGTCAAGAGAAAATAGCAGTAGCTATTTCAAACCGAAACAACTCCAAAATTAGTGTATTAACATCTTCGCGTCCTCCCAAAATCGCATGCTTCCTGCTGAATTTCGTTTTGAATTCCGCATAGGAAAGAATAATTAAATTAATTAAATTCTATTGTTTTGTGTTCGTAAAAATTTAATTTTCTCGTATGAAACGATTAAAATACAGCAAAATATGCTTTTACATATTTTCGCATAATTGGGAAGCTTATTTTCCATCCTTTTATTACATTCAATTATACACAACGGTTTCATAATCACCTTTCCACCTTCCCTTACTTTGATTTTTCTTATATCCCTCATCGCGGAAGTGAAGTGCATCGTACTCAGGCATATAAGTAATAAGAAAGACTGTTTATTTCACGCGGATAAAAATTAGTCTGAGATAAGTTGTTCGGCTTGTGAACGAGTTCCTGTGCAAAGCAATTATATGAAAGTGACGCGGCTCTACGATTTGTGACTAAAGTCGCGATAAAAAATTGCTTCCTGACGCACGAATAAAAAGTGGGAACGCAAGCAAGGGGATTTCGATTGCACTGGGGGCAGAGTACGGCCGTATTAAACGTGTTCGATCCGGTGGAAAGCGTGCGTTGTATAACGAGTCGTATCAAGGTATCCGTTTATCCGGGGTCAGTCGTCGTTAGAAGCCGACGAATGAGTTTAATTTGCGCTTCGAATTACACCGTCTGCAAAAATCACGTCGAACGAGTAGAACCCGCGGCTCGGCCGCCTGCAGGGCCACGGTCACCATTAGGAATTCCCAATTGACGTCGTAATTATCGCTAATTGGACTCCGGATTATACTCGCGCGACACGCCGCGCGTGAAACGCTCGTCGTTCGAGCTGCGAATTATACATTGCTCTTTCTCTATATAGAGTCAACCCATTGGAATAGCATCGAGACGGGGATGAAGAAAGCTTACCTTCAGGGAGGATCGTATTCCCACAATGACAGCTGTGCTTCTGTTAATTGGGACACGGATGTCCTGACCCGTGTGCGCGTCCCATTACACATCTCGGTGCTTCGTCAACTTTATCGCGTCAAGGATTTCCCTTGAAACGAATTTTTGTAAACCTCTCTCGTTCGAACGAGCCGGGACGATTCAATGGAACCATCGAATAAGGGTTTATGTCATATTTAACACATGACACAGACCTTTATCCGAGGTATCCATTCAATTTTACCGGAATTATTCAAATCTTTTATTCGCGCCGCCACGTATTCTAAGCCGAACTCGGTCAGAGTTAATTAACGATACGTTTCGACGTTCGCGACAACCTCCGCGTTACTAGAAATTTCAATCCACGCCTGTTCGAATAATCGATTTTAGAATCGTTTATGCCAGGTGTCGAGCTCGGCAGCGTTACTTTTACCAGCGAATGTCCAATTAACCGAGTCAATACGATCAGACCTCGCGCATTTATTCGAGAGTAGCGGCAACAGCTATTCGAGTGTCGTTATCGAGTCTGTGCTCGATTATAGACTTTTATTCCGGCGAGCGATGCTGCACGGCGAAACCGTAAAGTGGAAACACGGCAGCACACTCGAGAACTTTAGTGCCATATCGATTCTCGAATAATATCACTTGGGATTCGGCCGAACAGGTAAAGATACGTTTGACTATTAATGCTTCAACAATGTGACAGTATTTTCAAGCGTGACAAATAGACCGCGGATTTTATGGATTCGCGACTTTTAGAAATGTTTAAGCGAAGGAACCAATTTCTCCTGGATTGCTGTTCCTCGCGACCGGACAGTCGCTCTTTCTCGCGCAAGGATGCATAGTCTAATGATGGAACGTTCGAGGGATGCAATTAGACGTGGCAGCTTGTAAAAATGGAGTTTCTGAGAAAGCAGGTCGACGAGGTCCGAGATAAGGGTGAAGAGGAGGAAGAAAATAAAATCGAGAGAAATATAAGGTCCGATAGAGAATCTACGTCACTCGAGAGACGGTTGCACGTACCAGTTGGACACCGAATTTATGAACACGATCGATGGTTCGCTTTGATGATATCTCTATCGATGTCTCGGTGGACTTTACCGGTCCTCTTCCCAGGCTCTCTTATCGGCTGCAGCCGAGAAAAGAGGGTGGGAGGACGGAGGCGAAAGATGACAGGCGAAAGGTGCAACGGTCGAACCATGGAACGGTGGTACCGTGGAATTGTAGAACCAGAACACACGGTCCCTCCTAGATATGCGAGGAATGATACCAATTTACGACCACCGACGAGTTTATGTTTTCTCTTCACGGCCCACATTCCTGTGTTCTTCTCGAACGAACACGAAATATTCGAGCGCGCGCCGCTGAATCCGCGTTCCGTTCCTTTCGCGCTATAAAAATCTGCCCGTTCTTGGATTACGATTATCCTCTCTGTCGCAGAGGCCGCTACGTTCGAGTCATATTTCACGAGATCATTGAATTCTCGAGCTTCGTATAGCCGCCCCGCCCGACGTTTTCCACATTTTTTCCGGCTCATCTTCTTAAATTCAGTTCCATCCGCAACAAGCGTAAAAAGCACAATCTTGTCTTTTCATAACATTCCTTACGTTGACCTTTCCAATTATAGCAACAGACGTTTGCCGGATTCGCATGAAATACGCTGCTACAGTGCTAAACTGGAATCTTTATGCGAAATATGAGCCGTTTATTTTGAGTCACTTCACCGTAATGTGAAAAGTGGTGATTTTTTAATGTTTATACGAAATTATTTATACTGAGAAAAATATCAGTATCCTGAGATAACAAATACAAGTAAATCTTCTCGAAAGTTAGCATCCATATTCTTAAACGTCTTAAAACGGAAACCCTTAAATATATCGATTTAAAAACAGTGACTTATGCCACTTTCAAAATAAACGGCTCATATAAAATTTCCGCATCAATTGTGAGAAACAAGATTTAAGCAGAAATTGCTTTTCTGTTGCAACAAGTTTATTTATTTTATTATTTGTTTATAAACGGGTTAAATCCTTTGGTATAATGAAATATAGAAAAAAATTATACAGAGCCGTCCTAGGAGGCTAGAGGTCGCGTAAAATTACATCTAAAAGTAAGAGGGAAAATGGAAAAATTTAGAAATGCAAATCTCTTTGGATTAGGAAATATTCTGTCGAGGCTGTTGAAATGACCATAATCGGTTCTACGGAATTCTGATCGAAGTATTAAGTGATGCCTCGGTGAGGTCTGCGATGTATTTGAATAGAACATGGATAAAATATCAGGTAATCTGTAGAAACCAAAATCTGTAAATCAAAAAGTACTCTGTGACGATAATAGTGGCAAATAGTCAAGATCGTAACGCTACATATTACACTTTAGTATACAGAATGCCATACCGAGAAACTGATGTTCCACACTTTCGAGTTTAGAACGAAGATAACGATGATGAGACGCCCAACAACGCAACTGTATTCTAGACGCGAGGGAACCAGGGAGCAGAACAAAGTTGATATGCTATGTTAACGTTACTAAAATGTTGAGAAGTTTTATTAATGAAACCGCGAGTGCGAGACGCAGAACTAGAAATATTTAACATGTTCGCTACCACCGTCACACATGTGTGACAACCACGATTTTGTATTTCACATAAAAAAACATCAAATGAATTTTGTGAATATAATTATTTAAAATTGTAATATATGAGCCGTTTATTTTTAAAGTAGCATAAGTCACTTTTTCAAAAAAATCGAGTTAATGGTATCTGTTGGTATATACAACGATACACACACACGTACACACACACACATGTCTACAGGGGCAATAAATAAAGGTTCAACCCCGAGCTTCATAAATGCAGGTACAAGCCCGACCTTCTGAGGGAATAGTATAAAAGGACTGCACGTTCCAGTGCGAGTAGCTACTTCCCATAGAACTGCAGAGGCGTTCGTCAGCCTAGAAGACGATCTGTCAGACAGTATCTCCGCGACTTCACATACAGTCACTTTTCTTCACACAAAGTACATTTTATATCCGCTAGATGCTTTATTAAACACTGTATCATATTTGTATTGCATTATTAGTAAATAAACAATTAGCAAATTCCAACAGTAACACTAATTACAATTGAACGGTATCATTTCATTTTTTAAAAATTTGCAATCAATAAGTTGAGAACTATTGAGATTTGTTCGAGAGAAGTTTTGCTAATTAACGGTATAACAAACATGTTTATTTTGAAAGTGGCGTAAGTCGCTGTACTCGGGAAATTAATTGCGGGGCTTAGTGTAAAAGAAATAGAAACGTGTGATAAGTGTGTGCGAAGTATTGTTTTGAATTATTTTCAGTATTTTTGAAAAATTTGTGATCACTGGACTTATTTTTATAAGTGCGAAAGAATAGTGCAGTTTTGTAAATTATATTATAGTGATGTGGCGGCTACCTCCAGACCCGCCAGCAGATGGACTTGATGGACTTGTTTAATTATATACCCCCAATATACCACAGTTGCTTAAAAAATTTGAAACAAAACACGATTTCCGAGGACTTAATCACTCCTATTGATGACGAAAATGAAATCGAACCGATGTATTTTCATATAAATTACTTATACTTATGTTTCAAAATGTACTAATTATTTTTGTATTTTATGAATATTAAAATAAAAAATACTTAAATCAAACCTTTATATTAAATATGTTCATGGTATAAATTATTATTATATATGTAATTTATTCAACAATTTTAGTAAATCACTGTCCTTTCAAAACATCACTTCAGTAAAATACGTCGGACAAAATTAATATATGTCAGTCATTTTTCTAAACTATTTATTTTGAAAGTGGCTTAAGTCACTTTACCGTAATTAAAAGTAGTGATTTTTTAATGTTTATACGAAATTATTTATACTGAGAAAAATATCAGTATCCTGAGATAACAAATACAAGTAAATCTTCTCGAAAATTAGCATCCATATTTTTAAACGTGTTAAAACGCAAACCCTTAAATATATCGACTTAAAAACAAAGTGACTTATGACGATACGATGTATTTAATATGATAGAAACAATAAATATAACACTTTGTACGCTAGTCATGCTGCTAGCAAATGTGTTAAGATGTGCTTATAGAAAGACAGGTCAGAGAAAAGCTCTTGCACTCAAATGACTCCATCGAGAAGTGTGGTATCATTTTCCGAAAGAGTGTCCATATTATTCAATTTGTTTGTACTTAATAATTTGTCGAAAACACGAACGTTGTATAAACAAATTATGTCCAGTATAAATAAAAAGAAACCTCCAGGCTCGAGTGCGAAGGTTAAAAGTTTTCATTTCAATAACCAGAACAGGTTGTTTGCAAATTGTTTTTGCATTAACAATTTGAAGGCGTTAAAGGCCGGCACCACCGATCATGCCGGCCCATCGATTATTAATACCGAGCATGTAAAACCGCGAGACTCACCCCCCAGCACGGTCCCGGAAATGATCGCTAATTAGATTCATCCGAATTGCCGGTCGCGTATTATCGTTTGTGCGGTCGGTGCCAAAATTATCAAGTCGCGTGGTCGGTCGAGTGGAGCGACGGATAGGGCTTGATCAGGACAGAGCAACGAACCAAACTGAAACCGAGGGACGGAGCCACCGGAAGTGCGGAAAGGTATGCCGGGGGCTCTGCGAGATGCGAGCATTACCTCCGCAGCATGTCGCTGCTAGATTTCCCTGTGGGCTCTAATCACGCATCGGCATCGAAGCTGCAGCCGCCCCCGCCGCGTACACCTGGGATCGGCGGCACGAGTGTCGTATAGCTGGCATGGAGGGTATCAGCGATCGTTTATCCGCGAGAATGTTGCTGCCTTTCCGAAACGTCCCCCCGTTCCCCGGCCCCGTCCAGTCACTGCCTGCAAATCGACCGAGAGATATCTTCTTCGTCCCTTGCGACGATAATCAACTGTTTCTACTAATTACTGCAATCTTCTTTCACCGATCGTTCCCTTCAGAGTTCGGAGCAATGAAATTTATGCACGTGTTAGAAGAGTTATTAGGCGCGGTATAAAGCTGCAGAAAGACTGGAAGAATTTTGGTGGATCGATTAGAATCACTAAAATAATGAACAAATGGCAATTGATATTAAAGATAAATTATCTAGTAAATTGAGGATAGATAGAATAAGAATAATTGCAACATCAAACATTGGAAATAATAATGTTACGATATATAAAGATTAACAGAGAAATGGAGTCGTGATCTTGTAATAGAGTGAAATCCGCATTCGAAAGGAGTAAACTTTTTGCGGTTTTTTTACTTTTTGTGTTGATACTAAAAAATTAATTAAGAAGGTTGTCTTTTATGGACACCGGCGTAACATTGATACGTTAAAGAACAACATTTTTTATTGCTCCTTGCAACTGACCTGCAAATTATGCTGCAAATCTTTCTTCTCTAAGCATGATTTAATATCGAAAAAACAGTGCTTTTAAACGTGCACGTCCTACAAAAAATTCCTGTCACAAAATTTGTCACTCTACGCCATTCTCCTCCGGTTCCGGCTAATTAAAAGTTCTAACACGGTGTCCGCGCGGAGCCACGTTCGACCGATGCACCGTTAACACCTGCACGTCTGAACGCTTACTGCAGCGTCATAAGCCAGATAGGTTTTCGCCGTTTGACTTACGACATACAGCCGCATTGTAGCCAGCAAACAGGAGTGAAATCGGTATTTCATCGCGTTTAGGTGTTTACGTGTTTATGTATACACGCGCATGAGCGCGATCTAACCGGAGGAAGCCTTTGACCGATCAAGCAACGTAAATTCTCTGATTAGGTCGAGAACAAAGGCGAGTCTCTAAGGAACCTTGCCTCGATCGTGAACCGATGCCCTGTCGGATAGTTGGATCGATATCCTCTATCGAATCTCGCAGTGGCAGAGTATCGGCAATGTACCGCTCGAACCTCGAACCTTCTTCGAACTAATAATTCACTGTGATATCAATTTTCGATACTCGGCGGGGCGACCCAATATGCAAACTCTTCCATGATTCCTTTCGTGCCATAACTCTAATATTCGTTTCTACGTGCCATGGTTCGAAACGATAAAGGATACCACATTCTCGGGAGCATTTGAAACTCTTTCAGGTGTCTGAGAAATTAGCTGGCACGCTACTATACGATGCTGCGACGAAAAAAGAACGCGATGCGTCGACTTTATTACATTTAGACAAAACGCACTTTGGAGAACGTATACTCACTTTACACTCAACTCTCACAGTAAACATACACTAAAAACAAACTAAACACACACGAAACGTATACACATGAGGTACAAGTCTGACCGTGCGCAACCTTCTCACGGTTTACCTTGGGTTAATCTAATGCCAGCGGCACATTTATCATTTAAAGTGCTGTAACATTGCAAGAAAAAATCGTAGCGACTTAATTTTGCCCTCGAATTAAAGTGAAAACTCGGAACTTTGCAACGTTGCGAACGGCACGCTCGAGAAAAATTTTCCCAAGTTCGTAGAGGTGTTAAACTTTACACTCTTTCTCGGTATCACAAGCATGCCCTCAGATTTAGGATACTACACTGCAGTAAAAATGCATAAAAGCGACTATTAACACGTTCCGTGCCACGTGTACCATCGATGGTACACGCTTGCATGTTTACTTAGTGAACTGAACAAATTGTTTACAAGAAATTTAGAACCGAAGAATCAATTCCCACCGCAAGAATGGGCGTTGATAAGTTTTTGTTACGTTGTTATGTGTACGAGAATTAATAATTGCACGTAATACATCAAGTTTTAGTAAAATATCAAAGTGTGAAGATTCGAGTAAAAAAAGCTCGGCACGGAACGTGTTAAGCGGTTTAAAGCGAGCAACGCGACTGGATCGATAACGATCAATGAGACATAGATCGTTGAATAGTGGCTTCTGAACCGAGGAGCTAGGAAAATCTCGTAAATGCGGCATGATCTTCCAAACTCGCCGGAAAAAGGGGACAAAGAGACGGCCGGATCGATCGACATTTGTTTATGCAAGAGCATTTCCTTGACCAGGACGACTTGTTCCGGTTCTTCCCAGCGAATCGTCGGTATGAGAAAGTTGGAGTCTGGCAAAGGGGGGCCGGATAGAAGGGGACAACAGCGAGAATGGTCGACTCGTTTCGGTTTCGTGTTTCCGGTCGGTCGTACGCGTCTATGTAGGCGGCACGCCTCGAAAGCGGTTGATCCACCGAACTACGATACCAAAGACGGTCTCCGGTCTGTGTCCGTAGTTTCGTTCATTCCCACGAAGGTATCCTTAGGATTGGCAAGGGATCGCAATCTTGGTTTTATCACGGAAATCTCAGTCCCCCTGTGTCGTCTGTTCGTGCAGCTTCTGGCTACGATCTCCGACCCGACGGTGAACACGGGCGCAAGACGGTCTTCTTAGCCTGCAGCTTTCATGGACGAGCGGTCCGAGAGTCAATATAAGACGCTGGAAGCCGAGACGATCGTATCGGGAGTTCGATCGATCGACGATTCGACTTCCTGCTCGTTCCCCACCGTCTGCTTTGTGATCTGTCGGCGCGGAATTCCCGATGCCTGCCTGTCGCGGCTGATTGCGGTAAACTCCGGCGACATTCGTCTAGCTGCCGACGCCAAACTAGCTCGCGGAATGCTCGATCGATGCCCAAGAAACCGATTCATGCTGACGCGACTGATTCGCAATTTTCTGAGAGAAAGAACCGGAGACCGGCCGGATTCGCCGGAGTATTGTTTCCTCGAGCAGTTTTACCTGGGCCCCGTGAAATTTCGGATCCTCCTGCGTTGACGAATTTTGATCTGCTCGAAAAATCTGCTGCATCCTCTGTCGCGCATTCGACGAAGCCTGAACGATTTAATTCTGAAAAGCAAGATTTTGTTCAAACTTTGTCCTCCTGTTTACGCATATACAGTGGGTCGAAAAGATATCGGCAGATCTTCAACGCTAGATTTACGATGCACCAAACGCAGCTGTTTTATATTAGTTTGTAGAGATAACGATGAGACATTTATTCTGATTTTTTAACGGGTGTTATTGCAATATTTGCCGCAAGTAACACGTGTATCGAACAATTAACTCATTAATGTATCTTTACGATCCGAATAATCGTAAATTAAAAACCCGTCATTTTGACGGGTGATCCCACGACCTTGCATTCTTTTTGTTAGGGCTAGCATACCAGCATTGCTAAGTTTAATTTTGATCGAAGAGGTACGAAATTGTTCCAGCTGGAAAAGTTACTTATTGTCGCACCGTTGGAGGGTCGAGGATTTTTCATTCCGATGATGACAGACGACCGGCATGATTTTTCGAGACCGGGCATAGACATCTGTTCGTCCGTGTCTGTGTCACATGAAAAGGGTAAGGCGGTAGAAACGAGAAAGAAGAGAGATTCAAATACAGCACTTTGCGACATGGCATCTTTATAGCTGCCGAGAAACTGTTATCGCGGGGCATTCCGGGATATGTAAAATTTTCATTTTCACTCGGAAAAGGAGACGACCCGACAACGAACGTATTCACCTTGCACGCCAAGTCATTTTTCCTGGCGACTCTCTGCAATCGAAACTTTAGATGTTCTATAAGAACAACACTTCTCTGCTTGTTGTATTTTGCCTGCGTTTCGCCGTTGAATATTCCTCTGATGGACGAGGGAAACGGTATATGTAAGCCGGAATAAATAGTTGCGCAGAGAAGTAAAAATCTTGTGCACGAATTGTAAGAAACAAAAGCTACGTGGAAATATATTTTTTGCCTTAGCGGGTTTAGCAAATTGAAAACAATATAAGAATATTCTTAATATCTTCCGAAGCTTCCACTGCTATTGATAATGTTGCGAATTACTCCATTTCTCTCGCGTCGCGGTATTTTATATATTTATGATAAAGAATATTAACTATAACACAACTCGATACAATTATATCTTAGATCTTTCAATTTGAAATGTTGCTCGTTCGTCGGTCCGATCTCGACTCTTCGATTGTCCGTTGGTAACACTCTTCCGTGGCAACCCCTATCTTCTATTATTCTTTAAGGAGTTGTTCACAACAGGGCAGTTTCACATTACAGCGACTTGATTTGGACAAGTCGCCGTAACAATAACATATTTTTTAACCGGTTAGAGTAATAAAATATACATTAACGCGACCAGCATGAACAGTCTCCAAAGTTACGTTTATTTTATTCATTGTATTAAACACAACGTATCCTCCGATAAAATGTGATAAATATATTGTCAAAGGAAAACCTTGTTCTCTCTAATACCATACTAAAATAACATTGAGCAATAATATAGTAAATACATTTTTCTCTAATAGTGTAGTCGGCGACCTGAAACATAGCAGACTACGTTTTATTCATATTTTGCTAGAATGTAGATTTGTTGTTCCATCAGATCTACAAAATACACGATTATCCGTTCCCGCGACACCATTAGTATTCGGGGTGCGTAAAAGATGGCTTCCTTCCGCGAGATAATATTCTTTAGAAGGAGTTCGGCTGCTTAGCTTATTCTCCCTCGCCCCCGTTTTTCATCCCTCTTCTCGCGCAGCGATTATTCAGCACGCTCCCGGAACGAGGTGTCGCTTTTACGCACATTCGGCCGATCAATTCGGCGAGTCGTTGCCAAGCGATTCTATTAAACATTGACACGCAGGCGCTCGTAAAACCGCGTTTTTACGATACTTCTATTCCACAATGACAGGGAATTTCTCTATCGAAAACATGTAACGTTATGCCACGGTCGTGTCCATTTATCGATCAGACGAGCTTATAGGTCCTTATACGCTTTGCGAAACGAACCTCCGGGCGACGAGCAGTTTAGGAAAGCGCGGAAAATATTTTGCAAATAGAATTTAGCGTGTAGGACAGACAGGGTCTGGTTGTGACATTTTCACCGAAACCTCGATATTACACGCGTTGTCTATAATAGAATAATCTGGGATTTTAACATATTTATCAGATAAAGCTTGAAGTGTGTACAGAGTGTCCAGAAACGGCGAGACAAAATTTGTACAATATGTTACTGGTCAAATAGAGATGCAAAAGGTTCGCATACAAAAATCCAATCTCTTTCAAATATTCCGTCCGTATTGTTCGCGTATCGTTCCGCGTAGTTGTTGTATTCTATAAAAATAATTGCATCCTACAAGTATAATTGTGTTCTACAAAAACAATATTTCATGAAAATAAAATGTGTTCTCTAGAAAAATAATTGCATTGTACGAAAAATAATTGGAAATATGTGTTCGCCTTTCGATCGGCGGTTACTTGAATCGATAGTTTTGTTTCGGGAAAATGAGAGAGAAAGATTCGCAGCGAGATTTATTGGGAGCAAACAAATTGAGAAATTTGTAGCGGGAGTTGGGACTGGGATTAGAGTCCGTCACGTGCACGGAGGAGTATAAATTTCGCGCCAGCTTCGTCACTGTTCCCGCAGAAATTGATTGCTCGGCGAAACTTCAATTTCCCAAGCATCGAAGAAAAGCACGCGGGCATCGGGGCAAAACCCAACAAGCCAAAGGCTCTAACAAGAACTAGGTACGCCGGGTCTGTGTTGATCCGATTCGCGACGAATAGAACCCGGTAATCCGTACGATATTAAACACACGGTTCTTCCCTTGGCCGTTATGCTCGAAATTGCTTTTCGAGATGTCTAAGAAAATCGCTTGCACAGGAGAGAGACAAATAGAGAGCGAGAGAGAGAGAGGCGGGGGGAGTGGGAGAGGGAGAGCTCGCACACACTCCCTTTAATCATGCGGGGAGTTTCAATATCTGGTCCGGGGTTCTAAGGAGATTAATCGAGAGACTCTCCTCGCTACTAGTCAGCATGGCATCCGACTGTGTCCAGTACCGGGCGCAGCTCGAAATTGCCAACAGGCAGTTAGTTAGTCACTGCTTCCACTAATCTCGCCGATATTAATTTGGATGCATGAAACGCGTGTACACGCACGCATATGCCATAATGCACGCGTGCATGCGTGAGCGCGCGCGCAAGCACTCGTTGCCAAGTGCTCGCGCGCGCCGCTAAGTACACCAAGTAGGCTGCTAAGGCGGCCAGCTGGCTGCTGGGCCGGCCATGATCAACTGTGCGCCGCATAATAAACGGAACTGTCGACGTCAACGCCAGAAGGGGCCAGGAAACAGGTGTCCTGTCTGCGAAGTCGTAGACAAGCAAACGAGCCGTCCCGTTAAGATGCTCCTGGACTTGAGTAATCACGCGTTAATAGTCGATTACTCGCACAACCGACGGACACTGACAGATTCCGCGTCTTCGGGCCTCCCTTCGTGTCCCAGTTTATTTTTCTTTCAAACTTCCAGTCTCTTTTCACCATCCCTCGTCTACTGCAGTTTAGAAACGGATACCAATGTTTCCTCTTAAGTAGGCCGGGCCGGAAGGTTGTGAAAATGGATCTATCATTTTCGAATCCGACCTGTTAAATTGTCTTTTTCAGCATAGGCTAATTTCAGTTGGTCCTTGTTCTAGATCATAGCTCGACGATGAAACGTTCGTCTTCCATACTTTCGTAACACGTTATCGAATGCAATGTACCTCCTTTGTTAGAAAGATCAAAACGACGCCGTTTTATGAAACTAATTAGGACGCACGAATTAGCTAGATGCCAATCATAAATATTACGCAACTTATCACTAAATTAATGTATTCCAGATTTGAGGACAACAGTGTTTGATAATGGATAACACATAATCTACGTATTCTCCGGCCACGAAAGGATGGCACGGATTTTGTCAGTGGGGTGCGGAGGGATCTGTAAGACTCTTTTTAGATATAGTAGGTAGATGTGATGTCAGACGGCAGGGCATAGGTTCCTGCAAGTTTCTCCGTATCATCTTTTCGCGGACGGTGAGTGCGTTAGCATTTCAAACGTAGGAGATAAAGTCCACTGTATAAAGAGAGCATAAAATCTTTTAGTTATTAAAGCCTCTATCCAGCTCTCTCCAAAAAGTCTCGTAATGCTTCTTATAGAAGACAATAAAAAGAAATATTTTCTCGGAAAAGTGCATGCATTTTAGAATATTATAATTAGACCGTGGATTTTATGCATTTATGAAAAGAATGGGTGAGTGAAACTGAGGATAATAAAAAGATTAAAAGGAATTGAGAAAAAATGTCGGTGCACTGTGATTTCAGCTTATTAAAATGATTGAAAGCAGTAGGAAGCTGGCCTTTTCTGTTATCGATGCAGACAATTTGATTTTCATCAACATTTGTTGCATCTTGAACTATGGACAGCTGCAAAATTAATTTGACGCATTTTACGAAGTTACGGAACCATGATGCCGACGATCTCGTGCTTCACATGAACATTTTGTAACGATTTCATCACCATTGGTACGCAGAGTCGTAAAACATAGTGCAAGAATCAAGAAGCTCGTAAAATTGTAAAATTTTACAAAGGCAGTAGGCGAGATTCCAACAAAGAAGATAGGTAGAGAAAAGAGCTCGGCCGAATTAATTTTTCTTTCGAATAACAAGTAATAATCCGCGTTAGCGAGAACATGCGACGCTTGAAGTGTTGTGACATCGGCATAGTCGAAGAAAGAAGAGCGGCCAATTTATTACGGAGTCCTTAATAATATTAATAAAGGGGAGACGCGGAAAGATCGAGCGCGTGACAGTGACGTGGGTATAACACAGTGTCTTCTGGATTGTTAGATGGTGTCCTCGCGACGATAACGTACGACCGGCCGCCGTATAATAAAGGGATCGATCTCCGTCGACGGCAGGGCAGGACCGTGAAATAATCCACAGGTGCACGGCAGATTTGCTGACTAATAATATTTGCATAAACAGTTGTACGGCCGCGAAGACAAGTTTAATTATGGCGCGCGGGCCCCTCGGAGACGACAGAAACGCTTTGAAAGCAATAAACGCGGTCCAGTAATAATCGGTTCACGATCATAGAGGCGGAAGGAAGGTTTAGACGCGTACCGGATGTCTCTGCACGGACATCTGTTATTCCGGCCGTCACTTCGCCCCGTATCGTAGTTCCTACCTGGCTCGTTTATCATCAGGATAGATATCTCGATTATGCCGGGTGAATATTGCGTCTATGTATGCGGGCGGGTTTATCAGCGCGCTGAATTTCAGCGGGATCGTCGCTTGATGGATCCATTCTGTTCCGAAACCACATCACCACGAAAAATCGCTATCGAAAAGGCGCATAATTCAAGTGGAAAATCGTTATCTGCCAGGAAATTGCAGTCTCTCCCACCGTGACGATCGAATGAGACTAGAATTCGCCATCGGATTCGCTAGGTCGGGTCGGGCCGGGAACGGAAACCCATAGCGCTCGCAAATAAATCTGTTTTTCTCCGCTGCGTGTCCCGTGGCATTCTACTAAACCTCTAAATCTATCCAGAACGCGGGCACAAAAGCGAGAGAGTGCAACGAGCATCTCCTAACTCGTTCTTCTCTGTACAAGATCGAGTAATTGGATTTGGGGAGGGGGAAGATGACCTCGGAGATATTCTGATTTTTCTAATTGACGATCGTCGGATGTGTTCTCCGATTGTTTCGTGTTTGTTGGCAACTCGGGCTTCATGGGCTGGAAAGGAACGGCGATAGGAAATCGATGGTCGATTGGTTGGTCCGCGAAGGCCGCCTAGACGACGGATAAGTACCAATTATTAGAGTTACCGGCACGTGTATAGTTCGTTACCCGATTAAGGTGGCTGAAAAGGAATCCGATAGGAATCCGATGAGTCTCGCCGACCGGAGGAAAAGCTATTACCTCTGCGGCACTGGCAAGTTACGGCTACACCGTTCCAGAACCGCTGTACAAATGTGCAGGCACGCGGTTGCTTCACTGTAATATTACCTGGTTGTGGGTATCGACTGCTTCCTGGAACACAATGTGTCCGATACACACGGTGTCCCGATATTCATGCTACGGTCAGCGATATCGGCAGATTCTACGCGCAAAAATCAAGCCGAAAATGTAGAACAACATTTTCAATACCATGCTTCGTCCTCGAGAAAATCGAGCTCGGAGGTACGCGAAGTAGACACGGTCAATCATGATCAGATATATCAAACATGTTCAAACCTGTCTTTTGCTTTCAGCAAATTCTATGTTGCCGGCTCAGATTTCATATAGAATCGCATCCTTGGATTTTGCCCTGGGTAAAAATTGATGACGCAGACAAAGCTCACGAAGGTTGGTAAAAATAATGATCGCATAATACGCTGCAACGATCATTTTAGACTTCCTAGGGATTGTTCAATTATATCTGTTCTTGCATGTATAGAGTTGGCACGATTAAACATCTTGTTAATACAATTTTGAGATTCATATCTGGCGCGAATCGTTTGCGAAATAAAATAATAATATTCCTCAAATATTTTGATGACGCATACAAAGAGAACAATTGAATAATTATGATCAATGAATAATCTCTATTATGCAGTGTTTGAAGATTCGTATTTTTTGTCAAAGAATAGAAAGGGATGCTTCCGCGTCGTTCGTTGTGACTGTTTAGGTTTAACAGTATGCAGGAAACAGAGAGGAAAAGAAGGTCCTGGGGATTGCAAAACTGTACGAAGACACGGCTTCCCAATTGCTCCTTACTTCACGGAGGGACACGACACCATTCTACTTTAAAATTAGGAACGAAGTAGGAATAAAAGCAGTGCCAATGAAATAAACACGAGATCCTCGCGAGCCGCCCCGAGGCGTTCTCGAATGGTATCGCTCCCCGCAAAGCCTGGGGATGTAATTTCTTCCCAAACTCGCTGGCATTCGAGTAGTTCCGGTAAAACGACACTTCGTGCGACATTCTCGGTCGAGGAAATTCGTTCGCCGTCCTACCCTGTCCCCCCGACCCCGTTCCCCAGCTTCAGCAATACCGTTTTCGCTTCTCCAGGATCTTTATGCCGCATTTTAGGGCGCACAAACGCACCGGGGACATGCGTCGCCAGGATAATTTTAAGGTACAGCCGACAGGGATGTCTATTTACCGAGGCGAACGACGGTCCCGTTCAAAGACGCCGAATCGAATTTAAATCAAAGATCATTGGATCGTGCAGAAGATGCTCCCTTCAACCTCGGACACTTAAAATTTTAAATCTGTCCACGGCGCTGGTAGAAACTAAATCCGATTACATTTGAAAATAAATCTAAAAGCATTCTTTTTTTATTATTCCCTTCTTGTCAGCTAGAATAAAATTCTGCTCCTTTGTTATCAATATTTAAGCCTTTGTTGTTGCGCTTGAACGAGTTTCACTCGCGATGAAAATTTCTAGTAATAACCTGTTAAATATGAATGGTATATCGTTCTTTCGCAAATATATTATGTTTACAACACTGTTACATAGCTACGTATGATTACTGTAAATTGTAAAGGCTAATGGGGCTGATAAGGACCTACGGTCTATTCATCTGATAATAAATATCAATGCTTAACACGTTCGCTATCAGCGTCACTAGCATACATAGTTACATTTATTTTATCCTCTTGTAAAATATGATAAAAATGTCGTCACACAGAGAAGTTGTACATTCTCCAAATATCATGCTGCGAGTTACCATTTTAAGTAAATATATATTCACAAAATTAATTTTATGTTTTTTCGTGAAATACAAAATCGCGGTCGTCGCACACGTGTGACGCTGATAGCGAACATGTTAAGCATTCAGGTAAAAGTAGGTACACAATAAATATAAATTCTTTCTTTTTTATCTAAGAAGTTATGAATGTAGCTAAATGTAGACACACGCAACCAATATCTTTCATTTTCTTCGAAGAAATTATTACAACCGAAGAAGTTGTAACCGTTGCAACCGTTTCGTGAAGAAAATTCTATTGCAAGGTAACGAAGCCAGGAACAGTTCAAGAATCTATTCAGCAAGCTAATTGCGCTGCTTCTTTCTGACTTGCTCTTCGAAGATAGGAACATAGACGGAGTTAAATGTTGGAATAGAAGCTGAGAGGGTGGCGAAGAATAAGGATAATATTGCCGCGTTGTTCGTGGCGAGAGAACAGAGAAAAAGCCGATAGGAAAAACAAAATAGCATAGAGAGAGAGGGGGGAAGAGAGACAGTGAGGAAGGTGAGGTTGTTTTGTTATTGTCTGTAAACGGAGGAACCAGGAACAGGGGAAAAGGAGGGCAGTTATAAATCGTAACCCCGCATGAATAGCCGTGAGAGGAGTGCCGGTTCTTTGCGCTTTTCTGTTAAATCCGCTTCGAATGGTTCTTCTCGAGCCTCTTGCTACCCTCGTTCCCTTCTTTCGCTGTTTCTCGGTCATGTGGCACGTCGATCCGTGAACCTGTGAAGGTGCCGAAGCGGTATCACCCAGCCGGAAGATCGACCGAGCTTTTTCCCTCACACCTTTCTTTTGGCTACCGCGAATGACCTGGTTCACGACTGATCCGTGTATCGAGACTATTCCCAAACCGACCAATATTTACGCTCCGTGGATTCTGGCGTTTACGCGCGATAATTGAACGTGTCCCCTTTGTCGCCCGTAAACTTTGTCAACCCTGTTCGAGACTCTGACACGATAAAAGATGCGCACGATTTCAATCGTTCCCATGGCCCTCGTTTGATACTGATAATGATGAAATAGGGCTGTTTCGAACAGCGTGCCCAAATACTATCTGCATCAAAACCAAGCAGACGCGGTATTGAAAATGACACGAGACATTAGGCTTAGAACTGTGAATACATCAATTACTATTCACTTTGAAACTAGCTTACAGATGGATCGATATCTTTCGATACCTATGTGTTCGTAATATTGTATGGTGCTTTGAAGTCAAGTATCTGAGGATCGCCGGTGGGCCGGTGCGAGTGATTGGCAAAATTGGATAGGTAAGCGTGTACGAGACAACGTTAATTTTGCGGACGATCGACCGTCAAAAAACGGCATTTCCCGTCGAAGTAACGAGACTCCAGGGAAGGGGATGCGGGATGATAATGCCGGAACGGGTGCTTGGACGGCCGCTGGTGATTTCGAGAGGAAAAAGGGGATAGAAAAAGGGAAATTCTCGGAGAGTGCGGCGGTTGCAAGAGAGGAAACGAGAGAAAGAGAGAAAGAGAGAGAAAGAGAGAGAGAGAGAGAGAGAGAGAGAGAGGAGGTAGGGTCTGGGAGAGGGAAGAAAGGAAGCGGCAATAGGAGAAAACTGGGGCAACCGTTCAAAGGAAAGAGCAATCGCCTGCTGCGGTTGACGAACGTGACTTTGCTTTCCTCGGCACGGGAAACGAAAGAGGAAACGATCTTCTTCTAACGAGTCACGAGTCGCGCGGATCAGTTACAAGGACCCCTGATCATCCAGAAGGATGATCGTTTACCGGGACAAAAACAGGCCAGCATCGCCTCTTCTCTCTTAATTTAAGTTGTTCCCTGTCCGTGAGAAGTGCCGTGCGCACTTTGGCCCGCCGAAGGCCCGCCGAAGGCCCCAAGAAAGAACCACCCAGGAAAACCCATCCGACGAGCCGTCGTCAATTTCATTACCGTCATTCCAGCCCTAGCTCCTTCACGCTGAACGCGCGGCAGCGTTCCCGTTTTTCGTTGATGGCTCTCTTCCTCCATCGCCCTTTCACCATTCTCGACCGAAATTCGCTGATCCGGCCGACATCTCGAATCATAATCGCTCCGGCTTTCTCGCTCATGCTGGCTCGATGATTATATCGAAATCCCTCCGTGATGCCTAATCATTCCATAAAACTCGATTCCGTCAGACCCACGGCTTCGAGAGATTGTTCGTTAGATCGACGATCAATTCTCCTTTGATCGAAACGAATCGTCTAAATTAATTGCATCCTCTGAATTGAAACGCTTACGATATTATCTAGAACTTCGGAGTGACCGCTCTGCAAAAGTTCTATTTTTTAAATTCGAATCATCTCCTGGTCTAAGCTGTGATCGATGAGCGTAGAAGAGATGATCTTCCTTCATTAATTTTACATTAGTTCATCCAGGTCATCTTTCGGTTCAAAAGCTTAGTGATCAATATGTATATAAAAAGCAATTACGTTTAAACAGAGCAGCATACGATAATAACAGCACGCTTTTTAAAAATAATTACGTATAATTTGATGCAGCAAACTCCACGTTCCAATGGATTAATTAGTGAAGCATTTCTTCGTTAAATATTCGCAGGAGAATAATTATTCTTGGTTCTCGAACGATTTCGTTTCACGCTGTTCGAAGCTGTAGATAATAGTATCGTTCTTATTGGCGAGCGTTGTTCGATAATGAACCGACGCCTCTTATTTCATTAAACAGAGGGCGCCGATCCATTAGAAGAGTCCAGTTATTCTGCAGGAAGCAGAGATCGTTCCTATCTCTTTAGCTCCCTCCCTCTCTTTCTCTCTCTCTCTCTCTCTCTCTCTCTCTCTCTCTCTCGCGCGCGCGCACGTTCTTTTTCCTCTCCGTCAACAGTTTCCGTTTTCTTTGTTCCGCCCCTCGAGCGTTTCGCTATCACGGTGGGCTAGTCGTTTGCTAGTCAATTTAATTACGTTCGACCCATCTATCTCTTTTAAAATGCGCCGGAAAGATTTATTTATTGAAAACGAAAAACCGGGAACACGTTACCGCACGAATTTACAGAAAAGTTACCGGACCTCGGCATTATTTAAGCTATTTCCGTCAGAATGTGTTTTTCGTTCGCTGATGTTCCCGGCGCTCTTTCATCAGCGCTTTAATAAAAAAGTTCGAAGCACTGTTCGGCCGTTTATAAGAATAATAAGTCTATTTTCGTGATAGAAAGTTTTTTAATTAAAAATTCTGGATCATCGATACGCCAGCATTCGTTTGTTCTGCGCTCGCTAAATTCGGTACGCTGCTGCAGACTTTCGCTTTGTGTGCGGGGACAAAAGAATGCTCCGTTTAGCAACTTTTTATGGAACAAACGTCATTCTTGCACCAGTGGTATTTCGAAAAAAATCATCGAAGAATGGCGATCGTTGGTCTCGTTTCATTCAGAGTACGGACGAGCCTCGCGAACTATAGATTCGTAACTACCAACCGATGCGTGGTCGTTCCGATATCTCGTGGCTTGATTCGTGATGTCCAGGCTATTGTTCCAGCAAGTTTCGCCCCACGGAAACTTTGGTAAAGGAAAAGATCCTGATTCGAAAGGTTCCCGAGGAAGGTGTTTCATTCGAGGACAAGTTATCGATTTTCGCGGTAATCAGTTGCGGAATTATAGGAACTTTTGCCTTTTGGGACTCGGCAACATTAAAGTTCCGGGATTCGCGCGCACCAGCCAGCCAGAGGAAGCAACTTTACGGTTGGTCTGCATCTCGGATGTCCCGTAATCTCGGGAATCGTCTGATCGTGCCCGCTCGATCGGGAATTCGTCGCGGTGCTCGAAATTCCGGGGGCGCACGTGCATATTGGTCGGTCGACGTGAAAATTCCCCCTAGCAGCCGGTTCTTTCCCCCACCTTCCGCCTCCCTGGGCCCCCCTGACCCCCTTCGGGACCCTGCCCTCGCCGCTCGTACACGAATAGCCGCGACTTACGAGGTAATTCCGCGGAACAAGTTTCGCAAGTCTACAGCCACTCCAGGACCCGAGCGTTCAGAAAACTTTTCTTCTGCTCGAATTTCTTTCCAGCATACGCGGCGACAAGAACCACCTCTCCCTCTCTCCCTCCCTCCCTCTCTCTCTCTCTCTCTCTCTCTTTCTCTCTCTTTTTTAACGAAATTACCAGGAATTTCGAAAATTTCTGCGAATGCAACTCCATCCCCTTCTATTCCTTTCCCGACTTTCTCCGGTGCCATCAAACTTTTTCAACTCCGAACAGAACCTGGAATACTTCTTAACTCCACCCACGCGTGTCCTTCGCTCCGAATGGACTGCGTCTTTTCCTTTGTGTTAATCTTTGATACCTGCAGCGACGTTACGCCGACAGGTTACGGCCCATTTCAACCTGCTCCTTGGAAGACTTCATCCATTATAACTTCTCGGCTTTATGTATCAGCGGATCATGGATTTTTTAACGTTACGTGTACAATTTTTCGCTTTATTGTTCTTTGACCTCAATCCTTTCTAATGTTCGCAGACAGAGCAATACGCCCATTCATATTTTTCTCTCCATTTCTAAGTATCAATGTTCGTGAACATTTAAACATATAACTTGTACACGAAGTTTTAATTGGTTCATCCGCATTTGCAGATTTTTCAAAGTTCTGTGTACCATTTTTTTACCGTATTGTTCATTTTTCTGCTAAGACACCTCGTTTTATGTTCTTCCTTTAATTTCTAAGTATCGATATTTGTATACATTCAAACAATTAACTTGTAGATATGAGGCATCAGTTGGTTAATTTTCAGTCTATTTTTCAGTTAATTTTCAGTCTATTCTAAGTGTACTGTACATTCTATGCTCTCATTTGACCGTAATCAAAATAATTTTAGCTACCAGCACACCACGTTCCATATTTCTCTTAAACTTGCCGGATATCAATGTTTATTATAAACAACTAATTTGAATATAAGGTATTAGAGGGCTCTTTTTAGCACCAGGACGATGGATTTTCCGTGGCCGCTCGACGTTCCTTCTCCTTTATTTTCAAGGCAGAACGACGTCGTCACTCGAGAGAGCACGTTACAGCCTCTACAACGTTTCTTCGTTCCACGATTCAGCAGGACTTTTGTGTAACTTGGTTAGGTTGGTCGTGGTGAGGAGCACCGGGAAATTTTAATTACGCGTCCAGGTCTCTTTTTTTCTAGAGCTAGTCGCTGCAACTCTTTCGACGAGCACGTTATCCTCCTGTTTGGCATTCGGGGTCATTGAGAAACCGATATACCGAATCGATTCGCTCCCCCGAATAGCTCTCGAAGGATGTTTCTCGATTTATTTTCCCAATTCCCGGGAAATCGAGAGAGCTCGACATCAAATATTAATTTCCATTATTCGATATCAGTTGTTGCTTAACGAAGCTCCTTTTTGTTCCAAACGTCTCGAGGAAGAAGTGTAGTCATCGATATTTCGAACACTAAGTGAATATACCAGTCAACGTAAAAAGTATTCGTACACCCCTTAAAACAGAATAACTTCTCTATAATTGGACCAAGCGATCTACATTTTTTTGGGATCTTACAGTTTTGTTGGACAGTGACACTAAAAAATTGTTTTCAAGTATTGACATTGGTTCGAATAATGAAAAAGTTACAAAAATTGTTTTTCCAACATATTTATCCGAGGCTATAACGTAAATTTTTTAAATGCATTCGGTTGATGCATAGTCGAGGCTACGGCGACTGAAAGATGTACAAATTACCTGGTTTTTTTTTGGTCGAATTTATACACCGACCGTAGAAACTCCGGTTCATCGAAAAGAGATCTTATCTTACGGAGATCGCAACGCGCTGCCTATCAATTATCACAGCCGAGTGTTACGAATTGTCGATTCATCCTAATACGTGACACGCTTCGGCTGACACGTAATTGTCGTTGGCAGCGGCGCTCGCGCGGCGAAGTCGAAGTGCTTTTAATCTAGAGATTTGTGTAACGCGCTCGCCGTACAATTTGCTGCCATTAAGCGATTCGGATACGAGTCCCGCGTCTCTCCCTCTAAGTTGAACCCAATTTCCTGGCTGCTTGAATGTTTCATTTATCGAATCGTCGCGCGTGAACAGTCCCTGCAACATTAATACCATCGCCTGCAATATTAACATCCCGCATCGGTAGCTCGTTACATTTCGCTCGAACAAACACCCTTCGCAGGGCGGCCGATATTTGGCCGGTGATCGGCGCAGAGACGGAAATGTGGACAGCGCCCCGAAGACAGCACCAACGACGGGGGAGCAACAAGCTTTTAATATTCATCGAGTTTCTTTTGGGCGAAACGAGGACGCAATTTTACAAGCTCTTTAATATTCGCGACAACCTCGCGCCCGGTCGGCACGATTCCGAAACTTTCGAAATTATTGCGGAGCTGCCGCAAAAATGGCGGCGCATTCTGTTGCCGGAATACTTCGGCAAGAAACGTAAGTAGACCGAAAGTTCTGGCGGGCAAAAAGGGCCGAAGAACCGCCGCCGCAGCTCGGGAACAGAAAATGCGCGAGACCCGAGAAAAATGATAAACCTTAACCTACTTCCGCGAAATATTTTAAGGGGCCAGAACTCCAGCCGCGAATTGTCCGTCATCCGTTTCCTGTATTGCCGTTGTCGGAGATCGAAGAGAAGCGAAGACAGCGGGAAACGATGCTAGGCTGAGAATGAGAGAGAGAGAGAGAGAGAGAGAGAGAGAACAAACAAGCGGGGGCGACGAGTACACTTTGAAAAACCAGACGAACATCCTCCATCGCATTTTCGCTAACCCTCAAATCCATTCTTCACGAGCCCCTCCGCCGTGGCTCCTTCGTTCCTTTGCGTAGCAAAAGGGTGAAAACCCTCGAGGCAGCCGCGAACTACGCAACTTCTTCGAGTAGCGTACTCATTCAATTACGGGATTCGTACAAATCGCAACTGCACGCGATAACCAGTTTTGAGAAAAGAGAGCGCACTTTGGCAGCCGGAAATCGATACGCCGCGAAAATACCACGTCGTCAGCTATTTCTCTGTTCGTAGCTCTTGTTAAAATTCGAAAGAACCCGGGCTGCTCCGGGGAATAAATAAAAGTATGTTCCATTGTTTCCTTGTGCGAGCGCTGTAACTTTGGCACCGAGTTGGCCAAAATTTTACGTAAATGTCGGATAAGAGATAAGGATCAACGAATCAAATTTTATTCGACGTTATCGAATACAAATCTAATCGAATGCAAATTCATCTCGATAAGAATTTTTCCGAATAAGATGTTATTCAAATAAAAATTCATTGGGATAAGAGCCTGTTAGTTAATCAAAAGGATTTGTTTGTTATTCGAATAAGAATTTATTTGTTACCCGAATAAGAATTTATATATTATTCGAATAAGAATTTATTTGTTACTCGAATAAGAATTTATATATTATTCGAATAAGAATTTATTTGTTACTCGAATATGAATTTATATATTATTCGAATAAGAATTTACGTACTACAGGAATTAATTCGAAAAATAATCGATTTGAATGAAGATTCTGGTATAAGTGTTTGTCCATAGTTCATTGATTAATTATTTCTGAATGGAAGTTTGTCACTTTTGAGTGTAGATCGATCATTGGTGTAAAATAAATAATCTTTCTTCGGGTACAATGGAAATCATAGTACATTCTACGATTTATAATTACAACACACCATATATTCTTAAAAAATTACGAAAAAATAACAGTGAACAGTTACTGATATTATTATTCGAGTAATCTCACATTTATTTATTTATTTTTGTAGGTGGCGCTGAATGTAAAGAGACGAACGATGTTTCTTTGAGAAGGATCGGGACCTACGATAGGCCAAGAAACAGTACCGCAATTTCGAATCGGACAGCCTCTGGTGTTTTCCCTACTATGGGTCCTAATTTTTAATTCGAACGAACCACGCTAATTGCGCCCAATAAAGCAACACCGCGTTCACGGTAGAGAGAGCCGGGCGCACGCGCTATCGTTATTAGAACCGTACGGTCGCGATTAATGGAACGTTTACAACCCATCTGCATGGAGATCGAAAAACATAACCGCAGTATGCGCCACGTATGATTTATCGTTTCGTGTTTCATTTACCGTCGTTGGATACATCTGATGCCGGTGATCGTTACGAGGTATTACGTTAACCCGAAGTTCTGATCCACGTTAACAGGCGCAATCGACCGCCACTTCGATTTCAGCCTCGTTCGGGTCGTGTTCGATCCGACAGAATTACAATAGTAATCGTAAATCCTCTGAATCCGAATCATTTGATCTGTCAACCATCCCTCCTATTTCTCTCTCTCTCTCTCTCTCTCTCTCTCCCTCCCTCTACCTTGCGTTCAAATTCAAACTCAAACTTATCGTTTCACACATTGTCAGCAATCTCGTATATTAACTAAGTAAGAAACTCCAACACGTCGAACTGCGATTCTAACATTCGAATTTATCGCAGCATTTAACTCCCTTAACTCCAGCTTAATCTTGTGCTTCAGTATACACGCAGACATCAAATATTGTTTAAACTCCTCGGTAAATATTCCCAGCAACGTGTTCATTTAGAGTGTGCACGGAAATTCTTTTTCAAGCTTACACGGAATGAAGAATTAAAAAATATATAGCATCCTCGGCTTCAGCTTATTCTACTTAATTCGCATGACAATAGTTTAACTCGGTTCGCTCGAACATTTTGAGTTCAGTATGAAATTTCGTTCACAGGAACTGCTTTCATTCCTTTCGTCCGAATGGGAACAAAAGAAGCATAACATTCATACTCCGAAATGAACCATCTAATAAAGTTAATTCGAAAGTAGATCGCGGCACGAGGCGAACCATAATTAGAATATCACAAGGAACATAAGTGGAGTAATCAGCTAAATTTAAACGCTTTTGCCTTTTACACTGGTAGCTGTTTTGCGTCGAAACGCCGTCGATATTTGATGAATTCTCGGGACAACTACACAAGCTTCGGATTTAATAAAAAAGATCTGTTAGATAAAGGGAAGCTGCGAAAACAGCGGGTGCGCGAAAAATTTAATATACCGATCCCCGCAGCTTTTGCGAAGTCGTTTGTGCAGCACGTATTTCAGAGTGGTCATAATATTGTACAAAAGGATCACACGGTTTTTTGCTTTATTTTAGTCTTCCCTTATTGATTTTTTTCAAAATCCTGACGGATGCATTGTGGGAAGTGGTTCGAACACCATGCGCTCGATCCTTTGACTTTGGATCGCGGGAATCGGCGAATATTAAACACAATTTTACAGAGCAACACAACCGGTTCCGCATTATTACAAAGCCAGTTGTTTTCACGATACTCGCGTATGCATGGAATTTTCCAACGGGAGCATTTCGAGTCGTGAAATACCTTCGCCGCTCCCCCATATTCTTCTTCCACGAAAACGTTCTATTTCTTCATTCTCTGCTTATATTCGTTTCCCGCTTACGCGGTAAAACGGGCGGATGGGCAGAGTAATCCGCCATAGACTGTTCAAAAAATTAAAACGTAAGGTGCACACATTATCTCACGTGTTCGTCGTCCAGAATTCCTCTGAACGCGAAATTAATTTTCACAAAACTTCCGATGCGTCTCCTAGAATCACAGCAAAGAGGTCTGTACCACGATATATTCATACGTACAGCGTTAATGTACAAGATTAATGCGCGAACTAATTGCTTCGAAATGCAGCGGCAATCAATCGCGTGTCCGTTCTCATTCCGTATGATTCTTTTCGTTTAATGCATACGAAATTCACACTAAACCTACCGAGCATTAAAAGTAACTGTCGCACGCTGTTTCATAAAAGTCAGAGGACTGAATTCTTTAACCCTTAAATGCATAGAGTCCCAAAAATGAATCAATAACTTTTTGCGCGGATACCCGACAACAGTTTTGATATCGATACATTTGGCTGAATGGCAGTGATTCCTTTGTCCATTGGCTTATCAAAAATTAACTAAAATAATGACATTTGACTTCAATATTTGTATCTTTCTGACATTATACCAATTGGCGCGCATTTTTGATAGCGGGTTCATTTACGTACTTTTGGAAGTGGATTATTTAGAAATATTTTGGTGTATTCGTTAAACAAACAATATTTTCTAAAGGTAAGGCTCTTATTTATTAATTTGCTAGTACTTTTGTCTATATTCCGTAACTATTATGTGTATGGAGGGCTTATTTCGTGTTGATGCAAAAATGGGACAACATGCACTAATGGTAATAATTACGACATGTATTTAGTACTATGCTTCCTTTATTGGTTTGTTGGTTTTGTTTTGGTGTGGTATGCATGTGGTTTATAATTTTGTTATAGATATGTCATACTAACTAAAGAATTTTTATGTCTATTTTGCATAGTGTACCAAAAATGAATCATTAATATTTTTCAATAAAAACCCTATAAGATATGACTTATAATTTTTTTTAATATTTTTCCCGATTTCCACTCATTTGAAAAATTATAACCCTATTTTTTAAATAAAATTCATTAATTCATGCATTTAAGGGTTAAGCTTTTCGCCATTATTCTCACAAGGTGTGAGAACAAGAAAGCGTTTTCATAATTTCAACAATTGTAAAATAAAGAAAAAAACCAAAAAAATAAAAATGGGCGTAGGCCCATTTGCATGATTTCGGTAGATTCACTGTTAAATTCATACGACACTCGACTGTTCCGCAATTCATTAAACGCAACCAAGTTTCATGGCACAAGAATTGTTTTGAATTGCGTGATTCCTGTAGAGGATCGCCTCAGAGTCAGCATTCGAGTGCAAACGTTGTTGTTTAACCATTGCGACAAGTTCGAGATTGATCTCCATTCCAGTAGTGACTTTCGCTGTCTCATCGAGAACAAATGATTGCGATGTAAAAGACGGTTTAGAGAAATCGTTTCCACGGTGCCAGTTTCAAAGACGGGAACATAGAACCGTAGACAACGACATCGTCTCGCTTTGTCTAGACTCCGGAGCAATCCAGAGAGGAGACGCGGCGCGGGTGGACAGAAGGAAAATAGCTTGTTGCATTCAGTCGAGGATAAGCCGTGGCGGGTTCCATCTTGTTTACTTTGTAGAACGGTCCGCTGGTATTTGGCTCTCAGGGGCCGTCCCTGCGCGAACACTGTAAACGTTTGACCCCTCGTCACGCCGCCATTGCTTTTATTCCGCCGTTGGCCTTGCGGTGGGTACCGTGAAATATTTAGAGGAATGGTCGAAGACGCGAAACCAGAGGAGCGCGGGAAATCAAAAATTCAGAAAGAAGCTACCGGATAAAAATTTCCGGGCAAAGACAAGCCGTGGCGCGTTTCTCGTCCTGTATTGAAGATCGCAGGCGGAATGCGCGATTAACTGTTGTGTACGGAAACTCTTCCTGCGTGACTTTTCTTTTCACATTTTCTCCACTGTTCTAAGAAGATCAGATTTATAAGCTCAAAATAAATAACTCATCGACGGAAATATTATGGAAAAGAGATCCGGCAAACTTAGTCGAGTCAGAGAACGCACGTAGCCATAATCCTTCTCTCTCTCTCTCTCCATCGCACAAATAGTTGTATTAGATCTACCGGAAAGTTCTGTCCGATAGTGTCACTTCAAGTTTCAATCCATATGCACACGTTGATTTGAGACATATATGACTATCTCTCTTTATCATTGCATTTACACGCATGTACTCTCCTAAATAAACTGAAACAAAGATGTCTCGTGTCATTATTAAGTGAGACGCGATCGTGAAAACATGGCTACCGATGATAATGCCAGACCACATGCTGCTTTGGCGACTCGTCAGAAAATCGCAGAGCTAGGCTGGGAAATTCTGTCGCATCCACCATACTCCCCAGACCTAGCACCCTCCGATTATCACTTGTTTCTCTCTTTGCAAAACTTTTTACAGGAAAAAAAATTCAAAACTGAAGCTGATGTCAAGCAAGCACTAGTTGAGTTCTTCGCCTCTAAAAATAAATCATTTTTTAAAAATGGCATTTACAAGTTGCCATCACGTTGGCAAGAAGTCATAAGTAACGATGGAAAGTGTATTCTACAATAAATATTATTAAATGTATGAAAATTGTGTTATATTTCAATTCAAAAACGGACAGAACTTTCCGGTAGACCTAATAGATAGCACATTTTGTGGTATAAAAGCGCCACGAATTCGTTCCTCGTGACGGTAGTATCTTAAAGACGATACCCCCAGAATTGTACAGGGTTCCCCGGAAAGAATCATCCGATTTCAAAAATTTATATTTTAAAAAATTACACACAGAAAATTATAATTCAAACACGAATATAACGGGAAAATGTGTGAGTTTTTGTTTACAAGTGTTCAATACGACTTCCTTTCGTTACACGTATGATGTCATTGCGATATGAAAGTTCTTGCCAAACACGGTGTAATGTATCTCTGGTAATTGTTTGTACAGCATCACAAATGCGTTTTTTCAGTTCATTTACACTTGTAGGTAAAGATGGTACAAAGACAAGATCCTTCACAAATCCCCAAAGGAAGAAGTCGCATGGGGTTAGGTCGGGTGATCTCGGAGGCCAACTGTGTAGAACCATATTATCGGATGAACTGCGACCAATCTAACGGTTTGGTAGTTCCGTGTTAAGAAAATTCCGAACCTCCAAGTGCCAATGGGGTAAAAAGTAAAACTCGCACATTTTGCCGTTATATTCGTGTTTGAATTATAATTTTCTGTGTGTAATTTTTTAAGATATAAATTTTTGAAATCGGATGATTCTTTCCGGGGAACCCTGTACATTACCGAATTCTTTGTGGTATACAATACTTTGCCATACTTGAGTTCAGTTTATTTCAAATTCACATCCTTTCGTGATTCCAGACGGTACACCTTTCTCGCCCGAAATGTATCTAATTGTCCTTTAACCCTTTCGCTACGGGCGGGTTCTCCACCGCGGTACTTCCGCTGAACGGAGCGCCGCGACATCACTGCACGCTACGCGACGCCGATCGTCAGCGGGAGTACCGCAGCGGAGAACCCAAGCTGCTTGAATGTTTTCGTACGAAAAAATTTCTCTCCAAAGGGTATTTATAAATAAAGGGTATTCCAGGATATTTATAACGTCTTAGCATGCGCTCTTTAATTTACAGTATGAGAGGAAATAACATTATGCAATATAATGCATCTTATGGAAGGCCACTATAGTGGCCCATAGTACCTCAGTGGCATCTTATGAAAGGCCACTATAGTGGCCCGTAGTACCTCAGTGGCATCATACGAAAGGCCACTATAGTGGCCCGTAGTACCTCAGTGACATCTTATGGAGGGCCACTATAGTGGCCCGTAGTAGCGAAAGGGTTAATATTTACGAGGATAACGTCCTATATAGTTGAAACAGTGATGAAAGAGACATTGGAATGTCCACTATTCTCCTAAACGTTGTCGATCCGCGAACCCTTTAAAAATGATGACTTCCCAGTGGTAAAACAGGGATTGGCGAGTCCACCGTTCTCCTTATCTAGTGGCGACCCAGCGATGCAGGAGCCAAACGAAAGTCCCCAAAACAGAGGATCCTCGGTCACGGATCATTGCCTTAACCCGCGGTTCGTAACGTCGTGACAATTAAGAACGTCCGGCAAGAAATTCCTGACAGGAGAAAATTATTAAAGACGCAAAGATCCCGTGGGAATTGCAGGACAGCGGCGGTTGTCGACTTATTAAATTTACCGAGCCACAAATTCCAGCCCAGGGGAGACGCTGGATTTGGGGTTCACGGCCGACCTGTATAACCGCGAGCCCGGGGTAGACGGTATAATGTACAACTTCAGGACCACCAAATTCCCTCCTAAATACCCCGCCTAACTGGCTTACTCGCTGCAGCTGGAAGCACGGCCAGTGCCGGGGCGCTCCGGCTCTTCGCCTTTCTCAGGCTTACGATGCACACGTGTATCACCGAAGGTTCCTAGGCCCGATATTACCGGGCAAATATGTCGTAAATACTCCGGCCGGTGTCAGCCTCCGCGCCGCCTCAGGAATTTTACCATTCCCCCGGGACAATTAACGCGCCGGTTCGACCAATAAAACCAACCCTCCAGTTTCATCCCGGACGGAGACTCAATCGTCTCCGGCTCGGACCAGTTCAAATATCTTCGATCGTTCGCAGATCGACGTGTAAGCTTCTTTGCATGTTTCGTTGCTAAATCATCCGTTTTGGAACACGAACGAAAAATCTTACGCTGGTTCAAAGCCCCCGCAACCGGATGAAAAGGGAATCGATTAGATCCGATCGATACTTCCCGAGATGAAAATTGATGAGCTCGGCTTGCTTTCGCGAGGCCGCCAGTTTCGCAAACATTGCTAGATTCGACTCAACTGTTGACAATTGCTATAGACGATTATCTAAAACAATTTGTACATTACGAAATTCGTTTCTATTTAATGAATTGGTAATAATCCCGATCTTGTATAACTATTAAAACAATTTTCGCGTTACTGAGTCTGTGTTTAATAAACACACACACACACTTTTGTGAATTCAAGTACGACAATGGGTAGCTGTTCAAATTAACATACAAAAGAAGAAGAAAGATTAAAAAGAAGAACAAATTTTCTAGATCACACGAAGTGTTTAAATACTGAAGTTTTAAAATTGCTTCGTACCTCGCATAACCCGTTACCGTACGATTTCCTTTGTCACTTCGGTAATTTTAATCTCTTTACCTTTCATAATTTCATTCCACCGTACATTTATTTTAATGCTCGAACAATAAATATAAGGAGAAAAGAATTTAATTTCGACCTCGAAAAAAGAGACGACATTCGTGCTTAACAGATTTCATTGAAAATGTTTCACCGCGGGACCGACCCGATATTAGATGGCAAGTGGTTGCTTCGGAGGCCTGGAATCGATCTTGAAAGTGATCGATACGCCGTTTAATATCAGTCTCAAGGTTCCTCATTGTCAGAGCCCTGTTTCGAACTGGATTTATCGTCCACCCTATCTTTTTGCTGGCAGTCGCCAAGATGCCGGACAGCGTGGCGCTCCTCTAGATCGTGGAAGGGCCGAGAGGCTCTCCTGATCGACGGCAGGAGAAAAGGTCTCCTAGCAGCGAGGTTTTAAGTAACGGAGCCCGCCCACTCGTGCTTTCCTTAACGAACTTGGAAGGATTCGACACGGGTCGTGTAAAAGGAAGAGGGGGAGTCTGGCTCTGTTTTAGGCGGTTAGGCCGAACGAAGGGGATAGATTTGAGGAAAGTGACGGGGAGAAAGCGAGGGTGGCGAAGACACGGTCGGGAACTAGAAGGAAACGAGGCGATCCGAATACTACCGGTGGAAAGGAAGCAAAAAGAGGGCGAGAGGCGGAGAAGGGACGAAGGGAGAAAGAGAGAGAAAGAGAGAGGGGGAATGAGGAGACAGCTTACCATCAAACCAGTGGAGGGCCAGAGAATAGAGAGACAATACAGTCAGCAGCAGACGCGGCAAATTGCCCGTTAATAATCCGTACCAGGACGGTGGAGGGTGAAGCAAAGGGAGGGAGGGAGGCTCAGGCAGGAGAAAGGGTGATTCGTGGGTCTTTCTCCTTCTCTCTTTCTCTCTCTCTCTCTCTCTCTCTCTCTCTTTCCCTCTCTCTCTCCCCTCTCCGCTCTCTCTCCTCTCCCGCTCTCTCCCCCTCTCCCGCACTCGTTTTCGTCGAATCAACGGCGCCGGATGAAATATTCCTCTCTGATCCGATGTAATAGCGACGTCGTGCTTGAAAATTCTCCTAGTCGTGCTCTTTTCTATCCCCGCCACTTTTTCACCATTCGCTCTCGCCCTTTCTCCCTCTTTCTCCCGTTCTCCCTCTCTACAAGCGCAGCAACCTCGAATGGGTAAACTATAAACTGGAATAGTGTTGCCGTGTTTATGCCGCCACGATAGTTACCTCCCCGGATTAGATCTCGCCACGAACCGTGCAAAATAAACTTTCAACTAAGCAAGAATAGACGGATGAACGGAGAATAATAAACCATGTTTGCGCATCACGATCGCCGTCAGTTTTTTATTGTTTCTGGAAACGGTGATTGTCCAATGCATTAGCCTCTCGTGTTTGACCAGCGTCTGCTAACTTAATTTGCCCCTCGACGTTAAAGAGGTTAATCGTTGATCAAATAGAAGTCACGTATAAGAAATGCAGTGTTAATTGAATTAAAATTTCAATGTTAGATATTAGAATTTTTTCGCGATAACTAGAGATTGTGGATCTTCGTGGAAAATAAAAGTTGTCTGCAAAGAACAGTATAAATTAGCAGAGGCTGTGTACTTAACTTCTTTCAATCTTGTTACCCTTTTAGATGACGTCAGCTGTTAAAGCGAAGATTATATCACTAGCTGATAAAAACTCAGTACAGAGACTTTTCAAATGAAACTTTGCATTCGAAGTTGAAGTAAAACTATGTCCATTTAGTTGAGCTACCAGATTCCTACCCCATTCTTACTTCTATCGCTGCTTCGTCATTGGGGTAAATAAATAAAATATATAATCGGGAATATAATAAATATTATATTATATTTTGTTGCGTTTTCGAAGATGTTATTAGTCTTTTATTTACCCTAAAACAATTATTTCCAAACGTAAAGCTTGCACACGTATTTGCAGCTTTCGAATCGGCTAAAAATCGACCCCGCGAAACCACTTGCACAAGTTGAAACAGTCTTTGAGGGTTAAGTACAAACAAATTCAGCAACGCGACATTGATTTCCACTTACGCTAGGTAATTGTCAGCATTGCCTCCGAATCGCCATCCGAGGGCAAAGGATTAAAGACGATCGACTGATCGCCGGCTGGCGAAACATCGGGGAAACATCGGGAAAACATTGGCCGACGGTCGAATGTCTGGACGAGTAATGAGCATCCCGAAATCTCTAATATTCCGGTGTCATTGACGCATCGGTCGGAACAGCGAAGCTGACAAGCAGCGGATAGAGAACGGCGAGCTGTTACCTCGCGAACAGGCCGTATTCGGCGGAACGTAACGTCTCCATAAAAGAACGGAACGAAACTCGGGGGAATGCGGTTTATTCGGCTGATATTCCGTGTCTGGCAGCGTCGTTTTTCCGGGGAGCCACGGCACAACAGCCGTCGCCGTAGCGAGAAATGATTTATTTTTGGCGCAGCTGGCGAATCCAGCCCCGGCAGCCACGAGAGACGCGAGCGAAGCTGCGCGCCGGTACACGAAAGGGTAATTTGACGAGATTTTACTAGCACGTGGCAAGTTAACGAGGGAGCAGTTGACCCGGCTGACGGTATAAAGACACGGAGCTGTGCCCGGCTGCGCTGGGCTACGCGGCAAATTACAGGAAGGTATAAACCACCAGGCAAAACTTGCTCGAAACTTGCCGTCGCAGCGTACGTGACAAATCTTACGTCGCTCCACGCAAGTGTGTACAGACCGAGTGCAGGCCCGAGTACAACCGGGGTACAAACCGGGCACAGGTTGTACCCTGTTCTCGGCTCGGAAGCATTCCGCGCAAACGACCGAGGTTAATGAGCACAATGAAGCCATCTTGCCAACTAACTGCCCGGCAATATCGTGCCGATCTTGGTCCACAGGTTGCCGGCGTCTTCCAACTTGCCACGAGAAACAACCACGCGTAACCAACGATTATTAGTTCCACCTTTCGATCCTGCTCGAAGCATGAAGGAGAGGATGCGTGGGATACGCTTGGCAGTAGCCGATTAATGCGCAACAAGAACTTTAACCCTTTGCTATAATTCTAATTGCTCCGCTGTCCCCTCTCGTGGGACATCGTAATTCTAGCATATCACTCGGATGTCCCCTCTCGTGGGACATTCAAGTTTATTAGTGATTACGGGGAATTGAGTTATTTCAGCGCAACTTTTTGAGCCATGCGTGTTTCCCTGAAGTTTTCTCTTGAAATGGCGCAAGAAATCAAATCAAAATATAGTAAAATTACTAAGATATATACAAGAAATGTCAGCGAGTTTTGACGAGAACGTGAGAGGCGTGCTCACGACGGTCCGAGCAGTTCAAAGACGCCACTTGAAAAGAGTTATAAGGCAAGTTTGTAGAAGAAAGATCGGTATGCGAACATAGCACGCACTGTATAGTGAGATTTATAATCATAAAATCTGGAGGAAAAGATTTTCAAAGCTGAACTCGGTCTGGTTTGAAGCGTCGAGCGGTATAGATAGATCTAACGAGTGAGAAAATCGGGAAAGTGATTCTTCTCTTGGTAAATAAATTGTTTGGTAAAAGTTTTTTTGGTAAGTATCATCTTGTGAGTTAGTAATAACAATTAGAAATTTTCAACCTATGTATTTATTCATATTTTTTATTAGAACAATGGCAAAACGTTCAAACACGAACGAGTCTCATGACACAAGTAGTAGTGAAGATGAGCTCCAGATAGACGTTTATACAGATATGTTAGAAAGACTAACTGTAGAACGTCTGCTTCTACAGTTAGCCTATCGTTTTGATAGCAGTGATACTGATATCGTCCAAGCAACAAGGCGACGAGAGAAAGAGTTCGCATAGATAGCGATTACAACAACGAAACAAAATTATAAAAAATAAAATATTGATCTTTTTGCAAATTTCTCGATTTCAGCCAACTTCATATAAGTCCAATATCATTATAATATGTTAGTTAGTTCCAAAACCATACTAAATAGTACGAGGGTCTGTAAATGCCCGTTTCTGCCGAAAAGTGGCGCTGAGTAGCTGGTAGCCAACGTCCAGAATGGTTCGGAGTGCTAAGGGTTAATACAAACTTTAATGAGAAATACAGCCAACCTTCCTGCGACACAGCTGATCCCTACCGTCGAAACCCTGTCACACAAAACATACAGCTAACGTAAATTATAGAAATAGGTTTCTCGTTATATGAGCGTAGTCCAGTAACTTTTTCTATTTGGAAACCGTGTTTTCAAAATGCCGCGCGTTGTTTGAAGCTTGAGTGTACAAATTCGGGCCGGTCGGTAACTAGTGGTACAACTGGGGCGGGGGTGATTCTAGCTACAGAAACGAGACAAATACGTGAAATTAACATTTTTTCATTTAGGTCAGGCATGGACGAGTCATTCCGGCCGCGAGCCACAAGCTCCACTACTACTACTCCATGTACATTGTTACCCATGACATGGACAGCTCCGCGTAGAGCATAGAAGAAACAATGTCATATCGTTTCTTCGTTTTCGAAAACAATCGGTTTAAAAAAATAATACTATTGAATAGGAATAAATCGACACGTCTGTCCACGACATACCAATTCTACTTCATGCCATACTACAAGCCACGCGAACTTGACGCATTTTCCAACTTATTTTTCTGGGAAACGCGGTATTAAATGAAGAAATATTATTGTTTTTGCATGTAGAATGTTTCTTCTTTTGGTTGTACCTATCGGTTACCGGCCACGCGGTATAAATGAATCATAATTGCCGCACATACAACCGAAAGTAAAGAGCCTCCGAGATTTCTTTCAAGTGTATCGATTAATTGATTACTGCCAGTTTAGAACAGATCGATCTAGTTCCTTCCGGTCTCCTGTCGAGACCCTGTGCTTTAAGAAAATGCGAACACCAAAAGGTCTAAATTCTGCGGAGCTCTCGGACAATGAATTCTTCGAAGGGCCACGCGTCGACGAATAACACGTCAGCGCCGTTTCTTCGTTTGACAGATGATCGATTCAAGATCCTGTATCACGGTATCCAACGAGTCCAAGTATTCCGTCCGGTGGGAACGCGGAAGGATAATGCGGTAACATTTTGCGGCGATGAGCGGGGGTTAACGAGTACTCGGCTGCGAGGGAGACCGGGTCGGGCCGGGCCGGGCTGGGCCGGAGCTGCACCGAGGGTGCAACACGCCGGAGAAAGACGGAGGAAGAACACGTTGCCAGTTAGCGGCACTCTGTGCGATGATAGTCCGCGTTAACGACCGGCGAGAGTTACAAGCCTGCGAACTGGATGGAAGAGACGAGATCAGACGAAACGAGACCCGTAGGCTGGCTAGCCTTAATTGCTGGCCAGGGATTTACGAGAGCTAGGTGCCAAGAATATAAATATTCTCGCAGAATAGCCGCTACGAATTTCCGAGCACCGTTTAGCCTTCCATTCTTTCCCTCTTCCCAGCTCTTTAGCTCTACTTTCGTTGTTCCGACAGTCTCCAGTGAGACCTCGAGTGCGACGCAACCTCTAACGTGGCGATCCTATGCATCCTTGACCAATTAAGGCTAATTAGCAACCACAGGGATGCCGTCTCTGCCAGTACGGTATTTGTATTTCTCCGGGTGCGACGCAAAGGACAAAGTCTTCTCCCATCTTAAATAGCCTCAACGATGGCCACGTGCAAACGTGTCAAGCATCCTGCGTAAAACATACGCGGAACGGGTCGGGTAAGAAATATCGTAACGAACGAGTCCAGTGCCTCATTGCGCACGACACAATTGCCGGCCGGCGTTTTTTCCCGAAGACTTATCGCTGAAAACAGTAGTTAGAATCGTTTGCAGTCAGACTACCGTCGCGCCGAAGGGAAAGTAGTTGGAAGTAATTTCCAGTCGAATCAGACAATTGCAACGACCGCGGGAGCCGGTTAACCGACTGCAAGTCACGCGACGAGTTATAGATGCATTGTCGTGCAACTATCGAAAGGTTCCCGCGACTGGGAACGAAGCGGCGTTAACGTCGGTTATGACTCAGATTCTATTTTAGCGAGAGGGTTGTTTTGTCCGTACGTTCGGTTAGTCGCCTAACGTACATGCGCGACCGAACTATTGTACGCTCGATTCGCGCTTCCTACGGCAAACTAATGACATGGAAGGGTCTCTAGTAGTCTTAGAGAACTTTATTTTTTGTGTTGCACTCTCTGCGAGCGCTGGTGGAAGAATGCTCTTCCAACGCTGGAAAGTCGTGGAAGAGCACCATGGATGGGGGTAGATTGTTTATTATTGGTCAAGGCACGAATCACCCCTTGGAGGGGGGTGTCTGCCTTGACCCTTGTTGGGGCCTGAGAGGGTTTCCCCAATGGTGGGACCTTTTTATGGCCCTTGTCTCTGGACGCAACAAGGGTTACGGCTCTCTCGACGAGTCGTTCGATTACCGGATTGGAAGGTACGATAATCGAATCCGTATTTTCGTAGCGCTACTTACGGTTTAGGTATTGCGTTCGACGCTGAACGTTTTGCTCGACGGTCCCTTACCTGCAACAAAAGGAAAGCGCGTTCGTTAGAAGCGTATTGTTTAAATGTTCGCGGGAATATTTGCGGAGCCGTAATGAGCGCAACGTTAATTGAACATTCCGAGACGCAGGGGCTGCAATTATAAGGTAAAAAGTAAGAACGCCGCGGCGTGTTTTTACCGTGGTGTTCGGTGACCACTTTAAACGGAAGCGACCCACGGCAAGCACGCGCGAGTTCCATACGGGACAAATTGGTAAAGTGTTCCAGCTCGCCTCTGCCGCCTTTACTGTCAGTGTTGTTGAGCGAGAATCCCTATTAGCCTCACTTGAAGATAAAGAGCTTAACTTTGAGCGCGGCACCGCTTTGACACTTCCGCGGACGTTTATTCCGGCCTAAACGAGTCCGAATAAATATGCGGCAAATCGTCGTTGTCGTCGTCGTCGTCGTCGTCGTCTCGCATACAAATATGCGGAATAAATATTCAGTGTCGGCGATCGACCGGCTTTCAGCTCTTCTTTTTCACTCCTCCCCTTACACTTCAGACTGCATTGTTATCGCGTCGGAGCGGCGAATGAAGCGAAAAACGGGATCGGTCGGCGTGCAAACGGAACGATATCTACTCCACCGCGTACAGCGGGAAAGAGTTTATTATCGCAATCGAAGACGATTCGAAAGTAATTCGTCCGGATTTTATATGTCTGTTGCGATATTCAGCGCGTAATGTTACGAGCAAAATACAAGTAATCTACCGTGACAGAGTCCGGAGGGGAGCGTATGGATTCTGCTATTTGTTTGATAAAAACTGTAGAATCGAGATGAATTTCTAGTTCAATCGAACCCGCGCGAGCGAGCCTTCGAAAGAGAACGATCTATTTGCGAGCTCTCCGCAGAACGGAAGATGAAAACCGAAGTATAAAACAACGAAATCGTAATTCATTAGTTCGGTCCGATAATTGAAAGAGCTCGCAGGCGCAAGAAATACAAGAAATGTATTTCAATACGAGAGGAATGGTTCGTCGATGGCGGAGGGATAGCGCGGGGGTGGCGCGAGGTGGATGGGTTGGCTTCGTTATATCTTTTAATTTCATCGGAATAATTTACGCGGTCGTGGACTGATTCTAATCTCGGCTCGTCTGAATACCCGAACAGCATTAATTGAAACGTCTATTTCATAAGCCTCATTTTCCAAGAGAAAAGATAACTGTCTTTCCCCATCTCTCTCTTCCCCCCTCTGCCCCATTCCGACCGTCTCTCTCCTTTCGGTCTCTCTGGTCATTTTGTTCTCGCAGGTCGCCTCTACACGACAAGAGGGAAAAGATACGAATTAATTACTTCGATGTCTTCCGAGCCAGCTGCAAGTTCAAATTCTCCCGGGACAGTAGTTTATCTTGATTACCTTTACTCCTTTAGACTTTAGTCCCGGATTAAGAGGGATGATTGAGTAGCCCGCACGGGCTACGGCACGTCTCAACCCTCCGAGCTTTTCATATTATATGAAAACATTCTGTCATAGTGATTTGTGCGGCAGCACCGCGCCTGCTTCAGTCAACGACGCTAACGAAATTAAATTTCTTTCGACTCGTCGACTTCAGAATTCCAATTATTCCTGTGGCTTTCTATCGCTTCCCGCTAGATCAAGCAAAGAATATTCTGATAGAGAACTTGCGAACGCGTTTCAACGTCTGCAGCAACTCATTTAACTTTACTATCTGCTAGCAAGCAAAATTTATGGGAAACAAATAATTTTCACTTGAGAAGTCGAATCTGGTCGAAACAAAGTAAATAATGACATCGAGAATTCTCCTTAGACATTTTTCAAATAAATAACGAAATCCAGGATTCCCTTTTCTCAGACATTGTTAAAACAACTACTGAAATCGAGAATTCTTTGCCAAACGCCTTGAAACGTCTCGTACAACTGCATCAGAAAAATCGCGCATTTTACTTTCTACATCGTCGTTAGCCTCGTACAGCTAGAACCAAGCTCGAGGTTGGTTTTCAACTTTTTCCCTGGAGGAGGAAACGCGGAAGATCAAGTTCGCCGGCATTATAATCTATACGGAGGACGGATATCACCGTAGGTCGGGCTCGCATTACGGCCTTGTGTAAATACAAGAAGGCCGGGGTGAATCTCGTGTAAATTAATTGTCGGGGTTTATCCCGGGCAAAGTATTTTTCACTTGCGGGGGAAACGCGGCGAGAAAGGCGGCCGGAGAGCATCGGTCCTCCGGACGGCCACTTTTTCACGGGTATCTTGAACAACCTTCGTCTCGCCGGCCACCTTGCGCACCCCCCCCGCAGCCCCGACGACGCCTGTAGACCCCACCGTTGAAAATAAGAACGCGGAACGCGAGCAAAGCGTACCGCGTTAATTTAAACTTGCGTGCAGGATTTCGGACTTTTACTTTCGGAGTTTCCGCAATGGAAAAGGCCTCGGAGAAGCGGATGGTAACTGTGTAGAGGTGGGGTAGGCAGTAACGTCGCGTCGGAGGAATAGATTGTCCCCGTTTCCCGGAACTCGTTACGTTTTCGTCGCAGGGAATTACGGCACTTTGACTAAAACCGGTTAAAGTCTGGTCCCGGAGTTGCGACTAACGGGCCTTGATCCTCGTAATCTCGTGGAACTGAAGACACCTTCTTGTAGTAGTTTCATAATTTCATTGATAAATGTCTGCGTCGTTTAGCAGGGGGATCGGAGGCTGAAGTTGAAACCGCGCGCGCGCGCGCGCGGAAACGACTGCGGATACTGTGTCGCCGTGATACACACCGTCGCGGTGTCGTCAAAACATTTTCCATCCTGTTGAGCGAAACTTTTATTCGACGGTTCTTCGTCCGGTCGAGAGGAAGAAGCGTCTCGCGTTATTTACGCGTGTCTCGTCCAGGCAATTAGCGTTCCGAATACCATGTGAAAAACCGTAGATTAGCGAAACGCGGTAGAAGAATGCACAAAAGCGAAGCGTCGTGGTGATGTCGCCGGCCGGGTAATTAGGAACAGATCTTGTCGCAAAACCGTCTTGCCGCGACTAATTAAACGGCGGTTAAAATCGAATTTCGGAAACTCGGCGGGGACACGGTGCGTTCGTTAAAGATCTCGCGAGATCAACGAGACTTTATCTCGCCTCGACGGGCGTATCTTCAATTTTATTTCCTCGTTTTCTTCCTTTCGGCGAACGCGGAGAAGAATGCAAATACATGTCGCTCCTTCTGGCATTATACGATGTCAAGACCGTCATCGATCCTGCAAATATTTGAGCTCTCGAGTGACGAAGGAGGGAAAAAAGACGTCGAGGAAAGGAGGATACTGTATTTCGGTAGATATCCGAAGTAACTCAGACAAATTTGCACGAAACTTACGGCGGCCGCGTACCCGGTGTGATAGAAGGATATTTGAAGAATAAATTTCCGAGACCGGGAGAGGATACCTTTACCATAAATATTTAGCTGTGAAAATGCGCTTCTTAGAATATCCACGCGGCCTTCGAGGAAACGTTCACCGATTAAATGCTATCGCCAGATTTTCCGGACGTCGAAAATTGGCAAAATCGATGCCATCGCCGCGGCAGGATACGTTCGGTCCCGTTCTTGTAAATAGCTTCCCCGAGGAACGTTGTTCTCCGGTGCAAACTCGGTTGTCTCCATTCCAAAGTGAAAACAGTAGATCAACTCGACCGCTTGCTTTTATCTATAACACTCTTTACCCGCAGTTTCTAGTGAAAACTGTCCGATAAAACAATATCGAGACAAGGACCGTTCACCGGGCTCTTCTGTGCCCCAGTTTCTACAAAATTGTCCTCGTCGGCTCATAAACTATTGCGCGATAAGCTGTGAAAGTGCTGCTTCGCTCATAATTCCTTGGTCCGGTGTTATAAGCGATCTGTTAACACAAAAGGATGAACGGTGGCAGCCGTATACGTACTTAAGTACATACAACTTCAATTTCGTGTTTAAAGCTCGCAGGCTATGTTCGCGATCTTGTTCAGATGCTAAACGATGTTTGTATTATACACCGCATCACTTCCTAATTATATGTGCCAGCAAAATATTGTGTTGCTTTACTTCAAAAGAACGGGTATAATATAAACATTCGTTTTTACCTGTTGAATCTTCAGATTGTAGTTCAATAGGGATGTTAGATAAATACGTAAAATAAAAGAAAGCGAAATATATTGCGTTCACAGTTTTAATAAATAAAGCGTTACATAGTAATTATTAACATTGCATCGTTCAAAATAAAGATGCAACGTGCGTGCCCAAAGTATATATACCATATAAAGTAAATGTAAGATAAATATTCCATATTTCCAATTTAAACATTGAAGATATAAATTATGCTGTGTCCTTATACAGCTACCAGCACGAAAGTTTCGCACTACTTACATATTTTAATATAATTTCAGACACATAATAAATAGAATAAATATTATTATTTCAAGGTCATATAATGTAAACATCTACATCAGTTACACGATGCATGCAAAAAAAGAACATCGATAACCTTGTAAACTTCGAAAAAAATGACCTCAGAAAACGATATTTTTGCAACATAATGATTTCTTCGAACCATTCAAATAGCATACGAGATATTTGTTGTGCTTCCACAATTAAAGGAGATACGTAGGTGGCCTTATTTAAGCCTCTGTACAACCTCTATTGTGCTCTATGGACGCTGAAATCGAGGAGAAATATAATTGAATTGTTCGAAAACCAAAAGTTCGTAGGAAATTTTTCGTTTTTGTTTCCAGTGTTCGAGACTTTGATACATTCAAAACGATCCTCTGCGCAAATAATTGGTATTCTTCCGAAGGAGCGGGATCGTCCGGTGACCCAGACAATAACGAACGAGTCGTTTCTTGCTTGTGGTGCAGAAGAGGACAAAGCGGGGGCTAGAAATTTCCAAGAGAAAGTCGCGGTCGGCCGCAAAAAGCGGCTCACCTTCTAAAACAGCCGGGTCCGGTGCACACCACAGCAGATTTAATGAATGAACAAGCGATGGGAAAAACTTCAAAGGATGGCAGAATAGTGCTCGGGAGGAAACGGAGAAACAGTAGAAAAGAGCGAGAGTAAAATACGACAAAACCTCAATCCCTTTAATGGAGACAAATCCCCCTCTGCGTGCGGCCTCCTGCGAAGAACCAGCGCCTGCACCGGCACCAGTACCAGACAATTTGTAAGAGTATATCCCACCTAGCCTCTTATATTAGTACCCAACGTTAGGGGGTGGTTCTGCTGGCCAATCATCCTCAGACTTTCCGCACCTTCCTTCTTCCGTTCGCTCTTCTTCGTCCACATTCTCGCCATCACCTTTATCTTTCTCACCTCCTCCCCCCTCTCTCTCTTTCTCTCTCGACGTTCCATGTCTTTTCTCCAGTTCCACCTCCATTTTCCGTGGACCGGTTGCGAGGTTCCCCGGTCTCGGTGCCACCCCGTAAAATCGACTGGCTCGCACGTAACCGACGCTCGTTCTTGAAATTATAAAATTAACGACCAGCATCCATCAACAGGCATAATACCGAACATTAAGCCGCCCTCGCCGCAGCCCCGGGCTTCCGCGAAACGAACTTTTTGCGGGCCACTCAATCTTAGTTAAATCTCCGCGCGAATTTCACCGTCTCCAGCCCGTCCAGCGATCACTGCACGCGTGCGGCGCGTTCGTGCGCGCGCGAGAGAATCGAAAACGTTGTTTTCATTTCCATCATAAATCTGCCATAGGAGATGAAATTTTGCGTAGAGCCGCGTTAAAGTTCGTAGATAACGAAATTCAACGAGCGAGAACCATGATTCGGGTATATCTAATTATTCAAATTAAATTGGACGAACTTTGACTTCGGCTAGACAATATATCAGCACCAACTTCGCGATATTTTTGCCATTGAAGTTTCCCAACATTTAACCTTTAATTAATTTAGTCTGGCAGGTCGCAGGAGCGGGTTTGCATCCGAAAGTTAAAATATTCCGAATATTCCGTCGGATATGATTATAATTTTACGGTAAACTCTTGGCAATATTGCTCGACGAAGAACGAAAACAGCGTATCGATCCGGAATACGTTCGAGCTACCGATAGGTAATAAAAGATGTGAAATGGTTAACAATTTTCTGCGCGCGCGTTTACCGTGTTTAGTTATCAATATATATCCTATGAACAGATTTAAATTGTGTATATGTACCGTATATTTCGCCTGTGCGTTAAATATTGCACAGTGCCCCCGTTGCGTTATCGCGGCCGTCGTATCGTAATTTCTTTCCGATGCGCCCGTCGAGATGAAATATTTCAAATGACGATGTAAAATGGAACACCCTGTGTATACCGGTATACGCTATACACTATACACTCCTTTTTCCCGACGATCGCGGTTAGTTTTAGCCCTTTGACGTAGCTTGCTTCTGACGTTCGTCGCTTACGCGGAAACCCGGCCGTGTGCCACTTTCAGAATGCAATTTGTCAACAACCTTTACGCGGCCACGTCGAAGATTTTTATACAGAAGTCGGTGGCTTCAGCTAACGGCGCAGCCTAACTTTGCGAGAGCATCGCGTCGGGAAATACCGTTTCTCCCGGTTGAACGAGCTCGACGATACAAAAATATCTTTCGTCCGTTTTCTTCTCCGGAGTTCTCCGACGTTCCCCGAAATTTTTCGTTCAGCCAGAGAGATTCCGAAAGTCACTGCTTGGAATCTGTAACCTGTATTAAACGACGTATTATACGTCGTATAAGCAGACCGTGTCAGCCTGCTCCAGTCTCACTGCTGAAAACCAAATCATTAGAAATATTTCAACAACTTACACCGAGGAATAACCCAGGAAACGAGAAACTAAACTTCTTTGCTAAGGAAGCTCGATACTCTGATCGGACGGAGCAAAAGTTCTTATTCCATTTCAAGAACTTACAAACTAAGTACGAACAAAAATCAAGGACAAATGACACCAGTTGTCGGCCAACATAAACTGAACAATGATTCACAACATAGATGTCAGTCAATTCCGCGTCGCGTCGGTCGCATATGGGTGATGGCTGATTAATTCTTGACTAGTTTTCAAAATTTATTCTTCTTGCAGAATATTCGACTGAATTTTACTGAGATATTTATTTTATAAGGGCAGATATATTTATTTTATAAATTTATTTTGTATTATATTTATTTTTATAAGGGTGTTCGTTCAGGTCTGTTGCATGCGATGTTCGCAGATTGGACGGGTTTGAGTGACCGCGCCGACCGATCTTCTGTTAGGATTAGTGTTCACAGAAAAACTGGTTACGCAAGTAGTGGGGGTAGGCGACGTATGCGCCGGAGTCCCGTACAGCGGCGTGAAGCGTCTACCGCGCGAATGTTCACCCAGTCGACGCGCCACGCCGCTGTGCTAGACTCCCTGCTGGATCTCGACAAATAATAGCTCGACTAAGAATAGAACACACTAATATCACACAACGGACAGAACTATCCTTTCGTAATATTTATGATATTAAATTGAACCCTCCCCCCGAAGGTTTCATAGCGATTAACGTTTGATCCTCATCACCTTCCGATAGATATCCTTCGTTCTCGATAGACGGCGGTGACACGCTGATAAATTGCGATCGAACGAGGCACGGCCGTAAGAAACAAATCGGCTGATTCGAGCAAAAACTTGGGTGATCGTAAGGAACCGGCTTCTGTAGTTTTTGTAGGCAGCCGGAAGCAAGACGGTTGGTCTCTCTCTCTCTCTCTCTCTCTCTCTTTCTCTCTCTCTTTCATGGAACATATCCTTCCAGGATAATGCCTTGAAGATGTAAAATTGCTAGGATAGTTGGCAGGATTTTTTCCTAAGATCTTTTAAAAATTCTGGCATCGCTAGCTTCGTCCTTCAACGAGGAAATCAAAATAACTGCACGCAAACAAATTTTGAGAAAAGTGAATTGATAACGAGGATACCAAGATGTTTTTGTACCTGGTATTGATTCACTGCAGATCGTAATACACTTACGGTAAAAACGAAAAGACTTGTTACACTATATTATTCTCGAATTATTCGATCTATTAACACGTTTCGTGCCGAGCTTTTTTTACTCGAATCTTCACACTTTGATATTTTACTAAAACTTGATGTATTACGTGCAATTATTAATTCTCGTACACATAACAACGTAACAAAAACTTATCAACGCCCATTCTTGCGGTGGAAATTGATTCTTCAGTTCTAAATTTCTTGTAAACAATTTGTTCAGTTCACTAAGTAAACATGCAAGCGTGTACCATCGATGGTACACGTGGCACGGAACGTGTTAACTCCTGAAATGTATTATTTTATTTCGCGAACGCGCTCTAAAATGAGTTCTTTTGTTTTGCTTTAATAACAAGTGCACACAAATTAATGTAAATGCAAGGAGAACATTCGCCATCGAACAAGAAAAAGCAATGTTCTCGTGACAAGTATACTCGAAATGGTAAAACAGGAACATTAATTTTTATTTCATCTCCTTTCCTTACGATTGACTGTTAAGTAATCATAAATTCGCAGTCTATTGGATTCCGGGAAGCTGAAAATTAATACAGCTTCGATATTAAATATCCGACATCGATAAAATGTATAGATTTATAGAAAAAAGTTGATTGGAAAGTCTCGAGTGGGTCCGGCTAACAAGGACAAGCTTTTTTCTTAAGGGTGGCAATGGTTCTCGAGATCGAAGCGGGCGTGGAATTATGATATGAAATATAATTGAGCGAATGCGATTCGATGGCCGAACGGCGGATAACTAGCAGAAATCGATCATGAGATTCTGCTTGTAGGACACGTGCAAAACGTGTTCACAGGAACAAAGGTTTTGCATCTCAACGGCAACAGCTCTCTCGCTATCGCTCCGGTGACTTATCACTTGAACTGTATTTACCGTAACTTTGACTATATATCCAACAGCTCGATTTTACCGTACAACTCTCGCAAGAAATACAATTTGAATGGCTGTAGTAGCTTGCCGCTTGCTGCTCGCTTCTAATAAGAACAACAGGATTAACGCTCCCTTGAGTAAAGCAGAACGGACCGGGATTATGTACCGTGTAAACTGCAAGCTTACCTTTGAATGCAATTGTAAATGACGGTACTTAATATATGCTTTCGCTCGTTGAGATGCGAATACGGGTCGACGGGCGAGCCTTTTTTCCCGTGATCTTTCGAGAAACGATCGATGCAAACGTGACGTTCGACGAGTTTCGACAGTTCTCCGCAGTTCTCCACGAAAAACTCGCATCCATCGCGTTCTCGAATTTCTTTCGCAGGTCCGTGACCTCCATTTTCTCGGTGTACGGATTTGAAATATCCTTCAAAAGGAAACAAAGTTTCTCTTGCTCCGGAGAGGGAATAAAATTTATTCTTACGGCTTGCAGGTATTCAATCGAATACGGCGGAAACGCGAGTTCCGCTCTGCACGGCTCGGCACGGCTCGGCTCGGCTCGGCTTGGATGCAGCTTTCCAATCGTTTCGCGTGGCAGTTTCGTTTAAACTTTTCCGTCTAATCCGTTGGAGTGCGTCCTCTGAAAAGACACTCGTGTTCCCCGCAAATCCGGCAAACTTCGAGCAGCTTGGGAAACATGCCTCGAAATTTCGAAGAAACGCGTCGAAAATCGCGGGCACCGATAAGAACAAACCTATTCAAACTTCCCGGTGATTTCGATCCGTTTCACTTCACGATCCGGGAACACCTCGTTTCCATCTTCAAATTCTTTAACACTTTTACTACAGTGTCACCGACACGTGGGCGGAGAAATTATTTTGTCGGATCTGAAAATTGATTTTCACGCTGATCTGTTACATCTTCTTAATTTACAATTCTACTTTTCGATCTTAATTTGATTAAATGAATTATTTCAAGTTTGATGACATTTTTTTAGGCTATTGGTGCGGTAGTCACGGTATTAAGCACTTGGCAGCTATACGCGCAGAGATTTTAGACTGCAGATTTTTATGCGAAATAAAAATTTTCGAAGTTATTCGTAAGAAACGCGAATATGATGACAATATCTTTCCTCTTTTAATAACTTTAGCGAGCTGTGCATAAAACAAAAATATTCTCAAATTCTTCCAATGTCTTTACAGTTTTGTATTCGATGTAGTCATTCCTGTTAGAAATACGTAAAATCCGCTGTCCACAGATTTTAGTTGAAAGGCAACGTGTCAATCATCTTGGCATAATACCGAAGGTACAAAGTACAGTAGAAATTTAATGGAACGTTGTATTATCTTTAAGGTCAGTGGGCGACACAAAAACTCGTATAGCCTGTAAAATATACGTTTGATTTTAAACGACCCATCAATGGCCTGCTCGGAGGAAAACCAGTCCGCAAAAGTTATGGTCGCCGCTCGACTTTGATAGGGCTTGTTCGTAAAATTCACATCGGAACGTATATTTTATAGACCGTCGAATTTGTCTTGAAAAAAAAGTATGAAGTTCCGCTTGCCGAGCTTAGCCGGTATACATACTCGGTGGATCATCAATCGTCGATTCGACTGGGAGGCAGGTGTCGAGCCATAGAAACGACAAATAAGAGCGAAAGCGGAGCGATTTCTATGGATTTCTGTGGGAGATGTCGGGAGACAGGCTGTCGAACCTCGCCGCGCCGTCTTCTCCTCTGATTGAAAGAGGCAAGGGCGCCCGTTTGCTCTTACCCGCTCGCACTCGATCCAACCCGCCCGAAACCCGCTCCAATCTGCTCCAACCCGTATCAATCCGCTCGAACCCGCTCAGCGACTCGCGCGCCTCGAAACGTCGTTCTACTTAAGGACGATTAATAGCGGCCCGTGATTAATGGTGGAGCGTACTTCCGTGCAACGAGTGCTATAAGATCGATCAGTAAAACAGTAGGTTGGCAGCGGGGGGTGCGGGGCAAACGGATCCTACGAGCAATTTCCATACAACAAGGTACACGATCCGGGGGAAATTCGAGGAAGAGCTTCGAAGGTACCTAGTTGCCGACGAATTTCTACGAAGACGCGTTACCATAATGAAGACGTTCCAGTGTTTGATGTTTAAGCGACGGTTAGTTTACTGAAATATCGTCTGTTGATCTTTCGAACTAGCTAAGGTACGCGATCAGAACTTCGGACGAAAAACTTCATTCCCCAGACTTCGTGTAATTGAAGCTTCGGAAAATATTCGCGCTTTGTTAGACAAAACCCGCTGAACTATATATTAGCTGGATGAAAGCATTTTATATCGTAGCAATAAATATGTTTAAGGCTCTCTAGCGTCGGTGTTAATTCGTAAGCGAATTGTAATAACGTCGGACAAATTTTCTGTACATCGATCTTTGCTACTCTGCAGTGCAGAATGATTGCTAGATTGAAATTCTTCTGGTAGTTAGTACATTTTTACAGAACTTTTAGAAATGTCCCAGTGTACCACAACGCGATTAATATTACAATAATATATAATAATAATAATACCTTCGAATTTTAAAACTATCGTTCTATGAGATGCTTCGGACAATTGTGACTGCACAACGTTCTATTTAATAACGCTAACCATCGCGTTTATTTAATAATTTTACTTAACATTTTTCTAAATACTTCATCCAATACTTTATTTAATATATATATATATATAATAATATAAATAAACGCGATGGTTAGCGTTATTAAATAGAACGTTGTACAGTCGCAATTGTCCGAAGCATCTCATAGAACGATAGTTTTAAAATTCGAAGGTTTTCCATTAGTTCTGACGTAGAGAGCGAGTGCAGCGTTCCTAGAGCACGAAATGCGGAAAGTAGCACAAAGGACGACGTTGAAACGGGCGCGAGAAATAATTCGAATTAGATTGTGGCCGTATAGAAAATATGCGGCAGGAAAGTGACACGCGACCCAGGACTTTAATACAATTTCGAATTCCATCGCGGAGCCCATTTAAAACTGTCAAGCATGAAATTCAGGAACGAAGGAGCCGAGCGAAATGTCAGAATTTTCGAGCAACCGAAACGCAAAACGCGATTTAGCCATGGCGAAAGATCGAAACTTTTCGAAGCTATCTCGTGTCCACCGCTTGCATAAATAACGCGACGTGGAACACCGTTTATTTTCGGGGATAGGAGGAAGGGTTCTCTGCCGGTACCATGGGGACCGAGGGGGCTGGGGAAAACGGGGGCAAACTTCCGGTTTCTCGGGCAGAGTGCTCAGGGAAGCAATAAAACCTCTATTTAGCCGCGTGCCTGCATACTTGCTATAGCTTCTCGTTTCTTGTTTCCCTCATAGCCTGTGGATCTCGGCTATCGGTTCTGAACCAGCGGTTCCATTGCATTAACTCTTTCGTTGCCTCGCAAATTTATTGGCATACAAACTTATTTACGTGAAATAATGGATTTCTTACGATTTGTAAATCGATCGTTCCAAATACTGTGTAACATTACGGGACCGTCGAAATGACGATGCAGTTTTGGGGAAAATATAAAGGATGTCCCAGGACACTTCATGTCCCTACATGAAAGAAGAAATTGAATGATGATATTAGTACTATTTATAAGTGGCATACGCCTTCTATCGAGATCCATTCATCTGAACTATTCTAAACCATAATTACGCGTGCGCGTATTCGCTGGATATTCAAAATTGATTTTCTCATGTCTCATGTAGAATCATCTCCTTCTCGGTTGCACCACCGATCCTGGGACACCCTGTACGATATTTCCTTTGACATATGGTAGTGGAGCGGGTTATTGTAGGATGAACGATTGCTTCACCATTTGATTTGTTTTTGGGCATAATTTACTGTATATTTATCGAATAAGATGTATTAAATTTTGTATTCTTTTATTTTTTTATTTAAAGATAAACAAAATAATTCTGTATGACAATAAATCTGTGAAACAATGAAAGAGGTAATATTGCAATGTAAAGCAATGTAAAGTAGACACCTTTAGTGCTTCGCGCGCGCGTGAACGCAATGCTGGAAGTTATAGTTTATTTATTTATGGGAAACGCATTGTTCATACGACAATGTAATATTAATCCTTTACGGTCCTACAATCGAGTCAGACTCGAAGTTGATTTTTGTATTAATTCGGATGCTTCCTTACTTTAGCCTATTTGCATTGTATTCGTGAAAACTACTATAATTACATGGTACGTATTTTAAATATTTTACGAAACGCTGCACGGGCCATATGTACACTGTTATAACAAACACTCGAACAAGAGGGAGAACATGCTTTCGACTTGAAACGGTTGAATTCTAAAAACGAGAGAAAGTTTGTTTCATTGAAATTCCCGGAATTGCGATGATTTGTGCACGAATGTAACACATTTTTCTGTTCCATTTTCAGAAGAAAAGACTCGGTGAAGCACGCGTGGGCAAATGCGGATTCCAACTATGGTTTCGCGAGCCAGCGACGCGGGAAATGCGGAAATTCTGAGAACTTTCGGAACGATTAATCTAGACGAATTGTAAACGTCACGCGCAGCTGCAAAATTGATGGTAGCGCCCGAGTACCAGTCTGACGAAATTCGTTTGCCATTGTGAAAATTTAACTTGATTACCCTGACGTAATGGTAAATTAATGTCCCACCAGCGGAACCGTCTCATCGAATTGCATTTTTGACCGCGCGTATATGTATGATGTACAGGGTGACCCGTAATCGCGAGGCGACGTTTCGCGCGTAGGAAAAATGATCCGGAACAAAGTTCGACAGGGGAAGGCCGGCAAATGGTATCGGAGGTAGCTCGAAGTTTCGCGATCGAAATTAAGCAGGATTGGCTTTCGCGATACTTACGCGTGTCTTCGGGCAAGTTCGTCTTTACAGGACGAGAACTCGCGCCAGGAGCTGTCCGAAAACTTCCGAAATGCCGAACCCGTCCAATTTATTGGAGTCTCAAAAAGTGTTTGGTTCTATTCGATTGGCTCGCGTAAGCTACTGGAATTCGATACTCCGTTACTTTGTGATGGAACGACAAGAGGGGAAGAATCTCGATCAAACGAGCCAGTTTCTCCTTTCGGAGATTTCCTGGCTGGTATTCGCTTATCCTCGCGATTGGTAAAATATTCCTTGTCGCGATCGAGTGCCCAAGAATTTCCTAATCCGAGTTCTCTCGAGCCAGTAGATCTTACGCGAAAAAAAGAATCGAGTATCTCTAAACGAGGAGTTACTACAGTCGACGTCTGCATTCCTTTTCGACTCGACAAAAGCATGATTCTACGCCGGCAAGGTGTTGAAACTTGAAGTCAAAGGAGACTCGAACGGTTGGAAGTGGTTCGAGTCGACAATGGAACAGACAAATTGCAGAGAGGGACAGTACATCAACTGTGTATCGACTAAAGAATGTAATTGTTGAAAGAACACGAGGTTTTAATGTTTTCTTGTCACTCCAAATGTTTAATAGTAAGATTAAAAAAAGATTATTTTAGTCATTGTACAATAAACTAGTCCCTCTAACGCTTAAAAAGAACACTAGACATTTAGTCGAGTTTGAAACATTTGTACCGTTTTAAAACGTGTGAGCTCACTTTTGTTCCTTAATACAAGTTAATACAAGAGAACAATTTACGTATACGTGCATTAGTCGTTTTAAAGAGAAACAAGAGATGTCCAGTCGAGAAGAGTTCGGTCGTCTGGACTTGAGAGATTTCAGATTTAGCTTGCGTTGTGTAGACTCCGTGTCATGATCATAGTTATGTATGCAGCAGCCAAGCTTGAGAAATTGAGATACTTTTGGATTTCGAGGATTTCATCCCCAGGACAGAGATAGCGAGGTTTATTCAGGAAACGGGACATAATCGCTGCCGCGCTCGTAAATCAATTATTGGTTACTATTTAGGGCATAGAAAATTGCTTACGGTCCTCTCTGTATTATCCGAATGCCTCATTAATTATCCACGTTCCGATTCTATCTGCATCGGTAAATGGAAATTGAATTACGTGTCTGGTTCTCAAGAATCTCATTTTTTATTCCGCCGTCTATTGTTAGACCGCTAAACGATTCGAGCGGTTTCAAATATTTCCTGTGTTCTCCGTTTGTCTGATCAGTTTGATGTCTTCCAGGTGGCTTCGCTAGTTGTTTTCACTTTCGCGAAAATTGATATCTACTGTTTCCACAGGCAATCGTTTATTCTATAACGATGCTGTTATTTTTAGGACACATTCTATGGATCCGCGAGCATTTCCATGCGAATGACGTATTTCCAATTAATGAGAAGCAAATTGCGATTCAGCGATTCGGAAGGCTGGTTCACTGCATACGGATAGATTTCGAACAGGCGACATAAAAGGCTAAGGACACGGAGGGTTCTCTCTTCGATCAATAGCGACAACGAAGGACCGTAGAAGTGCGAGCACCACTGTCCGGGCATCGATCCTTACGTGTCCCACGTATAGTACTTATTTTCTCCCCGGTCTCTTCGACCGCGGTCTCTCTTCACCTTCTATGAGAAATTAGGACGGTGATCCGACAAACCAAGACTGCAAGTTAGGGCACACTACCGCTGAATTAATTGAGCTCTCCTTTCCTCTCACTGCCGGCTCTGTGACCCCTTACAACCTCCAGTAAGGCTCGCAGGATGTTCTAATTAATCTTATAGAAATGAAATGAGTCGAATTTATTGAAATTTCTAATTCTTTCTTCATTTCCTGTGCCAAAGGAGCTCAAAAATTTTCTTTCTACTAATTTAGACCGCGAATCTTTATGTAATATAAAAATTTATTCAGTTAATCGCCATTAATAAATATTTACTAAAAATACATTTTTGATGGAATGATTTTAATGATTTTAATATTTTTACAATTTTGTATTAACAAAAATATATTCTAATTAAGAATGTAATGACTACATTTCAAAATTCGTAGTCTATGAATAATTCGAACAGAAATTATTGTATCATGCGACCGACGTTGATCCATTTTAAGTTAATATTGCCATTGCAATATTGATTAAGACATCTCTAGCCGCGAATTATAAATGCCGCGGGGATTTTTCAATCCAGTTGTATCATGAGCGTGCACGTTTGATTATTTTTTCTGGATTAACATAAGTTCGTCGAGAGAACTTGAAAAGCGTTGGGTCATTCGTTCATCGCCGAAATAAAGAAGAAAAATAATTTACTACTGTGATATTTCCGATAATTTGAAGGAATCAAAAAACAATATCATATTATTAATATTAATAATCTCTAAAATTAGCAATCTCTTTACTATTTTATATTTGGCCTAGTCATTCTCGTTATACATGCATCGAATCCGCAGTTCATCGACAATTGCGAAGTAGCTATATGCACAAACCATTTCATCCTTCTTTGCGATGCAAATGGGTCAAATTAATTTCACGTCTGATCGTCTGATCTAATGGATGAAAAGAGCTAAAATTGTGACACCATCCGAGTATGTGTCAGGAACGCGTGAAATAGAGAAGATAGTGAATGAGATCATCTTGCGAAGAAGGAGCACGTTGCAATCGGGAGATGCGAATGAAATATTCTCGTTGAACGTTTCCGTCGCGATACATCATCCAACCAGAACGTTGCTGAAATCGTTCAATCTACTCGGAACCAGGCGCGAGAATTATTTTATTCTCGAATTATGTTCGCGTGGCACGGACGAACAGAAACTGGTTTAATCTCGGTCTACGATCGTGTCGCAACGTTTTATCGTCCTTCCTGCCATCGTAAATGGTGTCCATTTTCTCTCTCTCTCTCTCCTTCTCCCTTCTCTCTCTTCCTCTCTCTCTCTCTCTCTCTCTCTCTCTTTCTCTCTGTGTAGCCCCATTCACTGTACATCCATTCGCGCTTGTCATACGAACGTTCCATTGCCAAATCTGACAATCGCATGCAACTAGGACCTCACAATACATCTCAATTATTACTTTTCTTCGTTTTTCATTCCGCGAATAATTGTTTCACCGCGATCGGTTCTTTACGACAGGTCTATGAATCGGTTAGTCGAGATTTCGACTAGAGGCTCGAGGAACGATTTCGCGATTGATCGCGGCGAAAAACGAGCGACAGAGCTCGCTACACCGTTGGCGAATTTTACGCGAGTAACGGCGGCCAGTGGCGCGATTAAAAATAAACGGCGAGAGACAATTGAATTCTGCTCGATTATCAGGAACGGTGTAGTTAATAGAATTGCCACAAGATTAAAGTAACTCTTGCTATGCGGCAGACTAATGAAAAATCTGTTCGTTATCGAATATTGCGATACGGAGGATTGTCGAGCGGCAGAGAAAAGTTCCAATAATTAAATTAACGTGGCTTTGCCCGAACGTGCTCATAACTCGATCGAATTCCAAACGATTGCGGCAGCTGTGACGATTCATTTTGAACGTGAAACCGACTCCGCGTCCGGGGCTTTTAGGTACCGAGTACGTACCGAATATCAAATTGTAATTTTCCCGGCCGTGTCGTCGAAAGTTTCAAAGTTCTTCGAAAATCGAAGCAGAACCGTTTCATCGGAAAAACGTCGAGTCGAGCTCTCTCGTTTTCTTTTTTTTCAACAAACTGCCACTTCTCTCGTCCTTTATCGCGCACTCACCTCTATGGCTTCCGGTGATCTTGTCCCGCAGGATGTTTATCTGATGCACTCGACCGAACTCCTCGAACAACGTCCTTAAATCGTCCTCGTCCATGTCGTGCGGTACCTGGCCCACGAACATTTTTATATTGTCAGGATCTGGCTGCTCCATGCCATTGTTGTTCATTATGCTGAAACACAAAGTAATATGTTCATAAAGCATCCGTTCTACTCCCGGATTTATAAATTATTAAGGCTAGAACAGTGACGGATTTCAAATCCATTCTTATCGAAATTGTCAAGATGCTTGTCCGAGCAATCACGGGAAATTATTTAATCAATCGATTAAATTGCCTTTTGATTGCTAGCGAAGCTGATTTGTAGAAGACAATGTAAGTGTCAACGTATCATGTGCAGGACATGCAATGTACGTACTGCACAAATATTTAGATTTGGCGGACATACCACATGAACTTTTGTTAATAGAGTATACTCTAAAAATAAGTACTGAAAAGAAAGCAAGACCTCCAAGTTATATATGGGAATACATGGATAGTAAATATCATGGCTTTTACAATAGTTTAATTGAAATATCATAAAATCAAAATTCTTGCTATACCTCCTAATAAAAAAAAAATAAAACATCATATTAATGAAATATATCTTATTTTTTCTTATATTTTCTATAATATTCTATTTTTCTATATTTTCTATACTTTCAGTTCTTCCTAGATACGACACATGCAGACTTTCCTCTAAAAACAATTCCTTTTTCATAAATCCATGTATTATTATTGTAAGAAATAAAAAACTTTGTTATATTTTTAAGCTACTGTAGTCTTAGTTACATGGAAAGATAAAAATAAATCAAGTTTTGTTAATAGTTCGAAGATAGCGATGCCTTTTTCTCTTCCTCCTAAAAAGTTACATTTTTGACGCTTACATTGTTTTCTATGAACATTCTTTAATTATATCCGAAGACAAGGCAACGGCACAGCAATTGGCCACTCCACAGTAACCGGCTCCACTGCCCTACAGAGTAATCACATTAAGTGCATGGTTCGCGCATTTATCGAGTTTCAGTCTCTTTGAATCCAGGAGATGTAATCCTGCTAATTTCTGTGAAACGATTTCCCCTTTATGCGAATCGAAAATGTTATTGCGCAAACAAAATCACTCTTTGGCGTAATTACCCACTCCATAGTTCTTTCGTGTTGCAGGCGCGTGGAGCGGCGACCTCGAAAACACGATACTCGTAAAGTTACCGAGTTAATAAACATTTTCATTTGGCAAAGTACACTTTGGAATCGATCTACGTCGTATTCGTTTTGAAAGCTCGCCGTGGCTGCATGCGGAGCTCATTATAGGGACGATAAAAACGCTTAAGCATCTCGCTCGTTCCTATCAAACCGAAAAACAACGAAAGCGGCGCGATTATACACGACTCGATTCGTGTCGCACTTCGCTCATTCATCTCCGGATTCACGAATATCAAGCATCTTTTATATTTTATATTATAGTGGGGCTGTTCTCCACATAATTCGTCTACATCGAATATCTTGTTTATTTTTATTACAAGAACAAGATAAAGATGTATACAACCTGCGAAATTGTTGTAAATAAAATTGGGAATTGATTTGAATGCGATAATTATGATAGAGAAAGATTATCGAAGCAAATTATTATTATTGACTTTGATGTTGACCTTCGATGTTACGATTCTGAGAATATGTACTTCCGCTTGAAAAAACTTCGATGAAATTTTCTCCGAAAAATTCTTTGAACCAAATATTTGTTTCGCCGGCGATATTTTTCCCTATCGTAAATAATAAACGAGATATTCCATGCGGTCGTGTCTGGTGGGCCGTACATTCGGTTGATTATACGTCAGGAAACATTGAACAGCACGCGGCGGATTAATGAACGCGATTTTCACGTATTCAAAAAGACGACCATCCATCGATGCAGTAACTGATAAATGAAATGCAAATTTTAATGAACTAATCCACTTCCGTGAAAAGATTCGTGATTATTATTAATAATCCGCAAAGGCGAACGGTTCCCTTTGAGTCATAAACGAATCGACTTAGCCCCTCGTGTTATTTCTCTGATTCAAGGGTTACCGTCGAATTTTAAACATGGTGGGCACATTCCGGAATACGTTAGCGTTCCGTCAGTCGCCAAAAGACTGGGCGAGCCACGTTTAATTAAGCTGGCGCAGATGTTTGATCAGAGTGGGGGTTCTTCTCGTGTATGTGCATACTATACTATATCTGTGGGCGCTTTTAAAACTTCCGGGCCACTGTCGTCGACGGCTGGTAACCTCGATCGGATTACACCCATTTGAAATCGTCCACGTCGGTGCATGGTCCGTGGGAACTACCCTCAGTCTCATCCAAACGGATTATCTTGTCGCCCGTCTGTGCACGTCTTTTATAATTTTCTAGCTGTACCATCGGCCCGATCGCTTCCCTCGCGTATACCAGCCTACCATATTTTCGTTCCCGACAACTCGCCCATGGGGCAGAGGAGCCAATTACTGTGCCCTGTTAGCAGACTTCACGAGTTTTCGCTACTAAATACAACTTCAGCAATTTAAATGGCGTTTCTCAAGGAGCAAATTTCAAAGTTTCGATACACAAAGTGTCGATACAGATATTCCCGTGACGTAAGTATCAGGTCTCCTGTGAATGTTAGGGAAAAAAAGAAATTCTGGCGCCAGTTACCTGTGCTGTCCTCCTGAATACCGAGTCTCAATAACTCAGGCAAAATAAAATTTTAATACTTAACATACTTTCATCAATTTTATATTGTATACAAAAAGTGTGATACAATAATAAGTCATTTAAAAGATTGAATTATGCTTTAACGAAACTTTATAACTATATTTATCCTCTTTAAAAATATGACAGAAGTGATTTAAGATTTGAGGTTGCGGTAAGCCTGTCCCGTGGTAAGCAGCACAATAACTGACGCATCTCGAGTGAAAAATAGATTCGCTTACTTTGCACAGTAAGTGTCAAAAAATTGAAATAACTTTTGTGGTATTTGAAGAACTTCCGTCCTTTACCTGTTTAATTTTAAGAAATAAATAATTAATTGGACACAAATAAAAAATGTTTGGTACGTCTTATTCGATAAATATAAAGTTAATTATGCTTAAAAGTAAACAAAATACACAATAATTGGCTTCGCTAACCTCTATAAATGACGCGCGTATCACGCTTCATTATCGAAAGTATTTTATAGAGACATCATTTAGAATTCATTCCTCCACGGGCACAGATCTCTATCTACGAAGTCGGAAAATAGTCCACGCGCCGTTGTTACATTTGATTGCAATTTATCACAATCTACGAAGCCCGTGTCTCGTACTTAGTTTATCGAAGACTGCCGCTAATTTGATTGAAAAGCAAAGGACGCGATATAAAGTAGGTTACAATAAAAGCACTTAGAGCCACGCTGTCGCCAGCAAGGTAAATTATGCCCATTAGCCATTTTATCGAAAACTGTTTCGAGGCGTTTATTATACTTCCCTTTAAGTCGGGAATGAAAGGTGTAAGGCGAAATAAGAGTACAGAGAAACATCGTCGCTAGTATAGGAGCAATCTTGTCGCGTTTACAAAGTCGTCGTCGGGATATACATAGATCGTAGCACATAATTGCGAGAAGCGTTTTATTGGCAATATTTCGGTTTGCTCGTACGGTTCACGGTGCAAATATGAAACTCGATGTAAGAAGGTCGGGGGCGACGGGTAAAAGATGAAAAAGAAGTATTCGACAGATAGAAAAGGAAGAGGTCGAATAGAGACGTAAATGCGCTCCTTTGATGTAGTTTGCCCTATTGGGCCAGGACGCCGTGCTGCCTCGTTCCTTTTTATTTATTTCTGGCCGAGCTGTGTGTTCTCGGAGCCCATCCTCGGCGCGGATCGGAGCGGAGAGACGCGGTGTGGAGCGGCGTCTCCACTTTCGACCTCGCCACCCTCGAGAGCGGAAGGAGCAACGTTCCCAGTTCCCGATAAGATAAGGATCACGATGCATGTATATTCACTCGAGCGGTAATCCTAGTTGTGGCCTGATAATTGAGCGTTTCGCTATGGCGGGAACGTATACGAGCCATTATTGTCGAGACGGTATCGGCGCTGGCCCGTAATTTGTTGTCGCTGTACGTCTTCAATGAGTCACGAGATTTATCGTTACCGCGTTTCCTATTACACGTCTGATCGTGATTTATCGCGTATCGGTCACTCGTGATAGCTTCCAATCAAACTGCGAATATCTGATTTTCACACACAGTGTGCGACATAAGAACGGGGGGAGGGGGCGCGTTATCTTTGGTAATTGCTGTTTAACCTGACAGTACACATGTAGAAGTCCAGCAGATTAGGAAGCTTTATCTCCCCCCTTCCTTCTCGTATTTATATTATATTAATTATATTATACTAGTATATGGAGAGAGATATAGATATTTAGAAATTCATGTATTATTAGCAATATAATTGTCATTTCTTATCGCGGGTCCATAGGCAGCCCACGTTGATGCTTTCGTTTCAGAAGTTCGAATGTATACTGTTCGGTTAAAGTGGGTTAATCGAAACGTATACACTGTCACCGAAATATGTACAAGTTTCCGAAATTAGTGTAGGGTTCGCGGAAAGATTTGAATCGATGTCCTTTCGTTTGCATCCGAAAAGAACGAAAAGGTCTGTCAGAAGTACAAGTACAGGTACAAGTTTCCTATGCTGGTCAACAAGTGGTTGCAACGTTGTAAGGAGGATCAACGTGACTATCAAGTGGATATACTTTTGGCGAAAAAGGGTACAAGTTTAACCCTTTGCACTCGAGTGGTGACTCGGAGGCACCACTAAAATTGTTAGTTCACGTTCCAAGATATAATTTTTATATTAACGAAGTTTAAATTTAAGAAATCGTTGAAAGCGTAACTGTTATCACAAGTCATCGCAAGACTCAATTTCATATGCATAAAATGCACTTTGTTATATAAAATGGAAATACCATAAGTCAGAAAAATTATCTTACATTTACGGTTAAAATGGCTTCGAGTGCGAAGGGTTAAGTATTGTATAACGGTGACGTAAGATCCGGTAATTGCACGAAAGACGCCGACCCAGCGACCGTCTCGGCATTAGGAAAACTAAGTGTTGGATCGACCATCGCAGTCAGCCGACGCAAATGCGGTGGAAATTGTATGATCCGTTAAAAAATTTAAACTACGAGCGAAACGTATCGCGACATGAATAACTCCTGCACAACAATTTGATAACATACAACGGTTGTTACCTATCTTTTGCACTGACAAATTAGTGGAAAGCATGTCTAAAAGTTGTCCAACAATAATTGCTAATAACGGAGGCTGGACACATTGTTAGGTAACAGCGTAATGGTAACTAATACACTGTCGACCTAAAATTTTTTATAAAAATAATTATATTCGCAGAGACATTGCGTCCACGCGCTTATATTACACCGCATAGTTTGCAACTATTCGAGCTGTCCGTTCGGCTAAAAAATACCAAGCTAATGATTGTAAAACTGAACTTTTCCTGGAATTCGTTCCCCGCCGTTGTTCATCTCGAACAGGCTAATATGATTTGTTTCCGTTTCATACGGAGAAATTAAGGGTAACGTTATGCCTTTGCATTACAGAGCGCATAATCTGTCTTAATTAACCGAGTGGAAAAGGAATTTAATATGTGCATGGTAATGAATTTCGTTCCAGCCAGGAAGTAATATCATCCCAGGTTTCTGTCAAATTTACCACGAATCTTGAATACACTGACACGCGCGCGCTGCCTTGCGCGGAATTAAACGTTTATGGGAGGAATCGAAGCGGACCAGACCTCGTTCGTTACGCCGCGAGTCAAAGAGACGTTCTCCATCGGCGAAAAGTAAGTGCATAAAGTCCGACAATAAAATGAATTAAGAGAATTCTCCGTCTGAATCGAATAAAGTGTTCCAACGTTGCACTTGCTCGATGTTCTTCGCGCACAGTTCTAGCGGAACCGTAAAAAAAATGATACGTAGGAGCTTAATTAACCCTCTGGAACACATAGAAACTTTTCATCTAATCTTTGTTCTTAATTTGACGTTAATGGACTTATACACTTACTCGCTTTCGAGCCATCCATATTACTTTATTTATTCTACAAGTGAGTAAAAATTGCATCTAGTTATTTGTAGATACTACTAGAGATTACCAGTTAATACTAGATTGCCTTAGGTCGATCTATTAACTTCATCGAAACTACTAAATGACTGATTTGTCATACGAACGCTCTTGTTTTCTTGGTTATCTCAGATAATCAAGGTTCTAGTGTGCTGTAAATTTTCTTCAAAATTTTTAATATTAGGTCTACCGGAAAGTTCTGTCCGTTTTCGAATTGAAATATAACACAATTTTCATACATTTAATAATATTTATTGTAGAATACACTTTCCATCGTTACTTATGACTTCTTGCCAGCGCGACGGCAACTTGTAAATGCCATTTTTAAAAAATGATTTATTTTTAGAGGCGAAGAACTCAACTAGTGCTTGCTTGACATCAGCTTCAGTTTTGAATTTTTGTTCCTGTAAAAAGTTTTGCAAAGAGAGAAACAAGTGATAATCGGAGGGTGCTAGGTCTGGGGAGTATGGTGGATGCGACAGAATTTCTCAGTCTAGCTCTGCGATTTTCTGACGAGTCGCCAAAGCAGCATGTAGCCATGTTTTCGCGATCGCGTCTCACTTAATAATGACACGAGACATCTTTGTTTCAGTTTATTTGGGAGAGTACATGTGTGTAAATGCAATGCTAAAGAGAGATAGTCATATATGTCTCAAATCAACATGTGCATATGGATTGAAACTTGAAGTGACACTATCGGACAGAACTTTCCGGTAGACCTAATATTTTCGCCGTTGCTTACAAGTCGCGTCGCTTTTCCAATTAGGCGATCTTTCGATATCACACGTTGTTGATGAATTCGATTTTGACATGTCGAAAGGACACAAATCTGCGACTCGAACCTCGGCAACAATCTTTGTCATTTCCTTGTCATTTTCTCTATTAACAACTTGTTTCAGAAAAAAAGTCTACGATCCTCAAATTGGGCACACATTTACTAAAATATTTTAACAATAAAAAATACTCAACGAATGTAATTATAACGAACACATTATATAGAAAATACCGTTAAATATTTCGATCCACATAGTGACACTATCGGAGAGAACTTTCCGTTAGACTTAATACGAAGCGAAGAATAAAACACACCATAATTGAATCGTTGCACCGAAGAAAAATGGAGGTGATAGAAGATCGGAGGGTAAATAGAAGGTTGAACAATGAGTCTTAAGCGGTGGAGCTGGTGTCGGGCTGGTTTGTTTACCTAACTCGTCAGAATCCCTGATTAGTTAACCTACTCCGGGGTCCCTTTGATTTGAAAAGAGGATAACCAAGTCGATGGGGGAGAAATCTCCTCCCCGGGGAGGAACTACATAGTATTGTAACGACTGCTCTTTTCTCCTCGACTCTGTCTTCCGCGGCACGCTCTATAGATCAAGATGAGAGGAACCGGCCGAGTGGAAAATCGCTTTAAACCTCTCTCCTCCCTGGCTAATATTAACTTTCTCTTATCGTTTCGCGAAATTCCCGAACTCTTTTTTTTCCCTCGCACACTGGATCGGACGGGAAAAGCTATATCCCTATTGCTAGGCCTTCGCCGATTCACCCGGCTCAGGGGGATTAATTGCTGGGAAATTTCTTTCTCGATGAAAAGCTTGCCTTAACTCACCCCTCCTTCCGCTTCACCCCTCCCTCCCAGTCTCTCGCCTCTTTGCGCCAAGAGCAATTAATTTTGACGGTGAATGTGGCTGATTTCGTGGCGCATTGTGGACGATTAACGATGCCAAAATGAATAATTAAAAAAGTTGTTAGCGTCCGAACCTGCGCCGGGTTCTATATCACAGGCGCGAGAAGCTCGCTGATCGATAGCGATCCTTGGGTCATTGATTTTACATCGTTTTTATATTTGATTCGAATCATGAGATCTTTAGGATGAATAATTTGTGTACCGTTCGCAGCTTTGAAAAATTGATTTATCGATCGCAGAAGTACACATTTACGATAATAAGTCGAGCCTTCTATGATTTGTTCAATTGGGCGGGATTGATGTAGAAAAAGATTTAACTCGATCCGACGAATGGTTTCTCAGAGAAAATTTCACATGGAGAGCAGTAAAAATTTACGAATAATTAAATAGATAAATAAATAAATTCGGAACTTCCAGTTCCCATGTACCATCTTGTTCTGAAATAGATACTTGAAGCACGTTTTGAAAATAGTAAACGCAAACAGCAATGTATTTTCAATACCCGATGCAACATTTCGCCATGAAATGTTAAAAAGAACACGAGCCAGAGGTTGGGCTAGCCTTCTGAATGTTACAACAGAAGAGGGATCGGGTTCTGTTACAGCAATATGGAAAAAGTTGTTACGTAGGAAGAAGTATATGGAAATTCTGTCCCGAGGACGCATCCGTTCATCGGGCAGAAGATATACGAAACGAAGGCGCGGAAGACGCGAGAAAGCCCGATGACGGAGAAGCGTGAAGGCGTACCTGTCCACGGGCTCGTTCCCGCACCCATTCTCGGACTCGTCCACGTGCTCGACCGAGTTTCGCCGGTCGTCGAGCACGACTACTTGCGCGGCTGGGAAAGCATTAGCGTTTTACGCTCGACAGGGAACGCGGGTCGCGACAGTTTGCTGCGGCGTAAAATCGTGCTTGCCTAAAGTTCCTCGTTGAAATAGTGTGTCGGTGCACCGGTTTGACACTCGCGAACTCTTTCGAGCTCGCGCCTTTCCACCCCCCTTGGCTTCTCGGTCAGAGTTTCTTGTCCAGGCCCCCCTATAAATCTCCAAACTTGAAAAGTCGTCGAGCAGAGCAGAGCGGAGCAGAGCGGAGCAGAGCGGAGCAGAGCGGAGAGGAGCGGAGTCGGCGTGCACGGGAAAAGTTGTTCGGCGTGAGCAACCGCGGCGCAACGTAAAGTGCATAATAATTAATGAGATAAAGTTGGAACCGCACCGCGTTGATAATTTTGTTTCGTACTTGCGCCCATTATCTGCCATCGTCCGGCGCAATAGCCGCAATACCGCGACACCGAAGCGTCACTAATTTTATGTTTTTCGCGGTTTATCGGCGACCCTTGCCTCGCCTCCTGTGTGCCCGCCGATGCTATCAGCCGATCGATATCGGCTTTATTAACACTTTGTCGGTCGGATGATGAGCGTTTTTTATCGACCTCAACGACAACCGGCGTTCCATCATCGAAATCACTGTGTCTTCCGCAGTATTTTCGCCGCGATGTTACAATTTGACAGCTTGCATTCCATTGACGACTCGAAAGCGACATTAACCCATTTGCGTAGAAAAGACGAATGAAACCGCAACGAGACTTCGCCATCGATCGTTTTGTAGTGTACTGCATTATCTGAACCGGTCGATACATAAAGCTGCTTTGCAGTTATCACAATGATTAATTGTTCCTCTCGTTTTCTTTTGTGCACAACTTGACGCGTTTCTGATGTTGTTTCAATGCAGAAAAATTAATCGCACGTGACGCGCCAGTGACGCATACGGATGACAAATTACCACATCATAGCGTGAAATAATGTTCACCTAACCGAATGGCTTTGCACTCTTTCTTTTATTATTTCTATTTAAAAATTATTCCGAGATGGATACAATTTTTGGGTTCGTCGCAAGCTAATTTCAGCTTCATCTGGAATGCCGTCGTGATCGTAGCATTTTAGCATTTCGAAGAATTTCACATAAATATAAACTGAATGCATTCGATTGTGCACGCCACGATGAAACAAACGACTTTTATTAAGAAAATAACTTCGCTTTTAATGCGAAGCTTTAAATTGAATCTCCATACAATTCTTTTATCAAGAAAATAACTTTCTGTTTAATGTCAAGCACTGCAGGAAACGAAGAAAAGTTTCAATCTTTTAAATGCCCGAGCAACTACGAAACTTCACTTTCTTGACGCATAAATTAAGTAGACTTTATAACAGAGAGAGATCCGAGTGCTATCAAAGCGATAAAAAGGTAGGTGTACGGAACAACGACGATCGCGCAATTTATTAAATGAATTATTTTCTTCGAAGAGGAACAATTTTTTACACAGACGGTATTTGTATGAATTGTAATCTGCGTGGCAAGCTTTAGAATAAACCGGAACAAAAAAAGTGAACATTTCTATGGCTCCTGCAACAAATTCTTGCGAACGAAGCGAAGCGGAAGCATTATTAATCTTAATTATTTGATTGACGTCTCAAGTTCGATTATTTACTAGCATTTAAATACATCGTTACAAGATTTGTTGGAATTTCAACGATGACCCATCGAACTGTTTTATGGTCCTTTGTGAGGGTGAGCCGTTGGCGACAGAGGCCCAGGTCGGCTCAGACGATAGTCAGTTCAAAAGTAAAAACCGAACCGTGAGGTTGCCACCTCGGGATTTCACCAACACCATATTTTCTGTATCTCTGTAATTTTGTAATATATCACCATCATCTATTTTACTGGATACGCGAATGTTCTGGAGTAGAATTTGTAATTCTGAATAAAGTGCTTTTAAGTATCATTTCATTTTACAACAAGATTAAATACATCGTTACACGATTAAATACATCGGTATCATCTACTCGAAATCGTATCTTTCTAGCTCGCGAGATGCGTCGCACTTTACACGTCAACAATTATTGTAAATCGAACGATTTATTCTGTTCCGAAACTACTTTTGGACGACACACCTTTCAATGTCCTAACTACTTGTAATTAATTGGTATTCGATGATTGTGCACCGAAGGATTTCCATCCGAAAATAAACAAATTATAAATCGCAATGTTCGTCGCGCATTTTAGAAAAATCGGAGCAAAGTAAACATTTCTACGGCCATTTAGAAAACCCCTTGCGATCGAAGCGAAAAGTAAAAGCACTATTAATGATAATTAATGCACGGACTTGCTCGGGAGTTTGCGGTCTCTGGAATGGGATACATTATGTGTCGAAGACACGTCTAATTCCGATTACGCGCGAGCCGCCCTGCACTTGGCTGGTTGTCAGCTCGGGTGACGTCATTCGTCATTGATCCATTCCCGTTCTACTTGTCATCGAGCGCTAGGTCATTCTATGTCTCGTCCAGAGTTGTGCTCATAACCGAGAATGACGGAGTTCCCTTCCGGCTGGACGAGCAGAGCCAATACGTTCGCTTTCGTGGATCGCGTCGCGACGGCACGAGTCGCAATTTGTGCCGTGTCCCGTCATCTTAAGAGTAATTGCGCCCGGCGATTCCCACTAATTAGTATCGGCGCGTCGTCATCAATCACCGAAGAAAGTCAACGAGCCAGGCTCCGGGGCGTCTAATACTCCTTGCCGTCGAAGGGCGACACGAGGGCAGGAGGGGGATGATCTTCGAGGACGATCATGTATATGTATGGGTTAGTTAGGAACAAACGGCATGTCGCGTAATCTCGGCACTCGTGCGAGACAATGGTATTTCGAGGCGAGTCAGCAGCGCGGAGAGACCGGAATTCCTCGAGCCCGTAAGAGATAATGCGTAATTTAGGGCGATTCCGATGGCTGACTCGACTCTAAATAATACGTTCAGGCCCCCCGGACAATAGAACAACGATAGGCCGCAGTCGCACGCGTGACCGTTCCCGGATTTATCTTTAGGTTCATCTAACGTGAAAGATTGATGCAATTTTGCCGACGGGATCGCACGCCGCGAATCCCAATGAACGAACCCGGCGTAATCGAGTGCTCGCGATACACCTTTCCCCCCCGGAGCAAGCGGCGGCACGTTTAATGAAGCCAGAGGAAATCGAGGGAGAAAGAGAGAGAGAGAGAGAAAGAGTAAGTCCTCGAAAGACCGCCGTCGACGTAAATGAATATCGAACACCTTCCCTTTATCAATCGATCCGACTTGCTATCGAAACACGAGCCTCGGCATCTCGTGCGCGAGACCAGAGGAAAATGATCTCCAGCGAAAAATTAATTTCCGATGGCTCGCGAAATTCTCGCCGCCTCGGGACACGTTCCGCGTAACAACGTCCCGAAAAGTGTTCGGCGGAAATTCTTATTTCGTTGGGAATTTCCGCGAAGTTAAACTCAAGTTCCGCTACTTCCGTACGAGGTTAGGGCTAACAAGGGACATCCGCAGAACGTTCGACACCACTTTTGATGAAACTCGGCGTGCTCCCGGAATAGGCAAAGTTAAGGAACACGTAGTTCCCTTCGGCAGCGAACTTTAAGGACGAAAGAGATAAAACTTGTCCTGGACGGTCGCTTCATCCTTTCAGAACGGTATCTTGCAAATTGCGGGGAATGTCGGGTAACGACTCGCGCGCTGCGCTGCGATGGTTCGTCTCCTATTAGGGGGAATTGCAGCCTTTATTTTTCTGCGAATCGAGGAGAGAGAATCCGTGGGGCAGTGGCGAACGAAGATCGCGGGCAATAACGAGTCGCCGAGCAGAAATTGAAGTAACGGTTGCGTGGCGTAACCTATTACACCCACGCGCGCACACGCGCACGCACACGCACATGTGTCCGGGATTCTCGTGCCAATTAGGACTCTATAAGGACGAGAACGTCGAGGCGTAGGCGATCTCTGCCCTTCAGTGTCTCCCTCGGGCTCTATTCCCGTATCCTCGCTCCTCTAATTAGTCTGCCCGATAAACTCGATTACGGTGTCTCCAGCTGCCCTCCTCGAACCTGACTTCCCCGCGTCCTTCCCGCTGTCCATTCAACCTGATGTTCAGCTATGCAAGCGAGACGCTTTTCGTTTTTCCCATCGCAAACAAGCACTCTAATACCGGCTCCTATCTTCAACCCGGCAAGTACATGCGCGAACTTCTGAAACAAAAGTACCCACGGCTACGCGGCATGCTCGTGGAACCCCCGGTAAGAAGCGACACTTATTGATAATAATATATCAATATCTGTATACAGGGTGTCCCAAAATTATGGTACTGCCGGGAAACGAGGGATTCCTTAGGTCATTCGAAGTAATTTGTTCCTTAGCAAAAACGCAATCCGCGGCTTTGTTTGCGAATTATTGACGAAAAACATCGACCAATGCGAGGTGGTGCCAGATTGTTCTCAAAGCATGAATTACAAATATTTTTCACGTGTTTCGAACACATTTTTTCTAACGCTTGTCACGAAAGGACTTTGCCTCTGTGTTCTTATTTCTGGGGCAAACGGTACATCTCGTTTTCGTTGATAAAACACAAGAAGGAACACTGGGCAGCATTGCAAAGAAACTAAACCCGAAGGATAACTGAGACACCGAATCTGAACAATGCGTCAAGAAAGCAAACGAAGAGTTAACGAAATACACGCAATGGACATCCACGCGTGTGTACTGCCGGGTTAACACGTTCCGTGCCGAGCTTTTTTTACTCGAATCTTCACACTTTGATATTTTACTAAAACTTGATGTATTACGTGCAATTATTAATTCTCGTACACATAACAACGTAACAAAAACTTATCAACGCCCATTCTTGCGGTGGAAATTGATTCTTCGGTTCTAAATTTCTTGTAAACAATTTGTTCAGTTCACTAAGTAAACATGCAAGCGTGTACCATCGATGGTACACGTGGCACGGAACGTGTTAATAAACTGGAACGCGTCCTCTCGCCGAACGATTACATCGAATCTTCTCTAACTGCCGATCGAACGCGAAAATTACTCGACATCCGTCGCGATCGACAATGGAGAACGCCAACAGCAGGTAACGATTCGAGAGCAGAGATATAGTCGGCGAACACGGAAGAAAATGCGATGGTTCGAGGCTCCGTTCCCGAGATAATGGACTTTGAAGACGTTGCCGGACGCGCGCTATGAATCCACGCGCGGAGACTTATGGAGCAAGCGTCTGAGACTGCCTTGATGTACTCGATCCCCCGGCCAGGTGAATTGTTCGCAGGCAAAAGGCATTAGAGAACCGTTTCAGGAAACTAGTGAGACAATTCACCCTACGACCCTTAAAATATTGGTAAAGTTTCAAAAGTGGCGGGCCTCGGGATCCGTGAAACGAAACTCTCCACGAGGCTATTGTTCGCTGAAACAGGTAACTTCACGAAATCACCACATATATTACCCGGCGCGGTAGCAAAGGAAAGCACCAGATACGTTTAACTTTACGCCATTCTGCAATCCTTTTAGCTAGCCGTATTGCGCTTTCTTGGGCGCGATTCCGTTGTCTGACTGTGACGGTCCCGTTCCATTTGCTCGATGCGCACCGATCAATTATCGACAGTCCTTTACATCGCGGTTATCGTACTTTCCCTCTGCGGTGTTAACGACATACAATCGTTCGTGTTGGAATTTCAACGATGACCCACCTAACAGTTTTATGGCCCCTTGCGAGGGTGAGCCGTTGCCTACAGAGGCCCAGGTGGGCCCAGACGACAGTTCAAAAGTAGACACCGAACCGTGAGGTTGCCACCTCGGGATTTTCACCAACACCAGATTTCTGTATCTCTGTAGTTTTGCAATATATCACCATCACTTATTTTACTGGATACGCGAATGTTCTGGAGTAGAATTTGTAACTCTAAATAAAGTGCTTTTGAGTATCCTTTCATTCTACAACAGTTCGAAAACGATTATCGTCATTATCGATCAAATCTGTTGAAGCAATCTTCTATTTTCTGTAACAATTGTGTAAAATTTAAGATACGCCAAGAATTTCTTCGAGACCATTTAAAATAGAGAAATGGTGTAAACTGCAAAGTTATGTGTTTGTTTATAAAGAATCACGAACACCGGTTCGAGACGAATGGCTTAGAGATTTCGTGGCCGCCGTTTCCATGGTTTCTTTCACCCTTAAGCCACCTCGACGAAAGGAAACCCCGCCTTCATCCCTTTGTCGGAAATTATCGAACAAATCTTGTTGCTCTCTAGATTAAATCTCACTCGTGCCACGACGTCGTCGGTGGATCCGGCTGAACCGAATTGTTTCTGATTTTGGGATACCGACAACTTCTAATTAATTGATCCCCGCGACCAATTACTCGCAAAGCCGAATGAAACTTGACGAGCCGTGCCAGCCGTTCCAGCCGCTGGAACTTCGATGCGTACGGTAACCAGGGAGCTTTAAGTTACTTTTGATCGTTACAATTACTGTTTGATTGATCAAGACCAAATGCACCTTTTACGGATCAATAGTAACGTTCCATTTAAGTTAAAGTCTTTGGAATCAGCTATTCGAACTATTTCAACTAGCTGATAGAAAATTAGAACTTCGAATTTAACTTCGTTGAATAGCAGCGATAAAGCAGAACACAATTTTAATTTTAATTAAATAAAAAATAAAATTAATACTAATATTTAATTAATTTAGTCAACGTATTTTTATTTCTTTTTCTTTTGTTCAGTCATTCCGTAGTCAACACACAAGTGCTGCCACTTTTTGTTTATTTATGAAAAACTCGGCTATATTGATTTATCGACCGAAAAACCTATAATAAAGATGCAATCTGCGCTGCTTAACAAGAAAAGTCGACTTACACCGATTGGCTTCTGAACCGTATAAACATAGTAGTACCGGACTCGTCAAAAATGACGGATTTCAGAGTCTTCATTTTATAATTATTGAGATTGTGGAAACGCTTTCACGGGCAATCATTGGATATGTCTGTTTTTCTATCGAGATCTACTTTATAACAAAACTTGTACAATGTCTTGATAAATCCGGTTTTGTTATTCTGAAATAGTACAAATTAGTCGCTTTTACGATTGGTAGTTGTAAGGTTGAAAACGATAGAACGCAGACGATTAAAATAATTAAAATGTCGCAACCATACAGCCGAACAGAAACGAAGAAAAATTGTAACGCATATGTCGTGCGTTCTGTTTGTTCAGACAGTTAATAGCGCAGTTATTTAATTCGGTGATCCTTAGAATAGACCTTCGGAGAACAATGAAACGATCGTAAACTCACGGGGGAGCAGGTGTCTTTACTTTTGCTGGCAAGAAGGGCCGAGATTCTGAAAAATAAGATAGAAAAGAGCGGAAGATGAATGGCCGTGAAGAGGAAAATATCCGTTGCTTTTGGAATTTAACAAGGGACAAAGGTATCGCTGGACCTCCGACCTCGCGGTGGCAAGTACTGGAGCCTCGAGCACCCTCGAGCGGGTCCGTCAATTTCCGTGCTCGTTAGGTGGGTATTTATTCTTGCTTCTGCCGGGCTGTACCTTATACCATACACCCCTTTAGCTTGCCTCGCCGATGGATTTTAATTATTTTTTCACCCCTGCGCTTATGGTCTTCCGTGACGTCGGGGACGCATCCGCCGCGCCGGCTCGATTAAATTTAAAAGCCAAAACAGCCAGACGAACATTCAAGATCCTGTCCTCGTGGTCGTCGGGGAATCTCGTTATACCTTTGTCGGCTGATTGCACGCTTAACCGAGGCAACGATTATTTCTCCCTTATTTTTCGCGAGCCCGAGACACCATCCCGCACCACCGGGTATTTACGCGCGATTTTTCTCGAATAATTAACGTTACCTCTTCCGACCGGAAACTCGAACGGCGTTCCTTCGGGCAAAAAGAAATTTTCGAAACGGTGCTCTTGGCAGCGATCGGATTTTTTCCGGATAAAATAACAACCATACGAACCAGCGAACCGATGATACTATGTATATTCACACGTTTTGTGCTGGGGGTAACTTCGATGAAACGATAGGTCGGTCGTTTCCATATCGCGCAGAAACAAACGAGTGTTTGTTTAGCGGGCAGAGTTGAGATCGGTTACGCGGTCGATTCGTTGACTATTTGGTCAATTTCGGCGATGTAGTCGGCGGTGCAGTCGTCGCGTCGGCGAATAAAACTAGTCGAGATTTGAGGGAAGTCCCCGAAATATCTGGCATTTTGTCGGGGCTCTGTAATTGTCTGTTTCTTCGACTGCTCGGGTAGCCCGACATTTTTCAGGCCTCGCGTAACGACCGTGGAGAATCGCGTAGATTCACAAACTCGACCCAATTCTATCGTTGGTAAAACAGCAAACTCGCAAGCTCGTAAAGTTTGCCGATGGTAAACCGTTCCCTCTCCCACTTCAATTTGTCCGTTTCCTGCGGTCGTCCTTCTCGTTCCTGCCGCCTTGCCGTGTTTGCTCTATGTCGATCCGTTTCTTCCTGTTCACGGCGTGGACGAAACGGACGAAGCGGAAGAAGCAGCGCTTCCCCGATTAACCCGAGTTTTGAGTGTTTGGAATGCCGGATGGTAAACCGTATCCGATCACGCGTGGGAATCGGCCAGCGACTGCTCTCTAAGCGCTCGTACAGCTCCGGTTACAACGTTTCTAAGGACACGCGAAATTTTTTTCGATCGAAACGCCACGACCCGGACGAATCGCCCCCGGCAACGGTAACTTTTAACCCGCTTTAACTTCGTTCTCCTTGGACCTAAGCGATGCAAACTGCAACTGGATTATGGCAGTCGGTGTCTCGCGGCAACCAGAAACAGGTGACATTTTACCGAAGCTCCGTAAAATCGTCGATGAAAGAACTCAGAAGCAATATAGTCAGCGGCAAGTGTCAGCGGCGAGCGTGGTGGTATTCCGAAAGAAGAAAAAGGGTTAATTGGATTTGTGTTTTAATGAGAGTCTTTATGTCAAGTACCCGCGTCAACGAGCACACGCAGATGCGTGTACTAGTTACGTTTGAAAGCAACCGCGAAAGAAGAAAAAGAAAAGGGTTTGAAAGCCGTCCGCGAATGATATTTCCATGACTATGACGCCAAGCTTCCGAGTCGTTCATAGACCCTTTTCAAGGTGAGCTTCGTTTGCATTCGGTGAAAAGGGTCCATAATTTTGGCTTACGAGCGAGGACAAATTCAAATTTAACGTTATTATATGGAAGTAACGTTATTACGGGAGCAGTGTATCCACGGGACGAGAAGAGACTCCTCCACAAAGCTTTCAAAGCACGCAGTCGGAATATTTAAAATACGATGGTAATGGGACAATAAAGAATCGTAGCGAGCCGCGCGCCATTCAAAGCCTCCTTTAACATAATTACTATGTGACAAACTCACGCAAACCAACGGCGGCACTCTGCCGAGCGCAATGTCGTTGTTCCATCCATGCGAGAAACATCGTTCAAATTAAAAATCTAAAAATCGTATCGTTGTTGTAACTCGTATTCGCGATTTTATACAAACAATTTTTAATTATTTTAAAACTGCTACTTACTCTTCTCCGCATTTCATCCACTCACTTTTGTCACGGATGCGTAAAAACCGCATCCACATCGTATCATTGTGTTTATCATAATTTTATCATATTTGTTGTTACGATAGAATCCCACAATTTCACGGTCTCGTATTTTAACCCCTTGCACTCCGCTGTCCCCTCTCGTGGGACATCGTAATCCTAGCATATCACTCGGATGTCCCCTCTCGTGGGACATTAAAGTTTATTAGTGATTACGGGGAATTGAGTTATTTCGGCGCAACTTTTTGAGCCATGCATGTTTCCCTGAAGTTTTCTCTTGAAATGGCACAAGAAATCAAATCAAAAAATAGTAAAATTACTAAGATATATACAAGAAATGTCAGCGGGTTTTGACGAGAACGTGAGAGGCGTGCTCACGACGGTCCGAGCAGTTCAAAGACGCCACTTGAAAAGAGAGATAAGGCAAGTTTGTAGAAGAAAGATCGGTATGCGAACATAGCACGCACTGTATAGTGAGATTTATAATAATAAAATCTGGAGGTAAAGATTTTCAAAGCTGAACTCAGTCTGGTTTGAAGCGTCGAGCGGTATAGATAGATCTAACGAGTGAGAAAATCGGAAAAGTGATTCTTCTCTTGGTAAATAAATTGTTTGGTAAAAGTTTTTTTGGTAAATATCATCTTGTGAGTTAGTAATAACAATTAGAAATTTTCAACCTATGTATTTATTCATATTTTTTATTAGAACAATGGCAAAACGTTCAAACACGAATGAGTCTCATGACACAAGTAGTAGTGAAGATGAGCTCCAGATAGACGTTTATACAGATATGTTAGAAAGACTAACTGTAGAAGGTCTGCTTCTACAGTTAGCCTATCGTTTTGATAGCAGTGATAGTGATATTGTCCAAGCAACAAGGCGACGAGAGAAAGAGTTCGCATAGATAGCGATTACAACAACGAAACAAAATTATAAAAAATAAAATATTGATCTTTTTGCAAATTTCTCGATTTCAGCCAGCTTCATATGAGTCCAATATCATTATAATATGTTAGTTAGTTCCAAAACCATACTAAATAGTACGAGGGTCTGTAAATTCCCGTTTCTGCCGAAAAGTGGCGCTGAGTAGCTGGTAGCCAACGTCCAGATTGGTTCGGAGTGCTAAGGGTTTAAATGAAAAGAAATCGAATTAATACCCACGTTGATAGGTAAAGTAATAGAACAAAGCATACTAATTAGGAGATACGTAACTAGTTACTAAATAGTTTTCATATGTCACAGAAGAGGTACTCTGTATTGTAAAAATGAAGGCAGCCAGCAAAAAAATGGTGGTAGTGAACTTGCTAAATTCTTCTGACGCTTTTACTGTTTCTTATTTCAGCTGCACCCTTTGTTACGAGTCCATAAAATCTGTGCTCCAACCGCCGCGCCTTTCGTCGTTTTATCAGAGACACACCAAAATGGATGAAATTTGAAGCGACGTTGAATTTGATTTCTAAATATTTAATTGGTCACGGCGCGCTGTCGATGCTGCCTCTAATTAATGGTGCGAGGGGCGCGGGTTTTTGCAGGGTCGGTAGACGGGTGAATCGACGCACAGAACGCGCAAGTCCAGCAAAAGATGCGCGTCGAGAGCGAAAATCATGTGGGGAGTAGGGGAGTGACAGAGAAGAGGGTAACGAAGGAAGGAGAATGCCAGGTAGAGGGATCACAGGATCATGAGGCATGATTTCACGGGACGGTGGTTGGGTGAGTGTCATGCCATCGGATGCTCGAGCTATGTGCTTCATGTATCATGTATGGAGGGTGGCGCACTCGCTGGGAAGAGTGGCGTTGGGAAGGGAACGGAAACTGGGAAAACCGTTTCCCCACGGTGCGACGGAGAACACTTGATTCAAAGGCAGATGTCACTTCCGAAACATGCTTTGGTTTGCGCGTGTCCTGCATATTTATCGCGCGAAAGAATTCGCTTCTATGCAGTTCAGTAATTAACCGGTTTCATTTCGCCAATAATGCCGTCCTCGAACGGCTGCGCCTACGCTTCGGACCCCGAGTTTGCTCTCGTCGGGATATCCTTTTCCCGAAGCAGAAAAATATTTGTGCTTGTCCGATCCCAGGCAGAGGCATTCCACTAACGCGTTACTCTCGATCAAATAATCGAATACCATTCCGCAAAACGAAACGAGGTTGTCCACGCGCGCATTCGTCCCGCCGCCTAATGCTTCGGCTGTTACTTTTAAACAGACGGATGGTTAAATCCAATTAATACAATTAGCCGATCCTTTAATTAAACGGACCCCATACGGGCCGGGCGAGTGTATGAAATATTTTTCTTCCGTCCGTGACTACGCTCGGTGAAATACGAGTTCCGCGGTTAAATACATTTTTTTCATCAGAACACAATTTCCAGAGCAAGAATTTAATTTCGTTAATACACTCTTTACATGCGGCGGCGTGGCCCGGTGTACCTCCGGCGAGAGAAAAATTCCACGATTCACCCCTTTCAACGTTAGATTGCCGGGCGAACGTTCGCCGCTGATTTCATTTATTTCGCCATGAAATTGTTTATTCCCCGCGGCGATGTTCATAAGCGTGTAATAAGCCAGCGTATTAGACTGAGATCCGGCGAGAAGTTCCGAACAGATGAATTCCTGTTTCTATCGCGGAGAAACGAGCGACAGCGGAGAGCTAATTTTTTCCGCCAAATTACTTTCGTCCCTGTAACGATCGTTTCCACAAATTTCCCGTGGAAAGGTAATTAGATTCGACGAGCTTAGAAGCGCCATGCGTATGCTCAGAATGCACGCGTCCCTAGGAAACGCAGACGTGCCCGGTCGACGCAGAGAAATGCATTGCGTGCTGAGCGCCCTTGGAATAGTTCTAGGGAATTTAGGGCAACTCCCATACGCACATACGGCGTCTGGCAGTGACGTGAACGTGTTCCGCGAAGCGTGAGTGATTCGCTGGAGGGTCGAGCGCCAGGCTTTGTCATCCATTCACCGAGGTGGCCGTCCATCTGACTCGAAAGCGCATCCAAGTGGCCAACAGGTTATTACAATTTATCTTGATCCCTGGATATTCTATCCTAACGCGCCCTATGTCATTCCTTGGATCCTGACGCGATCAAATGACCGATGAATATTCGTTTTAACACTGTCCAAAAACAAGCTATGGTCTGGACGGTGTCCTAACGATTCGACGGCGATTTCGCGATTACCTTGGACCCGATTAATCCTCGCGAACATCCTCATCGACGAGCCTTTCACCAGCAACGCCGGGGAAGAGGGGAGATACCCGCGAAGAATTTGAAATATTAATGGCTCGAGGTAAGGAATCTCCCCTCGGTTTCTGATTTCGTTTTTCCCGAAAGCCCTGATTCTCTTGTTCTCCGCGCGAGAGTCAAGGCGCGGTAAGGGAGAGACGGGAGGCGTCGGGACGAAATTCCAGGAAGGAATCGCGGGCGTTCCAGCAGCGTGACATCTTGAAAAGTCATGTGCAATTTTACGGATGAGCACGAAACGATAAAGGAACAGGGAGTCACCGGAGACAGCAGGGACCGAACAGAGACGAAGACAGAAACGGAGACGGAGGCTAAAACGTAGACAGCGACAACGAAACCCGTGCGCACAGCCTCGGTATGAGATTTCATTGGATTATCACGCCTTGCGGTTGCTGGTTCCCGTGGCATCGGTTCGAGTATTCGGCTGCTCGATCCCCCGGGATAATTTCTTGTAAGAAAACATTCGGTATTCCGATTCTTCCGGATACGTGGCTCGCAAAGCGACGATACGCCTCGATCAGCTAAAGGTTAACCGGGGGAAATTCATTTGCTCGCCGCTCGCATTAGACTGATTAAAATGAAACGCTTCAAGTTCCCCGGAGAAGTTCGCGATCTATTCGAAACTACTCGAATTAGTTATTCATCTCGAAAGAGACATCAAAGATCGAGGATCCGAAGCGATACGATCGGCCAACGAGAAACTCGAGGAGCCGAATATCCTAGGTCCTAAGGCTAACGAGGTATCCGGTTCTGCGGTCGAGAAGAAACGCCGGAGCGAAGAATATCGCGGACGATGCCCAGACAAGCGAGGCACGTGGTCAATTGTCTCCTTTGATCAGAAATACCTTTCGCTCGTCGGCAGAAGCCTCTCGGTGATCAAGGCAAGTCGTGGCTGGGAATTGGAAGGTAACCACAAAGAGACTGACAGCGCAAGAATGTCGAGGATCCACCGAAAGATTGTCTCCGATCGATCGTGTTTAGATTTGCGAACAATGCCAAGCCGTCTTAATTAAAAACTCCTCTTGCCAGGCAAATGGACATTCCCATCGATACGGTTTAATGGAAAAACGGAGATAGAGAGATGTGGAAAAAGATAAATAAAGAGAGAGGGGGGGTAGGTTGAGAGACGTGGGGGTAGGTTGAGAGGTACTTTTGCTTTCGGCGGAGCTGGATCATTGAAAGCGACGTCGAATTGATGGGAGATGCTTGACGATGTTCACTGGCTCGCCAGGATAACCGAGAGACACATCAAAAGCATCGGGTCCCCATTCAAATCTTTGATGGCCGGTGGCCGCAAATAGCGCGTCCCAGCGGACCTTCATAATCAAAGATGTCAGCCAGAGAAGCCAGAGAAGAACGCCAAAGGGCAGAAACCGGAAGAGAAGCGCGCAAGGAAAAGGGAAAGGCGGTGAACTTGCGCGTGTATGAACGGAGCGCACCGACAGAGGATGGGACCTACTTTAAAAGTGAAGCGTCGGATAATCATTCAAGTGTCGGCCTGGTGAAAATGCCAGGCAAGAAATTGCATACTTCTCGATTTGTTCTCTCATTCGGCGACGAAACGTGTAAAAGCAACGACAACGCGAGGGAAAAAGAGAAAACATTGCCCGGGTCCGCTTGAGTTTCTTTTCGGTCACGATCGGTTCCAGCGTTTTGGCTCGGCGTTTTAGCGATCCGGAAATATTACGCGATTGAATTGGAATTCATTAAAGTATCTGTAGTTCACGGTATTTGGATTCAAAATGCGAGACAAGAGTGAGTGAGAGAGAGAGAGAGAGAGAGAGAGAGAGAGAGAGAGAAAGAGAGAGAGAGAGAGGTGGGAGGTCAAGATATCGAGCAAAGGCAACAGGGTAATCTCGGTTTTTAGTTTTCGGTTGCCCAGTGTTTGCAAAAGTCTGGAGAATAATACGGTCCGCCGGTTTCCCGCGGCAAAGGGGAAAAAGAAAAGTGATCAGCTGTCTCCTTTCACGTTTCCCGAGCATTCGAGCGAGCAATCGTCAAAGGAACTCGGCTCGAACCCAGCCGGAAAGAGCTTCGAAAAAGGTTTGGACATGGACGGTATATATCCGAACTTTGTCAGCTTGTAATCGAACATTGAGAGGCAAAGAGAAAAAGATCGAAGCAACAGAGAAACGAAGAGAGAAAGAGACAGAAATAGAGAAAGAGAGAGAGAGAGAAGAGGAAAGAAAAAGGAAGGAAGGAATCGAAGGTCCCAGCGGGCAGTAGTCACTTCTATAATATTCAATACGCTTCCTGGTACAGGTGGCTATTCATCAATTCAAATCCGCAAGTTCTCCCCATTCATACAAATTCCGTGCACACCGCGCCTAGTCCCGTTCGTACATTAATGGATGCAGCTTCCCTTAGGGGAACAGCAGAGGAGCTCGCTGGAAAAGGGAACGTGGCTGACTGGTCGCGAGTCTCGGAAAGCAGGGGATGATTCGAAACGTACGGCCCGATAGGGAAATCCAGCATACGTCCGACGAACGGTCCGCCCGATGTCTCTCGTCCCCTCTTTTCCTCTCGCCCTGCCTTTCCCTGCATTTCCCTGCCTTTCCCACCCACCTATCTCGCGCGATCTTCGCCCCCCTCCTTTGTATTCTCGAGGCGATAACGTTCTCGACTGCTTTGTTCCGCCCTACCGCTATTGCCTTGCTTAGGCCTACACCGCGCCACTTAACCGAAAACATTCCACGTTTTCCCTTTTTCTCCCTTCTCTCGCACCGCCAGCGAAATTAATTCAATCAGAATTTTACTCTTCGTTCGCGCTGTTCCGCTTCATTCCTTTCGAAATTCAATCTCGATACGATATCCTGTTTTTTCAAATTACGATGCTACATCCGAACCTTTCCGATGATATCATGAAATAATTACTAAAATACTTTCAACCAATTAACAGCTGCACTTTCTTTGAGAAATGCATGCGCGGTTGTTACAATATAGGATTATGTTGTACCGAAATGACCGTTTCAATTTGATTACTAAAACATTACTCGAAATTTTTCCGGATGCACGGAAATATTTCTGTTCACATTGGATTATTGAACGAAGCAACGAGTGTCAGCGGAACGAAAGTTCTCGGGAACAACAGGATCGATGTCGCGTCGAACGGAGAAACTACAGCAGGGTATTGTGATTTTGGATTAAAGTTTCTATCAGACAATCTCGCGATAGGTTCGATGTCTAAGGACGAGTAGCGTCGGAGGCAAAACGGGACAATGCCATTATCGGTGGTGCTTTCAAATTAAGCGGGCCTTCTTAGCCTGCCCTCGTGGCTTTACAGCCACAACGACACGTAATTGTCCGCAACGGAGCGCTCCGAACATTAAACTGATTGACGTTGCCGTCGTAATATTCGAGCGCAATGCATCTCGTTCAAATTGTTCGTCCTGCCCGCTTTCCCTGCCATTTTCCAGACGTGACCAACTTTCCCGTTCTTGTTACCACCAATCACGCCAGTCAGGTCCAGACAAGTTCCGCCATCGAAAACGCAACTTCTGCCATGGGATTATTCAATGTTTTGCCGTAGTTCTCCCGTCGCATTCGATACAATTACCGGCGCAAATCTAACTGTCCGTGCTATCGTGTTGTCGCAAATATCATCAAATAATTTTTCTAGTACCACTTGCCGCTTTTAGAGTGAAAATCCATATCGCAATAGCACCTCGATTACCAAAATCTCTAACGTCTATATTCATTACTATGGCATTGCCCGCAATATGGAAACTATAGAAACAAATTTATTCGAATCCTATGCAAAAAAGGAATTTTTCCTTCCTATTCGATGGATGAATTTATAAGCAGACCGCTTATTACACCACTATTAAGCATATACAAGTTTCTTACAAAACACCAATTTGCACTTATAGTTGTAATTACTTATAAGGTTTACCGTGAAGTCCATCGTATCGTGTATAAATTGAAATGCATTAATTCAAATGTATTCATTCGATAATCGAGATTTTGCTGTATTTATATTCGAAGAACATTTTTTCGGAGAACTGCGAGCAGCTTGATTTAATAGGATGAAAAAATTAACGCGAAGGCGAGAAATAAATCGTTTCCCAAGGCACGTGTCCGTCGAGTTGGATTTCCAGTGAAACGTACTCGGGGCTGTAAGGCCCGAGACGCGTTCCCTCGAAGCGCGGCTCGTCAAATTAATTTCGAATGGCTGTTTCAAATTGGAGTGCAACGCGCCAAGCGGCGTTCGATGACTCGGGTTGCACGGTTTCTTGTCGGAAACGTTTCACGTAATCATAATTGCGTGCAAATGGCTACTGAACATTACGCCGAGATTCTGTTTCCATGGCGATTGAACCACCGATTCCCTCCAACAGCCTGTATTGCATTTTCATTAGAGCTGACCGAGATTATTAGGTCAACACCTAGTGCGCGTCTCTGATCCGTTTTCGTTCCTTTTGTTAGGTTTTTTATAAATATAGGCCGACAAGTGGTCGCAAGAATTCAATCTCTACTCAATTTTTATACAACATTTTATCATAATGATTCGAAATATTTTTATAGAGCGTTTCATTTGTACAAGCTCTTATTTTTCATACTGTTATTAATATTGCTATGATTAGTGCTATTTCTCGTTCGTGCTATTATTTACTTCACAATGTACCTACTTTCATTTCAATAGTTTACTAAATCTTGGTGAAATTCTATTACTACTCAATTTATTCACATTTTGTTTACTGTTTATCATTTATTTTTTCCTGAAATTTTATAACATAATTTCACCGATCGACACAATAAATTCATTATAAGATTGCAGATTTAATGCATTTATAACAAAAGTGAGCCGAATAACTGCAAAACAGTAAAAATACTGTTGCACTATTTTCATCTCGATAAAATGATTAAGAATCGAAACAAATACTTGCACGCGTAACTAGTGTATCTTGTAATTAGTGAAGAAAATTTGTGTTCTGCATAGAACTTAACTAGACTGCAGATTTCTGCGCAAATGAAATATTGTCTACCTCAATTGCGACAAACTAAAGTAAAATGAAGATATTTGCCTTCTTTCGTAATAGATCTAATAAGCTGAGAATAATGTAACAGCATTCTTATACAATCTTCTAATCATTCCACTGTTTTATATTCCACCTACGCATGTTTGTCATAAATGCATAAAATCCGCGGTCTAGTTTTAACTTCAAGATCATATCCCGAACAAAACGCAGTAAAAGGTAGCACGATAACGAACTCATAGGATTACCGAATAATTTCCATTCTCTTTGGTGGAACGTCGAAATTGTTCGCGTTGGTCGACATCGGAAAGTGTCTCGTCCCGATCGACGGAGTTGTTCGCGAAATAAACGACGCCATCTTTACGAGGATTGCTCGGCATCGAGAAACGTCGTCGCGTCGAGGAGGCTGCCGTGAAAAGTTTCCCAAGCAGGAAATGCGAACGTCAGCCGGAATTGAGCGGGAAGATCTTTAGTTGTCGTTGATGGGCTCGACGTAGCCGTAACAGCCCATTACGGGCTCGCAACGTTATCGTGCCGCGTGGGTGGGGTACACAGGGCCGGGGGTCGGTTCTTTTGGCTCCGTAGGGGGTCCAGCAATTTGCGATACAATTTAAAGAAGACGCCCCCTCCCCTCCATGGCTACCGTATCCTTCCGCGCCGTTCCCTTTCGACGTGTTCTCGCCGGGCGTGCTTTACATTTCGTGCTTGTAATGGTGAAACTTTTCCTTAACGATCCTGTGTCTGCCTGAATTATGCACGACGAGCACTGACAATTGTCTTTTCTCTCTGCCTCCCGCGTCTACGTGACCGTGTCTGATTGGCCCCCTCGTTCCTGCATTTGCCCCTCCGTCTGTTGTCTTTATCGGCGGACGGGGAACCTTGAAATTTCCTTACATGCCACACCGGGGGAGATTTAAGAGTAGTCTGCGACAGACGAGTCTCCCGGAAGACTAGGGGAGCCGACCGGCTTGCAATTAGCACCATTCGGGGATAATTTATTGGACAAGTTTCGTTGCTCGATGCCCCACGCGCGAGAATCTTTCCGTACCGGAATTTCTTTCTTTTTTTATTTCAGCTTATGAGACGCACAAATACAGCGATACGCAGGAATATTCGGATGGGCAACTCTACTTTTAGGGGTAGCCGTAGCTTGAGATGAGATTCAAGTTTGCTTTTTTTGGGAAATGAACAACGGGACTTGTTCAATGTCAACGTTTACATTAGTTGCCATGGCCACGAATTTGGCAAGTATCAGTTCGTGCGAAGGAACCCAGTAGAACTCGCGATACGTACCAGAATCTTCATAGCTTCAACGAATCTTTCTAGATCGAATTAATGTTTACCCGGCTCGGATCGCTCGAATTTCCTCGGCGAAATTCGATTAGGATTCGAATCTGACCTAGTCCTAACCCATACCTAACGCTCGGAGCTCCGAAACTCTAAAATAGATTGCGAGGACTTCGAGAATGTGTTATTCGATGGAATCAATGGGCCCGATTCGCGCGCAATTAGGATCTCGTAACGCGTGCACGGTATTTATAATCCCTTTCTCGGTATATTAAATTAACGTAGAAAATCGCGAGCTGGAATGAAATTGTAATTGCTCATTTCTGCGAACTTCACGGCAAATTCAGCTGCAAATGAAACACAGAGAAGCGATATTTAGCGCTCGTTTTCTGCAAACTTCGTTCCTACGGTTGCGCGTCGCAGCGAATAAACTTGATGATTACAACTCCAGACGTGATTAAAAAAATTAATGAATCCGGAGTGTTCCGTCGAGGGCCCTGGAATTTATCAGATCGCCGCTGCGTTGTCGTGGCAAATCAACGGCAGACGCGGGCTAGACGAAGAATTACTTGCTTGCTCCTTGAGCAATTGCATGACGTTGTTTAATTTTCCTATTAAGAAGAATTTAACTACCGACCCTTACATCCGTTAGAGCCGATGGCCCGAGTTTCAATTAATTTATTCTTGCATTCCGTCGTGGCTCAGGTTGCTCTTCCGTTTCCAGGGAAGTTTCGTCTCGACGCGCGAGGGCCAAGCGCATAAAAACTATCCACAACGAACTGTCAGATGGATAAATATTTCTGTTATACGCGGCGGATGCGCCGAATGACCCGCTAAAACTGACTGCCATGGATTAATGGCCGCAATTCATTGCAGTCCTCAACGTACACCGGCAAAAATAGAAGGAAACGGTCCGCGTTTTGCCGGACAACTGTCCCCCAGAAATATTCATCGCTTTGGAACGGTCCCAAAATTAAACGTACAATACCAGTGTGCACAGTCAATAACCACTGAATCAAGGTATGACAGATATTTCCACCGGGCTAGTTGTCTGAAATGACCAATCGTTCAGACCAAGACTTTCGCTTTTCCAGTTTTGAATAACTGGGTTAGCCAGGAAAATTTATCCTTCGAGACCGACGCATTGCCCATTTAATTCGACAACGTTCTTCTACCTTTCAGCGAATCCTTTAATTTATGGCTCTGTAACCCGAATTTCAAATGAGCGGATACAAAAACGCGTGAAAACTTTATCTCGGAACTGAATATCCTACCGTTAACGCCGTCTGCCACACCAGGGTTCGTAAAAGTCGTACAAAATCGGAACAACATATTTCACAATAGAGGACACAAGAGACGACAAGATTTATTATAGCAGCCAATTCTGTAACCTTCTTGAACCACATAGAATCTAGCAAACCATAGTTCGTATAGTCTAATACGCGCGCGCGCGCGCGTTGTAATAATTGTGTTTCAACTGTGACGACAAAGTTGAATCATGATAGCGGGCTTTTATGCGAAATAAAAATTATTTCCATCAATTATTCCAAACAAAATGTCAATTCTTCTTTTAATATTTCCAATAAATTGGAAACAGTGTAACAAGATCTTGAAATCGTTTTGATGCCTTCGTTGATCTGCATTTTGTTTACCCATTTCTGTCACAAATGCATAAAATAGTCGTGACTAGACTGTGGATTTTATACTTTCATGAGAAAAATAACAAATCAAAAATAATCATTAAATAAAGTAAAAGGGTTGTGCTTCGCTTCTACGTTTCGCAATTGATGAAGGCAATGTTTATTTCGTACAATTATTTATGCATTACTGGCTAAACTAGTATTTTGTACAAATTATTATTTATAATTTAGTGGCAGTCGTATTAACTATTCATGTTGTGTTCGATGAGATGATGGATGAACTTCCGTCAGGATAAAATGGGTTCGAAAATATCTAAACGAGAATTGATAGCCAAATGATTCGAATGAATCCAGCTAAGGTAGCCGACACAGACAAAATTCTACTTTACTAATTACCTAATTCAACGGTAGTATACAATACAAACAGGAAAGAAAATGGGGAAGACATTGCGGTCAGCCGAGCACTTGACACTCGGCAATTCCGTTTCGATTGGAGTAAAGCGATTCCGCGGACAAACGGGTTAAAGAGGACCGATAAACGCGATTGGACGGGTTTGATTAGGACGGAAAGGCGTAAAGGGAAAGCGGCGGGGAAACGGTCGGTGGAAAATTCGACGAACGATGCCCATTTGTTCGGCGAACCGACGTATGTTGCGCGGAACGCGGCTGTGTACTGCGTTATTACCTTGGCTAGGGGCGAGGTTCTTGCGAGATTGAACGCATAAAGCTAATTAACCGACTATACAACAACAACGGGGTAATCCGGCTGCTTTCGCGCTGGGGATACTTTAGCGGATGCGTGGCCGAGGTGGGGCTGGGAGGAGCGAAATAAAATGAAAGCGGAGCGAGCGAAACAGTAAAGTGGAAGTGCCGGTGGAGGTGGAAGTGAGAACTGCGAGTGGATGCTAGCAAGAAGAAGAGGTGGCTGCGGTTTTGCATTTGTGAGCGCGTTCATCTTCACGGTTCAACCCTTTGCAGTATAATAGATCTTCTTCTTTCCTTCGTTTCTTCCTGTCCTTATCTGCCTTCCTTGTCACAATAGTTACAATTAACGTTCGCTTCGTGATTGCTGAATCAATTCGTGCCCTTGCGAATCGAAACACCTTCTGTGCTAACGTAAATATTTTCAAGAACCATTTGACACCGGTATTTGCATATAAATTTGCCGCACCAGAGAAACTTACCAAAGTGTGCACTGCTTTCGCGGAATTATGAAAATTATGGTATATACGCAGCATCGGAAGATACTGATGGTAGTAATTAATACTAGCTAATATTTAAAATACGAGGATTCTCTTATGCATAATGTATTAGGTCTACCGGAAAGTTCTGTCCGATAGTGTCACTTCAAGTTTCAATCCATATGCATACGTTGATTTGAGACATATATGACTATCTCTCTTTATCATTGCATTTACACGCATGTACTCTCCTAAATAAACTGAAATAAAAATGTCTCATGTCATTATTAACACGTTCCGTGCCACGTGTACCATCTATGGTACACGCTTGCATGTTTACTTAGTGAACTGAACAAATTGTTTACAAGAAATTTAGAACCGAAGAATCAATTCCCACCGCAAGAATGGGCGTTGATAAGTTTTTGTTACGTTGTTATGTGTACGAGAATTAATAATTGCACGTAATACATCAAGTTTTAGTAAAATATCAAAGTGTGAAGATTCGAGTAAAAAATCCTCGGCACGGAACGTGTTAAGTGAGACGCGATCGCGACAACATGGCTACCGATGATAATGCCAGACCACATGCTGCTCTGGCGACTCGTCAGAAAATCGCAGAGCTAGGCTGGGAAATTCTGTCGCATCCACCGTACTCCCCAGACCTAGCACCCTCCGATTATCACTTGTTTCTCCCTTTGCAAAACTTTTTACAGGAAAAAAATTCAAAACTGAAGCTGATGTCAAGCAAGCACTAGTTGAGTTCTTCGCCTCTAAAAATAAATCATTTTTTAAAAATGGCATTTACAAGTTGCCGTCGCGCTGGCAAGAAGTCATAAGTAACGATGGAAAGTGTATTCTACAATAAATATTATTAAATGTATGAAAATATATGTACTACAATTACTAATAATATGTACTACAAATACTAATAATTGTTGTAGAATGAAAGGATACTCAAAAGCACTTTATTTAGAGTTACAAATTCTACTCCAGAACATTCGCGTATCCAGTAAAATAAGTGATGGTGATATATTGCAAAACTACAGAGATACAGAAATCTGGTGTTGGTGAAAATCCCGAGGTGGCAACCTCACGGTTCGGTGTCTACTTTTGAACTGTCGTCTGGGCCCACCTGGGCCTCTGTAGGCAACGGCTCACCCTCGCAATGGGCCATAAAACTGTTAGGTGGGTCATCGTTGAAATTCCAACAATAATTATATGTACTACAATTTTCACGGACTGTGGAAGCGACGTAAGTACTCTTCCGAGGTCATCTTGTCAGAGTTAATTTAACGGCTAAAGTAAATAATTTTCGACAATCCCCCGACGTTCAATACGTTACAATATGCGTATCGCACACGTTGCATTTTATTTCGACTTCGCAGAGTTTCGTAATTATGCTATTCGTTTCGCGTTCCGGTAATAGAGATTAATAGCGCAACTTCTGACGTGTTATCATTTTCAAAGAATTTCACGCTCGAAGAATGAGGATTTCAGCTTGCACCGAGACTCGTGGAATGTTTATCGGAAAGTTAGCGAACCGTGGTGCGAGATAAACGCGTGCACGAACTTAATTAATTGATGACTTGGCGCGGGAACTGCTGGCGTATTACCCAGACGCATAATGCTAGTTAACTTTGAAAGGAAGAAGGAAAGCAGGAGAGCTTAATGAAAATATTATTCTTCCACCAGGAAGAATGCTTCTATTCTTAACGTTTCTCGAAACTTCGCTTCTATTCCTGCAATTTTTATAATTCCGACAACAAATACGGCGATGTTATAATTTATTGTTACTATCATTATTTATTTATTTATTAACGGGTATATTTCCCTTCGTGTACATTAACAATAATTATACTTGCGATATATAAGAAATATATTAAACACTATACCGAAGGACGTTCCAGTTTTATATACGTCAAAATAATATGTATACTCTCTTATCCGAAGATTTATTTTTGTAATATTCTGATACCAAGACATTCTATTATCTAAATATTTCATTCGGGTTTTCTACTAGGAGATGATATATCTGAACAATACAATGATTAGATAATAGAACGTTTGGATACCAGAATATTGTAAAAATAAATGTTCGGATAAGGGAGTCTCTACTTTACATAATATTATTCCACAGTCGGTTTTTGAAACGATGCAACGAACTAAAGAAAGAATCGACGTGTACGACAGGGCAGCTAGGGTCTGCGGTAATAAGGCCGATCGGATTATGCAGGCCATACTTAATTCAGTATACGACAGGATGAAAACGAGATCTCGACCTGAGTTGACGTAACGGTGCATAAAAATGTATTAGCTGAAGGAGAAGGGGCCAGCCAATACAATTGTCAACGAGGTTAGAAATGAAACATTGGTCGGCAAATTTTCGACGCATCGATAATGTTTGTATAAGTTCATTTCACGAGACACATAAGAACAATCGTGATCGTTAAATACCATCGATCGACCCAGTTTATGTGCACAGAAGCAGGCAAATCTATGCTAAACTCTCTCTATTAAGGTTATATGTCTAATGGTAGTCGAGAACCATAATAACAAAAGCATACTCGAGCACAGTCAGAGGAAAAGCGTTTCGCATACGTATTGCTCGCACTATCAAAATACAGTAATTTCTCCCAGAAATGTTCGGCATTGAAACCAGCAGATCCGAGAATATTTCTAGGGTAGAGAGAATAAGACAACAACAAGAGAATATTTCAACAATAACAAGAGAATGTTTCTCTTTTTCATCTACATTTTTTAAAATATGAGCCGTTTATTTTGAAAGTGGCATAAGTCACTTTTTCAAAAAAATCGAGTTAATGGTAACACTAATTACAATTGAACGGTATCTTTTCATTTTTTAAAAATTTGCAATCAATAAGTTGAGAACTATTGAGATTTGTTCGAGAGAAGTTTTGCTAATTAACGGTATAACAAACATGTTTATTTTGAAAGTGGCGTAAGTCGCTGTACTCAGGAAATTAATTGCGGGGCTTAGTGTAAAAGAAATAGAAACGTGTGATAAGTGTGTGTGAAGTATTGTTTTGAATTATTTTCAGTATTTTTAAAAACGTTGCGATCACTGGACTTATTCTTATAAGTGCGAAAGAATAGTGCAGTTTTGTAAATTATATTATAGTGATGTGGCGGCTACCTCCAGACCCGCCAGCAGATGGCTATAAAATGTTTTATAAACTAACTTTAGATGAAAAAGATGAACTTCTAACTTTGGATTTGTCACCAAAAAGAGGAAGACCTAGGCGTTGTTCACAAATAGAAATGGATCCGTTATATACGCTAGATCTCGTCTTGTTTCTTCAGCAAAATATTATACAAAGACATGATGGACTTGCTTAATTATATACCCCCAATATACCACAGTTATTTAAAAAATTTGAAACAAAACACGATTTCCGAGGACTTAATCACTCCTATTGATGACGAAAATTGAACTGATGTATTTTCATATAAATTACTTATACTTATGTTTCAAAATGTACTAATTATTTTTGTATTTTATGAATATTAAAATAAAAAATACTTAAATCAAACCTTTATATTAAATATGTTCACGGTATAAATTATTATTATATGAGCCGTTTATTTTGAAAGTGGCATAAGTCACTTTTTCAAAAAAATCGAGTTAATGGTAACACTAATTACAATTGAACGGTATCTTTTCATTTAAAAAAAAAAAAAGTGACTTATGCCACTTTCAAAATAAACGGCTCATATATGTAATTTATTCAACAATTTTAGTAAATCACTGTCCTTTCAAAACGTCACTTCAGTAAAATACATCGGACAAAATTAATATATGTCAGTCATTTTTCTAAACTATTTATTTTGAAAGTGGCTTAAGTCACTTTACCGTAATGAAAAGTGGTGATTTTTTAATGTCTATACGAAATTATTTATACTGAGAAAAATATCAGTGTCCTGAGATAACAAATACAAGTAAATCTTCTCGAAAGTTAGCATCCATATTTTGAAACGTGTTAAAACGCAAACCCTTAAATATCTCGACTTAAAAACAAAGCGACTTATGCCACTTTCAAAATAAACGGCTCAATTATCGGTTTCATGACCTTCTTGGATAATAAAATATTTTCGTCCACCTAGATATCGGCCGTGTTCTGACCATTGTGCGTCGCGTCGGTGTGCAAATCAGAGCGGCGGATCGCGGGCACACGCGTCTCTGTAGTACGAACCCGGAATATTTTCACGACAAATATCGGCCCGCTATCAGGCCAGGGTCCTTTCCCTGTTTACCGACGGATATCGCCGAAACCGAGTCGTTCGAGCTGCGAACACGATGAGTCACGTTAGCATACAACCGGCCTACGTGTTCTCCATTAGTCGAAACAGTGTTGTTTTAGGCGCGACCCGAATTAAGGGTAACACTGGTATACACGTGAGTCACGCTGCGAATAGCCCCGACTAACCGTCGCGTCGGTTTACTTCAATGGGAAATATATTATCGTTCGCTTCAAGGGCCACTGAGCGTCGCGAACAGAAGGCAACTCTCTCCGTGTTTCACCATTTAGCCCCAGCTGGAAACACGCTGGTCGGCGTCCGCGTCCGCTCGTTCGAGCTATGCATGATTCCGGCTATACAGGTCTCGAAAATGCTGTAAAGCTTTTTCGGGATATCTTGGTTGAAGGAATGTTGCAGAAAATCGATGTGTCGAAAACGTTATTTAAGAGTCGAAAACAAAATGATTCGAACTAACCATTTTACCGGCATTATCTTATTTAGACTCTGAAGCAACGTTTTCGTCTCGTCGATTTTCCCCAACATTAATACATCTAAAATAGCCAGAAGTGGCTGTTCCGAATCATTTTGTGGAAAAAACACGTCTAGAAACGGAGCTAGGGTTTTTCAATAATTAATGCGTACTCGAACGGCGCAACGGAGACATTGATAAAAATATCATACTATAATTCAAATGACCGGTATCACATTTCTTATTTTATAATTATTATTATTCCATTGGATATTCTTGACTAGATTTCTTTCTTCGGACACATGTCGATATAAAAATTGTTAAAGATTTAAATCAATTCAATTTTAAAACTTGTTACGAAGCGAAACATCCCAGCCACTTTTAGATCAACAAATTGTTAAAATTTTAAGCCTGCTACCAGTGAACGCTCTCACGTAACCACGTTCGTTTACAAAATGTTCGGGGTCGGTAGAAATATTCAGATTCTTCGAAATTTCTGGGTTTTTGGAGACAAGATAACTTCGAGTGCAGAGGGTGCACCTGTGGCCAATAAAATGATAACAGATTTAGGAAAAGTTGTTGACGTCCTTTACGTGGCAGATTCGCAGTGTGCAAGTCCGCCAACGGGGCACAGTAATTGGTTCCTCCGCCCTCGATTATTTTGACGCGTTTAGGGGTCGAAGATGGTTCGGTCTTGAAGAGTTTGTTCCGACGCGACGGCGCGATTTGCGACAGAGTGGCTAGTACGGGGTCGCGCGAAGATGATTATTTGGTGGTAGGTGCCGCGTGTAAATTTCAATAGCATTATAACCGATTGTACGTGTCTCTGTTAACGGTGTCCATGAAACGGGGGTTGCAGGTGCGGGACACCGGTATGCCACGCTTCGATGCACCCTGCTGATGTAATTCGGAACAGCCGAGAACCAGTGAGTACACTCGGGAAACCCTTGCAAAACAAGGAAATCGAGGAAACTCGACGGCGAAACCCTCGTGACCTGTGGGTGGCACGACATTGTTCGCCTACCGGTTCCCGAACGGCTGTGGAACTACGGCAATGCCTGGCGCTTTGAATTCAATATGCATTGTTATCGAAGACGCGAGGGGGGCCACGGACTTTGCATTGTCTATCGGGATTAGATACAGTTGCAACATAATTAATTGTCTACTCGAGACTTCTTCGTTCGAGCTCCCACGATCCTCGAAGCGCTCGATATTCCTCCCGGAAAAATTCCGCGCGATCGACTTTCGCCTTCCTACGTTTCGTGGAAACTGAAATTTCCGAGAAACCGGAGACCATTCCGTAGAATCCCCGGAGAATTTCGCAACGCGCTATAACCGAGACACCCGGAAGACTCTCGTCTTGGCCGACTCGCTGCAGTATCTCATTGTTTCAGCGTTCTTTCCCAAAGATTTAGCACGGCGACTAATCTACCGAGTTTTCCCGGGCCACCGATTCCCGGAGGAAGAAACGCGAAGGCGCATCGAACGGTCGGAAAGATAAAAGAGCTGTCGCCGATGAACGATCGCCGGTCAATATTTCGCCGTGGAAATAATGCGTCGGGACGCTTGTAAACCTAGTGATACGAAGTTACGTCCTAACGGATCGTTTGCTGCGGCCGACACCTCAATTTCCGTCGACCGATATGTCAATAATGTCGCGGCGAGGTGGGGAAGGGAGAGAACGATTTTATAGGCGAGCCGCGGGCGAGAACCACGATCGGCAAGAATAGATCGGCCAAGTGGCTGTACTAATGAAAACAAAAGAGGACAAGGAAGGACGACGAGAGCGCGTATAGAAGGAATATTTCCGTCCAGGTAACTTTCTTATTCCTCCGAGGAGCCCGTTTTCCTCGTGGAAAGCCGGTCGCGGGGCTTCCGAGCGTCGAGGAACCGCTGGAAATAGAGGAAAACGAGGAAAACGAGAAAAGGGGTGAAAAGGGGTGAAAAGGGGTGAAAGGGGGAGCGAGGCCGGAGGTAGGAAGGAGGAAGGAGGATTGCGAGCGAGCGGACGAGGATCAAAGGGAAGGGAAAGGGCATCGATGTCGAGGGAGAGCCGAGTAAACAGCTACAAATCGAATTAACGATTACACGGACCACGTGATTGGAATTTATTGGCGATATATATTTTTCTACCACGAAAGACAAATATTTCTTCCCCGAATGAAATTTTGTTTCTCCTTCCTTATCTTCTTCCTCCGGCTCCATCCCTAACAGCGATGCATCCCCCGTTGGGAATCTATTGAACCATCGCATTACGATATCGTATATTTTTCGTTTAAATTTGAATCGGCAAGAAGACAACCATCCTTACTGTCGCACACAGGTCCGTGCACGATCCAATGCGAATCAGACAATCTTTCAACACCAATAACGAAATAAACTACGAACGTGTTGCTCGAAGACGGAATAAAATATTAAAAATTTGCCCATCTATGATTCGAATATCGATGATTCTAATATCGACGCAACGATATCGCCGAATTATTAACGATACAAAACGAGAGGGACGCTCGGTTCGTTTCCGAGAGTTTCTTAACAAATTAATAACGCTATAGCTTCTCCAGTAATTGTCCTTTCCTGGCTCCACCGTGACGAACAAGTGGGTGGAAGCGACACGATCCAACGAGTACTCCGGTCGTCAACGCGATAATTCCTGCGCGTTGATCAGCAATTAAAATCTCTTGCTTCCAAGGAGCCGTATCCCTATTTCTCGTTCGAATGGTCTGATTGCTGGTTCTCTGGGCGCCGTGAAATCGCAGGAAAGGGAAAATCCCGGTCATAGGGGAAGGAGAAGTGTCGGAGGGTGCTGTGCGGTACCCTCCAACGAGAGGAAAAGAGAGAGGACGGAGAGGAGAGGAGCAAAGGGCCGACCAAATAGGTAGAAATAGAATTAGCGATAGCATGCGAGACGCGCTCCATCGAATGGCTGATTTCCCAGAGGAGCAAAACTGCCATTTAGACACGAAACGAAACTAAACGAAACGAATGTCCGTCCTTCCGCGGGGCCCGCATACCTCGCAGATCTCGCAGATCTTACAGACGCGCAAACCTCACAGAAACGGCGCGCTAAAACGCGGGGAAGAGCTCCATTCACCCTCGCGAAATCAATCGGCCCGGCTACAGACATCTCGTTACTAATCCATGGTCCCCGTTCGCCTCTTTCGTTACGGGCCTAAACCGATTGCGGAACGCGAGTTTCATTCAAATCGTCCGTTTCGACTCGACCTGCGTGCAAGCAGCTTTACAATCGGATCTTCGCAATTAAGCGATGATTTTTGCCGTCGTTCACTTCATTAATTGCGGTTGTGAAAACGAGTGGGCATTCGACGTTAAATATTGGGTTGGCAACTAAGTAATTGCCGATTTCAGTTATAGATGTCCCTCACTCCCATTTTTATGATATCCGTAAATGTTATATTATAAAATTATTATTATTATTATTATTATGTTATTTTTTATTATCCGTGAATGTCAGCAACTGGACAAATTGAATGCGGCGGTCAAGGAAAAGCGACCAGAATTGGTCAATCGTAAAGGTGTCATTTTCCAGCAGGACAATGCTAGGCCGCACACGTCTTTGTCCACTCGGCAAAAATTGATGAATATTGGTTGGGAATTTATGTTACACCCGCCATATAGCCCTGTTCTCGCGCCATCGGATTACCACTTATTTCGATCCCTGGACAACTCCCTTCGTGGTAAAACTTTTAATGATGATGACGCTGTAAAATCTCACTGAACTCAGTTTTTGGCCGAAAAGGATCAGACTTTCTACGAGCGTGGAATTTTCAAGTTGTCAGAGAGATGGCAAAAGGTCATCGAACAAAATGGAAAATACATTACAGATTAAACTTCATTCCAAGTAAAAAGAAATTTTTTATTTCATTGAACAAATCGGCAATTACTTAGTTGCCAACCCAATAGTAAATCACCGTCGTGAAATAATTCTTTTCTGTTCTTACCGATCGTCTAAAATTCTGGGAAAATTGGACAAAGTTTCATTCGAATATCTCTAACAGTGATTGAGAAAAACAGTATCGATCATCCTGACTTCTTAGATGTTGCTTAAATTCATTTGAGAAACCACCCTTACGATTTCATTTTGTCTACCGTCAACAAAAGGTGCTGATATTTTGAAAGAAAATATATAAGTATGACCAATCTACGTCCATTTTATTCACCTTTTGTCTCACTCGAATCTCTCAAATAGTGAACAAGAAACCCCGTATCGATCTTCTCCTCTTCTTCAAGATTGTTTCCCACCTTCAACAAAGCGTGCTAAAATTTTGCAGAAATACACAAACTAAAGCCAAGCTGCGTCTATTATTCACTTTTCGTTTCATTCGAATATCTCGGGCAATAACCATGAAAAACGTTCGCAGCCGTGACTAGGAATATGCAAACCCCCAGAAATACTCCAGAAGTACCCCCAGAAGTACTTTAGGCAAAGAAGCGCGTTATTCCACGATCATGAATAATAAAAATAGTATTAGAGCCTATTGCCCGTGCTGTACTAGATCTTTCGAAATCTGCAGTTCTGAAGGGCTACTGCGAAGCGCGTAAAGATATATCGGGGGCGGAGGAAGCAGGCTGCGCGAGTCGTACGTCTCATTAATAAATCATAGAAACGAGCGTAGTACACGGATCGATCGGTTCAAAACTCTAAATTACCACCTTCCATTTGCCGTTATTGGAAATTCAAATTGGCGAGATTGCTGGCCGCGCGTAAATCTTTGGGGCTTGTCAAAAATATTGCGGCCGTCCCCATCAATTCCCTCGTTAAATATTTCCCGTGGGAGAAGCACGCGTCGCCTTTACGCTCTGTCGTCGCTCACTCCTATTGGTACCGACTGCTGCGTGGTCTCCCAACTGACGATAGCGAGCCAATGATTGCGTGACACGCCTTAAGTGTCCAAAATCAAATCCAAAGAAGTCCACAATATCGAAGTCGTTTAATTAACGAAACCGCGAAACTAGAAATTCTTAGTTCACCATAAAGTATTAATTTATCTCTTTTGCCTCTTTAAACGTTCGAGGAAAATTCAGTTTGTTCCTAATAAATTACATGAAAAATTAATTAATTTTCTAAGGTAAGACGAACGTCTGATCGATTACCATGGTCAACGCCTTCTCTCACAAAATTGCCCATGTACTAAATCTCTATAGATCACGTCTAAGATTCTAGTAAGATTCCTGGAACATTTTTGTAAAATCTAGTACGAGTACACTATATCCGAAAGATGGTAATATATAATTCAACAACCAAGCTAGAAACCAATTAACGCGAGTAGGCACAAGAGTGCAATAATCACTAGTGTAGACCATCGATAGCGTAAACCTTCGAAGTGGATTCTAAGCGAGATGTATCCTTAAACATTGGTCTTCCGCTCTCAACAGGCAGAAAACACTTTTCCCTTCGCTTCCGCCGGAATGTCTTTCGATCCGTCATTCTCTGGCGAGCGCGAAGGGAAAAGGGACACGCGCGGCGAGTACGCGGCAGGAATTTATACGCTCATAGGCCGTTTATTCCCCGGCGACGTCCAGGATTCCTGTTTCTAGCCGCCCTTTGCGTCCTGCCGCGGCCCGGGCAAAAACCATAAACATGGCGCGCCATGACACTGCATAAATATCGTACCCGCGGACGTGGACAGTCGGTCCCCAGTCCCGTCCGGCACCGTCCGGTATAGTCCGAGAGCGTTTTACCAGACCGAAACCCGGTCGAGTAGTATCGGCGAACGAACGCCGCCTTTCGAGAGCCTCCAATTTTTTTTCATTTATCCCCGGCTAACAGAGCCAACCACTATTTTATTGTATCACCGATATCTATCTCGTTCTCGCCGTTTTCCCCTTTTGTTTATGGTCGGGAGATGAACTTCACCCGCGGCCGTGGCAGCGCGTTTGCGTTTCCACCGCGTCCGAATACTTTGCATACATTTTTTACACCGCAAATGGAATTAACAAAAATTCCGAGGCAGACGGCGTAAAATATCCCGTTATTTCTGCGCCGAACACGCTGAAACCTTCAAACGTTTCTGAAATTAAAATGTGCTTTCCTTCCACACAATTCGCAACAGGAGACTTCCTCTATAATGTAGTAAATTACAGGTAATATATATATATTATTATTATATATATATATATATATATATATATATATATATTATTTATATATTATATATATATTATATATTATATATATATTATATATATATATATATATATATATATATATATATATATATATATATATATTATAATCTTAACGTTAATTATTGTTGAAACGTTTTTGTTAATTACAGGTAATATATATATATTATTATTATAAACGTTTCTGAAATTAAAATGTGCTTTCCTTCCACACAATTCGCAACAGGAGACTTCCTCTATAATGTAGTAAATTACAGGTAATATATATATATATATATATATATATATATGGGTCGATATCATCGGGTACTTCTACCCTTTAATTACAACGAGCAGATAACTGATACTGTACACACGATCTCTTCTCTCTGTATTTTTATACGAAGCAAGGCCATTTTTGTCTGAATTCGCTAGGCCGCTCGAACTCAACACGCTTGTTACACAACAGAGTGTTATAATGTAAAGTGTATTATTCATTTGCGTGCAGATCGAATAATCGCATATTAAACGCGGGCCTGTGAAATGAAAGAATTCTTTGGGAACATAGAAGTAATAGATCAAGTTACGTTTTCGTTTCGCCGATCCTGCAGCGGTTGCAGCAAACGCAGCGAGCTCATTTGCATATCGTCAACTTGTTTCTATAAGGCTAAATGAACCGCTGAATCGGTCGGAACCGTTTATTATGAGGCCCGCGTGTCGGTGCGCGTTGCCGGTGTTCTTTAACGGGGTAGTTACCCCGCAGCGTGTAAAATACCTCTTGTCTCTCGTTAGGAGGTAACTTTAAAGTGGCGCAGTTTGTAACGGGGCCATTGTCGCATCGGATTCTAGTACTTAACAAGGATTCAGTAATCCCGTGAAACGAACTTCCGCTTTGTCCCCTATTACGAGCTCATTGTTTCGAATCAAAGCATCTGCTGGGTTTAGTCAACCCTGCAACTGGAATCAGCTGTGCCTAATACGGGAATAAAAGATACTCGGCATCTGTGTACCTGTCGCGCAGACACATGAATAGACGCATATTATTAGAACGCGTATAATTTACGTCGGCAGAGGTCTAACTTTGGGAAGCAATTAAATAAAAAGTGAAGCACGCGCGTTCGCAGGTAACATGCGTGTACTTCGAATTAACTTTGCCAGAGATCCGGCGTTAACTAAATACGTGTCTCTCGAGCGGCGAGAACGTAATCCCATTGAGAACCGTAAAAAGTGCCTCTGAAAAATCTGTTTAAGGGGGTGTAATGACCTGTTTGGAAGTGATTCCACGCTCCGTCGCCGGATATCCGCTTATAAACGTCGTATCCGAGCTGGATCAGCCGTAATAATCGTTAGCGCGGTAATTGCCGCTAGATGGAGACGGTAATGACGGTAAACTCGCGCGATTGTATTAAACGAATCTTGGTGAAAGGCTTCCCTACAGGGTGTGCGTATGTGTGCGCGCGCGATTCTCCCGCGAGCTTCGCCGTCGACCATGGATCCCGTCGGTGGCAAGGCATTTACATACAAATAAGTTGGCCCGAAGATATTCCGGCGGAGGATCTTTATCTAGCGGTTCGCTGCTGCCTCGACAATCGACTGGCGACGTTTAATCGGTAAACAACGGATCGCTGACTTTCCTCTCTCCCTGCCGCCCTTACCTTTTCCGTCGACGACGCATATTTTGGCCGGACGAAATCAGATACAAACACCCCACTCTGACTTTCACGCGCTGAGAAATCATTGGCAACGCGATAGGGTGGTGGAGCCGGTTATTGAGGGGTGACCAATTGCTGTGTGCCATTGGCTTGTTTTCGGGCGTAATTAACTTTATATTTAGTGAATAGGACATATTAAATTCTGATATTGGAAAATAAATAAAATAAAAGTATTCAAAAATGTAATATGTCTTATTCGATGTACGGGGTAACCAATTTAAAATGTCTTTAAAATGTAAATATCTTCTTAACTAATGATTTTTTGCAATGAATGCCTTATGATTTTTATGAAGAGAATCGTTAGTACAATAAAAGTATAAGTAAATAAATAAATATATGTGATTCCATTCAAAAAACTAAAGTTCACCTTCCCCCTTGTCCTCGACGCGTTCACCTACAAAAATCTTATTAGTATCAGATTACGTGCCCCTAAAACCATTCAAATTTCGTTTGGAACATTCTTGACTATCATCGAGGGTTTCGAAGATATTTAACTGGGTCGATTTAAACGGGTCACCTTGTACATAAAGTTAATTATGGCCGAAAATAAACCAAAGGCACGGCAATTGGTCATGCCGGAACAGATTGGGCAAGTAGTAATCTGATTAACGATTATAGCTCGTTAATTATTATAAATTATTATAAATAAATTACTATAACTAAGGAATTATAATCTTTATACTCGTCCCAGTTAGGGTTAAAAGATTATCGAACGCAGCGGCAATTAATCTCTACGAACAAGTTTTTTAATTTATTTATAATCGAACTGCGCTGATAATCCAATTTAAGATTTTTCAAAGATAAGTGGAGAAGTTGCTTTCACATTGCTTTCAAGTTCGATAATACAGTGTAATAAAAGTATGTTCACTATGCTCGCATCCCCAACGCAAACATTCCCATATGTGTGAATAAATAATAATAGAATAAAATTCTTTCTTTCTTATCTTGCAAAAACGTACCCTCGTGTATATCATTTCTGCAGAAATGTAATGACGCAGCAGGCATTATTTCCTATTTGCTATGCTGCAAACAAATTTAATTGAACTTTCAGATTTCATATTAAAGTCAGACGAACTGCAATCCAAGATTCGTCTTTTTACCGTATCATTAAGTGACTCGAGTCGATCGGCCAATAGACCTATCCCCGTCTACTCTTTCTGCGGGAGATCATTAAAGACGGATGATACCGACGGGAAGATAATGGGAGGCAAGACACCGAATCCTTTCAATTTCACGTAATTTCCTCGAGAATCTTTCGGGCCGATTTAATGAGCGCTTCACCGATCAAACGAGCAACAGAAAGGGACGATTCTCCACCCCGGCTGCCTCCGGCTCGACTAATTCTTTTTGACCCTCGTCGCGATGCTCCGGAACGTAGAATCGGAAAGGGACCGAGTTTAGGTTCGCCGGCAAAGCAGCGTCTCGATTTTTTGCGTCGGTTCGATCAGCCTACACCTGAGCTCGATGTTTTTCGTGAGATTGAACGACGGCGAGGGGAGTCGAAGGGACCGAGGGTGGCAGTCGGAGACAGAGATAGATAGGAAATTGATATCGAACAGACGTTCGATGGTTTGCAGTGCTCAGCAAGTTTGTCCGTAAATCACGATACATCCACCGCTCTCCGGTTGCCTCGAGGAAGATCCACTTCGTCCCCCTTTCCCTCCACCCCCGGCCCGCTACTTTCTGCCATTGCTTTCACTCTTTTCACATCCCGTCTTATCCCCCCGACTCGTCCGCCATCCCCGCAACGGACTTCGAGACGGCGAAGGTGGTGTCGGTCGAAAACGCGGCCGGGAGTTAAGCCAAGGCGGATTCAGCCAACTTTCGTTTTAGCCGTGAATTTTAATGACCGCCGACTAGTCGCGCCGTCCATAAAGCGTGTTATCTCGTTGCCTTTTTGCGCGGGTACGCGCGATGCCGAGAGATAGGCTGGTCTTAAGGCGAGATTATCGTCCTCCGAGCGATAAGGGCGTCGTCGACACGCTGCTTGGTCATCGCGTGCTCCGTGATCACCGGTAATTTCATTCCCCTCTGGCCTTTTTTCCGACGATGACTCTCGTTACGGACAATTTCTCCCTCAGAAATCATTTTCTCCCCGCTTCGAATCGCGCGGCTCTCTCGCTGCAACATCTTTCAATGAATTCTTTTACGAGCCGTTCGCCGTTCCGTTCGACTCTTTCAGATTTCCATCGAGATTTCGCGTGCGGAGATATTTTTTCGGAGTTTCAGTAATTTTCCGACAGTGGTGGACGAATGCAAATGTTGTCGAATGAATAGAATGAAAATTGAAAATGAACACTGACAGCTGCCATTTCGCTGTGATTATGATGTACGAGCTACATCGGGGAACGAGCTTTCATAAATATCGTAGAAATATCGTTGATTGGAAAATGTTCACGATTTTTCAACGATTGACAAACAACGCGCCTTTCATATTTTTAAAATAGCCTGCACTATTACATGGCCGACCAAATAAATTATTTACGGGTAGCAGAATCGTGTTTACCACGTCGAAAAATTATGTATCCGTCTTTTCCGAATATTCGTGCCAGAGCGTAGACATTTATTTCCATCCTCCCTTGACATAACCTGGTTCGGTTAACTGTCCATAAATTGAAAAATAACTAAAAAATATTAGCACAGCGTCAACAAAACGCAATCGTCAGCCAACAGTTTACCCTTAGCACTCGAAAGATTTTTCTGAAAGGCCCACCAACAACTCGGAGCAAATGTTGCAAAAATTGTGATTGTGCTGCTCATGGTTGAATCGAGATCAAAATCATACTGTTGTGAGATTTTACAGGAATTAATAAACGAAAGATTTCACATGTTTCTATTTATGTATTTTACACGATCGCCTAACAACTATGAGAAGAAAGATAATAATTAAAAATAAATGCCACTTTAGCCTGACTATACGTATGAGCCGTTTATTTCGAAAGTGGCACAAGTCACTTTGTTTTTAAGTCGATGCATTTAAGGGTTCGCGTTTTAACACGTTTCAAAATATGGATGCTAACTTTCGAGAAGATTTACATGTATTTGTTATCTCAGGATACTGATATATTTTTCTCAGTATAAATAATTTCGTATATAAACATTAAAAAATCACTACTTTTCATTACGGTAAAGTGACTTATGCCACTTTCAAAATAAACGGCTCATATAGCGACATCTCTAAGTGCAAAGGGTTGAGACATCATACAGCAATCCTCTTCCATGTAAAATCACGAACCCGGATGGCCCGTAAAGGTTCGCGTGGTGCAACGAAAGCGGAATGCAGCGGACCGAAAGGGAGAGTAAGGGTGGAAGATGGGGGCAGGAAAAAAACAAGGAAAATTCAAAAGCCTCGTCATCGAAATAATCCTTGTATCGATTGGAAGGTCGTCGGGGAACAAGCTAGCCGCACGAGACAAGTTACTAAACCTCTTGAAAGCTCGATCACGTGGACAAGTTCCAGAGGTAATCACGAAGAGGAGTGACCGAGCATCGTCTGGGGCAGGGATAGCTAGCTAGCAGGCAGGCAGGCAGTCAGGGTGGCTGGCAGGGTGGCTGGCAGGGTGGCAAAGAGGCAAGCATAGAGGCAAGCAGGGAGGCAGGCAGCGAGGCAGGCAGCGAGTGGCTCGTAAATCGACGGGAGACGGTCCTGGTGCTCCACTCCTCCGGAGCTCTTACGGATATTATAGGTCGCGTACGAGCTTCCGTGGAAAGTTTCGCACATAAAAATATCGTCGATTTATGAGGAAACTTGCCGGATTCTCCTCGTTGCCACGGTAATTGTCGGAGATGTATTGCCTCCTCCTGGCGAATTCTATCTGTTGGCCGGGGATAGGAGATGCTGCTTACTGCCCACCACTAATTCAACCGTCTGGCATTCGAACTTTGACCCAGAAGCGAGGATAGTTCCCCATTCTCGGCGAACGGTATCGCCTATATCGAGCTCGTAAAAAGCTCACAACGCGCCTATTAATGCATCGTGCTAACTGCACTCTTTTCATTCTGAAAGAGATTTCGTTTGAACGGATAGGTACTTACGACGCCGAACACGGATTTTCCACCACCAGAAAGGCACGTTAATGACCCATAGTGTTGAGCGAGCCGAGTCTAGACTCTAGTGTCCAGACGTTTATACGTTATGTACATGTATGCGGGACATGTATTAAAAATAAAAAATACCTTTACTTCTTCTTATTAATACCTATTCTTATAAATTTTGTTATATATTTCGAAGCAACCTCTTTGAAATCCTAAATTTTCTCATTGTATACTTGTTATCAAAATCTCAGTCAGTTTTGAAAATATGAGATGTTTTCTAAAATGCGAATTTTGTCAAACTTCGCTGGTTCTATGCCGGTAGGCGTGTAAGTAAAGCTCGATCAGTGACCTGCACAAAGTGTGTTAAGATATTTGTAGTTTCATAGGTTTTGTAACAATTTTATATACTCGAGCCAACGAGCCAAATACATTCTTCTTTCATCTTTTGAGCAGTAAATACATGAAGATTCTTCTTTCATCTCTGATACAGTATGCAACATTCTTGTCTTGTTTCTCAAACGGTATCGATCATAGTTGTTCAGATTCAAATATATCGTCAGGTGTATGGGTCGGGATTATCGGTGACTATTGATTATCGGTTGGTTGTCGATGTATAAAGCGATATTATTTACAGCGTCATTACCCAAACGACGCTGTAAGAAGAACAGAGTCGGTTGGCCGGCTTCGTAGAGAGAGAAATCGCGACGCTATAATAAAGATTATACAGTAAATTCTCCCTAATTGACGCTCACACAGATTGTCTATCTTCTTTGCACAATCTGAGCGTCAATTAGGGAGAATTTACTGTAGCTGTATTTATAGTTAATTACACCGCGGCAATTGCACGGGTGCCCGCGCAACAATATGTTATTATTGTTGTGCATTTCGTTCAACGTCGTGTCATTTATTCATCAACATTAATACCTAATCGTCGCGTTACATTTTCATTGATCGCATCCGAAGAGACGAGTGTGCAAAAGACTCGATACAATTCCCGACCTTTCCGTCCACGTATGTACAAATTTATTCGGACGCGAGTGTGTTGTAGAATGAAAGGATACTCAAAAGCACTTTATTTAGAGTTACAAATTCTACTCCAGAACATTCGCGTATCCAGTAAAATAAGTGATGGTGATATATTGCAAAACTACAGAGATACAGAAATCTGGTGTTGGTGAAAATCCCGAGGTGGCAACCTCACGGTTCGGTGTCTACTTTTGAACTGTCGTCTGGGCCCACCTGGGCCTCTGTAGGCAACGGCTCACCCTCGCAAGGGGCCATAAAACTGTTAGGTGGGTCATCGTTGAAATTCCAACAGAGTGTATCGCCGATATTTTGACCGACAACCCGAAGTATATTTCTGCACTTGACATCGGTATTCATTGAATGGCTCTCTCTCTCTCTCTCTCTCTCTCTCTCTCTCTCTTCCGAAGAACAGTAAAAGTGTTTACGTGGAACAATAAAGAGAGTTTGTAGCGCTTTATCCGCTGGTCCCACGGAATTCGGACGGAATTTGATGCGGTCGCTGGCGCATGTTCTCGATCCCATATCCCGGACCATAACAGGAAATTGCCTGCGCGAGTATCGTCGCGTATCTTTTTATTCCGTACCGATCAGCCTCCAGCTCGGGTTAACTAACGCTAAACTAAGGTAATTCCGTGATAACTTGAACGTAGGAGAAGTTTCCCAACGTCGGGGGAAGTTGAGGCCGCGCGGTAGCTCGGGCCCTCGTGACTTTAAATCGGACCGCGCTTATCTCTATACTCGAAGATAGCGCACGGATAGGCGAGCGGCATAATGTAAATTGAGCGTCGTTAGAACAGCTTTTGTTTAAAACAAGTTACCGGCTTCGCGGACCTCGCGGGATTACCCAACTCGTCCGAAGGATAATAATAAGGATCGCTGGCGTCGAAATCGTTCCGAACGAGACAAGATTTCACGTTTCATTGCAGCCTGTGCTGGTGTACTGTCCTCGACAGAAAGCGTTCGTCGAGCATAAAGAGTAGATTGTAAGAGTCAACGACATTGTTGCGTCCTCAAATATCTAGATCCGTAGCAAAAACCCGCTCGATGGCTGGTCTTGATAGTTTGAGGAAGCTGGTCGAAATGATTCGTGCATTTGGAAATAACAAGACAATATTCTATTGAAATTAATCATTTGATTGATAACAACAAGAATTCGCGTATAGGTGCTAGGAAAGTAACGCGTGCTATCGAGGTATACAGGTATATTTTTCAGCATTTAACCCTTAGCGCTCCGCGCGTTTCTCGAGTACTGCCTACCAGCAACTTCGGCACATTTTTGGAGCGATGCGCCTGAGATGAAGGAAGTCTTATTTTGAGCGGGAAAGATTACACGTTCTTGCGAATGCATTCGATTTGATTTATTTTATAAATATACATTTTCCTATTGTAAATAAAAGATAAATTTTTAATTTTGTAATTCACCATGGTGCAATATCTTTGGTAACAATCTCCCATGTGCATTCTGGGTTTACTTGGGCAAGTGTCACAGTATTCACTTTGTCAAATAGAGTTACTAGATATTTCTTTCAAGTTCAGAACATTTTCTGCGTAATTGTTGGTTTCCTTTATATAATTTCATTTACCAATTCGTCCGTGAAAAATCATTGAAAATATTGTATCGGCTGTTCAATGTTTGTAGGAACTTGTGGTCCAATGACCTGTGACAATACACTAAAAGGTATTCTATCTGGAATATGTAATTCTTCCGTAACATCGCGCCATTCATCTAAATCTTGTAACGAATCTTCGCTTTCGCTTTCAATGATTCTCATTCTTCGTCTCTTTGGTAGTATAATTTCGCTACTACTACTCGAAGTGTCAGAATCATAACCAACATTGTCTTCCACAATGTCTTTTAACTCTTCAAAATCAAATACGTCTTCGGTATCGCTCGGCTTTAAATTCTCATCATAAGATTTATTTTTCTCCATGTTGCTAACCATAGAAAAGGTCAAAAAATGGTTTAATCGTAATGGTACAGACTCAGCACGTTCCAATTACAGATAACAATTGCTAACGCCGACGATAACGTATGCTAAAAACATTTGGCTCCGTAGCGGAGCCTTCGGAGTTACGGAACAAATGACAAATGTCTCCGTAGCGGAGCCTTCGGAACGCTAAAAGGGTTAAATAATATTTTGTATTTTTGTCATAAATTCTTAACGAAACATTTATGGACTTATTGTTATATTATATTTTAGTCTGATTTTTACTTGTGCAACACACTGCCGATGTATATACTGAAAAATGCGGGACACGACACTGTACATCTCGTCTTCGTAGTCGGTTCGTTCTTATTGCTTGCCGATGGATTTTGGGTGGTGGTTGTCGAATGATATTACTTGGATCAGCATTTTCGAGAAAGTGTTTCTCTCACTTCTCAATAGTGGGACTGTTGGGGGCTTCAAACTGTCACAGCCGGCCGTGACAAGTCTTACGTTCGGTCTGCTCAAGGCCGAGCAGATATTTTAGAAAAAATGTTAAAACTTTTCTTGCCACAGCAGCGTTGTTTTATGCTTAATGACTTCAAGAGGGATAAAAATCTCCTGGAAAAATAAAAGATGACGGAGCAAAGCGCAGTGAAAAATACACGGTTGACCAATAGGACGAATTACACGGTTGGTGGGGTTTCACGGGGAAGGACCACTAGGGGTAGACGGCAACGAGTTTTCTCCGCAAGATTGTAATTCCGTTGTAAGCCGCATTAAGTACATTTGCCGTTGGTACGCGTGCCCGCATGTATAAAAATACATTGTTGCCGGGATGCACGTGGTCGGGACGAGTTTGGGTCAACGTATTATCCGCTTTGGCTTTAAACACGCTGCCAGAGACCGCGATGGTTTAAGCTAATGGAGTCAGCCACTGCGGATAAAACATCACTCGATATTAGCGAACAGCCGGAAACGCTGTACAGCATTGACTTCCGCCCCGTAATTTTCATAGCTCGCTCTCTCTCTCTCTCTCTCTCTCTCTCTTTCGTGCCGAAAAGTTTTGCTTAGAGCCGTTTAGAGTCGGTCGTTCTCTCCCAAGTAATCGTAAAACGAAGCGTGCCAGTTTTCCATGCCGCGAATGCTGCGCTCGTATTCCACGTCGAAACCAGACGGAAATTCGATTGGACCCTCCCACGCAACCGGAAGTTGGGAAACACTGCGCCTTAATCTCCGAAAGCTTTTTATTCTGAAAAGGTAACGCACCGGAATCTCGCGCGGAATTTTCACCGGAATTTTCTGTATTTCGAGCATATTTGTCTTGTATAAGCTCGAATAAAAATTCCTGTCGCACGAGGCGCGCGAGATAGTTGCCGCAACAACCTGAGAGTAGTTGTTAAACATTAATAAATTCGACGACTATTTTATAAACTTTATTTTTCGTGGTCGCCCATGTAATTCGCCGATAATTCGTTGATGCGACGAATGCCGAGAGGGTAGTTACAAAAATAATGCAAGATCGGGGAAATTTATTTAGCGAAACGCGGATTCGAAGATCGAGATTTATCGTGATAATTAGTGCATTTATCTGCCTGCACTTAGTAAATTTTGATGAAATTTCTAATTACGTAAATTGTGCTGCTGCTACCGACACAGTCGTCGCGGAGAAGAATCTCGGCATCGCTTTCAATTGTTTCAAGCTTTCGAAATGTTGCCGAAGTGCGCCGAAAATACTAAAAGACAATGAAACGAAACAACTCTTTGATGTCGAAATCCATCGCCGTAAGGATTTCGTCGCGTATAATATTTGTCATTATACTTATAATGGAAAATTGTTGTTCTGTCAATTAAAAGAATTAAATATCGTACGATTGGATAAAGTACGTACATTTAACTTAACAAAAATATGTGCGGGCGATTAAAATAATTGTAATTAACGAAAGACAAACGTCCTGAAATGTTTTCGAATCGATGATTAAAATGAAAAAGGGATCATCGGCCGAAGCGAAAATTGTTTCGTTGGTCGAAGCGGAGCTATGCTTTGGTGAAAAATATGTAAAGGAAGAAGATAACGAGGATTTCGGAAGCCGGACGAGGTGGGGAACGGGGAAAACTCGTCGGTATGCGGGGAATTGAAAATCTTTAATAAAATATAGATCACGGCAGTAATAAAATACGCAATTCGGTAGGCAGCGCGTAACAGCCGGCTAAGTCCCTCGGGGCCCGTGGAATTTCAGGGTGTTGGTAGGTAACCCTCCAACAGCTCGGTCAATGTAAATTCCGAACGCACAGGGTTTTCGGCTAATGGTAGTGGTGGTGGTAGGTACTGTGGCCATCAATTTAACAGTGTAAGTCCGTAATATAGCACAAGTCCAGAACCGAGCTGGATTCCAGCCGCCCTCCTCCGCCGTGCCCCTCTTCGTCCCGCCTATCTCCCTCTTTTCCTAACTGCCCAACGGGGTAAGAGGATTAAGTACGGCTCGCGAGGGTAGGAGAGAAGTTCCGTTTTTATATAACCTTCCAATATTTCAACCGTTTTTGCCGGGCGCACACGTTAATCAACTCGAGGAATGAATTTAATAACCGACCGCGAGAGAATCCGCGGAGAAGAAACAGGGAGAAATCGGTTCCGCGATCGTTCCCCGCGCTCCCCTGTCTCATTTGTACGAAATTTCATCGTGGCCTGAGAACACATTTTTTTCCCGCTACCTCTTTTTCCACCGATATTCCGCGGCGGAGTGTCAGGGGAGAGAAAAAAGAGCGAGAGCGAGTGAGAGAGAGAGAGAGAGAGAGCGAGAGAGAGAGAGAGAGAGAGAGTCTAATCGTGTTTAATCGAAATAGAAAAAGAAAGCTGAATTTCGAGACAATCCGATTTCGCTGGATGAAAAAACCCGATGAATCACGGACTATATCCTCCGCGGATTTATCCTCGATTCGTGATCTTCGATCCGTACGGTAAGGGTGTATAATTCAGGGTGAGGCAGAACAAATGAATCCCACTTAACAATTACTTTGGATCGCGAAATCACCACGGGATCCCGCGGTAAATAAATAAACGCACAAAGCGACGGAAGAATGCGGCGCGCATCAAACAACCGGCGCTATTCGTGATCGCGACCGGCGCAACTGCATTATTCGTTCGATCGCGTATAGGTCGTAACGCGGTATCGAAATTCGATTAATCGATCGGTGGACCATTAAGCGGTTCCGCGGCCAGGGCCATTAATAAGAAAGCTTAATATTGTAGAGAGCGAAGCGTGGATGGCGACGATCCCGTCGACACTTTCGAGATGGATGACGAGCGACAGCACGAATAAAGAACGAGAGCCGAGCCTTCTCTCCCTTTCTCTTTCTCCCTTTCTTCCTCTCTTTCTCTCACATTCGGTTCTCTTTCAGACACCCTCTCTTTTTACCTTACTTCAGTCGAATCGCCACTACTACCTGGTTTTCGCACCTACGTACACCTCCTGCTACGACCCTTTATTCTTTTATCTATCTCCCTATGGTCTCATTCTTGCTCGTCGAGCCATTTTCCCTTTGACTCCGCGGCCCGTATTAGACTCGGAGAGGAGTCTTGCCTTGTAATTTTTTAGGGGGAGGGGGGCATGTGGCGGCGCAGGACGCTCGGGCGCGCCCTTTGTCGTCCGTTTTTTCATTTGCAAACGCAACCCCAGCCCCCTCCAGCCGTCCTGCACCTGAGCTCTTCCGGGGAGACGCACCTGGCAAGAAACGACGCGCGACCGCGATTGTTCTCTAGAACGATTGTCATCCATTCGTGAATCGACGTCGATTGTTGTCGATTATGCCAATTTCTGGAATCGAACGGGAACCTGTTTCTTCTCTTGAACGTAGCATCAAATTTCAAGTGAATTAAAAGTTTCATAGAGCTTGGCTCTGAGCAATTCGAGAAAATGTAGTCGACGAGACAACGATTGTACAGACATCTTTCGACGAGGATTCAGTGTTGAAAGCGTCGAATGACACTTAAATGTCAATCTTTGTTGCATTTTGTTTTATCGTTCATTTTTACCGGCCTCTTTTAAACTTTCTGGAATATACAAGGTGTACCGAAAATCGAGTCAAATAAAATTACTCTACTTAAACGAAATTTGGTGTGAGATCGTATTGATACAGATTTATGGAACAAAAGATGTTTAGTTTTGTATTGTCCCTTGGGAGAATTATTAAAAATATTTGAAAAATTTACTGAACGATGCATCTCAATTCAATGAATCCTGTATGTTATCGTCGATTGATTAGCACCTCACGATAAACGTATAAAGTATGCTCGTTATTAATTTCTTTTATATAACCTAGTATAAAATTTAACTCTGTGTTATCGAGGTTTAAACGTTAGAGAAAATATAGGCATACGATAAATATCAATTCTCCCTTCTTATAGGAAATTATGAACGTTAAAAAATTTCTAATCGCTGTAGCAATATACATAATAAATGATACGCAGACGGTGAAAAATATGTTTTAAAAAATTAACAAATCAAACGGCAGAAGATCTTAATTGTATTCGTGAGAAAAGTCTGCCAATTCGAAGCAGAGAAACTGAAGTACTTCACATTAATTTTCCCTTCGTTGTTAAAATAGCAACAAAATTAGACCAAATATCAGGCCGCTGCGTCCGTTACCGATTTTGACTCGGTCCCGTGAAAATAGATTTCGAGCGTGGGTAGTATAGCCGAAAGAAAACGCTGGCAAATGAAAAGTGGCGCGATTTGCATATCTGGGATGTAATTGGGTCTGAGGACGTTGTCGTTACTGTCAGCCGGGCCATTGACTCTGACCATGGAGTAGCGGAGAAGCTATGGAGGCCATTCTGGATTCTCGTAGACTGAGAAACCCGGAGCTTCGCTGGAATCCCCGATCCCCCTGACAACCCATTTACACACAGTTTAAATGTCCCGGCTGCACGAGCTGGATACGTAATGGACTATCGCTATGGAGGATTATTAGCCACCTCAAGAAACTATTCGACGAGTATTCCTCTCTACGCGCCTCTGCCCCCGAGATCTCGGCTCCTAAATTTAATGGCCACTAAACTCATGTGCGCGCTGCCAATTAGAAAATGAATGTACCCCGGCAAACTGGATTCGTCGCGCATAGAAAGTTACATTCGGTCCACTAAACGCTGAACGGTCGACAATGCTCTGAACAAATTTTATTTCGCTTCCACTCGACAGTATTATCAGCTTCTTGTTCGATCGATTCGAGAAAATTATGATGCTCTTGTATACCAACCTTATTCCATATCCGAAACGAGAGTTTCCTTTCTTCCACCCAATTTAACCCTAAACCTAACCGAGCCGACCAATATCACCGGTTTCGCAATATGTGTTTTTATGTAACAGATTTCTTAATCGAAGCATACATTACAATAAAAATGCCGCAACGTCTAAATAAATTCAGTATTGTTACCGTTATTAAGCTATACACGTTAGTTACATTTAGGTTTAGGTAGGTCTAGCGTTAAACATCTACCCGTAAACTCTGACCTCACTGTACTAGCCCATACAATTCCTAAGCTTCACCGCTTACCGACTTCTCTCAACTCCAGTCGGAGAAAGATAGACAATTTTACGTATTCTAAATGCATACAGTAACGAAGTTCGAGCAGACCGAGACCCTAGTGCAGGCGTTGTTCTTTTCTGGCTACCTTTTCTGGCTACGGATCAAAAAGAACTAAAATGTGACCATTAAGAAGATGTTCCGGATCGGTGGTATTTTCATTTTAACCCTTTCGCTACGGCGGTTCAGTCCGCCGTAGCGCCCCTCCTGAACGGAACCACCCGCCGAAATTGTGCACATTGCGCGTGGATAGTGTATTTGGGAAGAAAAGGGATTTTTCTTTAAAACAATATAGTTATAATTTCTGCATAAGATATAAAGTTATTTAATAGGTAAAAAAAGTTTCATTAACAATGGAAAAAGTGAAGAAATAATATATAATATACAGTAATAAAATAAAACATAATATTCATAATACAAAACATAATACATAATAATTAGTCCTAAAGTTAGTACTTTCGATTTTCTATCCCTTTATGACATGTAACACAATAATAATGGGAAATGCAGGTAGAACAAATATAACTTGAATGGTGTGTCGTTTATTTCGGACTGTCGTTTGTTTGTTTCGTCAAAAGATTCACGCAATAGTAACAAGAGGCGGTGCAGTCCAAAAATTAGGTCGCGATTTTACCAGCATGTCGGATATATCCGGCGTTCGGCTCCGCGAGTGTTCATATGGATGACGGATATATCCGTCGTTCGGAGCGAAAGGGTTAAAACAGTTTTTTCAGTGAATAATAAGATAAATTGTATTGAGAAAACAATTACAATATGTTTTTATAAACTGTAAACATAAAAATTCTCAAAATTCTAATTCTAATTATTATGGAAACAAATATAATTGTCAAATTATCAAACGGCTCACTTGCCGACGTCTGTTGTGCAGCGTAACCTCTCGCAGCATGTATTATAGTGGAACAAACCTCTTCGAAGATTTTGTTACAAAAGCGTCGTATGAATTAGATTCCTCGACTCCCCAACATACACAGAAGTTAAGGTACTTTCGCGGCGGTCTAGATACAATTACCCGGCCGTATCCTCTCAATCAAAATCGAAGATTCGATTAGCGCTCGAACCGGGTTTCGCCGGCTGTCCACCGGGGACATGTTTACCCTGAAACTTTGATTTCAACTTCGTAATAGCCATTCCAACTGTCATCCAAAGTTCCCATCGATCGGTGTATAATCAAACAATGGAGTGGCCGTAGCATTATACACTCCCGCCGAGCTTTCGTTGTCGATTCGAGTTGCAGAAGTATGCCGGTTGCTTCTTGGCCGGTGGCGAGCGTTTCCCAGGCAAATTTTCCCGCGCGATTAAAGGTATATACATTGTTGCGGCGCTTCGGGTCTTGGTCGAACTCCGTTCACTGGGAACAATTAAGAATAGCGTTCCCGTTGGCGCCCGTTTCGCTGCGAATTCGCCCGGACAATAACCCCGAGAGACCCTAAAATTTCATGGTCCTTCTTCTCCTCCACGGATACAAGGGAAATTGCCGGCCGTAAAAATATAATCGAACTTGTTTGCTAGACTCGGGGGTAGAAGGGGTTTCGCGCTCGAATGTGCGCGCGACAGCTACCCTGCGATGGCAGCCTTACGTTCGACTGTCGAAAGAAGGGTTGACAGCGCGCAGCGGATTGGGCCTGCAGGTGCGTGTATTGTCGGGGGACACGTATGGGCTTTCATTAGCCACAGGAAATTAAGCGAGCACCGCTGGAGCCACCTTTCGCCACCCCGGCGGGCGCACCCGAACGCGTTGAGATAGAGGGTGCCGAACGCCGCACCCCCGGGCAGAACAAATCCCAAAAATTCACTCGCTTCGATGACACGAAGATGTTTCTGGCAGTCGCTGTTATCGCAGTTCACGCTCATATTTTCATTTCCCTTTCGCCATTCTCTTCAACCTCGCCTTACACCGTTTTCACAGGCACCCCTTGTTTATTAGAATCGGTCGCGCGATAATAGAATGGCTTATTCTTTGGTTGAACACCGAACGAGTACGGTGGAATGGCGATTGTTAAATATTCTGCGATCACGTGGCTCGGGAAAATAATTACAAGCGAATTCAACACCTATACCTTTATAATATACAAATTTTATGAAACGCGAATATTATTAATTCCTTTGTAACCGAAATACCTCGTAAATTCCATAAAGTTATGGTAATACGTTTAATCAAATTGAAATTGAAAAGTTAAATTGTGCGAACATTAATTGCTTTTTCAACATTCGAGTGTAATAGATTTCCGTGAAAGTTAAACCTCTAGATTGCAAAATCTAATTACAAAGTTAAAGTAATCTCGAGCGTATGTCGCTTGTTATAACACATAAGCCGTCTTATTCTCGTAGGAAATGGTTAACGGTAAAGGGATTTGGCGTGGGACATACCTTCGTCCTAAAAGTATACCTACAAAAAAATGACATTCTAGTTTTATGGATTCCGTCTCGCTGCCGTGTCAATTATCTCTTGCGCCGGGCGATAACGTTATCTTCGTAGCTCCGAATGCTTTCGAACCAAGAAATAGAACGTCGGGTTCAGCCCGAGAAACACAAAGGCCTCGGAAAACTACCCTTTAACCTGTCCCTCTTCCAAAGACGAATTACGGAACGGAACAGAAAACGTGCTTGCAGAGATAGGCAGCAGAAAGGCAAAAGAAAAGGCAGCCAGTCGGTGTTATGAACGGATCCAAGCAATACCTCCCTTTAAAGAATTGCTTGCGAACAAGATACCACGTACGTGGCGGCCCTAATGTTCCTCCGGCTTTTTCTTATATTTCGGTGACACCGGACAACCGTCACGAACCGGTCTACTTTGAACGTGCACTTTGAACGGAAGCATGAGAGGTCGGAGATGAATATAGAAGCACACCAGTACACTGTCCCGCAAAAGTATCGAACTTTCTGCCATGAATTTCTGTTCCATCTTCATTTCCTCGCCGAGCTTGAACGCTCCGTTAAAACGACAAGCTACGTTTTCTATGAGTCCGTCGATTGTTTTATTTCAGGGCGGAACGTTAACGAGATAACATGGAAAGAAAGATCGTTCTTCAAAAATAGAGAACTCTTACGTTACTTTTACATACACGTTATTGTAACCGCTGGCTTCGCATTACGCCGAATTTGTTAAACAGCGGGTAAACCACTCGCATTTGTAACAAATATTAGTATTCGCGCGATAGTAATTTGAAGGCGCGATGCAATTTGGTGTAATTATTTGATAGCGATGCTCGATTCGAGGAGGGACGGGCGATCAGAAATTCGACGCTCGTTTGCAGAGGCAGGGCTGCCAAGAAAGGAGACAATAATTCAGACGGCCCGGTACTTTTAGCCGGCAGTGTAGATGTAGAGTAGCACGGACATGATGGGAACGTGCAGAACCGTAGAACGAGGACGAGAACGAGAACGAGAAACGTCCGAGTGCACATCGGCTAGGCGTGCTGGAGAGATGAGAGAGGGGTGTTGCGGGGGTGGTCGCAGAGAAAGGGGTGAAAAACTTTTGTATGCGGCTTTCGTATCACCGGACACTACACGTGACCAGCGTAACCGGTCGAGGGTTTAAAACGTGGTTCAAGAGAGGAACGAAGGAGAGGGGGAGGGGGTCTTCTCTATACCGTGTAGGTATACAGAGACGCAAAATCGATGGACATTTTCGATTTTGCACGTCCACGTTGCCTGCCTCTGCTCTACCTCTGCTTGCCTCCGACCCGCCTGCCAGCCTGCCTGCGGTGGCAATCCAGCTCCCGGTTTGCCCCAAAGATTAGTCTCCTCGTGGTGTCTGCTCGAAATTACCAATCGCCCTTTTGCACACAGAACTTGCTCTGTCCGCACCCTCCTGCGATTTCCTTCGAACGAAAGGAGGAATCGTAATGGCGAGCAATTTTCTCTCTTCTCGCGCAAACATCTCCACCGTCCTCCTCCGTTCCTCGATCGGCCAGAAAGTGAATTAAGACCGTATATTTCTGCGAGCAGACGGCTATCCCCAGTGCACACCAAAACCTATCTGGTTTTGAAACAATTTCAAAACTGCGAGCATATAATCTTCTAATCGCCTGTTTCATAAAAGGATCGCACGTTCTATGACGCTTCTACTTCCGCATCGGAAATCTCACAAATTGCACAAAGTATTTGATTTGATTGAATTAAAATTAAAATGTTCAGCTGTGCGAACATTCTCTTACTTTCTGCGAATTATAATCAAATTAGATGTTATATCGATTACTGCGAGAATCAATTTTGAAATCTGAGAAATACTTCCGTCACTCGCGCACGGTGTCGCGGTTAAATGATTAAAAAGAACACGATTATTCGCTTATTTACAATAGAAATTATGACCGTTTCGCAATGGTATGTGCTTTAATCGCTACTTCGTCTCAACGACCACAATAATCTCGAAATCTGGAAGCTAGACTTACGAAAATAGGAATTTGCATCCGGACTGCAACTTGAAAGGCAGTGTCCCGATTTAGGAAGCAGTGACAATTTAGCGTAAATATAATGAAACTGGGGTGCAGCCGAAATAACCAACAGGAGGAAGCAATTGGCTCGGCAAGAAAGTAATTTCGGTTTCGAAACAACAATTACAATGCCCGTTATGTGCGACAGCCGGAAATACTTCTTCGCCAACCCAATAGAACGAAAATCGCGGAAACGGCGAGCGTCTTATTATTATGCTTGTCGGCCGACGTCTTTCTTAAATCCCCGGAAATATCGAACGGGCACGAAAGTTTTTAATAGTCTTTCGGCTTCAAATGGTTTCCGGCGCGCCGGGCTGCCGGAGGAGCGGGAAAAATGTCCCCTAATGGACTCTCGAAAGAAATTATTCGTGATCAGCGGAATACGTTCGTTACGAGGACGTGAAACAAGCGTGAACGAAGATTGAAGGAGACAGACCAAAAAAGCTACATCGAAAATGAAGAGGTAGGCAGAGGGAGGAAGGGAGGGGGCGGCAGGTAGGACGTAGGGAGGCGATAGAGAAGGATGGAAGGGAGAAGAGGGGAAGAAGAAAAAAACGCTTGGGAAGCAGCACGTTCAGCAGCCGATAGTGCTACGAAATTACTGAAAATCCTCGTCGACTTCGAGCAACCTGATTTGTCCGTGTTGGTTCTACTCGTTCGTCAGCTTGCTCGTTTATTCATGTGTTTCTCTCTCTCTCTCTCTCTCTCTCTCTCTCTCTCACTCTCGCTCACTCTCTCTTCCCTTTTCCCGCTCAGTGTCCCTTTATTCTCGCGCTGCTCGTAATTCATTATATTTCTCACGGTCCGTTATTCTGTTTCCGTCGATTTCCCTCTCTAGGTCTATCAGGCTTTACTTCATTAGAATCATCCGCGCTCTCGTTCCTTTTTTTATCCAATTCCCCCGAGTCCTTCATTAAACGAAGGCTCGACAGCTTTTGCGAACCTTTTGCAAAATGTTGGAGACCGTTTCAGCCTTCGATTGAAAAGTTTTCGTCGTGCCACTATCGAAATGCAAATCCTCTCGCACATGCTACTTTCGTTACAGTTCTCTTTTTTTTTCCTTTCACAAAAGAGGCGTTGCTCCAAAATTATGCTCTCTGCTCGGTCATGAAAAGTTTCAATATTTTGTATGACGATACCCCGTCGCCAATTCAAATCTTAGAAAAAGTCAGTAGGCAAGCGTCGAAGAAGTCCAATTATGTGGAAGGCTCGGAAGCCAATCGGTGTACCAACAAGTCCATTAACCTTGAAGTTAAGGTAAATAAGAATTTTGCAAATTAGTGATAAAAAAGATAGCGGTGCCACAGTTTTTATTAGAATTAAATACAAGAATAATTAATATTAATATTGAATTATTTTATTCAATTTTATATTTTTCCTTTTTTTATTATTTATTTTATTATCTTTAGTCTACTGTTTATTTATGAACAAATCGACTATACTGATTTACCGACCGATAGATCCTACAATAAAGATGTGTTTGCACTGCGTAACTCATTTACAAGAAAAAGTGGACTTACACTAATTGGCTTCTGAACCGATTTGTGACATTTGGCGAATACGATCTCCCGAGATAAGAATGACAGTGACAACAGTACGCTAGCAGATATCGTCCGATGACAATTGTTTATAATTAATTTCTTACGACCATCTTATTATCATCAGGTTCTCAATGAAAGTGTTTGCCAATCGAAAGACGAAACTTGAAAAGTTCCTGCACGCATGGTTCACTGGAGAATCGCAACGTTTTCATCGGCGTATTTCCGCCGATTAAAACCTGAAAAAATAATCATTGAACGAAAGTCGGACGAGCTTAGCCGGAAACGACGGAAAAAATACGCGGATCCGCTTAGGGCAGCGTTCGGCGGATCATTTATCATCGTAATCTATTATTTGTTCCGCGGTCGCGCCCTTTGGCCTTTTCTCATATTCCGAGCTCTCTTCATCCGAGGCAACCCCCGTGTCTTCGCCGATTTCTGGAGAGCAATCTCCTTCCGGCGGATCAAACGGGCAAATTGGAGCTTGCAAATGATCCGCCTTAAAGATTCCACTAATTGTGTGTGGGGGAGGGATGGGGGGAGCAAACTGGGGAAGAGACTCTCAGCCGGAATACCTCGTCACTAAACTAATTGCGATGCCGAAAGAACAAAGATCGAGCAGCAGCGACATCGGAAAAGAAGAAACATTGACGTTCCTTCGCACAAAAGTTACGATATGGCCCGATTACCGGTCTTCCATTCTCGGCTAGGCCGACCAAAGCCAGTGACCTCTTTTGTGGCCATGAATTCAATAGAAACTCGTCCGTGAAATATCAACCGATCGATTACCCAGCCAATCGAAACTCGCCAATATCCGTAGGTGTTCTCAGAATGCAATTAATCCAGTTCACCTTGACACGAAAAATGTTTTGCAATCGGATTAACTTGCGTCGCGCTGGCACGGGGCTTCCCGTGAATTTCGAATGTTGCGTTTTGCGTAAAAATTCAAATCCCATCCGGCTTTCAAAACGCTGCGCCCCCGCCGATAGGAAAATCGTCGGAATTTTCGAAATTTGAACACGATGCGCACTGAATATCAGTGCCAGAAATGTCCACGAAATCAAAGTAATTTAAGTAATGATACTGAAAGTAACAAGTTTATATTAAGCCCACTTTGGATGCTACATTTTCACTCTTTCGTATCGTAATAAACATTCTCGTAATGAACTTCTGAACCTAGTAAAAGATGAGTATGCCTATCGGAAGCCTATTGATAGAATTTTCAAATATTTTGTTGGTTTAAGAGAAATCTAAACAGTCTTTTTCCATCTGATAATCCCAAACGAAGTTATTGGATAATATTGCCGAGAACGACTTGGTACAGGATTCAAATAACTGGTGCCATTACACAATTGATTAAGAAACGTTTAACCGTAAATCGTAGACTTTCGAGAATTATGAAACCATGAACTTGAACTCGAAAATCAAGAGGTTCGTTTTTGAAATACAATGGCATTTTTGTGTCTGCGATTATTATCATTTTATACGTATAATATTAACCCCTTGCCGTATTTTGACGAGTCCGACTCGTCATGAAAATTTCTGATAATAATTAATTGAGTACAGATGTTATTCTGTCCTTTGAAATTGGATTAAAATTCTAATCTCTTGTCATCAATATTTAAGCATTCGAGTAAATTTAGGCACACACACGATAAGCATCAATTTTCTTTCCCTTCAAAGAAATGATTGCAATTGAAAAATTTCTAATTACAGTAACTGTGAAGAAGACGGTATGTCAAGGGGTTAACCCCATTTGCGAAACATAGATTTTGATAACATAAGAATTCATAGTAATAAACAAGAGCATTCCGGACGTTTCGAAAAAGATTTCTTCAAGGCTTGCAACATCTTCGATTTAATTGAGGAGCAAGTTTCCGGAGGAATGAAAAATGAAATGATATCACGGCGCGTGTAAAATCCGCGAAGATTCTGATAAGCGGATCGGTAATTAAGGATCGCTAGGTGCGAGGAACGAGATCGAAAGTTGCGCCAGCGGTAAAAAGAGGAAGATCTCATCTTCGGAATCGCGGGGCTTAATCGGTTTAATTAACGAAGAGCAGCGAGGCGGGTTGGCGAGTGACCGAGGGGCCGGACAACCGCGTGGCTCGGCGCGGCTCGGCGCGGCTCGGCTCGACGTGGCGCGCAAATTTAAGCTCAGCAGAAATTCTGCCCCAATTACCGATCGGTAATTGGACGCCGCCAGGCGTATCGCTCCCGCGAACGAGCTCCCTACGATTATCGAATCTTCGATCGCCGCGGGATTCGACTGTCCATTGGGCCTTCTCGTTTCTTCTCCCCCACGAACTCCCATTCTTTTGTTTTCGCACAACGGACGACGCTGCCGACCGACTTTCGTTTCGACCCACGAATAGGCACGATGCGCGAGATGTTCTACTGGACCGACAACCTGCAAATTGAAAATCCGCCTGGGAATTGTTTGGCGGCGATTGTTCGACAACGGATGAAAGGGAGGGTCCTCGTTCGAAAATGGAGAACAGCTCCGGCCGATTCTCCCGAATTTCGCAAGGATCCTACTCAATCCTTCGCATTCGGATATCCTCTCCGAGGGGATGTAACGTGACTGCTAGTAATTACGATATTTTCGGCATGAAGAACCTTTTCTATGGAAAGATTTGTTTAAAACCTAGCGACATTGTCTGCAAATATGACAATCTTTTCGCAATTGTTGTTGATTAACTCTAGAAAGATAACCATATGACAACGTACGTAAAAGATAACCATACGCTTCAGAGGCGCATGCTTTTCTAAGGCGTCAATTTATACTAACAATGGATATTTATTTAAGTTAATCTAGTCATTTTAAAGGTTTGGCATTATTGTAAAAATAAAATGCATTTATATTATATTTTTTTATATTTTAAGTAATTTTAAACTTAAATCACTAGACCTCTATGAAAAATTAACAAAAATCAACAGTCTTCGCAGGCGCCTCTGCGACGTAGGTTATCTTTCTCGGGTTAATGTAAATATCCTGTAAAACGGGTCGGTCGAACCAAACCACGAAGAATACCGTGAAATTCTAAAAAGCAGGGCTGACCTAGCACAACGAATATTATTAGTTTACATGACGATTGTATGATTTTTTTTTTAGCGTGGCCTGTGCTAAACTTCACCGCGTGATTCCAATTTTACTTGTTACGACGGAAAATGGTTCATCGTTGTTAGAAATTGCCTCTCGCGTTTTTAATTCTTCAGTGAAACGTAGAACAATGGAAACTTCGAAATAGTAAAACCCAGTCGGTTACTATCCAATGAAAATGATCTGCCTCAATTGCAAGGGATAAACAGAAAATGATTTCTTTCATAAAACATTATAATATGTTAAAAATAATTATTACATTTTTGAATCCTTCTACCGTTCTTTAGAAATGCATGCAATCCGTAGCACTCGATCATTACATACACGATGCAATTATTGGTTTCTTCGTTTAGAAAATGGCATTGCACAGCGGCCGTGTGATTGGCCTCGAATAGCTCAAAAACAAAAATTCACATTGAAGTTTATAAAAGAGGAAACGAATTTTCCGTGAATGGTTACAGTTCGAAAGGTCCCAGAATTCGTCAGACGGGGATAATTAACCTGAAACCGCGGGGATCGTGACAAAAGAAAAAAAATGAGTATATTCGGCAATTAAAAAGCACGCGTGCGACCGAGCGGCGTGGCAGTTTCAGATAGTTGGAAATTATTCCCGAATCAGCCGTTTAGAGCGCCCCACGGCTTTGCACCCTCGACCTCGCCGCCCAACTAACAACCACCGTGTACAGTGTTCCGACCGTTTCACCACGGAATCGCAATTTTAGAGTCTGCCGCTACGATCTCGCGAAATGTGCCGCGCTAAGAATCTACCGTCGGGGGAACAGAGATCGCGATAGAGAGAAAGAGAGAGAAAGGGAGAAGAGGAACAGTGTGAAAGAGAGAAAGAGAGAGGGAGAGGGGGAGAGAGAGAGAGAGAGAGTGAGAAAGGGGAGACAGAGAAGACCAGTTTAACCTCCGTGGTATTATCGCTTGAGCCCGGACTGAAAACTTTATCTCCCGGAGATTATTTTTGCCATTGTGTCGTTGCTTCTCTGTCCCGGCTGCTCTCCCAGAGAATGCTAATTGCTTCCTGCCTATTCCTTTAGTCCTCGTTCCGCTAATTCTCCTCCGCTGGCCCATGGAAACTTTCGGTTCGCGATTCGACAATATTGTTTGTTTCGATTTATTTTAATTTGCCAGAAAAATGGGCCAACGTATACATCCAATGGACGAGATTACCATATTCTCCCACAGAATGCTAATTGTTTCCCGATTATTTTCGTTCCCGTTCCGCTAATTTTCTTTCGTTGGTCCATAACAACTTTTCGCTCTCACGATGCGACAATATTATTTAGGGTAGCCGAGTCGGTGACTGGGGGGTGACCAATCGCCGCGCCTTTGATTTATTTCCTGGCATAATCAACTTTATATTTATCCAACGAGAGATATTAATTTTCTTTATCCTTTTATTTTCTTTATTTTTGAATAAGAAAAAAAATGAAGTCAATTATGCCCGAGAAAGTAAAGCAAACACGAGGCAAAGGTTTATTTTGTTCATCGGTGAAAGCGAAGGTTGGGGGAAGTAGGGTTCCAAATTACGCGACGCGATGTTTAATTGATTAATTAACGATTCGACAGGAGGGAGATCAGCATTACCGTGTCGGTCCCTGCGAAGTCAAGAGTGGTGGCACGATATCAGGTTGGTTATCTCTTATTTAACACCATTGTGCCTGGTCGGGTCGAAGGGCGATAACGAATCAGTTCCTACCCCGGCTACGACCTGGGAAGGGAACGAACAAAATTGAACAATGGTGCTCCGGGCACCGTGAAGATCCGGTAATTGAATTACACCCCGATAACCGCTTATCGCGAGCCGCCTTTACGCGACCTCGCTCCCGGGAAAATAACTTTCACTTATAGTTTTCTCAATGTTCTGTCCGATTGTGCGTGTTCCATCGATGATGCTCGTCAACGATCATCGCCGACTCGTTCGAGTCGGATCGTTACCACTCACCGACCGGCGATCAAAATTCGATTAGGCTACCGCCGAGATTCGCTATCGATTTATTTTATACGTCGAACGAGGCTTCTTCGTCCCGATTGAAAAATACAATTTCATAATTACCCGGAACGAATCGTTATACAATCTGAAATCTTTCAAAGCGCCGTAATCGTTTAATCAGTCGATTCTCCGGCTCGAGGAATGTCAGCCGGAAATTGTTGACGTAAATTCGAAACAGAAAAATCGTTAACCGCGATAAAAGACCGAGCCACTTTACGCGCGGCACTAATTGGCTGCAGAGACACTGCTTTGAGAGGCAACCAATTAAAAAGAGCTGAGCACAGAGAAAAAGAGCTGAGCGGGAAAGACGGTCGTATAATCGATTCTCAAATCGAGTCGTGCCGAGGAGCGACTTCGTCGCAATCGCGACCCGACCTCGGCTATTATCTACCCTGCATTTATCTTTCTCGATCTTCTTTCCGATTACTCGTTAACCGTCTCCCCAATCTTATCTAATAAATATAAATAATATTCGAACGCGATCGGAACACTTCTGATATTACATACAGAGACATTTAATTGGTTATGAAACGAGGCCAATCTCATTTTCTCACCGCTGACAATGAGCGACGCTGCGAGCCGTCCTTTAAAAGATTATATAATTACGTTCGCATTAATATTCATGGGCGGAAATTCTGTTTGTCTGCGTGATAAATTATAATGAAAATTAGATCGTTAAAATATTTACATTTCCGTAAAAATTCATAGTGTCTGGCAAACTTAATGCTAAAACCTCGACGATTACTGTACGCAATTTTCTTCTTTCATGAAACGGAGTATAGCCGCGTTCTTTGTTTGTTTTTTCTCGAAGACTTACCAGTCCGCCTGTTGCACATTGTTGTTGTTCTTATCGAGCTGCATCGAGGTGCTGTTGAACAACTTATAGTCGAGTATCAATTTCTGCTGCTGCATGGTGAAAAACTCGCGAACGAAATCACAGGGAAACGAAACGAAAGTTCACCTCGCGAACCGAATCACGAAAGCAAAGCTCCGACCGAATAAAATCGCGAAACTATCGAACGCGAGCGAAACGTAAAGAACGACTTGAAACAGTGAGAATCTACACGAGAACCGACACGAGAACCGACGCGAGTAGCGCGAGTGAAAATTAAGAAAACCCGAGAGAACCGGTGATCGGAAAACGGATCGAGATTGTCCGACGTTCGGAACAGTACTGACTCGGTACACGCATTTCCATGTGAAACAAGTACGTCCTTGGGTATCCATTGACATCCTCGAAACATAACAACCATGTCCTTCTTCGGGTTCTCGAAAGTACTAAGTTAGGCTCGCTTGTAAACAGCAAACGAGGCGGAATGTGAGCAAAAAGTCGGGACCCCAGGATTTCTTGATTAACGCGAATATTTTTCTAGCCGCGAAGAACCGCGACTTTACAGAAATGTATTTCACGTGGAAACATTCCTTCCGCGGAGAATTTATAATCGGTACAAGTCTCGGTTTTCAAACACTCCGTAATAGAAGAAAAATCCGATATTTCGTTTGTGCATGTGAAGTAATCAGAGGTCATATTTCATCTCTATGTAATTATTCGATTGTTCTCCTTGTGTACGCGCCATAAAAATATTTAAGGAAACACGCACTATTTTATTCTGTAAACCACCGCGCAACGCGTGGATCTCAAAGTTGTATTAATAGAATGATGAATCATGCTAACTCCGAACACGCAAAGTTATAATTGAACGATCCGTAGGAAATCTGAAACTACCGTTGCAGCATAAAGCCTTTACAAGCGACGATATTTTCTCTCGTATAATTTTTATTTTGCTTCGTATGAAAGTATTTTTCTCGCGAGTAAACAAACAACATGAAATAATATCGACTGTAATCGCAATAAGATCAATTTGATCAAAGCGCGGATGTTGACTCGATCTTCGCGCGGTGCATTCACAAGCTCGTCGAAACGAGGTCGTGCTTATTTGTCCGATATATTTCTGCCCGATAAATATTTATTTTTCGGAATAAAAAAACCGGCTGGGACACGCTCGCCGAAATGGCGGTGTTTCAGTGTAATTAGAGGAGTAGCGAGGTAGCGAAGGCAGAGCGATCGTTAACAACTGTGCCATTCGTTAGGGTAATAGTGTTTCTCCTCCATCCACTTCCTATGCACAGGTTCGCTCTCTCGCACTCTCCTAAACGCTCGGAAATGTTAAAAGTTTTTTAAAGCTGGTAAAAACCGGAGAAACGGACGGACGAGAGCGAGTGTACGCGTAATGTTACCCCGGCTCGCACGGTTCTTCTGAAATAAATGAAGTATTAAATTCATTCTCCGTGTCCGTTGTCCGACAGCATATTAAAATTTCCGCCCTCGGCGAGGGAAAACGAAGAAACGGATAGGAATTCGTACGTTCTTTGCGACTACTTATTTTTCCGTCAAAATAATTAAGCACTAACAAGCCACGGCGCGCCTCGCGTAACGCTAGTAATAGGTAAACCGAGACTACGTGTTGCTCGACCATGGTAGCTACACCTGGAAGTCCCGTTAAATGGGAATATAGTGAAGCCTCTCGTATCTGAATATTCTGGAATTCGAACGCTCTGTTATCCGAACGACCGGTCTCCTAGCAACAAATGCCTTCTCCTCTTTCGCATATGCACCGTTTAGCCTATACAATGCACGCCATAGTGCCCGTGGCATTCGAAAAATAACTTCGGTCATTCCGAACGGTAAAAGACACTGCAATCATTCATCCGGAAATCATCCAGCCATGTTCCAACAAATTGCACTGTTTTATTCCATGCATGTGTTCTATTTTCTAGTCGATTGAATTTTATTTAGCTCGAATTTTCATTTCAGATCTTTCGTCCTGCATAATTTAGAATATCCGTTTCATTCGATAAAGTCTAGCGTGTTTATATGGTAAACGAATTCAAAAATTTACTATCGTAAAAAATGCAAGAAACAGAAAAATAAATATAAACGTTTGCTTGTAATGATTTGAATCGTTTGAGAACGGTGCGACAATATTTCTAAGATTCGTCTAATGTCTCCCACAATTTTGTATCTCGCTGGCCAAGTTTTATTTTAAATGTATAAAACCCGCAGTGTCCAGTAACGATCGATTTGCGTGGCGGTAACCAAGTTTGAGTTCCTTTATTCAAGTTGAATTCTACGCTGTCGTCCTTTTTTAAGATAACATGGAATTTCGTTCCCGGACGAATCGAATTCTCGCAATAAGAGTTTCCTTGTCCCTTGACAGAAATGGTTTTACCTTTCTCTCGTTCCTGTATTCTTTTGTCAGTTTTTGGCATCCGTCGCCGTCCACTCCCTCCTGCCGCCGTCACCGAGCGAGATAGAAGGTAAGAGTGAAATTATATTTGTATCCAGACGACAGAAAGTTGAAACTCGCAGTTCCAAAGTGCCAGAAAGGGAAACAGAAACGTGTCCAAGTTAGTTCGCCACGGAGGCAGACTAAAAGTTGCGTTACTCCTTGTTTCTCGACGAATTTTACGTTATTTTCGTCCCGGGAAGCTAAGAAAGACCAGCGAGATCACCTTGTAATTCATTAAAACGAAATCGACGATTCGCTGAAAAGTGACTGGCATGTGTTTGCCTTATAAATGTTACACGATCGAATTTACATCGATTCATGGTAATTTTGATATTAATACGTGTGCGAACGAACAAATTTATTCGACGATTTCCGGTACAATCGTCTCCGCAATTTCAATAATTGTAAATTAAAAATTGTCAAACCGATCGTTTGACCAGCGATGGTACGGTCAGTGTTAACTGACGGACGCGTTCCGATGAAAATTAATTATATCGAAGCGAGGTAAGCGCTTGGGAAAACTTGTATGGATCACGCACGGATTTTGATTAACGGAATGAAGCTCCGTTACCAAGATCGGGTTATCACTGTTCCGGTCAGCATGACGAGAACTAATGAAACTCGATGCTACGTTAATCTCGAAAGAGAATCTCGATACAAAAATTTGCGGAATTTATTAAATATCGTCTGAAATTTATCGATGAAACATTTTAATACAGTAACGAGAAAATATTACCTTCGATAACTCTGTCCGCCGATCGAAAGTTTCATCGAATTTTCGAGGGGAAAATTCGCGGCCAGAGGGGACGATATATTCCGGCGCAGATCCTAGGTCGCGGACGGAGCGGATCGTGGATGGACGCGAAGTTTAATCCCGATACTCGGATCGATAGCAGTCGATCTCAGCGATTCCGGATCACAGTCTTCGGAACCGATAGACACAGAAAACGACAGGCGCCAAATAATAATGAACGTAGCTCGCAGGATGCGGCGTTTCGGTTGCGCAAATACGAGTATAACCCGCGCACTCGGCGTTTACCGATTAATTTGTCGGGTATGTAAACGCGGGGTGCGCACGAAACTGCCTGTCATCGGTGATCATCGATCAAGTCTCACAGGCACGAGAATGGAGCGATCGTATTATTCGCCGCAGCCGAACCGGAGACCAGGGCCAGCGTACCAAATTCTCCGCGAAAGCAATAACTAACGGTCACCGTTGCGTTTCGATGATTAACGCCCTTGACCCCGGCCCGACAAAGACCCCTCGATCACTTGCCAAGTAAACGGCGATCCGACTCGGAAAAGTAGGGCAACGAAGTTCAAGAAGCAAGTCCGAAAAAGCCGGCCGGCAAAACGCGAATTGTATCAACAGCGTCGTTCGCATCGTTCCTTGTCGTTAGAAAATTCAGCGGACGGCGATGCGCATTATTTGACGCCCGAGCGAAAAACAGCTCTGTATCTCATTATAGCAACCAATTACGTCCCATCAATCCGTTTCATCGACAATTATACCGTACGCGGACGCGTCGTTTAACCACGCGTCATTTCGCGCATTAAGTAAAATAGTATTACCGCCTAACGCCCGCGATGTTCTATTCGAGGCTCGCCACAATGTTGGAACATTAACGAATGGTCGACGATGCCGGTTCCAAAACGGCACGCTCGCTTCCGGGAAAAACGCTTGTTAACGCTAATCGAAAACCTTCCGCGCTCCTTTTTCTCGTCGAGGATTTCGCCGGGAGAATAAAAAAAAGAATGCACGAAGAAGGAGGGGCGAAGCTTATTTGCAAAAGCTTAACGACAGATCGCCGTTTCGCGAAGACGAGCAAAGGGTAATTTACATTCAATTCAGGAAATCCCAGATGTCTATTGGCTAAAGGGTCGACTCCGCGAAGAATACACGAATACCCGGTTTTTCCATCGGATATCCGGCATCTGCATAATTCTGGTTTCATTCTGATTACGTACTAGCTCCATTGTCCGCTCCGCCCCGTTCCTCGATCGAGACCCATCGAATTCCTTTTCTCATCTATGCCGTCTTCCGCCTTCCTTTCGCGTTCCTCGGCCACCCCTATCGATTCAGACCCACGATCCACGATTCTCTCGCTAAGCGTTCAGCTGATTCGGTCTAGACGCATCCCGTAAGCAGGAAAAAAAGCTTGCGAACAGGCCGAGAACGGAGCGAGGAGGATCAAGCTGCATGCAATTAAACTTTCAATCCTTTCTATCTTAATTTACTCCGAGAGAATATCGATGGAGCCTTCGGAGAAACGGGGGACGACTTTATTCAAATGTTTTCATTTCCTCGTCACTCTTCTCCTCCTTTGCTTCCTCTTGTTTCGTTCCCGAAGAAATCCTCTCTTTTCTCGACACTCCTCTCGTTTTAATTCTTCCCGTTCATTAACTGACTAAACATCGCGGCGGTTTTCTGCGTCAAATCCCGGCGCTGTTACAAGTGCAGCTGAACCTCCGTTGTTCGCACTAATCAGGAGGGTCGTTATCATTGGATTGAAACATTATCGATTTGTACAGAGCGAACGAAGCTGCTCGATCACGTTCGATATTTTATGCGTTCCTGATAGTGTGAACAAGTTTTTCGAAGTAAAACATTTTATGGCCGATCTGAATTTGTTGTATTCAAGATTATGCTAAGGTCACGGTATTATGGGTTATTGGGTGACAAATATACATATGTGTATATGCATTCCCGTTAAAAAAAAACATCGATGAAATTGAAATCGAGCGAAATATGACTGAAAAAAATGTTCCGTTTATCTCGTTTGTTTCTTCGAATCGGATGACGTTTCCCGTTGACCATTTTTCATATTATATTATCAAAAGCAGATAAAATATGAGCGCGATGACTGTATGACACGCTGACTATGATTACCGGCAACGTGACTGCTATTGCCCAATGGTGTCGGCAACAAGGGGCAAAACTATTTTTACGCATATTACGGGTATTTTTCAAGAAGAATTAATGGGTATTATATAAATTGAGTACGGCTGATGCGAGAGGCGGCCCAGCCAACCAGCGCACGAAGCCCAGTTCCGCTCATTGGCTCGATCGCCTCGCGCCAGCCGAGCTCGCCTCTCATTGGTCACTGTTTTTCGTTAATAACTCGTTAACGGTGCCTCGGAGAAAATTTTTGTAAAGGAAAAAGTTGCTTCAAATGGCCCGAGGAACCCGCCACTTTCGGATTGCGAGACATTTTTGGGACACCCTGTATATACAGACAGAATATACAATATCAGACTCTGTACAGTACATATCAGATTCTGCCGTCCAGAGAAATAGCCTCGCGTAGAATTCAGTCGTACCTAAAAGGCTAAAAGTGAGTATAAAAACAAAAATCAAATACGAGGTATACAGAGAAGGGAAAGGATTAGGATATAATCCTTTATCTGTAAGACAGAACTATAGTTCAATACAGCCACACTGTAGGAAAAGGGGTACAGTGGCGTACCAACAATTGAGTGATGGGTTCTTCAGAATCGAGGGATGATGTTAGGATACGTTACAAAAAAGGTGGCGATTTTTGGAAGTACCATTTCGTAATAACGATACCGATCATCATTTCCCGCTGACCGCCGTTACCCCATCCTCCCCTATACATGTTAGGTGACGACCTAGCGAACGTAGTAATCGAGCGAACGTAATTTCGATGACTCGGCGAGGTAGGGCGGCGGCGTTCGTTCGTTTAAAGCGGATTGGTCGGTTCATTGGCCAAGTGCCGATTACACGGAAGGGAATTATCCTTTTCCGTCCTGCGCTGGTCGCCGGTCCCTTTTTTCGAGGACGCAAACATCGCACTCGCACTCGCACATCTAATTAAAGGAGCAGCCATTATACCGATGCAGATGGGCAATGAAAGCCAGCGTGTAAAACTCCCGCATGCTATTCCTTCCTCCCAGGACCGCGTGCGCGGAGCGTAAATCGCTCAGCTCCGACCCCTTCTTACCTAACGCGAGCCGTCCTCTCCGCGCGCGCGACCCACTTTCTTAATTGTTCCTCTATTAAAATACACTCTAATTACTATCCATTGTGCTTCATATTTATTGCTCCGGCCCTCGTTACGCATTGAAGCCGACCGGCGCTATATTTCAAGGCTGGCTCACCTTTGTCCGCCGCCGAGGGCCTACACCGTAATGAAAAAGGAGATTTATACCTGCTCCCGGTGTAAATTGTACTTTCATCGGCGCGAAGATTAATACTGCAAAAGAATCGTCCCGGTTCCATTAGAGGGGAGACAGGTCATTTGCCGAGTTTAGCTTTGCCGACACCGATAATTGCGGCGTTGATTCTTGTCTCGACAGCGTGCAATTCAATCTCCAGGGTTTTAGGGAAATACGCGATCCAGGGATCCATAGCGGATAATCGGCTCTGCGTTGAGATTTTAAAAAGAAGTACTTTTTGAAATCGACTACCCCTAACTTTTTAAAAGTCTACGTATCAGGCTATCGTAAAGCTGAAAGCTTCCGAGACGCCACTTTTGCGCTGACCTCGACTTCTTCGGATCTGTTGCGAGCAGAATCGTTTAAAGGACCACGTGGATCACGATCGAACGATCTACGACACCGAGATCGCGCCAGGTAGTCGATAGCCTCCATAGGTCGAAGCTTTCGGCGGCAGATTAGAAGATTCCGGTTAGAACGACTGAAAATCGGTTTGCGGATTCGTCGAGCTTCCATTCGGTTTTGCGGCATGTGGCAGACGGCGGTCTGAAACCTATGCAAACCCGTTCGAAACTATGTAAAGCAATGCTAATCCGCCGATAAAACCCTCACCGACGAACGAACCCTCACCACCCTGACGTATCCGGCGTTGCATCGTTCCTACACACGCGGATCATAGATGCCTCGTGTGTGGTAGAGTACACCGCAATGCAGCGCCGACCCGTAGCCGGTCTAACGTATTTTCCAGTAATCCTCGGACCCCGACGGTAACTCTATTAGATTCCTGCGAAAGGTTTACCCCCTTCGCGTTTCCCACGGATCACTGCTTTCGCTAATACGTTGCTCGTTTGTACACGCGCCGAGGTAATCGCTTCCGATTTCCGGCCGCCCCGAAATCGTCTGTCATCGACCCACGCGTCTGACACAATTTTCTTTCCTCGGATCGCCGTAGCCAAACAACTCGAACGAATCGCGAAACAGATCTCACCAAGATCGACACCTTCGCTCCATTCGTGTTTGTTCTCTTTCGCCACTTTTTTCATTCGGCCATAGTATTTAACACGTTCCGTGCCACGTGTACCATCGATGGTACACGCTTGCATGTTTACTTAGTGAACTGAACAAATTGTTTACAAGAAATTTAGAACCGAAGAATCAATTCCCACCGCAAGAATGGGCGTTGATAAGTTTTTGTTACGTTGTTATGTGTACGAGAATTAATAATTGCACGTAATACATCAAGTTTTAGTAAAATATCAAAGTGTGAAGATTCGAGTAAAAAAAGCTCGGCACGGAACGTGTTAACTCGTTATTCGGGAAACAACACAGAAGCTGTTGGAAAAGAGATTTTTAAAGATCGTACAGTACTTTTCTCCTGTTATCGAAGATTTTGTAAACAAAGGAGCAGCTTCCGGAGAAAATGTTTTTATCAATATTTTCCACTAAACTAACTAAATTCTGGAATACTTATCGAAGTTTTTACTTTAATGTACAATTCACGTTTAACAACCGGTTAAAAATATACTACGGTTGTGTGAATTGGTATACACTCCCGACAAACAGCACGCATTCTCGATGCTAATAAAAAGTATGCGCGAAATGAACCATTTACGCTTTATATTATTCAATCACGCTTGGCACTAGCAGCGAGTTCGGATTAATCTACTTGATTTTAGCTACGCGCACGATAGCTCTTCAACCGAAACGAACGAGCGAAGGTGAAGGGGAGCACGGGCGAATAATTTCCATGGGTTACACCCCCGTTTCTTAATGCCAAGCAGAAACGCGGCCATCAAGAGTAAACTGGAGCTCGAAGCGGGGATAACCGGTTGTTCCTGTTGGCTAGGAGACGGCATGGCGCGGCGGTGCCACTTAGGCGGATGGTTTTAATGTTTACGCGTAAGAAGTTCGGCCGAGTTTCAAGTTTTAAATGCTTCCTTCGTTAATGTTTCACCTAAAACGGCCACAACTTCTCTCTATATACGTATCGCGGTTCCGTGGGCGGTGGGTTAACGGGTGGCGGGGTTGGCGGGTCGGGGTGGTTGCAGGGTCGGCGAGTTGCAGGCGGCGGTAGTTCCGCTTCCTTCGGCGAGGCGAAGTCTCGGAAAACATTCGTCGGTTAAACGGTCTGCCCTAAATCTTGACGGCGTCATTGCGCGACAAGAGGCATCCCTACCGAAGGAACTTTTTTAACTATTCAATTAAAAGTGATTGGAATTGAAATTCAAGGACTCTCCGTGAAAACTTTCAGGGAGCAATGAAGAAGTTTCGGATTTCGTTTTGCTGTCTCTTTAACCCTTAAATGCATGATTTTTTGTTTTGAATTTAAAAAAATCGTTTTTTATAGGAATGTAGTCATAGGTTACGTAAAAAATAAATAAAAAAATCTAGGTAATAATATTGAGTATTTATTTTGAAAAAAAGTTGTATGTAGACTTTTGGCCACAATATGCGTTTATTACTAAAATTATTGTAGACGTAAACAAATGGTCATGTATTTATATTATCTATTAGTATAGGAATTTTTACATTATTTATAAATGAAATGCAGCAAAGCAATTGCGATTTTTGTTGTGACACAAAGCAATTAGATAAATCACTCCTTTATAGGAAACTCGAAAAAAGAAAATATCTCTCCAAGTCACACATTGAAGGTTATCACCCACCACATTCAATTGTCAAAAAACATATAACTTACTCGCCAAAAGTAATGTCAAGTCTTTTATTTCACACATGGTCTATTGTCTATTGTTATCAACGTGTGTTCGGAAACGCACATACTCAGGTTTTTAAATAAAATTAAGTGGAACTGGAATGTAGACAATTGGCAACAATATGCATTTAAGGGTTAATGAACGCCGGAGAGTAAGATAACACTGTCGGGCATCGTCCGCGATCGTTGTTGTCGAAACATCGTTGAAAAATATTGGAATTAGGAAGTTGACCAGCGCTACCGTCGTGTTGTCGTTTCGTTGTTCACGTGGCGCAGCTCCTCGACAGTTCCAGAAGCATCGGTGCGTTTGATTCCGGTGTATCAATTATTCTTGGTATGGAATCGGGTACAAAGGTTTTTCTCTCGTTCCATGTCGAACCATCGGAATTTAATAAAAGCTCGCCGCGATCGTGTACACGGTCGCGATGCGGGAGACAAAAATCGCCCTGTTCTAAGAGCACATCCGATCGGAACGATCGAAGGGCCGACGAAAATTCAATTGATTAATCGACGAATCGATACACGAAATGTCAAGGGTACGTTTACGACTCGCCGCCGCGCCGCTCCGTAATTTGCATGCCGTACGAGTGCGCTCGATTAATTCGATCCACGGAATGAAACGGGAGAGAACCGTTCCCTTCAAAAATCCATTCCGTTGGACAGAACCGTTTGAACTCCAATTTAATCTCCAAACATTCCACGATCGCGCGTAAATATATCATTTAACGTTAAATTGGATTACCTTTTCTCTAGAAGAGATTTTAAATCATTCGAAACGCGTTGCGAACACGAACGGTTGGTACTGAACAGCGAATTTTATGCATTCACGATGGAAATGAAATACACCATTGTACCTTATCTTCCTCTTTAAAACATCGAAATTAGGACAAGTGTTAATTCCAAATTTAAACTTCATCGTCACTAGATCGTCGATTTTATGCATTTTAATGGAAATGTAGTAAAAGGATTAAAAGAAATGACGAGATTCGGGTTATATATACTGCAATGGTTAAAGAAAGAGCAATTTTACTTGTGCTTCTTATACCCGATGAAGACGTTTATTCGGCATAAAGATCCGCAGTTTGATCACTACTTTTGCCTCAGCACCAGCAGCAACCACTAGACTGCTTCAGAATTTTTATACCGTCAAAGATGTGGCCAGGATTTTCTTTAGGAGAGGGAAAAAATGTTCATCTAACGAGTCATTAGTTTTACGTAAATTACTTATCTTTTTATATATCCAGGATGAAGATATCAAGGCGGTCATTCGCGGTTCGTGGTTCTAGTTTGTTGGATGCTACTCGTACAATTATTGTCACTATCCTGTCATTTGTTTCCAGAACAAAATTAATTCTGGATTTTAGTTTTTCTTATGAATATCGAATCTCGCATTAATCCCCCCCACCCCCGGTTATGCCCTTGTAAACTGCTCCATCTTACTGGAATCCATCTAGAATGTGGCTTACAACGAATAGAGGCAATTTTTATTCGGCGTAAAGGTCCGCAGCCGAATTATGAAAAAAGCAATGTGATCGAGAAATGAAATATAATTGCCTAGCTGACATTGTTATCGAAAATAAGTAGATTAGCGATTCAGTGTGGATCGTTTCTGGAACGGCCAGAAGGGTGAGAAGCCGTATGAGACGTCAAGAGCCATCGTGAATTTCCAACGATTTGCCGATCACAGGTTTTTACAGTCACGCCGTGAAATTCGAAAAAGAAACTATCGCGCTGATCGGTCCTTAACCGCAGCCCCGACACGAGAGATAAGCCGGAAATCTAGACGCGCGTAAAATCGCTCGTCCAACGAGTTAAAGACGTGCCAGTTTAATGGATGGTTAAAGCGTGTTTCAGTTTACGTTGCGAGGGTACGGTAAACGCCGTTATGTTCACCATTAACCTTCCTAGGATTATACCTTCTAGGTTTAGAGCCCGAGCCAATCGTAACGTGCACGCGGTGCTTGCACACAGGACGCGATTCATTCCTAGGATCATCGGTTCACAATGCCCGCGGTTGTAAGGAATACTTTCTAAAAGAACAAAAGAAAAAAGAAACTAGGCGAGATGTTTACGACGACGAACCGAATCGAATGAAAAGAGCCACGATTCTCGAATCGCCCTATTCAAGCGGCGAGCGACGCGGAATCCATTTTCCAACGCGAGCGAATATAATACTGGTGCAAAGTGAAGCCTGTAAAATGGCTGTGACGCGGGGTGAACCGTTCGCCGCGTGGAACAATGGGGTCAAGTAAAAAATTCGAAATTAGTGCTACCTCTTATTTTTCCTGTATCGTTGGGTCTGGCGTAAAAACCAGTCGGGCTTCGGTTTTGCTTTCAGCTTCGAAACCGATATTTCGATTCGCACCAGCGGAAACTGCGATCGCTCGAGGGCTCGAAAGGGCTGTGCCGGTCTTTAGACACGGATTTGGCACTTACTTGCTAGACAGTTTACCAAGTTTACAAGCTTGTAGCCGGGAGATCAGCGCGAGCTACTTACCTGAAACAAAGGAAACAAAGTTCAATCGACGCACGCGCCTCCGTTCGATTAATATACTCCCGACTGATTACATCAGGAATCGACGCGGACGCGGACACGGTACCATGGAATTTAATTCGGTAATTCGGTCAATGTTTTCGGTACGTTCGGACGTAATCGTCGAAGAGAATCGCACTGTTTATTCCAGTTTCCAATCGAGATCTTTACATCGCATAAACTAAGTCTTCCGAGATACGATCGAGTCGCACCGGTTGCATCGGCAACAACATGGACAAACAACAGTAACATCTAAAAACTACTTTCATGCGATAGTTGGTCGTTTCGCCAATGATGGAAGACGAGTTCAAATTGAACCAACTAAATCGATACATCCGGCACGGCTGTTTGCGGAGTTCGCAGCAGCGTGTCAGCACAATTTGATAAATGCGTGCGAAATTAATTAATTAACCCTTAAGCGCGTCAGTCGCTGTTTGGAAACGCGAAAGATCGTGCATCGGATGCCCCCCCGGGGGGAGCGAGGTGGATCAAAAAGGTTTCAACCTTTTCATTAAAGGTTAATTTGTTTATTCATTTTTGGTTTTATAACGTTCCATAGGGTCAATGATCTTCGTTAAACGAACGCATTGTACTCCAGGCCAATAAAAGGCTGATTTCACGTTGAACGCGCTGTCAGCCTTTATTACACGTTGGAATATGATTTGACCGGATAATTACTCTATGTTAATTTCTCGATGAGGCCGAGCCTGCACGAGGGTGTCGGGGACGGCGGTAAGAGCAGGGAAGGGGCCGGTGCGGGGGTTGGCAGGGCGATGGGTGGGTTGGAAGCAGGGGCGGAGGCAGGAGGGAGCAGCCAGACACCACGTTCGTAGCTTTTTGCGAAACGTTCCGCGGGGAACGTTTTGCGCGGCTAATAGCCTTTCACGAAGCGTAACTTTATTCGGCCGTTTTTGCGCAGGGCGGCGGCAGTTCGTTAATTAAAATTTCGTACACGCGAATGCGGCCACTCGAATTCCATCGATGAATGAGCGTCCACGAAATTGACCGATGATCGAACGACCGACGACCGGGAGCATGCGACTCGTCAGATATTTGACAAGGCGTAGTCACGCTCTACCATGAATTTACCGCTGATTTATCGTAATGTTCTGTAATAAAATATCCGAAATAATTAGCGTTAACGCGACGACAATCCGTCCCCGTTCTGCTCCGCGGCTGCGTCGTTCAGTCTTCGTGCACAGGGCCCCGTTAATTAACTTTACACCCACGCGACTGGATCCTACAACAATGCGTCAAAAGTGACTCGTTATTGTAATCGTGTGCGGTTCGGCCATCCAATTGTTCCTGATTTCCTGGCAAAACGAACACGCGATATCCATCGTTTCGATCGATCGATCGACGTCGATAAGGGGCGAGACGGGAATAAGAAGGAAATTTAATTTGGACACCGCTTAATATAAACGCGAGAAGCTGGTATAAGCTACAAGCGTGCCCGCCGGAAATATGGTAAACATTACAAAATTAAAAGTTTGTAATGGTCCCGGAGAACTTGGAACGGTCTTGAAACTAATTTCACACTTTTATCTGAGAAAGCGGCAGAAACTTTCCGAACAATGTAACGTAGTGAGCGGCTTCGTTTTCTGGGTTTGCGTTCAACATTCGAGTGCCAGGTTTCGTTTTATTATGACTATACCACGGATGTTTATACGCAAGATAGATATGCAAATGCATGTGACACAAAAAATATGGAAATATGCAAAATAGCAAAATCTTTGTAAAGTTAGCGTATGTTACTGAAATTATGCTATATACGTTTGATTTTCTTAATTTTCTGTTTAAATACAACACTTTTATGAAATATATCATTTAAAATATATCCTTCTGATTAAGACGGATAAAATCAGTTAACTGTTTTCGAAGAGTATAAGGTAAAAGCAGCAATTACCAGACGTTTTTCAGTGGGTATAAGATTATCGCCGATTTCATTACAACTTAAAAATGTTACTGTTGTATATTTATACTATTGTGTTCGATGAAAGTGGGATCGTTCTCGATCTAGTTTTTCGTTCTTGAAATTCTATATTTTCGAACTTTTGGCATTTTCGAAACGTTGAAACGCACTCGTACAAAGTTCACTTTGTTGCTCCAATAATAATACAGACCTGTTCGCATTCGAAATACTAACAGCCGCAACTAATGGTGAATTACCAACTGAATGTTTTGAAAACGTGATTTGCCGTGGTGCATATTCAGCATTACATTGATATATGTATAACAGCTACGAACATAATCCGGTTATAATACAATCGCTGAATAATGGACTAAATTAATTTAACAAGATAGATGATTCAGATGAACATCATACATGCATGAACAGGTTAAAATAACATATGTAATATATTATTCCATATGTGTTTTTAAACGTAAATATGTAAAACATATGCAACATGCAAAGTATGCGAAAAGATAAAATAAAAAATATGTTTTTGGAATCACCTGGTAGTGATATAAATAATCCAAGTCCCATGCATTGGTATAAACATCCACAGTGTAATTACGACATACAGTGACCCAAAGAAAACGATATATGGTCGGTTCAGAAATCAATCGGTGCAAGCCCACTTCTCTTTGAAAATGAGTTACGCAGAGCAAACGCATCTTTATCATATACGATTCTTTGATTGCTAATGATTTCTTCATAAATAGACAATAGACGGGAGCACTTGTATTGACCAAGGAATGATTAGACAAAATTGTTCAAGAAAGAATTGTTTTTTTTTAAAAGAACATTGACAATTTTTGAGTCGCTAAAGCAGTCCTTCCGTAATACCAACGATGTTACGATCTCCTCGATTTCATCCAAAGTAATAAACATTTTTTATGATTTCTTTCATCTACCAAGAGAGCACGCCGCTAATGATCTAGAAATCTATGCGACTTTTATCTCGTGAATTAAAAGATGAAGCCGAAAGATCGGTTGCAGGCAACTGATTTTGTCCTCGGAATACTCGTTCGACTTTTACCCCGGTATCCGATAGCTCGCGTCATGCCATTCCATTTTCTCGATGGCAATCATCTTTTTCTCGATCCCGGCGTCCCGCGTCATTATTCGCTCGACGCGCGTGTCATTCGAATCGACTCGTTTTCCCTTAAGATTCTCCGGTGAACGCGTATTGTTCGATTAGTTTGACGTTTCCAATTATCGCGAGGCGTCGTACGCCGACGCAATTTGCGAATTAACGAGCTGTCACGAAAGAGTTTTCGAAGTATTCCCGACGAGAGACGAGCGGAACCCTTTCGAGCGTGGACGCGCGCATCGCGTGTACGAAGGAGCAGAAATGCGTGCCGTTTCGCTATGCCTCCCTCTGCCTCGCTCTGCCTCGCCGCGGCAATCGATTGAAACCCGACTAGACAGGTAAATTAAGATTCGAGCGGAAAACGCTTCCATACCGGGCCATAACCGACACTTTTCATCGCTGGAAGCGTCGAAGTTCTCTTCCTTTATTTTCCTATCGATTCCTTCTTGCGCGTCCTATTTTCCTTTTCCGAGAGAGCCGACCGAGCGTCGCGCGTCGCCTCGCGTCGGCTCGTTTCGAATCTTTCGCGCGGCCAATAATGAGACCGATGGTAATGAGAACGATCGAATAATGGGAGTCATTGTTGTCGGGAGAAAACTCATCAGAGTTCTCCCTGGCGGCAGCCAGACAAAATCGGAACGGTGAAAATCGTGGGACCGTCGCGTCGCTGGGAAATTGCCAAACTACGGGGCAATATCAGTTGTCGGCCTTTGTTCTACAGGCTATTGGCTCCGCGGAAGTCAACGGAGCCTCTGCTTGCGAATCGAAAACGATCGTTGTATAAATTGTGCGCCGTAACAATAACGGAACCGGAAGAATTCGAACGGTGACCTCGCCGTGTCACGCCGCAGCTACCCTTTCCAAAGAAATCATTTCCAGCCTCGCGCCGCTTTTGCCGGTGAAAATCGATCGGCCGATCGATCGGCGGCGAACGCATTAAAACGTCGACTTCTAACTGGCATAAATGAAAAATTAGACCGACGAAGGGTAGGCGAGCCGTGAGAAGAGGAGACGAGCCGAGGCCGTCTATAGACGCGAATTAACGGGATCGCCGGTGGAATTCATTAAACGCGAACGAGGGAAGAGTGAAACCTTAATTTCCTCAGAGAACCAGTCGCCAAACGTCGGGGAAACTCTGAGGAAGCGGATGTTCAGGTGTCAAAGGAACAATCGGCCCTTTGTTCGGCCTCAATACGAGAGGATTGCATGTACGGGAATGAAAAGAGACGTCTTTTTCCCCTCCGACATCTATCGCTGGGGAATTTCGATCGACGTCGTCCATTGGTACGAGTCGGCGAGCTGGATCGAATAGATCATCCGGCACGCGATCCTCCTTTTTTTGCGAAATTTTAGGATCGGCAGCTTTTCCGGTGGGAAAACCCGTACACCGAGGAATCTGATATGACCTGCATAGAGAGGCTGCCGCTGCTGCTGCTGCTGCTTGTGCTTGTGCTGCTTCTACTGCTACTGCACCGGTACGCCCGCGCATACCTTCGGCAATGGAACGGTTTGTTGGGTTGGTAGTGCTGGCCGTTCGCCAGCTACATTGTCCGCGGTACCGTTGGTACAACCGAACTTCTTCCGCGTCGTACACGTACCGAGGACGTGCACATATTTTATATACGGGGTAATGACAGGGACCACCGCCACTTGGCGAACAACCGCCTAATCGGGGGCCGAAATTGTTATCACTGTCTATTGGTGCTTCTCATTGTCAGCCTAGAACTACCAAACGGTGCGAGATTACTCATCTCAGATTTTTAGACACATCGTTAACCCCTTGCCGTGCCATTATCTTCGCAAATAACAATGATCGGAACTTCTTCGATTCTAACCATCTCTTAGACGACAAGATTATTTATGTTTACCATTCGTATACTTTTAGTTGAATGATTAACACGTTCCGTGCCGAGCTTTTTTTACTCGAATCTTCACACTTTGATATTTTACTAAAACTTGATGTATTACGTGCAATTATTAATTCTCGTACACATAACAACGTAACAGAAACTTATCAACGCCCATTCTTGCGGTGGAAATTGATTCTTCGGTTCTAAATTTCTTGTAAACAATTTGTTCAGTTCACTAAGTAAACATGCAAGCGTGTACCATCGATGGTACACGTGGCACGGAACGTGTTAAATATCGATTGCAAGGGATGAATCCCAATAAAGAGACACGCAAATGCTTGTGAAACATATTCATAAATTTTGCAGATTTTAGAATAATTCTAGAACAACTCGGCTAAACGAACTGCACCGATAAAACATGCGATCGATAAAACGCATAGAAAATTGATCTAAAAAACAGATCGACGCAGCTAAAGGTTTGAGAGGAATGAAGCTATCAAATTCAGCTGTTTCAGTTTCATAAAAGAGCTAACATTCTGTATCGATCATCATTCTTTGGCGTGTTATACGCTTTTAGCGATCAAATTGTTAAACGAAAGGCTTTTGAGCTTCGAAAGAAATTTTAAACGGCCCCTTGGAAAACACTTTCCGACTCGTCACTTCTTCAACGTCGTCTCGAAAGTAGTAAAATAATCGAGTTACATCGACCGTCCCGTGTAATTCGTTACACCTCGGATACGTCTCGCCCTCCATCCCCGTCACGTCTTGCAAATGTTCCTAGCATCTTCTGTCCTCTGTCACAAGATAAACACACAGACATTATCTTCCCATGTTTTCCAGAGGTATTTGCAAGCCCGCTCCATCGCAAATTCCTTCGCCGTGTTGTATCTCGAAGTTTGACGTTTCCAATCGATAGGAACATGGGACAGCCGGCGTCGTAGCCGGTCCGGCGACGTCCCCGCGGTTGAGACAGTGTATCCACGAAAACCGAAGTTTAGAGGAAACGTAAACACGAACGGTAACCGTATTCATAAGTATGGTCGACGGTTGCTTGGTACTCCAACTGCAGCTGTAACTGCAACTGCAAGTACAAGAACTGCGAGGACAGGTGCCTCCGATCTCACGGTGAGTGTGGATTCGTAGATACGCGCTTCGATAGAATCACGATGGAACCAGCGTTCACGGACACAACCGGTGGAACCGCCTTGCTGGGAACCAATGAAAGAGAAACAAGGATCTCGTAAAACAAAGGCCTGCGAAAGGAAGGAGATGAGAGAGATGAGAGAGAGAGAGAGAGAGAGTCATCGGTGGCAAGGGTCCGGCCGCTCGGTGGTTGTATAAGCTGAAGCTAGGAAATACTCTTGGCACTACACCGTGTATGTATAAATACAAAGGACGAGAACGAGGGTCAGCACCCGGTCCTTGATTACCACATAAATTAGCCCCTGTTTAGTTGTAAACGGACGCGTGTTCCGAACACCGGCGTTGATGCGGATTCTAAACGGCGGACCGAAAGACGCCTTTCGGTTTTGCTGGACGCGGAACTCGCGGTTTTGTCTCTGCTAGACAGTGGCATCGACGGCGAGATAAATTTTCGGATTGTTCGTCTTTACCGAAGAAAATCATGTAGCGAGATAAGGGATAATCCTGGTGGGAACGCTACACGGAATTAACGGCGCAGAACAGTTCTACGGAACACGGAAACAGAAACTTGAACTGTAATAAACAGAAAGGGCCAGCAAGCGGCGGAGTTCTACGCCGTCTTCGGAGATTTAATCCCCAGGTACACTCACCGCCGCATACCGCGATTAACTAACCGGCAAAGTAGTCGTTAATTGCGAGACTCCTTAATAATTCGTGGCGCGTGGTCGCCACCTTGGGGAGTTCCATGCTCGTCGCGGGACCTGTGACCGTGTAACGAGGAAAAGTGAACGAGTCACGATGAAAATCTCATCCAACGGATGAGTCGGCGGTCTTGAATTACCCGCGTCCCCGTGAAACGCACAACGGACACACCGTATTTTCCAAATCCGAACGTTCGTTCTTACAAATATGAATTCTTCTTTTGCAAAGTAATAAAATACATTGTTCAAATAAATAAATAAATAAATTTACTTCTGACATTCGATACGGTATTTCCTGCTTAATTTTACAATCGCGTCGAGTAAGCAGAGATTTATTGGTAATTATTCCCTGTCAATTATATTGCAGCATAATATACTCAAAAAACGTCGCTATTACCTGTTGTTTGCTTGGTAACTATCGGCGTGCTTCCTGTTTTCGGCGATATAAGAAATTGGCGAGGTAGACGGTTCCAAAGTCAGAGGAAACCATCGACATACCGTAGCAACACTTCGTTGACCGTTTGCGCCACCTGATCGCATACCGGTGCTCGTCGGCAGGCCCGGCTGCCGGACATACCGGAAGGTCGGATCCTGGATCTCCAGACATCCAGGCAATGTCTATCTTTCCGGCAGACGGACCTCTGACAGACGATGTGCCGAAACTCACTCGATGGAATTCTGCAGTCGGTCTCGAGCCCGGCGGCTAGACACCTAGCTGTTTCGCGCGAGCGTGACTGCTGCAAGACATTGCGCAGACATCGCGTCGACTCGGATGATCGCCATCGAGCGCAACGCCTGCGAGCTACGAAAGCGAGAACTTCCCCGGAACACGTGCAGACTCGCAGAAATGGTAACTGCAAATACGTTTTCTTCTAAATAGAGTATTTCTCTCCCTCTGTCCCCAACTATCCGCAGCGTTACTCCCCGTGTCGCGTCGGCTCGACTACCGATTTCGAAAATTCCAATCGCAGGAGAGCCGCCGAATTTGTTGCCAAGGTGTCGATCGAATCGGCGAATCGTTAACGCGCTAATGCCGTCTTTCCAACGGCCCCTTCCCCATCGGGTTGCCGATTCTCGCCAACGAAATTGAAAAGTCCGAATCTCCGGATTTCACGAAACACGGCAGAGCTGTCGGCAAACCCGTTATCAACGAATGGCACGCATTCGACTGAGCTTGACTCGTCAAAAGGGATTCTCCACCCCGCGTCGCGTATATCCCATGATCCGTGCAAATCTATCTTGAATTATCTTGAAATGCTGCCAGTGAAGTTATATACGCTGGGTCACACTGACGCTCTGCTCCCGCGTGGACTTTCCGACATTCAAACTACGGTAGAACGAACTAGCCGACACCCGTCGTTCATTGCTGATCGTATCTTTCGAAACACCAATAACGCGTGTCTCTTCTTCCCCGTTTACTTTAACACCTTGCCGTACAATGTTCGGTCAGACTCCCAACGAAGATTTCCAATGAGAAAACTGCAACATTTACTCCTTAGTCGATATAAAACCCTGTTCTCTCGCTGTCGATGTACGTTCGTGGTATGTGCAGATTTGTCAAATGCGAGAGAATATACAGGGTGACCCAAAAATGTCTCGCAATCCGAAAGTAGGGGATTCCTGAGGTCATTTGAAGCAACTTTTTCCTTTGTGAAAATGCAATCCGCGGCTTTATTTACGAGTTATTAACGAAAAACAGTGACCAATCGGAGGCCAGATCATTTGGCGCGAGACGGTCAAGCCAATGAGCTGAACTGGGCTCCGTGCACTCGTTGGCTGGGCCGCCGCGCGCCAGCCAAGATCGCCTCTTATTGGTTAGTGTTTTTCGTTAATAGCTCGTAGACGAAGCCTCGGAGAAAATTTTCGCGAAGGAGAAAGTTGCTTCAAATGAAATAACAGGATCTTAGTAGCCTTTTTATTTTCCTTTTACATCGAGCAACCTTTCAGTTGATGGAAACGTAAACGTTTCTTTAATCCTAATTTTTGTAAAATGACTTACGCGAATGAACATTTTCAGAAAGATCTATGTACAATAAATAACAATTTCCTTCTTCTTCTCCTTCTGAGAAATGATTAAAGGATATACAAGTTCTTAGCTAGATGACCGCAAAGAGAAGAATAAGTACGTGCAATTTTTATTCGTAAAAGAGACCGATGAAGCTAGGAGAACGAATTGCAAAGTATTGTTTTAACCCTTTGCGGTCGAAGCTATTCGAATTCGAAATCCAAAACATGATTTCTGATCTACAGTAGTCCTATTTTATATAATTTATTGCGACTTATGCACATGAAATCGATCCTGTTGACAAGTACAATGCAATTTTAATAGTTTCTTTTCAAGTAGAAACGAGTCCGATGCTCTTAGAATGATTTTGAAAAATAGTACACCAATTTTTAGCGGCACCTCAGAGTCGCCATTCTAGTGCAAAGGGTTAAATATCGCATATGGGCACAGAGGTTTCGAAAGTTGTCTGGTCGTTCCGGAGATCGAAATTCTTTTTAACCGTGCGCGTACCGGTTATGAAAAATCGAAACGCAGGAGGAGGAGATTGTTTCGTAGGTGTCGGGTCGTTTCAGGGTCGGATGAAGGTTCGCCGGGGATCAATTTTTAATCCGACGTCGGATTCGCGGTATCAGGTTATCGGAAACAAAGGGCGATAGCATGCGGCGGTTTCTGGTGGTGCACGGGTTCCTGGGCTCGGTGACAGCGCAGAGACAGAGGAGGCAAAAGAAAAGGGAAATAGAGAATTTTATCGGGCTAGGTGGATGGAAGCTGCAACGGCTGCAGCAGTGGCAGCAGCAGCAGCAGCAGCAGCAGCAGCAGCAGCGGCGGCAAAAAGCACGCGAAGCACGCCGTAAATAACCGCGTGTTCCAGCCACGGTGACCCTGTATCCAGACGAGCTTGCAATCGAATTTTCATTGCGTGCGCACCTGTACTTTCGCTGGTACGCACATCCATGCGACTGACGCTCTGCGAACGCTGTAAAATGGACAAATAAATCACCGTGAGGGCTGCTTGCTGCGCGACTATTTTCAGAAATTCTCGTCGACGGAGATGCAGGTTTATTGTGAACGTTTCTGATAGCGATGAACGCTCCGCAGCGGCATCTCTGCGAACGAAAATTATTGCGATACGCTAGATACGTTTTTGATGGAAATATTGAAAAAACGGGATCACAATTTATCCATCTTTTCAACGAAAAATATACGAACCCAAATAACCTGCATTCCCTTTTCTACCCGGCACGGGCATTCGTTGCGTTGCAATACACTCGTGAAACGCAGGAAACGCATACGGTAACCAATTTATTAGCGTTGCTACCGTCTAACCTTTCCTTATTAGGGAATTTCATCAGAATGAAAATTGAGCGAGTAATTGATCGGAATAAAAATTTGCTAAAAGATTTACGGTCTAGCGATAAATATCTGTTTATTTGCTTCTATACAGTATCAAAATATCGAAGGGATCATACTCTGGTTTATTCTGTAAACCATCGTGCAACGTATGGATCTCAAAATTGTTAATTGCTAACCTCGTACACGCAAAAACAGATATAATTGAACGATCCTTAACCCGAGAAAGATAACCTACGTCGCAGAGGCGCCTGCGAAGACTGTTGATTTTTGTTAATTTTTCATAGAGGTCTAGTGATTTAAGTTTAAAATTACTTAAAATATAAAAAAATATAATATAAATGCATTTTATTTTTACAATAATGCCAAACCTTTAAAACGACTAGATTAACTTAAATAAATATCCATTGTTAGTATAAAATTGACGCCTTAGAAAAGCATGCGCCTCTGAAGCGTATGGTTATCTTTTACGTACGTTGTCATATGGTTATCTTTCTAGGGTTAACAAGCCTAAAACTATCATTGCAGCATATTGTGCAGTAATATTATTTTTACTGATCTTTATAAGCTATAATATTTTCTTTTGTATAATTTTGATTAGCTCCTTTTTTTGTACTAAACAGCTTTGCCCGTGAATAAACGAATAAATAAATGTCGAGAGTTGGGGAATATCCGCGAGCTAGAAATTAGCCAAGGTTTTGTTTAAAACGCGGGGAATCTTGGTCGCGAATTAACCGATACGAGAATTCCCGATAAAAATGCGCGTTCGACGAAGAATTCCATCAACGCGGGAAAAAGTGGCGGGCCGGACAATAAAAATGCTCGATCGTGGTGTCAGCATCGAGAGCGTCTCGCGTCCGTGATTATTTACGACGTGCTCGCCAGCTTCCGTGGGCTGCCGGGGCGAGCGATAAAGCTCGGTCGCTGGCCTGCTTCGAAAATCCTCGCCGCGGTGCACCGTGCTGCAACACACGATGCACCGCGCGCTGCGCCAGCCCGGAAATCGTCGCCATTTTGCGCGACCGTGCTTGATAACCTGTCGAATAACCCGTCCCCGACATTCGGCTATGCATCGACCCTTAGATTAAAACATCCGCGATCCGTTCTCTGCACGCAGCACCGTCTTTCCTCTTATTTTTAGCCGATGCACCGCGGCGCAGATTAAAAGGGGAGAGGACAAGATTGAACGCAACACCCCCGAATCCTGCTCTTTCTGCGCGGATCCTGAAACAAATCCACCAACGCCAACAACACTCGCCGAAGCGATATATGTATACGTAGACAGAGCGTTTCAGCGTACCAGTCGAAACTCGATGCTCGGGAAACCGTTGGAGTGTTCACTGTCGCGCGTCGATCTTGCGTAGGCGGCACGATTCTACATCCACGCCTGCGAACGATTTTGTATCTCGATTTTTAGGAGAATTTGCTGCACGAAAACCGTTCCAGCGAACATTAAATGAATTATTAGGTCTACCGGAAAGTACTGTCCGTTTTTTGAATTGAAATATGACACAATTTTCATACATTTAATAATATTTATTGTAGAATATACTTTCCATCGTTACTTATGACTTCTTGCAACGCATCGCAATCTTATGACGCATCGCAACCGCGAGCGATCCCTTAATTAAACTCTTTCTGAAAATTCAGCATAATTTAACTTCATCCTTTGCGTTCATAAAATACTTTTCTGCTATCTCAGCATCTTTACCCTTTACCGTCAACTTCTTGAAAATCGAGTTATGTTCCGAGGAGACAAAAGGATAAATTCTTTGCACTGTGATGTTTTTACTTCTCTTGGAAGTCATGGCAAGACTACTGCTAGTTCTCGTGCTTTTAAGATTAGGCATTTTTGACTCATAAAAGCTGTACCAATACGATATTTCACCAACGCTTATGTATTAGGACTACCGGAAAGTTCTGTCCGTTTTTGAATTGAAATATAACACAATTTTCATACATTTAATAATATTTATTGTAGAATATACTTTCCATCGTTACTTATGACTTCTTGCCGGCGTGATGGCAACTTGTAAATGCCATTTTTAAAAAATGATTTATTTTTAGAGGCGAAGAACTCAACTAGTGCTTGCTTGACATCAGCGTCAGTTTTGGATTTTCTTCCTGTGAAAAGTTTTGCAAAGAGAGAAACAAGTGATAATCGGAGGGTGCTAGGTCTGGGGAGTATGGTGGATGTGATAGAATTTCCCAGCTTAGCTCTGCGATTTTCTGACGAGTCGTCAAAGCAGCATGTGGTCTGGCATTATCATCGGTAGCCATGCTTTCACGATCGCGTCTCACTTAATAATGACACGAGACATCTTTGTTTCAGTTTATTTAGGAGAGCACATGCGTGTAAATGCAATGATAAAGAGAGATAGTCATATATGTCTCAAATCAACATGTGCATATGGATTGAAACTTGAAGTGACACTATGGGACAGAACTTTCCGGTAGATCTAATAAAAAGTTCATCCACATGTGACCGACACGTGTGCGACACTCGAAGCGAAAGTCTTAATTTCTCGGCGTTCGTTTTCGGTTCGTATAATAGAATTTTTTCGATTGCCATGTTATAGGATATCGTGGTCATTTCGGCTCGCACGCGAGGGAATCGTGACCGATTTCTCGAGGTGTTCTCAGCGGATCCGGCGAGACGGAAAGGTGACTCGCCATAAGGTAATTGTTTCAGTTTATTTAGGAGAGTACATGTGTGTAAATGCAATGATAAAGAGAGATTGTCATATATATCTCAAATCAACATGCGCATATGGATTGAAACTTGAAGTGACACTATCGGACAGAACTTTCCGGTAGACCTAATACTTTAATTTTCTGTGACGCTTGCACTTAGTGAAGAATTGCACTTAGGCGGTTAGCGTGTCAATGGTATCCGCACGATTTTGTTTTGGATTGCACAAGCTATTATTTCCGAATATCGGACACAATGCATGCGCGCCATTGGTCGTACGTAGGAGGCCACTTACCGGCGCACAACGATCGGTGTCATTTACACTTCCACAGAACGTAGCGAATACCTGTAACGTATAATCGACTGCAGAAAGTTCGTGGGAACCTGCACGTGCGTAGAGTTTATACCATACATTTCTAAAGACTCTATAGGCTCAACAATCGACGTCCATACTGCGGTAGCTGACTGTGCCGTTCGAAACAACGTTGCTCGACGTAGAACTAAAACTGCTGGCGTTCTGAGAGATCTACAACGCTGTCACCGCACCGGTGTTATCATCAACGTTGTGTTTTAGACAGCGTGGAGAGTCAGCGACCACATTCGGTACACCGAATTGATTGCCATCGTGGACGTTGCTATTTTCGGACGCTTCTGAATCCGAACATCGTCGAATTTGTCAAAGTTATTTTATTTTTTATTCATTCCTCTTGCAGTAAGTCGACATAATTGATCGGAGCTAATTCGATTATAAAGTCTGCATTTCGCGCGTTAGCTGTCGTGTCAACCGCACGTGAATAATGGGAGATTAATTGCCTACTTCGACATAGACTCCTCGGTGTTCGTTTTATTCCCAATCCTTAATTGGGGACATTCAAAATTGTGACAACAATACGGACACGGAGTCTGTCAGATTCTCGCTAAAATATTTCTCTCAAAATTTAATATGTTCATTTAAAAAAGTAAACCTACCGATTAATTATGAAAAAATAAAAATAAATTAAATAAAAATAATTTCATTCAAATGGCTCGAATGACAGCGGTTTATCCTGTCGACCGAACTTTCGCTTGTTAGTATAAGCGAAACGTTAATTGTACCGCGGTTTATATGAACCGTTTCAGCTATTTTTCATTGACTTTTCCCACTTTTACAATGATGTAGTTAGTTTTCGATTCCAATCCACCACAAACAGTTCTTAAAATAAAATAACTTTATTAGGTGTAAGTGAACTTTTCGCACGTAAATGTTACTGTATCGTGCTGTAACTAATTGACAGAACAAAAGCTACGAATTCGGCTCCGCGGTCGATGTTTACTGCGACATCGCGACGTTGCTGTATTTCTTATGCAACGTATTGTATATTCATTACCATAATTTCCATCGTGGCAAAATGCCGATAATTCGCAACAACATTTCTGTTCAAAAATTCGATGAAAATTACTCCATCCGGTATTCCATTCATCATTTTCGATCCAACGATACCGTGCGACCGACTTAGACTGCGAGTCACTGTGAGCACGATCGAATCTCGGCTCGTTACGTTCCATCGCGAAGATAGACGTAATTATCCAACAACGGATATCGCAAAGGTTCGAGTAAACAGCGAGAGAGAAAATATTCTGTGGACGGAAACGGATGACACGAGTTCGATCGGCTCTCTTTCCGGAGCCGTTCCGCTGCTACGATCGAGACAGTGCCGTAAATGAAACGCTGTATTCCCCAGGTTGGCATCCGACCACGGTGGAACTCATTTCTGCGAAGACCAGGCTCGCCGCAGTATTTTCGAGAGTTGGACAGGAAGAGCAAGTTATTCTCGCGGAAGCAACAGACGCAGTGGCGGCGGCGGCAGTACCGTCGCGTGCAGCTATATTAATCGCGATTCCAATTAACCGGCGCTCTTGTAATACATGCTCTTGTCTAATGTGGGACACCTATAAATCAACGGGGACCCGTCGCCGAGACTCCGACCAGGGGGCCGAGTCTGTGTTTTGCCGCCGATTCTGTATCGAGTCCGCGTTATGAATAAACCAAACCGCGCTACCTTCGTCACACGTAAAAATACCTGTCCAGCTAGTAATGTTAAAAACCCTTGAAATATCACGAAATTATACGAATGTTACGATACGATTTGAAACAAAAGTTTAATGCGACAAAGCATATACGTGAAAGAGTCGTTTCCGAAAAACGAACTCGATGAATGCATAAATTACGAATAAATATAAGCGGCACGAAAAAGGTCACCGATACTTCAAGCGTTGCAATTAGACTGCGGATTTTATGCATTTTTGGCAAAAATGAGTAGTTGGAATAGAAGATTGCGAAGGCACAAGACGGAATTAATAATACAGTTATATTATTCTCAACTTAGTCGAATTATTAAGATTAAATTATTAATTAATATTACAATAAACTTATTTTTATGTAATTTCTGTTTCTTACAGTCGTTTTGGATAATTTGTTTTGCACAAGAAACCGCAGTCTAAATATTATGTTGTGAACACGAGTCGTCGATCGATAAACCTGGCCTCATTTTGAATCTTGGAGCTTATATTTTTATATAATTGATCATTTATTTCTTTTTTGCGATGCTTTCACGTGATGTAGCAGTCGGAAAACTAAGAATATAGCTCGGAAATGGGGTAAATTGAAACGACCCCCCATTCCAACGATTGATTAATATATTCAATGTACACTTTCTTTTAGTGGCTTCATGGAACAAAAACGAAGAACATATGTATAGATGTAAAGTATACCTTTCATTCGAAACTCAATGAAATGAATAAAAAAAAATTCGTATATGAAATTTTCACAGATCTTTTCAAAGGAAAAGCTTCAAATTTCAAATCGCGAAAATCCCGATTTTCAATTGATAATATTTTCTAGAAAGAGCATGTTTGTAGTTTTCCATCTACTGCGTAACGCAAAAACGTGCTGCAAGGGCTTAATGATGCCCAGCAAAGGTAGAAGTTTCAAGCTTCAACATGAGTTCACGTTTATTATTATACCACTCGTTGTTAGGAAATGATAACAGTTTAATCCTTGAAGTGCTGAACTTTCTACATATTTGAAACTTAAAAACAGAAAATAACAAAAATTAACTCTCTCGAACCGTTAGGGTGATGCCGCTGCTTAAAATTATATCGACACGAACGCGAAATAAATAGGAATGCTAAGCAGTTCTCGATTGAATATTTCAGCGCTTCTTGGTAAAAATCGTATGGCCACGAGGTGTACTCGGAACGAAAACAAATCGATGAGCAATGCATTGTTAAGCGGTCGAACGGTAGAGATTACTCGAAGCTAGAAAATGGCAGCGTCGATCGAAAAACGGTATAACCGGAGCCGACGAAAGACGAATGAGGAGTCAAAGTGTCGGTAATTGTGCGAGCTCGCGGCTGAGAAATACGCTCGAGTGGGAGGAAACCGGCCTCCAATTAGTCGGTCAGCTTCGTAATGCGTGCGCGACCGATTCCGGGATAAGTAATGGCGTCGCGAGGGGCATAACTCGCATATGCGTTCCAAATAGCATGGCTGCAAATCATCGCCGCAGCATTACCCCTGGAATACGCGAACGATCGCGAGCGTGGGCGCGAGCGCGGACGCGGACGTGGACGCGAAAGCGGCTTTTATGCCGATCAGGTGCTGTTCTGGGTTCTGATACGCGATCGGAACGCTAAATCGCAATCCTATCGTTACCCTCTGCTCGCTCGATTTTGTCCTCGTTTCGACTACTTTAATCACTCTTGTTCCGTTGTATGACGGAACCCTTATAAATCAAGCGAGGAAAAATGTTGTCCTCGAGTCAAACATTATTGACCATCTACGTCCATCCCTGGGAAGAGGAAAATTGCCAGATGTGGATAACCCAGGGACCGAAGGCCCTAGGAAATAACGTATTTTAGACGAAGCAATCGAAATGCCAGAACACCCGTAGTAAACAATTTCGTTGAAAGCCATTTCCGTCTTCTATTCAAGTATTTCTTTTATGATCCACAGTTGGTCACCAGATGTCAATTCTAGCCGTTTTTTACGATATGCATGTTCCACCGAGAAGAGGCATTTTCCGGATCATTGTTTGCTACGGCTTATCCTTGAGACACACACTTACTTCGCGGGCGTCACCCGAGGGCACGAACACTACCTGCGGGTGACCCTTAGTTTGGGGCGGTCACCTCTCTAATTTTGCACTCCAATCAGTCAGGGCGACCGTTTCCCTCACTCCTCGCAAGAATTGAACAACCCACAAATCCGACTGTCTCAAATTTTGAACACACCCACACCGAATTTACCTCCGAGAGCGTACAACACGCAACATTCATTCTTCCACCAACCCGAACACGGAATAGTCTACTCTCTAAAAATTATACTCTATATCGATGTGAAGTTGAATGTTCAAATATATTCCAAGTTCAAGAAAAGAAACTCAGCTTAGTATCCCTAGCATCTTGAAAAGTCGTAGGGAACCGCGAATATCAAATACGCGGAAAAACAACTCTCGTAACCGTGCATCATTCGCACGGCGAATTCTTCCGCGACTTTTCATCAGCGGACTTCCTTATCCGGATCCAAGCTCGATTTTACTCTTCGTGTACAAATTAACTTGATCGTCAACATTGTCGAGTGCAGAGAACTTTGATAATCTTGACGCTGAAACTACCGAGCACTCTGGGAACAGCTAACGCGCGTTGCTTTATAAGAATGGCAAGACTGAATTCATTTAGACTCTTTACCATTTCGGTCGGAATCTAAGCTTGAACGAAGGAATTTTGACAACCGTGTTTACCGACATGACAGCGAATAAACTTACTGAAAACGCCCGGTTCTCAATTTATGCGGATTAAGATCGAAATGGCAGCGTGTTCATATATTTATCAATGAACGAAAATGTGATCGCTGTACGATTGAATTTTGCGCTTATCCGACTCTGCGAGGTCAGATGAAATGACGAAATTCATGAAATATAAATACATCGTTGCATTACTTCCTCTCTTAATTTCTAAACTGATTTACAATAAAAACAACAATAATAATAATAATAATTAATAATAATAATAATTTCAGCCGTATATACGGGTAAAAACCCCTGTGTTATAAGAAGAAAAAAAGAGATTTTACACAGCTGTAGTACACGAGTAGAAAAAAAATAAAAAGTAAGAAATGGTAGTACAAATAATGGTATAATAAAAATATATAGGAGAATATATACGTATAATACATATGTACAGTATATAGGAAATATAATAAATGAAAGACTCGACTTTGTAGTCTCGTAATCGTAGATAAAGTTCGATGTTCCATTTGTAAGGAAATATTTGGCAACGGAAAATCGAGATCGATCGCACGTCACTGGACAAATTTCGTCCTTGTTTCCCGACAAATTGGTTCCATTGTGACGTCATAACGGCAAAGCCACAGTGCAATAAGAGCCAATGCCAATCTATTAGCGACTCAACGACCGACAGATACAAGCTGTCATTAATGCGAGTCTACCGTTTGGTGCCTCAATTCGGTTTAACGTCAGTCAGGAATCGGCGATGTTTGTAATTCACACGACTCGGTGTGACATCGCGAAATGCACGTACGTGTAACACGAAATGTGTAATTGGCGAGATTTCGGACGTCTTCGTTGACCAGCATTTCGTAGCGGCGACATTAATTTTCCTACAAATTTCAAATTATTCCGAAAGAGCGAATAACAATAACCGTTTGATTCGAGTTGACCCAGATACCGACGATTTGCGGCTATACACGTGTGACACGGCCGCGGCGTTCCTCGATAACTACCGGCGCGGCAGACCGACCCCCCTCGCCCTCTGCGCCCGCAATCCGAAAATGCACGGCCGTCTCTTTTCACCCCTGAAAGAATGAAAATTCGACAACGTTCGCTTCCGTTTCGAAAAAAATCTTTGATTCCTTCATTGTGCTGCTTTCCCGTCCTGCTCGACGTGTTCTTTAACTCTGAGCGTTGCGTTCACGGTGCATCGTTCAATGAACAAAATTCGAATAATTATCTTTCTACTTCGAGTCGCTTAATTATAAAAATCAGTTTAGGGTGGAGTTAGAAACATCGTCGTAAAGCAAACAAAAAAATGCTGCTTATAATGGCAATACGTGACTAAATTGACAATCTTGGAAAACCCTTCGAGGTTAACGAAATTGATTTTCTGTTTCTTACACAATTAAAAGTAAAGTGTTCATTATTATTCGATATTTGGTATTCTTTGAAAGCGTGAGTATTGTTTTGGTTGGTTTTTGGTTAATAATTGAGTATTTTACAATGGATAATCGGAATAATAGTACCTAGAATCTTTCCCAATTATCACCCAACTTTAAATACACGTTTTTCTTGAATAAACTAAACCGTTTTATAAACTTATTTCAAAAAATTGTAGTTTTCTATTCTATTCACTCTCCACGTCTCTAACTACGCTTGTCGCCACGTAGCATAACCTGGGTCTCTTTAACACGTTGAATGCCATGGGGGTCACCGGTGACCGGCACTTAACTTGGCGGTGACGCCATGGGGGCCACCGGTGACCGGCACTTAACTTGGCGGTGATGCTATGGGGGCCACCGGTGACCGGCACTTAACTTGGCGGTGACGCCATGGGAGCCACCGGTGACCGGCACTTAACTTGGCGGTGACGCCATGGGGGCCACCGGTGACCGGCGCGCCCAAATTGATATAAATATATACAATTTAAAACAAATGTCAATATCTAAAATTTTGTATCATTACCATCGTCGATTCAAACAGTGACCCCTGTCGCAATTAACACGTCAAACATGGTTATACACTGTAACTTATCTATTGCAGATAATATTTCAACGTTATATGTATCACATAAAAGAAAATCCATCGTGGCGCCACGGAGAATTTCTGTAAAACCGGCGTGGCATACAACGTGTCAATAAAAGAAAATTAACCACGGACAGTTGTTCTTTGAAACACGGTGGAGACAGTTGATACGTAACGATTCGAACGGATTCAGCCACGTAATGATTGCAAATAAATGAGGAGGCAAAGTCTGGTTGAGAAATTACAGAAAAGAGAATTTTCGCACGAAAGCCCGACACACACAGCTGCAGATACGTGGGAATTTAGGGCACCGAGAATGTTGACTGCTTCGCGAAAGTAACCTCGGAAGTGTTCATTAGGGACTCATTAACAATTCCATGCGTCGGCCTGTTTGGAAGGCTTCGAGATAGAACAGCGAACTCGGATTTTTCGGTTCCGCGGAAGTTAAATTCGGGCCGGCGCGCCGGCGTTAAAAGCAATCGCTCGAAATGATGTTTCTGTTGCGCGCAACAGGAACAGAAGAGATTCGATAATATTTCGCGTCGATATCTCGATAAAGTGCCATCTTCCAAGGAACAGTTGTCGCGCACTTGTAACGTTTTTCGAATTCTCGAGCGACCGACGCGACGCGTCGTTGCATTGGCTTCGCGGCTATACCATTCTCACGCGACAGATTTCAATACAAAGCATTTTAAACAAACTTCCATCTCGTACTTGTAAACTTTCCGCAGTTTCCACGGACAGATATTAAACTTTGTGGAACACGTGAGCAACGGCGACGCAGCCGGCTGTCGAACGAATATTGGAATGCGCCGGGAAAAACTATTTTCTGTAATTTTATTTGGTCTCGGTATTCGGTAGAAATTCGAGCACCATCGTGCTTTCATTCGCGTGCAGTGCGCTCCGATAAACGTCATACGGCTGCGTCATTGTCTGCGATGTTCGATTATTCCCAGCGGGAAACAAATTCGACGTATCCTACGATACACATATGTAGTTCGCGAGACGTCTTAAGCTCGAATCGAACCTAACCGGAACAGCCGGCCGAGGTAGAGCTCAAACAATGCGGCAGAAAATCGTAACACATTGTGTGAAGGGCTTCCGTTTAAATCCGGATTCGTCGAGACCTCGCGCCAACCGGAAAGCAAATATTTTTCGACGCGTCGATTTCGTTACGTCCGACGGCCTTACCGTCAGCCTCCATTTCCGCGATGAAAACCCGCCATCAAAATAAATCCCTGAAATATTTCAATCGCAAAACGCTCGTTTGAAATCAGCCTTCGCGCCCACGTCCTCGATTTGCGAACTGCGCACGACTCAGAAATCGGAGGGAACCGAAACCAGCGGAGTGCTTGGACAATCAAGGTCCGAAATCGGGACCCGGAAGGAGGCCAATGTCTCAGGGATTGATTTAACGGCCGGCGCGTGGTCAGAATGGTCCCAAAAATTATTGAAATGCACTAGAAAGATCGTCCGATGACTCTCGAGCATTAAACGAACATTCCAAGGACCTCTCGACGATCCGGAGCGATCAGCGAAGACCCCGAGGATTTTCCAGTGGTCTCCAATGATTAAAGGAAACTCCAAGGAACTTGCTAGTGGTCGTCGAGGAGCGAAGAAGACCCTACGAACTTTTCGCCGAGTCCTCGAAGATCAAAGGATGCCGCCAACGAAATTTCCGATGTCCTCGAAGGATTATTAGACCCGACGCGCGTGCCGCATTGTATCATCGGTCCCCAAATGTTATAGACAAGCTTTGGGAGAGTCTAACGAGGTCTAACTTATCGGCGATCTCCGAAGATAAGGCGAGAGAATTCCCCGACGGTTCATACGGGGAGTACAATCGAGGTCCTTTGTAATCCAGAAGAAGACTCCAAGGATTCGCCGCTAATCCCGGAAGATCTTCGACGGCTCTCGCTTCGAGGTTTCACGCGTAACAATCATCTTTTTCTTAACCGCAAAAACTCCGGGGCCAAGTCGAAAACACCAGAAAATTAGATCTTGTCATCTGGCATCGTTGTATTTATAGAAAAAAGTTTTCAAAGGAGTTTTATTATGATTAGACCGCGAATCTTATGCATTTATGACAAAAACGAATAGATCAAATACAAAAATATTTGAACGATTCGAAAATATTATTGCATTAATGTCAAATTATTAGAATTACCGAGGAAAAAGATCAATGTCTGTATAGTTCCAGTGTCTTGCAATTAATGAAGACAATTTTTATTTTGCATAAAGATCCGCAGTCTAATTACGAGACAAATATCTCCAAACTGGAAAATTCAGAACTGCGGTGCTGAAGAAACAAATTTGAGATGCCCAACGTGTGGAAAAAAATAATAGAATACATAAATTTCTCGAGAAAGTCAATCCGCGTCTGAGATATTAAGATCCCATTTCTCAAATCTGTGAATTTGCACACTTTCAGTTTCTCCTTTATTACGAACAAGTGGAATTCTTTCTCTGTATTTTCCAGTAGATTGTAAAATAATGCAGATTTTAGTTTTGAAACGTGCGTCTACTTCGAATCAAAGTGTTTTTTACACGTTCCCTGCCGCGTGGGGCGTATACGCCCCACGCTGAACTTTCCGTTCAAGCCATTTGGTATTATCATTGTAAAATGAAGAATTTTTTAAAAATTCATTATGCAGTCAATTATGGACATCTTAATACTATTGCTGATGCCCTCATTTAATTGTGGGGCGTATACGCCCCACGCGGCGTGATGGGCAATTTTTCTTTACTGTAACTTGTTTTAACTGCATTTCTCTTATTCCGATCAGTCATTTATTCGCGTGTCGTTGACACAATACTTACTGCTTCACTGAAGCTGGGATTGATTTATAGTTCTATAGTACTGTAAAAGTTGTAACATTCTGCGATAGTTGTGTGGATAAACCACACTTATGTTTGCCATGTTTTAACAAAGTTCATCGTAACATCCCTTTGTAACAAACTTGAATTTAACTAAAATGTTATATTTTAAACTAATATAGGCATGATAAAAAAAATTATATGTGAGGATGCAACTCGCTTGGCATAATAATGATCAGCCAGGTATTTGTTAAAGTAATTCCTAGAAAAATAAATTTATTGGTTTGCTGTGTTATGCATGTTAAACTATACAACCTTTCCTTGATAATTATGATTTTTGCACTATTTTAATTATTGTAAAGCATACGCCAGAAACAAAATAATACAAATGTAAAGCGTGGGGCGCATACGCCCCACGCGGCTTGAACGGAAAGTCTTCAAAAAACGGTCTGGCAGGGAACGTGTTAATAGGAAATCATGATTTTTAAAAATAGGGATCTCATCATATTAAGTCACCTTTACCCTAACAATTCATAGAATATCGGTTCTCGATCGTGGCAGCGATCATCGGAAAGAAGCAACAGGAAATTGGTTCCCTCCTTGGTATATTCAATTACACGGCAGAGACAGTTCGAAGCCGGCACAATTTCACGCGCCATCAATGCACGCCGGGTCGCGTCACGCGTCGGGCCGAGCGGGCAACTTGGCAGCGCTTTATAAGCTGAAATTACGGCTTAATAAAAGTTTCGAAACTGGTCCCAGCCGGTGTCGGCCGTGATCGATAACCGCGAAACACGTCGCCCGTATAATTTTCAGGCTGCAGACCAGCGACCAGCGCCGAGCGAACAACATCGTTGCAACTCAACTTCTGCGAAGGTGCTTTAATCGCTTCCTCGTAAAAATTACGTTCGACCGGATTGCGAGGGGTGCGTGACAACGCCGTTTATCCGTAACTTTGATCGTGCTCCTCGTGTTTGTCAGAAAAACCCCTTAGGCTGCGTGTCCGCGTGAGTGGACTGTGCACATGTTTTGTCTAACTAAATAATAGAACACCCCAGGATGTTTCGCGTTTCTCGAAACTCGCCGTGTAAACAAAGATTTTACCTATAAACTGTTCCATTTTCGTGAATCGTGATAATGCAAAAAGATACTTTGCTAATGCTATTAAATTATCAATGGACGAGGAGCGTTTGTAGCAATAAAAAAAAGAAATAAGACACTTTGTTATGTTTCACAAGCTGTTATGGTGAATAAAAATAAAAATAAATCAAGTTTTATTAATAGTTCGAAGATAGCAGTGTTTTTCTCTTCTTCCTCGAAAATTACAATTTTTGGCACTTACATTGTTTTCTACAAATACTTCTCAAATATACTTCACAATTCGTATTTAAACATTGCGCTTTTGTTGTTCTATTGTCATCTTCGTCGTTCGAAGTACCACAAATCATTCTAATCTCGGATTTTTATCTCGGTACCGTTAAATTATGTAGCGTGTCCCATTTTCCAGATTTTTAACGCATGGGTTACTGATTATGGTAGTAAATTATTTTGTACAGTAGCTGTTACAACACAATAATGGTCTTTCATATGCTGAATTAGATATTGCAACGTGTCCTATCATTTGTTCCCAGCGATTTTTCACATAAACACGTATAATTTCAATATAACCTATGCAACGTAAAATATATGACAATATTTATGCATGTTGACAATATTTGTAGATCGAGAAACAATAAATAATCCAGAGGTATTTTATGATTTCGTTATGAAATCATTCTGAGAACTGAAATGTTAGCGTGAAATTATTAGCCTGGTTTCCGCATCGATGCGCATACCCTGCTGCAACTTAGCGTCGCGTTTCGGCGAAAACTTTTGGAATATTTGACGGTTAACGAGAACAGCCTGATTGTTCATTTGTAGGCGAAAACACGGATCGAACCGAATTCCGTGGCATTTCGCAGCTACGTGGTTATCGTTGAACGAGGGAGGCAACGGCGAGGAAATAATAGAATTCCGTTTTGACGAATAGGAACTTGGCTCCTTTGAAAATTAAATATTACTTTCTCTCTCTCTCTCTCTCTCTCTCTCTCTCTGCGAGGAATTCGACACAGTTTCCACTGACCTGCTACCGGTATAATGGTCGAAAAACGAGCTCGAATTACCGGACACATTCGGCTTCGAAATCTTCGAAATTCATTTGCCGACCTATCGTCGACTCGACGACGACGCGACGTCCGGTTCAATCGAAAGTGGCGCTCCAAAATTACTTACCTGAAACAAGAAAATCAAAGATTTATGTTAATAGGATAAGCATCCCAGACGTCTGCGACTAGACGATTTAAATGCATTTAAATTTCGCGTATAATATAACGCGCAGAAACTCGGGGGGTTTCGTCAGAGATATACACTATTAATTAGCGAGCTTGTGTGTGTGTGTGTGTGTGTGCAGAAGAGCAGAAAAGACAAAAAGGGAAGGCCCATCGAATCAAGCTCTCCAATGTGAAGAAACTCTTTCCCGACGATGAAAGCTATGAAGGATTCTCGTTGATCATTAACCGTGGCGGGCTTCTGAAGCGGAAGCACCCGGGAGCAAATTAATTTACAACGAGCGTTTCACACTTCGATGATACGATTCGGTGGTACTTCGCGAGGTGATGCAAGTAGGTCGAGCGTTATACTATGTATTTATGAACGATTTACAATCGGAGAAACGAAATTTCGTGTTCTCGGCGAGAAAAGATTACGGCTCGAGCACGAAGCTATGCTTGAAGAGGGTTTCCTTTGTATCCATGTTCGTTATTAACCCTCTATGGGCCCATGTGACTTTCAAGTCACAAGCTAATATATCCACATTTTACCTAATAGTTTTAGTTTTTTGTCACTGGATGATGTATGCGTCTTAATTATATAATGCCTCTGAAATAACCGATAACAATATTGACGACGGTTGGCAGCACCATCAACCTGAAATGTCAAAATAAATACCTTATAACTTGTCTGCAGATAGAAACCAAAGAGACCATATTGTGCAATTGAGATTATTTGTGCTTTTGTCGGTGTTTACTAAATAAAAGAAGGCGTATATAATAGCTTTGGGTTCGTATATCGATAACAATTTATTTATTCGCATTTCAATAATCATTTTGTTACTATTTGTATATGATACAGTGTTGTAACTTTCAGGTTACATTGGGATATCGTGGTAGATGGTGTATTTAGGATAATAGTTGTGCTTTCTCCTATTTTCAAATTTATATATCGAATACGCGCAAAATATGGATGCAAAATCATATAAAAATAAAAGAGGAATTAGAATTAGATGCATTAGCGGTAATAGATCCGAAGATTCTTTATTAGATTCTGAGTCCGATGAAGATCATCCGGTAGCATTTACCAGACGACGCATAAATATTGTTACGAATTACTACACTACTCCCGCGTCGCGGCATTTTATTTACAAAAGAGAACACGAACTATAATACAACTAAATTAAATTATGTTAGAGATCTTTGAATTAGATGGTGTTGATCGCTCGACGGTCCGATCCCGACTCTTCGATTGTCCGTTGATCAAACACCTCCGTGGCAACCCCTCTCTTCTATTTTTCTTTATGGAGTTGCTCACAACAGGGCAGTTTCACATTACAGCGACTTGATTTGGACAAGTCGCCGTAACAATATTATTGACAGCGACGATGAAGTTAGTACCGAATTATCGTCGGACGAGGAAAATTCAGGACCACAGAAAACTATTTGGCAACCAGTTCCAAATGCAACGTACATCGATGTTTAACGCCAAATTCAAACTGTTTTATGGAACTTCACGCTTAAGCATTTATGTACGGAAGTGGAAACATTGTAAGCCGTTGTTACTTCAAAGTTACAAATTGAATTAAATATATATAGGTTTATAATAATAGATTTTCCGTTGCGTACATTTTTTTATATTTAAGAAAAAAATTCGACCCATAGAGGGTTAAACTGAACGCACGCTAAAGTCACCTTCCGTGACCGATTTCAGACTACATTAAGTATTACGTGTACAACTAAATAATCAAATTTTTCTGAGGTGATCGGCAAATAACCGATGAAAGTGCGACAACGATGATTCGGAGAGGCTACTATCCGAGTATTCGTCGCAAACGCAAAAGCAGCTTGCAGAGCAGTTGGGCATAACGCAGGAACCACTTCGAATCGCCTACTAATCCGCTTAAGCCAAGAATTGGAACGAAAACGACCTATACCGGCAAAGAGGGCCGTTCTGTAAAATTGCTGCATGACAACGCCAGACCACTCCGGTCGACGCTTTGTCTGGTATGCACTTCGAATCAGTGGATGAAATACAGAAATGACTGGACCATTTCTTTATGGTCGGAGGCACGAAATTTTTTCGAAATGGAATTCACCGATTGTCTAAGAAACGGCTTAGAGTTGTAGAGAGTAACGGCGATTGCTATGAATAAACAGTCTGTTTCGCATTCTTTCAAAATCGATCTTAACCCTTTCGCTACTGCGGGCCACTATAGTGGCCCTCCATGAGATGTCACTGAGGTACTACGGGCCACTATAGTGGCCTTTCGTATGATGCCACTGAGGTACTACGGGCCACTATAGTGGCCCTCCATAAGATGTCACTGAGGTACTACGGGCCACTATAGTGGCCTTTCGTATGATGCCACTGAGGTACTACGGGCCACTATAGTGGCCTTTCATAAGATGCCACTGAGGTACTATGGGCCACTATAGTGGCCTTCCATAAGATGCATTATATTGCATAATGTTTTATTTCCTCTCATACTGTAAATTAAAGAGCGCATGCTAAGACGTTATAAATACCCTGGAATACCCTTTATTTATAAATACCCTTTGGAGAGAAATTTTTTCGTACAAAAACATTCAAGCAGCTTGGGTTCTCCGCCGCGGTACTCCCGCTGACGATCGGCGTCGCGTAGCGTGCAGTGATGTCGCGGCGCTCCGTTCAGCGGAAGTACCGCGGTGGACAACCCGCCCGTAGCGAAAGGGTTAAATGTTGCTAAAAAAAAGGTCGGATCATTCATTTGCGCAGCTATCATTTTTTAACGTATTTCGCAACTGTCTGCTCCGGAATCGACGTAGCAAAGCTCGGCAGCGTGTTTCCTTCCGGTAGAGCAAATCGTAAACTATGGCGGAGCGTGTCGCGAGCCTGGGCCAAATAAGCCGTGTAACGAAATTCCGAACGAAATGGTAAACACGGCAGCTATCGATAGCGACAAGTCGGGTCGATTTGAAAACGTCGCGTCGAGGAAACCGAGGGGCCAACGCAAGGGTTCGAAGAAGGTCGAGGTTTCTGGGACCGAGCAATATCTTCCCGTTGGACCAAACAGCCCGGAACGCTGCGCGGCAACTCGTTAGTTAGCACTTGGATAGCGCATAGCGAATCCTCGATAAGAATGGAAGGGTCGGCAACCGGGGTTATCTCCGGGCAATAAACTTGGATGGAACAACATCAGCTGAGCGAGAGAGGCTGCGAGAGAGGCTAAGAGAGGCTACGAGAGACGAGGAGACGGCGGCGGCAGAACTAAGGAAGAAGAGTCATGGAAGATCTTCGCCGGGACCACGATTGTTTGCAGCACTAAAGTCACTGGGCCGTGTTCCTACCCTTCGAACTGAACATCCCGCAAAATCGATTTACCGAAATCGACGCTATCAATACCATCCGATAGTAATTTCGAAGGGGACTCGCGGCGCGTCGCCTTTGCAGTCTGTTTACCACCGATTTCGACCGCCGAGACGATCCGGGTATCTTTGCAAAGCTCAACACCGGCGTCGACCGCCGTCGAAATGTTAACACGAGCTGTCGACCACTCTATATTACACTACCCCTTCCTCGTATCGATGGGGCGCCAATAATTTTCAATCGCGGGACAAGCTTCTATAATCTCACGGACTCCACCAACTCCTTACGTGTGCTGCAGAATTCAAGAATCTCGTCTAAAATTCTCTTACACGAAATGGAAAGCTACGTTTAGCTTTTTTTATTTGATCACAACAATAATATTATTCATATATACGGGTAAAAATTCATTGTTATAGAAGAAAAGTATAAGGAATATACAGGGTGTCCCAGGTTTTAATGTTCAAACTTTGTCAGTGTATTCTATGGCACGAAGTAAGAAAAAAATATTATGTAAATAATAGATAATTAATAATAGATAATTAATTATAGAGCTTAATTATAGAATTGTGACAACGATTATTCAGACTAAATGCCTTGTTATTTCATTTTCATTCTTTAGTTCAAGTATATGAAAGGTATAATTTATGTTAAAGTTAGAGGATGTTTTTGTTTTTAAATCGTATAAAGATTAAGTCCAAGGCTATCCAAATACTACATAAATAGCAAATATACGTTATTTGTGATAATTTGAATGTAATGAAAAATTGATAAATACCAATATTACGTTAAAAAATCAATAATTTTTGATGTTCTATTGAAAACCCACGATCAAATCACGTATATATATATATCCCAGGTTTTAATGTTCAAACTTTGTCAGTGTATTCTATGGTACAAAGTAAGAAAAAAATGTTATGTAGACATAGATCATATAGAGCTTTATTAAGAAGTTAAAAAAGAAGTTAACAAAAATTCAGAATAGGAATAGTAATCAACTTGCTGTTACTGTGAGCATTGGCTTGAATAGATCAGCACATGCCGTGTGTGTTTATGTAAGCTGTGTTTATTAATACATTTCGAAATGTCTACCGTTGTTGACAATACATGATTGACATCGATCGAAGATTGAATTTATGACCGTGCGAATTTCGTTTCTATTCTCTTTCATTTCATTGAACGCATTATTAATCCTATATTCTGAATTTTTGTTCTAACTTCTTAATAAAGCTCTATATGACCTATGTTTACATAACATTTTTTTCTTACTTCGTGCCATAGAATATGCTGACACAGTTTGCACATTAAAACCTGGGACACCCTGTATATAATGATACAATGCAAAAAGTAACAAGAAAAAGTGAGTTATAGTGCAGTGCATATAATAAATATATAGTAGATATATTACATATAAATAGTACAGCTAATAGTACTGTTAATACCACATGTTATTAACGAATAGTCCACAACTTTGCTTTACTAAATCGTTTTAATATTTCGCAATCGAAATACGATGCATTTAATAAATCTTTATGGCCACGAATGTATACGTTTTAACCTCTTAGCTGTGGACGACGTGTATAGACGTCATAAGGAAACGTCAATGTTGATTATGATCGATAAAACGCATGCAAAATTGATCTTAATGATAGATCGATGCAGCTAATGATGGACGAATTAACATTTAACCTATCGACCGTTACTTATCAGTCGTTAAAAATCAATTATTCGCGGGTCTCCTAATGAATTTTCCGTTAGACTTGGCGACTGGTGTTTGTTAATTGGACATTTGCGGTTGTAAATCGCATCAATGGCGGCGTATAAAAGAAAGCGGCGGTTCTCGATCGAATAATTAATTCGATCGTAGATTCGAGGTAAGATTCGGGTCCAGCCACGAGGCAAATTAATAGGCCACAAAGTGGCTCGAAGCTGTTCTAACGTTCGATCCATTAAATCTCGGTAAGAAGCAACCTCTGCTATTTGCATCTGCAATTTAGTTAGTCTCTCACTTGGTCGCAACCCTCTGATGCAAAGTGGCATTATCGGCAGGAATTTGCGTTACTCTCGGCCCAATGTCGTATACGCGACTGTTCCGGTTAAACCCGGACCCGGAGGAAGTACCTCGCAGTTTGAACTATCAACATACATGAATATTAATGTATATCTAATAGCCAGCGAAAGATCGATACGCTCTCTGTATGTCTGATTAATTTTCTTCCGCGGGTCGATTGCCGTTCCGACCCGAATGGGAACACAAGGATCGAAATAATTTCCCCGTGGCGTAATTTCGGGTATTCTATGTCGGTTAAGCGCGTTAAATTCGGAGTTCGTCCCGAATCTAATAACGGAGAATGCAACTATTTTGTAATTATCAGTACCAGTTCAGGCTGGCAAGCGTGAACGTGGGGAGCGACGAGAGGAGAGGAGAGGAGAGGAGAGGAGAGGAGTGAAGAGGAACGAGCAAACACAATGAGAACGCGCAAGAGACTCGTCACACGGCTCCCGGCATATTAAAGCGCGCCGCGAATTGTGTCAATGTGTCGGTTACTAATGCACCATCAAATTTTCTCATTACTTCTCATTAATATTTTCATGTCATTACGAAAATTACCCATGGTAAAACCAACCTCGAGCATCGGTTAATTCAAGTTTCTCCTCGTTACGTTTACATTTTAAATTACTGCGGATTAATTGCAAATTATGTGTTATTAAATATAGCTTCGATCAGCTCGCGTTCGATCGCGTTAGAATCGCGAAATTTTCGCGAGAATTTTGCGAGAATTTTGCGAGCCTAGAAATAATAATTTCCCGAGGATGCCATGACAAGTTTATTGGTTTTCGAATCTTATAAAGTAACGCGCGTGCTAGCGGGTCTTCGATAATTTTGGTGCTGTCATTAGTTCCCGTCTATGTCGTGCGAATTTCTCCCAATTTCGCTCGGTAACAGAGCGAGAGAAAAACATTCTTTGTTGTCACGGCTCTTATTCTTTCCAATCCTTCTCTATATTGTTCTTGTCAGAGTGAATTTGAATGCGAATCGTTCCGAACGGCGTCCATCCCTGCCCAATCTTTTTATCGGGGGTCCGTTTTTTCGGATACGTTTCCTTTATAGCTTTTTCGGTCCGGCGACTGTGTTTTGTAGAGTACGCTTTACGGATTAAACACGTACCGTTGCCAAAGGATAAGAGTGACAGTAAGGGGAGAAAAAACGCGACCGATTTGGAAGGTGACCAGCACAAAGACTTTTCTTCGGAAAGCGACGATTCCGTTCTCGTGCATTTATAATCCAAATTTCATAAAGCGTTTATTCGACAAATTCAACGTTGTATAAAACGTTCTATTTTCATTAAAATAGAAGTATATAATATCGAACCGTCCTAATAACTGATTTCCAAGAAGGTCGAATGTACGACGAGACGTTTTCGCCCGAAAAGCCGACAAACCGTTCCTGCAGGCCGAGGAAAGAACGAGTAACGTCTTCATGTTCACTCCTGCTAATTGGATTCAAAAATTGGCGGGTTACACCGCTCGGTACTTAATTAATTAAAGCAAGTGCTTCGTCGTGGGCAGAGCATGGGGACGGGAATCTAATTTCCAGAATGAGCAACTCGAGAGAATTTCACATTACGGGGTGGCAATCGCAATATTAAAATTAGGGGAAAGAATATGTGGGATCGAGTTACCTCGCCAACCGGTTAAACCTTATTTTTGTACCCGGAAACGCGGTCCCTCTGCACACCTTCGCGCGTAAAATTACTACCTCGACGGCGTTATTCGTGTATTATTTTAAGCACAGGATCAAACTAAAAAGAGAATCGGGCATTATGATAATTAGATAGGAAGTTCCGAATAAAATACTGTTCGCATTTCGCAGGAACTATTCCAGGGGATAAAAAGAGATTCGGTGGGGCACGTACGTTATCGTTTATAAACTGCCACACCGGCGCGGGGTGGACACGAACAACGACGGAATTTCTACTCGGCGCCGATAGAATTCGGAGGGTCGGAGAGAGTCGTGCCCGATCGTCAGATTATGGTTCAACGAAGAGAGAATAACGGGCCGATTATTGGAGGCAGTTTCGGAAACGAAATATCCCCTGCCGAAAGAAGGGTGAATAAACGCTGCAACCGAGGGAGCGGACGGCTGAGGAGAATTGAAATGATCTAATAAACAAAACAGATCCGCCCCGGAATTTTCCTCGGTTCCCGAAAGAAATATCGGAGATAATAACATAGAAATCCGACGAAATTTAATTAAACTCCTCGAACTACAGAAGTTTCTTCTGCTCTGAAAGAACTTCCGCTCTATACCATGTACACCGAAAATATGTTCTCCAGTTTACCTCAGGATGCTAACTTCGAGTCAAGTTAGTTTCCATAATATTAGCATAACAATTCTCTAAACGGTGCAGAAGGGTTAACAAGTTGGTCGAGAAAGTTGCGAATGCGTGGGAGTACTTACCAAGTGCAACGGCGACACGCACTCGAGGAAACGCGGCGGCCACGTGGGAGAAGACAGGAAGAGGGTGAAAAGCGCGAGGTGGTGGGAGTCGCTCGTAAATATTACCGGCGAGATCTACGACATATCCGGTACGATTATCAGTGGATGACTGCACCCTGGATCCGCGTAGGGTAGGATCGGAATAACCGGTAATATTTCGTGGCTGAGGCTACCCCGACAATGCTATCGGGCCGACCTTTTCTCGTGGGCCAACCTCCTACCCCTTCTCTTCGTCCCACTATCTTCTCTCTTTCAATTCCGGTCTCTCTCTCGCTCTCTCTCTCTCTCTCTCTCTCTGTATCTATCTATCTATCTGTCTCTCTACCTTTACCAGCCCTCTCCCTCTCGATCCGAATCACTCTCCGTTTCTTTCGCTTCGTCTTGGACCTGCGGCACGATTCTCCACCCATCCTCGTCCCGTCTCGTTCCCGTGCAGCCTCTTCTTCCCCCTTCCCATCCAGTCCGAGAAAAGAATAATGGTTTTTCGTTCGATCGCTCGTCGGCGAGGCGAAGGCAGATTGAATTGGAAATATGTGATTCGGCAGTGTGTAAAGTCGTCAGACTTTTCCTTTCTTTTCTTGCCGAGTCGCCCGGCGCCACCCTTCCTGCCCATTTCCTCCTCCCGCACGCTGCTCTTTTATTTTCGAAGAAAATCCGTGCTAGTATTCCGATACGCGGCCCCCGAGAACTACACGCGCGTCGCTTTCCGAATCGCGGAAATGTCCTTGGAATGTTAGCATTCGCGGAGCAACGTTTATTAAATTTCGAATCGTGCCGGAATAATCGGAGATACGTTTGCTGTTCCGCTAGAAATACTGTGCAAGCTGCAGACGTCGCGAGCCCTGTGTACTCTGGAAAGCGAAACTACTCTCGAAGTTGGTCGAACTGCAATCTCGGTGCACATTTTTAACTGCCAAATTGACGGCGTATAGTTTGCCCGCTTGTCGGCGAGAAATCACTCGAACCTCCGGTTGCTAAAACTTCTTGGTTAAAGATTCGCATTGTTATTGTGCAACTGATTAGTATACAAACTCGGGCAGAGATTTTGTTCGTGAAATAGTAGGATAATGTTCCAAATAAAATATAAAGTGATAACTATGTAAGAATTGCGGCTTTAATACACTTCTGATGAAAATCATTAGATGGAATATGGAATACTCCAAAGACCTTGACATAACCATTTTTTTCAGAGCTACAGTAATTTGCAGCTTCTCGATTGTAATAATTTCTGGGAAGAAAGATAAAATTCATATTTATTGTGTGTGTTCAGTTACTTGAATGAGTAACGAAATAAAATTCACACTTAACACGTTATCAATAGAAATTACCAAGTTAAACTCATTGAAGTAGAGCAAGGGGTTATAGAATTTTAAGAATACTGATATATATATATATATATATATATATATATATATAATTTATATATAATAATTTCAGTACTTGAAAGAAGAAGCAGATAATCCCGTTGGTATGATATTGTATTAGATCAGAGTTTAGCAAAAAGTATTCGCATCGATGATCAATGATCATAACTCGTTAGTTATTACCTATTACTAATTATTAATAATTTATACTATTAGTCATTATGAATTAGTTGTAGTAACTAACGAGTTATAATCGTTAATCATCAATCCAGATTCCTTTTTGCCCAACTCTGATCTGAACCAATGTAATCTCATGCCAACGAGATTATCTGTTTCTTCTTTCAATAAGTTAAGAATCAATATTCATAAAATCTTTCAACCCCTTGCCGCGCTTTAATGAATTTGATGGAAATTTTATTCTCTCTTATTGCTCTTTTTATTCGTTCTTTCAACTAATCTGTAATAATTTATAATAACTAACGAATTATAATCGTTAGTTACTAATCATTAACCAGATTGCTTTCTGCGCAACTCTGGTACAGATTTAGTAATACAGATTTAGCAGAAGGCCAACAGCATCGCGTCTCCTAACAATCGTGATGAGAAATTAGTAATAAGACCGCACATCAGGCCCTTTCGGAATAGCACGTTCCCGCTGGTATCGCTTCGGCGAGGTTAAAGGTGCGTCAGCCCGCAAATTGACAGGAGATAACGGGGGACGATCGAATTATTAATAACGATTCCGTTCGGTGACCATCGGCTGGGATTTACGGCGACCGCAAGCAAATTCGCCACGGCTCGCATTAACGACGGGACAATTCCAATTATCGATCATTTCTCGAAAATGGTCTAGCCAGGTCCAGTCAAGTCCGGTGCAGGAACCCGAAGTTGGCGTTACATTTCCAAGCCGGAGAATGCGTGGAAGCATCGGGGGCCCGCTGCTACTAAGAGAGAGACAGAGAGAGAGAGAGAGAGAGAGAGAGAGAGAGAGAGAGAGAGAGAGAGAGAGAGGAGAGAAAGAGAGAGAGAAAGAGAGAGACAGAGAGAGAGAGAGAGAGAGAGAAAGAGAGAGAGAGAGAGAGAGGAAGTCGACGAACCGACTCTGCGCGTGGCAGTTGCCCGAGGCCGTTCGAATCCGTGGCGATTCAATTCTGATGCTCGGTGACTTTTGCACGACTACCTTCGGATTATATCCCTCCTTCGATTGCTCCCGTAGTTCCTACCCCGGCTTTCTCGGAGCAGTCCGCCCCTTCCGGTGCCCTCGAACCACCCCTGCCCTCCTGCTTCGAACGACCTTGCCTACGGCTGTCCAGAGTGCTCTCGATAAATATTCACGGACTACTCGAAACTCGTCATCGACTGCAGCCACCTCCCTTTTCCTCCTTTCCCCCTTTTCGTCCGATCCAGCCCTTTCACCGTAACAGGTTGTTTCTCCTCGCGGATTACGAGGAATCGAGCGCAGTCGTCTGCAGACTCGCTCCGAAGATAATTAACTTCATTAACGTTCATCTCTTTGGTGCAGGCACTCTTTTACCGAGCACCTATCGGTGCAAGCCAGAATGCCGCGTCTCTCGTTTAGACGTGTTTCGTTCGTTTACTTGATCGTCTGCGGACATTATATATACTACAACCTTCTACGTATCGAGTAGAAGAATTATACAAAATCGTCCACCGGATATAAGTAAGCAGCTAAACGCTTCCTTTTCTTATTTCGTCGTTCCATTCAACAGTATTTATTTTTAAAGTCTATCGACTTCCTTGTCCTGTGACAAATTTCGCTGCAAAGCTGATTGATTAGAACTTCTTTGTCGTTATTATTCTCTTAGAAGGAAACGAAATTTGATATTCACACCGTATATATACAGGTTGTCCCAGGTTTTAATGTTCAAACTTTGTCAGTATATTCTATGGCACAAAGTGAGAAAAACATGTTATGTAAACATAGGTCATATAGAGCTTTATTAAGAAGTTATAACAAAAATTCGTTCAATGAAATGAAAGAGAATAGAAACGAAATTCGATCTTCGATCGATGTCAATCATGTATTGCCAACAACGGTAGACATTTCGAAATGTATTAATAAACACAGCTTACATAAACACACACGGCATGTGCTCACATCTATTCAAGCCAATGCTCGCAGTAACAGCAAGTTGATCACTATTCCTATTCTGAATTTTTGTTATAACTTCTTAATAAAGCTCTGTATGGCCTACGTTTACATAACATTTTTTTCTTACTTTGTGCCATGGAATACACTGACAAAGTTTGAACATTCAAACCTGGGACACCCTGTATATTTATTTGAATGCTCAAATATTTATTTATTTATATAAAATATAATATAATATTATATTTTAATATTATAATATTATATATTTAAAATATTATATATTTTAATATTATATTTTTATATAATATTTATATAAAATATATATATAATATTAAATATATATATATATATATATATATATATATATATATATATATATATATATATTTTAACTAATAGGTTTCTTTTACTCGTAAATAGATAAATAAATAAATATTTGAGCATTCAAATAAATATACAGGTTGTCCCAGGTTTTAATGTTCAAACTATATATATATATATATATATATATATATATATATATATATATATATATATATATATATATATATATAGTACAGGTTGTCCCAGGTTTTAATGTTCAAACTATATATATATATATATATCACAATGAAGATTCGAGCGCAGAAGAAAAAATCTCGCAATCTCGAAAAAAGAATCCAATACATTCATTGAGAGACACGCAGGGGCTAATAATCGAATCAACTCGGAAGATCACCGAGCGACGAATTAATTAAAGTTGTAATTAAACGTTAACGGCTCCCCTCGTTTTTATCCGAAACATTGTATCGTCCTCATCAAATTATTCGGTCTGTCACGTACAGCAGAGGACGTACGCGCGTCTCGAGCTCCGGGCGAATGTTTTATCCGTGAATTTGTCAGAACGCTGGCGGAAAGGGGCAAGGAAGTTTCAGTTAGGGGCTGAAGAGATAGACGAAGAGAGAACGGAAGGGAGGGAAAATTTACACGATGTGCTCGCATACTAGAAAACGACGGACGGTCGGGACGCGCGTGCCCTCCTGCTATCTCCACGAAAGTTCCGTCATCGGCTGTCTTCTTCGTCAGTGTTCGCCTACGAATCTACCGAATCAGAACTTTCCTCGACGTTGCCTCGATTTCGACCCGAGCAGATCATTCCACGTTTAATTCGCGGAAAGTGTTACTGAAACGGAAAATTGGGGAACATTTTTTTTTATTAAACGTAGCTTTCGAAAGTGTCGTCCAACTGCCCAATTTGTGCTCCAAAATTTTAATTGCAAAACACACTGCTTCTGTTCATTGTTTTCACAAAAACTTAAATTCTTTTAACGTTTGTACAATTCTGTACTTTCAATCATACTTGTCGTGAACACCTAAGGCTAAATGATTCCACGTTCCAGCAAAATGTTCCCAAAACGGAAGATTGTTCTATTAATCTTAAATTCTGAAAGACTCGCCCAATTACTCAGTTCCTACCCTCTTTAAATTGCACAATGTACTTTTCGTCTCTTGATAATCTTATTGAAACTTCAAACTCTTTCTACAGTTTTGTACAATTCTGCATTTTCGATTATGTCCATCATAACTGCATAAGAAAGACATATAATACACGAACTTCGCACACATTTGTCTGCGAGATTCGCCGATCCTTTTGCCAGAGCCGGCATAAATCACGAGAAATCGAAGTTAACCGAGACGAGCTGGGAAAGCAGGTGAAGTCCCTGAGAAATCGGGTCTAAGGTCTAAAGACGTCGCTAACGGGCGCTGTCGTGAAAAAAAATCCTCTTTCTTAGGGTTGATTCGATGCAAAGAGGGTAGCCAGTCCATTGTCTATAAGTTGATTTCGGTTTTCCAAGAGCATTCGCGACGTCTTCCGTTACATAGCGGAACAGCGTCCATCTTCCTCGAGAAATCAATCTCGAAATCCGAAGATTAAGTTGTCGGGACGTGGAGACCCTCGCGACCTGCGGGTCCAAGTAGCGCCCTATCGGTTCCACCGGCGGGTCTACGTAGTTATGAACACGAATAAGAAGGGTCGGTCGATCGTCTTATCGGGGGCTTCGATGGGGCGTCTTTCATCCCCTTTTGTATTACATGCCTATTGCATTACGATTTTCATCAAAATACCCAGCCGAGTTACTTCCTTCTCGGTGCGATAATACAGAACGGCGGTGAACGAGAGAGAGAGAGAGAGAGAGAGAGAGAGAGAGAGAGAGAGAACAGTGGGAAGAAATAACCAGTGGAGGAGAAATGCAGCGGTGATGGCGATGGTTGATTGAGGAGGTGTGCGAAAACGATGAAAGAAGGAGAGGGAGAGAGGGAGAGAGAGAAAAGGAATGGGGGTGAGGGGGCCAGGCGAAGCATTCTCCTCTAATTGGCGTCGTGGGGGATACCGAGAGGGGCGGTGCATCATATTTTCTCATTAAAAGCGTTTACCCGAATGGAAAGTTCTTTTATCCCTTCGAAACGCTCCGAAAGTTCTTACTCGAGAGTTTCTAAGCATTCGACTCTCAGACACGGATGAAACTTCGGCGTGGAGTTAGCGTAAACTCGACTACGGTGGAACTTAACGGTGGCTGGTTATAAATAGCTCTGTCTTACACGGTATTGCTCGCGAGCAATGCCAACGAAAATTTATCGCGCGAAATCGCTCCCGCGATAGATCGGGATAACAACAGGGCTGTCGAGGATGCTAGCTAGCCAGTGTCCGATCTCCCCGACGAATTATCATGGAGATCCTTCGTTTCGAATTAACGATAGCTCGACATCGCCGCGATATTCTGAACGCGCGAAAAAATCCATTCGGATCTCGATCGCTGAAAATACGATATGGCGATCGTCGCGAACACGCGAAGCTGCTGGCGAGTTGGGGCGATCCTAGAAAGAGGTTCAACCGCGTTAACGCGCGTGTTCGCGGAGCATCCGCATGGGAACAGCAGAATTAGCTTACCGAGTATTTTTGGAACTTAAAATGCATTATTTCTGTACGTTGCATCGTTGGTCTGGAAGCGCGAAGACTCTTGGCAAATGTCAAAGGGTGCGGTTAATGATCGATTCCCATCGAACGACAGCGCATCCTTGTATTTATGTCGAAACGGACGCTTTCGACATGCGAATATGTCACGTCAGTCGTCGACTAGCCGGCACCCGGAGAACCCGGTTAAATTTAACACTAACTACGCGGTCATACGACACGAAAACATCAATAACCCGGGCATCCGGCCTGCCGTCGCTCGAAAAGTCCTTCCTCTTGGAATTTAAATCGAAAGCTTTACGAGCTGCGAAATTTGAGCACCGTAAAACGCGAGCCAACCCATTCCAGGCTTTACGATTATCGCGCCCAATGTTTTGTAGAAACGTATAACCGCGTCTGCAGTTCTCCCGAATAAATGGAATCCCCGACGATATTCTAGTCGACGCTTAAACCGTCGTAATTTTATTTTCAAACATTCAGATTCCAAAGAACCGGCGCTTGTTGCATTCGACGGACTTGGATTAAAGTTACCACGATATTCCCGGCAATATTTTGGATAATAAGGGTGGAGAAATTTGCGGTGCATGTAATTCGAATTAGCAACAGCATTCGACGGGAATTTTCGGTCGCAAAATAAATTTCGCGGCGGCAGCTTGGTGGCGGGATGGCAAACGCATCGTTTGCAGAAGGCGAGAGGCACTAGATCTTCCTGATGCGTGGGCGTAGCCTGTACACAATCAGCCGGCTGCATAAGTTGAGCACGCTCCGGCGAACAGAGCGAACAAGTAGTACAACGTCTGCCAAGGAGTATCATGGTATTCCGTGTATCAGCATTCCTGGCTGGAAACTCGTTTCGATCGAAATAATTTCCTAAATCGTTTGGAAACTTTAAAGAAATTCCTGGAGAGCGAGAGAGCGAGAAAGAGAGAGAGAGAGAGAGAGAGAGAGAGAGAGAGAGAGAGTCGCGACTCTCTTCCGCAACAGACGAACGCGGCCAAAGGTTTGCGAGCCGTAGCACCTGTCCTAGTCGGCTAATCTTAAACACGTGTTCCCTTCCGTTGCTTGGCCCTTCGCCAATGCACCAAGGATGGCCATTGTGGCGGCCATTGTATCGCTACACCATCATCTTCCTCGATTCGCAGAAACTCCTCTTTCTCATCTTTACGTCTCCGATGAAATTCCTCCTCTCTGAAATATTCCGGGCTGCTTTCCGTAGTTTTTTCCGGCGCATCGGAAACGACGGTGATCCACGTTCGTTCTCCAGCACACCGTAACCATCCTGTTTCGGGACGGATGATCTTACAGTCTCGAGTTCGGGAAGACGCAACGCAAAACGACTGACAGCGCGCCGAACGCGGAGCCTCCGAAATGGCAAACGAACTACGACCGGCTCGACTCGTAATCGTAACTCGACGTAATGGGACCCTTACGTGCATCACCTAAGACGGTAGTGGCAAGCTGTAACTTACGACAGACACCAAGGCAGGTTTTAGCTGCTGCGGTTCCTATCTATTCGTCGGAAACATCTTACATTCATTGCTCCCGAGTTTACGAACCTTCCACTTAATATAATTCTGTCCTTCTAATTTGTAGTCCCCAGACTGAGCCTGAATTTACGATCCGAGAGAGGAGCCGGATACGTGTCCTCGGATACGTTTCAAATACAATCCTGGTTCGCGGAGGAGAGCTTTGACAGCGTCAGTTACCAGAACCGCGCTATTATCAAACTCGTAAGATTGTTCCTTGCATGAACTTGCGAAAGATACGAAAAAAAAATCGCAAGATATATATTCACTAATGCAGGGATATCGTGGTAAATTGAAACAACGCGCACAACTTAAATAACAATAAAAATAACAGTAAATGAAACAAGTATAAACTTGTGTATAAACAAGTGTAAAAACTGTCTTAAACTTTGTACGAAAAAAAACGGTAAATTATAATCATTTCGATTATATTGGGTTGGCAACTAAGTAATTGCCGATTTGTTCAATGAAATACAAAATTTTTTTACTTGGAACGAAGTTTAATCTATAATGTATTTTTCATTTTGTTCGATGACCTTTTGCCATCTCTCTGACAACTTGAAAATTCCACGCTCGCAGAAAGTCTGATCCTTTTCGGCCAAAAACTGAGTTAAGTGAGATTTTACAGCGCCATCATCGTTAAAAGTTTTACCACGAAGGGAGTTGTCCAGGGATCGAAATAAGTGGTAATCCGATGGCGCGAGATCAGGGCTATATGGTGGGAGTAACATCAATTCCCAACCAATATCCATCAATTTTTGCCGAGTGGACAAAGACGTGTGCGGCCTGGCATTGTCCTGCTGGAAAATGACACCTTTACGATTGACCAATTCTGGTCGCTTTTCCTTGACCGCTGCATTCAATTTGTCCAGTTGCTAATATTCACGGATAATAAAAAATAACATAATAATAATAATCATAATAATTTTATAATATAACATTTACGGATATCATAAAAATGGGAGTGAGAGACATCTATAACTGAAATCTGCAATTACTTAGTCGCCAACCCAATAATTACTCCAGTAAAATGATCATTCCTAAACAGGGTCCTCGAAATTTACAAATATGGAAACTATCTTCCGCCACCCCGTGGAAAGTCGTCGTGATAAATATTCGAATGTTAAAGCACAACTGGCGAAAACACAATTGCAATTCCGCCGTGTGCTTCTTTCTGCGCGTTGATATCGTTGCATCTGTACCGCAGAAAACACACGCGGAAACACGGTGCGCCGGTACACTTTTCTGTGTTTTAAAAGAAAGATACGAGGAGATTGTTAACAAGCCCCTCAGGGGATGATTCTACGCGAACTGGTTCATTAAGGAATGCAATTCTGTGTCGCATAACGATTCGAGTTTGCAATTCACCGGGCGGCGACTAACCCAGACCGTGTCGCTCGCCCGACTACAAGGCGGTATGATCGCGGTCACAGACGGTTCCGTGTAATTTCCGCAAGAAAAATATTCGTGGCAAACGTGTGCATCAAATCGAGTCGATTCTTGCCGCGTAGCGTTCCCTGCGACCGACGCGACGGCAAATGAAATTCAAGGTACATATTCTTGTTCGCCGGAACGACTTGTTTTGTCGCGGAATTAACTTTGATCGAGTCGGTCGTTCAGTTCTCTTACTGCCTTGAAAATAAAATTATTAATGGTCGACGAGCATTTGACATTCTCTAAACGGAAACACGATTATCGATTGTCGCAACCGTTCGTACGTGAATTCTTTATATTTCAAATACAACGGAGCCACGATTCAGCGAAGTAATTATGAAAATGGAAACAATCAAATTTAATGAAAGTGCTAGATTAAATTTTTACCGATTTATACGATAAATAACGCCTTAGATCTATTTTCAGATACAACATATTCGAATAATAAAGAAGTTACGTATCGAAGGTTCGTATAAACGAAGTCATACTATACTTTAAGAATTTATTATAATAAAAGAGCTTACAGCGTACATAGTGATTCTACAAAATGAAATCTCAGAGAATCAATTTTAACCCTTAGCGCGCTCCGAAGGCTCCACTACGGAGCCAAATGTTTTTAGCATACGTTATCGTCGGCGTTAGCAATTGTTATCTGTAGTTGGAACGTGCTGAGTCTGTACCATTACGATTAAACCATTTTTGGACCTTTTCTATGTGGTTAGCAACACGGAGAAAAATAAATCTTATGATGAGAATTTAAAGCCGAGCGATACCGAAGACGTATTTGATTTTGAAGAGTTAAAAGACATTGTGGAAGACAATGTTGGTTATGATTCTGACACTTCGAGTAGTAGTAGCGAAATTATACTACCAAAGAGACGAAGAATGAGAATCATTGAAAGCGAAAGCGAAGATTCGTTACAAGATTTAGATGAATGGCGCGATGTTACGGAAGAATTACATATTCCAGATAGAATACCTTTTAGTGTATTGTCACAGGTCATTGGACCACAAGTTCCTACAAACATTGAACAGCCGATACAATATTTTCAATGATTTTTCACGGACGAATTGGTAAATGAAATTATATAAAGGAAACCAACAATTACGCAGAAAATGTTCTGAAGTTGAAAGAAATATCTAGTAACTCTATTTGACAAAGTGAATACTGTGACACTTGCCCAAGTAAACCCAGAATGCACATGGGAGATTGTTACCAAAGATATTGCACCATGGTGAATTACAAAATTAAAAATTTATCTTTTATTTACAATAGGAAAATGTATATTTATAAAATAAATCAAATCAAATGCGTTCGCAAGAACGTGTAATCTTTCCCGCTCAAAATAAGACTTCCTTTATCTCAGGCGCATCGCTCCAAAAATGTGTCGAAGTTGCTGGTAGGCAGTACTCGAGAAACGCGCGGAGCACTAAGGGTTAAAGTGCAGTCGACTCGTGTCTGATTATAGTCGACCTTTTCTACTTTCGCCAAAGACAACTGATCCAGGTAAGCGTCCGAGGATGAACGTTCAATTTTAGCTCTCTACTTTTGCTTTAGTGATTCGTGCAGAATCGCCCTTTTAAGAAGAACCCTGGTATGTTCGTCAAGAAAGACATTCGTATAATTGTCATGAAACGATTATGCGATTCCTCGGAAACAACGCCTTCTAGAGAGAGCGGCGCGTCTTAGGCCGCAGCGTATTAAATGGCAGCAAGGGTATATTATTCGTAAAAGGAGGTGGCAGGTCTGGGGTAAGGGTCGTGGGAGGAGGGCTGTAGGACAGCGGTAGGGCGGCGGTAGGGCGGCTGGAAGACAGATACGTCAGTGTCTTGCTGCAAGCTGGTCGTGTTAATTACATCCCTGGCTCCTCCCGCCCCGTACCTGTCCTTCCTTCACGGTGGCATACACCGCGCGGCTAACGGGATAGTCCGCCTTAGAGGTCACTGAAACGTCGCCTGGCATACTGTAATTGGAAACCGCAAGGCACAAGCCATTGCCGAACTGGTCGCACGAGAATTCAAATCATACGGCCGTTTATTAGCAGCAGGCGTCGCGGAGCCAGGCCGGCGTTGATCGGTTGATTATCATCGACGTTCAATGTCCCCGTTCCGAGGCAATTGCGATTCGATTGCGACTATTTCCGTCGGCGTGGCAAGCCTCGCCGAGTCAAAACGTACACCGCGTCCTCAGCGATGACCCTGGTTGAACGTCTTCGACGCTTCTAGGAAGAAACGTTCAACCGCTTCGTAGCCAAAAAGTTGCAACCGATTTAAAAAATAAATAATCTGCTCGAATCTGCGGATAGAGAATTTTGGCGATACTTCGAAACGTTTCGATCTTGGTTAGGTCCCAGCTGATCGCGTCTGCTCAATCTTTCAAGAACGAAAATCCCCGCGCGCTTAACTCCGAAAGTTGCGACCAATTTAAAAGACGAAAGATCCACAGGAAAAATATTGCTAATATCTGAAAAAGCTTCGGTCCGCGAAGGATTAATCCCGCGAATAGGTATCTCGCTAGAAGTCAGCCGGGATTGTTGGAGCCGCTCGACATGAAAGACGATGTTCCCGGCGAATCGAGCGCACTATTTCTTCCGCGTGCCCTGCCCCCGGAGTACAACCATTCAACGTTTTACATCGGATCACCCGAGGACGCAGGTGGCCAGAAAGAATGGGTATTCTCCCTCGAGCTTGCCGAACGGCGCGGCGCGGCCCGTTCCTTGGTCGGTTGACCGAGTTCGTCGATCGTTCGTAGCGCCGCGCCGGTACAAATGGCATTTCTACGGTCCGTCGTTTCCGCGGAGCCGTTGCCGAGTAATAAAGGAAGGGCCGGGACGCGGTAATGACGCTTGGCTCGTGTAATTACCAGTTATGCGTCGATGGTATATGACCCCGCAGTGGTAGCTGGTCTGTAGTAGCCCGGCCAGTGGCCAGGGCTACACTGTAATGCGTCATTGTCGTCGGGCCACCGTATCCGAATAGTTATCACGAACCGAGAACCCGGGAACCGACTACCCAAGGCAGCCGGGGCATTCCGACCGAGAATGGCCAGCCAGAGCTGGACTGGCCATTGCTGACTGATCTACGCAGGGATTCTACCATTCTGATTTGTGTCGCGGATTTCCAGCTTCCACAAATCGTTTCCCTCTAACGACCGAGCTTTTAGCGCGTCGATCGCCAAGTAGATCGCGCGAACCCCTGGCGGACGATAACCTTGTCCACGCTTCGGATCTTTGTCACGATTGCGATTTTTCTTCCATTACGATGCGAAAGTGTATGTATTAGGTCTACCGGAAAGATCTGTCCGTTTTTGAATCGAAATATAACACAATTTTCATACATTTAATAATATTTATTGTAGAATATACTTTCCATCGTTGCTTATGACTTCTTGCCGGCGTGATGGCAACTTGTAAATGCCATTTTTTAAAAATGATTTATTTTTAGAGCCGAAGAACTCAACCAATTGTCACTCAATATATAAACAGAAATGAACAACTTGGGAAGAGGAGATACGATCGATCGAGTCTTATGGCTCGTTTTTATAGTTGCAAATTATCAACAATTTTAAAAACCAGGTGCAAAGCTCGAACAATCGTATCTCCTCTTCCCAAGTTGTCCATTTTACATTTATTACTGTACTCATTTCTGTCTATGAATTTAGGGTGGATTAAAATAACAATAAGACATGTAATTTAGTTACTAACTTATACTTTATAAATGCAAAAATTATTAAAAATGTAGAATATTCAGAGTCGATTTTCACGACGACGAAGCCTCAACTGAAAAAATTTTGTTCTTTACTTTCGATTTGATTTTTTACGTAGAATCACCTCCTCCTCGATTGTACCAACGATTTTGGGACTCCCTATTATAAGTATCACACTAGTCTCTATAATAATTACCTAAATTCCTTTATATTTTATAACTGGTTAATTTTGGTCGCTGATGTTTCTCAATATCAATAAATTCATTTGCGGAATTTAATAAAATACTTGCGATGTTAAATGACATGTACCATTACATCTAAGTGTACATATTGCTTCTAAGCAGGGCTTTGATGAAAGTGGTATTTCATTAGTACCTTTTTACGTTCAAGACGTGAAGGACTTGACGTGATTCGAGTTTTGCGTAATAGCTCTTAATATTAGGTCTACTGGAAAGTTCTGTCCGTTTCTGAATTCAAAAAAAACACAATTTTCATACATTTAATAATATTTATTGTAGAATATACTTTCCATCGTTACTTATGACTTCTTGCCGGCGTGATAGCAACTTGTAAATGCCATTTTTAAAAAATGATTTATTTTTAGAGGCGAAGAACACAACTAGTGCTTGCTTGACATCAGCTTCAGTTTTGAACTTTTTTCCTGTGAAAAGTTTTGCAAAGAGAGAAACAAGTGATAATCGGAGGGTGCTAGGTCTGGGGAGTATGGTGGATGCGACAGAATTTCCCAGCCTAGCTCTGCGATTTTCTGACGTGTCGCCAGAGCAGCATGTGGTCTGGCATTATCATCGGTAGCCATGCTTTCACGATCGCGTCTCACTTAATAATGACACGAGACATCTTTGTTTCAGTTTATTTAGGAGAGTACATGCGTGTAAATGCAATGATAAAGAGAGATAGTCATATATGTATCAAATCAACATGTGCATATGGATTGAAACTTGAAGTGACACTATCGGACAGAACTTTCCGGTAGACCTAATAAAATGTTCGTATCATCCACATGTAACCGACACGTGTGCGACATTCGAAGCGAAAGTCTTAATTTCTCGGCGCTCGTTTTCGGTTCGTATAATAGAATTTTTTCGATCGCTACGTTATAGGATATCGTGGTCATTTTGGCTCGCACGCGAGGGAATCGTGACCGATTTCTCGAGGTGTTCTCAGCGGATCCGGCGAGACGGAAAGGTGCCTCGCCATAAGGTAATTGTTTCAGTTTATTTAGGAGAGTACATGTGTGTGAATACTATGATAAAGAGAGATAGTCATATATGTCTCAAATCAACATGTGCATATGGATTGAAACTTGAAGTGACACTATCGGACAGAACTTTCCGGTAGCCCTAATATCAAAATCCAATGCCTACCATTTCGATGTACGTATTAAAATCTGCGGTAGGTGATGGGTTAAAGGAACGTCTTCTGCAATCAATTTCGATCCGACCGTTCCCAGTAGAAAGACGCCGATCGGCGAAAATAACCTGCCAATCTTCGAAATATCCGCGAAATCATTGTTTGCGCTCCTCTGGTGCGACCATCGGATTCGCTGGTCTGGTACCGCAGGGACGAGTCAGATTATGGAACGGTGGATAGGGATCGCATTAAGGAATTAATGAAAAAGAAACGGATCGGTACACTCCGGGATTCGCTGACACGGAAACGCCCGGTTGGTTTTTTTCCTAGACTAATTGCAACGATTCGAACTTCTCCGCGGGATCCGCGAGCCGTGAACATCGTTGCTTAGGTAACAAGTTCAACCGGGCGTGTTAATGGGAGGAACGTATGGTAACGAGTTCAACGCACGTATTTAATTAATCCGGTGAACAAAGCCACTTGCCAACGCGAATGCCGAGCCACCGTACGACGAAAACTTTTTCACCAGTTCATTTGTATCGACCGAGCCAGTCGCCGAAACTGCCGCTATTCAAATTATGAATCGAGCCATTGTGCTAGCGCACGCGAAATTACCAAACACGGTGTCCCGCTTTTGTTATTCGCTCCAAATTTGCTGCATGCTGGAACGATTGCATGGCCGGCTCCCGTTGTTCCCCGTGTTCGATCCATTTATTACACGGTGCTACGTAAAACCGGGGATCTATCTTCTTTCGGGCCCGTCGAAGGAACACGGTAGCCTCTCGTATTCGCGTCTGGATCGGGGCTGGATTTGGGAGTCTTCGATTTCGATTCTTTTCAACCGTCCCAGCATCCCAAAGACTCTGTCACAGGCTATGTCGGATTTGTTCGGGACCGTTGCACCTTCTTTCAAAGGACGCGTTTAGTTTCTTCATTTCGAATCGTCTTGGCGCACATCAGTCGTTTAGGATACTCTATCGATGCAGCTATGGCGAAGTGTGGAAGAATATTGATGAAATCTCTCTATCTCGTTGCAACAATTACGGTGTGAACACCAGATGAGCAGTTGTGGAGGCGAGCACTTGGAAGATTTATTCAGTCCGAAGCCTATAAATTCTTTTCGATAATAATTCATGTATTCTGTGAAATGGATGCTGTTTGTGCAAGTTGAATGTTTTTTTTAGTATTATCGTTGCAAAAATTGTAAACCAACAAACGTGTAAGACGGTAATAAAATAAGGGACAAAGTGCTACGCAGAAAATTGTAAAGATGTAGAGAAAAAAAATTTATATATATCTCAACATCCCCTGTCAAAATTCTTGTTGGAAATTTCAGTGATGAATACATTTATTTCGTATCGAATGATATTCGAAACTGTTTCAGAGAAAAATTATACGAGTTCTGTAAAGAAGCGCATAAACGACATGCGAATATTATATTTATGTTGAAACAAATGTTTTACATTTTTCGAAATGCGGCATCCGCCCGGTATCGTGTTTCTTGAAATTTTTTAATCCAGATTCCTAAACAGCGACCATATGGAAACCATCGATCGCAAATCTTCAATTAAAATCCGGATCTCCTTTATGTTTCGTCGATGTTCTCGCGTCACCGCGTGACACGAGTAAATTTCAAACAGTTGCAAGTCGAAAAGAAAAGTTGTCGTTCCATAAGTAATCTTTGGCAGCAATGGAAATTGAATTGCAAGAGCTCTTGGTGAAAGTATTAAAACGGAGTGACAGCGAGGGCAACGCTACAAAATTCTATGGCCTTGTTTTCCCCGGGGTGTATCGCAGGTTCGAGACACGTCCGTCGCGGCAATTACGTCGCGCGTCCCGCGATAACGACGTCGTGAACGACAGGAAACGTTAAGCATTCCTTTTGTAAATTTAATGTCCAAGGGTGCAGGATCTTCCGCCAGCACGCTGCCTGCCCCGGGGACGAAGGAATGCGCCCTGCAGTTCAGTTTTCTCTATCCGCTGGTCGATACTTCCGTAGAAGCGCGCTCCTGCAAGGAGTTTGTCCTGATAGAGGCAGGAAGAACGGCGAGCTTCGCGTGTCCTTCCTGATTTATAGTCGTCGATCGAGCCAACCCTCTCTTTCACCCCCAAGCCGTTCCCACCGCACGATCTGCTAGCCAGTGGTTCTCACTTTCTACGTTTGCAACTTTGTTCGAAATCCTAGCTAATTCTAAATCATCTATTTTCAAGACATTACTCGAATTGTTTCGAATAAATATTTATCTAAGAGAATTATCCGATCGAATCCTTTTCGATCGAATATTTTATTCGGATAGCAATTATTCGTCACAAGTTATTATATCTATTTATTCGAATAAGTCATTCGCATAATTCTTTATTCGAGTGAATTATTCGAATAGAGATCGTAAAGTTATTCGAATAATAACACGAACAATAATTGATGACTGTATTCGTTTCTACGTAATTTTATAAGAATATATTTATATTATATATTTATACTTATAATAACAATTTCACAACGATAAATTTCGCGAGAAAGGAAACCATCCCTTTATGCCTAATCGCCTAACCCTACACGCAGCGTTATCGTTGCATTTCAACAAATCGTGAACGTAGTCAGAAAAATTGTACCGGAGATACTCAACTTAAATGCATCACACATGGCAAGGAAGAATGAAACATAATGATCTTGCGATCAATTTTATTTTGTAGAGGATTATTTGAGGTGTTCGGTACATAAAGCTACCTTGTAGTTATCTAATAAATTGTCCCTTGCTTCTCAGACTTTCACGATGAATTTCTTCGAATTTTGCAAAAGAAAGCGCATACAAGCGAAACTTCATAATTTTGGAATAATTTGGGAAAACGGAGAAAGAATTTTGCAGATGAAAACGAATCGGTAAAGACTAAGGTGAGTGTTGTGCGCAACTCTGGCCGATTCCTTCGACGATTCGTCGGTAAACTTGCGCGGCGGTCGCATTAGAAATTCTGGAAATGTAATTCAACCAACAACAAGAATACCTCTTCGTGGCCGCACGTTTCGCGCTGCATATGGGGAGTATGCAGAACTTGTCGCTCCTCACGTTCCCACCTCGCAAACTGTTCCACGCGAAATTGCCGATGAATGCGCATTCAGCAGCCACCAGAGCAGCCCCGGCGAAAGATGCAACTTCGCGAATACGTGTCGATACGCTCTCTATCCGCTAAACCGCGATCAAACTTGTCCCGGCCGCAGCTCCGATCGGTTGCCATTAAAAATATTCTCGATCGCAAAACTGGCAAGAATTCAACGGAACGATCGTCCCGACGCGAAATAATAATCGGAGAAGCGACCGGATCAATTTGTCAACGAGAGACGAGGGAGTCAGCGAAATTTTAACGAATTCATTCCAAAAGAACAACGTTATAGATTCGACGTTGACAAGTGGCCGGCCGGTATCAATTTCTAATTAATTTCCCAGCGGTACGTCATTAACGTAAATTAAACGTATTCGTTTGTCGAGCCGCTGACTCACTCTTTATTGAAAGATCGTTAAATGCTCGATAAATTATCGTTCCGGAAATTTTGTCCGACGAGTGGGGTCTGTACCGACGAAAGTGCCGCCCTAAATCATTAATGGAATATTCGGTGACCACTGGCCGGTACGAGTAAATGGCAATTACTGCTTTACGCTTCGCGGCCTGGCTTCGAGTAATTTTGCTCCCTGGAAATTGGACGTGATACTATCCAACTATGCGTACGGCCGGCCTCGTTCCGTCCGCGCATTTACAAAAATTGCTCGCGAGCATCCAGCTTCTTTCCCCCCTTTTTCTTTCACCCTTAACAGTAATTTCGAAAATTAAGCCGGAACACGCTACCGAGCCCGACTCGGCTCTGGCTCCGGGTCGCCATTTTGCAGGTCCTGGCCCTTTGTTCGCCCACGGAGGCGGTTTAAACCCGCCATTCAAATGGCACGGGATTCTAAAAGCGTGTTCCAAAGTGGAAATAAATGAAAGTCGAGTGGAATCCGCGAACAATTTCTTGTCCGTTCGGAACTTCTTGTTGTCGAAAAATTGTTCGGCCGGCTCGTACCCCGTAGAACGGCGCGCCGTCGTTTCCAAGAAACAACTTCCCCGAGTTTCTTCCTTTTTACCTCCGTCGTACCTCCGGACACGACGATTCGCGACTACGTAAAACGTGCATTTACGACCGGAGACAATTTATACTCGTCACTTTGGCCGCCCCGGTGATCGACGACGTCCCGCGTCGTCGAGTTTTATCGATGTTTGATCACTGATAACTCAACCCCGGAAAATTCCACTCAAACAAGCCGGTGGAGCTCCAGCTTCGCCGATAAGCGGTATCGCGGTATAACATAATACGAGCGAACGTGTCGCGGCGCGTTCTACCGAACGAAGCAACAACGACCATCGTCATTTTCCAGGTCATACTCTTGCGAAACGTATCCTTCGCGCGAGAGCCCAATAAACACTTTCACGGTGAACGCGACGATTATTATGAAACCGGGAAATTAAAGTCGAACGAAATTATAATTGCGTTTACATGCGAGACGATTTCCCGTGGCGTAATAATACAAACGAAATCCGATCCTCGGGGAAGGGAAAATTCATCGTTGGCTTGGTAACCGTGCAAAACGTTAAATTGCAACAGAATCGTCGATCGCGGGGCGCGTTTACTACGAAAAAATAATGAAAAATTGCAAACGACGGTGAAATCAGTTCGTTCCCCCCAACGCTGTTTTCGTATCTTTTTCGTTCTCTCTGTTCGCGACATCGTCGCGAATGATGGGAATTGAAGAGAACGAGCAACTTTTGTATCGATGAATTCTCGTGTTACCTCGAGGTAAATGAAGAATCTCGGAGAGATCGTAATTGCGAAGCGGAGGCTAACGATCGAGGGCGAGTTCGACAGCGTCAGCATCGGTGACAGCTCCCAGCCAACCCGCCGACACGCTTTTGAATGCGTAATCATTCAGGCACGTGTGATCCCACGTCGCGCGCGAGATCGCAGAGGCTGCCTGATAGATGATTAAATTTAAATTTGTCTTGACCGAGCAAACCTCGATCTATCACGCTGGCATCTCCGGCAAGGATAAGTCATGAAAAATGAGTTTGTCATTCGAGATAGGGTCGTATTAGGTTCGACTTGATTCCATTTTACCGCGACAGGCCTTACTTTTGGCCTCGCTACCGGGGATGATGTTCAATCATCTCGGCCGCGCTTCCAGCGGGTGATCGATCGGTCGTTTGAATATTTAATATTTCACCTCTCGAATACGTTATATATTAATGAAACGTCTTATTAAGGGAGCGCGCGAAATTGTTGCCCTCTCTGCCCTACTCCGTCACCGATACGACTGTTTGATTAGCGCTGAACCGACTATCTTATCTCGACAGCAGATAACAAGGGAACAAGCGTTTCCGATAATGAACGCGCTAACGGGAAAAATTATCTAATCGGGCGACTCCGACTCTCGAATCGAAAAGCTGCGAAATTGAAACGACGACGTTAACCATCGTTTCCCGCCGAACATCGTTCCGCTCGTCGATTATCAATTTTGCCGGCCCCTTCCTCAAACAATCGACTCTTTCCACGGTTTGCGGATGCGTGAATACAGTCGACCGATCGCTTCTTCACAGGTAGGTGAAAACGCGAGTCGTGGTGAGACCCGATGATTAATCGATTGGCGGGAATGCCAAGATCTTATATATGAAAATAGCGCGCCGGTGGACCGTGCCAAAAATGCTCGTGTTCGATTGATACAGCTTGGAATTTCAATCAGCGATTGGGATGAGGATAGCACAGCGGGAGTATTTGCGCATCGCTTAATTCAGGGTTGCGGATTTCGCGACCGACAATTTCTTTCGGCCCAGCGTGCTCCGCCATTCGCCGAAGACCCGACGCGCTCCGATCCTTAATTACGAATTAATCTATTTTCCCGGTGCTGTCGTTTAATCCAGCAGAATTTGATAGAAAATCGGACGGAAACGGGTTCCAACACTTGTTCTTCCGAGCAGACTATGCGACGGACATGCGCGTTACGAGATCAATTATTTTATTTCGTCGAACAGACCGCTATTCTCGCAACGACACGGTGCGAACTGCTCGTTTTCATTTTCCCCGGTGAAAGAGACTGTGACGGAAAACCTGATACCTGCGGATTAAAAATAGTGATACTTTCCATCAGGGTCCGATGTAATTTATCTTCGACGAGACCGAATGCACGGCCTTATCTTATCTGCGCGGAGTTTTTTGTACACCATATGGCGTCCACCGTGGTATTGTAACATGGCTGTATAAAGCCATCCGATGGGTGAATCACATTGTCCATAATCTTTTAGAAACTTGCACCGCGTTCCTCAAAATTTTGTTCTTTGCTCTCATCCGTTCCTCGTGTCAATTTGACACAGCTCTCACGGATGCACTAAAGAAATAATCTGCTGTATAGATCGTTTTATTATTGTCGAACAACGTGAGCAATTAAAACTTGTCACACGGCATCTTAGATTGCCATTAATAAAGAAAGACTTCACGAAATTAATTATTTATTGTTCCATCTTACTCATTTTTTACCACTGTGTCAATTTGATATCAAAGGACAAATTATGCTGTAAGAAATGAGGGACGGATCAGGGTTAAAATTCATCGATTCCTCGTTGGTGCCTCTTCAGTCATCCCTCGTATGTTATTAAATTTTGGTAAAGGTATAAAGCGCAACACGCTTTAATCGTGTAATGGTATCTTGGAATCTCTCAGGATCCCATCAATCTGTATACCAATTTTCGTTGATGTATCGCAACACATTGCCTAACACGAAGTCTTTGCAACATCATTGGAATTACTGGAAATTCTAAGATATTGTTGAAAAGATCAAAGCGTAGTACTTTATATGTAGTCTGAGGAAACAGAGTATACTATTTCAGGATTAAAATCGAATGAAGAGATTTATTTAAAGAAGAAACAGAATGTGCTTGTTGCAGAACGACGATCCATGTATAATCTTATATATCTAATATATGCATCTTATACAGGGTGTCCCAGGTTTTAATGTTCAAACTTTGTCAGTGTATTCTATGGCACGAAGTAAGAAAAAAATGTTATGTAAACATAGGTCATATAGAGCTTCATTAAGAAGTTATAACAAAAATTCAGAATAGGAATAGTAATCAACTTGCTGTTACTGCGAGCATTGGCTTGAATAGATCAGCACATGCCGTGTGTGTTTATGTAAGCTGTGTTTATTAATACATTTCAAAATGTCTACCGTTGTTGACAAATACATGATTGACATCGATCGAGGATCGAATTTATGACCGTGCGAATTTCGTTTCTACTCACTTTCATTTCATTGAACGAATTTTTGTTATAACTTCTTAATAAAGCCCTATATGACCTATGTTTACATAACATTTTTTTCTTACTTTGTGCCATAGAATATACTGACAAGGTTTGAACATTAAAATGATATATAATATCATATATACAGGGTGTTCCACAATTATTTTAACAGCCGAAAATGAGGGGTAGCTGAGGTCATTTGAAGTAACTTTTTCCTCTGCGAAAATGCGATCTGCGGCTTTGTTTACGAGTTATTAACGGAAAACACTGACCAATGAGAGGTGACGGCGCGAAGTTCGAGAGCCCGCAGCACGAGGCTTTGACAGATGGTCGGGACGGACTCGAGCCGCGTTCGAAGTATTGAACAAATCACGAAGCGAGAACTTCCGGATTTTTTTTTACTACGTAACAGTGATATTTTTAAGAAAAACGCTGTTCACCTTTATTTTAGAACATCTGAAGAATATTTACTAATTTTTCGGACCCGAAATAGTAAGTAATTTAACCGTGACGGCCGTTTTAATTTCCTAGTGTGCATGACACCTTGTGTGTAACATGAAATTTTTAAGCAAGGTGTACAGTGAAGATTAACAAAGTATGTAAATGATATTTTCATAACCTTGACATATCAAGGTTATATGAAGGTTATGTCAAGGTTATATCAAGGTTATGTCAAGGTTATATCAAGGTTAATATCAAGGTTATATCAAGGTTATGTCAAGGTTATTGATAATATTTTTCATATTTCTCTAACAAACATATTTCTTACGTCCTTTAACACGATTATTATTTATTAAATTATCTTTGCGAATCATTCGTTGAACTGTGCTCGGACACGGAATTATTTAAATTAAAATATCATTTACGTACTTTGTTAATCTTCACTGTACACCTTGCTTAAAAATTTCATATGTTGAGGTTATATCAAGGTTATATCAAGGTTATATCAAGATTAATATCAAGGTTATGAAAATATCATTTACGTACTTTGTTAATCTTCACTGTACACCTTGCTTAAAAATTTCATATGCTACACACAAGGTGTCATGCACACTAGAAAATTAAAACGGCCGTCACGCTTAAATTACTTACTATTTCGGGTCCGAAAAATTAGTAAATATTCTTCAGACGTTCTAAAGTAAAGGTGAACAGCGTTTTTCTTAAAAATATCACTGTTACGTAGTAAAAAAATCCGGAAAGTTCTCGCTTCGTGATTTGTTCAGTACTTCGAACGCGGCTCGAGTCCATCCCGACCATCTGTCAAAGCCTCGTGCTGCGGGCTCTCGAACTTCGCGCCGTCGCCTCTCATTGGTCAGCGTTTTCCGTTAATAACTCGTAAACAAAGCCGCAGATCGCATTTTCGCAAAGGAAAAAGTTACTTCAAATGACCTCAGCTACCCCTCATTTTCGGCTGTTAAAATAATTGTGGAACATCCTGTATAATGATAAAAAATTAGTAGATCAAATTCAAAACAGCGAAGACATTTAAAGAATTTAAAGAGACTATTGTATTGTGTTCGAGACTCGTTAATATTATTCAGGAAAAAGATTCTTATTATTATTACCATTACGCTGCCGTATCGATTTACCAATTGCATTTCGAACATCGGTCGGCGAGTTCGTGGCGTATCATTGATTCGGTTCTTTAAGATCGAAACGACCGGCGAGAGTAAGCGATACAATGGCGGGACGAATAAATGGAATTGTACCTTAGACTAAGGTGGAACGAACGGGGGTTGATCCGGACGGTTTTAAATAAACAGGGTACGGCGTAACGTCGAGTGGAGCTCACATCGATAGACCAGCTCGAATAACGAATAGGCCGTGGAGCTCGTCACGGACGAGTCTTCGGTTTCTTTCGCGGGCTCCCGATATATCCGGCCTCGGATGGAAATATTTCTCGATAACATTGTCTCCGACGGAATTTCTCGGTCGATCGCGAGTCTGTGGGCAGCGATTCTACAGCTCAGCGGGTTCCTGGCGCGACGAACGAACGAACGAACGAACGAACGGGAATACCATTACCGACGAATAAAGAACCGAAGGTAGACGTTATAACAGCACCGGCGGAACTGCGCCTCCTCTCGTTTCTTCGAGGACTCTCGGGAGAACCTTAACGATGTTGCGGCGCGAAGAAATTCGAGCGGTTCCGGTGCTGACGTATACGTAGGAATATGTAGACGTGTGCGAGCATCGGTGTGCTCGTACACGGAACCCGCGCAAAAATACCGAACCAAATATGCTTTTATGAGCGCAGATGGTCCCGCGTTGCCGCGGTACTCTCGACGCCTTCGCGAAACCGCGCATTACCACCGCGTCCACTCTTCCTGCACCTTCCCCAACATTCCCACGCTCGATATTTTTTTTAGAATGCGTTAACAAAGAAATGTGCCAATTAATCTCGAGGCACGCGGCGATCAAACAGTCGTGGTTGGCGGGAGGGCACGGGGAGAAGCCATTAATACAGTCGATTCGTGTGCGTGCGCATTACGGACGACGACGTTAGTAGAGAAACGCGCGGCAAATACGCGGAAAGGGGGCGAACTTCGTGATCGTTCGTAATAAAATGTCTCTGGCCACGATTGCCATCTAAATGAACGCAGAAACACACCGGGAGACGTATCGCTTGTAACAGGAATAAGCGCCGGCCGACGGGAGGAAATACGCCTCGGTCACGAGAAATCGACGAGTTCGAAGCGACGAGGGTGCGATCTAGGGGAGACACAGCGGTCGCGAATTAATCATCGAGTCCGGGAAACGCAACGCGACGCGACGCGACGCGTCACGACGCTTAATCGCCAGGCACACCTTTTTATCAAATAAGCTGATCCCTGTGACGCGATCGATAAGGACTTCGGCTTATCGGCGGCTTGGAACTTATAGAACGGCGGCTTGGAACTTCGCGTGGTATTTCCTCTTAACATCGAACAGCTGTTTCTCTTTTCCATTTCAGATAACGATTCCCTTATTCCGGTGCCGCGCGATTTCGTTTTACCTCTATTTTCCCCGACAGGATTATTTGACTTTCTCGACCGACGTTCCAGAAGCGGGAAATTTTGATTTCCGCACGATCGATGATTCGAGAACTACCGAAGACTGCTGGGTCTATACGAGTTCGAGGGTTTCGCGGGGAAGCCGAGTAGTCGGAAACTAATTTGGTCTATTCGGTGGCTGGTTGGCCGACATTTTCGGGAGCGTAAACGCGCGAGCCGGCCGTTTAAAATTTCCGTCACAGAGGTCGTCGTCGAGCGGCCGCAATTTCGCGCTCGTTAGCATTCAATTCGCATAGATACGACTGTCTCGAAGCTGGTACTTTTGACCGGCGCGTTGCGGCGCAGAACCGAGCGTGTATATGCATGCGCCTGTCGGCTGGCTCCGCTGGTAGAAGGAGGCAGTACCCCTCGGTGGAAGTTGAACCGAAAGCACTGGGGGAATTGCCCCCTAATTTCAGAACCTCCTCGCTCTCTCGTAGGTTTCGCTTATACCACAAAGCTCTTCTAACGACTGTACCTCACGCCACGTGATTACTATGGGACTTTTGGGGGTGCACGAGATGTCGACGGTCTTATCGATTTTCTTCAATCCGCGGACGAGTCGACGAGCATATTCCTCTGATCGCGTGGACGCGAACTGCCTTCGAAAGCCTGCGCCGCCAAATTTACTTCGTCGTCTGGCAATTACTCTCAATCGCTCAATTTACAAAAACGAAAAAATCACCTCTTCTGCTATAAAGACACACTAAACATCCGACGAAGTTCCAAATCATTCCCAGCAAATTACACACACCTCAATCCCTTGCACCACGATTTCTTTCACAACAGCGTCGCGAGTTGCTCGACATCAATGTTACTTAACGTTAGAACTGCCAAACCGATCGAAATGTCGGGTCTCTAATTGTTTTTCTTTCACAGATCCTAATATTATAAAAATATTTTTTGGAGAAAGTTTTAAGTACCCATACTCGTTGAAGTATACATTACGATATAGACAGATCGTTCAAAGTATAAATGAATTCAGTTTTGGCATTGTTACAAAACAATATACATGCATTAGTCGCGTTTAGGGCTCGGTGGATCTAATGTTAATGAATGAAACCGAAAACAGATAGTTAAAATTGTCTACAATAACTCACTGTTCATCTATTTTAATTCCTAGATTGTGATCACTAGACTGCGGACGTTTGTGTAAAATAAAAATGTGAATAATTTTAACAACTTATAAATAATATAATAAAATTGTTGGAAATTTCTGTGTTTCCACATTTTTTTTATGAATGCATAAAATCCGTAGACTGGTGATAACGAAATAAAATCAAATCTAGAAGAAACGAGTAACATTTATATTTGCTAGCCTCCATATAAGGTCGACTTATTGTTAAACCGCGAGGGATTAATGAAAACGAATTATTATCGTCGATCGATTTCGGAAAAATTCGAGTATGGGCGCGTCGCGTCGTCGACGAGATCCGTCAGCGTCTAGCTATCGGAGGCTAACTTTAGCCATGGTCCATGGGGTCATCCGTCACTCGAAATTGGCAGATCGCAGTTGCAGTCGCGTTCTCTACGACCAATTACGTAACCGGGTCCGACGCGGCTCTCGCAGTGGCGTCGCGACGGAAATACTTGACCGGTAATAACACGGCGTGCTTTTCCGGCGAGCACTCGCGTTTTCGGTCCGCCATCGCATCGGCCGGTACAGCGATAACTTTTGCAATTACACGAATATGCGCTCGAAGGATGCCGTGCGTGCCTCGCGATCTTGACATCCATCCAACCTTCCCCACGGATTCGCAATAGAGCCGAGCGAATCGTGATCTTGTCCCGTGCTTTTTTTTATTTACCGCGTCGCAACCGCGAGCGATCCCTTAATTAAACTCTTTCTGAAAATTCAGCATAATTTAACTTCATCCTTTGCGTTCATAAAATACTTTTCTGCTATCTCAGCATCTTTACCCTTTACCGTCAACTTCTTGAAAATCGAGTTATGTTCCGAGGAGACAAAAGGATAAATTCTTTGCACTGTGATGTTTTTACTTCTCTTGGAAGTCATGGCAAGACTACTGCTGGTTCTCGTGCTTTTAAGATTAGGCATTTTTGACTCATAAAAGCTGTACCAATACGATATTTCACCAACGCTTATGTATTAGGACTACCGGAAAGTTCTGTCCGTTTTTGAATTGAAATATAACACAATTTTCATACGTTTAATAATATTTATTGTAGAATACGCTTTCCATCGTTACTTATGACTTCTTGCCGGCGTGATGGCAACTTGTAAATGCCATTTTTAAAAAATGATTTATTTTTAGAGGCGAAGAACACAACTAGTGCTTGCTTGACATCAGCTTCAGTTTTGAAATTTTTTCCTGTGAAAAGTTTTGCAAAGAGAGAAACAAGTGATAATCGGAGGGTGCTAGGTCTGGGGAGTATGGTGGATGTGACAGAATTTCCCAGCCTAGCTCTGCGATTTTCTGACGAGTCGCCAGAGCAGCATGTGGTCTGGCATTATCATCGGTAGCCATGTTTTCGCGATCGCGTCTCACTTAATAATGACACGAGACATCTTTGTTTCAGTTTATTTAGGAGAGTACATGCGTGTAAATGCAATGATAAAGAGAGATAGTCATATGTGCCCATAATTATGAAAGTGGTCTAAGTCAAAATTAAAAAAAAAATGAATTTATCACTTATTTCACACGACATGATTTTAAACTAAATTTATTCAATGTAATTTTTACGATATCGTCAAAAATGAACCTTTAGATAGTAGTCGTAATTACAACGTTGTACGGAATTCATTTAGTGTTAATTATGAAAGTGGTCTAAGTCAACAATTTAAAGAAATTATATAAACATAACTTGAAAATACCGCGTGACCCTCTTTATCGCGTTTCTGAACTACATAATAATGAAAATAAAAAAGCAAATTACTTATACAATCCTGAACATTACTATGAATTGATCGAAAATTGTAGAAAAAGACATACATTTTCGATCAAACGAATGTCGCAGCCGGATTTTATTTCAACGAAATCACTTGAAAAATCAATAACAAGGAGAGTAAAAAATACCGCGGGCGAATCTGTCTCTTGGCTAAAAATTCAGTGGATGAGATTCTTGAAAAATGAACCTTATAAAATGTTTTATAAGACTTCTTTAGATGATTCTGAATTCTAAGTTTTGGATCTTTCACCTAAAAGAGGAAGACCAAAAATATACGAAAATATTCAATTACTTCCATTATACAACACCACTAGACCAGTAACGGAAGAAAAACATAAAGATTTTATGTGTTTACTACCATACATCCCTCCAGTTTTTCAGGAACATTTTAAAAATCTTAAAAACTCGAAATTATGATAAAAATGGATTATTTTTTAAAAATGATTAATAAATGTTTATGAATTATTTCGTTAAAGTTGTTGTTTAAAATGGACCGTTTATTTTGAAAGTGGTATAAGTTCTTTTTTTTAAAGAAATTCAAAATGCCGAATCTGAGTTTGTATTGTCTAAATACCCCACGCAACGCCACTTACAATTTCTCCCGATGACATTGGACTTACAACACTTTCAAAATCAACGGCTCAAATAAAAATCACAATTTTTTATTACTTTAAGTCAATTATAGGACATTCAGTTAATTTTGAAAATGGTCTAAGTCAATTCAAGCTTTAAAAACATTTTCCTATGAAATTCACACAAAATTTCATATCTATAATAAATTTCCATTAATCAAGACTAATAAAATTATAAATTAAAATGTCGCATAATGGAAAAATATTTTTTAATTTATTCAAATGCGATTCATTAAATATCTCGAAACAAGAAATATATGACTTAGACCACTTTCATAATTATGGACACATATATGTCTCAAATCAACATGTGCATATGGATTGAAACTCGAAGTGACACTATCGGACAGAACTTTCCGGTAGACCTAATAATATTAGAACCGCCGAGCCTATCAGGATGACAGATTCCAGATTTTTCTTTCACGTTTTTATTGAAATCGCACAGATGCTCGGAATTACTGGATCTATTTATGTATCTGTTCAGATGTTCTTTACTTAGCACCTGGAGTCTCACCTGACATTCATATCGACTGACAAGTGTATACAATCTACACTTTACATTATATCGCGTTAAATAGAGTAAAAATAACTGATTCATTAGACAACATTTCTTAAGAAATAAAAAAATACAAAGGGCAAATTTGTTCGCACGTGTCTTGTAATAAGAATCGTGCAACGTCTTGACAATTTATGTATTTCGCTAGAAGCGTCACCTATTATCTCGCGGACATATAATTTAAGTTTCTGGTAGGTGATACGAGGAAATCCGATATCAAATTATATGGCGGAAATATGTGATTCAAGCCGGTTCATATCCGCGCGATGCCAACGATTCGGGAAACGAAAGAATTTGTATCGCAGTCGCAGATGCACGCGACGCGACCAAGCCGCCAAATCGAAAGTAGCGTGGGCCCGAATGGAAAAACGATTAAAGGAATCGCCAGAGCATATTGTAATAAGAGCGGCAATCGCTAGGACCGGTCCGAAACCATTTTCACTGACGTGTAACATCGGTAAACGCCGCTTGAACGCACGGTCGGCGATCGTTTATGCACCGGGTATATTCGGGAATGATAATTTCGAGTAGTCTGGCAAACGATCAACATCGTACGCACATTCAGCGTGTACTGAGCAAACTCGTCTGATTCCCAACGGGAATGGAGGGCGACAGAGACGCGAAGCTGCAGGTTGATACAGGTCGTCAAATAACAGTTTCATCGTCTGCCGCGTGTACACGCGACAGGTTACTTAACGTCCCCGAGCGTACAATCGGAAAGCTCGATTTTTTCCAATTTTGCTGAAAGGCGGTCCGAGGAACCGGCGCACAGTGGTCGATTCCATCTAAAAATCATGACAAAAATCATTAGGATAGTGGAATCGGTCACTGTGGACCGACCAATTCCTGTGCCTTTCGTTTGTTTCCGGTCGTAATTGACTTTTTATTTATCAAATAAGACATATTAAATTTTTCTATATACTTTTGTTTTGATTATTTTTTTCATAAAAACATGTTACATGTCTTATTCGATAAATGGAATGTTAATTATGCCCGGATAGAAACCAAAGGCGCAACATTTGATCAGCCCACTGTAACCGGCTTCGTTAAAAGCATCTTCGTAAGTGCATGTATCGTTTTTGTCAAGTAACGACATTACGTCATCATTGATTTCTACTTTGTCTTTTACTGGTTGACCCATGGGAATTGTTAGTACAGTGTCCGATGTTATGCAAAGCATAAAATTGTTTATGACTTTCGGATAATAGAACTGAAAATTCAAAGCTGTTTTTAGATTTTACTGTTGCAGTAATAAAACACCATAATATACGCCACAAGAAAGAATTCATTCTAACAGATTCCAAAGAAGTTGGAATCAACGTGCCAATACTTAAATTGTAGACTATATCACGAATTTCATCTGTGTTACCTAACTTTTCTATCCTAATATTACAATACTCTGAGACCATATTTTCAGATTTTGAACAATTAAGATCACGCTCGTTTAAATAGATGAGATACATGATAATCAGAATTTAAATGATCTTGAATTATTCCCATTTTATTCGGTTGTTAATCGATTATACGTATTAGACAATAAAAACTCAAACTACATAACGATTTTCCTCTTAAAAAAACAATTATTTCTTCAGTTTAATCCCATTTTCTAAGAAAATCGACCACTGTGTTGCGTGGCTGGAAGCTTCATTTTCTGTTTACCGTTTCCTTTTTGTGCCAACAACGAAATGCGCCTTTCGACCGTTTGGAAAATGATGGCTGTGTCTTTCAGAGTTCTATTGAAAATCGATCGATTACGGCATTAAAGTGCGCTCCCGTTCTGTAGTTCCGTGGATCGTTCTACAGTTTCCGAAGTATCGAAAGCTCACAATCGAATTTCGACGGTGAAACGCTTTGAAAGTCTACGAATGATAAATATAGTACATGCTTGTGCGTTACGGCGAGGCCTCAAAGCCCGAGCCTTTAACCGATCGCTATGATTTACGCACACGTGTCTGCCACCTGAAAGCACGCTCGAGTCAATTCCCGCATCGTTTCACGATCGTTTCCTCTTAGAACATGCGTCGGAGTCCGATATCTCTTCCCTGCTTTTTCTCTCAAATACAGATCGAGCACGCCTGCTATTTAATTTCGATAAGAAGCTGCGTTCCCTTGGCGTGAAAAATGGGAGCAAGAGGAAGAACGGTCGCGCGATCGAAGGGACACGAAACAGTCGGACAGCCGACTCGAGGGGAAAGAGATTGATACGCGATTCAAGAAACACGAGGTCCTGACGAGACACATAAAGTTCGCACGTGGTAAATGTACCGCAACACTTTCACGGCACGGTGAGGTACGAGCGTGCAACTAATTGTTCTGATTTATACGCGTCGCGCGTGTCGGCCTGGTCGCAGCCGATGCGATGGGAGACACTGGAGCAAGCCGTGGGGAACGCGATGCTCAATTATATGGCCAGCTGGCCGCGGTCCAATCATACTTTGGTTGCTTTGATTCCGTCCGGTCGATCATCAAGCGAGTCCTCTCTTTCTACCCCCCGTCTCTCTCTCTCTCTCTCTCTCTCTCTCTCTCTCTCCACGCCGCATCACTGACGCCGACAGAGGGTGACCACCCATGCAACAACCAGGAACAACCGGAGTGGCTCTTCCTCCAGCTAATTCCATGTTCGAACTATTATCCTGTCGAAACGCGCGGTTCTTCGAAGCATACGCAAACCGAACTTGAAAGCAAACTTCGGCAGTCTCAACACGATTTTCTAATAGCGTGGAGCCACCGTCGTCCGAAGCAATTTTTACAATTTTTACAATTATTAACGCTAACCCTACCACGGCCATTTGACCGATTTCTCATTTTACAATTATAAAAATAATCAAAACATTTTCAAGGAACACGAGTGCATAGAACTCTACAAATGTTAAATAAACTGGATCTTCTCACTCCTTTCGGGTACATCTCGTGTACACCAGATAATTTTACCGCTCGGGAGGTTTAGTGTTAAATCGATTCTACTTCACAACGAAATTATCGGTCGGGGTAACATTATTTTAGTTACAGTTGCCGAAATAGTAAAATTGTTTTAAATGAGACATTTGTTGGTGAACTTCTTTATCGAATGTTATACTCGAAGTCGTACGAAGTATGAGTAAATTCAAATTTTTTCGTTGTTGCGAGATAATAATAATAACAATAATAATGATAATTATTTATTATGTGCGAGTAGTAAATTTAATTAGTTCAAATTTGGTTGAACAAAGCTATTAGAGAGAAGGAAACGGAAGGGAGAGAAAGGAATACGTGAAAAGATGAAGAAAAAGAACACAAGGAAAAATATACATAAATTATTAGAGGTGCGCACGGTATTGTAAATGTTTCATTCGATAGTGTATAGACTTCATTTCGTATTCATAAAATTAAAGTAAATATACGGAATGGAAATATTCTGGAAAGAATTATTCTCGAACATTTTTCGAAAGGAATGTTTTGACTTTCGCCTTGAAATAGCTTCGAGCGCAAATGGTTTAGTCTTCTCTCTTCGAATACCGGCTTCAAGCATTGATAGAAAAAGACATCATTTCGAGCAAAACTCGGAATACTCGCAACGTCCTCTGGATGTCGGTGGAAGCTTATACTAAATTTCGAGCTCGGCGAGCTCCGGGCTGTATATAATCGTAAATCGATTCCACTGGAAAATAGTTTAATGATCGTGCCATATCTTGGGAGCAGCTTATGTCTCTGCCTCGCGGTTAGAGCTGCCAGTTCTATCATTGTCACCGAGAAACCGCTGCGGGTGGGCTCGGGATTAATGTCGTTGCGCGTCTATTTATCATAGGAACAGACCTATCTTTCTCGTCCGTGTCAAAAGTGCGGGAGGATTCTCCGATTTCTGCGGGAATAATTTCGAAATTATGGATAAGAACGCGAAAATTACGTGGCTCGTTTATTCGTGCCAAAGAATGACCGTCGAGCCGGGGGAAGAGGGAACGCGAACGGATGAAAGTCATATCATAGTTGGTGAAATGCGACGGTGCTTCGTAACTTGGCGGATAATCGGATTACACCGAAGTCGAATGAAACAGAGACGTTTTTGCGATACCGAGCGCATGATTTAAAGAATAATTCCGAACGAGATCCTGAATTCGCGCGATCGAACTATTCGCGTTTAACCCTTCAACGCCAAAACCGCGTATAAGGAAAACTATCTCTACCTAAATAATGAATTCCATTTCGTTTCGTTTCGTTTCATTTATTTATTCATTCGCGGGAGAAACTCTTTACTAAAGGAGGAGGTGACACGCACGGAAGAAAAGGAAGTTTATACAAACGAAAATATTATCGCTTTAAAAGGTTCGTAAAACGATTATTGCACAATTTGCTGCAACGATAGTTTTAGACTTTCTAGGGATTGTTCAATTATATCTGTTTTTGCGTGTACGGATTTTGCACGATTAATCGTTCTATTAATATAATTTTGAGATCCACACGTTGCGCGATGATTTACAATTTATAGTATTACAATATGTAGCATGTAATCGTAAATAATAGCATACATCTTTTTAATCGATGTATTTAGATAATAATAATGTTTAATAATATCAAATAATATCATACGATTCGTGTCACACAACGTTAATGTTATCAGGATTGCAATGTTATTTTCGTATTAATGGATATAGGTTCCTTATTTCGTACGGGTCCCGTCGTCGAGGGTTGAAATATTTACTCGTGCTCGAATTACCGTGAAAAATGGTTCTATCCATAGGCGAGCTCGGTGATTTCCAGGGCTCGGCGGGCTTCAATTCCCTTATTTTGACTTGATTTGGTTACGTAATTGATGACAAGACGAACGAGACCAGAGGGTCAAGGAATTAACAGCGACGATAGAAGCGGCAAAACTCTGACAAGGGCGAAGATTGAGATTCCTGCGTCGGAAAATCTCATATCGAAAAATATCCATCAAAGGTGACAGAGAAATTTGAAATGTTCCGTGCCCGGGCTCCGTGCACAGTCTTCTGTATTCCGTGCGGATCGAGTTCCCATTTCCCCGAAGAGAAAACAATTTCTATTTCGAAGGAGGCGAGCGATCGTTAAGCGCGAGGGATTAGCGTCGAGGATTTCTTGGAAAATTTAACGATCGATCGAAATAGCGAGATTCTCATCCTCTCAGGACCTTTCGGCAGGATTAAGCCGGGCGCCTTTGCAAGCGCAACGAAGTTGGCCGGCCACCGATCCGAAGCAAGAGCTTCCTTCGGTCTAGAATTTTGTGGAAAAGTAGTGGCTGTAGGCGATCGAGGTGAGCGAGCAGTCGTAAAGTTTGTCGTTGAAAAGAAAAGATTCCGAGGAGAAAACTTCGTCTATGAAGTCTCGTTTTACGTACGCGGCAGACCGCTGCGAAACCTTATCGATCGTCGGGCGATTCGACTCTTCTTCGATCTACTTAGAACGGAATCACCTCCGCCTCGTCCAAATACGACGCCAGACGATCTTTCGAGATCGACCGAAACACTTTTACGATCTTCGATGATATTCCCGAACCCTTCCAAATTCATATTGTAGCGATCGGAACGATGGGGCACGGTCAAACATCCGTAAACTGGTTCCTCGAGCGGTTTTCATTCCGACTCACTTCATAAATGCCAACACGCGTGTTAGTGCACAGCACTAATGTCTTTATGACACGGACGTGCATAACCGGCTGTTTTTCGAGACCAGGTTTTTTGGGAAATCGTTTCTCTCGGTCTCGATGGCCGGGACTAGTTATAAAGAAGGAAAGGTTCCGAAGGGTCAGCCTGACATTGTTTTATGACGGTCATGCCTGGAGGAACTTTCCTGTCTTTGCCGGGGCCTTGCGGCCGTCTGCTTTGAAACGGACTAGCTGATTGGCTATTGCCAAAATCGGGCAGGACCAATCGGCGAATAGTGTAGGTGCGTTGGAGGGATGGTAGTCTGCTACGAGCGAGGGTATTCTCTGATAGAGCTTCAGAGTTGTAATAGAAGTCGTAGCATCAAGACATCCTGACCAAGGGTGTACTGTAGTCAGGGGCTCAATACAAAATAGCAGGCAGAATCCGGTTCTTTATTTTATACAGTCCACAAATATAGCGTCATAATTCGTCGCTATTATTGACGACGCTGTGACGCCCCAACAACGCGACATACAATTGCTGAGCGAATATCAAGAGAAGCGGAACCTTACTTTTAGTCAGCCAACGCCGCAAATCATTCGCAAGCACGACCGTGCAACGGATAGGGTTGTTTCCTAAAAATATAATTGTGCGTCGCGGCAACATCGTCGGACAGTTCGCAGCAAACTCCGCGATATTAATTAATCAACCCGTGCCGTGGGGCGCTGTTGCGAGGGGTCGTCCACGGTGAAGCATGGACGCGGAACAAAAATCGAAAGAACACTCGAATCTGCTGGTCGAACGACAGGTGAATCACGGAATGTCAGCGAGTTCCAGGCCATTACAACCCCTGAATATTTCAACAGAGAGATGGTTGTTGAGGGGTGACTGAGAAACGGACGACCCCGCCTCTATTATTTATTGCGTTACCCCCGCGGCAGAGGCTAAAGTTCTCTCTCCGGCAGTCGCATAGCTCGATCTTCCATTCCCCGAGTCTTCCACCCTCCTCCGTCCGCCACCGAACCGCTGCATCATTGCACATTATTCATACCACGAAATTTGAATTATACATTCAATAGAACGCGACGCGGTGGTGCAGACGCGGCGACTATGGCCGCGACTGCGACTACGACTGCGACCATGACTGCGATCGCAACCGCGAACACCGTTCGACGCGGTACGCGCGCGACGTCGGATCGAGCGATCATCGGAAAAATGGAAATCCGCCGATCGCGGGCGAGAAATTACGACAACATCCGACTTGCAAATCGACCGCGGCTCTTCCGATTATTCGAGAAATACTTCACCGACCGTTGTCTCGTTCGATAATGACAGGGCAAACTCTTCGCGAGATTATTAATCGGAGCACGCTATTCGTTGTAACAGAAACGAACCGATCAGCGTTTACCGTGACGTCCTCTATGTCTTCATTTAGAGTCACCCTTAGATTTTTGATAACAGTAGATTGAAATTTCGTTTCGACTTTGAAGAAACAAATAACATTCATATTTAGTAGATTACGTATGAAATCTCGAATCCGACACGTCGTTGCAGCGCAATGGGTTAATTAATGAGAATCATGAATGATATATCCTTATCTTTTATTCTACACATAATCGAATGATACTGTGTAGTATCAAGTCCTGTATCTTTATTCTGACGGCAAAGGTTTGACGATTCTGACGGAGTCTGCGTATGGCCAATACTCCTGAGCGACATGCTCGCTGGAACAAAATAGAATCGCGGGGCGGAGAAAGGGAAAAAATGATCTCCACAGGTAGTTTATTGGTAGATCCAATTTCCGGATCACCAGTTTGGCGTTGTTCGCACGACAATTGAATCACGTTTTTCGCCATTCACGTGTCTACGAGATTCGTTTTACGACGGATATGAGAAGCGAATGTGGCCACCAGCGGGTGCGGGTGTTGAAGCGGTTGCAAGCAGATTCGAGCGGGTTCGAGCGGGTTCGAGCGCACGCTCGCGACCATTCGTTCTCCTCTATGAATTTTTCAACCGCCCCTTTCTCCATAAATAATCCCAGACCTGGCAGAGAGCTCGGCTTTCCGAGGTTTGCATTTGCTCTTTCTGAAAAGCTAATAAACGCCGACCCCGAGAATTGCGTATGCCTGTTGTTTATCAGTGGGGCCAATTTCCGGATCGCAGGTCGACGTCACGGGAAAGGCCACCTTTCACCATGAAATACGCACGGTCTGCTATTTATGATAACAAACGCCACGCGTTCCTGCGCCCGGCGCACGTGGCCGATACCAAATCCTGTCGCTCGGACCTATTGCAAATTTTTCGCGCTCCAAAGCGAAAATATATCGCTCGGTTTGGACAGTCTTCTGGTCCTCCGGATGACTGAGTTATTTTTCAAATTGTAACTCTTCATTCTTTCTCTACTTGCAAATTAACCCTTAGCACTCCGAACCATTCTGGACGTTGGCTACCAGCTACTCAGCGCCACTTTTCGGCAGAAACGGGCATTTACAGATCCTCGTATTATTTAGTATAGTTTTGGAACTGACTAACATGTTATAATGATATTGGACTTATATGAATTGGTTGAAATCGAGAAATTTGCAAAAAGATCAATATTTTATTTTTTATAATTTTGTTTTGTTGTTGTAATCGCTATCTATGCGAACTCTTTCTCTCGTCGCCTTGTTGCTTGGACGATATCACTATCACTGCTATCAAAACGATAGACTAACTGTAGAAGGAAACCTTCTACAGTTAGTCTTTCTAACATATCTGTATAAACGTCTATCTGGAGCTCATCTTCACTACTACTTGTGTCATGAGACTCATTCGTGTTTGAACGTTTTGCCATTGTTCTAATAAAAAATATGAATAAATACATAGGTTGAAAATTTCTAATTGTTATTACTAACTTACAAGATGATATTTACCAAAAAAACTTTTACCAAACAATTTGTTTACCAAGAGAAGAATCACTTTTCCGATTTTCTCACTCGTTAGATCTATCTATACCGCTCGACGCTTCAAACCAGACCGAGTTCAGCTTTGAAAATCTTTTCCTCCAGATTTTATGATTATAAATCTCACTATACAGTGCGTGCTATGTTCGCATACCGATCTTTCTTCTATGAACTTGCCTTATCGCTCTTTTCAAGTGGTGTTTGACGTTCTCGTCAAAACCCGCTGACATTTCTTGTATATATCTTAGTAATTTTACTATATTTTGATTTGATTTCTTGTGCCATTTCAAGAGAAAACTTCAGGGAAACAAGCATGTCTCAAAAAGTCACGCTGAAATAACTCAATTCCCCGTAATCGCTAATAAACTTGAATGTCCCACGAGAGGGGACATCCGAGTGATATGCTAGAATTACGATGTCCCCCGAGAGGGGACAGCGGAGTGCAAAGGGTTAAGTGTGGAACAATTAGTTGGGTTAACGTAACTGGAGCTGACGTTCTATCCCAAGTGTGCGTGACAGGGACTGCTGACTACGTTTGCAACATTGTTTTAAACGTCTTGAAGATTATTATTTTCATCTAATTATCGCATGTGAAGGGCTATGTTTTCAAACTCGCAGACATATATCGAGAATAAAATTAAAATGGACAGTCGATCGTTGCGCTAAATGGGGTTGTAACAGTTGAAAGATAGCTTCGTTCAATTTTTCAGCACCCACAGGTCGACGCGATTTATTTGCGTTATCGCCCGTAACGGGGTCGTCGTGTCACGACGATGATCAGAAATATATTTAGATCGTTCGATTAAAGGAGCTCCAAGTCTGGATAGCATCGGTCGCAGGATGAACGGCAGATTCGAATCGCTAAATACCGAGCGACAAGCGATTCCGACAGTGTAACGCGAGAGGAACGCTCAAACGTTGGGCAGTGGATTTAATTTCGGAATAAAAGCCGTACTTTCGTGCTAACTCGTCGAAAATTTCGTTCCGCGGCGGATATGAGAACCAGGCTCGCGCGCGCGCGCGCGCGAGCGAGCGTTTTGTAGCGGAGCTGCGGCATGTTCCAAACACGGCTCGGCCGGCTCTTTAATTTCGGTTCCTCTCGACCGCTCGCGGTCTTGAACCTACAAATCTCTATTTTCTGTCAGCCGAGACGGAACGAATTTAAACTCGCGGAATGCTCTGGTGTGGCGAGGACGCGGAAAAGTCATCGCGCCGCGTTAACTCTCCTTATCAAAATGCACGACGCGGTGGAACCCGACTTTCTAAAGCGTTCACGAGCGACGCCGTCCCCTCCCCGGTGCTCCACGCTCCTGGAAAAATGAGAATACTTCAAATTAATGCGGAGCCAGGACCACCACCGCCATCGCCACCCCCCAACCCCCCTCCTCCCCTACCGGCTCCCGTTACTATGTCTCCATGGACTGCTAAACAGTGGCCAGATTAACGTTTCCATGCCGCGGCTGAAACCTTTACAGTCTCTATTATTTTAACCGACAAGCAATTACGGTAAGCGGAATTTTTAGCATGTCCACGACACGACTTTATTTTTGCGACTGCATTGTGTCTTCTGTCGCAATGCCGGTCGCCGGCAACCATTATTCGCGAGAACAATGCGAATTTTCGCTTGATACACGTCCCTCGAATTGGCCGGTTTGCTCTCGTTTAAAGGCTTCCAAGTTTCATGCTGTTATTACCGTTCACTAATCACCGCACTATACGGCGTTTACATGAGCGTCCGGGACAAAAATCATAACTCGTAAGCTAATCGTTGTGAACTAACATGCTATTTGATCCTCTGAGTATGTACTCGCTCGGCGAACTCGCTTGAGATTAATCTTCTGTTCAATTTTCTGAACATTCTATTGCTAAATATGATTATTTAGACATTTGAACGCATTATATATGTTACAGTGAAACACCGAAATCTGGAGAATGTCGACTTTCACCGGTGAATGTCAACATTCACATAGTCGCTTGGTGTATGTCCGAAATATTTGCTAAATACCCTTATTTCTGACTTACACCGGTAAATGTTGACATTCACCATGCACTAATGGTGAATGTTGAACATGTTGGAGATTTATATTTTCTTCTCCCTAATTCAATCGCTATAAAACGCCACAAGGGTGACGTAACTTTTTCGCCTCTCTTTCTGAAAGGAATGACCAAGAATTTAAAATACACGGTACATTCTACATGAGAAAAGAAAATAATAGTAATAAAAAAATTACTTACTTATGCGATTCAAATCTTATTTATTGCAACAACTTAAACTATTATGACACTTTGAATTGCACAAGAGTCCCTTGCTTTTACAACTGCATTTATTTGTGGAACACTTCCTTTTGCAATGACAGGTTTTGGACCTCCACCAGAGCATATCTGTGATTGTCGACACACACCGGAGAGGATCCGAATGTACAACAATGTAATGAAATATTCGATCTTTCACCGAAGTATTTGGTATCTGTTGACATTCACCGGTGAAAGTCGACATTCTCCAATTTCGGTCATTTACGGTAACGTATACATACAGTGACTCTTATTAACCCGAGAAAGATAACCTACGTCGCAGAGGCGCCTGCGAAGACTGTTGATTTTTGTTAATTTTTCATAGAGGTCTAGTGATTTAAGTTTAAAATTACTTAAAATATAAAAAAATATAAAATAAATGCATTTTATTTTTACAATAATGCCAAACCTTTAAAATGACTAGATTAACTTAAATAAATATCCATTGTTAGTATAAAATTGACGCCTTAGAAAAGCATGCGCCTCTGAAGCGTATGGTTATCTTTTACGTACGTTGTCATATGGTTATCTTTCTAGGGTTAATATTCGGACATCATACTATTCAAAAAATTGTCGCTGGTTTCGATTGTTTATCATAGTAACAGTCATTGCAGTTTGTAATAACGTACATTTTATTTATTCATTGCACATACTTCTCTTAATACCGAACAATTTATTGTGCAAAAAAAAGACAAATTAAATTCGCTATTACAAACTACAATAAATGCTCTATTATATCGTGAAACAATGACTCCAGATTTACTATTACAAACAATCGAAACCAACAACAATTTGTTGAACAGCACGATGTCCGAATATTAATAAGAGTCACTGTAGTCTCGAATAGCTCTGAAGCAGCGACTTTTTTGCATTTTATCCATTGACGGCCGCATTGTTAGCTGCGTCGATGTACTTCGTTAATTCCCAACGAATCGTAGTGAACAACAATGCGGTGCAAACGGATTGCATAATAGCTAATGTTTGTAAAAAAAAGCTGAATGAGACCGGTATCGCGGTTCGAATCAGCATCGATGTTCTCTTCGAATTTTTCTTTTGTGTTCCCCGCGCGGCATTTGCTCGCTCGTAAACCCATAATTGCGCACAAACATCGACATTCTGAATTAATATACGTTTTAACGTTGAAATTAATTTCGTATTGATTCCGCAGCAGCTCGAAAGAATAATCCAGCGAATGCCCCTGGTTGCATCGTTGAAATCCGTTCACGTACAACGTGCAACGCGGTCGCGCACCACCACTAAACTGTTATTCCAGCCGCTTATAAATCATCAATTTTATTTACAGCGATATTTCATCTATCCGCAATTCAGTTTTGCGTACGGATATGCGGAGGACGGCAGACGGAGAGGAAGGGAGCCAACGAGACAGAAAAATAAAAAGACAGAAAGGGAGAAAGAAAGAGGGAGAGAGAGAGAGAGAGAGAGAGAGGGAGAGAGAGAGAGAGGGAGAGAGAGAGAGAGGGAGAGAAGAGGAGAGGGTAGAAGAGAGGTCGGTGGTGTGGTGAATTTGTTTCAGGATCGCAGCGCATTAAATGTTCTTCCAGCGTCGGAGAAAAAGAATTAAGCATTCTGCTTGAAGAACGAGGGTTGTTGCGGACTGAGGTCGCTCGCGATTTGAATTCAAATGAAAATTTTTGTTCGCGGTCTTCCGTAAAAGTAGATTCATCCCCCGGTGCGCGAATCCGGGCTCGGTGCGATCGGGAGCGGCGCGAAATGGAGGAATGAAAAATCGTGTAGGAATAAACATCGAAACGCTCTCAAGAAATCGAGTTTATCGAGGCCGATGCGACTGCGCTCTCGCATTCCGACTGGTCGGCAAAGCCCATCGGAATTGCTTGAAAGCTTCGTCGCTAATATAAGCTCAGCAGCTTTGGGAGATTTTACAACGACCACGGAGACGGGACCAACTACCGGCTGATAATTTATGGCGAAACAGGCCAGAGGGAATGGTCGCGCGTACGCTCGACGCCTTGCTCTGCTTTCAGAACATTCGTTTGTCGATTGCATTTCTAACGTTCCGGACGTCGATGTCGAGAGTCAACAAATTAACATCCGTCACCCACTCTATATTATGTAAAAAACAGGGTTTCGATGAAATTGTTAGAATTTTGAATTGGTTCCGATGTAACGGTTATTTTTGTACTTTTAACTTTCCTCTTCCGAAAAACCAGTTGTCAATCCATTGAAACTTTTATCACAATATTTGTGCATAAACAGGAAATTTTTAGTTTTTTGGAAATAGAAGGAAATTCTAGTTGGACAGCGACAGTCATTCTGCTTTGAAAAAGTAAAACTTGACCGTTTAATATCGAATATAGTTGAGTCTTGAACGGAGATTTATGTTCCTTCTACACAAGTCAGTGTGAAACGAGGATGATCGTAGGTCCCAGTATTAATGAAAATACTTTGAATTACTATTTACTTATGTACATACATAATATTGGGTTGGCAACTAAGTAATTGCCGATTTCAGTTATAGATGTCTCTCACTCCCATTTTTATGATATCCGTAAATGTTATATTATAAAATTATTATTATTATTATTATGTTATTTTTTTATTATCCGTGAATGTTAGCAACTGGACAAATTGAATGCAGCGGTCAAGGAAAAGCGACCAGAATTGGTCAATCGTAAAGGTGTCATTTTCCAGCAGGACAATGCTAGGCCGCACACGTCTTTGTCCACTCGGCAAAAATTCATGGATATTGGTTGGGAATTGATGTTACACCCACCATATAGCCCTGATCTCGCGCCATCGGATCACCACTTATTTCGATTCCTGGACAACTCCCATCGTGGTAAAACTTTTAATCATGATGACCCTGTAAAATCTCACTTAACTCAGTTTTTGGCCGAAAAGGATCAGACTTTCTACGAGCGTGGAATTTTCAAGTTGTCAGAGAGATGGCAAAAGGTCATCGAACAAAATGGAAAATACATTACAGATTAAACTTCATTCCAAGTAAAAAAAATTTTGTATTTCATTGAACAAATCGGCAATTACTTAGTTGCTAACCCAATAGTTTCTTATTTTGTCCACAATTTTCCTTACAATGTAAACGCACAATAAAATAAGTTTAAAACTTGCATAAACTTTTATATTTTACTTTTTGTATTTAGTTAATAAACAGATATTTTAAACTTTGATGTTTTACATGAAAATATCTGTTAGGAAATAAATGTTCCCTCAGAGAGAGAGAGAATATTTGGATCAAAAAAAACCAAATATGAAATAACTGCTAAAATTGAACTTTCATAACAGAATTAAAATGTTCCTATGAAAGTTAACTTAAAACAGAGAAAGAAATAATTCAGCGGTCAAAAGTTTACAGTTAAATACAAGCCCTGGTTTTTACCAGGTAAAAACCAGGGCTTGAATCTCAAAAGGCTCTTACCCAAAAGTTTCACGGTGCATGCATCGAAATAAATTTTCTACGTAAGCAGACACCATTTTATTTACAGCAGCTGTTCCTGTCAGTCGATGTCGAGCGTGTTCTGCGATTTTAAAAATGGGGAAACCGGTCGAGCAACGAGTTTCTCTTAATTTCTGCATTTCTTCTCGTACAAATTTCGATCGGTAAATAAATTCTTTCTGTTTTATTTACAAGTTCCAGGTAGTTTTGTACGCAACATAAATTATCAGCGGTACATGTCCCGCGAAATTTCGTTCGAAAGATATATCCTGTTTAAAAAGCTGGCCACCCGCGCTAACAATCGAAAAAACCGATCGGTGCAGAAATTACAACGTCGAGCGTTCCCGTGGACCAACCGGCAAAAGTAGATTGCGCATTTCATGCATTTCAAAGGGACATTTCAACTCGATCAAACTTCGAGCAAAGTAAATTACTTCGCCGTCATTCAATATTCCGTGCTTCGCGAATTAATTTACAAAAATGCAAATTCGTTGTCTTCCCACCCTCGAGTGACATTTTGAAATGACGTAATCCCGCAGGGTTACGAGTACCCGTATTTTTCAAAAGCGATACTTCGTTTTCCATTCTCTGCCGGGATCCACGTAAATCAGGGGATAACGTTTCCATTCTGTACAGATTCCAGCCCACAATAAGGGATAATGAGGATCGTTGCGGATACTACATCACTGCTTACGACACGCCCTTTGTTGAACAAACAATGGCTATCGCGCAACGTAACAGGTATCAAAGAATACGCTTTATCAATGGTGCGTTGTAAAAAATTCTTTTATGCATTTCTACGATTTTCTTTCTACCAGGTCGACCCTTTAATGGAAATTTGTTACGCAAGCCGCGATTCTTTGCCTGTCAGTACCAAGAAGAGTAAAAATTTACCATTCGGTACTTGTTATTCGCGCGGCGGCAGAACCTTGCGACGCGACGCGACGCGACGCGACGCGACCCAACGAATAATCGTCGCTCCTATGCGACAATGATGTACGAGAATACATCCTGCTGGCAAGACGGGCGTCGTTCTTTGTTCGAATAAAAATATGAAATTTTAAGCGCATCTCTGAAGTAACGAGAACCATTTATCCGGTTCTGTTTGATTCGCGGACCGTAGACGCGGTCCATTTATGATGGCAGCTGGGGGTCCATTTACGTAGGCAATGGCTCAACAATATTTCTAATAGGACGTCTCCGAGGAAATGGCGCGTTCGTAAACGGCTCGCTCTCGTTCCGAGCGAAATAATGGCGTAAACGGCACGTAACGATCGCGATCGAGGTCCGTTAATCGGTCGCGATAAATTCTGTTAAGGGGCACGACGAGAGCCAAACGAGATTGAAACTCGGTCGAGCAGGAGCCAGGTGATCGGTTCTTGCGAGAAGTCCCCGTTCGACTCGCGACGTTCGAGTCAAAATAACTTTACGAGCGTGCGAGACGTAAAGCCATCAAAGCGGAACGAGACACAGCCGGCCAAGATTGCTTCCCTCTTGCCTCGTCGGGGAGGATTCGAAGGTTCGTCGCCGCGACACGGCTGCCATGAATTACCTTTCATAAAGCGGACCGTCTCCCCTTTGTTTTTCTCTAACTTTTGGTTATTCATCCCGCGGGGAGACGGAGCTGCTTCCCCGCGACACGCCGCCGCCAATGGCAGAGGGCCCACGGCTCAACGTTTCCAGCAGAATGCGAGGAGAGCGAGACGAGACCGTGAGGAGGCCGAGAGGGGAATACGGAGAAAGCAGAAACAGTTTCCCAGGTTTTTTCTTTAAACGCCGCCGGTCGAGATTGAGCCTTTAATGCGTCACGCCTGGGACGAATTGCCTCTTATAAAGAGGCGTTCTCCTCCGGCACTTGCTCTTCCTTCTTGATTAATCATCCCACCGGAAGAACCCTGCTCTCCTTATTGCGAGGATTGTTTCAACCGGAACCGGGGACGGCTGAAACGTGTTTCCACGATAAAACGTATCCTAATGCTTTCAATCTTTCATCTGCAGCTACCAGGTATGGTAGCTGCCTTTTTTTTACGGGGACGTTTTTATCTGCTCCGACGCTGCAACGTTTCGTTGCTCGCGCAATCCGTTTGCAGTTATGCTCTTCTTCGTCGTAACTCGATCTACGCATTGCGGATGCTCGCGCGAAATGATGACATTTAATTGAAAGGTCCAAACAACATTGAACATTGAGGAAAAGTTTACAAAATAAGAGCATATTATTTAATCAAATTTAAATTGGAAAGTTGCGTGTGTGCGACGTCAATTACTTTTATAAAAATTAATTTTCAAGTCTGAGCAAATAATTCCAACACTGGCATACGGGTGACGAGGCAGTCGAAGTGTTGAGGGAGATGTCTAATAAAAATTACCGTTTGAAAAATCATTGCAGAGGAAACCCGATACGAACGTGTTCGAGCAAGAAACGCCGGTAAAATAGTACCCACACTCGGTCCGGTGTCGACTAAATTCAAGTTTGATAAACTTTTTTCAAAAGCTCGTCCGCATTTCCCGTTTTATTTGATTCGAATTCTTATCGGCGCTATATACAGCTCGTGCACACAACGATCGCGCACGTGTTCCACGCGCGCACCGGATTTTCCACCGGTTGAACGAGATATTGTCTGATCTATCGTAACCATTTGCCAGAAAATTATTAATCAGACGTTATTGTACGGTATTGATGTACTCGGCCCGATGGCGCGTTTATCGGATTCTGCGTTGATCGTGTCGCCGCGAAAAATGAGGGGAGGGAGAAAAAAAGAGCGGCCATTATTTACCGACAAGCGCAAATATATGAGGCGCGCTCGGGCTGATCGAACGGCGGGGAGTGTGAATATCGAGCGAAACATTTAATTCTCGCAAATATTTTATTACCCGCGCGCGCGTTTGAAAAAATTCCGAAGCTGTTACGAGACGCGCAAGCCAGTTGCGTTCGAAACATTCCAATTAATCGTTATTGTTTGTTGCCGAGTCGAGTGCTCGCTTTATCAAAACTGTAAGCAGAATCGGACGATCGGACTTTGCAGGCTCTTGGTTGCGCATGTGGCAGGAACAATGCCGCGATGCGCGCGCGAGAGCCGAGCCACATGTGGCGGCGCTCAACTTTTCCTCGGCTCTACTCTTCTATTTTCGGAAAAGAACTCAGGGTTTCCTCTAATTTCGCGCGACAAGTTCTAACTGCACAGAGATTCGAAAGACATTATTTCCGCGCGCAGGTTCGCGCCGCCCCGGCGAATATTCTAGGAGGGGGGGAGAGGCGCGAGGTGAAATAAAATCGGAGCGGAACCATCGAGAATTCCGGGAAAACAAGTTCCGCGTAGCGCCCAGAGCTCTCCCCACGCAGACGCGCGCTAATTTGTTTTGGTAGAACGAACTATTAATTCTTAATTAAGCCGGCGCAGAACTCCCGCCCTTTTGGCAGCTCGTACCGGTTGGCTTCATCTCATTGAGGGGCCTCGTGATATATCGAAACTTGGCCGAGCTTCAACTACAAATGATTGGGAGGAGGATGAGGAGGTGGACGAGCGAACAGCGTTATAATAGCAATGGTTGCGTCCTCTCGACCCATTTTGGATCGAAACGCGGCTGTGCGACGGAGATGACACGCCGGGACCATTTTGTGGACGATGAAAAAGCCCAATGAAATGATAAAAAAAGAGCCGCGCAACTCCCGGGACAAGATATATCTACAGTCGCTCGCAAAAGTCTGCGCTCGCTCGTCTTTCGTGCGACCGAATACAGAAACGCCAAAGAGATCGTTAAAAAGATGAAATGCTTTGAAATCGTTTCAGATTTCGTACGCGAGCACTAAAATAAACAAACAAAAAGTTCGCTTTCCGCATGTTCAAATAAATATAGTTGTTCGGCTCAATATATAATAAAAACAATTATGAACATTTTAATGTGCTCTTCTAGCTGCATGTCGCCTATTTATTCGCGCGTTCTGGAATTCGTTGAATTTGAAACTGACAAGTTGATCAGCGTTCATGAAACGCGTGAAAGTTTCCGTCATATTTTTCAAACTTGCGAAATTCAGCTGCGTGTGGACTTTTACGTCCGACTGTATACAATCGGTGGCGGGTGTACATGGACACGATGGACAGAAATCGAACAGTCCCGGGAAAAAATCGGGGTCGTCGTATGTACGACTCTATGTACGCCTCTCGAGGAACGTTTGTATTTCGTATTTTACGACGATGAATCCCGAAAACGCTAAAATGCTCATTCTCTACGCGCCTCGAACGTGTTGTTTCCTGCCCCGAAGAATTTGATATTTTTCATCGAGGCGGCGCGACGCGGGGGGTGGTATGAAGCGGCATGAAACGACACGAAGCGGCACGAAGCGGCATGAAGCGGCGCGAAGCGACATGGAGCGGTATGAGGCGGAGAGTGTAAATCCATCGAAACGCATTAACGTTACACGCGGCCGTTCATGTTTGGTTATAATTGAATATCCGCGGAAGGACGCGCCGCGCAGAATTCGATTTAATTCCGTCATCGAACGAGTCAAAGACACGGATTACTCGTTGTCAGCGGAAAATAACGAAACGGGATGGAAAATGCGTTCCAGAGAGAGAGAGAGAGAGAGAGAGAGAGAGAGAGAGAGAAAGTCGACTTCGGTCTAGCTATTCGGTGCTGGAGCTATTATTCGAGTAATTTCGAAGAGACGGTCGAAGCAAAAGAAAAAGAAGAACGGATTCACGATCGGAAAATAGTGATCGATCAACCAAGGACCGAAACAGTGGAAGATGTTCTAGATTCGAACACACTATATTTGAACATACAGATCCCGTGATCGGATATGAAGTAAGCCGGGCTCTCGAGTCCGCTTTTACGAGCGAGGCTGTCGCTCACCGTGACAGACCAACTGATCTACAGATTGACTTTTCCTATTTATACCCTCCTAATTGCGTACACCGGCGTCAGGGTTAGCCAACTTGGAAAGATTCTATCTCGCTATGAACTAAAGCTCCATGCTCTATTTTTTTCTCGTCGCGAGCGCGCAAGCTTGCGAATGCGCTACGGCTGAACTTTGGATATCTACACTTTACGAATAAGCTAATGTTTAGTTGCGAACATCCTCGTGGTCGAGCTTATTATCGAAACTATGGACTGCAGTTTCAGTTACTGTTAACGCGTGTGCCAACACTCGTTCGTTTGCGTAAAATTGTTTTTGAACTAATAACGAACACAACCATTTACAATCCGCAGAATCTGCTTCGCTCCGTCGAGGGAAACGATGAAAACGCATCTCGCTTTCGAGATCAAAATTAACGAGTTGCATCTGCTCGTCCCTCGATTCCCGTTCAAACGTTCGAGAGCAACTAAATAGGAGCTTCAATTCGGTTAATAAAAATACGTCCGGCGTTGCGTCAGCATTAGAAGTTCGATTTCGTTTTCCATCGGATTTTTCGAGCATTCCCTCGGCGGGTAAATATAAAAACGTGTCAGTTCCCGTTGCCTCAGCGGAATCTAGTATCGACGGTGGCTACGACACCCGTCCGCGTTTATTCGTTTTGCTTACGCGGAAGCAGAATAGGATCACGTTCGGTATTACGTATCGATAGCATCGAGACAGCGAATATTTTCCAATCAAAGGAACGAACCGGTAAAGTTTTTCTCTCGGCCCTGTTTGGCCGCGACGCGCGCGAACGTAATAAGGTCGCGGAACAATCGTACGGCTCCGCTTTCTTATCTACGGACAACTCGATCATTATCGCAAGTATTTTGCGCGCGATAACGAAACGCTCGCGTCGATGAAACGCGACAACGCTAGTCGCGTCGCGGTAAATTCGATTCACGCGGATCTGTGGGCCGATAAAATACCGAACACTGCACGGCTATGTGGCGGCGCGATGATCGCTAAATACATTATCGCGACATTAATTTCCCGGTGGACAGCCTCCGGATCGGTGGACAGCCTCCGGCCGAGGTTCTTGATTTTCGTCCAACGGAATCGGCCCCCGATATTACGTGGCCCGCGAAAAATCAGCTTATAAACCGCGGACATCCCCGCTATTTTCGTCCCCGGGTCTCGTGACTCACTCGAAACACGAGACACGCGCTGTTCCTTTCGAGCTTTCTCCCTTTCTCGCTTCCACTCTCCCTTTCTCACTCCTCGCTCCGCGGCGTATGTTTAGATTCCGGAATTTGCGTGTCATCCCTACCACCCACGCGCGAACCTTAGTCCCGCTGTCTCCCGGAAAGTGTCGAATTACCCGTTTCCCAGAGTTCCCGCGCGAAAACGTGATCGCGTTTCCAGGTTTTTCGCCGGGAACGCGTCCAGTTTCCTATTTCAACGACCTCCGATGGCACGGGGCAAACGAGAATAATTTCGGGAACTCTTTTTTTGCAAATACTTCGGGCCTCGCAAGCTTTAAATGGAAACACGCGATCTCGAGAGCACGGTCGACCCGCTCGGCGACACGCGTAAACATTCCCAGGCCGTCTACAACTCGCAATCCCTGATGCAAGCAGACCCTGTAACCTATAAAACCTGGATCCAGTTGACACCAGTGTCCTGACCCGAGCCGTATACATCCTACCCCGTTGGTCGACGCATTTCTATGCACGTACAAGTGTGCGCGTTCGGGTTATTCGTCCACAAACCCACACACAGCTCTCGCTCTCTCTCGAGAATCCGAACCCCTATTTTCGAGTCGGCTCAGTTTATTCGCCGCATCCGATTCGGCCGGTCGCTCCAACGTTTCAAAGACAACCCGCCGTGATCCGTTCTGGAACTGGGCCACGTCGATGGACGATATTTTCGCTATACCTACCCGAGAACTCGAACAAAACGCGGCCGAACGACACGGGCCGATTAAAACTGCAATTTATCAACAAAGGGTTTACTTATTGTTACGATCGCGATTGTGTTTCTCAAAGGTTTCTATCTGCTTGGACGCGACGTATCTCGGATATTTGCGACACTGAACTCGGATTTCCGCCGGCCCTTGGATTAATATGACGCGTCGATGACAAGCGGACCGAGTCCTAGACTCCAGTGTCTAATTTCTTGCGACACACTAAACTTTTTTCATAGTTTTTTTACCTCGTTCAGAACCTCTTCTATCGTTTCGGTTCATTACTTATCTTAACATTTTAACGATCTTACTCCTAGTCTTAAGCCCTGGCCCTTCGTTCAAATCTATTAATTCTTTTAATAAATTCCACTTGTTTATCTCATTTGTAACAAAGTTACAAGTTTGTTCCCCGTTGAATTCACCAAATAAACAAATAAAACATATAAATATAGATCGATCGTAGTATTCCGCGGGGACCGATGATACGAAACTGATTAGGAACAAGCTCGATTCGTATGCGCGTTGCATTCGATACGGCAGGAGGTGTCCGACAGACAACTCGCCGATCTGGGTTACACTAACGAATTTTTAATTGTGGCCGCGAGCAGAGCCAGGGTGCTGTTATCCATGCCCGTTTCGCGAAACTCCTCGAGCGTGTTTCGTTCAATCCCCCGCCTCTTCCTTCTGCCTCCCGGACTTCCCGCTCTCCGCTTCCCTTTCCCATCCTACCACCTCCCATCACCCACTTTAAGATACGTTCGCGGTATGAATCGCAAAACGGTTCCAGACTGAAATTCCGTTGTAACGAGTCTTTCAATAAAGCGAGAGTGCTTTATCCCTTAAAACTTTTAACGACCCTGCGAACGTAAACTTTGCTTAGATTTAACTTTTACCAAACTCGAACCGCCGCCACCAACCCCCGTCGACCGCCTCTCTTTCCGCTCCCTAACTGTTCGGTTTTTCTTCTCCTTCTCTTTCATCTTTCCTCTTTTCCTCCTCCTCTCTCTCTCTCTCTCTCTCTCTCTCTCTCTCTCTCTCTCTTTCTATCGTACTCTCTCTCTTTATCTCTTTCTCACTCGCAGCCAACCGTAAGACAATCACTGTGCGTAGCGGTTCGTTGATTCCACGTTTATTTCTGATTCGCATTTAGCAAGCACTTCGAAGTTTACTGGTAAATTTCTGCACGTCCGGGGAAACTTGAAATCGTACCTAATTTATTGAATCGACTATGAAATTCAGAGTGGTTGCTCCCCTTCTGCTTGTTAGCGGGAACGGTCCGAATGTTTGATTGCCATTTAACTATTGTTTGCGCCGGACATTCGCTGGGCTCATTGGCATTTTCTTTCGCGCAGATATTCGATTATTCGTCGCTCTTCTCGTTATTCTCGGAACTTTCGTACGGATTGGACACTTCGTCCTACTTGGCTTAACACGTTGACTGCCACGCGTATTTACAACAAATCTCCTACAGGCCATCCGTGGCACTATAGGAAGCGTGCGCTGTTAATTCATATCTGTTTCTGTTCCTGCATGAACAGTTGGAATCTTTTCCGAGTACCGAATGGTATAACTTAAAATCTCTGCCCTTATTTTTTTCCAATAATGAAAAGAGATCGGATTGCCCGGAAGGAGAAGCATAATTAAGATTACATCGTCAGATTCTGATTTGGATACTGATAAATATAATCTTAGTGATAATGAATGTTATGAAGATACTATTGACGAGATTTTACGAGAGAATTGGTCATGGAAGAAGAAAGAAATGTTGATGATACTGAGGAAGCTACAGTTCGAATAAAAGATACGAAATGGACCGATCAGAGGCACGAGCATATCTGAAAAAACAAACAACTTTTTGTCCAAGCTGTCCTGATCAACCTCAACTTTGCAGAGAATGTTTTAATGTTATACACTGCGAATAATTTTTTTAATAAATCATTTTTATAAGAATTCAATAGTTTCATTACCTCCTGTAGAATATTTGTCGAAATATTTTCGGAAATCCTTTGTAAGTAGTCAAATCAGCGTCACCCGAATTACGGGTGACGTGGCCCGATGAGAACTTTTGCTGTCACCCGAATACGGGTGACGCGGCAGTCAGCGTGTTAATTAAATCTATAATTTTCCAACTCAGAATACCGCCCGGACATCAGGTCCCCGTATCAAGACTATCCAATTTTTACAATTATGTGCTTTCCATATGGATTGTCCAATGGAATTCGATGACGATAATCGTTATTCGAATATCCATTCGACACTGCAAACTATTTCAAATCAAGAGAGTCATATCACATTAAATATATTGCTATAATAACAGTTTAAATAGAATTTTTAGAAACACGTTAATACTAAACTTACCGAGCAGTAATGGTGACTGGTGTGAATTGACTCGCAAGAGTGAAAAGATAGAATTCATTTAGATTTTATAAAGTTTCAACTGTAACATTTGCTCCAATAATGTAACTTGCTCCACAGTCATTTTGACTGTGGTAGGTTTAGTGTTAACATTGTCAGCAGCGTGTTTTAAGCGTGAAACGCACATCGTCTTGTCGATTCTTACAGTTAATCTGTAATCTTTTTGTACATTTTTCAACAGAATTCTTCTTCCAGTAAACGAATAATAATAAAAAATTTTGACGAATCGCTAAATCTCTGGCGTGTTTCCCAAGCCGATAAACGGATGTGATTTCCACGGAAAGTAATTTGCTTCGTAGTTGGTGTGCAAGATAGACAACTGCAACTGCGACCCATAACTACCTTGACGTCCGCGCAGGCCAAAGCCAAAGTGTTTCCGCTCGAAACGTTTCCGAACCACGAGGAAAGAGGATTTGCCCGGCCAGTAGGGTTTTCCACTGCCGTTTTAAACAAAGAGTTGGCCCCGGCGAGAGTCTCCGGAAAGAAGGTTACGTACGCGTGAATGCCCCGACAATGAGTGTATTTACCCTGGGCTGTGCATACCGGACTGGTTTGTCCGGCCGGTGGCATTGTTGTTCGCGAATTCCGGAATCGGTCTCTGTCGATCGTCGAATTCGATTTGACACGTTATTCGGCGATTATTTTAAAAATGCTGAAACGTCGACCGTGATCGTCGCATCGTTGGACATTCTCCATTAACGCCGATGCAGCCTCGACCTCTTTAAAGCAGCCGACATCGTGCTTTTTATTAGTTACAGCAACAACGTTCCAGTGTCGGATCAATTAGCTCTTCATTTAAAATTTACATGTTTCGTAGATGCGGCACTGCGAACGTGTTAATGTATTTTCGCCGAGGATATTTCAGTTATTTCAACGAAACAGCTATAAACATCAACGAGTCGATACCGCACTTAGACAGCGTAGTTAGCGAAACGTAGACCGTCATTTTCTCGTTAGCTCGATCGACATCTGCAATCGAGTTAGCCGTCCGTATATCGGCAGCCATTGTTACCCGGCTATTTTCGACGGGAATACAGCGCAACCGGCGAAACGGACCCTAACACCGGCGCCGAGCCATTGTTTTAAACATTTTTTGCTGGCTTTTTCGCCGAACCGCCGGTTATCCCGATAGATAAAGCACCGGCTACGAACTGGATGAGCGAGATAAAGCTAATGATTTACGCACAACAAACCAAATCGACCGACCTTCCCTCTATTTTCCCGAACGGATGCAGCTACTCCGCTCGAGAATGAAATTTATCAAGCTGCGAATATTAACCCTAGAAAGATAACCATATGACAACGTACGTAAAAGATAACCATACGCTTCAGAGGCGCATGTTTTCTAAGGCGTCAATTTTATACTAACAATGGATATTTATTTAAGTTAATCTAGTCATTTTAAAGGTTTGGCATTATTGTAAAAATAAAATGCATTTATATTATATTTTTTTATATTTTAAGTAATTTTAAACTTAAATCACTAGACCTCTATGAAAAATTAACAAAAATCAACAGTCTTCGCAGGCGCCTCTGCGACGTAGGTTATCTTTCTCGGGTTAAGAGACTCTTTCGGTATCTCATCGATTTTTACAATTAGTGTTTATAATTCTGTTATGAAAATTCGCCCGTATCCTGTCTAAAGATGATTTATCTATGCTTTCGTATCAATTTATACTATTGGGTTGGCAACGAAGTAATTGCCGATTTCAGTTATAGATGTCTCTCACTCCCATTTTTATGATATCCGTAAATGTTATATTATAAAATTATTATTATTATTATTACGTTATTTTTTATTATCCGTGAATGTTAGCAACTGGACAAATTGAATGCAGCGGTCAAGGAAAAGCGACCAGAATTGGTCAATCGTAAAGGTGTCATTTTCCAGCAGGACAATGCTAGGCCGCACACGTCTTTGTCCACTCGGCAAAAATTGATGGATATTGGTTGGGAATTGATGTTACACCCACCATATAGCCCTGATTTCGCGTCATCGGATTACCATTTATTTCGATCCCTGGACAACTCCTTTCGTGGTAAAACTTTTAACGATGATGACGCTGTAAAATCTCACTTAACTCAGTTTTTGGCCGAAAAGGATCAGACTTTCTACGAGCGTGGAATTTTCAAGTTGTCAGAGAGACGGCAAAAGGTCATCGAACAAAATGGAAAATACATTACAGATTAAACTTCGTTCCAAGTAAAAAAATTTTTTATTTCATTGAACAAATCGGCAGTTACTTAGTTGCCAACCCAATACAACACCTCAAGTATGTATACCCTATACACTGTACCATGTACTCAACATTACATGACCTCACGCTACAAACTAGAGAATGCGTGCACCAGCAATTTCTGAGATTAAGTTCACGTAAACTTAATTGCCCGTTTAATCACGATAAAGAGTGATACAATCTCGCCTCAATTTGCCATCTCTTAGGTATCGTAGACTTATATACGAACTATTGTTTGCGTTCAAGGCGTGAAACGAGTGCTTTTCTAATCCAGTCATCTTGTTCCATTTCAGCTTGAATACTGGATTGTCCCAACGCGTCATTCTCTGTTAACACTTTATTTACCGGAAGCCTGTCAACAGGATTTTCAATGAGTGAACTGTTGGCCTGTTAGTTCTGTGGTTAACTAAGATAATATTCTTTTAAATAATAATTCTGCATAATTTTTGTACAATGTATAATTATCGTATAATGTTTGTGACATTTCTAATATTTTTGGTGCACCAAACGGTCTAGAACCCATATATGTAAATGCTGAATGCGAAAATTTAAAATCGATGATAAAATTGGCTAGAGTAATAAAATAACATCGCAGTTTGTTTTTACATCGTTCTCGTTCTAGAGAAGCTGAACTAACAATACGGAACAAAATTTTTCTCTACAAAGTTTCGATTTCGAGGGTGACAAACTGTTAAGTTTGGCGCGCTGTATCTACCGATGCATGCCCGATGAATCCTAAAGTTCGATGTTCCCGAAAACATTCCCCGATGTACATGGAATCGTGGAAGCGACAAAATCCACGAAATGATAACAGTTGAAATATCGATAATTCGTCGGACAATCGAAAATTGAGCATACTTTCTGGAACCACTGCAATTCCAAACATGCCTGCTGCAATTTCGAAAGCAGAATCGGAGCAGCTATCCTGAGATTTCTCATTTGAAAGTGAAATCAACTTTGAACTCCGATTCATCGAACGTCGCGCCGGTTTCGATGCGAGCAGCGTACCAGGAGAGAAAAAAATCGGAGACAATAAGAGCGCGAAAATGACGAGGATAGAGAACGTGGCACGCTTTCGGAAGGCAAAAGGATAAACTGGGGAAGAGAAACGGTGGGAGGGAAACGCCGGCATAGAATATACGTATGTATATTTGCAGAGCAATGTCTCTGAAAGAGGAGCGCGAAACTGTTCTATTCTTCGTCGCGCTACGACGCGCTGCGTCGCATGGATTCGCTCCGCCCCGCGCAGGCCGTTTCGCGTCGGCTCCCTTTACACTCCTCGCAGAGGCTTTGTTACGTTATTTATTCGTTTAATTAACTCTCCATCCTTCCAATAAACTCTCCGACAGCGGTACCCGTTAGTTCTACAGATTTCAACACCGTCGGGACACGCGACGCTGCCATCTGGAATTAAAACTGACCGCTCCGCTATCCGGAGCGTAACAACCCTCGCTCCCGCGTTCATTAAGTCTCCTCGCGACACTTTTTAAGACATCACGTTGTCAGCCCACCCTTGCTCTCTTCTGTTCTCACGATATTATTTTCCCTTCTTAATACTGTTGTCTTGGGGACCACGAATTCCTTTGGCTCATTTCACCCTCCGTCGGCAACAGTAAACGGCAAGCTGTTTTTCAACAGTTTTAGAGTTTTGAAACAGCAAGCTGTTGCAATATTTTGAAAAGTGTGTACGTTACTGTAATTGTGCCGCATACGTTTTTGACTATCTTCATATTTTGTTTAAATACAGCACTTTTATGAAATATATAATTTTATAAAGAATATCGAAGTATGTCCTCTTTCTAAGCAGTTAGCTGTTTTGGACGGGTATACTCGTCACGAAGTAATAGCAACACTTTGTGTTATGACAAGTATACTCGTCAGAAATAGCCAACTGGTCATGTTAGGTGAAATATTCATCTTTGAATATCTTCGAAACGGAATAGTCGGGCTTCTTGGTTATTGAAATCTTGATCATCGTTTGTATATTAAAGTAGACACTTGAATAAGTATTCCAGAATTTTTTCAAACTTTCTTAAAGCCTATAACAATGAAAGAATCAAGCCCGAACTTGAAAGACAGTTGTAGAAACAAATTTTTGACTGCGATAAGCGTATATAAAGGGTTCTCTCTGTTCGTACGAAGAATAAAGAAAGACAAGTAAAATAAAATCATTGAAAGGCTATGCGATGGCATCGACAGATTTTCTGAATAACTCATTTCATTAATTTCATGCTGTGCATTTTTAATCCCATTCTGCGACAGTTTACGCTTAGACGAGTTCAACGACCTAGGGGACCATGATCTTGAAATGGCTTTAAGTTAAAACACGCTGCAGTCAAAGGATTAAGCTTAATACAAAGCATATTTCGATACATTGAAAAGCTTAAGACAAAGAATACTGTGCGTAATACAAGAATTTTCGAAGAATTTGATTTTGCTTTCGCCCGTGCACCGCACAGCATTTGTTCGAGCCCTCGGACGTCAAGAAATTTCAGTGAAGAAATTCGGGTATAAAATGCATTCTATAATTTTTTAGCAGCAGCTTTACCCAGACGCCTAATATTTCGGACCTTGGCCGTGCATTTTAAAAAAGATCTGGTAACGACGGAACGGCTCGGTGGGATTTCGGTGGGATTTCGGTGGGGACGTCCGCGTGAAAAATAGCGGAACTCGATATATCGATTCTTGTTTTTCCTCGGCGCCATTGTTTCGTTTTCGAAAGAGAAAATGCGCGAGATGCGCAACGCGTGTCTGAAGGTACGCGTCGGATTGCGCATCCGGTATAGCAAACGGACACCCTTTTTTGTCATCGAAACGATCCTGTCGTCGAATTTACCTGCCGGCTAAATTGTATTGACCGCCCGTTTCTATCCGCTGGCCGACCTGTTCCTCTAGCTGACGGCAAATCGTTGGCGCGAGCTGATGATTAACCTGAAGTAAACAACCGCCCAATAACATGCTAATGCGAGAGCTGATAGCAGGGTCAACCGAGCCGGCGGCGCGACACGGCGCAGAGCTATGAAGCTATAGCGGAAGCCGAGGGAATCAAAGATGAAATTTCATGCAGATAGTGCGGGAATTCTATGATCCATTGATCCCGACAGAAATTTCCTTGGCGGCTGCGCAGAGAGGGATGGAAAACCGGCAGGGCGAACAATTTCAATCGGAGAGTCTCGCCGGAGAATTAATTTTTAATTCCTTTGGATGTTCGCGCGCCGGAATAAATCGTGCAAAAATTTGATGAATCGACGGCGCTAATTGAGGGTTGATCGAGCGGATCGGACCGGCATCGGTTGGACAGTGTAATGGCTCGATTACTCATGATTACAGTCATGGAAACGCTACATTGTTATATAGCCGCGATAGGACGAACTGGAAAACTTTGCGAGCGATGTATCACGTACGAAATGTCGACGGTCTCGTTAATCATGATGCATTAGACAGTGGTAACGATGATTTCTCGCGTCATCGTCTGCTCGTCGAGCGTCCAGGTGTTCGGTTCGACTGACCGGATATATTTTCCCGGGGCGAATAATAATTTATGAATGGAACGAGAGAGACGGAGGGAGAGGGAGAGGAAGAGAGAGAGAGAGAGAGAAGGAGAGAGAAAGAGAGACCGAGCAATAAGGTACGCGTCTCGTTAATGGTTACATCGGAGGTGATGAGGAAACGGCGGGAAAGTGTGCTGCGAAATAATTTATAAACGGCCGGGCGGGAGGGGAAGCGGCAATTTTAAGCGAGATCGATAGCGAGCGTCGGTACGTGTTTGCAGAACGTTAGACCACGTACGTATTTCCTCTAGGTCAAGTTGTATGCGCTTCTTATCATTTATTCCTATAGTCTGCACCGTGGAATACGGTCGACTCGGCTCAGCCATATGTCTCGAACAGACATTCTTTCCCTGCGATACATACGTACACTCCTGAACGGAACACGTGGACAGCAGAGATGCGCTATACCTTTGTCCAGGAGCGTAGTTAGTCAAAGTTCGATCTTCCCATTAGCAGGTGCTCGGATCTCTGAAGAGTTTCGCTGGATTCGGTTTCGTTACATTTCAATACCGCCGCGTCGCGCGGATCGGAGAAGCATCGGGGTCTCGAAACGTTCGCCAATAATTCATCGATCGATACATCTCCCGTGTTTCTTATGATCGCCGGGGAACAGAACGAAGCAACCCCGACGATATCGATCGCTTTTCACCCGGACCCAGATGCCGAAGGCAAATTATACGGTAACTACCTCGAGCAGACACAAAGGGAGAGCAAAAATAATTACTACTTACTTATACGGGCTGATGCTGCCGATAGTGCTTCGAGGGGCAATTCGAGAGTTAATAACTCGAAGGAGACGGGACCGAGGTGGAATTTTCGACGACACTCGTCGATAACGCCGTCGCGCCGCGGGGATTAATTGTGTTTACCGTCGGCACTATTTCTGCGTGAGCAGAGCGAAACCGGGCACGGAATCGATCGATCCAAGAAAAGCTCGAGAGGATAGTCACCGGTGCTCGATTATAATCGCTACCCTTGCAACAAAGACCTTCCTAGCCGTTTGCGAAAGGGCCTCCGCACGGTAAACAACGCCCACGAACGCTCGCGCGCGAGAGACAGCGAATGAAAGAGCGAGAGAAGAACCGAGAGAGAGAGAGAGAGAGAGAGAGAGACGGAAAGAGACGGGAGCCGGCGACAAAACATGATGGACGCGAGAACTAGGTCGCTTGGGGGAACGAGAAACTTTTCCTTTCGTCTTCAACCCCGCGACACCCTTTCGTCTTGTGAGCGGAGAGAGCTGGGGCTTTAGTGTTCGTACACGACTTGCCGCGACAACGGGGAACCTCGTTCGTACTCAATTCCAAAGCTGGAACATCGGGAAATGGACGGCAACAATGCCGACGCGCGTTCTCTTTTGTCAGGAGAATTTCTCTCGCCTTTGATAGGCTGCGGTCGAGTGCCAGGAAAGCGCATGAATTCTGGCTACCTTCCCCCTTGCTAAAACGGTCAAAAGTTCTTTCTTTTTCGCTTAATAACGTCCCCGACTCGGACGGGCTTTCTAGGCCGCCGGATTTCAATGCGGCTGCCCAATAATATCATTTGCCGATTCGAGCACGAGAATCGTTCGACACTCGAGCGTCACCTTTTCCGGATCTCGCCGAGATTTTTGTTGCGGCGATCGTCTAAACGACTCGTTGCCAAATCAAACAAGATTTAAATGGAACTTGTTTCTTGCTGTAAGCAAGACTTCGTAAGCTAATTCCACAACCGCAATGCCTCGTAATCCGGAAATGGGAGGTTCCTGAGGTCATTTAAGGCAACTTTTTCCTTTGTGAAAATTTCCTCCGAGGCTTCGTTTACGAGTTATTAACGAGAAACACTGACCAATAAGAGGAGAGCTCGACTGGCGCGCGGCGGCCCAGCCAACGAGTGCACGGAGCCCAGTTTCGATCATTGGCAAGGCCGTCTCGCGCCAAATGATGTCGCCTCTGATTGGTCACTATTTTTCCTTAATAACTCGTAAACAAAGCCGTGGACTGCATTTTCCCTAAGGAAAAAGTTGCTTCAAATGGCCTCAGGAATCCCCTACTTTCGGATTGCGAGACATTTTTGGGACACCCTGTATTACGGTCGCTGGATCGAAAGGAGAATTAGGTTAAATTTTATTCGGATGACGGATAAGAGATAAAGACTAAGGAGTACAATTTTATTCGACACCATTCGATAAATAAAATTTTATTCGAATAAGAATTTACTCGTACAGAAAATAACCGATTGAAATAAAAATTGTAGAATATATTGTTTTTCCATAATTTATCGATACATGCCTTGATACATACAAAAAATCTTATTTCGATGCATGCACCGCGGGACTTCAAAATGACAAATTCCGGGTACATCTTTTCACGTAATATAGTTCAAAATCAGAAGGTTAAGTAAACTCGACGAGATTCGATGAGTCTAGCGTTCAAGTGGTTTCGTTGCACGGTGAAAAATCCGTGTCAATAGCGGAGAGTTTATTGGCGTTATTAGCCATTCGATTAAGGTTATCGACGAGTAACGGTTATGGTCGAATGGTATCGCGGCGAGGCCAAAGAGGGTGTCGAATCGAAGAAGAAAATCAATTTTTTCAGCGGCTCGGCGTGGCATCCAGCGCACACTCGGCCGGCGTGCTATATCGGCCGCTTCGCGTCGGTTTGCGTGCAATATCGATCCGTTTCTCGTTTCCGTTTAATATCATTCGCACATAGGTACACGCAGACGTAAGCATGGTAACGTAGCTAGCGCGCATCCCCGTCAGTTATTCGACTTTACGTTGTCACAATGACGATGACAATGGCGATGGCGACGGCGATGGCGATAGCGATGGCGATGGCGATGGCGATGGCACCGGGGTCGGGAGAACGCGTTACGAGTCACATTACTGCGTTCCCAAGTCGAGCATCCATCAGTGGCTCTACCTACTTCGTGGTCGCTTTATAGATCTGACAAATTGCACTACTATTCCAACGTTGCCTAGCACCATCGCGCATCGTTCCGTCCCCGTGAAATCGTATAACGCAACCGAGGCCGAGCTCAAAGGATTATCGTCGACGTATTATCGCGCATCTAGACGCCCAAATTGTTCCAACCGGCCGGCTAATCGCTCGCGGAATCGACAAAATTCATTTGACACGTTCTCCGGACCTTTCGGTGGCCGCCCGAGCATCAAATTTTCCCGGGAACGCCGTGACGCTTCGCTTGATCCTTAACGTGCTCCCTGACAGATCATCGCTGACAGATCATCGCTCACCAGATCCCTCGTGATCAAAGCATCTTTTTTAACAGAATTCATGGCTCTTCGCATCTCCTAGCGACTCGTAAATTTTACGGGACATTCGGATTATCCTAATGTATCGGGCTAGAGCCTGATATTTTGTATATCGTCACATAATTTACGACACTGTTGCGGACTTAGATTTCGACCGGATCATGGATTTACTGTCTCTTTGACGTCTTCTGGGGAGTAGCGAGTTACGTCAACACTCGTAGACGCCAGATTTGTGCTAGAATATTTATCTTTGCTGTTTCTTGGAGCATGGGCAGATTGTGAATCGTTTTATACATCATTGTAAATTGACAGCGGATTTTATGTATTTACGACAATAATGAGTAGAAGGAATATATTGGGTTGGCAACTAAGTAATTGCCGATTTCAGTTATAGATGTCTCTCACTCCCATTTTTATGATATCCGTAAATGTTATATTATAAAATTATTATTATTATTATTATGTTATTTTTTATTATCCGTGAATGTTAGCAACTGGACAAATTGAATGCAGCGGTCAAGGAAAAGCGACCAGAATTGGTCAATCGTAAAGGTGTCATTTTCCAGCAGGACAATGCTAGGCCGCACACGTCTTTGTCCACTCGGCAAAAATTGATGGATATTGGTTGGGAATTGATGTTACACCCACCATATAGCCCTGATCTCGCGCCATCGGATTACCACTTATTTCGATCCCTGGACAACTCCCATCGTGGTAAAACTTTTAACGATGATGACGCTGTAAAATCTCACTTAACTCAGTTTTTGGCCGAAAAGGATCAGACTTTCCACGAGCGTGGAATTTTCAAGTTGTCAGAGAGATGGCAAAAGGTCATCGAACAAAATGGAAAATACATTACAGATTAAACTTCGTTCCAAGGAAAAAAGAAATTTTTTATTTCATTGAACAAATTCGGCAATTACTTAGTTGCCAATCCAATATTTAATTTATCTAGATTGAAACAGATCTATCGAGAACAGTGTTCGATCGTCTCGATGACTTCAAACAATGCCATGCAAAACAATTGACGTCTAAGGACATTATTAGGTTTCACTGTTTCTTCTTATGCAAATTTGGGTCAAGGAATGATAGAAGAAAGGGACAAGGAAGAACCGATTTTATCCATCTGTCCCACGAGTGACCCTCTCACCGATGGAACCAATTAAGAACGAAATGTCTCAAGAATCGGTTGGCCGAAAAGGATCAGACTTTCTACGAGCGTGGAATTTTCAAGTTGTCAGAGAGATGGCAAAAGGTCATCGAACAAAATGGAAAATACATTACAGATTAAACTTCGTTCCAAGTAAAAAAATTTTGTATTTCATTGAACAAATCGGCAATTACTTAGTTGCCAACCCAATAGTACAGTAGTAAGATTCGAGGAATGTAAGAATGTCGACGCACTATTCGCAACTTATTAAAATGTAAGAACGATACCTTCGACAGCCCGGACCGTATTGCGTTAACGCCGCCTTATTGAAATGAATTTAGAATGCTCGATTCAACGATCGATATACCATATTTTAAACCTGGCAAATGTAGTACAGATTTACGTTGGGATCGCGATTTCGGTGATTGTACATGGTTCGATCGACCGAACCGGTTGGACCATCGTCTGTTGAAGCTCGATTGGGCCTCGACACCGTTTCACTTGAATATAATTCTTATACGAACAGTTCTCGAGCGTTTAAAGTAAAGATTTCAATCGAATAGTAACGATAAAATAATTTTCGAGCGTCGAAATCGATAGTTCTCCCTAGCAGTGCTAGCCTCGTCGGACAAGCCAGAACGCTCTGTTCGAGGAAAAGAGAATAAACGGAGGATTGCAAAGAAAGCGGACATCCTCGAATCGCAATAAAGCCGCCCCTTGGTCGTCTCTCTCTCTATATATTTCGGACCGAAATCTTCGCTTAGGAAGTAACAGTTTGGCGCATCCTCGTCCGAGACGTGACGTCTCGAACGCGCAGCTTACGGTCGCGTCAGAGCCACGAGACAGAAAGGATCGTGTCGGGACATTATTGTAGTTCCCGGTATAAGTGGAACGGGAAGGAGGAAATACGTGGAGAAAATGAGGAAAACGAGAGGAAACAGGATGGTTCATGGTTGGCGGCACATGGAACACGCGAGAACGACACAATTTGGAGCTTTGCACCGAAACCATCCGACAATACCGCGACGGTACGTGTCCCGTGAACGGCCACCAACGCGCTGTACGCCGACATCGGTGTTAGCAGGGGAAGAATTGGGAAAGAATTGGGAGAGAAGGCAGTCCGAGGTTCGTAAATAGCAGCGAGTTACGCAGCATCCGCCGCATTTGTCGGATTTGTCGGATTTCTTGGATGATACTTCTTTACGGTCGATCTCTCGCCTTTCGAGCACCGCTGCCGCGAATTCTTCGAGCCGAGCTCTGCGGAGAAACCGTGGCGAACGATTAACGCGTCCCGCTATCTATTTACAAAAGATTAAACACCAGGAGAAACCATAAATAAACGGCGAAAAGTTCGGCCACGCTCGAGTTGCTTCCCGACGGAACTGTAAATGTTTCAGGAATCGTCTTTGGGAGCTGGGGGCCGACGTATTCGAAGTTTCGCATAGTTTTCTAACGGTGCTTCTAATCCAAGAAGTTACGGGATGATCAGCGAACGGGAGTTAGGGATCGGGCCGAAGTTTCGAAAGGATAGAAAACGCGTGAAGTTGGACATTGTTAACGAGATCTTCTCCAGAGACGTCTCCGTCCTCGCGAATAGCTTCTCGAAATCTTTCGAAGAGAGCCAGCGCCGCAGGAGTCGCGCTCTGTTGCAAGTTCACGCGGATTTTAACAGCTTTCCGTATCTGCTTTTGACAGCGACAACAATGCTTGCGGGATTCCGCTCGGGCTCGAGATCGAGCCGAAGAAAGGCGCTCGGACGCTGTTGTCCAACGATCGCGGATTTCATTTTTCTCGGGATCGTGTTAACTCGCGAGTCGCTTCGCTTATGATACGCTAATCGATCACCCGGTTTATCCGCTCCACCGAGAGAGTCGTCGTGTCATCGATAAATACAGCGAGGGACAAAAGTGTTGGAACATCTTTTAAAACGTTTGAATTTTTTTTTAACATTGCAGGCACTGATTTACTTCTACAACGACAGCAATACCCCTTTTTAAATTTTACTATCACTCGAGATGACAAAAAAGAAGTAGAAAACCCTCGTTTTTTAACATTCATATTTGAATCCGGTACAAAAATTTAAAACTTGCATTTTCTATATCTCGGTTATATTTATATGCACATCGGAAAAATTTCAAAATTAATTACTCGGAATCACGGAATTACATTGTCGCTCGCTTTCCAGATATTAAAGCTTCTCGCGACACAATTATACTACCACGATTAATATCGTACAGTTCAGTCGGCGATGCGAGTAATTCAAGGAACTTTTTTTGTTACAAAACTCTAACTTTTATCGAGAGCAATATACAGTCCGGACAGCTAATTTGACATCGGGTATCGAAACTGTTATCGAACACGTAGCAGTTGAATAAGGAAAACACCGACATTTCCAAAGCGTCACGGTTACTGCGTTCGTTATCGTGCGGGGGGAATCCTCTGATAAAGTGGGTAGACAAATTTGATAATAATAGTACATGCAAGTCGTTCAGGTAGAGGCGCACGATCGTCGTGAGGGGCTTTATCAACCGCGGATCTAGATCCGTCACGACACCGCGATAAGCCCGGCAGGTAAGACGTCGTTCGTGTAGGAACGAGTAACAAATATTTGCGTAATTCATGACGTAGCAAACGTGCCTGTTCAGCGTCGCCGGGTAGATAGAAGCTCGACTCGCGCCGACAGTCAGAAATTAATTTCGATGTAGTTCCCCAAGCGAGTAAAGCATTCGGATCTAGATAAGAAGACCCTCCCTCCCTCTTGGGTGGGAAGGGTCGCAGGACCTTTAGGGTCCGCGGTGACCCTTTTGTTAAGCGTATTCCACCCTCGAGCCGTACATATCACTTAACCGTACCGCCTATCGGACTCCCTACACGCGTTAAGCGCCTCTTCGCGAACTTACACGCGCCGCTCAGGGAAGAGCTCTGCTCGCTGATCGCGCCGACACTTCCCGTAATTAACTACTCATCGCGCCAGTATCTTATTATTCCATGAGCCGGCTGCGCGGCTTTCCGTGGTATTAGCTATTAAGGAGAATTTACGGGGCAACTTGATACAGTGCTCGCCCTCCTGCATCGAACGTAAACGCGTGTGCTTAGCCGGCCGAAAGTGTACATTTATTAACCTCGCCAACGGCAAATGGGAAAGTATCGCGCTCCCGACGACTTTCGACGTATTCCCCGAACGGTCCCGACCTGGCGCAGCTCCTCTACGTCGCAGCAACGGGCCGGAAACCCGTTTATCGTGGCCAACATCGAATTCTCGAAGATTCGCATTTTGAAGAAATTTCTGTATTAACCCGAGAAAGATAACCTACGTCGCAGAGGCGCCTGCGAAGACTGTTGATTTTTGTTAATTTTTCATAGAGGTCTAGTGATTTAAGTTTAAAATTACTTAAAATATAAAAAAATATAATATAAATGCATTTTATTTTTACAATAATGCCAAACCTTTAAAATGACTAGATTAACTTAAATAAATATCCATTGTTAGTATAAATTGACGCCTTAGAAAAGCATGCGCCTCTGAAGCGTATGGTTATCTTTTACGTACGTTGTCATATGGTTATCTTTCTAGGGTTAATGCGGATCACTCTTCCACGTTTCGAAATCCAAAAATAATCACCTTGGATTATCACGTGTATCCTAGTAGAAAAGTCTGATACCGGGTGTCGAACAACAACAAATTGCATGGTCTCGCCCTCTTTTTCCGAAAACACTCCGACAGCGACTGTTAACAAAATATTGCACGGAAAGTGCTCTGTAGGGAAGCTTTGCGGCGGAGGCTGGGCATTGTCTCGGAAAAGAATCAACGTGCAACGGAATGGGCTCGAGATGAAATTCGGAGAAAAATTACGGTTGCCTTTTGTCGGCGTTGTTTCACCGGTTCGCCGGGGGGTTGCGGGCGTAGGAGGGCGTTCCTCCGTCGGCGGAGACAGTAAAGAACGCGATACGTCGTCGTGCCCTTCTTCATTATTTCGTTACGTCGCGTAAACGCGACCCGTACGATGGTCTCCGTGGAGCAGGAAGGGAGCGAAAGCCTAAAATAACTTGGCGACATTCCTCGATGCGGGAGGAGACCTAGCCGAGAGACCAGCCCTCCGGTTCTTCCGTGCAACATTTCTCTCCGGGCAGAGATCTCTCTCTCTCTCTTTCTCTCTCTCTCTCTCTCTCTCTCTCTCTCTATCTTGATTCCACTTCCTCTGTTTCTCCTTAGTTCTCTAGCTTTCTCCGCACGTCCTCGTTCCTTCTGTTCTCACCTTTTCTCCCCAATCTCCTTCATCTACCCCCCGCCCAGCAGATCTCTCTAAAATATGCACCCGCCTAACGTAAAACGCGATATTCGAAGGGCGGAATTCCTCGAGCGTGGACCGAGGAACCAGGAACCGAGAATTCTGCAGGCGTAACGGCCTTCCGTTACGGAACATAAGGATCCGAGTTTCGGTGTACGTCTAAATTAATTTCTCACACCACACCGAGGTCCCGTCGCGCCTTCTTTTTCGATCATATTTTTTCTAGACGATATTGAATTCCGCGGCGCGCCGGTCTTCCCGGAAGGTTTCACCTTCGGAATTCGTGGAATAGCGCACCCAGACTCGCGGTATCGTTCGACGGCGCGGTGTAACCATTTTGGAGGGCATTTTAACGATTTAGTTTCATCGGATGACGCGTAATCGACGATCCAAAACCGTAAATATTTACAATGAACGCTATTGATGATTTCATGGCCGAAAAATTCGATGTCCGAAACGCGATATCCGCACAAATAAAAACAACGAATAACCGGAACGGAGAATCAACCGTCGGTCGTCGATAGAATTTTTCAAACTGTTTAGGCGGCAAAATAAATACGGTGTTTTTATTCGCGGCTCCATTTTACTCGGTATTATCTATAAAGTTCTGAATTTGTAAAAATACGGGCAACGCTGCGAGAAAAGCTCAAATATTTAGCTTGACGTTCGCTGGCCAAGGAAATTTCTTTCATCCGCTTCAATTTCGGCGAACATCCTTGGAATTTTAACGAGCGAAGAGTTCTCGTGTAAAATAAATATTATAACTTTATTCATATATACGGGCGCAATCCTTTGTTACGAACTCCTTTGCTACATCTCTCATGGAAAAATATGCTCCGTTTTTGAGATGATCGAGTTTGAAGTTTCGCTTTGTATACATACGGTTACTCGCAAAATTAAGCGTACACATTTTGAAACGCAGTAACTTTTTTAGAACTGGACCAATTGACATGATTTTTTTTTTTAGAAGAAAAAGTTATTCGGCACTTTTTTCTTGTGAACAAGTAATAAATAATTGTGAAAATAATAATATGCAATAAAGTGAAAAAAGAAAGAAAAGATAAGAAAATGAAAAAATTAGATAGTAAGATGGTGAACAGAGTAACCATAAGTAAGTAGACAGAGAATTGTATGCATTTATGGTAAATTTTGGTATTCGCTAAAAGTATTTAACCAAGAACGAAATTTCTCCCTTGTTCCTGTTTGTTGTAATTTATGAAGATAGTTTCTATTTTGCACAAAGATCCGCAATCTGGTAATAAGACAAGACTGTCTACAAAATAAATACGTGCTTCGAAAATAATCAAGATGATAAGGGAGAAGAACGCTGTTCCCCGGGAAGTGTCTCAAAGACAACGGTGAATTCTGAGAGCGTGTCGCTACATTCAAGTATTTCGATGCGAGGACGAGCTACTCCGATTCGATATCTTGATTGCGATTACTTTATTAAAGTTGCGATTACTTTATTGCCACAAGGTAGTTTCTGCGCTCGCTCGTCTCTTCCGACGAGCAGAGAAAGAACCGTTTCGCATATTCCCGAGGGTCAGTCTTTCCATTAAGCGAAGCTTTACTCCGTAGCTGCTGCGAGTTATAAGATAATGGGAGAAAGTAGCGAGTATAAAACATAAGTAGCTGAAACGAGCTTTAATTTCCATTCACATTGGAATTCTAACACCTCTCGGATAATTCTCCGCGAAACCAATGCCTAACAAAGAATTTAAAACAAAATTTCCTCGAGAGAATATAATTATTTTTCATTAATTTAACCATTTCATTTCACAGACACATTCTTGTTCTCGTCTTGGAGTTGTTCGCATAATATTCAACCGCAAAGGAGCATGCAATGATGCACGCAGATCCATAAAACTGACCAGCCTGTTATCCGGTGCAATAAATCAGATTCTCTATTAGCGACTTCCCATTCAATATTCTTTCAAACAACAATCCTAAAAGAAATTACTTTACTGAATCATATTTAATTCTTCGTGCTGAAATGGCGACTTTGAGATGTCGTTAACCAGTTCGTTGTTACAATCTCTTCAAAAAGTGTGTAAATTAGAGTAATTGTACGGTATATGTTTGACTTTTTTCGTGTTTCGTTTAAACACAACAATAATAAAATATACAATTTAATAAAGATCATTGAAGTGTATATCCTCGTATAATTATATATATACAGCAATTTGTAATCAGTTAGTTGTTTTTGACGAATTATACGAGGATATACACTTCAATGATCTTTATTAAATTGTATATAAAATATTAATATCTTTATTAAATAAAAAATTTAATATCTTTATTAAATTATATATATATATATATATCAGTTTTTTCAAGTAAATAGTTTTCCATTACTATGATTATTATGTTTATTAAATCGTTAAGTAGGAAAGCGTTGCACGAGTAGCTTGCCTGAATTTTTTATCCGCGTAACGAAAATAATCATGCAAAATAGAAATACTATGAGTCGAATGAAGCGTCTTGGTTTCCGAGTTAAAATAGCTTCGAGTGCAAATGGTTACGAAACCATCGGAGAAGCAGTCCGAGAGATCGGGCGTTGATTCGCGCTGAACGGAGGATTAAAGAGAGACGAAGAAGATAAACAGCGTAATCGCTGGTAAAATAAAAATTCCGAGTACTCACGTGTTCTCCTTCTGATCGCTGTTGCTGGAGTGCGACGACGGCGAAGGTTGCAGCGTCTGCTGCTTCGCGTACGGATGATGGTGGTGCACCACGTTGTTGTTGTTGTTATTGTTATTGTTATGCATGTGCACCTTGTTCGCGTTGCTGTCGGTCGGCGAGCCAGGCGAGATTTTTCCCGCTAAAGCGGTCAGCGATTGTAACATTTTCATGGGAGTCCTCTTGGCGACCGGATCACGGTGCCTCCTTCCCTCGGTCTCGTTTATCCTTGAGGAAGACAGGATTACTCGTCGTTTCCGGTTTGAAGGCGTCAACCCTCAAACTCGACCGGTTTACGCGTACGAACAACTTCTCCCGATCGACCGAACTGGAAAACGCACTTTTCCAATTCTTCCTCCCCGACGTTCCGGCTATAATGATACACTTTTCGATTTTCACGATTCACTCTCGAGATTTCCCGACTTTTCGGCACAATTTCCGAGCACTTTTGTTCATCCAAGGACATCGACTACGCACGGACACTGGACGCTCGTTGCTAGCGATCGGTCGCCTGGGCCGATTCCTATCGAGACGATCAACGCTCGGAATGCTGTCGGATCCCAGTTATCGTAGTTCCTTGAATCGCTACAAAAACAGAAACAGAAGTCACAAATGTTATCTTCGATCAATGGACACTCGACAGATTAGCGCGACTCGCGATGTCTAGGCCGATATTTGCGGTCGTTCGGATCTACGTGGGTCGGACAATGTCGAGTTTCATTATTGGGAACGCTAAAATGACTGGAAATCGGTCGAAGAGGCTCGCTCAGGGATCATTTAATCCGAATAATTATATAACCGGGCCAAGTTTCATTCGATATTTCGGAAGCGACGTATACAGGAGTATTTTTCAAGAATGTCTACTTTCATTTCGTGCTAATCTGCTCAAAATCCCCTCAAAATAACCATCCTCTCTATAAAGTAGAGTTGGGCAGTGATCGATTACTTTGCAATCGCATTTGCGACTGGTCACAAACGGTAACGATGGTAATCGTAACCATACATCAATTAATCGTTACTAGAACAAATCAATAAACGTAATTACATTTAATCCACCCATTGTATACTACATATAAAAGAACGTTATAGCGGCGTTTGAAATTAACCTTTTAGGCACGACGCGCCACTATAGTGGCTTCCGCGGATATCATTTTTTAGAACGACACACCACTATAGTGGCTTTCGCGGATATCATCTCTCTGGACGACGCGCCACTATAGTGGCTTGCTCTAGTAGCTCACTCGCTCATCGTTTGAACCAAATAATCGTCTTCATATGCATTGTTTCACCCTTCTTTTGTCTTCACATCGATTTACAACAGTCTACAGGGTGTCCCAAAAATGTCTCGCAATCTGGAAATGGCGGGTTCCTCGGATCATTTGAAGCAGCTTCTTCCTTTACAACAATTTTCTGCGAGGCACCGTTAACGAGTTATTAACGAAAAACAGTGACCAATAAGAATCGAGTACGGCTGACGCGAGGCGGCCCAGCCAACCAGCGCGCGAAGCCCAGTTCCGCTCATTGGCTCGATCGCCTCGCGCCAGCTGAGCTCGTCTCTCATTGGTCACTGTTTTTCATTAATAACTCGTTAACGGTGCCTCGGAGACAATTTTTGTAAAGGAAAAAGTTGCTTCAAATGGCCTGTGGAACCCGCCACTTTCGGATTGCGAGACATTTTTGGGACACCCTGTATATACAGACAGAATACACAGTATCAGACTCTGTACAGTACATATCAGACTCTGCCGTCCAGAGAAATAGCCTCGCGCAGAATTCAGCCGTACCTAAAAGGTTAAGCTGTCCAAATTCGAAACGTTAGTACATAGTCGCGCTAGGTTTAATCAGTAAGGACGACGTAACGTTTAAGCAGCTTGACACGTCACTTTTAAAAATTTCCACGACGAAAAAAGTTGTCATGCCCATTGGAATCGTTTGCCTGCTACGACGAAATATTTCGCCGTACCCAGAGTTAATAGACTCATCATGAACATGATTCCAAGTTCGTCTATAATCCTTGATCATTGATCGTATAGTACTTTTCGCCCAACTCTGCTATAAAGTTAAATTGTACGTTCCAACGTTACCAAAGAGTGTACGACGGTTCAGACGCCGCTTTTGAAATACGGAGGGAAAATTTCGTCGGGAAACGTGGGATTTTGGAGGACGGTCTCTCCGTTTCGGAACGCGATCGAATTCTGTATCTCTAATTAGCCGGCGACGAAGTGGTCGTAAAGAAGATCCTCCTCGGACCTCCGACTGTGGAAGGAGCTGGGAAAGGCGAGTCCACGAAGACAGAGCACCCGTGTAAGCGAGTGAAATCGGAGGATCGTAGATAGCTGAGCGCGTACGTGGAACACCCCGAGCGCGCGAAACGGCTTCGCAACGAGTCAATTAAAAGTTTCAGTTTAATTAGAAACTCGTCTCGTATAAGCGAATCAGCTGATCTCCAATAGCGTAACTCTTCCCTAGCCCTTTATTCCGGTTTCCCTCCCCTCGTTCCCGTCGATCTCCGTTTTCTTAGCGTAGTTCGGGCTCTTTCGTGCAGTTTCGCCGATTAGTTTCCGTCGCTCCGCCCCGAAACGATCGAATTCTCGTTACTTGTCGAAAACGAAAGCTCGTGAAAATAGGACGGGAACGCGGGACTAGATCCGCGACGTTTCGTTCCGATATTCTCGAATAGCTTAGCAATATTTCCGTGTTCTCTCGAAGAAGCTCCGCGATGCCCGTTGCGAGAGGAGGCGGCGAAATTAAACGAAACGCGAGATCGCAGTGCCGCTTTAACCTGGAAAAACTACGCGCGCAACGTGCACCGAAACACCATTTAAATATCCTGTTTGCGTTTCCTCTATATACCGAGCCGAAACCTTTTTTCACAGCTGGAATGTAAACTATAAAACGCGGTAGGATGGCGGTGCAAAGAAAACGCCAGGAAATTCGAACAGCGGAAGAGCGGGGAATCGGGTCGGAGTCGTTGGCGGACTGCAAGAATTTTCCTGAACGACCGAAGAATTGAAGTTCAAGGGACGAAGAGGGCGACGAGGACGCAAGAAAGTCAAACCTTGAGTCTGGAGAGCGAAGATAGACGTACAATTACCGGTACTGCCACCACTGTCAAGTGTCAAAGGGGTTACGAATAATTTAGCACGCGAGCTGCCAGGCTCCTGGAGCAAGAGGCTGAAAGAACGCGACCGGAGAGAGTCCAAGAGAGCCAAAAAGAGAAAGAGAGAGAGAGTGAGAGAGGGGGGAACGGAAGGGCCGCGAGCACGGACAAGCCCGTAGAAAAGAGCGGCTTGCTCTCTCGGATTACCCTCTAACACTTTTGTCCTTCGCGCCGTTCCCGCTCGCTATCTCCTTCTGCCGTCGTCCGTCTCCGTTTTGTCAACGGCCGGGCTCCTTGCCGAACCGACTTCTGGGTGCTCGCTCCTTCCTCTCCTCGACTTCCCTTTACCGTTGACCACTTCGCGCGTTAAAACGTCAAATTAAAATCTCGAGACGCTTTAAGAACAAGCCGGGCTTGGAGGGAGCGCGCCGAGGTGTGGAAATCGCTTTTGCAACGACGACACTGGCTACAGTACACAGCTGCTATATTGCAAAATTCTCGTGCACCATGAGACTCCGAGTCGGAGCTCTTGGAAATTTCTAGACACTCTCGGTTATCGCTGTTCACGAGCGCGCGGCGCAACGTATTAATTGCTTTGCATCGATCGCGGTAACAATCGTCGCGATAAGATAAGCGAACGGTTCCAGCGCCTTCGATGTATGTTCGTATCCGGATACGAATGCTGGCCGTGTGTCGCGACTCGTGACGCTCCAAAGGCGAAGTCCACACCTTGGTAAGGTCGATGGAGCGGAGAAGAGATCGGAGACGACGAGGGAAGGAGGCTTCGATACCGATCGACGGACGCTCTCCTTATCGTTTCACCGCGGCTGTGTTCGAACCTGTTTTCCGTTCCTCGTCGCTTAGACGGCCTCCTCTTCCTCGAGATCCTCTTGTATCTCCGTGACCGCCGTTAATTCCGCGCCGACCAGTCGAACTCGATCAACGACGAGATGCGATTGCTGCGATTGCGGCGATTGCTGCGGTTGCGGCGACTGCGACGATCGTGGCGCTCGAACGTGGAAAAGGCGCGAACTCGCGGTATCAGCGTGAGTTAAACCGACCGGCGATCTCGTCGACGCCACCTGAGCACTACGACTGACGACAACAGCCGAGCAGTCGGCCATCGTATCTTCGGATAAGCCTTATCGGTGCCCAAAGACCCCACCCTTCGGCTGTGGGCCGCATCCCTCACGATCGTACGAGCTCTCCTGCTCTAACGACGAATGCAACAGCTACTCGCTTGTAAACGCTCGCTTAACCGACACCTTCGAACCATTTACGCTCGATTCTTCTTCGATTACTACCCCTCCCCCCCGCTACTTTTCATCGGATCGCCTCGCACGCTGTTCGAAGCTTTTCGGTCTGTTCCCCGCGAGATCGTTGCCTCCGTTGCGTCCGCGATCGCGCTAATCGGATCGTTTCTGCTCCAGCTTGATCCTATTCATTTCCGGCGATCCTATCGCGAAGGATGAATGCGTCGACTACGACGGCGGCATGCCGACTGTCATCTGCAAGCAAACACTGTTCTTTAGTTTCCTGGAAGATGACCGAGGTGGCTCCGAGGGGGGCATACAATAGGCATAGTTCGCTCTGTGCTTCGATTCTCCGATATATCGATACTCTGATCAGGACAAAAACATTTTTGCGCATCGAATCGTATAGCGAAAGAAAGCGCCACGACTGTGTACCGCATCGTTTGTATTATTTCTGTTGTTCGAAGACGAAGACGACCGAGCACAGCTATATTTATTACGCTATCACGTTACTTCTCGGTTTACGATAACAATTTGAGGATTACGACGCGTAGACTGACTTTTGACAAGAGATTCGTGACATAAGTTGCAAATTGATTTATGCTTGTGGGAGAACGAAATCGGAATGATATGCTAGCTACTTTGCAATTGGAGATATCAAAATTATGGTGGGAATAATCTTTTAACTACGTAGCTTATATTATGCAACAACTGCTAACTTTTTATTTATTCATCTATTTATTTTTCACAGGTGAACCACATTAGTAGAATATAAAGTATAAATACCATTAAATCGAGGTACGTAGACATATAACACAACTTAACAGAAGAATACATGTATGTAGAGTAGCGATTGACGGGAAATTACGAAGACACAGGAAATAACGATTGTTTAATAGAGCGATAGGACTGCCTGATTATAAATCGATTAATGGGTGGGCACTGTGTTACACGATACTGAAAAAATTGTGTCGTTTTAAACGAAAAACGGAAATATTTATAAATAAAATTGTCTAAAATATTGGAACAGTCTATCGCAATCCGAGGAGTTTAATTTCTATGATCTGATAGCTGAGAGATGAACGAAACGAAGATCTTGGGTATACAGGGTGTCCCAAAAATGTCTCGTAATCCGGAAATGGCGGGTTCCTCGGATCATTTGAAGCAACTTCGTCCTTTACAAAAATTTTCTCCGAGGCACCGTTAACGAGTTATTAACGAAAAATAGTGACCAATAAGAATCGAGTACGGCTGACGCGAGGCGGCCCAGCCAACCAGCGTACGAAGCACAGCTCCGCTCATTGGCTCGGTCGCTTCGCGCCAGCCGAGCTCGCCTCTCATTGGTCACTCTTTTTTATTAATAACTCGCTAATGGTGCCTCGGAGAACATTTTTCTAAAGGAAAAAGTTGCTTCAAATGACCTGAGAAACCCGCCACTTTCGGATTGCGAGACATTTTTAGGACAGCCTGTATACAAATTTTCGAGACTCGGTGCGAGTAAGTCGGTGACCGCAACAGAAAGATTTCATTGAACCAGCTGCTTTGTTATTATAAGATGCCTCGTAGGTGAAACGCGATACGAATGGAATTCGGAGCGGCCGGACGACCGGCGCGGCGCGGCGACGAATTCGGCCGAGAGTCTGATACATCAGGAAGGCAAGGCTTGTTTGCGAGTAAATATTTCTTCGCAAGCAATACCAGCCGACGAAGCAAAGACACGGGGCGATTCTCCGAGATTAGATAACAGCGGAACGTTCTGTACTGTGCGGACTTACACAACCAGCGCGTCGCGGCTTTTAGACGCGATGCTACCTATAGTTCAGTCGCCTCGTCTGAAACGCGGGCCGCGACGTACATCCCCGAACGGTATTTGACGTTTATTGCATAAGCAAATAAGCGATAATGCGCACAATAGATACTAAACCGGCGTTAGAAGATGTTAAATAGAGTTGCAGACACGCGACGCTAACGCATAAATTACGGTCTCTGGGCTCGCGAGGCGAGGGAAACCGGGCCATTTGAAGAAATTCGTCGCGACATCGCGATAATGTCGTTAACGAAAACGCGTTAGATAGAAACAGCTGACGACAGAAGCAGCAATGAAAATTGCGTCGACTGAAAAGCATTGTCCGGGAATTGTATGTTGCAATTATATCGTTAACGTCGAGACAAATGCGTCGGGAGAGCTTTCTCTTCCGTTCCGCGCGTTTCTCCTGCATAGGGTTATCTATTATGTAAGAAACCAGGCGTATCCCCGGCGTTCGCACATTTTGTATATCCCGGCAATCTACGAGAAATTTTTCGGTGCACACAGACGCGTGAAAATTACGGAATACTGTGCAAGCAGATGCGCGGAACTCAAACATTTTCACTTTTCCGGAGAAAAACGACAAGAAAGTTCCATTTCCTAAAAATTCCCGAGCTCTTCCCTCTCCGCGAGCGTTTCGATAGGGGAGACTGGGACCAGTCGTGACATTTTTATCAAAATCTCAGTTTATTACATGTTCTCTGTCGAATAATCTGAAATTTTAGCATCTGTATCAGATAAAATAATTGAAGCTATTACATTTGAAGCTAATTAGTTGATTTATTTGATACAAATGCTAAAATTTCAGATATATATATGCAGGGTGTCCCAGGTTTTAATGTTCAAACTTTGTCAGTATATTCTATGGCACAAAGTAAGAAAAAAATGTTATGTAAGCATAGGTCATATAGAGCTTTATTAAGAAGTTACAACAAAAATTCGTTCAATGAAATGAAAGAGAATAGAAACGAAATTCGCACGGTCATAAATTCGGTCTTCGATCGATGTCAATCATGTATTGTCAACAACGGTAGACATTTCGAAATGTATTAATAAACACAGCTTACATAAACACACACGGCATGTGCTGATCTATTCAAGCCAATGCTCGCAGTAACAGCAAGTTGATTAATATTCCTATTCTGGATTTTTGTTAACTTCTTTTTTAACTTCTTAATAAAGCTCTATATGATCTATGTTTACATAACATTTTTTTCTTACTTTGTGCCATAGAATACACTGACAAAGTTTGAACATTAAAACCTGGGATATATATACGTGATTTGATCGTGGGTTTTCAATAGAACATCAGAAGTTATTGGTAGTATCAGAAGTTATTCTGAACATCAGAATATTGGTATTTATCAATTTTTCATTACATTCAAATTATCACAAATAACGTATATTTGCTATTTATGTAGTATTTGGATAGCCTTAGACTTAATCTTTATACGATTTAAAAACAAAAACATCCTCTAACTTTAACATAAATTATACCTTTTATACTTGAACTAAAGAATTTTTTTTTTTTATTTTATTAGAAATCAGCAATCAGAATACAAATTCTATGGGCCAATGTGATCGCTGGGGACTTGATGTATAGTCCGTTAATAACATGGTGAGGGCTTTCCCAATGAAAAGTCCTCCTGAACCTCATTTAAGGTCGATTGGCCATCTTCTTTTTAATCTCCTGCTGTATTGTTGTTGTATGAGTGGCATAATTATATATATATATATATATATAATTATGCCACTATATATATGTAGCGGCCAGTCGGCGCGCATAAGAAAAGATTTATTTCTCGCGCAAACGACTAACATATTTATGACTCTCCTTCGAAAACCCAGGCCGTTACATCATAAAAAAGGCACCCACTCCGATCACCACGCGGTCCCAAAACGGGACGCGCTCAGGGCGTAATGGACAACGCGGTGAGAAGGAGATGGACAACGCTGATTGGGAAAACCCATTCGCGGGTCAACCAATCAGGGGGTGTCCAGAGCCCTTGCCGAGGGCAAACAGGATAATATAAAAAGAGCAGTAATGAGACGCTCGCTCTCATACCTCTGATACCTCTCATACCTCTCATACCTATCTTACCTCTCATACTTCTCATACCTCTCTTGCTACGACGTCACGCTACCCGAAAGTGATTCTACGCAACTTAATAAATAAAGTTAATAGTTACACCGCACGCACCAGTTATTTACAAGAACACACCCCATAACTAAATATATATATATAGTGGATTTGTGTGTTCGCTTAATTTAGTGAAGTGCTTCCTACTTCTTTCATGGATGGTGTCAATGACGAAGGGAATACCAAGATCATTATGAATTGTTTCATTGGTAACGTACCAAGGGGCGTTAATAATTGTGCGAAGTGCCTTGGATTGTGTTCTTTGGATGATGGCTATGTTGGTTTTGCTGGCACTTCCCCAGAGTTCTAGTCCGTAGGTCCATATCGGTATGATAATAGCTTTGTAAAGTAAAATTTTGTTTTCTAGTGAAAGTTTTGATTTGTATCCAAGAAGCCAGTGCATGTTTTTGAGTTTGAGGTTTACTTGTTTTCTTATATTTGTAATGTGCTTTTTCCAGGTTAATTTGTTGTCTAGGTGAAGGCCCAAGTATCGCACCGTTGTAGCTTCGGGAATAGGAATTTTGTTGAATAATATGGGGCTAAAGAATGAAAATGAAATAACAAGGCATTTGGTCTGAATAATCGTTGTCACAATTAACGTTAAATTTCACACGTGGCGTGACAGTCAAAGGTTCGCAAATGTTTCCTCGTCAAGTTCCGATGACTATGTTCTCTGATCTAAAATTTTCACTGTATCTTTTTACCTCTGCATGTAACTTTCAGCCTCAGGTCTTTCCTGCTTATGGACGGCGGTGTGGATTAGAGGGCCAGGCGCAGGCGAGCGTCAAACGCGAATGCCTAGATAAGGCCAAAGAAAGGCAGCTCCGTTTTCGGTGGAAATGTAATAATAACGCAGACGTCGCAGACGGTATCGTTGCCGCACGCCCAAGGAACGACAGATGTTTGCCAGCATGGAACAACCATTTGCGATTCGACAAAGACGCATTGTTCAGCCGAGGGATCCATCTAGCTCGGCTGGTGGCTCCTATTTACACGGCGTAACTCAACATTATGTCGCAAACTTGACGCGCCACCTCCGACATCGAATTTCCCTCTCGAAATTTGTTAGCTCCGCTCGATGACTTCCACTTTTGACACTTGTTACCGGCTTACGTTCCCGGTCCCGCGCAAATTAAGCGCAATAGAAATGGAAATGCGACGTTGCGCGCGAAATTTTCCGCCAGAGTTCGCGTAAATTACGTTATCGCCTTAAAAAATTCATGGAAATTCGTATTCGTAAGGCCGCGACTGCGCGGGCGTTTTGCCCCCTCCCCGATTGTTCCTCGGCTTGTAAACAAAAATGGAAAATTTGAAAAGAGAAGATACGATTATTCGAGTCTCGCGGCTCGTTTTTATAGTTGTCATAGTCGCGTATTTCCTCTTTCCGAGTTGTATATTTTTGTTTACAAGCTGTGGGACATTTGGGGAGAATTTACCGTAGAGTTTACCGACGAATTTTCTTCGTCGAGAGATTGATAAGCATGCTCTGATGCGACATATTGTTTATCGACGACGCTCTTTGTCCTTTTCTTCGATAATACGCGTAGAGCAGCAATATCGGTACAGAAACCATTTTTTTACCGAACCGATACCTTTTCTCTAACCTTCTCTAGCACGCAAAAAGCTCGAAGAACGTTGCAATCCGTATCTACCACGTACCAAACAAAATAACGCAAGAGAAAAAACACCCGCGTAGTCGCGACCTAATTGTTTCTTTCCGATCGCGGATCCGCGACACGTCTGACGCACCCGACACGCCGCGCCGGCACTCAAGTATCATTGTTTAGGTGTAAAACGCGATCAGCCTGATTAGCGTATCCGCGAAAGGTGGCAAGTTTGTCGATAGAATACTAATTACGCCACGAGTCATAATCGAAACGACGCTTCGAGCTGCACGGCTGGCTGCCAGCATAACCAGCATAGCCAGCATTGCCGGCAGAACACGCAGCATCGTTGCACGTTGAATACCCCTTTAGCTCGGCTGCAGGTGCGTCGTGCCATTCATCGGCTCGATATTCACGGCCGTTATTAGCAAAATTGCGTGAGCTAATCGGCTAATTAGTGATTAGCGACGTAGACTGCCGGCGATTCGTTCGGATGCGTTGATGAATTACTGTTTTCGGTTTGCTATCGGTTGTACAATCGTGCTCGCGCCTCCCGTTGTCCGTCATCGACTAGAAGATTTACCCTCGGACCGTATCGTTCGCCACTCGCAACCAACCAGCATTCGTGGTCCGATGGGTCGATCGATCGGCCGCACGGTGATCAATGGAGGAAACACCAAGGGATGCAATCCGGGCAGATCGCGACACACGGTGACTGGGAATTATTTAGCGAAGGATTAATTTTATTGGCGCCGCGATTCGTAAGTGATTACAAAACCAAATAAACGTGATGCACGCGATCATGCGAACGCACGTTCCACGCCGGAGCTTTGCTAATGTATTACGGTGCATCGCAATGATACCCGTTGATCATTCGAACGGCTGCACCGCCGGCTATAATAGGCGAATACATTCCGCGATATCGTGGTCGCGAGCTCGCTGCTAATTTCGCTGTAATCGATTCCACGTATTTTTCGAGCCAGCTTACGGCGTTCGGGCTTACACACTGGCCCGGATCGGTCCGAGTCCCAACCGAAGCCTATTCGATTATCGATTAATCTTGGACAGCGGACCCAGCATCGTCGTCGACGGATCGTTATTTTCGGACAGTTTCGTCCGTGCATTATATCCGATGGCAGCAGTTCCATGCGCCGCACTCGTCGATCGGTATTCGATCAAAGTGGCGCTCCGGCTCGGTTGTGTTAACGAGCACAGAAGAAAAACTATCAATGGCACGTTCGTGGCTTCGCCGAGCTCTGTGTAATGAGAGTCGCCCGCTAGATTTCACGATATAAAGGGAATACTTTCCTGTATTTAGCTATTTTCGATGCGAAAACCGGACACGTGTAATTGTTGCTCGGATTACCGTACGGCCCGGCGGGACTCGCTCGCAAACGTTGCGTGAAATGGGCGCGGATCCTTTCGTCAAAGACAATTTAAATTTCTCGGCTTTGAAATCGCGCAATAACGGTCATAACTTTCGGACAGTAAATTCTAGCTTCAGTTAGACGCAGAATGCAACGGCTTTCCCGATAAGAGCAATAGAATCTGAACAGTAAACCTACCGAGCATTGCAAGCGATTTGCGCGTGTTGTTTTATAAGAATGACAAGATCTCCTATATAAGAATCTTCATAATACAAGCGGCCAAAGTGATCGTCATGGTTGGTTTAGTGTTGAATGGTCCCGACCACCATGTTGGTTGTTCACTTGTTCGAGATTTGTTAACAATCCCTTTTAGCATCCTTTATTCTGATTCTGATCGACTAAACAGTGGTAGATTACGAAAAACGATCGGAAAGAACGCACGCGAAGGACCGTTTTTGTTCTGCAACTGATATTACAGCTGAATAAATTTAAACAATGATGCAGAAATCGATGCTGGAACAGTTAGAGGACAGTTGAAACAATTTCAATGAAAAGCACAAAGAGGCTTATCAGAATTGAAGAAATCAGGAATTGTTAAATAATATTATTCTCGAACGAATCGAAGTTCGATCATATTTCGTTCGATGGATTGCGACACGACAGACGTCGTTCTGGAGATTTTTTCTCTCCTTCTCGTGGTATTTGTTCGTAACTGCTCGCCGTCTCGGCTTGCCGAGATAATAGAACTCGTTGCGGCGAATCATTAGTTTTAAGGCGCGATTATATCTTCCTGCTCGCGATATGCCTCGTGACTTCGACCAGGTAACCATTGTGCTCGGGATCGATCGGAGCGAAACTGAATAAACGCGCAGGAAATCAAAGCCTGTCGAGTCGAGTATAAGTCTCTCTTTGTTATCGCCAACGCCGGAATAGCGTAAAAAGCGGAGCTAATGTCGCAAGAAAGCTTTGTTTTAAGTACCGTTCATGACGAACCTTTGACGATAAAGAAGCATTGTTCTTGCGATGGTAACGCGGCAGGTGTAACAAATAACAAACCTGGTTAATTACAGCGGCGCCGGGAACGCGTCAGACTCGAAAATACTCGGCAGGTTTTGCAAGTTGAGCCGCGCGCTCGGGACAAGTTTGAAAAAGCACGACGGAGACTTTGAGCGAACCCAAAGGCATGCTCGGATCGTTCGTACATGATCCGCAGACCCTCCTGGTAAGTTTCACAAACCGCTGGAAGTAAACACCGAGACAATTAGATGATGCCCTGCTTCTCTAGTTACACATCGTCGAGCCCCGAAACACGAGCTACTATACAGGCAACTTCGCTATACCCTCCCAGTGATTGCAGCTATCAAACTGATCCAGTAAACCGCGAAGCGGGGAGGTCAGCGAGTGGGCAAACTTTCAAATCGAATTCTCCGAAACCGTAAGAATGATGGCCGATAATTGATCGGTTCTCGACCGCCCGGCCACGGTTATTACGAAATTCCACGATAAAGCGTAGGAAAATTGAGATGCAACGGCTTTAAAGGTGCCGCGCGCCGACGTGGATAGCTGAATCTTCCGGCTGGATTTAACTCCGATACAATGTAAAGCCGAACGTTAATCAATATAGTGGCCGGAGCTTATAAAGGAGCAACCAAGGCGAATCGGAGCTTGGTCGTCGAGAAAACGCCCCGTTTTCTACTCGGCCCCGGCTCTATCGTTCACGAAATCAAAGAAAACCCGGTGAATAAACAGCGAATGGTGCTCCTTGGAGAATTGGACGGATTTATCTCAGAGGACAGCCAGCGACCAAGAAACGACCGGAGACCTCTCGCAGAAGGTCTCTCACGGAAGGTCCCCAATCATGAGATTGCTCAATTGTAGCTACGTTTTTATCCCACCCCGAGCCCGAATTCCTGTTGCTTCCTTCTCGCCGGACCGACTTTTCCATTATCCAACTGCCCGGGAAAAGAACGCGGGATTAAAAAGCGTGACTACGCGTCTCCGACAATCCCGCGCTAACAAGTTGTTTTGCAAACGGCGTTCGATTAATCTTCCGAGACGATGGAAATGCCTGAAACACATTGTCAAGACGAAGAACTATTTTCTAATGCAAACTTCATTCTGCGCAGCGAATTCAGCATATAATAACGCTGGTAAAACGTCCGGGGAGCATTCAAAGTCTCGTTAATATGCAGCGTTACGACGAACGACGTGTCCTGCCTCTTTTACGCTGTTTAAGGCCGGCAATTCTCCGGTGAGCCCCTTCAGCGTAAAGTATCGAGTGAACAAAGTGCTCCGTAACACGACAGTAGTCGCTTAGCCCGATAATGAGATACACTTCTGCGAGTCTCGACTAGTCGAGGGAAATATAAACCAAACAGAAATCGGTGTTTCTGTTCGTCTAACGCGATTTAAAAGACCGATACTTTTTTTCGGATCAGCCGTTAAAGTAATGTAATAATAGCCAGTAATGTGGTAATAGCGAGTACACGGGCACGGGTTACTACATTACGATAATACAGTTCAACAATTCGATGCCAATATATTAACAATTGTACAGTAGTATCGTAACGATGTATTTTTCAAAAATTCAGCAGAAAAAGACTAAATTTCAAAAATTTCGATGTTAAAAAGTTTGTTTACCTTTATTTCGTTCCTCTTGTCGTATCCTTTTAAATCTAATTTTCAGCGACAAATAAAACTAGCACGCGATTTCATACCGAAGAATTAAAAACTCGCCCGCGGTTAGAAGATTAAGTTAAAGTTCCATCCGTTTTTAGCGCGGCGGCTCGATTGCAACGCTAGGAAATTTTAACCCTTAGCACTCCGAACCATTCTGGACGTTGGCTACCAGCTACTCAGCGCCACTTTTCGGCAGAAACGGGCATTTACAGATCCTCGTATTATTTAGTATGGTTTTGGAACTAACTAACATATTGTTACGGCGACTTGTCCAAATCAAGTCGCTGTAATGTGAAACTGCCCTGTTGTGAGCAACTCCTTAAAGAAAAATAGAAGAGAGGGGTTGCCACGGAGGTGTTTTATCAACGGACAATCCAAGAGTCGGGATCGGACTGTCGAGCGATCAACACCATCTAATTCAAAGATCTCTAACATAATTTAATTTAGTTGTATTATAGTTCGTGTTCTCTATTGTAAATAAAATGCCGCGACGCGGGAGAAGTGTAGTAATTCGTAACAATATTATAATGATATTGGACTTATATGAATTTGGCTGAAATCGAGAAATTTGCAAAACAATCAATATTTTATTTTTTATAATTTTGGTATTGTTTGTTTTATAATTTTGTTTCGTTGTTGTAATCGCTATCTATGCGAACTCTTTCTCTCGTCGCCTTGTTGCTTGGACGATATCACTATCACTGCTATCAAAACGATAGACTAACTGTAGAAGAAAACCTTCTACATATCTGTAGTAACATTTCTGTGTAACATTTCTAACATATCTGTATAAACGTCTATCTGGAGCACATCTTCACTACTACTTGTGTCATGAGACTCATTCGTGTTTGAACGTTTTGCCATTGTTCTCATAAAAAATATGAATAAATGCATAGGTTGAAAATTTCTAATTGTTATTACTAACTCACAAGATGATATTTACCAAAAAAACTTTTACCAAACAATTTGTTTACCAAGAGAAGAATCACTTTTCCGATTTTCTCACTCGTTAGATCTATCTATACCGCTCGACGCTTCAAACTAGACTGAGTTTAGCTTTGAAAATCTTTTCCTCCAGATTTTATGATTATAAATTTCACTATACAGTGCGTGCTATGTTCGCATACCGATCTTTCTTCTACAAACTTGCCTTATCGCTCTTTTGAAATGGCGCCTTTGAAGTGCTCGGACCGTCGTGAGCACGCCTCTCACGTTCTCGTCAAAACCCCCTGACATTTCTTGTATATATCTTAGTAATTTTACTATATTTTGATTCGATTTCTCGTGCCATTTCAAGAGAAAACTTCAGGGAAACATGCATGTCTCAAAAAGTTGCGCTGAAATAACTCAATTCCCCGTAATCACTAATAAACTTGAATGTCCCACGAGAGGGTACATCCGAGTGATATGCTAGAATTACGATGTCCCACGAGAGGGGACAGCGGAGTGCAATGGGTTAAATATTCTCCACACACGGCGCAGGTCGTTAGGTCCGTTAGGTCGGGCCACAATGGCCACTCGTTCCTTGCCCTCGTCTTTTTTGCGCCGAGCAGAGATTCACAGTACGTTCTTTATCCGCGAAGTAAACAGCACGAAAGAATTAGCAGACGCGCAGCCACGGGGGCACGAGTGCTGAAAGGACTCTCCGGTTGCGTCCTAGCACCGTGGACGCGATGCCACGTTGCTCGGCTGCTGTCGGGAAGGAAACGTTTCGAGGCTAAACGACTATATTCAGCTCGCGTAAGCGACCGTCCGAATAGCGTTAAATAATTAAGCCGTGGTGAAACAGTAAAAACAAGAACGTTGGTTTTGGCAATTACGTCTCTGTAGACCGATGTCTTTGATGCCCGGCGTAGATGATATTCTACGACCTCTGTTTATTTCGCCTGGATTATCTCCGTTCATATTTTCCGCGGCTTTCGTTCGCGGCGTAAACTCCTAAAATACGCAATCCTGTCGACAGTTTGCTGCTCTGCGAATAAGCTTCGAAAAAGATTAGTGGAATGCGAATTTTTATGAGCTCGTGGCGTGAGCAAGCTTGCAAAATCCACACAACCATGTACCGCATCAACGATAGACGACGGTACTTCGAATTCACATTTACTGTTCCATTTTTTCTTTTTTTATGAACAAATATTGCTGGCACCGTGTCCGTTATCGTCCCGGCAACGCGACAATTCCACGTCGAAGTTTATTTCGATCAGATCCTCGAGTAGCAGGATTTCGAAGATACGGCACGCGGCCGTATAGTTTTCGTTGTTTCGCATCGATGCGGAAGAGAGAAACGTTCGCCGTCATGCATTCCGATTCGCCTAGGGGAGCCGTCCGATGCGCGATCGTTCGGGGATGTTTTGCGAGTGCCAGGTCGGAAGCACCACCGCGAAGGCGTAACAGGAAGTATTCCGGCGCGGTCGGTGCACTCGAAAAATTGTCTCGGCTGTCCCGGCACGTCGCGGGTTAGACACATTCGCCGGTCGAATTTGAAAAGTTTCAAACAAATCCAATAACACGGGCCGCGCAAGGACGGCAATGCGGGAAAGGGACGAGAACGATGAAGACGAGGCGGAGGATGAGGAGAACCGGTAGAAGGAGGAGGCGGGGATCGAGGGGCAGGCCAACGACGACGTCTCTGCATTGTGATTTCGCCCGGAGTTCACGTGTATAGTCACGCTCTCGTGCAAACCCGCCAAGGAAAGACTATGAGTGGTAGCTACACGCGACACTTGGACGTAAACGCCGGTGTGTATGTGAAACGACGCGTACGGAAAGGGACAGCCTTGTTTCCCAGGCCGTGTTCGGTAGCTGCGCGACTTCGAGAGAATGTTGCGCCGCGATACATCTCCCAGCAAACACGCGGCGCCTACGTACTTTTCAATGTTCGGTGCTGGCAGCCTCTTCCGCGAGAGAGTATCGTTCTTCTCCCTCCGACCGGCTTCCCTTCGCCGCCGCTCATATCCGCGTGTTCTACATCGCTAGCAGATGTAAATACTCGTGTGCGTAACCGTCGCGCAACCCGTGTACCGCAAACTTGTCGCGATCCTGTTCGACAATCCCATGGGGTGATCGAGGCGTACCGAGTCTTGCCCGGGAATCTCCTAAGGGGGGGAGACCACCCCGAGGCGTTATGAAATAGTCGAAGTTTGGGAATTTTTTAATAGGTGTGGCGGACCAGACATAAAAAGACACGTCCTTCAAAAGCGGGGTGTGCATATGCCTTTTTCGGGTTTTCCCGACGCAAGGCGTACACACCCCAATCGGAAAATCTTCGGGAAAGGACTTCGCCCTTCCCAAGGACTTTCCCTTACCAATAAATACGAGGACCTCTCGACCGAGAAGTCAGTTAGCAAGTTTTCCTCCGACTCTCAACGTGTCCATATTTCCGTCACTCGTTTACCTTTACCTTCTACACACTGTACCTCATCGCCTTTTGTTACAAGTTATATTAAAGTTCTCGTTATATAAAAACCCAAAAAAACTCTCTCGGATTATTTTATATAAACCGTCGCAGTAACCCCTGCGACAAATAGGCAATTACTAAATAAAATACCTAGCATATTTCTAAGAGAATATAAGCATGCAAAAATATTATTTTAGATTGTAATCGATCGATGTTGGGGCGTCACAGCGTCGTCGGTAATAGCGACGAATTATGACGCTATATATGTGGACTGTATATAAAAATAAAGAACCGGATTTTGCTTGAAGTTTTGTATTCGGCCCGCGACTACACTACACCCTCGGTCAGGAGGTCTTAGTTCTACGAATTCTGTTACAACTCTGGTCTATTAGAGAATATTTTCCTTCGTGGTGGACTGCTACCCCTCCAACGCATTTCTAATACTCGCTGATTGGTTTTCCTTGATTTTTGGCAATAGCCAATCAGTGAGTCTGTTTTAAAGCGGACACCCTTCCCTCGCGCCCTTAACGCGTTTTTCTGGGAGGGTGCTGGTGTATGGGAGGTGGGAGCGGCCGCAAGGCTTTGGCAAAGGTAGGAAAATTCCTCCAGGCATCACCGTCATAAAACAATGTCAGGCTAACCCTTCGGAACTGTTCCTTTTCTATGACACGTCCTGGCCATCGAGGCCGAGAGAAGCGAAGTCCCAAAAATCAAGCAACAGAGCATGCGTACTCTCGGCCGGCAAACACTTTACGTCCAAAATGCATACCAGGTGTTATTAAAAATCCTAAGCTCAAAAACAGCCGGCTCAAAAACAACAGTGCTGTGCACTAACAATCGAGTTTATAAAACAATTGAGGAACGATGTTTCTTTCACGTTTTTATCCGATCTTACGATGAAAATTTAAAAAATTCGTTTTTTTAGATCGCGGTAAATTATACGCTTGTCGAAAATTTCATCGAAATCGATTAGACGATAAAGATGAAAATCTGCCGACGTCGTGGAATTGGCTCCTGCGAACGGGGGTTTCATTCCACTTTTGTTCTGTATTTCGTGGTTGTTTTCGGTGGCTGTATTTCGCGTGCTGCGTGCTCGAAGTGTACCCACTGTTGCGTACCGACTAACCGACACTGCGATTGCTGAACCGACTAAAGAAATGCTAATTGCTGTATGCTGAGCGAAACCAACTGATCCGGATGAATCTTTGCTGTACTAAAATGGAACTTCAAAGGGAGTAAGCATCCCTGGACAAGATGAATTCTCTGAATCTGGGCGTGCAGGTACGTGTGCGTGGGCCTGTACATTCGCTAGCTGCACCGGTTGAATCGTTCCTATCTGGGTACACGCGCCGCAGCATCGGCACAATGGAGAGATTACAAGTCCACCCTGTCCGCTACATCGAGCACGAAGATGGCGGAAACGATGCGTGTACGATCGGGACACGATGAAAAACCGACTCGCGCGCATTTTTACACTTGTAATTCTTGGCCTGCCGTTTTTTGTCCCCCGAGAGAGAAGACCTCGGCGCGGCGCGCAGCAGAGAGCCGAGAGTGCCGAGAGCCAGGATTCTGCTGGCACCCTCGTTCCCTGAATTCTGGATGACTGCTCGAATATTAAATCGACGTCGAGTTAACACATTGTCGACCGTCCGGAAAAGAAATCGGAATGTTTACGGACCCGAGCCAATACCGCAGCGGCGTTTGTTTGCAGAAAATAACAGACAACCGTGTATCTATAGCTGGCAAGTAGATCGGGCGGTTTCATCGGATTATTCTGAATTTTTCACCGCGGTTCCGCCGTTTCGACGACATTTTCTAACGAAGAAGCGAATGGCCGTCTCTGACAATCCTTGCGACGGACGAATTCGTCGTACGTTTACTTTCCTACGACATTCGGCAAAGATTCTCGTAGCTTCCAGGTGATCGTAACGTGAAAACGGCTCGCTTTGTGCGATAGCACTGCGTCAGCAATGCTCTTCGAGCAAAGTTTTAACGCGACGTTTTTCCGCGGCGGCGGCGGTAAAGATGCAGGAATCGGACGAGGCTGTCTCTGGCCGTAAGGCGGTCGCTAATGACCTTATCGAATCGAGACCGATCCGAAAAGCTCGATGACCCGGCTTCGAAGATTTTTCAATTTTAATCGGTTCGCGACTTATCCGCTGGTAGAAACTAGATTGCTATTTCGAGAAATCTGAAATCCGTTCGCGTGCGCGCGCGGCCGGGTTCCACGTTGTATCATCCGGGTCAACCGAATCACCGTAAGAGGATAAAAATTTCCAATTTTCATGCTCAAGCGGCTCGCCCCGTCCGATCGGCTCCAAGGAACACAAGCTTGAACCCTTTTTTGCTCCGGGTAACCCAATTTCTCGACTGATTTCACGGCAACCAGCGAAAAAAAAAACAATTTCCCAACGGCCGTATCGCGCGAGCAATGGAAAATACGCTCGATCCGCACCGGCGGGACTGGTGCCCGCTCGGCGATATGATTTGACGCGCGGACACGCTCGTTGTCGCTCGATGACGGAGGCACGCGCGATCCGATTACGAGGACGACAAGTGGCAACAATGAGCAAGCGTCGGGAAACTCTTACGTAAACGCGGCAGATCGAGAACGTTGCTCGTTCGTCCGCTTCGACGAAAAATAAACTGCAGTCCCCTCCAGATGCGGCCCGACTACTCTCCGTTCGCGGTTTCGACGAAAGGATTCCAGCTTCCCTTAAATCGAAATGCACCACGACCCGTACCGCATCGCGGATTGCAACGTCACAAACGCTCGTCGATGGAACGTCGCTCCCTTGAAATCAATTTAAAATTCCTGAAAAAACGAATTTCTCGGAGAGGAAAACGGCGCATTGTGCACTTTGACAAACGTGGAATTCAATCACCGTTCCCGTTGTACGTTGCGAGGAATGAAACATTTTTTCTGGCGCGACGAAATGGCTACACGGTCACGTCAATGGCGTACAAACACGGTTGTCCCGTGCCTCGTGGCTTTTCGGCTAACAGAGAGTGTTTCGCAACGATAACTCGTCCCGGCCGCGCCATTTCTGAATATTTTTCGGAAGATTCGAAACTTCGACATTTCGAATTTTCAAGCAGGAATTTGTTACGGCGGTTCGCCGCGTGTTCTTGAATAATCCACCGCGTCTACGGATTTATTGATTCGCCGGGCAATCGAGAGGATCGCTCGCGATTCCTAGAAAATCCTGAATTATTAATTGTCCGAAGCGTTCGACGCACGGGAAAGGGAACCCGAAAAGACGGAGAGCGAGGGGGAGGCGAGAGGGAAACGAGAGAGAAACGCGAGAGAAACGCGTGCCGTACAGGCACATTACCTTGATTGCAACGGGAGGAAACGCTAATTCACTAATGCGTCGCTTCCATACTCGTATACTACCACTTTGGTTTCATACAGCGCAAGTATGGCTCGGTTACCATGGATAGCATGGGATTACACAACGGCGATTTTGCGGTCTGCTAATACCGCGTGTCTCCGATCGCGTAGTTCCAATCTTGCTAGGGAAATAAACTTGTTAGCCCTTTTTACGGTAAATTCTCCCTAGAATGCCAAATTTCGGGTTGCTGTGGATTTCCTTGTGCCAGCCCTAAGCCTGCGTGTTTTATTGCTACGACGCTGCTAAGGTTCGACGGTGTGCAGTCTGTTTCGGTGTAAGTAAAACCGCGGGGCTACAAGGTATTCGACCAATCGCAACGGCCGTTGATGGTCATCAAGTTCTCCGAGGCGTGTGGCCTCCGAATTGCCGTCAAATCGAATAGCATAACTCCACTGATATTCTCTTTCGACCTTCTTTGACGTTGCCTTTAATTTTCTTTTTAAATGCTTTTTACGTTGTAATCACAATTTGTGTAATGAGATAAAATAAGTTACTTGCTACGTGTAATGGATAAATATAGTCTAAAGCGTGTCGTGCTTGGTCTCATTTTAATTGGAAGAATCTGACCAATATATTAAAGAAATTTTTATGTATAAAAAATTAGAAATAAAAAGAAGTAAAGTCATCGTTTTTATTCTAGCATTATTATATGTGTGTACATATGTACTCGTATTAATTTACACCGGTGTGCTGGCCGCTGTCTTTTTTTTTGCCGACTGCCCCGAGTTTCGTTCTTTCTCTCTCTCTCTTTTTCTATCACGAGATATCGACAACTATAAAAACGAGCCGCGAGGCTCGAAGAATTACCGCCGATTACCGTTTTCAATTCCGTGCTCCGGGCCTTCCAGAGAGAATTACAGTCGCCGAAGTTTAAAATTTATGGTAGTTGTTACTATTACACATTCAGTGGCAACGTTTCAATCAACTGCAACCAAAGCGACGGATTCTGCATATATTAAAGAGTCACGAAATATGCTGGCAACCGTTTCATCGGAGCCGAGAGCAGCACTATAACAGGAATCAGGGAGCTAAGACAGCCACGTCGGAAGTCAGAATATGGATCAGCAATACTGTCGGCAATTCCTCAGGATTATGCCGCACGCGTATCGCATAATTTGCTTCGCAGTCGCGTATGTTTGCTGCGTTATCGAGTCCCGCTGCACTAATTATCTCCCCCCCCCCTCCTCCGTTTTATAAATAATCCGAATTACTTACCAAAAAATATTCATTGGATCAACAGCTCGGATTTCTGTTCAATATCGAACGCATCTGGTTCGATGTCGTTTCTTATCAATTTTAATATGGCCTGTTAATTATTGCAATTAGAAGTTTCCTTTTTAAAAGGTCGTTCGCGTTACGTGCGGCGGTTCTAACGTTGAAACATTTACGTTTCGCACGGTGAAAGCCGCGTGCGAAACTAGCAGCAGCAACGTTGCCTCCCTTGGATCTATATTACCGAGATGATCTTCGCCGCAAAATTATTCCACCGAGTCCAGTCAGGTGCACAATGGTGATTACGTATCTCAAGCACGCCGCTCGCCAATAACTATACCGGCGCGGCACCGTTGCCGAGCGTGTTTTGTACAATAGCGAAAACACACGGTCGCACGATACGTTAATTTTAACATCCGACAGGCCAGATTTATTTACACACTCCAATTTCCAATTTCAATTGGATCCGCGGATATTATGTGTGTGCCGACCAAACATTCACTTATTGTTACACCTTTTGCAATCGACGAGGCAGTAAACTATTTATTAACGTCGAAAACAACTTGGCAAAAAGATCGACAAATTCGTTGTCCCTTGTCGGTGTCCCTCTTTCGCGTTGTCCCTCGTCGGCCTACAGAGAATATACGATGGCGAGAAATTCCGCCGGAAGCCTGTACGGAGAAGGGGGGGCGGCGTGGCTTTCGGCCGTGAAAACAGCGCAGACGAAACATAAATTGTCCCGGAATATTTTAATTGACCGTTCCGACAATGCATGCAAATCTGTCGGAAGCGTACGCGGGAATAGGTATTACGTTAATACGAAATATACGGATGCCCGACGACATTAAACCGATTTACATAAATCGAGCGATCGTGTCACAAACTAATTCTCTGGTTGACCACTTTATTGCCCGTACGTCCCGTTACCAACGACGCGGAAAAATTCACCCCATTATCAGCGGAATCCGGCAGCGGAGCTGTGCAAACGTCGGCGGCGCGGCTAACGCGCGCGCGCGCGCGCGATCGACATCGGGTATATCGGGATCTGGCTGTAACGTCGATAAAATCTTAATGTGTCACGGCAGGCTACGCATACCATATTTTTACAAAGTAAATAAATACGCGTCGCGTGCGAGCACCGGGCTCCACTGAATTACTTGCAATTTATAACTCGGAGAAGTTAAAGCTTTCCGAATTAATTTATAGTCCGGATGAAAATGCCGGCTTAAACTCCTGCGAGTTTAAACATCCTAATTGCGGGCCCATCGATCGTTAAAAACCTCCGGCAACCCGCGCGATCGTAAATCGATGTCGCGTTGATCCGCGAGTCGCGTTTCGCAAATCAAACATTCTTTCCTCGCTCATTCCGCGGACTTTGGCCGACATCTTTTTGCATGAAATGATGAACGTCGATGTATTAATCTTAACTTATTAAAAATATTTAAGAAAGACAGAATATTAACCTTGACTCGTTTGTCCTGCAATCGATGCAGACAATTTTTATTTTGCCTGAAGACCCGCAGTCTAGTGATCGCCAATACCGCGTGTCTGTAGCGTTTTAAATTGTATCATTTTGTCGAGTCTACGAAATTAGTTTTCACGACGTTTTTTTTCTGATAAATACACGAATCCTATATGCTGTAACGTACGGAGAATCTCTTCCCACGAATTCTTTATATTCCTTTCTGAAGGCATACGCCAGGCTGGCGCCAGTCAGCCGGGGGTTCATTTGTATATCGCGAGTCGAGTACCTCCAAGGGGTAAGACGACGAACGTTTCTGGAATCGGACCACATAGGAACACCCCCACTACCATTTTTCCAGAGAAAATCTGGCTATATAAAGGCCTAAACGTGACCGGTGATCGGGATAGTTTCGAGTCATTCGTCGACGTGGAAACTCTAGTGAGATCGAGTCTTAATTCTCCTTCGAACAATCTAGTTGGTAATTAGTTACCAAATCAGAAGCCCCCGCCGAACTCAGTGCGAAAAGCTGAGAGCGCGATAGAGTCCGCGAACACCTACATACATTTGTAAAAAACCCAAAAACACGTAATAAATTAGCTTTTCCCAGTTTTCTTTGGTTACAAGTTCAATTATTTCCATTTCCTATTTTAACGCGTTGACTGCCGCGTCACCCGTATTCGGGTGACAGCAAAAGTTCTCATCGGGCCACGTCACCCGTAATTCGGGTGACGCTGATTTGACTACTTACAAAGGATTTCCGAAAATATTTCGACAAATATTCTACAGGAGGTAATGAAACTATTGAATTCTTATAAAAATGGTTTATTAAAAAAATTATTCGCAGTGTATAACATTAAAACATTCTCTGCAAAGTTGAGGTTGATCAGGACAGCTTGGACAAAAAGTTGTTTGTTTTTTCAGATATGCTCGTGCCTCTGATCGGTCCATTTCGTATCTTTTATTCGAACTGTAGCTTCCTCATTATCATCAACATTTCTTTCTTCTTCCACGACCAATTCTCTCGTAAAATCTCGTCAATAGTATCTTCATAACATTCATTATCACTAAGATTATATTTGTCAGTATCCAAATCAGAATCTGACGATGTAATCTTATTTATGTTTCTCCTTCCGGGCAATCCGATCTCTTTTCATTATTGAAAAAAAATAAGGGCAGAGATTTTAAGTTATACCATTCGGCACTCGGCAAAGATTCCAACTGTTCATGCGGGAATAGAAACAGATATGAATTAACAGCGCACGCTTCCTATAGCGGCACGAGTGGCCTGTAGGAGATTTTGTTGTAAATACGTGTGGCAGTCAACGTGTTAAAGCAGTAGTTGGTATAACCCACAAAGATATATCTTTATCGCTCGAGGTATATCTTTATTTCTCTTTCTTACAAAATTACGAGGCAGCCTAATACCAATTTCCCCAAGTACCATCCTTATCTTAAAGGTAGCCGCCCGTGCCGAAATAAGCATCGGCTGGTCTACGCACCTCATCCTTACTTCCTTGAAGGTAGCCACCCGTGCCGAAATAAGCATCGGCTGGTCTACGCACCTCTCTCAAAAATCCCAATTGCATGCAACCTCCGGCCACCCAACCTGCCTGGCCCTCGGCTCGTAACAATGCCATAGTTCAATTGATGCGTTAACTTAAATTTGTTGAGATCGAAACGGGAAAGTCCGAGTAGCATTCGCGACAATCTTCTCGTGGCAAGTCGGAGCCGGAGTAGGAGGTGAAGCCGAAACCCTCCGAACAAGGAGGAAAACCGCTTACGGTTATCCGGAGTGGGACAGAGCGAAGGGGTCGGTCGTAAGTTAGATTGCGCGGGAATCTATCGTCATCGGTCATCATCGAAACCGCGTTTAAGCCGCGTCTTCGCGGAGGTTGCCGGAGCATTCGGAGTATCCGGCGATACATGAAACGGTTCCACCTAGAGGACCGCCGCGCCGTGCCAGTATCCGCGAAGCTGTTGGCTCATCTTCGCCGAGTTCATTGACAGATCCGAGTCACCTTTGCGTTCTCGCGGCAACAATAGGAAGGAATCAGAATTCGATTACGACTTCGCTAGAGACTCGAGCACCAGCCCCAAAGTAAGACAGCGCTCCGTTTTACTTTGGTAACGAAGCAAGTTTCGGCAACGGCGTCGCCGCGTTTTCACGCTTCAACCCCTTTAATGGATATATATATGCATCACGGTGAGACCGCAAATGCTTCAATTATGAAACAATGAAATAGTTAGAACCCCGGGTTCGGGGTCTGTTTCCCCACCCCCTCTCTCTCTCTCTCTCTCTCTCCCTCTCCCTGCACACCCCACGAGCTTCTCAGCTGCAACGCTAGTGCCAACTGACGCCAACTCCTCGCGTTAACTTGCTACCGTTGTTTCGTCGAGTTAACCAGCTAACTTCATAGCAATCTACTCTGCCCTTCTCCACCCATTTCTCGCACCCTATCCTTCCGCTTTCTACTCTCCAGGCGATCTCTCTCTCTTTCTTCATCTCCGCTTCTCAATAGCCTCGTCGACTCTTACGCGGCCGCATCTGCGGTTCAACCTGCGAATCCTCGCCTTCCCGCGCGCGTTCGACCGACTTACAAACCGTGCTACGATGCGTGAAAGATTCAGGAGAACCACCGACTTATCGCCGACAACCTCACAATTTCGCGGACAAAGTCGCCTGTGCCGGTGTCTCTCAGCACTTTCGGGATCTCGAAGGACGCTTTTATCGGATCAACCGGCAACTTCCGTTTTATATTCTCTGCTAATACCGGCGACGCGTCGTCCGAGTACGACGTACGCCGGTCGTTATTAAATTACGGATCGTCGTGCAAAATAAAGGTCTTCCGCGTCGATTCCAAGAAACTGGAGTTACATGGGAATTGTTTTTCTTGGCGGTTTTAAATCGTTCTTTCTCTGCGCGAAACACCGAGTCGAAGATGTAGAATCAAATTTGTTTCTACTAGATTGCTCCAATTGTTTCGAGTATACATTTGTCTAAGATAATTGTGCGATTGAATTCCTTTTTGTCACGATGCGGATCTTGATGGAAAATGAAGATTGTCTAAGTTAATTGTAAGGGATATATGTTACATTCGAATGCCTTTTTCTGTTTTAATAATCATCGTTGGTAACATTACCATAACAATGTAACATTAACATTGAATTCTTGTGATGTCGTTTCAGTTTTGTCTTTGAACTGTCAATTTTTTTGGTCAGAAACACATAAAAAGTTCTCAGTCTAGTCATGACATACCAGTTCCACTTCTCTTCGTACTACAAGCCACACGAACTCGACGTCAAAGTGTTATTCTTTTTTTCAAATTATTTCTGCATACGGAACGTCCTTTGTATGTATGCTGGTATATTTTACACGGTATCGTTATTAGACTGCGGGTTGTTACAAAATAGAAACAGTTTGCATCAATTGCAGGAACAGGAACCAACTAGCAATATCTTTCTTCCGTTAAAATTTTTAATATAAGTTTAACGATCGCATCGATATTAATATAATATCATTTAATCTGTCTACTATTTCAGGTTGCACCGGCCCATTTCTACCATAGATCAATCATTCGTTATAAACAATAATTTCTTGCTACAATTATTCCAAATAGATAGTTGGAACAAGAATACTGTTTGCTCGGCCAGCGATAACGAATGCCACTTTAGCAGCCATATGGCAGTCACCGTAGTCACGCGGTGTCAATTTTTGCCTGCAACGACGGGTAAGCTTGTAATTCCCCTACGGAACACCGTCGTACGATTACATTTCTAAATCCGGGAAATTTATGGAGTGTTTACCGTTCGGACTGGCTCGCCGGGCGAAGGGGATGAGCGCATAGTTATCGAAACTTTTGTGCACACTAGATAAAAACCTGTCACCGTTATCATCCGATGCAGGCCTGGCACCATTAGCAAGAGGCCGATGTTTTATCACGGACGAGGAGGAGGCAGAGCATATATCGACTGGCCGAAACGAAAAGAGAAAAACTCTGGCTGGAATAGCGTTGAATGGTGTGGTTTCAATGATAATCTACGAAGCACAATCCGCCCATATAGTCGAGATAAGGCTCCCCCATGTGATGCATGGTGCGTGGCCCGCGAACGCCCACCTTTCAACGGTAAACACCTTTTACGACCCGCTGTTGGTTCGTTCTCTTCTCGACGCGACCGTCGTGTCGGTCAGAGCGGTTTATCGTTCAACCGGGTGCCGAACCCGCTGAGGATCACCGCGAATCTCCGCGAATCTCTGCGAATTTGCGCGAATCTACGGCTATAACATAAGACAGCTGAACGAGCTATTGGGTTGGCAACTAAGAAATTTCCGATTTGTTCAATGAAATACAAATTTTTTTTACTTGGAACGAAGTTTAATCTGTAATGTATTTTCCATTTTGTTCGATGACCTTTCGCCATCTCTCTGACAACTTGAAAACTCCACGCTCGTAGAAAGTCTGATCCTTTTCGGCCAACCGATTCTTGAGACATTTCGTTCTTAATTGGTTCCATCGGTGAGAGCGTCACTCGTGGGACAGATAGATAAAATCGGTTCTTCCTTGTCCCTTTCTTCTATCATTCCTTGACCCAAATTTGCATAAGAAGTAACAGTGAAACCTAATAATGTCCTTAGACGTCAATTGTTTTGCATGGCATTGTTTGAAATCATCGAGACGATCGAACACTGTTCTCGATAGATCTGTTTCAATCTAGATAAATTAAATATTGGATTGGCAACTAAGTAATTGCCGAATTTGTTCAATGAAATAAAAAATTTCTTTTACTTGGAATGAAGTTTAATCTGTAATGTATTTTCCATTTTGTTCGATGACCTTGTGCCATCTCTCTGACAACTTGAAAATTCCACGCTCGTGGAAAGTCTGATCCTTTTCGGCCAAAAACTGAGTTAAGTGAGATTTTACAGCGTCATCATCGTTAAAAGTTTTACCACGATGGGAGTTGTCCAGGAATCGAAATAAGTGGTGATCCGATGGCGCGAGATCAGGGCTATATGGTGGGTGTAACATCAATTCCCAACCAATATCCATCAATTTTTGCCGAGTGGACAAAGACGTGTGCGGCCTAGCATTGTCCTGCTGGAAAATGACACCTTTACGATTGACCAATTCTGCTCGCTTTTCCTTGACCGCTGCATTCAATTTGTCCAGTTGCTAACATTCACGGATAATAAAAAATAACATAATAATAACAATAATAATTTTATAATATAACATTTACGGATATCATAAAAATGGGAGTGAGAGACATCTATAACTGAAATCGGCAATTACTTAGTTGCCAAGCCAATAAATAGTAATAATCGCGTCCAGTGACATCTCAAATCGCGCGACTCGCATGATCGAATCGTGCGACGCTTTACGAGGCCGTGATCCCGATCGGCTGCCATTTTTATCTTTCTCGCGGGACCGAAAGTCGTGACTCGCGAATTCTGATATTTGAATCCGTCGCGTTACTTGCCGCGACCGAATTGTCTCAGACCCGTTAAATAATTGCCCCGGCGACGTTAATTACCGAGAATGGAATCGGAATTAATTACAAGCTGGCGCGCGGCCCACCGCGGAGCGTAATTCAAGAACCCATGATTCGATTTCGTCGCGGCAACTAATTTTTCGCGACGCGAGGGTCGTCGCGTGCGTAATTTGTTCGTCCCTCGGCGAACCGTGCCTTTCGTCCAGCGATACGTTTCCGGGGGAGGTCTGCGCGAAACCGAACACCGTGGATTCCTATTCCCTTCCTTCCTCCCCCTGTCTACCATGCCCCATACTTCCGAAGGTGTCCAATTTTACGGCTGATCTAAGCCGTAAGCGAGTATTCGGCTTCCGTTCGTCCCCGACTCTCTTCCCCGTTCCTCGCCCCTCGTCCCACGGAATAATATCCGCTTCGAGTTCGTTCTAGCGAAAAACAAGGAATAATGCAACGCAATACTGCGAGCCGGTTCTCGTACTCGCGCGATAAAAGATCAAAATATAGGAAGAGCTTCGCTGCAGCGGGGCTATTGTTAATTCAAGGATTAATCTTGCCGCACCGAGTAAATGCGAATAAACTTTTCAGTGGCATTAAAGGAAGTAAATTATTCTACGGATACGGCAGATTTGCTGGAATTAATTATTTCCGCAGAGACGAGAGTCAACGCGATAATAATAAACGACTCCCGTTCCGTTGGAACGGCGGAGCCGTGAATATTTATTGTTGTTCGACGTTCGGACTTTTCTTCGATTCTGAAGCGGCGAGCGGCACGGAGAAAGAGAGGGAGAGAGGGGGAGGGGGGATTAGGGAAGATTTAGAGGAGGATTTCGCGTAAGTGTTAATTACAGGGATCGGAAAACCGGGAGGCGACCGAGTGCACGGTGTAAATCATTTCTATTCTGGCGCATCGATCGGCCGCACCGAGAGCCGGTAGACTGACATAATTACCGCGAATACACCCGGTGCGGATGAAGATGTCCGGAGAGAATTATGGCCGGCGCTGTCTGCACGCAGGTCATCGTTTCAATTTACATTTTCGCGATTCGGCCACGTGCCTCCCGCCGCTCGTATATCTTCGTCCTTCCGTTAAGATTCGAGGCGGCGCGGCGTGGCGCGGCGCGTAGCTGTTTGAAACGGTGCGGACCGGTGCGGGGCGACGGACTATAGGCTATAGCCTATAGCCCGGCCCCCTCGATTCGAGACGCCGGAAGAATGGAAAAATTATTGCCTTTCCGATAGCGCGATAACAACGCGACGACGAAAGGTTATTACTGCGACAGAAAAGGCCGGAATGAATGGAGCCCGCGTTTCGCCAGCCGTGCAAGCCAAATGGTCGATACTCCGTGTGCCTCCGTACGTGTAATGCATTCTCGAAACGGCAAGGGGCATACTTCTGTAATTGGGCCATGCCGCGCTGTTGCTCCAATTATGTAACGCCGCTATACTTTCGACAAGGAAGCGCCTCCGCCTCCTCGAAGTTTCACCACGGTACATCGTGTCCGAGAATATTAACAGCCAGCGGCATTCGTCGTACGAACGAGAACGATGATACGAAAATTTTGCACAGACAAGTACAGAAAATGCTCCGAAATTTGTCCCTCAGCTTATAAATAAATATGGACAATTTCGGAAGTGGCGATTGTCGACAGCTATAGAAACGAGCCGCGACGTGTCCACATTAAAAGACGAACCTTCATTGCTCCGAGTCTACTCGTCGGCCACTTCTGTTTACAAGCGACGGAAATTGCATATTGATCGCACACCAGAATGGTCCTTAGGTATACGGGTGGAAAATTTGTTTGGAGATTCATTCTTATCTTGCTTAACACTTTATCGTCCGGTCGTGGTTGAGGCTGCCACTCAGTAAGGACTGGCTTAGTCGCGCGCGCATTTGCTCCCAGTACCGGCTAAATTTTCGCTATTCATTGTGTTGTGCTTATTCCTTTAAAAATAATAATAAATAATAATATAGTTATTATAATTATAATTCATAAGGATATGGGGAGGTCAGCATACAGGAGGTCAGCTACTAACAAAACAGTAAAGAAGCGAAAACCGTCGATAGCTAAAAGTCGATTAATAGGCTATCGGTCGATAAGCATTGGCAATCGAAAAGCCGATAAAGAGGCTAGCGGTCGATAAAGTGTTAAATTGTGTGTGATACTTGGTGAGAAAATGATGTGTGCAATATTTGGATGCAATCGAGCAACAGGAGCCCGTATTGCGTTTGAACATTTTAATGATTTCATTTCATTTTCAAATATTGTTGAACGTTTTTATCTGGAAGACAATGTCTTGAATACAAAATCTTTATTAACACGTTGACTGCCACTCGTATTTACAGCAAAATCTCCTACAGGCCGCCCGTGCCGCTATAGGAAGCGTGCGCTGTTAATTCATATCCGTTTCTGTTCCTGCATGAACAGTTGGAATCTTTGCCGAGTGCCGAATGGTATAACTTAAAATCTCTGCCCTTATTTTTGTCAATAATGAAAAGAGATCGGATTGTCCGGAAGGAGAAGCATAAATAGAATTACATCGTCAGATTCTGATTCGGATACTGATAAATACAATCTTAGTGATAATGAATGTTATGAAGATACTATTGACGAGATTTTACGAGAATTGGTCATGGAAGAAGAAAGAAATGTTGATGATACTGAGGAAGCTACAGTTCGAATAAAAGATACGAAATGGACCGATCAGAGGCACGAGCATATCTGAAAAAACAAACAACCTTTTGTCCAAGCTGTCCTGATCAACCTCAACTTTGCAGGGAATGTTTTAATGTTATACACTGCGAATAATCTTTTTAATAAACCATTTTTATAAGAATCCAATAGTTTCATTACCTCCTGTAGAATATTTGTCCAAATATTTTCGGAAATCCTTTGCAAGTAGTCAAATCAGCGTCACCCGAATTACGGGTGACGTGGCCCGATGAGAACTTTTGCTGTCACCCGAATACGGGTGACGCGGCAGTCAACGTGTTAAATGAAGTGTACGATGCAGATTCTGATAAGGGGGAGTATGTCGAATTCGGACAGAAGCGGAAAAGAAACGGAAAATCTGCACAATAAAATATATCGGATGAACATTAGGATTGGACTTTAACTATTGAGAGGAATTACGGCGTGAACTACCTGGATGGAGGACGCAACTCGAAGAAGAAGAAAAAGAGGCGATAGAATTGTACATTTTATATCTAGAAATAAAAAAAGGATGTATACCCGCTTCCAAAGGCTGAAAAGCAATGGAAATAAACTACTATAATTACGTATTGAAAGTGAAATCAAATCATTAAAATGTTTCGTTAAAACTTTCACGCAAATGAGGCACGAGTACCCGTCGTACAATTGCTTTCAAATTTTGCACACATAATTTTCTCACAGAGCGTCGCAATTTAGGATCATTACGCTAGAAAAAAAAAGAAAATCGAAAAATGTCCACCATTCTATTGTACACTGTACGCGCAATAAACATTTCTCCGTTTATTGTTCAGATGCTACGATCAATATTTCATTGCTAAGATTAATTTGCAGATTAATATTGCAAATTATTGTCATAATTTATGTTAAAACTCCGCGGTTTTCCCCTCAAATCTTACCGACAAACGTTTCGAATGACTGAAATATTATTATTTTATTAACCGCCGTATACCGAGAACGAGTTGGAGGTCAGGCTGAATAGTTGAAGCGATAAGGGTCGAATGTTAAACCCGACAAAGCGTAAGGAGATGCGGACTATTTTTTCGGAAGAAGAAAATGTTGTAACGTTCCTGGACTTGATGTTTGGGGTATCGGCGGTGGGAAAGCCGGTAAAAGTATTTGGCATTCGGTCGGAAAATTAGTCCTCGGGCGGACGATAAACGGAGTAAAGGCGGGAGGCATTTGTTTCGAACGACCGGTCGTACGGCGGTCGTAGAGTCCAAGTTTCGGTGGGTAGGTCGGCCGGAGCTGAGAGCAACACGAACGAGAACCGTATTCGCGGCGGACTTTCTGGGCGGTGGACCCTTCTCGAGGTTTTTCCAGCCGTAGCTAGTAAAACTCTACGGAAATGGATTCCGGAATGGGAACGGGGGATAAATGTAAGACGAGATGCAGGAAGGAAACGAACCGGCTACCGAAATACCGAGGGAACTCGGACCGCCGTTCCAGCATTTGTACTCGGTCCAGCGCACTACTTGTTGAGAGGCCGAATCAACAGACCGCCGCAACGCCGATATTACGTATAAGAATTTCCACTGCGAGAGCCATCGTTCGAGTTCAGGCTGCGAGCAGCCCCACTCCGTAACCCGTTGTAGCTTTAAGCAATATAGCTCGGGTGAAACTATTGACTTTCCTCCCACGAAATGCATCGATAACCGTATTTTATCCGAGACTCGCGATCGCCGCCGAGCCTGCGATTTCAAAATGCCCACTATCGAACAATCGATCTCCTTCGTACGATTTCTTTCGGTTCGATTACGTCGCGGCGGCGCACAGTCGCCCGTTCGATCGTCAACCTATTCAGGAACGAATTCCTTCGTTCGAGATGATCGTCGAGGGATCGATTATTTTCTTCGCAATCGCGAATGATTAGAAGCTTTGCGGTTGTAATCATTTCTTAGAACGAGGATTCTTGACTTTGATATTCGCTAGAGAAATAGATTGAAACATTTACAAACCCATTGAGGAAAATAGTGGTCTTGCGCGATATCATTTGAGCCGTTTATTTTGAAGGTGGCATAAGTCACTTTTTCAAAAAAATCGAGTTAATGGTGACACTAATTACAATTGAACGGTATCTTTTCATTTTTTAAAAATTTGCAATCAATAAGTTGAGAACTATTGAGATTTGTTCGAGAGAAGTTTAGCTAATTAACGGTATAACAAACATGTTTATTTTGAAAGTAGCGTAAGTCGCTGTACTCGGGAAATTAATTGCGGGGCTTAGTGTAAAAGAAATAGAAACGTGTGATAAGTGTGTGTTAAGTATTGTTTTGAATTATTTTCAGTATTTTTAAAAAAGTTGTGATCACTGGACTTATTTTTATAAGTGCGAAAGAATAGTGCAGTTTTGTAAATTATATTATACTGATGTGGCGGCTACCTCCAGACCCGCCAGTACGTGGCTATAAAATGTTTTATAAACTAACTTTAGATGAAAAAGATGAATTTCTAACTTTGGATTTGTCACCAAAAAGAGGAAGACCTAGGCGTTGTTCACAAATAGAAATGGATCCGTTATACGCTGGATCTCGTCCTGTTTCTTCAGCAAAATACAAAGACATGATGGACTTGCTTAATTATATACCCCCAATATACCACAGTTATTTAAAAAATTTGAAACAAAACACGATTTCCGAGGACTTAATTACTCCTATTGATGACGAAAATGAAATTGAACTGATGTATTTTCATATAAATTACTTATACTTATGTTTCAAAATGTACTAATTATTTTTGTATTTTATGAATATTAAAATAAAAAATACTTAAATCAAACCTTTATATTAAATACGTTCATGGTATAAATTATTATTATATATGTAATTTATTCAACAATTTTAGTAAATCACTGTCCTTTCAAAACATCACTTCACTAAAATACGTCGGACAAAATTAATATATGTCAGTCATTTTTCTAAACTATTTATTTTGAAAGTGGCTTAAGTCACTTTACCGTAATGAAAAGCGGTGATTTTTTGTTTATACGAAATTATTTATACTGAGAGAAATATCAGTATCCTGAGATAACAAATACAAGTAAATCTTCTCGAAAGTTAGCATCCATATTTTTAAATGTGTTAAAACGCGAACCCTGAAATATCTCGACTTCAAAACAAAGTGACTTATGCCAATTTCAAAATAAACGGCTCATTTCGAATCATGAGTGTACAGTCGGTCGTGTAATTAAGGCGGTCGTATAATTAAGGACACTTGCAAGTCTACCGGACAATGACTATAATATTTCTTTTAAATTTTGCTATTACTTGGAATGACAGAGAAATAAAATAACTCACGTTTTTTAACATTTCTATCTGAACCTGTAACGAAAATTTGAGAAACGCGTTTGCATCGAAATCGGTTGACCTTGACATATGCTGTGAACTATATTTATTACATATATATTATTTACGGCGTATTTCACGGATTTCAACCAAAAAGCAAGTAATTTTACAATGGATCTACCTTGACTATATATACCTCGATCGATTTCAATGAAAGTTTTAGCGTGTCACGGAGATACTCGGATAAAAATGGTTGAAAAACATTAATCTTTTTTTATTTTTTGCGTTATTCCAAGTACTAGCAAAATTTTTTAAAAGTATTATAGTCGTTGTCTGGTAGACTGGTCCCTCTACCATCTAAACAAAATTCAAGTCATTTCGTCCAGTTTGAGAAAAGTTGGATCCTTTTTCAAGCGTCCGCCGCTGTAACCAGCAAAAATGCATAAACCAGGAAAGAAAGTGGAACTTGACATTTTCTTGCGGAGATTGCAGGATCTGGGGGAAAAACCAAGGTGAGAAAAGTTCGTCTCTGGCGGCTAATAAATGGCTGGAACCGTCGTCCCTCGTGTAACAGTGTATCGACGTGCCAGGCTACCGAGCGTTTCCCGCGACAAATATTCAATTGTTATAATTTAACCGGCGACCATAATTCTCCCGGCGCTCGATAATTCGCGGCTCCGATATATTACGAATTATTTCGTCGAATTTAAGGGGAGGAAACATTCGGTACACGCGGACACGGTCCAACAAACTACTCGTTCGAACAGCAATTCAACGAGCATCGTCGATATTACGTACTAGCAGGGCCCTCTCACCGACGGCGTTCACTATTTGCAATTCATATCGTGTCTCATGCATTCACGATGGAGTGACTACTGTGGCCGCGCTATGTCATCGGCCGTGTTCCGTGTAAGTGGTCACGATATGTACACGGGACCGGCGATCCCCTATCGAAGAAACGTGTCCCGAACAGCCCGAATCCTGTCGAGCTCTTTTCTCCGCGATTACAGTTCCCTGCGAGCTTCCGGTTTCGCGCGATGCGAAACGAAAACAACGGGTGCAACCGCCGCGTCGGCTTGTCGGAATTCGACGACCGATCGCTCGCAAAATTAGGCCCTACAAAGTTTCGGAGCAACATCATCGGGAGACCACATTTTAATTTAACCCTTCGCGGACGAAGCCGCTCGACGGGTGTTGCGTCGCTGTGGACGACAGGTATTGAATATAAAATAAAAATGTTATAAGATATAATTATATTATTATAAGATTGTAAATATGTGGAAAACTTTGCTGGTTTCTCTGGCGGTGACACAGAAAGACCGACTCGTCAAACTGAAATTCGTTCTGAGCCTACGGTTATATATTAATAAATTTATATTAATAATTAACACTATATATATATATATATATATATATATATATATATGCCGTCCGCAGATCTTAGATGTGATTCTTTTGTTCGACGCCGGCATAATAGCTTGGAAATTTTAGATTTTAACAAAAATTTCGAAGATGGCGGTAATATAAATTCCTAAAATTAAGATAAGTCATGCAAGAATTTTCGTCTGTCACTCGACTGTCACTTGACTCAACATAAAACTCATCATCACTGCTGCTGATGTCACAAAATGTAACATCCTTCCTGCTTCTTTTACACATAATGTTATAGTAGGATAATTTTCATACATAATAGTCCAAATAATAATATATAAATATAATTAACTTTAACGAACGGCAAAAATACTTGGTCTGCTGCCCGCAGACACGCGTCCCGAACGGTAAAAATGCTTGGGCTGCTGCCCGCAGACAGCCGTCCGCAAAGGGTTAAAATGCATGGCCCAATTTATGGTTAGTTTGCGTTTAACGAATTATTATAAATATTAGGCTCGCACAGCAAATCAGAAAAAAAGTATTTTTAAATTATTTAAAAACTTTAGGAATCCATTATAACAAATCAAAGAAATGGTGTTAGGATATTATGGTTTCTATACATTCGATGTGTATCGGGAAGCAAACATTTTACGTTTTACAACAGATCTTTCCAATCGATTTTTGGCCATTTTTTCCGGCCGAATACACCACTGTGCGTCGCGACAGTGACGTTTTCGGGGCAGGAAACGGGAGGATCGAGTTGTCGAACTTGATTCCAGTCGATTCGATTGAGGTTCACGCGTCTCAGTTTTACCGTCTCCTATCTCCCGCGCTCTTTCGGGCTTTGTTCGAACCGGTTGAAAAAAAATCGATGTTCAAGGGGAAGAGAGGCGAGAGGCCGGCGTATTAAAAAGTCGTGCGTCTATCGATAGCTCGTTACAAAAGCGGGCCATTGAAACCGGATACCGTGTTATAAAAGCTTGATACACCCTCGTCCAGCGCAGCGGCGCGCATTCAAAATCGCGCGAGAAAAATCTTTGTGCGACGATGATAAAGTAAAATGTCGGAAAATATCGTTCCCGGCGCCATAGATGAAATATCATCGCGCCTCGGAGCGAGACGGACCGAGGGAAAATTCATTCCCGGCGAAAACGCGAGGCGTTCACTCGACCGGCCCGGCCGATTCGACCGTGTTAAATATCTCACGATTCCCTCGATAAATTTCAATCGAAGACAGGGAATTACCGTGATACCGGTTCCTACCGATAGCTCTTGCGTTTTTATTTCCCGACGATGGTTTATAGAGTGGCACGCGCACTCTTCTCCGAACTCGCTGACCGATTTTTCGGGGAGCTTTCAACGAAACGGGGGATTCCTCGCGACGGTTTTTTTTCCCCGACAAACCGAAATCGTATTTTCGGCAACTCGAAAACCTCAGGGCCGAAAAATCTGTCGGTCTATTCGGTTTGCTCGGTCGGTATTCGCAATAATTTAAGTAGCTCTGTTCACGGGACTCGCAGCCGACGCGGCAGCGTCGTTACACGCGACTCTGAGTTTCAAAGTGGAGAACCGGGGGCCGGTGCTGGGGAGTTGTTTAGCAACGGAATCACGAAGTACAAACAATTTCGTTAACGAGTTCCAGCTATTAGGCCCGATTGAAGGCCGATTCTTGGGACAGATGCCCCTTCGTGGGCGAAATCGTCCGTGCATAGGGTGTACCCAGCGTTAGGCTGCGTGTCACGTGCGGCCACCTCTGCTCGTGCGTGTGCACTTTCCTCCTCGCACGCTCCGATAGAAATGCATTCCTCTCCTTCGAGACGAGACGGATCGACGCGTCTGTTTGACGAACAACTCGACTCTGCCTTCTCGTCGGAAAAAGTCTCTTTCAATCCCGAGCGAACCGGACACTCGACGATCCAAAAGCAACTTCGCGTTAACCAAATTCCCAATAACATCAAGTCCCGCACTCGCAAGGAACGTTATTTGACCGATAACCAAATCGTACCGATTTTTTTATACAGATCGAAGGTACAGGGTGTCCGGTAAGGATTGGTCCAAACTTGTACAACGTGTTACCGAGGCCAAATAAAAGAAAAAGGTTCGTATTAGGTCATCTGGAAAGTTCTGTCCGTTTTTGAATTGAAATATAACACAATTTTCATACGTTTAACAATATTTATTGTAGAATATACTTTCCATCGTTACTTATGACTTCTTGCCGGCGTGATGGCAACTTGTAAATGCCACTTTTAAAAAATGATTTATTTTTAGAGGCGAAGAACTCAACTAGTGCTTGGTTGACATCAGTTTCAGTTTTGAATATTTTTTCCTGTGAAAAGTTTTGCAAAGAGAGAAACAAGTGATAATCGGAGGGTGCTAGGTCTGGGGAGTATGGTGGATGTGACAGAATTTCCCAGCCTAGCTCTGCGATTTTCTGACGAGTCGCCAGAGCAGCATGTGGTCTGGCATTATCATCGGTAGCCATGTTTTCGCGATCGCGTCTCACTTAACCCTTAGCGGACGAGAGGCGACTCTCGGTCGCCACGGCGTTTCGCGCGGCAGGACGAATGGCGAGCGAGAGGCGACAATCGGTGTTTATGTTAGATTTTGTTATCTCCAACATTATCCAACCTACTGTTTTATGTGAAAGTTCCTGAAGTGGTGGCGCAAATTATATTTCCGGGGACTGGAAATTTGTTTGATCAATTCGCACATTCTCTACAAACATGTAAAAAGACAGAGAAACGAACAGCTAGTTACACATTTGAACTTTCGCAAAATTTTGATCAACAAATTGAGAGGAGATTTTTGTCAACCACGAGATAGATCTTCAAGTTCGGCATCCAACTCTGACGAAATTCGTCTAAACGGGAAACCGCATGTAATTGTTACTGGCGCAAAGAAAGATTGTAAAGTTTGTTCCAGTCGAAACAAACCAGGGGGAAGACATGAGACGACCTGTTTCTGCGATACATGTCCAGATAAACCAAGAATGTATCTTGGTCAATGTTTTATAAACTATCACACCAAACGAAACTACAAATCATAATTTTTGTAAAATTATATTCATAAAATTGTGAATATAGATAAACTAACGAAACATAACGTTTTTGTAAGATAATTTATATGTAAGATCATTTTATTGTACCATATAAGACACTCGACATATTTGCAAAAATCGCCTCGTCCTGCTACCTGACTCGGCCGAAAAAGTCGTCGTCCGCTAAGGGTTAATAATGACATGAGACATCTTTGTTTCAGTTTATTAGTCATATTATATTATATTATGTATGACTATATATTATATAGTCATATGTCTCAAATCAACATGCGCATATGGATTGAAACTTGAAGTGACACTATCGGACAGAACTTTCCGGTAGACCTAATATATAAACTTATGTCCGAAAATGCAATCGAAAAGATATAAACGTTCAAAATTTATATAAGCGTTGCTTTATAAAAATACGATAGAAACAGAAGATCGATTTTGGAAATGTATTCAAAGCGTATTTATTATTATTTTCAACAGAGATAGAATATTTGAAAGAGTCGCGGAATATTTCATGTAAATACAAAATACGCTTCGTTTCGGCGTGGCGTCAACGAAGAATTGCTCATCGTTAATTTGTCTCCCTCCGAGAACCGTGCGTTCGCTGTCACCTTACAACTGCATCCATACGTCCGAAACCCATTCTTGCATGTGCATCTTATCTCGGTTCTCGCACATCTTTGAACTCGCAGCTGCCGTCGATTGTTCGGCCATCGTCGGGGAAACAAAATCCAACAGAGTTGATTAATTTCGGAACAAGATGGAATTAATCCAATTAATTTGCCTAGTTGCCGGTTTAGTCACGGTCGAAGGGGAACCCGCGATTCGACCGACGTTCGATTAGGGAACGGGGAATTTCGAGTTTACAGAAGGTAGAGTCTGTGAAGGGAGGAGACAAGTGGCGAAGAGAAAGAGAGGCGGCGCAGCGCGGCGGAAGGGGGTAAGAGAACACACGAACAATCTGCAGAGCGGCTATGTGTGCACCTCTATAGCTTGTTGCGGATTATGTAGACTCGCGCTGGAACATGTGTTCGTTATATCGCTCCGACGGAGTTAGCAACTCTTGGCTAAGGTTTCCCTTTGGCCCCGCGCTCCTCTCGCCCCCGCCGTCGGAGAGGTTGCTTACGTTCATCCGTATACCAGTGTACACCTGTACACGCTCATTCTATTGGCGCGTCGTAAATATTTCACGTTGATGTGACGTGAATTAAGCGGCTCCGGTGGATTAAGGGATAAATATCTGCTATCGGTGGTCGTATTCTTAATACGAGTGCCACCGCGGCCGCGAGCCGCGAGCCGCGAGCAACGAGCCGCGAGCCGCGAGCAACGAGTCTCGTTCGGGGAATCGATGTCGGGGACACCGGCGTCGATCAATTTTTCTCTCGAGGTGAAATTTAAATCATTAGATTACCCACATTGACATACTACCCTGTCTCTGCTAGTTTCTATGTCTCGGCGAGCTCAAGGTGATGATGCGAATGCCTTCGAATTCGACGGAACTTTTAACAACTGTTTCAGCGTCGTGGCTGGTTTATAGTCGAGGTTGCTTGGAATCGAGGCTGGTTATAATCGAGGCGAGTTATACCCTCTTCTGAATACACCGTGTGTCGAAAAGAATAGCACACTGTGTAATTTTGTTGGATCTCGTCGAACTAACGCGTCGTGAAGAATTGTTGGACACAGCTAATTCGATCGGTGTATGATTATTGTCATCTTAAATCTGGCATAGATAAAGTGGAGCCGCAGTACATTGAAATAATATTTCATTTCAAATGAAAACTTTCGTTGTCGATTATGGTAGCAGTGAATTCGAAACGTGTTACATGTGACACGAATGATCGAGAAATGAAGGTTACCATCTTTTTATACGGGTTTATAATTTCACACAAAATATCGTTGTACAACGAACGCTGGCACTTGCTCGTGACCGGACGGCGCAGTGTTCAATTATTTTATGAATTTTAAATTGTTCAATAAATGTCGTAATAAATGTATATAAAATCATTGGAACGTTTCGCCGTTCTTGAACGCCGTAACTGCCGAAACCAATGTTGCTTCGGGAAGTTGAAAACATATAACATCCATGTAACGTGCTATCTTTTTGTGGCGGAACGTGGTAATAAAGATCGATTTGCTCTTACTCTAGTTCGCGTAACACGGCTTCTACGTGGACTCTTTTGTTCGGAGGACGGTGTCTCGGCGTGTATATGTTGGCGAGAAAACGAATTTCTCGGTGGAAAAAAATAATCGAGCCCGAGCCTCTCTTCACCTTACCGGAAACTTTCCACCGTCGAACGGTCTAACAATGTAACGCGGAACGTTCGATACTCCGTCGCAAAGTTAGGGGATCACGGTGCTTAATAGTATATGCGCCAGTGGCTCAGTAATAATTTTATTTCCACCGGGCGGAAACTCGAAAATTCAATTTCAGTAATTATCGTAAGTGGATCGGAGCTAATACACAGTGTCCAGAATGGACTCGATTCGAACTTAGCCGATCGAAGCCCGGAGCTGCCGGCTAGCACGAATTCGTCCGACATTTCTTCCACGGAATTGGACCGATCCGATATTGAACGAGGAAGAGAAAGAAAGCCCTTCTATTCATTATATCGAGCGGCTACCGTTCTCCACGCTATCCATCCACATTAGAGTATCATTCGAGAGTGGCTCTCAAATGGACACAGAGCATTATGTACTTTATTACGTTCTACAACTTTTATCGGACCCCTAGGCCCGTGGATGATCGTTACAAAAGCAGTAACGATAAGCCGCCTGTGCTCTACTCTTTGAACCCGCGGATTACAAATGCGGCTCTCCGACTGATTGGTTTTCAACCCTGAAAATATTTTCGAATATTCTAGAGGCCACGCTTCGATGGAGAGAGCAAATTAACACATTTCGCGCGGGTCACGGATCGAATTCTACTCGCACACCTAGCGGTGGAAAATCTATTTGAAAAATCTACTTTTTAAAAAAACATTCAATATTTTCAAAAGTAACAATAAGGCCTTGATAACAAGCGTATGACGAGAAGTTTTAGGGTTTCGACAATATTTCAAATATTCATTCAAATATGTTGAGAATCCACGAATCTATGTCAATGTCGCCATCTGTTTACACATGGAATAACCAGGACCGATTACGGTGGGGCGACGGAGACCTTCGTCTCGACGACTTTATATGAACCGTTTATTTTGAAAGTGGCATAAGTCACTTTTTCAAAAAGATCGAGTTAATGGTAACACTAATTACAATTGAACGGTATCTCTTCATAAAAAAAAATTTGCAATCAATAAGTTGAGAACTATTGAGATTTGTTCGAGAGAAGTTTTGCTAATTAACGGTATAACAAACACGTTTATTTTGAAAGTTGCGTAAGTCGCTGTACTCGGGAAATTAATTGCGGGGCTTAGTGTTAAAGAAATAAAAACGTGTGATAAGTGTGTGCGAAGTATTGTTTTGAATTATTTTCAGTATTTTTAAAAAAGTTGCGATCACTGGACTTATTTTTACAAGTGCGAAAGAATAGTGCAGTTTTGTAAATTATATTATATTATATTATAATAAAATATAATATAATATTAGAGCAGCTGAAATGCTTCTATGCGCATCTATAATAATATTATACAATAATAATAATAATATATAATATAATAATAATATACTATAATATTATATTATATTATATTATATTATATTATATTATATTATTATATTATACCACAGTTATTTAAAAAATTTGAAACAAAATACGATTTCCGAGGACTTAATCACTCCTATTGATGACGAAAATGAAATTGAACCGATGTATTTTCATATAAATTACTTATACTTATGTTTCAAAATGTACTAATTATTTTTGTATTTTATGAATATTAAAATAAAAAATACTTAAATCAAACCTTTATATTAAATATGTTCATGGTATAAATTATTATTATATATGTAATTTATTCAACAATTTTAGTAAATCACTGTCCTTTCAAAACGTCACTTCAGTAAAATACATTGGACAAAATTAATATATGTCAGTCATTTCTCTAAACTATTTATTTTGAAAGTGGCTTAAGTCACTTTACCGTAATGAAAAGTGGTGATTTTTTAATGTCTATACGAAATTATTTATACTGAGAAAAATATCAGTATCCTGAGATAACAAATACAAGTAAATCTTCTCGAAAGTTAGCATCCATATTTTTAAACGTGTTAAAACGCAAACCCTTAAATATATCGACTTCAAAACAAAGTGATTCATGTCACTTTCAAAATAAACGGCTCATATGTATATTGACACATTCACCCTGTTCAACCATTCTCCGTCTGTGAAGCACATTAAAGATTAAAGTATCACATATTGCGTAGCACGCGAAGTATATGTTCGTTAGATCCATACGGATACTTCCACCAAAATTCCCAACAAATAATATACTACGCGATGCGTATCGGGCTCTCACGGAGGGAAGACTTTATCAGGTAAAAACATGCAGACCGGGTAAAGTGGATTGCCTTTAGGGAAACGAAGACTGTTGCGACAACGTATCGGAAAAGAAGCTCTGGATTTGCTCGTGAGTTCTTTGTACCCGGAGGGAGGGAAATCGTCAAGTGGACGCGTAACATTAGTTCATTGGGAACGCGAAAAGTGGCACGAAGGACCCTTTAACGAACTCGCGGTGAGTTTTCCTGTGTTTTCTCTGAAAACCGGGACGACGAAAGACTCCCCTTCCGTGTCCCAGAAATCAGGCGGCAGGATCGACGACCGCTAAGGTAAACTTCGCGGACGGAGACTCGGGGAAGGTTTACGAAAATGAGCTCCGGACATGGTTTCTCTCGCTCTCTCTCTCTCTCTCTCTCTCTCTCTCTCTCGTTGCCTCTCCGCCGGAAATCACGACAGCCGCAGAGCGTGTCCACATCTTCCGAAAACTTTCCGTTACTTATCCTCGAGGATTTCGCTGTCCCCGGTTTTCTCAACAGCGGCGCGGCGCGCCTCGGCGAATCGTAGGCGAACTCTAGACGAACCGTAGGCAAACTCTAGGCGAACTTACAATTAGGCGCGTGGCGAAAAAATACACCGGAGGAAGTCGTCGAGATTGCGGGATCGATAAGCCTGTGCGGAACACGACGGGCAAGGACTTTATAGGCTTGCAATTGGTATCGATCGAGCGTTCGCTGCATAATAATTCAACAATTACGCCGCGGAATAGCGAACTATGCGAGCTTAGAAAACCGTCTGTCTCGCCCATTATCGCGGCGCTGTTCTTTCGTCGAAAGAAAATTAACGTATCGGCCGGGTATACGGTTTACGTTAACGGTCCGCTGGCATTTCTATTTTTACCCGCGATCGATTTTGGTCCGTGATATCGGAAATTCGATAAGCAGGCAGACGATTGCTTCGATTTTCAATGTCAGACAAATACATACGTCGACGCGTCTTCGAGCAGCGCATTTACATATATGGTCGGCCGAAAATAAACGAAAGCGATCGCGCTTTCGCTTGTTTGAATTACCGTTTGGTTTCGTGGCGCGCGCGGTTCGATAATTGAACAACCGGCTTGAATGGCGAGCGTTCCCGGTTAAAAGGAAAATGCGCTGGCGAATCCGGTAGAGAAGCGGGAACGAAACAGAATTGAAAAAACGTCTCCCGGTAGATGTTCTTGAATTAGCACGGAATCTCATTTCTGGTTTACGATACTCGACGTCAAAACGGGTCGACGACAAAAAAAAATAGGAAGGGGACAGAAAGAAAAAGGGGGAAAAGCGAGGCGCCGTATCGTCCTCGTTGTTTGCGCGTGCATACACGTTCGTAATGGCATATTGAGCGGCGCACAATCGGTGGCACAGTGGTCATCCACCATCCACTCGCATAATAACACGCCGCGCCGCGCCGCACACAGCGAGCGCTAAGCGCACCGTGGCTGCACCGTGCCGTTCGAAGTAGAACACATTCAGCATTATCTGCCGTGGCTGGTAATAAAATACCCTTCACCCATTTCCCCGGGAACCCGTGTTCGTGCCCGCACGTGTGTCGATACGGCCGTGGATGCGGCCGCGCGCAATCCGCGTTACAACCCCTCCGCGGGCCGTCCAACACGCCTCGGGTATATCTGATGTAAACACGTATGCAACGCGTCGCGATCTTCCTATCGCTCGGCCTGTATCGTATCTCTTTGCCTTAACTCGGTGAATTCCCGTGGGAGTCGGCTTTCCGCTTTGTCTCCCGCGCCTCCCTCCCGAAACACCACTCTCGACGTCACCCGTCCGCACCACCCCATCTTCCATTGAAATTAACTTTTGACTTCCGTATTTCACGGATAGAGGCTCCCTTTGATCGTCCACTGAATTTAAATTCCATTTCGACCGAATTTTGCTTACGCCAACCGTCCGCGTCGCCCTCGCTCGCGCCCACGCCAGCGCCCACGCCGGTCTCTTTCGCGTCGCGACTGTTCCACCCACCTCTCGCCGACACTAATTACACCTTCGAATTTTCGACGCTCCCGCGACGCGATGGACAATTTGGGTTACTGCCTCTGGACCTCCGCCATGGATAGCCCCACCGACCCATGCACAGTAAATTAGGACGTCTTTGAACAGCGTGTATATTTTCGGACAACGTTTAATAGGCCTCGAGTAATCGTTCGTTAATGATCGAGGATTTTCTAAAAAATGACAAGATTGTTTCTTCGAATATTTAAGTCTTCGATACATAATCTAATTCTCTGACGAAAATGTTCTTACAATTGGTATTAAAAAAAGAATCCTAGCTCGCAATGAATTAGCACACACATAGTAAACGAATGATTATACTTATTTTATACGTCTTTGGGAAGCCTGAACGTTTTAATCCTTCGCACATCTTTGTTTCCAATAATAAACTCCTTATAAGAGAAATATAATGTATGCTTATCGCATGCAAATCCTTTCTTTGACATTCAAATATCGATGAGACAAGAATAGAATTTGTGATTTTAATGTAAATATATCTTCGCAACGTGTTCGACGCGATATTATCGGGCAAGGGATTAAGAAGTTCAAAAAATTTGTTTAATCGACGATGAAATTCGATCGTTCGAACTAATTTTCATGAAAATATTTGAACTCGTAACGGTGACACCCCGCTCTCGGAGCACCCCAGACATTGGCGCTGCGAAATTGGCGAGAGACCGAAGCTCGGCCAAGTTGTATTTCGACGATGAACGGGCGCGCGGATGTTAATTATGATTTCAAGATCATGTTTACAGGGGAAGATGGAAAGGGTTCGACTATAGCTGGTACCTTTGACGTCCGCGGCGCAGTCTATAATTACTGACAAGTCAGTGAAGCCGAAGTCCGTCCGCGAAAGTTCGTTATACGACGGCCATGTCCTACCCGTAGGCACTTCCTGTGCACACAAATATACGTGCCTGGAGACGAGGCATCGGGCGCGGACGTTAATTATTATCGACAGTTTCGCAAAACGAACTCTCGCCTGTCGCCCTATCGGTCGTACACACGCACCGTCGAACGCTTTACCGTAGCTGCCTTGCCTACGACGGTTAATTGCATCCAGCCCTGTACTGCCTGCCGTACGAACGTATGCGTGCACGTATACATAGGTGCCAGCCGAAGGTGACGCGCAGATCGATTCGAATCGCTCCTCGACTTCGACTCATTGACTTTCGTCCTTTCGTCCTTTCGCCCTCTCCCACCTCCGATTCTGCGTCCCGTGTCCTGCGTCCTCGACAAATTACGCGTATCACGCGAAATTCGATACTCCTGCTTTGCCAATTTATTCGGGGTTCCTTGAATATTTCATTAATCGCGCCTATTTTTTTTTATCGGCGATACATTGCCACGATACAATTCCCGCCGTGTTAAAAACGACTGCTTTTTTTGCATCGGATTGCGCGGAATTATTAAAGAACCGCGCGAACAAAATTTATTGCGGCCGTGATGCTCGCGATTTATTCAGACCACCTGAAAAACTATATTTTTACGGTATGGTGCATTTTATAGCGGTGCACGCAGAGTTTTTCGCTCTTGTAAATATTTATTGTACGCCGCTGATTTAAAGATCTCCCGTTCCCCTCCTATTCTCGTTTAATAAATAAATAAATATTCGATGCATCGGTGACGGATCGGTTTCATTTGATCGACGACGAACGAAGAATCGTGTCGGCCGCGTGTGAAAGGAAGGCATCGTAAAAAGGAAGAATGTAAAGTACGCGTGTAAAAATCTACTGTATCCTTTTTACCGCTTCGTTAGATCCCGATGGATATCGAGTTTCACGACGGGCCGTCGCGTCGCGTACAATTTTTTTCCCTTTTTTCGCCTATACCGCAGCGGCGCATGCTTACGATAAGCTTGTCGTTTATACATTTTTCCAGCTCGTTTCGAATACGATCGGCAAGTATGTTCGAATTTCGATACGCGCGGAAATTCAAGCGAGGGAGCGCATCAAGTGGATCGGATTACCGGACTATTTATGCGTTATTCGTGTCGCTCGAATGGAACGGCGGAACTTTTATATGGAGCCGAGCGCGTTAATGAAGCGAAACGTTTGACCATCCGCGGCGAGGAGGACACTTGGCTTTTGTTTATTTTGTAAACCGGCTAAAAGCGGTTATATACCGTGCAACAAATTGAGAATCGTAAACAAACCTGTTGTCGAGCACGAACCGCGAACCGGTTGCCTTTTTTTCACCATCGGATCTGATTCCCGTTCGGTTGTTCGTCCGCTCGAAATTCGCGATTTCTTTGTACGATCGCGCGCTCGACCCACTCGTACTTCTCCGTCCGGTATCGCGTTCCGCGGAAAAGAGTTGTTAACGCGACGGTTTATATTCCTGTCGTCGCGACAGACTCGGCTGTTACACAATTCGATGGACCGACATCGTAAACGGACCGGCGGCCGTCGAACGGAGGCAAAATATGATAATACCGGTCGGGCTCGGTGCCCGAACGAATTTCACTTTTCCGCGGGCTGTCACCGACATGTGGAACCGTTTGCCCCTGAAAAAGCGCGGCTCGGAAACGAAATGTGACCTGGTGTCGTTATCCCTTGTTAGTTATAACGAGCGGCAGTGACGCATGTTCGTTACGCGCTTACAAATTAGCCACGTCGGAGGGGAAACGAACGGTGCGTGGCCCCGTTACCGGTGTGTACCCGGTGCTTCTCTATATTTTTGCGTATCACCGAGCCGAGGCGTCAACATAAACGGTCGTCAAAAGAATTGGATAACGGCGAGCCGGCCATTTTCACAGATCAAAAACCACTTTTAATACGTACCTGTTTATTCCGATAGTATTTAGCGGCGCGGCTTCATTAAGCCGAGTGGCGGACGACGAGTTTCGGGCGTCTCTGTTCGACCCGAACGAAGAATACGATAATTCGCGCGATGCTGAAAGGCGACATGCGCGGTCCGGGAAGGGTCGAAGGCGATCGTTCGGTCGACCACGAGAATCGAAGCGGAATATCAACTCGAGGATTCGGCGGCTGGGGCAGCAGAACGGGATCAGAGAGGAACCGGGGAGGGAACCGAGCTAGAAAACCCACGGAACTCGGTGTGCAGCATTTACTGGATGGAATCTCGCGAGGCGGCCGCCTTTGCGCATACTAAATGCGACGCGTCGAATGAAAACGCAATATTCCTTTCAAATTTGAGCTGCCGCAAGGAGGAACTCCTTTTCTTTTTTTTTCACCGGCCGAATGGAAATGTTATTACAGCCGCCGCGAGCTTTGAGCGTTTCCGTGCACAGGCCGCATTTAGTGCGGAGCCAATGGTCTGTGGAAAATGCGGCGCTAGAGCCTGTCAGCCGCACGTGCGCCAGTGATTAGATTAACGCGAATGCGACTCTCTTTCTGCCCGTGTCTCGGCCCCGTTTCTTCCACTTTCATCGTCCCCTTTCCTCTTCCTTCTTCGGCCTAGTTTCGGCCCCGTTTCGCTATTTCTTTGCGACTAATTGTAAGTCGGGACCGAAAGGACCGTGTTAACTCCCGCAGCCCGCGTCGAATTTACTTTCCGGTGCACCGTTGCATACTGTGATCGTGGTGACGGGGAACCGAGTCGGCGTAAGATTCTGCGAGGAGAACTGCGCCGAGGTCGAAGAACAACGTTTTTTACCTTCGAAACTTCGTCTTCGAGACGGTCGATCTGAAACGAATTCGTTCGACGCGCTCCCTCGGCGAGTAGAAACGGCAGCCATGAACAGACGCCGGACATACTTTCGACGTAGATTCTAACGCAAAGCAAATTTCTCCAACGAACCAATCTTTTTCGTCGCTTATTTCGACACATTCCTCGGCGTGTGATCGCCCGGCATTTTGTTTTCGATGGGTTGCTTTTAATTCCAGGGAATTACGGGAACGGAATAAAATGAGAGAGAGGTTTCGCGTTGAAATAAACGCGATCGAAAGCGACCAGGGCGTTCCAGGAGGGTGCCGGCAACCTTCGTCTTCCTCGAGGCGAGAAAGCAAGGAAATAACGAGCAGCTTATGGCGCGAGCAAGCGATATTTTACCGACGTACCTCTTTAAAATACACGCCGCTAGGTTACGTTCGAGGTTGCACGGTATTCGCCGAGACAGGAAACAGAGTGCAGAATTTGCAACGACAGTGGCGGCTCGCGTGTCGCTTCGCAAGCACTTCTGCGTGAGAATCCGAAGTGTTTGCGTGCGTAACGAAATATCCGCCGGAGTTGTTCGTTCCGAAGCGTTATCCGGTAGGTAGTTGCCGACGATAATATCGGGTCCACGACGATCGCGGGCGAGAGGCCGAGTCTGCGGAAAGTTATTGCTTCGAGTCTTTTCGGATCTAGAGCTCCGCCCCCGCAGCCGTTCCGACCGGCTAATTATTCCGCGAGTCGTTCCCAAAGACACGGACGTCGAGAAAGAAAAGGAACGCACACAATTTCAAGAGAATCGGCGAGGTTCGCGAATGTCCCGAGCACGAGATAAGTCTGCGGGGGTGCACGACGCATGATGCATTCAGAGACTTCTTTGTTCGCCGGTGCGGTACTTAGTTCCTGGAACGCCCCGTATAATTACTCAGCGATGAAAATTGAAATCGAAAGAAGCGGAACGAAATTAGGAACAATAACGTTTCTCCGTGGCACGGAACGCTATAACGAGCGCTTTCACGTGGGAAACAAAGGAGCACCGGCGAGTTTCGATTTCGTTCTCGGTATTCTCGTTGAAGGGAGGCAGAGAAACAGAGGAGAAAGCGAAGAGTGAAAAGACAGAGAAAGAGAGAGAGAGAGAGAGAGAGAGAGAGGGAGAGGGAGTATGAGAGAGGGAATCAGAGTGGTAGACGGCGATCGAAGAGAGCAGGAAAAGAAAAGGGGCGCAAAAAGATTCGGCGAAAGGACTGAAAAACTCGGTGCTCCGCAATCCCTGCCCGAACATTCTCCATCGGAGCAACGTAAGCACTTTTGCGTGGGAAACCAAGTGGTTCGGCCGCGTTTGTAGTCAGACATCGAGAGCAGGATTTGCGCGCTACCTACACCGCAAGCCACCGGCGTTGCTTGTCGCAATAGACACCCGTGCATTTTTCAGCACCTTCAGCGATTCGAGCGTTCCGCTCTGATATCCAGCGAAACTTCCACTTTCCTTTTGTAGCTACCGCATGCCAGCATCCTGTTCCCCCGAGATTTCCAAGAAACGGATGCTCGTGTCACCCTCCCGCCGAACCTGTTCCGAGAAAGCCCCAACGTTTTTCTAACTCGAATTATATCTGCCATTACGCGATCGGTTTAGTCAGAAACGGAAAAAGCAAATGCATCATCTCTCGGCCAATTTTTATGTTTCCCCAAAATCGGAACTTCTAGCCCCGGTCTCTCCCCTATACTCGTCACGAAGAATATATTCATCGAAAACAGCTAACTGATTAAAGAATAAAGAGATCGCGCAAGCTGAGCACGTCCACCGAAATTTGTTGTTAACCGAACGGCTGCCGTCCAAGTAGCTAACTCGTGAAGCCTGGTAAATCCAGATCCGCGCGGAACGAGATTAAAGCGATATGCGTCGAAAAAATTGTTAATGGGGTATCATATATACATATATTTCTCGCGCAACGTTCCGCTGTTTGCAGGTATAAAATTTCCGAAACGCAATTTGTGCGGCGAAAAAACGGAAAGGTTATGCTGCCAGAATAATATCCGCGTGCCGTTCAAACAATTATAAAATATTTTACGGGTAAGCCGAGCAATTGTACGCTGCATGCCCAAATATACAGAGCGGCAACGGTCTCGCGTTCGTGTTCGCGTTCACGTTCGAGCATTAAACAAAATCCTTGTTGTCCGCGATTAATTAATAAGTCGCGCGTTGATTTGTTGCACATAATTTACGAGTTCGGATAGAAGCGACTCGTGAAAGGGGAACGCGCACGTCGAACGCCGGTGATTGCTATATCGAAAGCGACGCAAAGGACCGACGGCGATCGATGAATCATTACGGCCGGAGCGACAAGATCCACTTAAACGTATATTCGCGGCAGCAATACGGACTGCAAAAATACAACATTTAAAAGGCCAATGATTAGAACCCGTCGCGTTAATAACGAGAACGTCCCGGCGCGCTCGGACGAAATTATTACTCGTAATTATAATAATTATAATTTGTATAAATACGATTAGCTTCACGGCCTGTACACCGAAGGTGCGACGGTGTAAAAACGAACGAAAAGGACCTCCCGTAACGAGGAGAACGATGCACAGGACGCGACAAACATGATAATAGTAATGACAATGAGCAACGCAAACGATGTTACGAGACTCGAAAAAAAAACGGGGCACGGTAATAGGAAAAGAATGGTCGCAAATACGAAGAAGAAACGATCGAACGGAGTAATTGGAAACGAAACGCGACGAGATATTATTCCGATATTATTCTGATCGAAACTGTGATTACAATTCTCGGTTGTATTTTCTACCGTTAGTTTACCTTACAACGCGCGCGCGGCCACCCCGGCATCGAAATGGCCACGGCATAAAATCTATGCCGCAACACGACCGTCTATCCATCGACCCCGGGAAAACCAATTAGCTAATTTTCTATAGTTTCTCTCGGGCAGGAACCAACGGGAGGTCGGCTTGTTCGTACGCATACCAGTTTCCGCGTTCCTCTAAACAAGGTTTCGAATCAGTTTTTGCCAGTTAGCGATAACCAACAACGCAGTTTGCTCTTCCCGGACCGGAAGGCAGCATTAAACTTTTCGCTGTGCGGTGCACGTGGTGCAGACGGTGCAACGCGCGGTCCCGACAAGCCACGGCGAGTCTCGACGTCGCGCCGCGCCGCTGCGTTTTCTGATTTATCGGTTAAACGATTATTCCGGCGAATGTTTTCGGAAGAAAATATTCGATCGCGGCAGAATTACTTGTCATTCCCAATTTCTCCCGCAATATTTCTCCCCACGCGCGGAACGAACGTTTCTCCGGACTAACTTTCGCTATTATTCTCCCCAAGTTCGATTAATTTGACGCGAGGTCCGACCGACATCCTCCTCCTCCTCCCCCTCCTCCGATCGATTAATTGCGCTGATCCCCGCGGATTCGATTTTTCCGCGCTCGCCGCGCCGGATTCGAGGAATGTTGTCATTTTCTCCAATTTCTTCGGCCAGCATTCACGCTTTCCTCGAATCACTTTCATCGGAGGAACATTTGTTAATTCTGTTCGGGGATTGCCGCGGAATCAAGGTTAACGATTAGGCAGGCTCGAGGTATTTCGGCCTATCGAATCGGACCCACCGGCCATCGTTCATCTTCCTTCGAACGAGGTCGCGCGAAGCGTTCTCTCAACGGCCATATCTGCGACCAATTTTAGTATCGATGCAATTGCACCGGTATATGCGGTACAGCCGTCGCGACACATTATTGGCTTCTATTCAGAGTTTGCTTTTAAATAGCGCTATTGTTTTTTTCAAGTGCGCCCGTAATTGTCTAAATAGAGGACGGCGTGAAAACACGTCGCGTTGACTCGACTCGGTTCGACTCGGTTCCGAGCGGTTCCGAGCGACGCAACGACCGTTTATGTCTGCATACCATAAACGTAACGACCCGCCGTAACGAGCTTTTTTATTCGAGCCGCGCGACGATCAAATATCAGTGTTACAGATTTGATTACAAGCTGGCTCGCGTATCTTGTAAATCATCGATTTGATCGCAGTCCGTCTTAGAATTGGAGTCGAGCCAGGCCTAGCAACGCGTACATCTGTCGTACTCGCACGATTCTCTTTCATCGGTCATGAATCATTACCGGCCGCGCAGTCCGCTTCTTGCGCGTCCTTTTTCCAGACAAGTGTACAGTCCTCGTCGGCAGCTGGTGTCGAACGCAATACATTGCGACAGTCTAGAATCTCGTTCTTTAAAGGAAAACGTTCGCAGGTCGGTCGGAGCTGATCCCAACGGCAGATTGCCTCGTGCGGCGCTACCTTGGCGCTACCTTGGTCGGTCTGACAGGCTCCAGAAGAAGTTAGCGTGCAGTGCCAACCGTTCCTCCAACCGTGCCGTTCGATTTTCAAAGCACGTTTGTTCAACTTGTTTGCGCCGCTTTGTCCAAGTCCGCTGTGATCGACAGCTCCCGATTAGACATCATTACGATTCACGACTGAAAAGAATCTTCCTTGACAGTCGTTTGACGCGACACGAACCGATCAATGAACAAACTCGCACCACGCAACTAATTCCAACGATGCAAATGCCGCTGGGGATCGCTAACGTTAGATGCCCATTGTCGAGCACGTGCGCAAACAAAAGCGACCGAGGAGAATCGCGTTTCTCGGAACGATACTAGAAAAACCAGACTATAGTAAATTCCATCTGCGCCACCGTGCCAGACGATAATAATTAGAGCTATAGCTTTGTCATCTCTGTATCGGCGCACACGAACGCGCGCGAACGTCCGTGAACGTCCTGCGAGCACCGCTTCTCGCTTTTCCAAGCATTCTCCTTCCTCTACGGTCGGCCGTTCTTCTCGCCGTTGTACTTTTCTTTCAGGAACGTGCCACGCGACCGGCAGGCAATGGGGCACGTGCCCGCGAACGCTGTTTCCCTCGAATCCGAAATAAGCTCGTCAGAGAAAAGTTTGACGATTTCGGACGAATCGATAACGTCGCTACGAAAATATTAGGTCTACCGTGAAAGTTCTGTCCGTTTTTGAATTGAAATATAACACAGTTTTCATACATTTAACCCTAGAAAGATAACCATATGACAACGTACGTAAAAGATAACCATACGCTTCAGAGGCGCATGCTTTTCTAAGGCGTCAATTTTATACTAACAATGGATATTTATTTAAGTTAATCTAGTCATTTTAAAGGTTTGGCATTATTGTAAAAATAAAATGCATTTATATTATATTCTTTTATATTTTAAGTAATTTTAAACTTAAATCACTAGACCTCTATGAAAAATTAACAAAAATCAACAGTCTTCGCAGGCGCCTCTGCGACGTAGGTTATCTTTCTCGGGTTAATAATATTTATTGTAGAATATACTTTCCATCGTTACTTATGACTTCTTGCCGGCGCGATGGCAACTTGTAAATGCCATTTTTTAAAAATGATTTATTTTTAGAGGCGAAGAACTCAACTAGTGCTTGCTTGACATCAGCTTCAGTTTTGAATTTTTTTCCTGTAAAAAGTTTTGCAAAGGGAGAAACAAGTGATAATCGGAGGGTGCTAGGTCTGGGGAGTACGGTGGATGCGACAGAATTTCCCAGCCTAGCTCTGCGATTTTCTGACGAGTCGCCAGAGCAGCATGTGGTCTGGCATTATCATCGGTAGCCATGTTGTCGCGATCGCGTCTCACTTAACACGTTCCGTGCCGAGCTTTTTTTACTCGAATCTTCACACTTTGATATTTTACTAAAACTTGATGTATTACGTGCAATTATTAATTCTCGTACACATAACAACGTAACAAAAACTTATCAACGCCCATTCTTGCGGTGGGAATTGATTCTTCGGTTCTAAATTTCTTGTAAACAATTTGTTCAGTTCACTAAGTAAACATGCAAGCGTGTACCATCGATGGTACACGTGGCACGGAACGTGTTAATAATGACACGAGACATTTTTATTTCAGTTTATTTAGGAGAGTACATGCGTGTAAATGCAATGATAAAGAGAGATGGTCATATATGTCTCAAATCAACATGTGCATATGGATTGAAACTTGAAGTGACACTATCGGACAGAACTTTCCGGTAGACCTAATAATTCCGGGGAACGAGAATTTTGAACGAGCTATTTCTAATCGAAGGTGTGCGACAATTACGTATCCTGTCAGACCCTTCTCAAGTAATCGAACACATCCTGTTTATTTATATTCCACGAAGAGATGAATGTCACCGTCTTGCTAAATTCGTGGAAGTTCTCGAGTGATAGTAAATTCTACATCGAATACATTATTTGTGTATTATCGTACGTCCTTGACTAATCGCGCCTAAAGGAATGTGTTTATTCTCGGCTTGTTATGGAAACGATGCCATTACGCTATCACGAGCGCATAATTATTATTCTCCGTTGCATAATTGTGAAACATTATTGTCGGCAACGGGAAATCCTCGGGTAAACACGCGCGTAGATCCTTGCGGCACCGATCGAGAGGAATAATCATTCTTGTAAAAACGGACCCACATACCGTCGCGGCTATATTTCATTGTGAAAGGACATTTCTTTTCTAATCCTGTCTCGATAACGATGCAACGGGAATAGTAATTGCTGCTCGTAGCAAACGATCGTATACGCGATTCGTTCACTTCTGCGACCGATGCGCAAAGAATCGTCAGCACGCGGTATTTATCATTTCTTTTATTTTGATCGATCGAAATAACCGGTCTAGGCCAAATGTAACGCAGATGTAACACGGAGAATGAAGAAAGGAATGCAGAACGTACGAGCTGTGTGTCGTATCAGGGAGATTATAAGACGGCCCACCGCGTGTTATGTAATCTCATTTCACAGATGTAGACATTGCCACTGAAAAGATCGACTTTATCGGTGATCGCATTAATAAATAAATACAAATTCTGCTGATGGGAACATAACACCTAAGGTCGGTTTTAAAATTAAGTACAGCGAATAATGGAGGTTAGCGTTAAATTATATTAGGTCTACCGGAAAGTTCTGTCCGATAATGTCGTTGCAAATTTCAATAGATATGCACATATTCGTTTGAGACATATATTTTTGAAAAATGTTGCTCACAAATTGCCATCACGCTGGCAAGAGGTCATAAGTAACGACGGAAATTATATTGTACAATAAATATTACTAAATTTATGAAAAATCTATTATTTCCTTTCATTTCTCAAACGGACAGAACTTTCCGGTAGACCTAATATATTATATAACTTAATAAAGAATATCAAAGTATATATATCCTTCTAAATTAGCTGTTTTTGACGAGTATACGCGTCACGAAGAAATAGCAATATTTTGCGTTACGACGAGTACACAATAGAATATTAAGAATAATATAGCTGTAACAGCTGTGTCCCGACAATCTGTACCGCAAGATCCGCGTCCACGCAACCTTCTTGCACGCGGACACAAATTTGCCTCGATCAGCGTGCAAATTGTCGATCCAACGATAGGTTACGTTCGAAGACAATGGAATATTAATGCAGCGCCGCGATTGCATTTAATTGCATAATTCGCCCAAGAAAATAGCAACGCGTCGATTGTCGGATCGGACGTAGAAATTAAACGCTGCCGCGACAATCTCGGGAGAATGAAATTTTAGCACGATTTGCCGTCTCTTCGACTGTTGGGGCGCCGCGATTCGGCGGAGAGAGCGTGCTAATTATTTTCGCCGAGAATTCGGGGAAAGTTCGGGACTCGTGAATTTCAATTCGAGGGAAGAAAGGAGCAGTCAGGGGAATCCCCGACGCGAAACAATGTTTCAGGCATTGCCTGCTCGGAATCTGGAAAAAAAAAACACGGAGGAAAATCGGCGGCGCGTCCGTACGGGAGAGGAGAAGAGGCGCTGCTCTCTCATCGAATCGCAGCCCGCGTCTTTGTCCCGAACAGCACGTCGCTGTATCGGAGCACGTGAGGCTCGTGCCAAAATCGGAGGTTCGGTGGATGCAACAAATCGGTATCGTGGATTTATCTGCGCGTAGCCAGTGTTCCCGATGGCGAGGGAACGATACGGCAAAGTGGAACCGAATTGTCTTTCGCGAAGGCTTTTGACCGGGCACGGCCGGGCCGAGGGTCAGGAAAGCTACGACGTGCTTCCTTCGATGGAACTGCTGTCTCGAAAACACCCAGCCTGCTTTGCAGTGCCGGGCACGAACTCGACGAGGTTTTTGTATTAGCGAAACAACGCGAGAAACAACTGCCGCCTCCTTCGCGACTTTCTTCTCCGTTTCGTTCGCGCGCCGCACCGCGAACGGGTTTCTTTCCAGTTCCCATGGACTCGTTACCACCCTCCAGCACGCTTCGCATCATCGACTGGACCGAATCTTCGAGACCATTTCGGTCTCGACAATCTCTCTCTCGCGAAGGGACGCAACGTTCTCGTACTTTCGTCCCACTCGTGCGCAACCAGGTGCAATCGAAACTTTACTGGACTCTAGATTCGGTATAGACATCTTCCATTTAATCGAGTGGCCTCTATTAGCAATCGTTGGTAGAGAGATGCTTACGCGAAATCAAAATGTTCTGAAGTACTGCGACGAAATTTCGTTTCACTTCCATTCATTTATTCGCAGAAGAAACCCTTTATCGCAGGGAAAGGGAAATTAACGTAGGAAAAAACGAAATCTAATTTACACAAACGACAACATTAACGCTCATGAAGGTTAGTGAATCGACTATTGTACAATGCAACGATGGTTGAACGAGACGATAGTTTTAGCCTTTCTAGGGATTATTCGGTTCTATCTGTTTTTACCTGTACTATTAATGCAACTTTTAGATCCATATGTTGCGCGATGATTCACAGAATACAATAGTGTGCGATTCCTTGAATGTCTTGATGGTGCATACAAATGTAGAATACAGGTACGCTTTGTGTATTCCTTTTCTTTTTAATCTGTGCCATTCGCACGTAACTAGAAAAAATTCGAATTTTACTGGACATTACTAGATTTAATACGAACATCTTCCGATTGAACAGAAATCGAACCGTCGCTAAGAGATGTTTATGCGAAATCAAAATTTTCTGGAATACTGCCAGAAAATCTCGAATACAGGTGTGCTTTGTGTGCAGAATTTTTAAGATCTGTACTGCTCCCCGTTCGACGGTCGAGATCGTTGTTTCGTAATCCTTATCGCATACCCCTTGCTCGCACGTCGTTTACGGTTACCGAAATCTGAGTGCTGCTACGGGAAATGCAGAAGATTCACAAAGCTTCCTTTGCCACCTTACGTCATCGTTCGCAATAGTTAACGGTATTCTTCATAATACGTAATACTATAAAAATTTTATGATTGCTTTACGAGCCAGACTTTTCGGTACTAAATTATACTGTAACAATAGTTTCACGTAACGCGATACTATTGTATATGTTTGGTCTGGTACAATTCTTATGGCCTTATAAAAATTGAGGGAATTTTTTAAACGGCGAAGTCAGCAACATTCGTTAAGATCGACATATATGCAGCCGCTAATACTAAGTTTAAAACCAGTCCTGTTCACCCGATACACTGATCCCCTGCTATTCAACGCAATTTATACTTTTGCTTTTGTAATTGTAAACTTTGGTTTTGTTATTGATACGTTTCCGTACGTGAAAAGAAATTCGATTCAATTAACAATGGACAGACGTCCGGACGAAGTCGGCAATTAAAAGATGATCGTTTAAAGAAGTACGGTTGTTTCTCGGCGAGGATGGGGAAGGGCCACGCAACGCGAAAACGAGGGGTATTATTACCGGTGTCTCGGAGTGCTAAAGCCACGTGGCACGAAACGTGCTCGGAGGCTTCTTCCTACGAGCTGCTCCCAAGAAGCCGCGTATAATCCTCGGAGAGCGGAACAGTTTACACAAATGGTGAACGCGTGTAGTTTTCAATTCTTTATCGTTCGAGCAATGAAACGGGCGACTCGTATCGAAGCGATCGTTTTCTAGAATTCTTGCATGAACGATAGCGCGGCCGGGTCGATATTGTGTAACAAGAAGGAGGTTAACGAGGCGAGCCATGCGCTGCCAAACGAAACAAACGACGAAACGACGGAGTTTGACGTGACGTAAACGTTGACAAATTTTAGCGACACGTTCGCCGTACGTACGGCTCTCGGCTTCGGCTGTGGGAGTAAGTGCTGGTAACCGGTGCGTATATGCAGAAACGCGCGCGCGCGCGCGAACATCGTCCGTGCGTCGGAATCGTCTGAATCGACCGCGCGAATGCGATCTAATAATATCGATACTGGTAACGAGCAGTATCGCGCGAGCGCAACAAGCAGAACTGTGTCGTTCGATCATGCTCCAAGGCCGTCGAAATCATTCGCGCCCGCCGTTACTCGATACTAAATCGATAATTACCGTGCCTCGATGTCGATCGATAGCAAAAAGCTGGAGCCTGGCGCGTGCGATGCATAATGCGAGCAACACGACCAGGCGAATTGCGAAACAGTGGATGCGAGGCCGTCAAGGCGAGTAGGCCAACGTCGATGTCAACGCAAACAGCAACATCGTCTTCGGCTATAGCTTATCTTAACATTCTTCCCTCCGCTCCCATAGAATTTCTCCGGATCGTCGCGGAACGATTGGAATAATGCATACGTAACGACGCCCGTTATGCCGATCGATTGTACGTTGTTTTACCGCGAGCTTATTGAAAATTCTACATTATATAATTATATCGGACGAGCCACGGGAATTGAATCGAGCAAATAAAAATAACCGTTTGATAAACTGTTTTCACCCATAATTACCGGGGACCGCGTGCGTCACCCCATTTGCGGCTCGATCCCGTGTACAGAGTAGTCTGAAATAAATAATTTTTCATTTTGCTGCGCCAACACGTTCCTCCCATAAAACATGTTAACGGTAAAATCAATTTTATTTATTTGTCTCGCGCGCGCTAGGAGCCTCGAAATATCCCCCCCGCGGACAAGCCAGGCTTATTCGGGAGAACGCGCTTTCTTTATTAAAGCCAATCCACGACTATTGTTCGCCGAGGCTGAATTGGAAAATTATACTATAGAGAAACTCGAACGGTTCGACGAGACCGAAAGACCGTAGTCTCCATATCGATACACACGGCCAACCCCCGAGCAAGATTCCAAAACATTTGGCAATCTCTCCGAGAAGTCTAATGTCATTGCAGCAGAACGAAACATTGTTTACCCGCGCATCACCTGGCCCGTGTTCCTACTTCCTGTCGCGATTTTCATGTCGGAACACATTGTTCGTTGTCGATCGCGAACGATACAGAATCACACGGTTAATCCCTATCTTCTTGACAACGACTACAGGGATCTATAACCATCCGACAAAATTCTGCGATCGCTGACAAGTCTACTATGTCATATTGCCGCTAAAATTTACTTCTAATCGGCCGCGTACCGACTCGGGACGCGTTCGATTCGCGGAAAACTGAAAGGACGCGCGAGGGGATCGAACGACTGGCGGTTCTCGACGATCTATTCTACTTAGAGCACAGAGCGACTGCAACCCCTCGGGACCGAGATGCGATCGTGTAAAAAGATTTGCGGATCGGGTACCTACCCGACGGTCATAATCCAAGGGTGTATCGCACTGATAATCACGTAGAGAGAGGCTGGTCCAGCGAGATTTTCACAGGGCACAGACTGTTCACACCGAGGACACTTCTGCGTTTTCAGCGGCGAGTAGAACCGGACACGTTATATCGCAAGCTGGAGGCTACTGTCGAGACGAGACCAGACCGGGTCGGTGCAGCGCCGTCAATTCCACAAAAATATTCGGATATCTGGTCGGTCGGGGCCACGAGGCGACCGGTTCTCGCGCCGATCGCTCACCGTGCTGAACCCGCTTGACTTTCTGGAGCGAACAGGTGGCCGAACATCGACGGCGAGTCACGCTGCGTGGTACACGCGAGTCTCGTGAGTTTCGGGAAACCGACGAAAGATATTACGCACGCGTCGCGACGGCTAGACGTCGACTGAGGAGAGACGAATCTCGCCTCGTCGCTCCGCGCCGCGCCGCGCCGCACCGCGCCGCACCGCACCGCGCCGCACCGCACCGCGCCACGCCGCACCGCACCGCCGCGCGTCGCCTCGCCTCGCCTCGCGTCGCCTCGCGACGCTTCGTGTCCGTCCGTCCGCCCCTGGTTCCACGATCTCCCACCGCTTCTGCGTCGAAGCGCCACCACGTTCTCACTACCCCCTCCGCGTGTATTCTCTGCTGTGCTTCTGATTCTCTCCTCTCGTTCCTTTCGTTTCCACTTGTCTCTTCCGCCTCGGTTTCTCCTTCACCTTCTACTCGCTATCGCGAGCTGACACGCCGCGGGCGCAGGGTCACGGAACGTCATACGAACCGACGATTATTCCCGAATCACAAGTAATCGCCAATTCTCCGGCCGAAACTGCCAGTCTTTAGTTCTCGTAGTTCGGTGAACACGTTCGCGTCCGATCGCAAACGTGTCGACACCCAGGCGAAAATACCAATGGGGCGCACCGTGCGTGTAATCATTTTCTAATTGCTCGAGATCGATCCTTTAATTTACTCGGATTACTACCAGCAAATAGAATGTATAAGATTTATTCTAGAGCGAGTAGAATTATGTAATCTTCTGACCTAACACAGGGAACTTCAAACCGTTTCAAACACGATCGCGAACGGACGTCGTATCGACGAATCATAGTAGACGAAAGCTCTCTCTTTTTCTGCCACTCTGGTGCTCGTAAACTTTAACACCGTTAAATAACATACGGTGGACGAGGAAAGTATTCGGACGGTTTTTAAAATGGTGTAACATTTTTATAACTGGACTAAATCACTTGAAGCTTTTGGAAATGTTCGAGCGACTAGTTTACTGTGCAACGACTAAAGTTTTGTTTTTACTTTTAACTGTTTTATCCGATTTTATAATGAGATTTAAAAAAAAGGAAAAGCGTATCGAATAAAATTGAGAATCGTCGTCGAGCAACGCCACAACCAGGAAAATCAATGCGACCGGGTTAGCTATGGGGTAAAGAATGGTATCGGGCCGGCCGTCGCAAAGAACTCTAATTATGTTGCGCGAGGTTTTCGAGTAGAACGAGTGAGTTTCATTATAATGTTAGTATACTCGGGCGAATGGCCTCGAGAGCCATTTGTCACGACTGTCGCAAGTTCGCCAGTTTAATGCATCCATGGTTCCGGTTCCTGCCGGCATCGCCTTTGGTGTAATTTTCGAGCGACAATGCCGTTGTCCGATGGACAAAACGGATTCGCGGGTATCACGCGCGCATCTCGACCTCTCCCTCGATAGTTTTCCGCTAATCCATATTGCTCGATAAGATAAGGGACAATGCCTGAACGAATGGGAAGCCCATTTGACCGAATCCGATCGATCATTGGTCGAGCCCGAAATGCGCGATCTATTTCGTTCGCAAATACGAATTTCAAAACATGCAGTCATTCTTTGCCGGCGTGCCGTCGCTTTAAGCGATTCGCGACGCGTTCGCTTTGTTATTTATTCGAGTAACTTTGTAAACTCGAACAGTCATCCTAAAATCCGAGTATAATACAGGAGGTCATCTTCGATCGGTAAATAAATGAAAATAATGATTATTATTATCAACTTTCGTTTAACCGCGGGATCTGAAAAATAAAGATTTCTCGCAACGACTGTCGTTTCTACTCTTTCGACCTTTTCGACCTTTTCGACTATTCGACGAAACCGAACGCGTCGAAGGCCGACGATAATATTTGAAATGTATGACAACCGATTACATAATCCAATTACCCAGCCATCGGGGAGGCAATCGGCAGTCGAAACGATAAACGATGTCGACAATCGATCGTCGATAATTCCAGTCCGACGAAGAAACTCGCATGCGAGGATCTCGACGTGTCTGAGTTGGACGAACGCGATCCGTCCAGCAGTAGTCGATCCTCGCCGCTTGTATATCTTGATCGGTTCCAATTATTTTCTCCACTCGGTTCGCGAAAGTAATTAGCCGGCAGTCATCGAGGAGAATTTGTCGCGGAAGCGCGATATTAATGCTTCCAGCGTCCTGGAATCGGAGCAGTCCAATTACCGGGAGTCGCAGCCCAACCGTGACAGACTGTCACCGTTTATAAATACAATTGCGAGCGTGCAGTCGCGGGTGTATCGTGTAAACGCAACGGCGGAACGTCGATAATCTTTCCTGAATCCCCGAAGACTGTACCGACACGACACAGCACACGGTACAGTCGATCGCAAATATACGGTCGCTTAAACTCGTAGACGGCGCCGCTGACAGGATCGTTAAAGTGATACACGACGCAAAACGATGCACGCCCGGCGTTCGTCGAGCGGATTCAACGAGCACTCGAACATTAGGCGACGAGAATCCGTCGGGTCGGCGGACGCGCTTGGGACAAATGAGCAACCGGTGCCCGGTAATTCGTCCGCGTTTTGTAATCGCAAAACGCGAGCTGTCAAAGCGGGCCGAGACACGGGTGTTGCCGATATTGGCTACTCCTGGGCCGGCTGCCTTTCGCGATAATCGCGGACCCGCGAGTCCGTGTACACAACGTGCACCCTTAAGGTACTCCGCTTTCTATCGTACCGTCGATTCGTTGTCGGTGGTAATCACAGGGCTTTGAGAGAGTCAGCGGTTGCCGGATAATTTGTGGATACTGGTTTACTTTGCCCGAGAAGCCGAATGTTTCCGATCAACCGCCCGGTCCACCGGACGGATCCGTGCTGCGATCGCAATTACGCGAACGCGTGTCAAGTTTGTCGCTCCGTTGACGTGCTCCTCTTAACGTGTCCAAGAAAACCGAGCGGCTCGGCCGGCTGTGAAACTCGATACGCTGCTACGTGCACCAGAAACACAGAAACCGAACGAGTATATCCTAACAACAATGGACACTGTCTAGGAAACTAAATTCACTCTTCGGCTCGAAGGGTGTCCGTAGATTTTCCCGCGTGATTTTAATATCGTTCTCGAATATTTCTCCGGCTGGTAAACGTGATCGATAGACTGCGAATTTTATGCATTTCTGACAAAAATGAGTACGCGCGTCTTTTTCCTGTGAAACAGTAAAAAGATGAAAAATAATTAATCACGTCGATATACTACTTTCGACCTGCTTGAATTATTAACACGTTCCGTGCCACGTGTACCATCGATGGTACACGCTTGCATGTTTACTTAGTGAACTGAACAAATTGTTTACAAGAAATTTAGAACCGAAGAATCAATTTCCACCGCAAGAATGGGCCTTGATAAGTTTTTGTTACGTTGTTATGTGTACGAGAATTAATAATTGCACGTAATACATCAAGTTTTAGTAAAATATCAAAGTGTGAAGATTCGAGTAAAGAAAGCTCGGCACGGAACGTGTTAAAGAAAGAATGCAACTTCTAAGCTACTTCCATTTTTTTTTTTTTATAACAGTGGCTGACAATTTTAATTTTGCATCGAGTTCCGCGGTCTAGCGATCGGCGATTGTTTGCGTTCGGAGAAAAAGAGGCTCTGCGAACGGCGAAGACAATCGAATCGACGGGCAACGAATGTTTTGATAAAAAGTTAAGAGCCGCGAGAGTTAATATGTATTTGCACTGTTGGACGAAAACAGAGAATTTAAGCGATTCACAGTTTCCGCGATTCTCGGCCGGAAGTTACGGGAATGTCGTTTAAAGAGTAACGATTAAATTACCAAGTTGGAGGAGGGCGGATCGCGAATGGAAGGAGCGGATAAATAGAAAATGTCAACGAACGCCGCGAAGCCGAGTAAAGATAGAACTAGAAACTTGGGAGCGCGGCGCATTGGACGGCGAAGTAATATTTTTCCAAGTATCGATTCGACGACCGTGGCTACAAGTTTCCAGCGGAATTCTGTCGATCGCGCGTCATCCCTCGCGCGAGTCTTTTTAACCCCCAGGAGCGTGCCGTTGACGGGAAAGTTACCGCTCCGAGTGAAACTTTTTCGAAGTTCGCGGTGAAGAGTGGCGAGGAGTGGCGCGGAGATTAGCCCTGGGGAATTAGAGTTTCCAGTGTACAATGAGAGTAGAATTCAGAGGCGTTTAACCCCGTGGAAAAATCGACCGTTCCTCTCTCCGATCCTGCCGAAATTCTTCGATCCGATACCGTCTGGCCGGCGCGGCGCGGTCTTCGTTCCGCGGGAAATTATATCTCCGTGAATAGTTTTTCAAATTCCGAACGATCAAACACACCGTGCTATATTGTAGCCGGTTCTAATCTCGGATCTTGACGACCCAGTTTCTTGATTTTGACAAGCAGATTCGACGGCCGCTCTCTGTGAAGCGACTCCAGAATTTTCGATAAGCGCCGGTTAAGTAGTTTGCCGACCGTCCAAAGCGCAATTTGCTCGGGAAAATATGTTTGCGTACCTTTTATTGGAAGCTCGTCCCGAGCATTTGCACAGTAAGTGCCGGTACAAGGCGAAAGTATTAACGTTTAATTGCGTCGGGCATGTAGGTGGGTCGCTTCTCCGGCCGTGACGGCTGCCAGAAATCATAAAACGGGCCCGGAGGGGCGAAACGGGGAGCGAATCGCGCGCTAATTGGATGCCTCGCGAACGCCTACCAAATTCCCACCGAATATTCTACCAATAATTGAAATTTACTATTATTTGAAACAGCGCGGCGGACCACGAATTCCTAATTTCCGAGCGTTTAGCAATCGAAAGATCGATCCGAGTATACCGTGACCAATTCCCATCGAGACGACGTGCCCTCTCTTAGGCGAAAGAGTTGCAGCAAGGCCTCGTATTTCTCCAAATAACCCCTTGTGTGTCGCTCGGTGCTCCCCTGTCCCCTCGTTTCTCGGAAAAATAATCCGTGCGCGCGTTGCGAAGAGGGACACCGATCGATATTTATCGGCGTGTCGTACGAGAGCTCGGAGTCGACGATGCCCGGGACTCGTTCGTGGTGCAGTGCCGCGTGTGACGAATCGCTTTGATGGAACGACGCCATATTATACAGAGGTTCTCGTCTTTCGCAATCGGAACCTAATACTGGGCCAGCCCCTGTCCCTCTTTACACGGAAATCCTTTCACCGACCAGCCCGATTTTTAACCATTTTATGCCAACGATCTCTCTACAGGGGTCCGACCACCCTCGACATCGATAGATCGTTTAATTTACTCGATTTCTAATTAACGAGGGTTGCCGGTTCTTCGGATATTTCGAACTTAGATGGGCCTTTTTATTCGCACAATTGAGCCGTTTATTTTCAAAGTGGCATATATCACTTTTTCAAAAAGATCGAGTTAATGGTAACACTAATTACAATTGAACGGTATCTTTTCATTTTTTAAAAATTTGCAATCAATAAGTTGAGAACTATTGAGATTTGTTCGAGAGAAGTTTTGCTAATTAACGGTATAACAAACACGTTTATTTTGAAAGTGGCGTAAGTCGCTGTACTCGGGAAATTAATTGCGGAGCTTAGTGTAAAAGAAATAGAAACGTGTGATAAGTGTGTGTGAAGTATTGTTTTGAATTATTTTCAGTATTTTTAAAAAAGTTGCGATCACTGGACTTATTTTTATAAGTGCGAAAGAATAGTGCAGTTTTGTAAATTATATTATAGAGATGTGGCGGCTACCTCCAGACCCGCCAGCAGATGGCTATAAAATGTTTTATAAAATAACTTTAGATGAAAAAGATGAATTTCTAACTTTGGATTTGTCACCAAAAAGAGGAAGACCTAGGCGTTATTCGCAAATAGAAATGGATCCGTTATACGCTGGATCTCGTCCTGTTTCTTCAGCAAAATACAAAGACATGATAGACTTGCTTAATTATATACCCCCAATATACCACAGTTATTTTAAAAATTTGAAACAAAACACGATTTCCGAGGACTTAATCACTCCTATTGATGACGAAAATGAAATTGAACCGATGTATATTTTCATATAAATTACTTATACTTATGTTTCAAAATGTACTAATTATTTTTGTATTTTATGAATATTAAAATAAAAAGTACTTAAATCAAACCTTTATATTAAATATGTTCATGGTACAAATTATTATTATATATGTAATTTATTCAACAATTTTAGTAAGTCACTGTCCTTTCAAAACGTCACTTCAGTAAAATACGTCGGACAAAATTAATATATGTCAGTCATTTTTCTAAATTATTTATTTTGAAAGTGGCGTAATGCACTTTACCGTATTGAAAAGTGGTGATTTTTTAATGTCTATACGAAATTATTTATACTGAGAAAAATATCAGTATCCTGAGATAACAAATACGAGTAAATCTTCTCGAAAGTTAGCATCCATATTTTTAAACGTGTTAAAACGCGAACCCTTAAATATCTCGACTTAAAAACAAAGTGACTTATGCCACTTTCAAAATAAACGGCTCGATTGTCAATTGTACAAGAATCCAGAAACGGAGCAGTGAGACTCGTCAAGGATTTCTAGTATTTCTAGTAGCCGTTGCAACCGCGAGACACGAGTGAAGCCTGAAATGATGATTCTTATCCGAAATGTCCCTTGACCGAACGAACCGTGCTTTGTCCAAATAAAAGCGAAACGGAGCAAGTAAAATTCATTCTTGGCAAAAGTGGAAGTTGCTTCGGAAACTCTAACTTGTCCGTTTCTAAATCGGCGGAAGAAAGTTCCGGAACCGCGCGAGAGAGTTGTTGTTTCTCTTAAAGCAACGCGGGATCGCGAAACAAGCAATATTTTCACTGTCAAGAAGATTCCCGTATTATTTCAAGCAGCACGTTGAAAAGCGCGACAGCCGGAGACAGACCTGTTTCAGTCCCGCAGCAAGCGGAGCAACGACATTTTTGCGGACAATGCGCGGAGGAAGGTCGCGAGGGAAACCAAATCTGTTCCGTATCTTGGCATCATATCGGAAGAGAATAATGTAACGTCATTGGTGCCGGCGCGGAGAGAGATGAGAAATTAAGTGAACCGTGGAGGATCGCATCGTCGAGGAAAACGTATACCGCAGTCGCTTAAGCCTCTCCTTGTGCACTCAGTCGAGTGCATCCACGATGGAAAATAATATTTGTCCGCTGGGATACTAACGGGAAGACGTGCTTTATCGTCCTCCTTCAACCTTCGCCCCTTCCACGCCGATTGTTCCTGTCCGATTGACTCTGCCAAATCGTTTCTTCGCGCGACTGTCATCTTTTCCTGCAACCCCATCTCAGGCTCTCCTCTAATGAAACTATCGATTCGACTCTCGACATACTACAAATATAACCAAATACGATCCGTCTGACCGCGGATTATTCGGCAACGATACCACCTAGTCCGTTCCACTGTCTCTTTACTCCAATATTTCTGTCTCGTTTTAAATATTCCGTCGATCCTGCTTCGGACTATCGTATCTTCTTTCAGCCCGCGTCCTTTTCTTTTCTGTTATCGTTCGAAACAACATTTGTCGCGGGAATATTTCCCACAATCGATTGTCTATTATAATTTCAAGTCGCGCAGACGGGGAGGGAGACGCGGAGATGTTGGTCCGATGATCGTGGTCGGATGATCGAACAAGTCTGTTCCGGCAGGGTATTTGAATGAAGTTTAAATCAGCTCGACGGTGCGAACGGAGAAAGCGCGGACGGGGGATGCCCGAAGCCGGTACAAATGACCACGAAGTGATAAATAATGTAACGGAGCATGGTTCTCGTGTTACGTGTCGAGGAAACGTATCGTTCCCATTACGCGTACGCATGTGCATGGTTATCGGCGCTGCCACCGAGCAAACATCATACGACTCCCGAACGACATATTCTGGACTTCCAATGTTCACTTCCACGATTCAGCCTCGATTCGATGATTGCGTTCCTCCAACTACACGCGCGTCAGCTTGTCCGGAACGCTGTTAACCAACTTATCGTCGCCGTTTTCAAACAGCTTCGCAATTGCACCGGCCTGTGCCGGCGCAATTTCTTAGTTTCTTAAATTCGAAACACTCGCGCAGAGTCGCGATTAATGCTAATTAGAAAACTGGACGAAACTTATACATTAATCTCGTAAGAAACAGATATGCCCGTCGCGCGGAAGTATGCTGCATGCATGTCTCTGTTGGTATTAATCCTAAAGTCGGTTTTACCAACGCGCATTAATTAGCATTTTCAAGAGGCATTGTATTAAATTTCTTGAAACAAGTCTTACGTGTTCTTATTTAAGATTAACATTAGCCGATATTATTGAAATAAGTTTCGTATTTACATCTTTATATGTTGAAGTAACATTTTACAATGCGAAGTAGCGGCAAAATATCGTTGCTAGCATTAAGGCAGACTTGAATTTTTCTTCCCATTAGAATTTTAACTGACAATAATAATGTGATCGCGGTAATAATTTCGCTAAAGAAACATTTTCGACGCTTGGAACAATTCCAATAATTACAATCGTCGTAATGAAATGTATCGATATTATATGGAAATGGAAATTGATCTGATGAAAATATAATTTTATGTAGCGAAGAAGAATATAGTTCTGCAAATGATGATTTATAATACATTTACTTTTAATTTAATTTAATTCAATTCAATTTAATATAATTTTGTGTTACCTTATTTTATTATTCTGCAATCGATATGAATACATTTTTCTGGCAAAGAAACTTTTGTCGACCAATTGTTAATAAACATGCCACATATAAATCAATAAATATATTCATTTGTTTCAATAAAGTTACAGAGATACATGACAGACGATGAACATAAAATGATAGTTTTGTCCTGTTAGTACCTCGAATCGTAACACTGTGAATCGGTTCGGTTGTTTCGATGAATTGGATGATATACGATTTACTTCGAGAGGTTTCTTTCTTCGTGTCCTCGAGGTGATAATTCTTTTATCGAGGATACGTTGCCACGATCGATCAAGTTGCCGTCTATTACCGATGGATTTAAAAGCTATTTCTTGTATGAAGTGCGATCACAAGTCCACGGAGTATTTCTCCCCTAACGTTTATGAAGGGAATTATTGTGTGAAACCACCCTACCGTATTATAATAATAATAGTTCCGTTTCAACGCAGGGGAACTGTCACGTACACGATTACAAATCTTTATCGTAGCCTAGTCTAGTCTAAACTTCCAAAAATTACAAGTTTAATCTGGAATCTCTCGAACCCAGACGACTGTGGCGGCTGACCTCTAGCTTCTCTTTAGACTTGTTAATACTCGTATACGCGGTTCGCAAGTGTGTATTGTCTGGTATCAATTTTCATGCTCCATCGAGATATTTGAGAAAATGTCCAGTTTTCAAGAAGTCTTGCCAATGACTGGTCGACAAATTTGAAATCTGTTCCTTTAATAACCGAGTCTACAATCTACAGGGTGTCCCAAAAATGTCTCGCAATCCGGAAATGGCGGGTTCCTCGGATCATTTGAAGCAGCTTCTTCCTTTACGAAAATTTTCTGCGAGGCACCGTTAACGAGTTATTAACGAAAAACAGTGACCAATAAGAATCGAGTACGGCTGACGCGAGGCGGCCCAGACAACCAGCGCGCGAAGCCCAGTTCCGCTCATTGGCTCGGTCGCCTCGCGCCAGCTGAGCTCGCCTCTCATTGGTCACTGTTTTTCGTTAATAATTGGTTAAAGGTGCCTCGCAGAAAATTTTTGTAAAGGAAAAAGTTGCTTCAAATGACTTGAGGAACCGGCCACTTTCGGATTGCGAGACATTTTTGGGACATCCTGTATAACTAAATATTGTATATTAATATCAATGTTATGTCGTACGTGACGTAATTTTGTAGCTCTTCTTTTCCTATAAACTTTTCTACTGCTCCTCCTCCCCCTCTCTCTCACTCTCTCTCTGTCTATATATGTAAACATATAGACTAATGGCATTAATTGGTTTTTGACCGCATAATGACTAAATAAATAAATAAAAATTATTCTACTTGTTCGAAACGGAACATGTCGACAGTATTCACCCCACTGACCCGAGTCTTCCGAAAGATTTATGGGATCATTAGCATTGCTACGGACGGCCAAGCGATCCGCAGTTTACGCGAATCGCGTTAGCAAACCCGTCCGCTAATGAATTTAATTCGCTTCGCCACAAGACAGGTCTAATCATTTCTCCCGACACCTCCTCTGAGACGTCAACTCCAGTTATACCCGTTCTACGTAGTTTCTTTATCGTGCATAGTAATTGAATCATGCATTGTGTCGTTCAAGAATAATTGGTTAACGAGATCCCCAAGAATCATGAGGCACGAAATAAATACATCTGGTATGCCCGCCGAGGAGAGACGCGGTAGCGAAGTGCTCGAGACGCGCTAGAACGCTGTGAAAAACGTTACCGCGGGGAACGACAGACGACGATTCGAGTTTCGAAGAAAGGAAAATTCGAGGCTGACGATCGTTTCGTCCCCTGAATCGATAACTAGCAGCGAGAATTTCCATCCGCGATGTTGGAAGCGGTAACCTTTCGAAATATCGTTGACTGTAGGCTATACAGAAATGTAAACCGATGTCCTTACGAGGATCATTGGGTAAACTTGGCGTTGGAATAATATTATTTGGCAAATAACAGATCAAATCTTATTAAAAAAATGTTTCATATGGAAGTTTATTCTTCTTCGCGTAGATAATAAACATCTGTAAATAGAAATATAGATTTACATTTAACACGTTCCGTGCCACGTGTACCATCCATGGTACACGCTTGCATGTTTACTTAGTGAACTGAACAAATTGTTTACAAGAAATTTAGAACCGAAGAATCAATTCCCACCGCAAGAATGGGCGTTGATAAGTTTTTGTTACGTTGTTATGTGTACGAGAATTAATAATTGCACGTAATACATCAAGTTTTAGTAAAATATCAAAGTGTGAAGATTCGAGTAAAAAAAGCTCGGCACGGAACGTGTTAATGAAACAAAGTAACCCTCCAAATGTTCTTCAAAAGGATCATGAAAAACGAATAAAACAGCAAATAACACATTTTCAAATGAACTGATTGTTCGTATAACTATAGAAAACTTTATGTAAATATAACTTTATGAAAAGAAGCCAGTGTGGGAGCGTGATAAAGGCCTCTGTGTGCGCGTACGTTAGTGAATTCCAACAGTTTTGCGGCGAAAAGTAGGTGAAAGTAACCTGGCGAGGGTAGAAAGTGACCCGGGATCGACCTTGCCTCGCCTCCAGTGCGGCAGTTAGAGTGCCTCAGGGTTTGTCGAATGTTTTCGCGCAATTATTGCCGGCGAGTCAACAGCAGCGAGGCCGTAACGAGCCAACGATACCGAAAGTGTGTTGCTGAACGGTTTGGTGCCGAGCGACAACAACGAAGGGAAGTGAGAAAACGGATCTCGAAGCCGGCTCGTCGCGCCGCGAATTCCCGGCGTTACCGTGGCTCGAGTAAATATAAGCGTGACGCGAATCTTGGCAGCATCCGACGTCGTTCTTTCCACCCACGCTTCATCCATTACTCGGGCCAAACAGGTGTGCGTATTACCGCGCCCGGAGCCAACTGTGGAATTCCTGTTCTTTCCTTCTTTCGTTCCTCCCTCGTGGCTGCGTGGCTCTTCTTCTAGAAACCGGGTTGGAATTCCCGGCGATCGAACGAGTCTCGTCGACACGCCTCGTCCTCGTCCTCGTCCTCGTCTCCGCCCCGTACCCCGTGCCGCGTTTAATTTGCCGGCATCCACGTGCCGGTTGTCCTATCGCAGGGCTTGTCGGTCATTCCGGCCTACCGGTTGACGAATATGGAATCGCGGACAGAAGGGAAACTCCGCGGGGAAATCGGCCGGAACTGATGAGACCATATTTTTTCGCCTCTCCGCCTATTTCTCCCTCGGAACCGCTGTCCCTTAGACGTCTTCCGCTTCTTCCGGCGCTTTCCTGGTTCCGTCGGGTAAACCAACAAACGCCTGGGGACCGGACCGGCTGCTTTGCGAAAAAATACTGGCTGTATGTGTCCGGGTAAGTAGAACGTACGCGACGCGTCGGCGTTGTTTAGTCGGACGGAAAGTCGCGGGAATCGTGGCTGCTTCCTCGCGTTACTCGGTCTAAGCCCTTTCATATCGGTCGCAAAATAACATGAATATTTATGTCCCGTGTTCCTTTTAAATGCCGCGATCGCTAGCAAGAATTAATGTATTCCGCTTTCGCGTTGTCGTTCGAAAATGTTTCGACGCTCGCGACCTCTCGATAAAATATGAAACGCTCCAATGGAACTCGTTACGAAACGTTTAATTACGGAGAGTGGTATCCAATAATTGTTGAATGGAACATTTTCTTTTTTAAATTCTAGTGGTTATTAACGATATATTATTGCAGTGCCAAAGACGCGATTATCGAGCACACATGATTGCTGCGTGTTGCAACTCGAAGTCGTAAGAGCTTCGCAAGGCAATATTCGCGTGGTAATCGTTGTGGATGGCTAAAATATTGGGTTGGCAACTGAGTAATTGCCGATTTCAGTTATAGATGTCTCTCACTCCCATTTTTATGATATCCGTAAATGTTATATTATAAAATTATTATTATTATTATTATTATTATTATTATGTTATTTTTTATTATCCGTGAATGTTAGCAACTGGACAAATTGAATGCAGCGGTCAAGGAAAAGCGACCAGAATTGGTCAATCGTAAAGGTGTCATTTTCCAGCAGGACAATGCCAGGCCGCACACGTCTTTGTCCACTCGGCAAAAATTGATGGATATTGGTTGGGAATTGATGTTACACCCACCATATAGCCCTGATCTCGCGCCATCGGATTACCACTTATTTCGATCCCTGGACAACCCCCTTCGTGGTAAAACTTTTAATGATGGTGACGCTGTAAAATCTCACTTAACTCAGTTTTTGGCCGAAAAGGATCAGACTTTCCACGAGCGTGGAATTTTCAAGTTGTCAGAGAGATGGCAAAAGGTCATCGAACAAAATGGAAAATACATTACAGATTAAACTTCATTCCAAGTAAAAAAGAATTTTTTATTTCATTGAACAAATTCGGCGATTACTTAGTTGCCAACCCAATATAATAGTGGAAATGAATCTTCCATTTTCATTAACTCGATTCTAATGTTCCCGATTTGTCTGTTGCTTACAATAATATCAATTTAATATAACATTGTTTATGGTAGAAAACCCGCATTCTAGCGATAACTGTCGAACGGGCAAGTAAGAAGAGGTGAACGAACGGTAACAAATGAAATTCGCTACATTAGAGAAAGACAAAATACAAAAATAAATGCCTAAAATTAAAAAAAAATTGCTGTTGTCAATATAAGTATCTTAAGTTTTATATTAATCAGTTATACGATTGGTCGAAGCTAGTGTGAGATAGTAAAAAATATTTATATTCTAAGATTGTCCCGTCCTTTCCTGTTTCAGATCCGTCGTCTGCGCGTGTCCGCTTGTCTCCCGCAATCGCGCTCGCGTACCATCGAAATTCTCGTGAACGAAAGCCCGTCGATCGCGTTTCCAAGTAAAAAAAAAATTTTTATTTCATTGAACAAGTCGGCGATTACTTAATTGCCAACCCAATAATTCGCAATCGAATTGTAGCTGCAGTGAAAGCAACAAAACATTTGTAGATATTTAACCCTTTGCACGCGAACCCTTTGCACTTCGACATAACGACCACATCTGGACTATATGTATATCTTACTCCAGAAGTTGCAAACAAAGAATTTGATTGAGTACACAGCAAAGCAGTAAGGTATATATTTTTCCCATTTTATTAGTGTTATCGACGCATGGTCTAGTTCTCTAGAGAAAGTATTGTTAGTAGAATATGGAGTCGGTTACTGTGGGCTGATTAATCGCTGTACCTTTGGTTTGTTTTCAAGCATAATTAACGATACATTTATCGAATAAGACGCACAGCAGAACTTCAACCAACCGAATTGGATTTTCCACGATGTTTGTTATTTAGAATTTTGATTATTCGAATGTAACGATGCAGGACTTCGATTGAACCTCGGTCTATCATTTTACACTATTGTACTAATAATTTATCTAAAATAGGAAGAAATTAACTATCAATTTTGTATTCGGATAATCGAAGTTCTACTGTATCCAATTTCTTTTTTAATCAAAAAGTCACCCCGTACCAAACGGCTTCATTACCTAACTTTAAAAGATCCTCATTAGCAAAGAGTTAAGCATCGGTTATTTCAGAGTTGAATGAATAATCCGAGCCCAACACATGTACGAAAATAATAACGTATGGAATCGTTGCTAAAGGGGAACGGACGAGATCCCGAACATTGGAGCGGAATACGGCCGGGACCATTGATCCGCCAGCAAATTGGTAACAATGCGCGAGTAATTACCGATGTCTGTACACGTATCTAAGATCAATGAGATCCCTCGAGTATGTACGGCGGATAGGCGGGGAGGGGCGAGGCGGAGCAAACTTCCACGTCTTCCATTTTCGAAGGGTAACGGGGCAATACCCCAAGAGATTGCGAGCCGAATTAGTATTTAATAGTGAAAGTTTCGTTCACCGGGAAAGCTATCTTTCCTTTCGACTTTGTTCGGCAAACCGTGGCCGGACCGACGCAATCCGCCTCGCGAATATCTCCCGAAACGAATTAACGCTAAACAAGAACCGACCGTTCCTGCCAAGCTCCCGTTCAAAACTGAAATTCCGTCGGAACGAACCGATCGCGCTAATTAACGTTGGTCTTTCGCGAGTTTTCGTTTTGATAGCACGGAGTTTTCCAGCGATTTCGGATTATCGAATTTAACCGGAAACTTCGCCCGATTAATTATTTTCGCGGTGCCGAACTTCAAGAACATTGTTCCGTATTCCCGGGTTACGTTCCCTGGAGCGAGTGCGACTTCGAGACAGCGTGTCAAACGGAAAGCCAAATTTAAACGCGTTCGGGCAGATTCGTCCCTAAAAGTCCTCCCCATCACAGTTTTTACGGCCCGTGCACCTGTAACGCGTCGAGGTCAGCTGTAATTTTTAAACGACCGACACCAGCGATACGTGCAAGCGCACCGCCGCGCTGAAATCTTCGTAGGATAGAGAAGTCAATTACCGTGCCCTGTTGGTAAACTTCTAAAAGTTTTTTCGCTACCGAAAACACAACTTCAGCTATTTAATCGACATTTCTTACGGAAAATTTCGTGAATTCCGCATCGAATGATCCAAATCATTTTTACGATATTTAAAAAAATTCCGTCGTTCACGTATCTCGTTTTAACAGATAAACGATTGATTGAATTTTAATAAAAGAAAACTTAATACGTCTTATTTGATGAATATAAAGCTGATTATGCTCGAAAGTAAATTAAAGGCACAGCAATTGACTGCACGTACGTTGGCTCGAATACCGAACTTCCGAGTTCTTGTCTCGCGACGTTAATTACTACGTCCGTAATCGCGTCGGAAAAGAACCGCTACACCCCTTCTCTGGTCAAGAAACTCGAGATTTCTGTTCCGTTACGAACCGACCCCCATCGATCGACGTCGATTCGAGGCAGACCGAAATTTATTTATTATCAACGAGACAGCTTCTTTTTCCATCGAGCAAACTTCCGTGATTTAGTGCGTTCGGTCACGAAATCTCCTTTCTCCGGGTTGTCAAAGTTATTTTGCGCTGTTGACAATGTATAAAATTCAGAGAAGGTTCCTCTCGGATTTCTAATACTTTGCGAGAACAGAGGAGAATCGTAGCCCGGCCGTTGTCTTCTCGGCGAAGCATACGCCAGAAAATATTTTACGTAATATCCTTTCACGGAGCAAGAGACGCTGTCCGCGGACCCCGCAACCATTTTTCCCGGGTTATTTTTTTTTTCTCGCGTTCGTTTAGGCGATATCAGCCCTCCAATAGCACGCACGGTCGCATGGTCACGCGGTTGCCTGTTGTTCACGAACACTGACACCGACACGGACACGGAGACGCGGGCACAGACACGCCGGAAGTGGGACGGCAGCTTAATATTCATGACGTCTTTCCCCCGTGGCGACTCTAAACACATTTTAATAACATTTTTTACGGCGCCGATTCTCCCCGCTTGAAAAGCTCCGCGACAGCGTTCGGGAACGCTCTTTGGCCAGGCCAAGAATGGGGGATGGAAAAGGACAGTCGGCGTTGACGGACGACAAAAGGGGAACGTGAAAGTGGCGAGAAAGGTAGAGGCTGCGACAAAGGGACACGCCGGAGCGAAGGAGAGCTAAAACAAACAGCAACGAAAAAGGAGCGCACGATGAAGGAAAAGAATAACTGCGCGAATGAACAGAAAAAGAAAAGACGAGCAAAGAAAAGGGAGAATGGAAACTCTACCTCCCCCATCGCGCTCGGTCCCGTCTCTTTACGATGGAATATATTGCTAGCCCTTTCAACTCTCTCTCTCTCTCTCTCTCTCTCTCTCTCTCTCCTCCGCTTTCAACCATCGACAACCGTCTCCTCGTTCCTCTCCAACTCTTCCTCCATCGACTCTCCTGCTCTCGAAACTCGGCCATGAAGCATCGAAGTTTCGCAAAGTCTCGCCGCGGGAAAAATCGAAAACGCTTCAAAGCTCCAGGGTGTTTTTCTGCTGACACATTTTTCGATGCTCGCAGAAAGATCGCTTCTCCTGTACACCGGAAACGGTTCCTCGCCGAATCATGATCTACACTCTGGGAAGAGAGGGTCTGAATATCCTCGAAAGAAAACCGCCTGTGGTCAAACGTGCAACCATCTGCTTGTAATCGCAAGTCTTACAGAGTCAATCCTCGGTCGCTCCTACATTCTGAAGGCTGCGAAGATCCTTGTGGCGTGTACATCTTTTATCAGGGCTCGAGAATACTGTACACTGAAAGGACGAAGGCGCTTCCAGAAATAGGAATGCGAATCGGATGAATCCAGATGATCCTATCATTTTACGGAGCAACGTATTAGACGGTGTTGCGTCTTCGAATGTCGAGATTCGCGTGCCAATTCGAGGAGCTAGGTGAAACGATTGTGCGCTTTGTGATCAAACTAAGTAATACTATATTTGAAACAAATCGATTCGATGTGCATACAACGTTGCAACGACTTCTGTCAAGCTCGCGGGGCGTCGTCTTCGTTGTCGGTTCGATTTTCGCTCTTATTAATTGGATATGAATTCAGATGGTGGCTATCGAATGTTCCAATTAGTATGTAGGCGCGATGGAAACTGTCTTGGTTGGAGGAGTGGGAAATTGTCTTTCTTCTTTCTGTCTAGCGACAATAAATTTGAATTCTCACGGCGATTGCCCGAAGTGGGCGCCCGGTGACACACGGTATTTTTGGGACCGTTGAGTCGCGCAAGCTATCTGGGCCCACCGTGACTTTTGCAGATGCTTTTGCTTTCATACGCAGAGTCTTGATTGGTATCGAGTAGCGCGGCATTGGAGTATTAGTTCGAAGCAAATCGATGTATCGGAAACTACGAAACAGGGCAAGAGAAAGGAAGAAGGCTAAGAGAAGATAAGGGTGCCGTTACTCGTCCCGCGCCTCGTCCCCCTGTCCCCCTCGCCCCGTGGCCCCTGCCGCCCGTTCCCCGCGACACACCGGATCACAGTCTATTCGGAAAATCTATCGCGAGACCGTCCCTCCCTATTACCCATCCTCCCTTCTTTCCACCCATACTTCCGACAGGCCGTTATCGATTTCAGCCGGTATACAAATCCACCTTCAGGTAACATTAGTCACCGACGCTTCCACCGACACACGCCGCTGTTCCGAGCAGAACGGACCTTAGGTATATCGTAGACTGGTAGACACCAGGAACTGCAGGAGCCACGGATGAAGTCGAGGAGAGCGTGTATACGAATCCTCGTTCCCCACCGACTCGTCTCCTCGTTCTCCTTCTGGCCGAGGGTCTTATACGCGGCGCTACTCTATGTACGAGTTTTTGCCGGCCCTCTTTTTCTCGTTCAGAAAGTCACCGTGAGTCTGGCTCCTTCTAGACGCCGGCTTCCGGCAGGTTTACGTGTACGTGTGTACTTACGTATAGGGTCGTCTCTCTTCCACTTCGGTGACAGTTACAAACGACGCGTTATCTATAAGGATTGTACGTCGAGAGGGCGAAAATGGCGAGCACCTGCTCGCTCTATGTATATTCCGCCATCGGCTTCGGCTACCCTCTCTCTGCTGCACCCCTCGTTCTCTCGCCATCGTCCCAGCTATCGTCCTCGTCTTCGTCCTTGCCGCCGCCCTTGCCATCGTCCTCGCCATCGTCCTCGCCTCGCCCCTCCCCAAAGAGCCCTCCGAGACATTCTTCGTTTAACTGTTGCAACGGTGCGTCGTTCGGCCACTCTATAAACTCGCGTCAATGGGAACGCAATCACCTCGAACTCGTTCTCAAACAACCACCCCGCCGTGCCGCGCCGCGCCACGCCGCGCCACGCCGGATCCTCCGATAGAGAGGGCTGAACGAGTCCTGTATACAAATGCGAGAGCCGTCTCCGCGCCGAGATTAAGTCGAAAACCTGGGCCAGGTCGCGAGCAAATTTTATCAGATTCCTTGGAAATCGTTCTCCTCGAAACTCCTTGTCGTGCTCGAGAGCGCTCGCTCGGCTCGCTCGTGCTCGACGCGACGAAAATCAACCATTGTCGACTATTCGGCTTAATTGGAGCACGGCTCTGAACGCGACCTACGTATCGGAACGTTACCTGTCAGCGATAATTCAATATATCTCTGGGCCCCATGATTTGCAGCTAAACTTTCTATAACTCCTTGCTCTACGATATATATCGTGGACTCGTTACGAAGATTTCGAATAGAACCTATCAAACCGGACAAAAAAACAGCATTAATTCCCTGCACTACGATTTCTTCCCCAGCTACGTCGATTATCGCGTCATTGTTCAACAGTTATTTCCATTCATCGTTAATTACAGCCTCGAGGTGAATTATTTACATTTTTAACCCTTAGCACTACGAACCATTCTGGACGTTGGCTACCAGCTACTCAGCGCCACTTTTCGGCAGAAACGGGCATTTACAGACCCTCGTATTATTTAGTATGGTTTTGGAACTAACTAACATATTATAATGATATTGGACTTATACGAATTTGGCTGAAATCGAGAAATTTGCAAAACAATCAATATTTTATTTTTTATAATTTTGTTATTGTTTGTTTTATAATTTTGTTTCGTTGTTGTAATCGCTGTCTATGCGAACTCTTTCTCTCGTCGCCTTGTTGCTTGGAAGATATCACTGTCACTGCTATCAAAACGATAGACTAACTGTAGAAGAAAACCTTCTACATATCTGTAGTAACATTTCTGTGTAACATTCCTAACATATCTGTATAAACGTCTATCTGGAGCTCATCTTCACTACTATTTGTGTCATGAGACTCGTTCGTGTTTGAACGTTTTGCCATTGTACTAATAAAAAATATGAATAAATGCACAGGTTGAAAATTTCTAATTGTTATTACTAACTCACAAGATGATATTTACCAAAAAAACTTTTACCAAACAATTTATTTACCAAGAGAAGAATCACTTTTCCGATTTTCTCACTCGTTAGATCTATCTATACCGCTCGACGCTTCAAACCAGACCGAGTTTAGCTTTGAAAATCTTTTCCTCCAGATTTTATTATTATAAATCTCACTATACAGTGCGTGCTATGTTCGCATACCGATCTTTCTTCTACAAACTTGCCTTATTGCTCTTTTGAAATGGCGCCTTCGAAGTGCTCGGACCGTCGTGAGCACGCCTCTCACGTTCTCGTCAAAACTCGCTGACATTTCTTGTATATATCTTTGTAATTTTACTATATTTTGATTCGATTTCTTGTGCCATTTCAAGAGAAAACTTCAGGGAAACATGCATGTCTCAAAAAGTTGCGCTGAAATAACTCAATTCCTCGAAATCACTAATAAACTTGAATGTCCCACGAGAGGGGACATCCGAGTGATATGCTAGAATTACGATGTCCCATGAGAGGGGACAGCGGAGTGCAAAGGGTTAAATTTACACTTTGTCCAAAACAATTTACGCAATCGAACGAGACAACCTTATTTACTTTCACTCCTAGATCGCGATAACAGCAGAATCAGTTCTTGTACCGGTTCGAAACAATTTTGTCTGTAACGCGAACGATAACTTCGTTTGGAGATGAAATCAAATTTTCTTTCTTTCTTGTCAGTACTTTCTTTTTCTGGTGGGCAATCATTAACGATTAAGAAGGTCGAACCAACGCGAACGCAGCTTTCAGAGAAATCATAGGTAGAAGGGGTTAATCGATTATTCAAAAGCAATCGAAATTTTACTTGTGCTTCACTCGTTAGAGAAAAGTTTTCCGTCGATACAGAGCGCAATAATTAGATACCATTCGCACGAGCGGTGAAAAAGTTTTCTGATATCGCTGTGCGAAGCAATTGCTCGCGATCCCACGTTAATTGATTTTCTTTCGTTGGCCTTTGCAAGGTTCTCGTGCCCGGGGTTATTATATCGGTAGCCCGCACGTCGACGTCGGAAATGATTTGCGTCGAAGCGTATCGGGTGGTGCTTGTGCTTGCGGGGCAAGTTTTCGTGACTATCGTCTCGTGTCGTTGTACTTCGCCGGGCGCAGAAAATAATGTAGCACGACCAGAAGAGAAGAGCCTTCCTTGATTCGTTGCCAGATACGTAATTTATGGCAGCGACGCGCAGACCGCTGGGAATTTCTTGTCTCTGCGTGTCGCGCTGAAACCGCGTGTCGGCTGACAACTACATTTTGACGCGATTGCCGGGGAGTGAGGCGCCATTGTACTTTACTTAGCCGCTGTCGGCTGTCAACTCGTTAGAAAATGGAATTGCGCGCGGCCATCTTCGAGCGCTCCGATCGGTTTTTCGGATCGGAACTGGGTCAAACTATAGCCCCGATCGAAACATAGTTGTTTGGGAATTCCCATTGGAATACCTTTAACCGGAGAAACACGAAGCCAGATTCGGTCGGGAACGATTCAGGCGGTATCGAAAGCGCATTAGACGTCCAGCTGCATAGAAGTCGATGTCGATGTCGATGCAAGCTGCAACGGGATCGCGAAGTCAAAACGCATTTACTTCAATGACCAGCTATCCCGAATGTCGCCGATATCAGTCGTAACACTAACGTTCGTTTCAAGTCTAAAGGTCTATTATTAACGATGTAATTTCGTCGTAGGCGGTCTCCATTTTCTACCGCAGCTTCGTTTTACCATTCGAAGGACCAACGACGTCACAATTTATTTGAATTTTTCTTACGTTAGCGTTTCCGTTCGTCGAAAAAAATTGTAAAACGATCCGACTGGGCTGCAAATTTTCCCGGAGCCCACGTTGAATCATGGATATCGCTCGATGACCAATAGCCGAAGCATTCGGGGCGTTCTCGGATCGGTTTTATAGTCGGATCGATCGACCCCGACGTTTCTCGGGCCGCGTTCACGATCGAAAAATTCGATGCGGCTCAGGAGTTAGCGATTTCGAACGACTGAACTACTGGTAACAGGAATAATGCGACGTAGAAGAGAACTCTAGCCAAGTTATGTCTGTTCACGATAAGAAACGACAAGCAATTCATTCCGGCCAAGTATCCTATCTTATCTACCGTGCACTAACGATATCATACGAGATTCGGATTGCTTTTTGCTTGCAGCGACGGTACCTCGCTAGCTTGCGACGAGCAGCGCGTGATGCCTGTACAAATGATTATGCTGCGGGAGAATTATTTAGACCGTCGCATCGGCAAAACCCGCGTTCAAATTATAACCAAAAGTTCGTCCGCGTTGTCCGTGCCGGTTCCTAATTTCAAACCTCCGATGTAGGAAGAAATCGAGCCGAATAAATATCGTTCGATGAAGACGCACTAATAGCGGGATTATATACGTATATTTATTGGGTTGGCAACTGAGTAATTGCCGATTTCAGTTATAGATGTCTCTCACTCCCATTTTTATGATATCCGTAAATGTTATATTATAAAATTATTATTATTATTATTATGTAATTTTTTATTGTCCGTGAATGTTAGCAACTGGACAAATTGAATGCAGCGGTCAAGGAAAAGCGACCAGAATATTATGGTTATTAATATTGAATATTATGTCCCCATTATGGGACGCTTTTCGGGGGTATAAGATTGCCAAGATTGTACGAGCGTGCATCTAATATGGAACGGCATTTTTGTATCATATTCCCGTGTTTCGGATTGATTGTCCCTATTTTGAAACGCCTACTTCAAATGTTTTTTTCCAAAATAGGGGCATTGAATCAACTGTTCAATAAATCCGAACGATGAAGAAATTAAAGTACACAATATGGAACAGTATGTTATTGTTTAGAAACGCTCGTATTCGAATGAACAATATTTTTTACAGCTGATTGTTACAAACAGTATTTGTGCGAGTGGATTTATAAAGAACAATATTCAAAAATATAGGTAGTATGTTTATATATTGGGTTGGCAACTAAGTAATTGCCGCGATTTCAGTTATAGATGTCTCTCACTCCCATTTTTATGATATCCGTAAATGTTATATTATAAAATTATTATTATTATTCTTATGTTATTTTGTATTATCCGTGAATGTTAGCAACTGGACAAATTGAATGCAGCGGTCAAGGAAAAGCGACCAGAATTGGTCAATCGTAAAGGTGTCATTTTCCAGCAGGACAATGCCAGGCCGCACACGTCTTTGTCCACTCGGCAAAAATTGATGGATATTGGTTGGGAATCGATGTTACACCCACCATATTAGCCCTGATCTCGCGCCATCGGATTACCACTTATTTCGATCCCTGGACAACTCCCTTCGTGGTAAAACTTTTAACGATGATGACGCTGTAAAATCTCACTTAACTCAGTTTTTGACCGAAAAGGATCAGACTTTCTACGAGCGTGGAATTTTCAAGTTGTCGGAGAGATGGCAGAAGGTCATCGAACAAAATGGAAAATACATTACAGATTAAACTTCGTTCCAAGTAAAAAGAAATTTTTTATTTCATTGAACAAATTCGGCAATTACTTAGTTGCCAATCCAATATTTAATTTATCTAGATTGAAACAGATCTATCGAGAACAGTGTTCGATCGTCTCGATGACTTCAAACAATGCCATGCAAAACAATTGACGTCTAAGGACATTATTAGGTTTCACTGTTCCTTCTTATGCAAATTTGGGTGAAGGAATAATAGAAGAAAGGGACAAGGAAGAACCGATTTTATCCATCTGTCCCACGAGTGACGCTCTCACCGATGGAACCAATTAAGAACGAAATGTCTCAAGAATCGGTTGGCCGAAAAGGATCAGACTTTCTACGAGCGTGGAATTTTCAAGTTGTCAGAGAGACGGCAAAAGGTCATCGAACAAAATGGAAAATACATTACAGATTAAACTTCGTTCCAAGTAAAAGAAGATTTGTTATTTCATTTGCCAACCCAATATTACAGGCGCGATACCAATAGGTATTTTATTGCATGTTTATCAAACGAAAACCTCGGCCACGATCGACGATGTAATTAAATCGAAAAGATGCCAGATAGAAGTCGATTGATGGAAACGACATGGAAATATCGGAAGCCCGACTTGATTTACCGTAACTGCGGGTTCCGAACGTTTGTACCACAATAAAATATCACCGACGACATCAATTCTGTTTCCTCGGGGTTCATTCATGCCGCAGCCAGACGCATAAACCATAAAAACACGTGCTACCTATGGAATTCCCCGACAAATGTACGACCCTGTAGAACCCACGAGGGAGAGGAGGCGTGCGCGCGGTTTCTTTCGCTTTCTTTCGCTTTCGTTCGTTTTCCTTCGTTTTCTTACGTTGAAAACCGGCCTCCTTCGCAAGGGGTTCCAGCGGCAGCCCCCTCTCCGACCGTGTACATCCATCGGATCCGGATATCGGGAAGAGACTGTCACATGGAAACGATATCGGCAGGCATATGGTAATGGCGCAATTCGATTGAGAAACGACAGGAATTCGCCTGTAGCACCGCCGACTTTTTTCCATTTTACGCGATAATCAATGACGCGGGCGTGAATAATAAAAGGAAACCGGCCGAGAACGATTCCCGTTTCATTTTAACCGCTGCGGAGCCACGCGATCCTGCGATGCGTATCGCGACTCGTAAAAATTCTACTCCCCGGTCTAGTATAATGTTTCGTTGGCAATAAACGGTTCCCCGTATTTTGTCAAATTTAATATCTCCCTCGAGGAATCGACAGTCTAAGCTGCTCCGAGAATAATCGTTCGTTTATTTCGAGCCGTGTAGGCTAGTGGAGCCCGGTTACTATGGGATTGCCAATTGTTGGGCCTTCCGTTCGTTTTCGGACATAATTGACTTTATGCTTATCGAACATAAATCATATTACACTTTTTGTTATTCTTTTACCTTGTTTATTTTTGAATAAAAAAATGTAACGTGCCTTATTCGAGGAATGTAAAGTTCATTATCTCTCGAGAAACGAACAAAAAACACAGCAATCGGTTACCCAATGGTAACTCCGACACGGTTCATCCGGAGCAGGAAAAAAAATAGATATTCTTTGGCAACGACAGAACAGAGAACCAGAGTCTTGCGCGGTCGGGAACGAAATCAAAATTCCCCGAGTGCACGGCAATTAATTCGAAACGATCCCTCTGCAGAATCAACCACGGCGGAAACTGTAATTAAATTCAGTGGCCGATGGACGTCAGTCATCGGTTAAAACCGAATAGCCTATCGGAATGATTGTTGAGCTTTAAGCCGCGAGTCGCGCGCGCACCTCAATGTAACTTTATCGTTTATAGGGGATCGTGGAGGTGGCGGAGGAAAGAGGGCCGTAGGACGCTTTGCCGCAGATTGGACAGTCCCGGGAAAACGCATTACCGATATTGAAAAAACACGCATCTCCTGTGTATGGGCGGCGGAGGTCGGTACGGTGGCTGCCTGACAGCCGTATCCGTTGGAATTGCTTCCGCCGTAGAATTTACCAACTTTTCGCGGAGCGTTGTTTAGGTTTTGCCCAGGTTTATAACCAAAGAACAGACAAACGAACGACGAAATCTCGGCTGCAACGCTCGGCATATTGTTGCGAATCACTCCGTTTCTCTCGCGTCGCGGCATTTTATTTACGATATGAGCCGTTTATTTTGAAAGTGGCATAAGTCACTTTTTTTTCTTTTTTTTTTAATTGAATAGATACCGTTCAATTGTTATTAGTGTTACCATTAACTCGATTTTTTTGAAAAAGTGACTTATACCACTTTCAAAATAAACGGCTCATATATTACAATTTTAAATAATTATATTCACAACATTCATTTGATGTTTTTTTATGTGAAATACAAAATCGTGGTTGTCACACATGTGTGACGGTGGTAGCGAACATGTTAAATATTTCTAGTTCTGCGTCTCGCACTCGCGGTTTCATTAATAAAACTTCTCAACATTTTAGTAACGTTAACATTGCATATCAACTTTGTTCTGCTCCCTGGTTCCCTCGCGTCTAGAATACAGTTGCGTTGATGGGCGTCTCATCATCGTTATCTTCGTTCTAAACTCGAAAGTGTGGAACATCAGTTTCTCGGTATGACATTCTGTATACTAAAGTGCAATATGTAGCGTTACGATCTTGACTATTTGCCACTATTATCGTCACAGAGTACTTTTTGATTTACAGATTTTGGTTTCTACAGATTACCTGATATTTTATCCATGTTCTATTCAAATACATCGCAGACCTCACCGAGGCACCACTTAATACTTCGATCAGAATTCCGTAGAACCGATTATGGTCATTTCAACAGCCCCGACAGAATATTTCCTAATCCAAAGAGATTTGCATTTCTAAATTTGTCCATTTTCCCTCTTACTTTTAGATGTAATTTTACGCGACCGCTAGCCTCCTAGGACGGCTCTGTATAATTTTTTTCTATATTTCATTATACCAAAGGATTTAACCCGTTTATAAACAAATAATAAAATAAATAAACTTGTCGCAAGAGAAAACCAATTTCTGCTTAAATCTTGTTTCTCACAATTGATGCGGAAATTTTATATGAGCCGTTTATTTTGAAAGTGGCATAAGTCACTGTTTGTTTTTTTTTTAATGAAAAGATACCGTTCAATTGTAATTAGTGTTACCATTAACTCGATTTTGTTGAAAAAGTGACTTATTCCACTTTCAAAAAGTAAACGGCTCATATATAAACTATAACAGAACTCGATACAATTATATTTCAGATCTTTCAATTTGAAATGTTGCTCATTTGACAATCCGATCTCGACTCCTCGATTATCCGTTGGTAACACTCTTCCGTGGCAACCCCTATCTTCTATTATTCTTTAAGGAGTTGTTCACAACAGGGCAGTTTCACATTACAGCGACTTGATTTGGACAAGTCGCCGTAACAATATACTACTGTGATCAAAAAGTAAGGTGAAATTGTCATTTAAAACTTCCGGGCATTAGGAAGGCAGGTAATTTTTTTTTCCTAGGTTGGTAGGACTGTCTGTAACATTTGACAAGTGTCTGTTTGTCAAAAGGTTTAATTATCTCCGAGTTACACGTGTTTTTGTAAACAACCAAAAGTGAATTTTTCGATTTTTACAATGGGTGATTTTGTTGAGCAAAGAACTTGCATCAAATTTTGGTTGCGGAACGAATATTCTTGTGCGGACACGTTGAAAATGTTACGGAAGGCCTTTGGTGATCAAACTATGGCACAAAAAAACGTTTATAAGTGGTACAACAAGTTCAAAGCGGGCCGAGAACGCGTTGAAGACGAACCGCGCTCTGGACGACCATCAACGTCTACCGACGAGGGCCACGTCCAAAAAAATCGAAGATTTGGTGCTTGAAAATCGTCGACTGACAATGAGAGACCTCGCTGATAGTGTTGGAATATCATTTGGCTCAGTCCAAACCATTTTGAAGGATGATTTGTGTCTCAAACGCGTCAAGTCTCGATTGGTGCCATGTCATACTGCATTGGTTCTTCGCGACTTTTTTGCCAAAAACTCGACTCATATCGTTCCACAACCACCGTATTCGCCTGATTTGGCTCCGTGCGACTTCTGGTTATTCAGCAAACTCAAAAAGCCAATGCGAGGACGCCGTTTTGACACGATTGAGGAGATAAAAACCGAATCGAAGAAGGTCTTGAAGGCTATACCGGAAAAAGACTATTCCGACTGTTTCGAGGACTGGAAAAAGCGTCGGAAACAGTGCGTTTTATCGGACAGGGATTACTTTGAAGGGGATGAAATTGATTTGGAAGAATAAACAAAGAATTTACATTTTATAAACAAATTCACCTTACTTTTTGATCACAGTAGTACTCCAACGGGAGGTGCAATGAATTTTCTCCAATTGTCCCACAGCTTGTAAAGAAAAATGGACAATTTGGGGGAAGGGGAGATACGATTATTCGAGCCTCGCGGCTCGTTCTCATAGTCGCCGATTGTCAACAACCATAAAAACGAAGCGCAAGATTAGAGTAATCTTCTCAAATTGTTCATTTTTGTTTAAAAGCTGAGCGTCTCAATTAGGGAGAATCTACTGTATTCGTTTTCTTCACAGTTGCTACACATAATTTTCTTTCGATGACATCTTTGTTGATCATTTGCTTGCAAATAATTCAAGGCAGAGTTTTAGGTAAAAGTATATTTATGGAACACACGGAAAAACAAGATCTAATATACACAGGCTTGCTCGTAAGAGCTTAGAGACAACGAGTGTACTCGTAAGCTGCTCACAGACGACTGACTAAAAAACCGCGGAAGGCACGCAAACTGTGGATCGGAAAATCCTTAGTGGTCATAAATAACCAATCCGCTCTCACACCGCGTATAACGGACTTTCGAGTCAAAATTTGCTCGACTCGAGTCGACGCGCGTTTAGCGCTCACGTGCCCTGCAGATAAGAAAACGGACAAGGCCATTTTCAATAGCATCGAAAATGCCAGACATTTGCAATCTTCCACTCTGAAACTAAATCTTAAAATTGAAGGTTCGGTAAAGAAAAGAACTACAAATTTTGTACAGTCTAGAACAATAAAATAATTAAGTTCGAACTTAAAAGACCCAGGTTGCCGACCGCGATAATAAAAGCATACTTCGCCGGCGGAGGGTTAACGTTGCTGATTTTTCAGCTCCCGTTTCCTTTGCGCATTTCTCCCTCGGATACAGGAAACTGCGGGAAGATGAAACGCGATGTAACTAAATCCACGAACGTTCTACTACGAGTACGTTTATGAACGTCGGATGTGAACGGAGCGTGGAAATATGTCCTATGATTTTAGATTGAAGCATCGAGGAAAGCGTGCATATTTTGCAGTATGCTACATTGTCGAGCAATGGAAATAACGTTATTTCTTCTCGACGAAACTTACGCGATCGAAATTCGATTTTTAGCGCTGCCGCGTTCTAAACAAATCGAAGAAAGAAACCATCTTATCGGTGTTTCCCGATCGTTGCTGGTTTCAATATATCTCTGGGCCCCATGATTTGCAGCTAAACTTTCTATAACTCCTTGCTCTACGATATATCGTGGACTCGTTACGAAGATTTCGTATAGAACCTATCAAACCAGACAAAAAAACAGCATTAATTCCCTGCACTACGATTTCTTCCCCAGCTACGTCGATTATCGCGTCATTGTTCAACAGTTATTTCCATTCATCGTTAATTACAGCCTCGAGGTGAATTATTTACATTTTTAACCATTAGCACTCCGAACCATTCTGGACGTTGGCTACCAGCTACTCAGCGCCACTTTTCGGCAGAAACGGGCATTTACAGACCCTCGTATTATTTAGTATGGTTTTGGAACTAACTAACATATTATAATGATATTGGACGTATACGAATTTGGCTGAAATCGAGAAATTTGCAAAACAATCAATATTTTATTTTTTATAATTTTGTTATTGTTTGTTTTATAATTTTGTTTCGTTGTTGTAATCGCTGTCTATGCGAACTCTTTCTCTCGTCGCCTTGTTGCTTGGACGATATCGCTATCACTGCTATCAAAACGGTAGACTAAAGAAGACTGTAGAAGAAAATCTTCTGCAGTTAGAGAGAGAAAGAAACCATCTTATCGGTGTTCCGATCGTTGCTGGTTACGTTTTTCATCGCAGCTCCAACGTAACCGCAGTTTATGTTATTGCACATTAACTGCAGTTATCGTTAATTTAGAAAGCTAAATTCTTCCGGGACCAGGAATCTAGGTCTAGCCGAGATCTGCGCGGATCCATGAATTTCAATAGCTAAATGACTCGGATTAATCCAGCCAGACCGATGCATTTCCGTAGACCGGTCGCCTCTTGTTAAGTTCAACTTGAAATAATTAGGGGTAGCCGATGATACGTACGAGTGCATGGGAATAGGATCGTTTCAGCGTGCGTCGGTATACGGGCGCTCGCTCGCTCGCTCGCATTCGACGCCCCGCGCGAATCCTTGTTGGCAGCAACGGTAACAGCAGCAGCAACACACGCCGAAGGATTGGTGCAAAGAGGAGAGAAGAGCGGAGGGGTTTTGACGTCGAGGGGGGGAGGGCGGAGGGTGAAGGGTGCCTGAATTTGGGGTGCGGAACGTAACAAGCGTGGCTAACGAGGTACGGCAGATTTTATGGGCAGATGGAGATGATGCGATATCCGCGATTGATGCCATACACGGCCAGTAGTCGAGGTAGGGTTTCCTCCGCAATGAGATAGATTTGCGCGGCGCGCTCTCATTACGAAGGCCTCGCGCTACCCGCAGAGAGCACCGCAACGCGTCGGAAGAGGCTATAAAGACATTACGCTCGAATTATCGCAAGCCACGAAACAGAAATTATTCTTTTGGCCGAGAAAATCGAGCGAGCTGTTCGAGCAGACGGAAACCAGGCCGGGATTGCCCGTTGTTGTCCTGCATCGCGATTGCGAATTAGGCTGTCGCGAACCAGACGCTCTAATGTCTTGGATCGACGCGAGTCGTTGCCAGGAAAATTTGACCGTTCGAAACGAAGGCGTAGTCGCAAAAAGAGTATATCCATAGGACAAAGGGAAGCGTAATGAAAAGTGTCCGGTTCCAGGGTCGACGATGCACTAGCAACAGGGGCTGAAGGATACCATCTACTCTTTGAGAGCGTCCACTCCCGGAATTCAGCCCAGCTTCCTCTGCCGGCGCTTTGTTTCCGTACATCTGATAACCGGTGTTCCTCTTGCCGCGCTTCGCCTCCCTTGTCCTTTCCTTTTCCCTCTCTCTTCTCCCCTCTCCTCCTCGCGAAACGCTCTCAGGATCGAGAAGCAAAGGAAAGAGGGTCGAATGAATAGCGACGACGAAAAGAACGAATGAGTTTGCCCCTTGAAAAACGCGATCGACGATTCACGCGGACAAAAAAGTTCCTCGCTTCCCTATCTTCCAGCATTCTGTCCCTTCCTCGTCCCACCCCAGGGCTCGTCTCGATTTTTTTGGCTCGGACCAAAGCATCGCAGGACCATCGCGCCTGAAATATTAAGCACGCGGCCGGTTGCCGAGCTATTCCTGCATCAACGAAAACGGGAGTCGCGATGATCAGCGAGAAAGTAGCTATTTCGGTCTCGATGTCCTATCGTACCGCCGATACACATTCACGAATGTTCTACGGGCAAACAAATTCGCTCGGTTTGTTTGTTCGAGAGACGAGAGTCGAGTACAGCCAATAGTATCCGCGCATCGTCGAAGATCCTCGACCAGCTTTCGCGTTCAATCAATAACGGGGTCCTTTTGTTGGAGCTCATTGTCTTTAATGAACCCCTCCCGCGATACATAACACGAGCCTCCCCTTCGTTTCCTTTCTTTTTCTCCGGATCCGCGCGCATCACCCTCGGATCCTCTGCCTCGCTCTATCTCTTTGGTTTTCGTTTCAATCGGACCTCGAACAATGTATGTTCCGGCAAGGCAACGTATTCGCGTTTTCGGCCGGGTTGATGGACACGTCCCACGCCAGCAGAATAGGCGCAAGCGATACGGTACACCGATTTACTCTATTCCCGACCATACCTTGCGCTTTTCACGCGGATTCGATCCCCCGAACTACCGAACGAAGAATAACGCCGATCGGAACCCCGTTAATTTTTCAATCGCCCCCTCCCGATTGTTTATTTAGCGGCCGTCACCGCTCCGATGGCTTCTCTATAAATTACCGGACTGCACCGCCTCGCGCAAAATAATTCATTCGATCGATCATGTGATCTACCGGCGGTCACAAAATGTAGATCCGTCGTTTTCGGGTGCCAAAAGTTGAAATTCTTCGTTTTCTTTGATCCTGACATTTTTTCAAAACGAAGAAAAGGTCAGGACACTTGGATATCGTCGTAAAATTAGGTGCACGCTCATCGAATACTTCGCGAATCGAATACTTCGCTAAATTATTTCGGAATATCGAATTGCTGCAACAACACGTACGGATTGAGAACTCGTTTTGAAGGTTATTTAAAATATTGTTGTTGTCCAAATCAAATCGCTGTAATGTGAAACTGCCCTGTTGTGAACAACTCCTTAAAGAATAATAGAAGATAGGGGTTGCCACGGAAAAGTGTTACCAACGGATAATCGAAGAGCCGAGATCGGACCGTCGAACGAGCAACATCCCACTTCTGAATGATCTAAGATATAATTGTATCGAGTTGTGTTATAGTTAACCCTTTCGCTCCGAACGACGGATATATCCGTCATCCATATGAACACTCGCGGAGCCGAACGCCGGATATATCCGACATGCTGGTAAAATCGCGACCTAATTTTTGGTCTGCACCGCCTCTTGTTACTATTGCGTGAATCTTTTGACGAAACAAACAAACGACAGTCCGAAATAAACGACACACCATTCAAGTTATATTTGTTCTACCTGCATTTCCCATTATTATTGTGTTACATGTCATAAAGGGATAGAAAATCGAAAGTACTAACTTTAGGACTAATTATTATGTATTATGTTTTGTATTATGAATATTATGTTTTATTTTATTACTGTATATTATATATTATTTCTTCACTTTTTCCATTGTTAATGAAACTTTTTTTACCTATTAAATAACTTTATACCTTATGCAGAAATTATAACTATATTGTTTTAAAGAAAAATCCCTTTTCTTCCCAAATACACTATCCACGCGCAATGTACACAATTTCGGCGGGTGGTTCCGTTCAGGAGGGGCGCTACGGCGGACTGCACCGCCGTAGCGAAAGGGTTAATATTCTTTATTGTAAATAAAATGCCGCGACGCGAGAGAAACGGAATAATTCGCAACAGTATGAGAATGACTGTATCGTATTTCTGCAAATGCGACGAAGGATCGCGTAAGCAAAGCGATCTACCTAGTTGGGAACCTAATTGCCTATGTTGGGAAAAACGTGCAACGCTTGAAATGTAGCGTTCGTGTATTTTACGAAGCGACAATGACCTCGTTGAGCGTCTTTTGTGATTTGTTGGATGCCGCGTGCACGAAGCAACTGCAAATTCTAAATACACAGAGTTTCATCGTGGGGAAGAGCTCGGAGAGGCGACGTCGCATCGAAATGATTTTCTCTCGCGTTACAGAGCCCGATTTGGGTGTAGCGGCTGAAAATTCGACATCCCGTTGCGGATTTCTGCCGGGCGAAACTTTTGAGCGGAAAACGCGAGTCGGATTGACACGAAAGGGATGGATAGAACGCGAAACGTCGATCCACCGACGCGAACTTGCCGCACTTTCCGCCTCCTTTTCTTTCCACCCGCACTCTCTCCCGTTCCTCTGTCTTCCTCCTCCTTTCTATCTTCTTTTTTTTCATCGATGCACGTCGTAACGCCCGATGTCGGTGAATTTCACCGCGGCGAAAGGAAACGCACAGCGCCACGAGCCGCACGGTTTTTCCAGGGAAAGTTACGCGAGCTATGTATACTTTTCCGAAACTTTCGCGAACCAACGGGCTATGATTCGGGACAGGTGGGAAGAAATTTCTCGACTACCGTTACCAGGTTGCGGCCAAATTACCTGCAATTTTCCCTACAAGAAAACAAAGCCGGATAGATTATAAATAAAATGCAGAGGTGGACGCGTTTGTTTGTTTGTAGTCCGGAGCCGAATAAAGCGGCGAAGCTTTTGAAAGTGTTCCAGATAAAAAGGAAGAGTTCCTTTTCCTCCGGCAATGGCCCTTTTGCTTCCTCGAAGGCTCCTCCGCGGTCAGCAGTAAATTTCTAAGCATCGAGTGGCGAGCTTCGGGCGAAATCAACGCAAACGATCGCGATAAAGGACGGCTTGATTTTTACGAGCAACGTACAAGGAGGCTCTCGACATCGAAGGGTGCCACCCCCGAGATACGATGGGTGAAGTGTCCGCGTCGATGCTCGCCGAAAATTGCATGGTCACGCGACCGAACTTCGGGGTATGGGGAACGATTGTAATCACGATAAAAGCTGGCCGACTCTCTCTCTCTCTCTTTTCATTTGACAGATTACATCGAGGCTACGCGGAACAGACATCGATGCGAACAATCAACTTATTTCCGAGAATAAAAACCGCGAACGCGCGACCCACGCCGCCATACGACGATTCTCGAAAAATCGATCGTGCATTGTTCTCGCGAGGGACGCGCGCGATTCGAAATTCATTCGATCGCAATTACCGCGGCTATAAATTAGAAACCGCGGTCGATCGAAGCGGGGCCGAAATTTCACCCTCCGTAATCATACTTCGATTATAATTCCGCAGGCGAGCAGGCGAGCAGGCGAGTTAGCGGACGAGTCAGCCGGTGCCAAAGTACTGGCGGAAAAATCTGCTCGACAAGGCTCCGGTGGAGCAGAAAACGAGAGAAAACACGGGGCACGAAGGAGCAGCTCTAAAAGGGTCCTTAATGTACTTATTTTAAACTAATGGAAGAAAGAGTTTGCCCGTCAAACATGTTGCACGGCCACATAAAAACAAGTTGAACGCTTGACAAACCACAAACCGTGAGTGCGCTCAGTCTATTTGCTCGCCTCATTGTACGAGCTTTTTAATGCATCCGTTGTCCGCTGCGGGGGTGGCTGGCTTCGACGGGTTATGTGTACACTGTATTCTACTTCGTCGAGGGTTGGTTCTCGTTTAATCATCTTTTTTAGACGACTCCGCCTCGAACCCAACGGGATGATGCTGGTCACGTGGCCGATGAACGAAACGAGCAGCGTTCAGTTGCTCGTCGGTCGAGAGACTTCTTTGTCTCGTTCGATAACTCGGCTCCCTCGGCTTCCACGCAGCGAACTTTTGCATAGTCGATATACAAAAGCTAAATATCGCCCACGAATTTTACACAATTATCTACTTTAATTCGAAGGGTCAGTTTTCTCGATGTCGTGCGCTCGAATCGCACGAAACTATTGAATAAACTCTATCCGAATATTTTAGAAGATTATATTATATATTTTTGGGGAACGATGTAATTTTATTGTCCACTACCGTAAATTTACATTAACGTGGACGCGTATTAGTTGTATTAACTCTCGCTGTGTTTGGTCAGAATGTTATGCGAATTAAATGTAATAAATCCAACTGTGAATTAGATTTTACGCTTTGCGAATTGCACGCGGTTTGCGTTTATCTCGCGTAATGTATATTTAAATAACATAAATTCAAAATCTGACAAACTTAATGGAAGAATAAAACCACGTGGTCCCAGAGATCAGTTTTCTTTTCTACTTTGACGTTTAACGTGTCGAGTGTAGAACGGGTATCGATGAAACTTAAAAATCGAATCGGTCTATTAGTTTTGATTTTCAATGTTCTAAACACGAATATTAATCAAATATCGTCTGTTTGATGGTGACCCTTGGCCCGGAGAAGCCCTCAGCAAACAACTTGAGAAACCGGCGCGGTGGATGAATCCCTCGATCGCGCCGCGGTAGAACAATAATAATGAATAACTCGATTGAAAGTAGCCAGAGTGTATCGACAAACTCGATCGAGTGTGGGCACTCGTAGTCCGGACTCGCAGTTACCGTCCATCTTCGTGGGACTGTGGCAGAATGACTATTGATTCAACGAAAGGGTTCGTCCCTAACTATTCATGGTTTTCGATGTCACGTGTCCTTTCATTCGACGTATTTGGCCGTGCACGCGCGATGGGGTGAGCGAGCAACCGAGGGTGAGCGAGAGTAACCGGTTGGTCTAATCTACGCGCGGCACGTTTCAACGTTTCAATTTGTTTTTCTACTAGAGATTACTTTATGGCGACTCACCTTTCCGTCTCGCCGGATCCGCTGAGAACACCTCGAGAAATCGGTCACGATTCCCTCGCGTGCGAGCCGAAATGACCACGATATCCTATAACATGGCAATCGAAAAAATTCTATTATACAAACCGAAAACGAGCGCCGAGAAATTAAGACTTTCGCTTCGAGTGTCGCACACGTGTCGGTCACATGTGGATGAACTTTTTATTAGATCTACCGGAAAGTTCTGTCCCATAGTGTCACTTCAAGTTTCAATCCATATGCACATGTTGATTTGAGGCACATACGACTATCTCTCTTTATCATTGCATTTACACACATGTACTCTCCCAAATAAACTGAATCAAAGATGTCTCATGTCATTATTAAGTGAGACGCGATCGCGAAAACATGGCTACCGATGATAATGCCAGACCACATGCTGCTCTGGCGACTCGTCAGAAAATCGCAGAGCTAGGCTGGGAAATTCTGTCACATCCACCGTACTCCCCAGACCTAGCACCCTCCGATTATCACTTGTTCCTCTCTTTGCAAAACTTTTTACAGGAAAAAAATTCAAAACTGAAGCTGATGTCAAGCAAGCACTAGTTGAGTTCTTCGCCTCTAAAAATAAATCATTTTTTAAAAGTGGCATTTACAAGTTGCCATCACGCTGACAAGAAGTCATAAGTAACGATGGAAAGTATATTCTACAATAAATATTATTAAATGTATGAAAATTGTGTTATACTACTGTGATCAAAAAGTAAGGTGAAATTGTCATTTAAAACTCCCGGACATTAGGAAGGCAGGCAATTGTTTTTTTCCTAGGTTGGTAGGACTGTCTATAACAATTGCCAAGCGTCTGTTTGTTAAAAGGTTTAATTATCTCCGAGTTACACGTGTTTTAGTAAACGACAAAAAGTGAATTTTTCGATTTTTACAATGGGTGATTTTGTCGAGCAAAGAACTTGCATCAAATTTTGTTTGCGGAACGAATATTCTTGTGCGGACACGTTGAAAATGTTGCGGAAGGCCTTTGGTGATCAAACTATGGCACAAAAAAACGTTTATAAGTGGTGCAACGAGTTCAAAGCGGGCCGAGAACGCGTTGAAGACGAACCGCGCTCTGGACGACCATCAACGTCTACCGACGAGGGCCACGTCCAAAAAATCGAAGATTTGGTGCTTGAAAATCGTCGATTGACAATAAGAGACCTCGCTGATAGTGTTGGAATATCATTTGGCTCAGTCCAAACCATTTTGAAGGATGTTTTGTGTCTCAAACGCGTCAAGTCTCGATTGGTGTCATGTCATACTGCATTGGTTCTTCGCGACTTTTTTGCCAAAAACTCGACTCATATCGTTCCGCAACCACCGTATTCGCCTGATTTGGCTCCGTGCGACTTCTGGTTATTCAGCAAACTCAAAAAGCCAATGCGGGGACGCCGTTTTGACACGATTGAGGAGATAAAAACCGAATCGAAGAAGGTCTTGAAGGCTATACCGGAAAAAGACTATTCCGACTGTTTCGAGGACTGGAAAAAGCGTCGGAAACAGTGCGTTTTATCGGACGGGGATTACTTTGAAGGGGATGAAATTGATTTGGAAGAATAAATAAAGAATTTACATTTTATAAACAAATTCACCTTACTTTTTGATCACAGTAGTATTTCAATTCAAAAACGGACAGAACTTTCCGGTAGACCTAATATTAGTTTCTAAAATTATTATTTATTGTAATGTTCTGGAATGAAAATCGCTTCGAATGCAAAGGGTTAAGGCAAACGGCAACTAATATTTCGCTGGTATCGTTTCGTCGCAAAACGCTGCTGCAGTTTTCGTCGCTTTTTCAAATATTCTCGAAAAACATTCGTTGCATTCTATCGGCGGAGGGCGGGTCGCAATTTTTTTGTGTAAAATTTATGCAAATAGCGGCACGAACGCGGGACAGACTGTCGAGAGGTTATCGCCGCGGCTGATCTGCCAAGCGACGTCCCCAATTTATGCGCTCCGTGCCCGAAGCTCGCCGATGTGTTTATGGTGAGAAGATTTACAGGCACCCTGGGGTGAAAGCGATCCCGAAACGTTTGTCGAGCGCCGGGCAAGACGATCCGTTCACGAGCCCGCGAGTCGACGCCCCCATATGCCATCGTTCCGCAGTCGAGCCGACAAACACAACAGATGACACATGTTGCAGCAATGATTTAATCCTTCTTGGCCTCTGCGACCCGACGATAAGCTCGAATGGCGCCGTTTTTCTCCCTTTGCCGCCCCCGATGTATGTTTCTCGGTATTTTGCCGATATTTTCGCCGAGCAGTATTTTTTCAGAATCGCTCTATAGGAAAATAAACACTGTCCTGCGCCCGCGAGAACTTGGCGAAAGTCGGCACCAAAACGGGGCAAGTAGAGCAGCGGACAAGAGTTTCGGTCGAAGGGAAAGAAAGATAGAAATTAACAAAATGCACTGCGCTTGCAAATTTTATTATACTATTTGGAATAGTGTTTCTTTTTTGTGAATATTGACTTCTACAACCCTTACGATCCTTATCGGATGCAAACGTTGGTTGATGCGAGGAACATTACACGCATATTTTGATGTTCGCGTATGCAACAGGATAAATAAATGGCAGAGAAAAAATACAGCTTCGTTATTCTCTAATCGATGATCTGTCAAGGACTGACAACGCCGTTACACGTATCGCTCTCGTTATTCCTAATTAGGCAGGTGGTGTCATTCTCCGTTGAGAATTGTGCATTAAAATGGCAGGCCACGTTTCGGAATTACAATTTAACCATATTCCAGCATGCCGAAGCTACGCATCGTCTGCCCTCCCGCGCGCCGATCAGGCTCGTTACATTATTGCCAGCAGAAATAAACCGCAACGCTCAATTAATAAATCAAGGATGCTTTTAACTTGCCAGCTGCCGTCGTTAAAAAAGTAATGACCGGGAAATATTAACACCCCGCTAAGTAGAGCGTGGGTCCGGAATCCGCGTTTCCGAAGCTCGCGAACGTTTATTTTCATTCTTTTATCCCCTAGAACTTTGACGCAAGCTACTTTACACTTTACGACTTTATTAATATTTCGGGCGCCGGCTTCGAGCCTTTATTATTTCATGAGCATTCTTAGGAAAGAGGAACTGCTCCTGGAGATTTTAGGACAGCGCGTATAAAGTTGTTCTACTTGCCGTTAAAATTTCGCTAGGCAAAGCTCTTCGTAAAGAACCCCGATAAAATTCGGCGGACGTTAATCATGAAGCTAATCGGAACGAATATTATTTAAGTTGCCCCGTGCGAAATGTAATTACCATCGAACGATGTTAAGACGAATCGTATACCAGCCGATCGCTTAGGAGTTAACCCTTTCGCTACTACGGGCCACTATAGTGGCCCTCCATAAGATGTCACTGAGGTACTACGGGCCACTATAGTGGCCTTTCGTATGATGCCACTGAGGTACTACGGGCCACTATAGTGGCCTTTCGTATGATGCCACTGAGGTACTACGGGCCACTATAGTGGCCTTTCGTATGATACCACTGAGGTACTACGGGCCACTATAGTGGCCCTCCATAAGATGTCACTGAGGTACTACGGGCCACTATAGTGGCCTTTCGTATGATGCCACTGAGGTACTACGGGCCACTATAGTGGCCTTTCGTATGATGCCACTGAGGTACTACGGGCCACTATAGTGGCCCTCCATAAGATGTCACTGAGGTACTACGGGCCACTATAGTGGCCTTTCGTATGATGCCACTGAGGTACTACGGGCCACTATAGTGGCCTTTCGTATGATGCCACTGAGGTACTACGGGCCACTATAGTGGCCCTCCATAAGATGTCACTGAGGTACTACGGGCCACTATAGTGGCCTTTCGTATGATGCCACTGAGGTACTACGGGCCACTATAGTGGCCCTCCATAAGATGTCACTGAGGTACTACGGGCCACTATAGTGGCCTTTCGTATGATGCCACTGAGGTACTACGGGCCACTATAGTGGCCTTTCGTATGATGCCACTGAGGTACTACGGGCCACTATAGTGGCCTTTCATATGATACCACTGAGGTACTACGGGCCACTATAGTGGCCCTCCATAAGATGTCACTGAGGTACTACGGGCCACTATAGTGGCCTTTCGTATGATGCCACTGAGGTACTACGGGCCACTATAGTGGCCTTTCATAAGATGCCACTGAGGTACTATGGGCCACTATAGTGGCCTTCCATAAGATGCATTATATTGCATAATGTTTTTTATTTCCCCTCATACTGTAAATTAAAGAGCGCATGCTAAGACGTTATAAATACCCTGGAATACCCTTTATTTATAAATACCCTTAGGAGAGAAATTTTTTCGTACGAAAACATTCAAGCAGCTTGGGTTGTCCGCCGCGGTACTCCCGCTGACGATCGGCGTCGCGTAGCGTGCAGTGATGTCGCGGCGCTCCGTTCAGCGGAAGTACCGCGGTGGAGAACCCGCCCGTAGCGAAAGGGTTAAGGACGAAAGTGGACGTTTCAACCGTTCCGTTTGGCTGGTTACGGGCCTCGACAAATTAATATCGGCTGGCAGGTATTCCGTGTAAAAGGGATCCGGATTTTATCGCCGGATCAAGCGCAGTTCAAGAAGAACGAAAGGAGAATTATTGAATGGTCGTGGTGTTGCTTGACTTCTTCAGTTATACGCCCCCTCGGTTTCGGGCCTAGGCTGCCAGCACGAAAGCGACCCCTCTGTTTTCATTACCACATTAAGAAGTTTCTCTCGACGAGTCCACCGGATTAATCCATCCGGCAAACCGTCCCGCAGATGCGTTAAGTTGCGGTCAACGAGCCGGGTTTATGCTATTTGCGACCAATCGTGTTGCAGCGAATCGACAAACGAAAGTTGTTTGAATAGGACCGAGAGAGGGCAAAGTCCTCGCCGGTCCACTCGACCGTGGGCAAGTTTTACGAAACTTTCGCGTTCGGCCTCGAAACTGTCTCCCGAACACGCTACATTGTTAAATTATTGGTCACGTAGTTGAGTGTTTCGTACATGAGAACCTTGGCAGCAGCGGCCTGCAAGTCGCTCGGAATTCCACCGATTACATTTCCCGTCCCCGGATCGCGGCTGATAAAACTTATTCGTGATTTAGTTAATGAGTCCACCGGAAACTTCATCAACCTCTTTCGGTGTAATTCGGCGGACCGGTAAAAGTGGATCTACCGGCGCGGCGAGGAACTCCGGCAAAAATTCAGAGTTTCAGGAACTCGTTAGAAAAAAACCGACGAGGCAGGAAAGATTTCTGTCGGTCTGAAGATAACCGATTGCTGGCAGAACTCGAAGGATTCAAAGTTCCGATACCCGTGTACAACGTTTCGTTGCTTCATCGATCATTCGAATTGTTTTGCAGAACGATAAGCAGAGCCTAAAAAATTATAATTTATATCAACGGTAATAATAATCTTTCAGTCAAAAATCCTTTGTTGCAAGAGAAGAAGTAAAATAAAAAAGAAATTAGATTAAAAATAAATATAAAGATAGAAATATATATATATATATTCATTCGCATTTTAAGACATCATCTTGTATTAGTAAATATAGATAAAAGAATTTTATAGATTAAAAGATTTTTAATAAAGCATTCTTGAGCCTACATTTATATGACATTTTTTTTCTTATTTTCACTCGCAGAATACACTGATAGCGTTTGACCGTAAAAACCTGGGACAGCCTGTATAATAAAATATATAGTACTGTACCAGAAATGTATGCCAAAGACTTACGATCAATGTTTGTTGGTGTATAATATGATACACATATCTATAAGATCTATAATATACATATTATACATCAGTATTATACTGTATTATACTACACTACTACTACTACTACTACTACTACTGCTACTGCTACTGCTACTGCTACTGCTACTGTATTATATTATACTGTATAATATGGAGCTCGTATAACAGATTCAAGTGTAGAACGTACAAGAGATATTTTGCGCTCCTCCTCGGCATCGTCAAAATATTAAATCCGGCGCAAGCGTAAACGCGAATAAATGCATGTAACAAGCATCGGCACGGAACGAGATTCGTGTTCTTAGAACGTTTAGAATTCCTCGTGAAAATTCCGCAGCACAGCATAAATTCCAATAATACTCAATTATCTTCGATGGGCAACGCGAATTCACCCTCCTCCTTTGACGTTATTACAACAGAATAATGAATCTCCGCGGAATTTCTTGCAAGAATTTATGCTACGAATAGCAACTCGAACCGCCACGATGACGACGGATGTCGTCCGCATCTCTGGATACGTATTCGTTTCGGAAGAACCCGGCCGAGAGCGAGCAGCGACAACGAAAATTCGACGGACACGTTCAACAAATTCGTACGTTGTTGTCCGATTATTCTTGCGACCCGGTAAGTTCGAGGTTTTCAAATAATATCCCCGGAATCGTTTTAAAGGAAGTTCTCAGGGGCTGGCGCGCAACGATAATTATTCGAGACGGTAATTGCAAGCTTTGCGCGCAGGCTATTGGTTTTCTAACCCCGTTGAATTATAACGGATCCGATCGAGTAGGTCTCGTTATAACTTACACGGTGTTCCCGGCAACCCAATTATTCCGAACGGACGATAATTAACTGTCCGGGAAGAAACAGCGGTGCTTAATGAAGAATTAAATTTTCTTATCGCGTGCACCCTGTAATTCTCTACTTTAATCACGCCTGATGAATCTCCTCGAAGAAAGTTCATTCTTGAATTGAATCGATGTATCTCGTTAGTCCGGACGAGCCGGAGATCCGCGATCGACGAGGAACGGGGCAACGATGAAATAGAGAGAAAAAGGGAAAAGAGGGAGAAAGAGTTAGGAGAGGAGAGAGCCGACGGAGTCAACTGTTCGAAAAGGGTCCTTCCTTCCTTCCTTCCTTCCTTCCTACGGAATAATAAAGTGTCCTTTGCGATGCATTGGGAAACGCGGCCCACCTCTCCCCACCTCGAATTGGTTAAATGGACGACTTTCGGTTCGCTCTCGTTCCCTGGGCCGATCGGCTCGTCGCGGCAAGAATCGCACTCCTGCCCCCTGCAGTTTCCCTCATTAAGCTGTCCCCATTCCCGCCCCGTTCCTACCCCTCCCCCCATTCCATTTCGCGTTCCTGTCTCCGATCTCGGTCCCAATTCCGTTCACGCTACCGTTCGTGCGTTCAAGTGACATTTCAACTTTGATTCGATTCTCGTTTGCGAATTCGATAATCGCCCCCGAACAACCAGCAGAGCTTCCTAAACATTAACAAGTTCGGTGCAAGATCTGGCGACCGTCTTCCAACAGTCGACAACGCGATTCACCTTTCGAAAACTCGACTAGCAAGTCAAATATTTGAAGCACACCGCAATCTTGCGCGATCTAATTGTTTCACTTATAATATCACGAGCCAGACACGTCGCGATCTATACGTTGGAAAAAAGTAGAAACAGTCGGTCATGGTCCGCCACGTTGCATTTTAACCTTTTAGGCACGACGCGCCACTATAGTGGCTTCCGCGGATGTCATCTCTCTGAACGACGCGCCACTACAAGGTGTCCCAAAAATGTCTCGCAATCCGAAAGTGGCGGGTTCCTCAGGCCATTTGAAGCAACTTTTTCCTTTACAAAAATTTTCTCCGAGGCACCGTAAACGAGTTATTGACGAAAAACAATGACCAATGAGAGGCGAGCTCGGCTGGCGCGAGGCGACCGAGCCAATGAGCGCAACTGGGCTTCGCGCGCTGGTTGGCTGGGCCGCCTCGCGTCAGCCGTGCTCGATTCTTATTGGTCACGGTTTTTCGTTAATAACTCGTTAACGGTGCCTCGGAGAAAATTTTTGTAAAGGAAGAAGTTGCAACAAATGATCCGAGGAACCCGTCATTTCCGGATCGCGAGACATACACAGTATAGTGGTTTACTCTAGTAGCTCACTCGGTCGTCGTTTGAATCAAATAATCGTCTTCATATGCATTGTTTCACACTTCTTTTGTCTTCACATCGATTTACAATATACAGACTTATCTTAACAATATAACTGTATCTTAACAATATACAGACACCCTGTACAGTACATATCAGACTCTGCCGTTCAGAGAAATAGCCTCGCGCAGAATTCAGCCGTACCTAAAAGGTTAAAGTAGAAACACACTAATTTCGCGTCAAGTGAAATCGCGTGAAATCATGCGACATTCGAACAGCGCGAATCTGCGTATTTTTATTGCGTCAAATCCGTTAGAAACAGATCAGTATCACGTCACGCTGTTCATATCTTGTCACGCGTAAACGATTTTACATGATTTCACGTGACTCGACATTAGTACGTTTCTACCTTCATTCGATGCGAAAGGGAGAAACAGGTAGCACTAATTAATGACTCCTGCTGCTCTCTGCACGCTGACAGAAGTAGAACGGACGAGCCACGACCAGACGCGTCAATATCGGCACAGTGCGTGTAGTAGAAACAGCCTGTCATAAGCAGACGCGTTGCTATCCGAACACAGTAAATTTTCCCTAATTGACCCTAATCGAGCCGCGAGGCTCGAATAATCGTACCTCCTCTACCCAAATTGTCCATTTTCCACAAGCGGAGGATGAATTAGGGAGAATTTACTGTACACACTAGAAGAAATAGAAACAGTGAGTTACTATACCGCACACGTAAAGAAATATTGCATTTTCCATCTCGAGACTTCTTATTTCACATAGAATGATTTCCATGTGTGGTGGAGGTATTGTAGAAAGTCTGTACAAGGGAGGGAAATCTCGTGCAAAATTTCGTTCGTAGTTTATCAAAATGAACCATCGACGTAACTCGCTTCATCATGATATCGAGGTAATTAAAAGTCGGCTGGGGGAGCTTTCGAAAGAAGTTTGAACAAATTTATACCCCGCAGGAGGCCGGGGTTAATTCATTTTTAATAAACGAGACGTGGAAACTTTTTAAGTACATTTTCCTCACGGGGAGTCGAGTCGTTTCTTTTTACGGGGATAGGATGAAGCCTCGACTTCTCAAGAACACGCGTTACTAAACCATTATTGTGTACTAGCGCCTAATTTAATGCAGCCTTCGCGTTCGATACATCGAGAGAACTCTCTCTGTCTCTCTTTCTCTCTCTCTCTCTCTCTCTCTCTCTGTCTCTCTGTCTCTGTCTCTCTTTCTCTCTCTGTCTCTCTCTCTCTCTGTCTCTGTCTCTCTTTCTCTCTCTTTCTCTCTCTCTCTCTCTCTCTCTCTCTCTTTCTCTGTCTCCCTCTCTCTCTCTCTCTCTCTCTCTTTCTCTGTCTCCCTCCCTCTCTCTCTCTCTCTCTCTCTCTCTTTCTTTCTTTCTTCGAACTGGATGATGAGCTTCCGCTGTATGAAATACGACGCGAGTCGCGTTAAGATTAAAATTATGCCGTAATCAGCATCGATAACATTCTATTCTTGGTTATGTATGGGTGTAGCAATCGACTACTGTGGCACGCAGGGTAACTCGACGCCGGATGATTTCTTATGATAAAATATGCTTCTGTTTGCACGAGTACTTCTTTAGCGTTTCATTCCAACGTGTTCGAAGGAGTCTTTAAAATTGTAACATTTTATCGAATGCAACAGAGATCTTGAACAATATTAACAAAATTATTATCTTGTGGAAGAGCCCGTAATTTCTAGGATATTATGGTACGCGCTATAAAATCAATTAACGATTATACGAAGACACGTTATCGTGGCCGTCACACGTATTATCCGATGGCTGATATAGCGGACGTGATAACTTTCACGTACATATGTACAGATCTTCGATTCGCTTCCGGGGTAATTGCGCTTCTAAGTACATAATTCTTGCCGTCCATTATTCGTTCGACACGAGCAAATTGCGAACACGATCGAGGCACCGTTTGCACGAGCGATCTCGTAAATGGTTCATCAGCCTGATATTTTAGGTTCGTTAAATCCTTAATAAGATGAGCCGATAATTACCTTACACGTATATACATTTTTGCACAGCGAACCTACTTCTCGCGTCAGTTTTTCCTATCTTCGGAATATCTTAACGATTTTAGCCGAACAACCCTTTTGGTGGAAATTTCGTCCGATTTTCCGCGGGAAGAACTGTTTTATAAAAGTTACGTCGGTGATCTCATATATTATCGAGCGAAAATTTTAAGGAAATTGGAGTTGAACGCAGGGTAGTCCGGAGTATAGAAATTACTTCGCCGTGGAAACTCAGACTCTCAGCAATGCAACGGAACGTTAACGAATACCCAGACGGACAAAGAACAGAGAATCTTTTTCTCAAACTGCCGGAGGAAACAGAATCCGTGCTTGTTATTCAAAATATTAAGTTTCACGGTACGCCTGTTATTCAAACTCTTCCAATCCTGTTTGCGCGCAAGTTTCAGCTCGTCCGCAGTGCTACAATTTCGTCGAAGGCTAACGCGGCGACGGGCCGACCCTAGAATTAAATCTTTTAATACCAGGTTGAGAATCGCGGCATTTCCGAATCCCCGTTTCTTTCTAATCCGGCCAGCTTCCCATCGAACTATCGATCTTCCGCAGCCACGTCCGCGTACTCGGATCGACTCTCGAACAAGCTCCGAGCACGTTTCTTTATTCGCAACTAATTGTAAGTACCCGTTAAGAAGATAAGCTGGAAATTATGTATTTAATAGGCGGCGCTCGTTAACGAAGCAAAGTTTGGAGTTCTCCGGTGTGTACAGTTCGCTCGATCGGTCCCGTTCAAATATTATCTGTTACCATATCGATTTACTCGGATCTTTTCTCTTCTTCGTGTCGACGAATTTGCCGGGGATACACCGCGCGCGACGCGGACGCGTTACCAATTGCAGGATAACACGCGAGAACGGCTAATAAAAAATCGTTCTTTCCAATTATCGGTTATATAACCGTGATCTATGAAAGCGAGGGAGCTTACTTTTATTAAGGAGAGAAAAAAAGGAACAATCGTCGCTAAATTTCTGTGAAAGAAGGTCCGGAGGAAAGTAGACGCTCTCGAGAACTACGGCGCGAAGAACTTTCCGGATTTATTTCTGGAAGAAAAACTTTTTAACTACCTGCCATAACTATACAGTCACTTTAGGAAGTTATTCTCACAGTAAATATGCCCGGCGTCGGTATTAAAGGGAAGAGAATTTGGTTCAAAAGCGCCGCTCGACGAAAGTGAAATTGATGCGCAGTACTCGCCGTGAATTCGTACAGGACTATTTTCCGAACGGCCTTTTTCCGAGCAGCTTCGAGCGAGTCTTAGCTGAAAGCGCGCGTCGACGTTGATACCTTTGGCACGTTGAATGCCACGCTAATTTTACGCGGCTTGTCCATCTGGTCTTTTCAAATAAACTGTAATCTCCTTGTTTCGTTCTTTATCCTGAAAGTTCTATTTATTTTATCACAGCGACACGTGAGATTCAGAAAAGCTAAGCCCTACACCGGTAACGTTGGATTCGCCGGTTCCATCGGTGACCATGGCATTCGACGCGTTAAACGTTTAACACGTTCCGTGCCGAGCTTTTTTTACTCGAATCTTCACACTTTGATATTTTACTAAAACTTGATGTATTACGTGCAATTATTAATTCTCGTACACATAACAACGTAACAAAAACTTATCAACGCCCATTCTTGCGGTGGAAATTGATTCTTCGGTTCTAAATTTCTTGTAAACAATTTGTTCAGTTCACTAAGTAAACATGCAAGCGTGTACCATCGATGGTACACGTGGCACGGAACGTGTTAATATGCTCCGCCGTTGTACAGAAGACTAAAAGGTGATGAAAATTTCATCTCTTTCTCCGTTGTGTCATGGTTACAGGAGTACCCCGCGAACACCAGCCATTTGTCGGAAGAACATTTCTCCGTTGACCGTTTTTCGAAATTTCGCGAGAATTCGCAGCAGAAATATATTTGTTTCACGAGTAGTCGGCCGCTGCCGTTCCGAATGTTTTCGATTCGCTGGGACCCGGTTCGATAATCGAGAAACGCGTGCAGCTGCCGCCCGCACAAAAGCTGCCCGATAGCAGCTCGAATAATCCATTCAATCGAACCGGCTGTCCCCGAAACTCGGACTCCTTCCCTTTCCCTCTTCCTCTCTTTTTTCTTTTCTCTGTTCTCTCGGGGCACCGCCACGGAACCACGAAGAGAGAGGGAGAGAGGAGAGAGGAGAACACGAGCCGAGTACGCCGACGGATTTGCTCTCGAGGAAAAAGTTTTAGCTCGTGAAATCTCGGTGCGGTTATGAGGAGCGTCTTATCTGCCGGTGAAACTACCGTCACTCGGTTAAGGAAACTTATGTCAGAAGTTTACCTCGTCCGTCCGAAAAAGAGCCTCGCACTCCGGCAAAAAAAGAACTTCGAAAATTTCGGATATGGAAGATCCAAAAAGAGGTGCGACGCGTCCCTCGTTCGAAAAAAACGGTCCTACATATATTGCTCGGGCTTCTAGCAAAATAAGACGTCGATCTTTCGGCGACACCATCTACAATAAAGTTCAACCCTTAGCGGACGAGAGGCGACTCTCGGTCGCCACGGCGTTTCGCGCGGCAGGACGAATGGCGAGCGAGAGGCGACAATCGGTGTTTATGTTAGATTTCGTTATCTCCAACATTATCCAACCTACTGTTTTATGTGAAAGTCCCTGAAGTGGTGGCGCAAATTATTTTTCCGGGGACTGGAAATTTGTTTGATCAATTCGCACATTCTCTACAAACATGTAAAAAGACAGAGAAACGAACAGCTAGTTACACATTTGAACTTTCGCAAAATTTTGATCAACAAATTGAGAGGAGATTTTTGTCAACCACGAGATAGATCTTCAAGTTCGACATCCAACTCTGACGAAATTCGTCTAAACGGGAAACCGCATGTAATTGTTACTGGCGCAAAGAAAGATTGTAAAGTTTGTTCCAGTCGAAACAAACCAGGGGGAAGACATGAGACGATCTGTTTCTGCGATACATGTCCAGATAAACCAAGAATGTACCTTGGTCAATGTTTTATAAACTATCACACCGAACGAAACTACAAATCATAATTTTTGTAAAATTATATTCATAAAATTGTGAATATAGATAAACTAACGAAACATAACGTTTTTGTAAGATAATTTATATGTAAGATCATTTTATTGTACCATATAAGACACTCGACATATTTGCAAAAATCGCCTCGTCCTGCTACCTGACTCGGCCGAAAAAGTTGTCGTCCGCTAAGGATTAAAAAGATACGAGTTGAACGGAACCGTGCAACTATACAAGAAACAAACATCGTTCCGTTTCTCTCGAGAAGTGCAAGTCAACGTATCCGCGAAGGAAACCGTAACACGAGGGGTTAAGATTATTGGCACTTATTACCCGTATTCAATAAATAATACCGTTACGGCGACTTGTTCGAATCAAGTCGCTGTAGTGTGAAACTGCCCTGTTGTGAACAACTCCTTAAAGAATAATAGAAGATAGGGGTTGCCACGGAAGAGTGTTACACCAACGGACAATCGAAGAGTCGAGATCGGACTGTCGAACGATCAACATCCCACTTCTGAAAGATCTGAATTGTAATTGTATCGAGTTGTGTTATAGTTAACACTTTATCGTCCGGTCGTGGTTGAGGCTGCCACTCAGTAAGGACTGGCTTAGTCGCGCGCGCATTTGCTCCCAGTACCGGCTAAATTTTCGCTATTCATTGTGTTGTGCTTATTCCTTTAAAAATAATAATAAATAATAATATAATTATTATAATTATAATTCATAAGGATATGGGGAGGTCAGCATACAGGAGGTCAGCTACTAACAAAACAGTAAAGAAGCGAAAACCGTCGATAGCTAAAAGTCGATTAATAGGCTATCGGTCGATAAGCATTGGCAATCGAAAAGCCGATAAATAGGCTAGCGGTCGATAAAGTGTTAATATTCTTTATCGTAAAAATATAAAATACCGCGTCGCGAGCGAAAAATGGAGTAATTCGCAGCAATGCTAATGTTTTTGTTCTCGTTAATTATATTTAATCGGCACAAAGTATTTCTAACAGGAAGCTAAAATCGTTCGTTCCAAAGGGTTCGTTCCCAAGGAGGTTTATCGCACTCGTCCGATTCGATCCCGACCTGTTCCACTTATCCGATCTGATATTTACCGCGTCGTTTGCGGTTCAACGCGAGCCTAGTCTCTGTGTCCGACTCGATGCCGGCTAATTCCACTGTGCTCGCTTTAAACCAGCCTAGCCCCCTCTGTCCGCGTCGCTAAGGTGTCTCGATGATTTAACGTTTTGCCACGGCATTGAAACGTTCGGAAACATTTCTAACAAAGCGCACGCAGTTTTCCGCGCGTTCGCCTTTCTGTATTCCTCGAATAATTCATCCGCGAATTTCTTGGTACGAAGCTGGCCTATTCACGGCGTAACCCGCGCCCTCGATTCGCCGAAAGAAACGGAGCCTGGAGGCCGCGGACAGAAGGTTCATTAACAGCAATGATTCAATTGTTAGCCGAATGTGTGCTGCACGGTTCCCGCAGCGTTCTCCATCGTTACCCAGCCCCTTTCTTCGCCGCCTTTTCTCGGCTACGGCTGCCGTAGTATCACGCAATTACAACACGCAGCTCGCGCACGAGTATAAATTAATTATGTACAGTAAATAGCGAGTGCGCCCCGCGGGGCGAAGCGCTAAGTTTCAAACAATTAACCCGCTCCTGTTATCTTACCGGCGAGCTTCTGAGGAGAGCTAGCCGAAGGCGCGAGCCGGGGAAACGCGTCTCAATAAGCTTCGCGCGCCGTCCCACCCCCCGCGCCAACGGAGTTTGCAATTAAATGATTTATGGTCAAATTATCGCACTCTCCAGCGAAACTTACCGACACACCCGTGACCCGATTCGATTCCGCGTCTACGCGATTTTCGTCGCATCCCCGTCCTCGCCCTGCACCCACTCTTTCGTCCTTTCTCCCTCTTTCTCTCCGGCTCCATGTCCCTCCGTCTCTCTCGATCTCTCTCAGGCGCACGTTCGCTCGGTTCGGCGTCTTTCGGAACAAGGAAATATGTTTTGCCGCCGACAGACCGTGTTAATTGAATTACTACACCGTCGGAGTCACGTTTCCACGAGTTCCACACGGCTGAACGTAACTTTAATTACTGAGCCGAGCGTTCTCGTTCACAATTTTTCCCAATGTCGACCCGCCTCTGATCGATTCGCTACCTTCGAAATTATATTCCCTGCGTCTCGTCTGATAATTCAGTCAGCCTCGTTCCAAATACACCCTTGACTGCAACCCTTGGCACTCCGAGCAATTTTTCATGCTCCCGGCACGGCGACTCCAGCTTTACTAGCGAACCTTTAGAAAATCAAAACGATTCTTCGGAGTAAAACCAACTGGAAGCGTTTGTTTCGACCACTCGCGTTGCTTTGCTTTAATGTTTATTGTATACTTTGGTACAACCGTTGTCATCGATACTGCGGCTCCTATAACACAATGATACTCGCTCGATTCGAATTGTAATTCGAAGTTTTGTTTTTCTTTTTTCTTTTTTTGTAATAGTAACCTCGTTTATTTGCTGCCTGTTTGTTAGTACAATAAATCAATCTTTCAGCGTACAGATATGTACGACGTCGATTATAGATATTTTGCCCAACAGCTAATACATATCTTTCTCCCTTGGAAATCTTTCCAATATTTCGATATCGGAGACCGAAGCTGATGCCCAGAGTTGAATACCATACGACCGTATCGGCTTCAATATGCATTTGTATGTAGAGCAGAGGAGCCAATTACTGTTCAGGAGTTTTCGCCATTAAACACAACTTTAGCAATTTTACTCTTTGCACTCGAAAATATTTTCATTAGAAATATAAAAGACGTTTTCTACGGTATTTCAATTTTACATGATTTATTGTATGTTATACATACGTATGAAATTAAACCTCTTGGCACGGCCAATACTTACAGTTTTAAAACTTAAGCGGCGCGCCTCACAGTCGCCACTCGAGTGATAAAGATTAAATGATATTACTTAAAGACTTAAAGGTATATTTCCTTTGAATAATAGGCGAAAGAACCAAAGAGTTCTGAAGCCATTTACTGTGCGGGCTCCAAGTTGTTTCCTCTTTTGCCAGACGCGCGAATCATCCGCGTGGATAAACAATCAATTAATCAACTTTTTAATAAACTTTTAAATTAATAAACAATTCAAAAATCGAGTGTGCGCGCGTTAGTGTATCCATCTTTTTCAAAAATCCAACTACTTTGAATGCCCGACGTTAACGAAGCAATTTATTTTTATGCGTCGAGGTCGATGACCTCCCTTCAGTTATCTTGCCAGGACGAGAACTCTCGAAAACAGATTCAGAGAAGAGAGAGATAGAGAGAGAGAGAAAGAGAGAGAGAGAGAGAGAGGCGGAGAAGAATCCGAAAGCCATCCGTTTCGCGCCAAGTCGAATGAAAACAATGAAACGATAAAAAGGGAAGCGGCTCGAATCCCTTACGGAAATGGCGTAAAGTGTTTCGCCAGTTATGGAGGTCGAAGTTCGTTACCGGATGCGTCACGGAAATGGCGAAACCTTGTCAGTCGACACTCGCAGAAACACTTCGTGCAACGCGAGAAGCGAATGCTCGAACGGGAGAAAGGAACGAGAAGCCAGGGATCCGAAAGGAGGGATAAGGCATTGGTAAAAAGAGGGTAAAAGGGAGTGGGAGGGGCGGGGGATTGCGCCGATATAAACCCCAGGTAGACTGCTCGTCTGTCCGAGCGAATTAATTTAAGTCTAGCGAGGCTCTAGCAATTTCTGCAATTTTTCTAGCTCTCCTCGATTCCGTCTTTCTTCGTACGCCGAGCGCCAGCTCACCCCAGGCCCTCCCCCGCCTCTCTATCCCCAGCGACGCCGCGACGCTAATCAGATTAGGCGTTTTCTGGCGAGTCAAGTTCGAAGCGCGATCGATACCGTATCGCGCAACAGGCATGCACAGGGTGTCGGAAAAATCATCTCGGGAAACAGCTGCATGCATATGCAGATTCGTGTTCGAACAAATATTTGAAACTGGATCTTCGGGCTGAAATGATTTTACAACTCCGATGAAAACGCAAGTTCATCTATTTTTCGGAGAACGAAGAGCGGGAGAGCAAGCCCGCTGCGGATTTATCGGGCGATCGAAACGGAAATGTTTTTTCATCGATTATCGTGGTGAAAAATTAAATGTCGGGGCGGTTCGCAGCCGTGTCGTCGACGAGAGATTTAAATTGAATGCTACATTCGCCGAATACAGCCGTACAAACAGCTGCGCAATATAGATCGTCGTTTGCGCCGTATATAATAAAATCCACGTCGAGACTCGAGGCCGTGTTTGTCTGTAAATATTTTAATACAAATATTTCGCGACGAGTGGATTGATGGAAAAGGCGTAATTAAAGCGAAGCGTTTGGCAAACATATTGTCTTGTTAGAAACACAACGCGCGTATGTATATTCCTGGTTGCGATTGCTCTCTCGTCGCGACCCGGCGCGGCGCGGAGCTGAGCAAAGCCGAGCAGAGCGGAGCGAAGCGAAACGGAGCGCGCTGTTTCAGCCCTCGGAATTAAACCGGCGCTGCGTACCTCGTTTCGGGAAATTTGACCAAGTTCTTCAAATTTATTTATCGCTACGAAATGTATCGAATAAATATTTCCGTTTCTGAGGACCTACCGTGTCACACCGAAATCTCGCAACGGCTTTCGTGTTTGTTAATTGGATTGCCGGCTTTTATGCAAACTCGTGCTTCCGCCGGCTAATGCACGAAAACAAGAGAACAAAGAGATAATTCGGTTTTTCCTCATTAAAACCAACGAGAATAGCACGGCTGGTATCTTCGGTGAAAGACATCGGTTTAACAGAGTATTTCCGTACTCTATAATGTCATAATTCTCGAGACCCAATTATGTCTCGTTCTGCGGTCGAAATTCTTTTACGGTGTTTGCCTTTCGTTAGTCATTATTATAGACTCCGCGGACTTTATGCATTCGTGACAAAAGTGAACAAATGAAACATGAAACAGTAAATGCAGGAGAGGAGAATTGACAGTGCTGTCAGCCTATTCGCAACAAGATGAGAAATGTTAAAAAATTGAAAAGAAATTTTTGTTTAACTTCTGTTCGTTACAATCGAAGTAAAAGAAAAAAAAAGAAGAGCGATCCGCAGAATAGTTGTAATTATAATTACTTTGTTCTCTTTTGATCATTGCTTTCTACACTTTCTACATTTTCATAATCCTGCATTATTATAAAACAGTAAATGCGGCGCTGAAGGAGAATAAAAGCGTGGCTGGTTACTATTTTCTAATTCGCTAAAACCATTTCGGAGAGTATTCCGCGCTCGCTGTACGTTTAAAACGTACCCCAACAAGTAAGTCTCTCGCTTCGGAATAATTTGGTCCACGTACACGGGGGTTAGGTAACCTAAACGGTTTCTTGCTCGGCTGTTTTAAATTCACACCGTACACGGAAAGAAGCGCGCGGTAGCACAGTGGCCATAGATAGAAACGATTGAAGATTGCAGGCAGAGTGTCGGCCGTACTAATCGCGTTTCCCGCATAATTTGCATTTAATCAAAGGGAGAGCCCATTGGCCACGCTTCGTGCTATTTGCTTGCCATTGAAATCTCGCCCTCCGCCTTCGCTTCTTCCATCCACCTCACCTGGCCATCTCTCTTTTCTTCCCATTCAATGAGCCGCAAGCCACACGCCGATAGAATACGCAAGCAGCGATGTGTTGGTCAATTTTTTCGGGGGATCGAATCCGTCTTTCGAATAATTATTTCCTGGCATCGGACGGGACATGCTCCACGAGGATTTTGCTCGTTTGGAAAAATTGAAGTTGAAATATCATCGATAATACGTGTGCAACTAGGTTACAAAGATTTGCACTCGAATATCGCCGACACGGCGACACTGTACAGGGTTCCCCGGAAAGAATCATCCGATTTCAAAAATTTATATTTTAAAAAATTACACACAGAAAATTATGGTTCAAACACGAATATAACGGGAAAACGTGCGAGTTTTACTTTTTATTATTTTTTTCTCATGTACCAAACCGTTGGATTGGTCGCAGTTCATCCGATAATATGGTTCTACACAGTTGGCCTCCGAGATCACCCGACCTAACCCCATGCGACTTCTTCCTTTGGGGATTTGTGAAGGATCTTGTCTTTGTACCATCTTTACCTACAAGTGTAAATGAACTGAAAAAACGCATTTGCGATGCTGTACAAACAATTGCCAGAGATACATTACACCGTGTTTGGCAAGAAATTTCATATCGCAATGATATCATACGTGTAACGAAAGGAAGTCGTATTGAACACTTGTAAACAAAAACTCACACATTTTCCCGTTACATTCGTGTTTGAATTATAATTTTCTGTGTGTAATTTTTTAAAATATAAATTTTTGAAATCGGATGATTCTTTCCGGGGAACCCTGTATATTCGTGTCAAAGTGGCAGTTCTTTTCAATCGTTATTTTTTTTTTGGTCATAACGTAATGTAATCGTGTAAAATACATGTAGAAAAATACAAAATCTGTTATCTCTTAATCCGTATAAATTTTACAGTACTATAATATAATATTTCAATTATATTATATTATTTATTATTATATTCAATAATAATATTTCAATTCGACTTTGTACAGCAAAATTACAATATATCTGTTGGACAAATCGAAAAATGGATATTTGAAAATAGTTATGCGTACATTATTTTCAACTCGCTGGTACAAGTGTTTTATGCACATATAGCAAAAATATATACGTAAGCTAAGTACAGAGTAGTAAAAATGTTAGCAGTATCTAAGAATGTGTTCCGATATTATTTTCCATTCACCGAAACTGCTGCAAGAAGAGATACGCTTCACTTCATTTCTGTTCCGCGCGATTCATGGAGAAGTTATTCATTTCGCACGAAGATCCGACGACGATAAACTAGAGAAAGTGGTGACAAGAAGATCTAGTGGATCGTCGGGAGGCAACGAAAGGATAATTTGTGGAACGAGCGGATAAGGACGAAGAAGGCGAAATCTTCTGAAAAAAAATCGGCGTACGGTGATGGGAAAAACGGTGGCGAGAGCAAAGGGTCTGCGGACACGTACGGTAGCTGGGATTTTCCGTTCGTTCCATGTCCTCTCACAGGACGTTTCACGTCCTTCAGCCCTGGAGCGGTGCGAATCTGTCCGATAAAACAGCGGATGGACCATTAGCTAATCCTCTGGGGGGTAAAACAGTGCCGCAAGGGAGGGTGCGGGTGCGGGTTGCGGAGGTGGGAGCGGTGGGAGCAGCGCGGGAGCAACGAGAACAGCGGGAGAAGCGGGAACAGGGGTACGCGGGCAGGAGAGATAAAGGAAGAGTAGACGGAATGAGAGCACGAAGGGCGATGGAGGGTGCCACTAGGGATATTTCAGGGTGTGCAATTGATTGGCGCGCCGGCGACGCCACCGATGCTTGCCGATGCCGGCGTCGGTTGATTAGAATGGAGCAACACGGAATCCCTCTCTAACCAGCTAATGGCGCGCCGCAACCTGTGTTTACTGTGATCTCGGACTTCACTGTATGCTGCTCGCGATTTGTCATCTGCAATGCCAATGAAACAATAGTCCTGAGGAGATGGGCGTGCACACGATCACCTCGATTTTCCAACCGTCTTTCGATCGCGTTTACCGGTCTCGAATAATTACCAGATTATTTTCAATACCGCCGCGAAAAGATTTTCAATAGGATCGAGCGCCACGTTTCTGGAACAATTGGAATCGTTTGGTCGCAACGTGTCTTAGATATTTATGACACTGAAACGTAGGGCGCATCGATGACTTACGGCAGGGGTGTCAAACTCAAAAGCTAACTTGGGCCAAATAAACAATGCTTAACTTCAGGTGGGCCGCAAAAAAAGAAATCAATGTTCATAGAAACAAATATTTTTATTTCGACTAGTACATTGTAATAAACATGTATAAAGTTAAATTATTGTTTACGTCCTGATACTTGACATCTCTTCTCTGATTACTATCTTCCCTATTTCGGGAGAAATTTTATTGGCCGAGACTACTTTCAAAATTTCTAATTCACATTTCTATTTTATTTTTACTTTGCGTCGGATATATTGACTGGGCCGCAAAAATGTCCATCTCGGGCCGCGAGTTTGACACCCCTGACTTACAGAGTTAAACGTCCTGGGTCTAGCCTTCGGAGTCTAGACGTTAAAATACTTGGAATCTCATAGTTTTTATAACAGCTTTTATGCATTCCTCACCTCCATTATTTTCACCAGCACCAAATTCTCTCCTTGAAACTCCTCCTATTTTCTTTACTACCCCCCCCCCTCTCCGCCATCGAAACAACACGCCCCGAATATCAATCATCAAACGGTAAAGAAGATCAATCCTTTGCAATAACAGATGTACAGGCGGCCAGGTTCAAATATACAGGGTGTCCCAGGTTTCAATGTTCAAACTTTGTCAGTATATTCTATAGCACAAAGTATGAAAAAATATGTTATGTATAACAAAAATTCAGAATAGGAATAGTAATCAACTAAAAAAAAAAATAAGAAATAAAAAATAATCTTCGATCGATGTCAATTATGTATTGTCAACAACAGTTATTAATACGTTTCGAAATGTATTAATAAACACAGTTTACATAAACAGACGGCATGTGCTGATCTATTCAAGCCAATGCTCGCAGTAACAGCAAGTTGATTACTATTCCTATTCTGAATTTTTGTTCTAACTTCTTAATAAAGCTCTATATGACCTATGTTTACACAACATTTTTTCTTACCTCGTGCCACAGAATATGCTGACAAAGTTTGACATTAAAACCTGGGACACCCTGTATAACGTGTTATCGTTAACATTACATTGATCGAAAAGCCATTATTCGCTAACACGAAGATCCATAGATCATATGGACCGTTTATTTTGAAAGTAGTGTAAGTCCTTTTTTTAAAAAAATTAGATATGACGTAATTTATGCTTAATTTAGTGTAAACTTTTTGTTTATAACTAGTTAGTATTTAATATCTTAAAAAATGCCAATGCTTTGTACAATTTAAAATTGGCCGGTAAAAGAAATTGCGTAACCATTAATTATGAAAGTGATGTAAGTCCAATTTACATTACGATGCCAAGCCTATTACATACGAAAAATATAAGGATATGCAGCAGCTATTACCTTATATACTTCCTGTGCATCATGAATATTTCAAAACACTGCCACACGAAGAGCATAAATAATTAATAATACCAATATCTTGTGTTAAGTTTAACAATATATAAATATAATTAACGTTCAAAATAAAAAATGCTAATCCTATTTTATTCCTTGTTATTATTTATAAACAAAATTGGATTAATATGAGATATATTTTAAGTGATATTTGTTATTTCAAAATTGAAATTAAATGATATTTACAATTGACTAATTATGAAAGTGGTGTAAGTCCATTTGCAGCCTGGAAATTGTATATTATTTTAGTTAAATTCGCCTAAAAGAATGATAAATTATATTGATAAATTAGTATCAGAAGTATTCTAAGTATTCCCAGAAGTCTGGGAATCCAGACTTCACATAATTAACCGATATTTTTTAATTGTCAGATCTGCTAACATTCAATTTTCTCGAAACGAAAGAAAGTGGACTTGCACCACTTTCAAAATAAATCTTTTATACTGCGTTACGCAGAAAAGTTCATGGTCACGCATCTTACATAATCTCTTATGTAGCATAAAGACGCTTATAGATCGTTTATTGGCATATCCGTGAAATCAAGTTCTATTTAAACGAAAAGAAGTTTCACTTATATTTTTTCTAAATTTGAACGAATCGCACCCGAGATGCTGGCCGCGCGAAAGGCTACACCGTTCCTTCTTTCCGTACACGCGCGTACAGCAATTACACAATACTATGGAAGTCTGGTTAATTAAAAATACGGCGTTGCGATACTGTATAGCGCCGCGGCGCCGTCGCGACGTCCTCGTTTACATTCGGCCGCGTCTTGCGCTCGGCTTCGTCGTTGAACACTGAATGCTTAACGAAGTCACGCTATCGTAAGAGGATTATTATGTTCCACGGTTCGCATAAACGCGTACGAAGATTTAAGCCGAGGGACGCGGATCGGAATGAATAACTAAAAGGACGTTGCCGAAAATGTTTGTCGTCTTTCTTCCCGCGAAATCGGTTTATAACCGCAGCTTTTCATCCGGCGGAACAAGTTCCCGGTTGATTTGTAGTTTCGTCGAATAATCTCGTAGAATACTGGAAAACCGAGAGTAATTCGGTACCGCAGAATTTCGGTCGGGAGAGCGTCGAGTAATTAGACCGTCCCTCCCGCTCTCAATTTTCCTGGGCTTTTCCATAATTTTCGCATTTCCCCGGTTCCACTTGATAGGAAGGCTCGCGCGCGTTCGTGCGAGAACCTCGTGCGGAAGGACTCGCGGCCTATATAGCTATCGCGGTCTTGATAAACAGCCGACCCTTGCTACTGCTCGAGCCATTATTGGAGAAATTAAGAGGACCATTCATCCAGTGGTCAGCCCTTCGTGGTAGAGCCGGAGCTTTTCCTTTTCTTTCCCATCGGTTCGCCGAACCACGTAGTAATTGCAACATGATCGAGGCAATATATCTGTCCGGTCTTTTTGAAAAATCGAGGGAACATTTTCGGAATTTCCAACACTCGGCTGGACGCGCCGACGAACTTTCGAAGAAATAATAGGAAAAATCCGAACGGGGCGATTCTCTTTAAAAAGCAAAGGCCATTCCTCTGTAATTCCGTATCGCGGGCAGACAGTTTCATGAAATTTCTTTCAATTATGTCAGGGAGAAGGTCGGATCTTCGCGCGGAATATCGAATATGCTCGAGGAGGAGCCGGCGAGGCAGCTTTATTTTCCAACATTTGCAAAGGTGAATCGACGGAATATTCGAGATAAATCTTTGATGAACGTGGGTCACGTCTTTCCGTCTCAGCACGCAGCGCGCACATAATCGCGAGATTTTCACCTTACTGAATACAGATGAATCTGTCAGCGTATTTTCTTACATTCTATCTCACGTGCCGTTTCCGCTCGCAGGCTCCCTGAACTTTGAATTTCTTCGGGTACGCCGGGTTCGCGTCTCCGTTACGATTTCTTAAATTCCCCGCTCACGATCTGGACGAGCCTCCGTTCCACGTTTTCAGTTCTTCGTTTTCCGTTCTCCGTTCTCCGTTTTCCGTTCTCCGTTCCCCGTTCTCCGACAAACTCATAAATCCGCGACAATACCGTTTCCGTTTCTCGATCTTCTATTATTAATGAACCCTTCGGCTCGCTCTTTAGAACCTCCTCGAAGTAATACGAAAACCTGACTGATCTATCGATACGATTCGTTCTTCAAGGGACAACCGATCGAGGTCCGCAGACTATGGCCGCCCCCGCCCCGTTTCCACCCACTCCCCAATCTCCGTCCGCGCCCAACCCTTTATTAAATTTCTAATAATGGAAATAATTGTTATTGAGATTGAGCCTCCGAGGACGATATTCAGTTCTACTGGCCCATGAACGGAGACCAATAGCGGAGGAAGGAATGATCCGAGGGAGGATGGCGGCAAGACGCAGACCCCGATAATTTCATTTAGTGCCTGCCGTGTTCTTGTCTTCGCCGGGGCCGTCCTATCTTGGACATTAAGGCGTCCATTAATATTATCGTGTTTGTTGCAAGCAATTAAGACGTATTAATGCGTCCCCGACTTTCCAATAAATTTCGTGTGTCCGACAACCAGCGACAAAGATAGAGAGAGAGAGAGAGAGAAAGAGAGTGAGAGGGGCGGGGGGAGGGGGGGCAGAGAGCGGCAACACAAAGTTCTCCTCGTTTAATCGGTAATTTGCCAGAAGCATCGCTCGGTTATTTACGAGAAGCAGTTTCTGTGGATCTAAACGCGAAATTCCTTTCCGAAATTTCGGTGGAATTTTTATTTTATCGTCGCCTGGGTATGGAGCATTTTTTTTTTTTATCGCAACAATAAATATCGGATGTTCCACGGTTATCGGTTTCGGTTGTCACATTTTATTTCCCGAGCAGGATATATAAAGGATCTCCTCTGTTTAACTGCGGAATAAATCTGTTATTTGAACAGATTGCCGGGAAATCAATTTCTTAATAAAGGAAGATCAAAGAACAACCGGGGAGTTGATCGTCGAAGGAGCTTGCTCGATTCAATTTAAACTTCATCGACTGCCGCTGTCAATTCGAGCCAGTCGAATTTACATTGACATAACGAGGGCTGCGAACGGTTCCGCCCTCCTCTATCGCTCGCCCGTCGCTCCCCGCGGAGCCCGTCACCTCTCGGTCCCTTTTGCTTCTTTAAAAAGCACAAACGAGCTTGCGATAGTTCAAAGGCGAGCCGAGATATAAAATAAACTGTCTCGGTGCCACGGGTTTGTTATTTCTGTATTACCCGGCGAAAGAGGAAACTATGTTGGTTGCAGGTTTGTTTGCCGTGCAGGGAACAGATTGTCGTCTTGTGTAAATCGCGGTACACCCTTCGATCCCATTAGCCCGGAGCACGGGTCTTCTTTGTGCCTCGAAATATTCTTTCAATTTTTCTTAGAACTTTCGACGTTGCACACACCGTCGAAATGACAAGGAAGGAGGGATCCTCTTTATCTCTCTAGCCCGACAACGCGAAATACATACATATATTCCGTTCGGGTAATACACTGCCGTCCGTGGCCGCGTAACACGCTGTTCGACTACCCATAAAGATGTCAACCAGCAGTCGGAAATGCGGTGTAAAATTTTTTGGTGGCTCGATTCGAGCGCGGAAAAATTGGCAATTTGTCAGCAGGCAAATTTTCGACGTCGATTTAATCGGAATGAAGCTTCCTAGGAAGAAATATTATTCCGCGGCGTGTAAAATCGCGCGACAGTGCGCCGCGCCGTATCGATGCAATATTTTCATAATTCCGGCAATTTCACCGTTGTGTGTGGATCGCGGCGAAGAAAATAAAAATGTTCGATACGCCTGGAAATAATTGGCGAACCTAATACTCGTCGGTGTCGGTGTCGGTGGCGGTGGCGGTGTCGGTGGTTTTTCGTGATACGGTCGACCCGTTTATTCGACGTGCCTGACGTTGACGAGCAGCCTGATTCCGGTAATAGCGGCGCAATAATCTCGCATCATCGGAGGCAGGACGTCCGCGATACGTTTCCGGAATAAGCAAACGGGCTAAAACTGGCAGCGGCTCGGTGGTTACGCTCGCTAAGAATTCAATTAAATATTCAATTAAATATTGTATCAGCGGTTTTGGATTACGTTCATGTTTGCTCCGGCAATTTCATTAACGCGGTTTCCCCTCTGGCTTCCGTATAAGCGCGGTTCGTATCTGCGGCCGACCTTTTGCCGGAATGTCTTTCCACACGGTCGAATCTTTCGGCAGTTCCGGCCGCCCACGCCACAGAAGCGCCACCATTTCCTACCCGAAACTCGCTTTCGATGACATTTCAAACCCTCCACCAGGCCGACAAAAAAACAGACATCTTCTCCTGCGAAAACCTCTTTCTTAATTCGTTCGATTCCACAGCGTTAAATTATTCTCCTTCATCGTTTAACGATGAAATCCTTTGCGCAAATACGGATATTTTTATTTTTCTTCGACATTAACCTTTTAGGCACGACGCGCCACTATAGCGGCTTTCGCGGATGTCATCTCTCTGGACGACGCGCCACTATAGTTGCTTCCTCTAGTAGCTCACTCGCTAATCGTTTGAGCCAAATAATCGTCTTCATATGCATTGTTTCACACTTCTTTTGTCTTCACATCGATTTACAACAGTCTACAGGGTGTCCCAAAAATTTCTCGCAATCCGGAAATGGCGGGTTCCTCGGATCATTTGAAGCAACTTCTTCCTTTACAAAAATTTTCTCCGAGGCACCGTTAACGAGTTATTAACGGAAAACAGTGACCAATAAGAATCGAGTACGGCCGCCGCGAGGCGGCCCAACCAGCCAGCGCGCGAAGCCCAGTTCCGCTCATTGGCTCGATCGCCTCGCGCCAGCTGAGCTCGCCTCTAATTGGTCACTGTTTTTCGTTAATAACTCGTTTACGGTGCCTCGGAGAAAAATTTTGTAAAGGAAAAAGTTGCTTCAAATGGCCTGAGGAACCCGCCACTTTCGGATTGCGAGACATTTTTGGGACACCCTGTATATACAGCATCAGACTCTGCCGTCCAGAGAAATAGCTTCGCGCAGAATTCAGCCGTACCTGAAAGGTTAACATCTTGCCGACGGTAGCGCTCGACGTTGAACCTACCGAGATCTAACGTTAATTAAAGCGTATTGCTGTATTAGAATGACACGAATTCACTTATACCTTCGCCGTTTTCATTAGAATGTATGCTAAGAAATTTAGTCTACTACTACTATGCGATACAAAATATTTATTTAGGTATCGACGCTGCATAGAGTAATCAATGTCAGCGATTTCGATCTCGTTTTCGGATTTTCCCGGATGACCGATTGGCGCCTCGCGATCGGAAATCGCAGAATTACGAGTCCCTTTCCTTTGTGCCGACTGGGAACGAGAAAGAAGTTCCGTATCGCGGCGAAAGAAAAATAGATATCGCCGGATATGTTCCTGGGAGAGATAACTTCTGTATTCCGGCAAAAGGAGCAACTAAGTGTACGACGTTGCTCTCCGTGTATTTCTTTCGAAAGCACGTTAGACGGTCGGCAAATATTGGAAACTTCTGCGGCGGTAACGTTATCGAGTGACTGATTGGCCGTGGAATATCAAATATTTTAAGCGATCGAACGAGACGCCGATGCTTCGTCGTTTATTATCGGGCGAAATTATACGCACGTTCGTTTATTTTGAAGCATCCGTTTCCGAATGAAAGGAAATTTCATGGGGACAACGCGATTGAAAGTCGGAGGAGGGGAAACGTGGTCGACGGAAGGAAAGACTCGATTATTCGATCTCACGATCTCTTTACCGGCCCTCGACGGTGCATCATCGGTCGCCCCCGATTTTTCTCTCGAACGCCTGCAGAATGCAGCAGCGAGCCGTAAACAACGCCGGCCCGGCCATTTACATATTTGCATTAACAAAACGGATAGTCCGATTTGCATGTTGAGTGCTTTCATCTTTTTTATTTAAACGAACCTGGCACGTATAATACATTCGAAAACATTTCCCACGGCACGGATACGGATTTCTTCGATAGCGCAACCGTAGAGAGCTATCGTCGAGCTTTTCCCATAATTACTTGAAAACAGCGAAACAACCTGCTACAAATATTTCCAATTCTAATTTAGCCCTGCCGTTATCAACCGCTCATAATTATTTTTGCATCGTAGCCAGCACACAAAAACACCGTGACACGTATTCCATTGATACGTTTTTCCGTTACCATTTCATAGTTTTAGCGTTTAGGTATAAACGAGGCCGGGTCACCGGTGGCGGAGAAAACGCAGCTAACTCGAGTGCATCGAGAAACAGATAGCATTGTATTGGGTTGGCAACTAAGTAATTGCCGATTTGTTCAATGAAATAAAAATTTTTTTTAGATATTTATATTGACAACAGCAATTTTTCTTTAAATTTTAGGCATTTATTTTTGTATTCTGTCTTTCTCTAATGTAGCGAATTTCATTTGTTACCGTTCGTTCACCTCTTCTTACTTGCCCGTTCGACAGTTATCGCTAGAATGCGGGTTTTCTACCATAAACAATATTATATTAAATTGATATTATTGTAAGCAACAGACAAATCGGGAACATTAGAATCGAGTTAATGAAAATGGAAGAGTCATTTCCACTATTATATTGGGTTGGCAACTTAGTAATTGCCGATTTGTTCAATGAAATAAAAAATTTTTTTTACTTGGAACGAAGTTTAATCTGTTATGTATTTTCCATTTTGTTCGATGACCTTTTGCCATCTCTCTGACAACTTGAAAATTCCACGCTCGTAGAAAGTCTGATCCTTTTCGGCCAAAAACTGAGTTAAGTGAGATTTTACAGCGTCATCATCGTTAAAAGTTTTACCACGAAGGGAGTTGTCCAGGGATCGAAATAAGTGGTAATCCGATGGCGCGAGATCAGGGCTATATGGTGGGTGTAACATCAATTCCCAACCAATATCCATCAATTTTTGCCGAGTGGACAAAGACGTATGCGGCTTAGCCGAAAATGACACCTTTACGATTGACCAATTCTGGTCGCTTTTCCTTGACCGCTGCATTCAATTTGTCCAGTTGCTAACATTCACGGATAATAAAAAATAACATAATAATAATAATAATAATTTTATAATATAACATTTACGGATATCATAAAAATGGGAGTGAGGGACATCTATAACTAAAATCGGCAATTACTTAGTTGCCAACCCAATATATCGATATAACGATATAATAATATCGTTTATGTTATAATGTAGTCTGAGATGATCACTTCTGGTGGTTGCGTTAAGAATTCATAAAATTGTAATTACGATTCATCTGTTTGTATAAAATAATTCACAAATATTGTAAAAAATTAGGCGTAGCTAACAAAACATCCCTAACTATTGCTGCAAGACTAATGGTTGACAATGATGATCAAAGATAAGCAAAAATGGGAACAGTTGAAACAGCCCTTAAAAACAATCATTAAAGCAAGTAGAAAAACGATGAATTAACAAATCCTACTGTTTGTTACAAATGTGAAAATTAATTGTTAATTATTCTCTTCTCGATGTTCTAACAGACTTGAGTGTCCAAAACCATAGGAATTGCTACAAATCTTGCTAATATAAAAAATATTACAAACAGAAAAGACGAACAAAAAAGAGGTTTCAAGCAAAGAGAACGAAATAGCTGAGTTCATGCTTGTCCTGTATCCAACTTACCTATCGTTGAGCTACAACTAAAAGAGAAAATTCAATTGGGTCTAGAACTGCTATAAGGTGTACGCTGATGGTTTTTCTTCTGCAACGTGAGGGTGGTGAGGATCTCTATGGTCGTTGCTGATCGAGAATTTTTAGGAATAACGAATAATTGTTATTCGAACAAGATACTTCACTAAAAATTTTCTTTATTCGAACAATTATTTTAGATAAATACTTATTCGAGACAGTTCGAATTCTGGTACAATGTTATTGTTATTCGTTTACTCGAGACTCGAAACTTTGTGATTCATTAACTTGTGTCGATCGCGCTAAACTGAAAAGCGAGATGCGCGGGACGGGGAAACTACATTTTGTCGAAGATGCCTCTCTCTCTCTCTCGTCGACAATTCGGTCGTTTCGCGGCGAATAAATAAGGTGAAATTCATGCGTGCATGCAGCCTCGTAAATCTGTCCATCGCGCATTCGTTGCAGACGTTATGTATCTCAAAAAGTTTTCGTAGCAGTCTCGGGCACGAGCTGAATGCACGCATCGATCACGTATTTGAAATGTGCCTGTGCCTGCTCCTCCTCCTCCTCCTCCTCCTCCTCTCCCTGCTTGCCCCCCTCCTGTACCATAACGCCTCCGCGTCCTCTCTTTCGCGACTTTTCTCTGGATATACTTTTCTGCGACGATCGATCACCGGCCGATCCATCAAGGTTTCACGAGTCACGAATAACGAAGCCAAGTATATTTCAGTGGACCGGCCACGAGCTTGTCTAACGACCAAATGGACTGTCGTTGTTGCCATGCTCTGCGCATTATACCTCCGACTCGTACAACGCGGACAGCACCACAACTTATTCGAAAGCTTTGGTGCGATCGACAGATTCTGAGAACATTTTATCCATCTCAACTGAAAATATACGGTTAAGCAGTGCTGTCTCGTTTATGAGTAATAAACAAGGAAGAGGCCCTAGGTGGGATCCTGGGGGGAAACCAGATATTTTACTTCAACCTCTTGGCTCGCGATTTATTTTCAAAGAAACGCGAGTGTGCGGGCAATTTAATTTAACGCAACCCTGTGCGAGAAGTTCTCACAAAATTAAACTAAAATATTCCTCGTTTTATCGAATATATTTATATCAACTGTGAACATTGTTTCATTTGTAATAGAACGAATTAATAAAGTACTGCTAATGTTAAATAAGAATTGAAGAATATCCTTTTCAAGTTACAATGAAATTAAGAAAAAAACTTTTAACCTATTCAAAATTATTGAAAAAAAAATGTACAAACCATGTAAATTCCTTTTTAATATTGTTTACTTTTTAATAATTGGTTACAACTACAACGACACAAGTTTAGGTAGGGAAAAGGCAAGAGAATGTATAAGTTTCGTAATAATTTGTTTTTTTACAATTGTAAGAAATTTCTACGGTTTTCACTTGTGGGATTAAAAAACGTTAGAAAATCTATGAGAAAAATAAAGCTACGCGAAATCATGCGAGAATTTTACGGGAAAAACTCGGGTTGCACAGTGTTTAGATATCAAGATGGACTGACACACCGAATCAAAGACTCGCCGAATCGAAATCGGTGTAAACTGCGTCAACCTGATAGACTGCTCCTGAGAATGAGATAGGTGATGTCGGTAGATCGAGAGATTTGTGCAAGTCGAGCGGCTAGACACGAGTCCGCGTTGTTGTGAAATAATAATATTTCTACAGAGGATTTTAATCGTATACATTGTTTATACGTACCATTTTCCGAACAAACAAGTCAGAAAATAAATATTGACGCGCGGTTCGAGCAGGAGGGAGACTCGCAGTTGCAATCGGGAACGTTACGCTATGTTTTGCATGCGGCTCCGGAAGAGCATCGAGTTCAACGTGACGCGAAAAAGTATCATAGATACGTCACGGACAATTTGCCGTGGAACAATTCGTCGCGACTATTGTTTATTCCGAAACGCGCCGCGTTACAGAAGTACTTCCTTCGGTCCTGACCGGGCTCGGAACCCGGTATAAAGTGACAAATGGTCGTACTTGTCCGGGTTTACCGAATGGAGTTGACCTGGGCCACGTGAGCTCGATGTATCTTGGAAATCGTTTTCCTCAGAGGTTTGTCGGGCGAGTTTTATTTTATCGCCTTCGCGTTTGCTTGCCGGCGATAAGTTACTTAGCCGCGATGCTCATCGATGCGCGTAAATCCTGAATAAAACAAGTGGAACAAGTAGAGCAAGTGGAGCAAGTGGAACAAGTGGAACGAGCGCATACTTAGCCCGACGGGGTTAGCGTTACGTGAAAAATGTACAGCTTCGCCATCGGAATACGCGAAAACGGTCGGTCGGGCGGTCGGCCGATCGGCCGCGTTCGAACACGAGTTCGGTCCGCGCGTTCGTCGCGCGATGGAATATTTCAACGTTAATTCGTCTCGAAGAAATCCATCCGGTCGAGTCCACTCGACGTCGAGATCGCGAGGAGCAAAGCATCCCCTTTTCCTCGGGGAAAAACGAAGGGAGAGGAGAAAATCAAATGCAGCCAAGTGTACGATAATTCATTTAATGGAATTCGAGCGCTTTGAAGACGGAAGAAAGAAACAGGCGAACCATCGGAACGCGAGTGCTCGATGAAGCAAAGGGCTTCATTATAAATTCAATCATCGTTGCGAAAGTAAACGATCCTTCGATCGAGTAGCCACTTAATCAGCGGTTTCCCCGATGCGAGCCGTCCAAGGAAAAACCAAGTGGCTCCGTCGCCGCTGCTGCTGCTGCTGCTGCTGGCGAACTGGTACAAGAGAGCATTGCTCTTGGTTAAATCGAGAAGAATAGAGCGTCGAAACGCGAGGGGGATGAGGGAGAACCCGGCGGCGCAGCGACCGGTTGCCGCGGGGTGGCAGGGGCGGAGGCAGTGGGATCAACACGGAAGCTCATGGTCCTCGAAATTTCAAACGTTACTGCATCTCCTCACGGCCGCTTAACCCGCGAAGTGCGGGTTTACCTTGCACCTTCCGGTTCTTGAGCGAACTACCGGCGCGTCAGTTTTCCAGCGGAGCGCTAGTAAATAGAGAGAAAAAGAAAGATCGATGAAAGTCAGTCCGGCGAGGAGCGAGCGGAGTGCTGCGGGCAACGGAAATGAAAAATGCTTCTTACGACGTTACTTTGCATGCCACCCCCCCCCCCCCGGTGGATTCCATTTAAATGTTTCCCCGTAAATACGGGCGAAATTATATTTTAAAGATTTTTCAACGTCACCGCGGCCTTTGTCATTTCCCGTGAAAAGGTATAACGTTCTTTTATCGGTCAGAAAGCCTCGGGGTTCTCGCTAATGTCATAAATTCGTGTTCGCGTCCGCTCGCGCTGTTCAATGGCGCTGGCCGGAACACTACCAACGACGTAGAAATTGCTACACGTTTCCACGGTCGCGGCGCTTTGTACAACTTCCAAAGCCCCAGCGTAATTTTATAATTGTGCGAGGAAGGGCCACGCGCGTGTCGGACGAGAAAAAGTCGTTTCGTCTCCGGATAAAACGTACAAATGTCATTGCACGCGATTCTGGGAATCTCCTATTCCCGTCTACTTCGCGGGAGCGACGGTAATTTTCGTTATACGCCGCGAGCAAGCACCGGCAGGATCAGAATTTTCGTGTGCCCCGTTATACATTATCAATCGCCGTGGAGCAGGAAGGCTTCGAGGTTTATGCGAATTAGCGGAACGGCCTCTTGTTAATGAAATGGAACGAGGCTTCATTTTTAACCTCCCCCGAGGAGACGCGTAGCCGCGTTTCTCGACGCGAAAGAGGACATGCATAATCTGTCGAAAGCTTTTATTGAATTCGGAATGAAAACCCTCGGTCGAGACTATCTCTAAATCTCGTCTATATGCGCATCGCCCTGCGGCACTTTTCGTTCAGGCTCTCGTGTTTTCCTACCACCTCGTACAGTCTTCCTCGGCCTGCTTTTTTTCTCCTCCTTTTCGCATTACATCGCCCTATGTTATTTCTTGATTATGTCTGGCAAATAGAATAATTGTTTCCCGAATCGGATTTCACAGTGTCCGCGTTATTACGTCCGACCGATCCTCCAGAAAAGCGCGCCCCACCGAAGACACCCGACTCGTCCAGTTTCGTTTTCTTTGGAACAACGACTCCGTCGTTTAACTTGGAAACCCAGCGGGACGAGCAAATGTAAATGACGATTCGGTTGCAACACTGTCTCGCCGAAACACAGATCAGAAATAGGAATAGATCTTGTGAATTTTTAAATGCGCAACGATCGCTTCACCGACCCAGAAAGGAGCTACCGATTAGAACTGTTCGCTTCCTTCTCAACCCTTGTTCAGACAAGCGTAGGCCGACTAAGCTGGGTTTATGCTGACCCAAATTGTTTGCGTGTCACGGTTTACTGAATTAGCAATAATGAAAAAATCATTTTAGAAAGTTTCGTGCACAGAGAAGAAGTAGTGTTATATCTAAGAACATATATTGTGTATTTATAAATAAATTTTTGTAATAAGATTGGCGTATCTATTGGGTTGGCAACTAAGTAATTGCCGATTTGTTCAATGAAATAAAAATTTTCTTTTACTTGGAACGAAGTTTAATCTGTAATGTATTTTCCATTTTGTTCGATGACCTTTTGCCATCTCTCTGACAACTTGAAAATTCCACGCTCGTAGAAAGTCTGATCCTTTTCGGCCAAAAACTGAGTTAAGTGAGATTTTACAGCGTCATCATCGTTAAAAGTTTTACCACGAAGGGACTTGTCCAGGGATCGAAATAAGTGGTAATCCGATGGCGCGAGATCAGGGCTATATGGTGGGTGTAACATCAATTCCCAACCAATATCCATCAATTTTTGCCGAGTGGACAAAGACGTGTGCGGCCTAGCATTGTCCTGCTGGAAAATGACACCTTTACGATTGACCAATTCTGGTCGCTTTTCCTTGACCGCTGCATTCAATTTGTCCAATGCTAACATTCACGGATAATAAAAATAACATAATAATAATAATAATAATTTTATAATATAACATTTACGGATATCACAAAAATGGGAGTGAGAGACATCTATAACTGAAATCGGCAATTACTTAGTTGCCAACCCAATATTTTCTTCTCGTCCATTCGCTATACTAAATATAAATCTGGCGAAAAATTGATTTCTTCATACATAAATAAAGAAATTTTGTTTTGGATATGACCTAGCTTCGGCTTTCGTTCGACCACTAAACCTTCGGTCACCGTACAGTCAAAGACGGACGAGATACCCGCAGTTTAAAAAATCACAGATTTCGGAGCTATTAACGCTGCCATTTTTTACCTCTTCCTCGTACAACGAATTACATGGTGCGACGCGAGTTCAGGGACATTAGCTTGTTGTCATCATCGAACCTCGTCGGAGACAAGTTCGGGTTCGACGTTCGTTGAAAAATTAGGACGATACGAGCTAGCCGGCTGAAACGTAAAGACCGTATCAACGTAGCTAATGCTGTTATTAGGATTTAAATAACATTTCGCAGCAGTTAACCGAGCAGCCAGCATTCGAATGGCCGTATATTTCAACGGTAATAGGATGGAAGCGCGACCGAGCCAAACAAGTTACAGCGCGGGTTACGAATTTCGTAGATGTCGGAAACCAACATGGTGCCAGGACGCGCCGCAATCGCAAAGTAGTTTAATTGGATTTTCGACGAGATTAAAGTGCACACGTTCACGTCCCTTTGCTTGATCGTGATAATCACTACGCCACCTCCTCCGGACGCCGCATAGAAACTTTACCAGTCCCGTGTACTTGCGTCGCTTTATTTGATTTATTACGCGTCGAATCGTTCTCTTCCGACACGCGGCGCTCCGTTCTCGCAAACCGATGCGCGATCCTGGTCGAAATTGGATGAAATCGGGCCGAGAACCGAGTAGTGGCCGATCGTTCCATGACATCGGCTCGCGATCGTATCGCGGACACCGCGGAACAATTTTTTCGCCATGCGCGATATAATAGCGACAGCAAACCCCGCATTGACCGTAACGCACGGCGGAACCAGAAAATTTCACCAACGAAATATTAATAACGTCCATAGACCAATTTCCTGGAACAATATAGACCGCGTACAATTATTAACGCTCGATCAAATTTGCCGGCGGCAATGTTCATGAATAATCGGCGGAGTGATAAAAAAAATAGGTTATTGTTCGCGTCGATTGGTCGCAGGGAACGTCCTAAATCCTCCCGTAACTAAAGCGGTAGCGATGAATCGCATTAGTTCCGTATCCGAAATAAACACCCGGCTCGCCTGTTCAAGACCGACGAATCCAAGGAGGAAGCTCCCTTGACGAGTCCTTTGAATTTTCGAGTTCTCCCGAATCCGAATCCGAATCCGAATACGAATCCGAAGTCGCGTATCGATTCCGTCGAACGCGTCGTTTAAACTGTTCTCGAAAGTGCTCCAAGTCTTAAGCCGCCCACCCCGCCCGCCCCGTCGCTCGTTACCCGTCTACTAATCTGTCCACTCCTCTTTGTGCATTCATTTACGTACGCAACATCTCGTCGACCTTTCAAAGTATCACGGCGGACCGTTTCGATACAGAGAGCCCGCCCGGCCCAGCCCGTCGCGCGTCGATCTCCCAGACGGTAATTGGAACCAAAGGACTCATTCTGCACGTTAAGAGGCTTACGTCCAAAAACCCGATCGATTAAGTGGCCGACGATATAAATGCACAAAAACAGCCTTCTCTCGAGACCGGAGCACTCCAGACGTCGAGGAGCTCGTGAAAAGTCAGAGACTCGTTTGTTACGTAAAAGCTCGGGATTCCGGCCAGGCGCAGAGACAACTCTCTTCCCTCCCGATTCCTCCCCTGTGTCCCGCGAGTGTTCATTTTTTCATCGATTGTTTTCTTGCGGCGAGAGAGCTTTCTTAGGGAGCGCGTACTTCGAGATCGATCGGCTCTCGTCGGAACACACGGTGCAATCCACGGTCTAAGGAAGAGAATAGGTGATCCGACGTCATCTCCGCTTCTGTGATCTTAACGAGGTAATTCTGGTTTGGCTAGCCGAGTGCTCTAGCGAAGATAAGATCTCATTCGCGAGTGCTTTAATAAGTGGAATCGCACGCGTGCACCACCGACAAGGTAATTAACCCTTTCGCTACTACGGGCCACTATAGTGGCCCTCCATAAGATGTCACTGAGGTACTACGGGCCACTATAGTGGCCCTCCATAAGATGTCACTGAGGTACTACGGGCCACTATAGTGGCCTTTCGTATGATGCCACTGAGGTACTACGGGCCACTATAGTGGCCTTTCGTATGATGCCACTGAGGTACTACGGGCCACTATAGTGGCCCTCCATAAGATGTCACTGAGGTACTACGGGCCACTATAGTGGCCTTTCGTATGATGCCACTGAGGTACTACGGGCCACTATAGTGGCCTTTCATAAGATGCCACTGAGGTACTATGGGCCACTATAGTGGCCTTCCATAAGATGCATTATATTGCATAATGTTTTTCATTTCCTCTCATACTGTAAATTAAAGAGCGCATGCTAAGACGTTATAAATACCCTGGAATACCCTTTATTTATAAATACCCTTAGAAGAGAAATTTTTTCGTACGAAAACATTCAAGCAGCTTGGGTTCTCCGCCGCGGTACTCCCGCTGACGATCGGCGTCGCGTAGCGTGCAGTGATGTCGCGGCGCTCCGTTCAGAAAGGGTTAAAATACTCTGTGCGTGTGAATGACACGTACGCGCGACTATCCAGTACATACGATTTATTACGGTGCAAATTTTACTATTACGGTGCGAATGAAATTATTTTTATTCGCTGCATCTTCATTCCACATCGATACTTTAGGTATTCGCAATGCGAAATAAAACGGATGGTAGAATCGATGGCGATTCGATTAATATGTTCCACTAGGATTCTTTTGAAAACGTAGCGTCGCATCGGCGTGGCGTGGATTTTGTTGGTAACAATGATAAAACTACAATAGAACTCCAATTATTCGGTATACCCGGAAATTTGGCAATGCCGAAAAATCAAATATATCGGATAATTGGACCATACCCAAGTATGAAATGGTAAAAACGCGGTACAATGGTTAACGTGGTGATTAAATTAATTAATAAAAAAATAAAATATATAAAACATATAAGATATATATCGTAATATAAATCTATAAGCACATGCATATACATGTACGTACACTCATACAGGAAAGTATTCGAACGGTTACGTTTCTCTCTAACGTTCAATTGATAAAATATATGTGTTAAACTGAAGCATTTGATATAATATGACACATATAACAAGGGATGGGTCTTCAGACTGCGTAAGCAAAATTAGAAAATAATTCAACAATATATAGCGTTTTTACAGTACATTTATTGTAAACACGTACCAGAAATGGCTCACAAAAGTATTCGAACGAAACAATTAATAGTTACTTAAATTGAACGACTAAAGGTTTTAATAGGAAGTTGATCCACCTTTTGCTTTTATAACAGCCCTAAGTCTGTTTTCCATTGAGTGGACCAACTTAGAAGTAACATTTGCATCTATCGATTGCCATATTTCAATAATATTTAGTTTTAACGCTTCTTTCGAAGTAATAACCGTATTTCTTAATCGTCTTTCTACTTTATCCCATAAATGTTCAAAACGTTCATGACATCTAGTGGAGTGGGAAACCTTGTGTTCATCGATGGGATAATGGACAAAACGAAATACTTAAAAATTTTGCAGGAAAATTTAAAAAGCAGTGTATCAATATTGAATTTACCTAGCAATTATTGGTTTCAGTCTGACAATGATCCGAAGCATACCGCTAAAATAGTCAAAGAATGGGTATTGTACAATGTTCCACACGTGGTGCCACATCCACCGCAAAGTCCCGATTTAAACCCCATTGACCATTTATGGGATGAAGTAGAAAGACGATTAAGAAATACGGTTATTACTTCGAAAGAAGCGTTGAATCGAAATATTATTGAAATATGGCAATCGATAGATGCAAATGTTACTTCTAAGTTGGTTCACTCAATGGAAAACAGACTTAGGGCTGTTATAAAAGCAAAAGGTGGATCGACTTCCTATTAAAACCTTCAATTGTTCAATTTAAGTAACTATTAATTATTTCGTTCGAATACTTTTGTGAGCCATTTCTGGTACGTGTTTACAATAAATGTACTGTAAAAACGCTATATATTGTTGAATTATTTTCTAATTTTGCTTACGCAGTCTGAAGACCCATCCCTTGTTATATGTGTCATATTATATCAAATGTTTCAGTTTAACACATATATTTTATTAATTGAATGTTAGAGAAACGTAAGCGTTCGAATACTTTCCTGTATGAGTGTACATATTTTCATTGTCTAAACATTGTCGACAGTGGACGATGTGTTAAAGTAGTAGGCAGTTTGAATATCTTCATTTCAATTTGAATTTCTTAACAAACGCATTTCGAAGAATATGTTGGTTCATTATTTCCGTAATATCGTAGCGTTTATTGTTCTCAGCAAATGATATACATTTGTACGATGCATCACCAGCCTTACGCCAAATGATGTTAGTAATGTTACCTCCTGCTTCGTCATTGTCCATTTTTACCAACACCTGCGGATTTATTGCAAATTTACCGAAGAATAGACGGGATAAATATGCCGGTTAAATAAAATATGACGGTCCACGGATAATCGGAATTCTACTGTAGTAAGAATACACTAGAGATCATATCTTCGCTAGCACCTCTACCCGAAACTCGCTAAAATGGACTTGTTAACCCTTTCGCTCCGAACGACGGATATATCCGTCATCCATATGAACACTCGCGGAGCCGAACGCCGGATATATCCGACATGCTAGGTAAAATCGCGACCTAATTTTTGGACTGCACCGCCTCTTGTTACTATTGCGTGAATCTTTTGACGAAACAAACAAACGACAGTCCGAAATAAACGACACACCATTCAAGTTATATTTGTTCTACCTGCATTTCCCATTATTATTGTGTTACATGTCATAAAGGGATAGGAAATCGAAAGTACTAACTTTAGGACTAATTATTATGTATTATGTTTTGTATTATGAATATTATGTTTTATTTTATTACTGTATATTATATATTATTTCTTCACTTTTTCCATTGTTAATGAAACTTTTTTTACCTATTAAATAACTTTATACCTTATGCAGAAATTATAACTATATTGTTTTAAAGAAAAATCCCTTTTCTTCCCAAATACACTATCCACGCGCAATGTGCACAATTTCGGCGGGTGGTTCCGTTCAGGAGGGGCGCTACGGCGGACTGAACCGCCGTAGCGAAAGGGTTAACGTCGCGGTAATATTGTGGTGCGAGTATGCGAGTCGGTCTCTTCTTTAATCACCGTGGTGCAATCCGGCGCAGCTGGAATTTCTTCGTATTCGGTGATAACGATCCCAAGGCGCGTCGCCCGAGCGCAACATGCTTCGCTGACGTTTTATCATGCGCGGACGATAGTGGACGGATTTTCATTGACTTTGGGCCGTTTTAACTCGCCGTGCGAACGACTCCTTCGAGAGCCAGCAACGCGAACCGATTCCCCCCTTCACCAACACCCTAAATGGTGGCTCGAGTCGCGACGATCGTGCGAATGCAGTCCCGGAGCGACCCGCACAGTCAACTGTATTCCCGGCAATAATCGTATTGTGTACGCGATCTGCATGGTGCAGTAACATGTACCGCGACAAACGGTACTGCCCGACAGGGTTTCGTAGCGAAACACCGAAGCGACCCGTTGCCCCGGAGCCCGCAGCGCGATTAGTTTTCCGAGACAAAATAATTACCGGCGGCAAAGTTAGCGGGGACACCCGGTGCATGGCTGGGACAGGGCCTGGAACATGGACCGCGCGGAGGGGCACGTCAATCCGGCCGAAGGATGACGTTAACAAGAGTCCCTCCCCGAACTTTGTGATTTCGCCGCGCGACGCTTATTCTTATCGGTCCACGGTAGACGAGGCAGTAGTGTACAAATTAATCTTCTAAAAGCATCGGGAACCCTTTTAAGGATAGGTCGCGCAAAGCGCATACCGTACTTAAGAAACTTGTTTGCCGGAATATCTTGAAAGGGCCGTTTTCGTCTTCGAAGCAGCTGCGAACCAACTTTGACGTCGCGAGAGATTGCCGTCGCGGGAGGATGCACGACGTAGGGTGACGTGGGAGGACAGAGGACAGGGGACAGGGAGGACAGAAAATGGAGAACGAGGGGTCGAAGAGGACTACGGGAAAGGAAGGGAGAATGGAAGAAGAGAGGTAAGGAACGACATTCGGGGGCCCCGAATTATTTGTCGGAGCGTCTACGGATGTCAGCGGAATCATTGGATAACGGCGTCTCTGCGGCAGATGCGCGCACAGCCGACCCTCCCGTCGCCGCTTTAAGCAACCGTGGAAAACTTCGTTACCGGCTTTCCACTCGCCGCCGTCCTGACCGTATTACGCGAAAAGTGCGTTACTTATCGCATTTGTCGGGTCCAAATGATGTAATTATCACGGGCCCGTCGGCAACGTCATTCATTCGATTGTCTGGCTACGACGGCTCCAAACTCGACTACGCGCGTATGCTCCCCCGCCCGTTCAAGCTAGAGCATCCGCTACTGGTTTTCTTCCATAGAAATCGTCTAACGTTTCTAACGTTCACCGCCGTGAGAACAAATTGCACCTGCCATCCATGGTTCGCAAAATACGGAGGTTTCTCCGTGATTTCGGTATAACGGACTTTTTACCTGCCCGCCACCATTTTCAACGAAATAAAGCCTAACGGGGAAGCGCTTCCTACCTAGTTACGTACAGTAAACAGACATTTTAAAAAGACCTCTACGCACCTCTTCCGACACACATGAACCAATGTCACTTGATATTATTCCACGCGGCTATTTCGTACGTTACTACGTTATACGGAGTACATATATCGTCATTAGGTTGCGGATCTTTATGCGCATAAAATCTTATTGTCCTTTTTTCAAATAATAAATGTTTTTTAACACGTTGAATGCCATGGGGGCCACCGGTTACCGGCACATAACTTGGCGGTGACGCCATGGGGGCCACCGGTGACCGGCGCGCCCAAATTGATAGAAATATATGAGCCGTTTATTTTGAAAGTGGCCTAACTCCGTTTTCCAATTTTTTGCCGGTTACCATGGTTAAATATACAGCTTCATGTTATGTATCAGTGAAGCACTTCAGGTTGCTTATATTCAGAGCAAATACGATAAATTTTTCATACATAAGTTTTCAGAATTAATTAAATAACTGAGCCGTGTAGTTTGAAAGTGGCCCAACTCCATTTATACTTACATCAAGATATTTACTATTGATAATGTCGAAAAGCAGTGATGAAGGTAATTTCAACTAATTAGTATTTACTTAAAACTTAAAATTTAATATTAAATTTTAGAAATTATTTCACCCATGAGGAAAAACAGAACAAGACCATTAATTAGTCCAGATAGTGAAGAAGAAATAGTAACTAATAATTTAAAAAAAAATCGAAAAAGAAACAGAATTATAGAACAATATTCGTCTTCAGAGGATGAAGATCCGAATAACAATGGAGAAAAAATTGATGCATCATACATCCAAAAAGTGCGAAAGATTAAACGGAATTCAGGAAAAAGATATTGCACTGAAACCGGAAATATTGTTCCTGAAAAAATTTTCGAAAACAAAGATTGTGGTTGTCGGAATGCTTGCACAAAGAATTACAATGAGGAAGAAAGAAAGAATATTTTTGAGAAGTTTTGACACCATTGTATAAAACTATTAGACAAATTACAACAGCAAAATTTAAGGACATGATTGACCTATTACGATACATACCACCAGAACATCATGATTTCTTCAAATCACTTTCACACGCACAAAATGTAGACGAATAGTAAATTGTTTTGTAATAAATTTATGTTTGTAATTTTCTATGTTCTGTAATTAAAAAATGTTTTAAATCGCATAAATTATGTTTCCGAAGTGTTTTCAAGATATGTAAAACAAATTCAGTATTGTTTTTTTCAATTTGAAATATCTTAAATTATGTTGAATGGACTTGGGCACCTTCAAATTTTATAGTGAATCTAGCTGTTAATTTTGAAAGTGGCCCAACTCCATTCTTGATAAGAAAACGCACGTTATATACTTAATAATTGCCACTATTTTAACAGGAACTTTAAATTTAACATCCTTAGATACGCTTAAGCAGTATGACTCATCAGTATCCTATACGTATATTTTTAAATTCATTGAAACGCAAAACTTTAAATATCACGATTTGAAGATAAATGGAGTTAGGCCACTTTCAAAATAAGCGGCTCATATATTGGGTTGGCAACTAAGAATTGCCGATTTGTTCAATGAAATAAAAAATTTCTTTTACTTGGAATGAAGTCTAATCTGTAATGTATTTTCCATTTTGTTCGATGACCTTTTGCCATCTCTCTGACAACTTGAAAATTACACGCTCGTAGAAAGTCTGATCCTTTTCGGCCAAAAACTGAGTTAAGTGAGATTTTACAGCGTCATCATCATTAAAAGTTTTACCACGAAGGGAGTTGTCCAGGGATCGAAATAAGTGGTAATCCGATGGCGCGAAATCAGGGCTATATGGTGGGTGTAACATCAATTCCCAACCAATATCCATCAATTTTTGCCGAGTGGACAAAGACGTGTGCGGCCTAGCATTGTCCTGCTGGAAAATGACACCTTTACGATTGACCAATTCTGGTCGCTTTTCCTTGACCGCTGCATTCGATTTGTCCAGTTGCTAACATTCACGGATAATAAAAAATAACATAATAATAATAATATTAATTTTATAATATAACATTTACGGATATCATAAAAATGGGAGTGAGAGACATCTATAACTGAAATCGGCAATTACTTAGTTGCCAACCCAATGTATAATTTGAAACAAATGTAAATATCTAAAATTTTGTATTATTACCATCGTCAATTCAAACAGTGACCCCTGTCGCAATTAGCATGTCAAACATGGTTATACGCTGTAACTTATCTATTGCAGATAATATTTCAACATTGCACATAAAAGAAAACTCATCGTGGCGCCACGCGGAAAATTTCTGTAAAACTGGCGTGGCATTCAACGTGTTAAAAAGCGAATTTTTGCCAAATTTATTGATTTCCCCCCCGTTAGGCGTGAGCAAAGCTCGATCCGTGACCCGCGGATAGTGCATTAAATCGATAAAATTGAGTCGAGAATTTACGAGCCTCTTCGATGATGTATCGTATCGATCGCATCCGAGCGCGAATCGTATCGACGTCCGATCAAATTGGTTGAAATTAGCAAGCGCCGGGAGAATTCAACTTCGTCGAATACACGAACAGTCTAAAGCTAAAGAGTTACGCTTTCGAAGAAGGCGTATCGACTTCTAGCGTTTCGAGTGTTCCCGGACATGATTCGAGTCGGTGCTGATATACGTAGAATATTTGCCGGTTGTGTTTCCGGTGAACCGGATTTAACGTCGCCGACGTTATATCTTGATACACGGAGCGGGTCGAAGAAACTAGCCGGGTAATCAGGGATTTATCATCCCGCGGAAACGACCGGCCATTAAGGAACGAGTCGCACTAAATCGTCGAGGCTGGCTGGAGAATCATCCGCGGGGGATGATATTGAATAATAAAAGTCGCATGATCGCCGTGCGTGCACACGCGCGAAAGTGTGCGTGTTCATTTCGCGGCAGGCGACGAAGAGTCAACAGAGTCCCGACGATTTCGCTATTCTTTCGCGGCGGAACGAGACCCGTCTCTGTTCTCGTCGAGGCGGTTTTACAGATGGCTCGCAGGAATTACGACCCAGTTTCGGTCAAACTTTCGCCTCCATTTCAAACGATGAAGTTCTCTCCACCCTTGCCGCAAACTCTTTCCTCCCGCTAGCCTCGTTTTGCTTTTATCGTCGGTCCGGTTCCGACGGCCAAGGAAAACGGAATTAATCCGCGCGCCCGATGATCAATCGGCGTTCCATCTTCCCCGCGGATCAATGTCTCCTTCTCGCTGCGAAGAGACGGAACGCAGGATACATAATTGAGAGTCTGGTCACGCGAGACCGCGCGCCGTTTCATTCGGGGAAGCCTCGATATCCCCGAGATCGACGGACGGTTCCCCGTCGCGGCGAAACGATCGCGGAAACTGATTGGAAGCGCTCGCGCGCATCCAGACGTCGTATAATCGTCGGCGTTGGCGTTGGCGTTGGCGTCAGCGTCGGGGACGATAAAATACGCGGCCATTGAGAATGTTGTCGGGACTCGGCCGCGCGCATGATTCGCGCAGAAAAAATGAACCCGCGAGACCGCGGTGAATTCGAACGCGCGAAAAGATGGAGCGTTCTTTCGGAAGCGATTGTCGAAGTTGGTGGTTAGCGCCGGGGAGCGAGGACGCTGGCAGAGAACAGCCGGAAGAGGGCAAAAGAGGATCGCGCGACGCCTCGCGTCGCTTCGCGTCGCCTCGCTGAAACACGGAGGTGCCGGCGGAGTTTGGGGTGGGCCCAGGGTGTCGGCAGCAGCTGTGAAATGTTTATGAAGGTTCCGCTAATTTATGACACCCACACAGCATCGGATCCCGCACGCGTGTCGAGTTTATCACACTTGCCGGTCTCTCGGAGACCAGTCGGCCACGCTCGGTCAATCGATACACCGTCAAACAGAAAAACAATGGACTGCGGAACGAGAGGATTCCGGGGGAAAAACTGGATCGGGAACTCTCCACGGTCGACGCGGCCAAGGAGAATTTTCTGGAGCAGGGTGATTCGGGGCCGAAAGGACCTACAATGAAAGAAGCAATATTGTTTGCGATAAAAGATGCCTTTGGCGAGCCACTTCCGGATTATTGCGAGCCGGCTAGTCAATACGGATAAGCTTTATTGAACGCTTGGATAGCCGAGGCGGATCGTAATGTCGTATTAAATTATGAATCGGACGCCGGCGACCATTGTAGACCGTAACTATCGGCCGTGTTGAATTATAGGAGGAAAGGGGAACACCGATGTAGCCTATTGGAATCGCGAAAACCGAGCTTATCTCTCGCGCGAACAAGAATTCCAGAGACAATCAATTTCGCTCCGGAATTTTCCAGCCTACCTCGTCAAAAAGTCCGGAAGGTTCGTGCCGATTTTCGGTAGGTAGCGTGAAGAGACCTGACTGAATATATCACAATTATTGAAAACAAATGACACGTGTACATATTCTAAAAGAGATAACTTCAGCCATATTTGGAAAAAAGTTTGGTTACGATTCGTTAATTTTTATCAGTTTTGTACGCCTTAGAGTATGGTGGCAAATAAAGTGCATTATAGGCATTTAACCCTTTCGGTACGAGCGCCGGATATATCCGGCATCCATCTGATGACCAATATGGACGAGTGCCGAATACATCTGGCATCCATGTAAGCCATATTTCTGTAGGCCCTTTACAGAATGTTTACAGGAAACATTTAAAGAAAGATTTAGAAACGGATTAAGCACAGTCATTACTTAACGCTTAAGAAAATCTTCGTACAAAAGTGGACCGACCCTGCGATACGTGCGCATTTTCGGCGCGGCACCCTGTACAGTGGGAGTGTCACGGCGGACAACGCGCTCGTACCGAAAAGGGTTAATGCGTTTCTTTTTCCGAAAGGGCAAAAATGCTACACAAGGGGCAAATAAGATATGCGCTGTTTATGGCGAGGATGCTGTAGCCGAAAGAACTGTGCGGAAGTGGTTTGCTCGGTTTAACACGTTGACTGCCACGCGTATTTGGAACAGTTGGAATCTTTGCCGAGTACCGAATGGTATAACTTAAAATCTCTGCCCTTATTTGTTTTCAATAATGAAAAGAGATCGGATTGCACGGAAGGAGAAGCATAAATAAAATTACATCGTTAGATTCTGATTCGGATACTGATAAATATAATCTTAGTGATAATGAATGTTATGAAGATACTATTGACGAGATTTTACGAGAGAATTGGTCATGGAAGAAGAAAGAAATGTTGATGATACTGAGGAAGCTACAGTTCAAATAAAAGATACGAAATGGACCGATCAGAGGCACGAGCATATCTGAAAAAACAAACAACTTTTTGTCCAAGCTGTCCTGATCAACCTCAACTTTGCAGAGAATGTTTTAATGTTATACACTGCGAATAATTTGTTTAATAAACCATTTTTATAAGAATTCAATAGTTTCATTACCTCCTGTAGAATATTTGTCGAAATATTTTCGGTAATCCTTTGTAAGTAGTCAAATCAGCGTCACCCGAATTACGGGTGACGTGGCCCGATGAGAACTTTTGCTGTCACCCGAATACGGGTGACGCGGCAGTCAACGCGTTAAAATAGGAAATGGAAATAATTGAACTTGTAACCAAAGAAAACTGGGAAAAGCTAATTTATTACGCGTTTTTGGGTTTTTTACAAATGTATGTAGGTGTTCGCGGACTCTATCGCGCTCTCAGCTTTTCTCACCGAGTCGGCGGGGGCTTCTGATTTGGTAACTAATTACCAACTAGATTGTTCGAAGGAGAATTAAGACTCGATCTCACTAGAGTTTCCACGTCGACGAATGACTCGAAACTATCCCGATCACCGGTCACGTTTAGGCCTTTATATAGCCAGATTTTCTCTGGAAAAATGGTAGTGGGGGTGTTCCTATGTGGTCCGATTCCAGAAACGTTCGTCGTCGTACTCCCTTGGAGGAATATAAAGAATTCGTGGGAAGAGAGATTCTCCGTACGTTACAGCATATAGGATTCGTGTATTTATCAGAAAAAAAACGTCGTGAAAACTAATTTCGTAGACTCGACAAAATGATACAATTTAAAACGCGGCAGTCAACTTGAACAAGCTGGAAATTTCGACCTTGAAGATCAAGAACGACCAGGCAGGCCGTCCGCCACAGAAGAAGATATGATTAGAACAGAAATCGAGAATAACCCACGCTTAACATTACGTCAATTAGCAGGAATGCTAAATAAATCAAAATTAACCATCCACGATCATACTGTGAAGCTTGGCTATGTAAAATCGGCACGAACTTTCCGGACAACCCAATATTTGATTTCGGATTTCCGATGCAAGATCTATGAAACTGCGATATCTCGCTCCGCTAGTAGATTCGATCGAGAATTTCGACGACCATCGGTAAATTATTGTGGTCGAATCCGCTGTCAACGCTGAATCAAAGAAACACCTCTGATACAAAAGCGGGCGTCCGACAACTACGAGTCGCCGAGTCAAGGAAAACTTAATCGTCAAAGCGTCCGGATTTGTCTTAGGGGACCAGATTTCACGAACCAATGCGCTCTTCCCTTTCGCGAACCACGGCAACTTCGAGTTTTACTTTCTCAAAGATTCGCAAGTCGACCCATTTAGTTGGACGAACTTTTTATACACGTATATATACGTTTCACCAACACGATTAAAGGAATACTCGCAGAGCTGTTACAATTAATTCTAAGCGTACGATGATCCGATAAATTTAGTTCCGGACTGGGTAGCAGAGGAGAAATCGAAATAGGCGAATTTCGAAATAAAATTGAGATTCGCATGCGGTGGAAATAGCACACGTCGAAAGATTCGGATTTTGATGGATTGATGAAAATTTAATTTTTTAAATGGAAGAAAATTCATTCGAGCGTAGTAGAAGAATTGGACAGATGTGTGTAAAATAAATGATTAACCTTCGCGCAACGATGGCCGAGTTTACTGTCACCTTTACGTATTGCACGCAAGGAAATATAATAAATTACTTATTATAAATAGAAATTTATTTTTATTCGCTATCATCTTTCGTTATGGCAATATTAGCAATAATCGAAAAATAAATAAATCGATGAAAGCGAAACGAAGCTCTTATGCAGGGTGTCTCAAAAATGTTTCGCAATCCGAAAGTGGCGGGTTCCTCGGGTCATTTGAAGCAACTTTTTCCTTTACAACAATTTTCCTCGAGGCCCCATTAACGAGTTATTAACGAAAAACAGTGACCAATGAGAGACGGTGTCTCGGAGACAATTTTTGTAAAGGAAGAAACTGCTTCAAATGATCCGAGGAACCCGCCATTTCCGGCTTGCAAGACATTTTTGGGACACCCTGTATGTACGCGGTCCAACGAACCATTGAACGTGTTATATGTGGATGCTAGTACGGGTCATGCGAGACCCGGTCACCGGTCACTATGGCCCGCCGTGCGAGGGTTGAAGAGGCGATACCAAGCAGTTGCTACATTATCGATTCCAAACGAAAGCAGAGGTTGACGACACAATGGACGGATTTGTTACCCGTCTAAAAATAACGTTCGGAATTTTCTATTTGGCGAACGATGAAGTTCGTGTTTCGAACAGATTGAGTTACTGCGGGCGAGCTTGAAATGAGGAGTTTTGAGACCGTGCCCGTGTAATATATGGTTCGGGTTATGCCGGCCATTTTTTTCAGCCGGCAGGGTGAAAGATCGTCGCGATTTACGGTAAAACGGTTGCAACCCCCAAGGACGATAGAGTGGACAGGCAAGTATCGAGCAAACGAGCGAACCGGACGAGCGTCGCTTTAAAAACACGCCGGTCTTGTGACAATACATAAGTTAGCCGAAATGAACGTACATTTTTTATCAAGTCGGAGCCATTATTTCGCTGAAATGCGATGCGAATCGAATTAACGTCGATTTTTCAGCCAGGAAGCTTCGCTCGTCTAATTTCAAACGAGACAAAAAATCCGGTTTCCCGGCGATCCGACTCTTTGATTTCGGTCGACCGCAGACTGGGTTTGCGGAAGAAGTTTTGCTAGGCATCTCTTCGTATGATTTAATAGCGGCCACTCGGTCGGCCATCGAGATCCTTGAACGCGTTCCGCACGAACCGCGGCGCAGCCAGGACGTTCGGTCGTGTGTGGACGATACGGCTTCCATTGTCCTTGCCCCTTGTCATTCCGCGGAATATCTCTTGATACCAGTGGGAAACGAACAAATGTTCTCGAAGAATGGCTCAATGTACTATAGCAACGGATACTTCGTTCTTTTACGGCTCGCATGGACGACATAAACGACGTCCATCAATCATCCTATGGCTAACTTACGATTCTTCGCGAACGTTTCCCGCGTGTTAGCCCAAGGAAATCGATATCGATATCGATATCCAGTGTCGCGTCGTGAGCCCCTTTATTCTTCTGGCCACCTCGTATAACGAAAAACGCTGAAAATTTTATGAAAAACTTTGTCGATACTCCGATACGCAACTACCCGGCGGCACGGCTGCCCCCCCGTACATATTTTCAACTTCCACGACCCGGTCATTGCATAAAATCATTTTACGACGAACTTGTTGATGTCTCTTCTCCTTAGAAGTTTCGACGAACGAATAACATCGAGTACTGCGCAGTGGTATAAAGCGAAGAATATCGAATACGTATCGATGTCTTTCGCTACCGTCGCCGTTAACATCGCGCGCCGGCACTTTCACGAAGATTTCGCCAACCTCCGAACACGCTGTTGTCGAACTTTCGATGGCGCAAGTATTCGTAACGAGACAGAACGAAGATCCGTTTTCACTGTTCGCGCGCGATTCTCTTGAAACATGCGGGTCGCTAAGCGCATTTTCTCCGACACTCGATAATGCAACTTGATTACCTCAAATAATGTACCATTATCGTTCGATCTGTCGAGTAATCATCCGATTAATCAATTATTAAATGTCGGCCGATAGTAAATGTTGCGGCCGGCCCCGGGGGTTTGCCGGGGATCGTTACCGGTATTCAACGTCCCCCGTAAAACGTTTATCTACTTCTGCAATTCGTCATTCAGCGTGGCATTTCGGTACACGCGCTATGGTTTTCACGAAATGAGCGTGATATATCGCCGCGAACGATATACATATGAATACTTCAGTGTCATTAACTCCCGCGCCCCTCCGTCCGCCATTCATCCGTCCTGGTTGGAGGAGGCGAAAATACGCGAAATACAACGCATGAAACGCAGCCTGATTAAACCTCGTTCATTAATGTATCTGCCTTTAATTAGACACCGGCGGGGCTACAGGGAGGGAGGCCGCCGGTTTTGTTTTTAGCGTCGGCGAAAACAAGATCGGGCCGCCATTCACCGAAATATTTCATTCGATCGAAAAGTCCCCGCGCGCTACGGCCGCCTATTAAATTATTCGATCCTTTAGCCGGGGAGATGCGGATCGGCCACTGTTTTGAATATCGACGAGCCTTTCTCTCCAAGCGACGAGAAAACATTATCGGCGACAGAGGATAATGATAAAGTTGGAAGTGCTCGACGACAGAAGGGAGAGGAAGACGTCCGTTCTCGAGGATGATCTTAAACCGCGGAAATTGAAAAATGGTCGGAAAGTTTGTCGATGAATATGCAAATGATGCATTAAGATCGAAAATGCGAGCCGCGGTACCGACCTGGAGAGAAATACGAAACACTTGCCCGATGAAATAAATGGCCGTCGCGCGGTGCCTCGCGAAATAATATTTAACCGATTACACGCGAATGGCGCCTCCGAGGCATCGTTAACGATCGTCGCATCGTTCCTTCAAAGAATTTCTCTGCTGTTCAAATCTATCTCTAACCCGAGAAAGATAACCTACGTCGCAGAGGCGCCTGCGAAGACTGTTGATTTTTGTTAATTTTTCATAGAGGTCTAGTGATTTAAGTTTAAAATTACTTAAAATATAAAAAAATATAATATAAATGCATTTTATTTTTACAATAATGCCAAACCTTTAAAATGACTAGATTAACTTAAATAAATATCCATTGTTAGTGTAAAATTGACGCCTTAGAAAAGCATGCGCCTCTGAAGCGTATGGTTATCTTTTACGTACGTTGTCATATGGTTATCTTTCTAGGGCTAATAAATAGTTGAAACGAACATTATGTATCAGCGATACATGTTGGTTCTGGGGTCTGGGGATACCTCAGGTTAGTTGTGGGATGAAGGTCATGTCAAGGTTATGTCAGGGTTGTGTCAAGGCTATATCAAGGTCATGTCAAGGCTATGTGAGAGTTATATTTCGTTGATATCGCAGAATGTTGACACCTTCTTCTTAAATTGGTCCAAATGACTTGAACTTTTTTAGTCCGACTAGCTTACTAGAGAATAAGCGAAAAAAGTTTCTTTAGGTCTCAATTGATCGGGCTAATAGTATATTAAAAAATAAAGTCTTTCGACTTTCTTATGCGAGTCTATGAAGGAAATGTGATATAAGTGCGTTTGAAAAAAGATTCGAGCCATATTCTGTCCAATCTTAACACTTTATCGACCGCTAGCCTATTTATCGGCTTTTCGATTGCCAATGTTTATCGATCGCTAGCCTATTAATCGGCTTTTCGATTGCCAATGCTTATCGACCGATAGCCTATTAATCGACTTTTAGCTATCGACGGTTTTCGCTTCTTTACTGTTTTGTTAGTAGCTGACCTCCCCATATCCTTATGAATTATAATTATAATAATTATATTATTATTTATTATTATTTTTAAAGGAATAAGCACAACACAATGAATAGCGAAAATTTAGCCGGTACTGGGAGCAAATGCGCGCGCGACTAAGCCAGTCCTTACTGAGTGGCAGCCTCAACCACGACCGGACGATAAAGTGTTAAAAAGGTGATTCCGTTTTGAAAGCTGTTAGCATACTTCCAGTGGCAAACCTCCATCGTACAAAATGTAAATGCTACTACAGCTTAGAAAAAATGTCTCGATTTCGGAGTTTACGTAGCTTCGAGTTCAGAGGGTTTACACATTTTTCTCCCGTTCGGTAACGAGCGGCGAATATTCGGAAGGAAGAGTTACTGTATTTTTCTAGATAATTCATGTTTTTTCAGTTAATGGAGAGTGATAAAACGATGAGTACGAGTGGCCGAATCGCGGATCAAAGCTCTCGTTTAACGGCGACGAGAGAAAGAGGGACAGAAAGGGAGAGAGAAAGAGAGAGAGAGAGGGAGAGAGAGAGCTCGATCAAAACCGACGCTTGGTTTTGTGTAAACGTTTACGTCAGCTTGCCGGCGGTAGCTTGTTACACGTTAATCTTTCCGCGGTGAATACAGAGCCTCTCTGTTTTCTTTCCTTTTCACACGAGCTTGGGCGATCCCGCGAGTTTCTACGCCCTCCGCTCCACGCCATCCGCCCTCCGCCCTCTCCACACTCGTCGCAGTCCCTTTCGGCTCCCGCGATGTTAGCTACGCAGCTCGGTCGTATGGAAAAATGCTAATTTTCGTTGCAAATCTCCGGCCGACCCCTCCGACCGCACCCCCATCCCCCGCCAAACTGCTACGACCAGGTTCACGGGCCGGTATTACGCTGCCTCTTTACGGTCGAATATCTAATACGGCCGCAGCCGCTTGTTTTCCGCTGCAAAAGCGAAACTACGACGGAGGCTAACACGCCGACGGTCCCGTTTTATATATGTAGAATATACCGGATGCCTTAATATCGAAAATAGCTACCCCCGCATCGCACCGGCTCGCAGCGCGGTGTTTAGTCTCCAAGGTTGGCCAAAAGTTAATTGAAAAAATCTTGTCCGAAGCACAACATTTTTCCTTACCGAGATACACTGTGCAGCGTATCAGCAATATTTAATATATATATATATTATATATAATTTTTATTTGGTTTTGTCCTGCATATATACTACCTACCTTCTCTTCTATTAAAAGCTATTCTGGTAAATAAATTAATGAAATGAAGTGGAAGATGAAACCCAAGAATATTTTGAAATAGATGTGAAACATCGCTAACTACGTATTTGACCAATTTTTAAGTGTTCCGTGTTGTATTTCATTCGTACAATTTATGACATGTGTTGTTGAACAATGGTCAATAATTGGATGAAACACATTACATCGGAACAACTCATTTGGAACTGCAACGTGCTTACGAGCATCGATGCTTGTTATAATGTCATTAAAATAAGCAACATTTCCCGGCTATAATTGTCATATGACCGGTTTGCAAAATTTGATCCTACAATTATTGTGATTGTAAGGATACCCCAAGCAGAGATCATTAAACGAATTATTCGTTCGAATAAATTTAATGCGTAAACAATTGTAAGATGTCTAACGAAAGTAAATTCTATCTTGCAACTGTTGCCAGGCAACGCATGCACAAATTGAAAATCTTATTGAATTCAACGCACGTAAAGAAGAATTCTGTCAAAGTAAAATCATTTTGGACAGCATAATACTTGGCTGCGTCAGAATAACCAATCGCGTCCGTCTATGTTAACATTGTGCGCGTCGGTTTCATTAACACCGTAACATTTTCCCGCCAGCCTTACTCGATCTGGAATTTCGATTGTGCTAGTCGAGTGTCCGGGATAATAAATAAATGCCACTTTTCCATTTAATAACACACGCTATTCGAAATATACGTTACACAGCATGATTGCAAATTTTTACGAATCGATCGCAAGCAAAAATTTCGAAAATTTCAATCAAGTGTAATACGCAATTTCGTCGCTCTTATTGTATGTCAGTTCATTCAATCGTGTCAGCTTTTGTCAATTTAACATTTGACGTTAATTTTTCATAACACCTCCCGCTCGCTCTTAGCGACGAGGGAATAGAGAATAAATTGGCATCGATCGCAATATCACGTCGAGCAGTTAGCGCGAATTAATTAGCGTTGTAAAAAAATCTCGCGAATGTATTCAATCAGCGATATCGAAACGAACGTTGCGCGAGCATTGTGCAAACTCGTGCACACGACGCGCTGATTTTCACCTCTGTAAAACGACTGCACAAAAATAGCCGTGCACGTTACAAGCAGCGACAACGAAAACATCCGAGACCATCGAGCGTGGTACGTTTGGAAACAATTAACACTATCGCAGATCTTAGATATGATTCTTTTGCTTGACGCCGGCATAATAGCTTGGAAATTTTAGAGTTTAACACGTTCCGTGCCACGTGTACCATCGATGGTACACGCTTGCATGTTTACTTAGTGAACTGAACAAATTGTTTACAAGAAATTTAGAACCGAAGAATCAATTTCCACCGCAAGAATGGGCGTCGATAAGTTTTTGTTACGTTGTTATGTGTACGAGAATTAATAATTGCACGTAATACATCAAGTTTTAGTAAAATATCAAAGTGTGAAGATTCGAGTAAAAAAAGCTCGGCACGGAACGTGTTAACAAAAATTTCGAAGATGGCGATAATATAAATTCCTAAAATTAAGATAAGTGACATCCAAAAGTTTTCGTACTTAATTCTTAGTTAAACAAGCACAATGCTATAGATAGTTTGCTGCCTTTTAACACCCAAGAGATATAGTTCAAATGTTATTCCAGTTTTTTAAAATGGCACCAAAGTGGTACCACCGGCATACAACAGATAGGTTTTGCATGTCACCAGCGTGGTGCCACTGGACGGCATAATGTTAATAAAAATACCGTCGTTAGACGTTGACACTTAGAAGTGGAACGAGGACCGTGCACGGTCAGACGAGTAGCGCTGGTATGAGAATAACGAATACCGTGGTCATTGTGATTTACTCGACAGTTCGTTCGGACATGCGTCAGAAAGAAGCATTAAAGGACATTCGATGGCACCCGCGTTCTGTTTGCACGGTAAGTCACGGGAAAACGCGCGGATACATCGAACTGTTTAGACGCTAAATCACGCGAGCCGGCGACGATATTTTTCGAGGAAAGATAAGGCACGTTCTGAGCTGCGCGTTGCTTCGTTTGATATGCAATTCTTCCCGCCATGCCGAATAAATCGTGGAAACGAATCGCGCGCGACTTATGAATTGTGGATCCGCGAATCTATAAATAAAATATCCCCTGGATCGGGGCCCGATGATTTCGTTCGAACACGATTGCAGGCGGTGGTCTTATTCGAGTATTAGACGATTGCTGGTAAGACCGGTCGATCGGCGGCCAACGAGCTTCTATCGCGCTTGCTTACCTGTTCCGTTGAAGCCGCGAGAAAGAGTTCTGTCTGCGTCGACGAGGGACACGGCACAATTTGGAAACGAAACGATGGATTCGATGTTACACGCGATCGACGGGCTTTCGTTCACGAGAATTTCGATGGTACGCGAGCGCGATTGCGGGAGACAAGCGGACACGCGCAGACGACGGATCTGAAACAGAAAAGGACGGGACAATCTTAGAATATAAATATTTTTTACTATCTCACACTAGCTTCGACCAATCGTATAACTGATTAATATAAAACTTAAGATACTTATATTGACAACAGCAATTTTTTTTTAATTTTAGGCATTTATTTTTGTATTTTGTCTTTCTCTAATGTAGCGAATTTCATTTGTTACCGTTCGTTCACCTCTTCTTACTTGCCCGTTCGACAGTTATCGCTAGAATGCGGGTTTTCTACCATAAACAATGTTATATTAAATTGATATTATTGTAAGCAACAGACAAATCGGAAACATTAGAATGGAGTTAATGAAAACGGAAGAGTCATTTCCACTATTATATTGGGTTGGCAACTAAGTAATTGCCGATTTGTTCAATGAAATAAAAAATTTTTTTTACTTGGAACGAAGTTTAATCTGTAATGTATTTTCCATTTTGTTCGATGACCTTTTGCCATCTATCTGACAACTTGAAAATTCCACGCTCGTAGAAAGTCTGATCCTTTTCGGCCAAAAACTGAGTTAAGTGAGATTTTACAGCGTCATCATCGTTAAAAGTTTTACCACGAAGGGAGTTGTCCAGGGATCGAAATAAGTGGTAATCCGATGGCGCGAGATCAGGGCTATATGGTGGGTGTAACATCGATTCCCAACCAATATCCATCAATTTTTGCCGAGTGGACAAAGACGAGTGCGGCTTAGCATTGTCCTGCTGGAAAATGACACCTTTACGATTGACCAATTCTGGTCGCTTTTCCTTGACCGCTGCATTCAATTTGTCCAGTTGCTAACATACACGGATAATAAAAAATAACAGAATAATAATAATAATAATTTTATAATATAACATTTACGGATATCATAAAAATGGGAGTGAGAGACATCTATAACTGAAATCGGCAATTACTTAGTTGCCAACCCAATAGTAAACCACGGTCATTGCCGGACGCGAAGAGCGATGTCCATCATCGGTCGGACGTACAAAATGATATCTATTTTCCTTCGGCCACGTGCCGGTAGTCTGATCCTCGGCCAGACAAGTGGAACGGATGCTGTCTCGTGTAAGGCCAGTGGAGTAGGGTTTGCCCCTAATCAGACAAGTGAAATAGGATCCGCAACCCAGGTAGAAAAACAGACTGGAAAGGCGGAGAACTATTAACTTCGAAGACGCGCCGTTTTCAATGTCTAAATGAAACAAACTCGATTCCGTGGAAATCAAAATAACCTTCCGAACAGGATAATGGAATTCGCCGATCCGATAACTGATATCGCGAGTGAAATGAAATTAATCGGTGGTGTAAACGAGGTTCGAGACGCGAGAGCGATTAAATTTCTACGGTGTCACGGTGGGGAGAACTCGTACGAGTTTTAATCCGGCGGAGTAATATTTTAGGGTATACTAACAATAAGTCTTATCCCCGACTGTAACCATTGAATCGCGAATAGGGGTTATAGAGGGGTGCCAGGGGTGAGCATAAGCCGTCTGCCTGCCGGCTAATCAATGATTCAACTCGCCAATTACGAAGGCGCCTCGAAAAATATCCTCCTTCCAGCCCTTCTCCTCCGATACCTACGCTCCGGCAACGTCTGAAATATTCACGAGCCACACCTCGCGTTAGTTCTGCGCTTCTGGGCTCGCAGTTCCGTTGGTTCTTCGCCCCCGTATCACTGCCCTTCTCCCCGCGACTATCTTTTAAATATCTCGCCCGCGAACCTTTCCTCGTTTTCATACCTATGAAAACGTTCGCGAGATTTAAATAGCTCGCAAACCTGACCGAACCTCGGCTCGACTGTTCGTGGAAACTCGCGTACAATGCGAACCTTGCACAGAATTTTACGAAACTCGCGAGTTCCTTGAGTTATTTATTTTTAAGGAACTATAAGCTGGTTTCGCAGATCTTGAGATCTAGGATAAACCGAACCGGTTATCGCTAGAATCGTTCGAACACGATCGAACAGCCTAAAGAGCTGCATTTTGCGTGCACATTCTACCCCGTAGATGAGAACATTTGTTCACAAATGTATTAAACTATTTGTGTTACCAAAATTAATAATTAGTAATTTGTTAATTAATTGGAAAGCATGTACGAGAGTCCTCCGAGATAAGACTTACGGAAGGAAAATTAAGTTTTCAATTCAGAAAATATTCCGATCATTGACCGAATCTTCTAGATTCTATTTAAAAAATGATTCAACACGATGCAACAAGTGGCTTTCGACATCGAACTTTGTGCGGACAAAGATTGAAGATCTACGTTCTATGAACAAATTGAAGTATAGTAGAACACCATTTATATAAAGTCGACGGGAGACGGCCAGTTCGTATGACCTGGCAGATTCATGCAATTCATGATGTAGTCCATGTAAACGAATCGACCACACCATTTCTTGCCCTACTATCCTCGAAAAGCTCTCTTTCTATGCACTCGTATGCGTAATATCAGATGACGTTCTCTCTACCTCATTGTAACTGACTCGATCGACTTCTCTTAATTTCCAACCAGTATTGCCATATACTAGACACTGTTTGCCGCTCGTACACCTCTTCTAAAATCTCTGTTATCATCGCAATTCAATCTTCTCCTCTTTGATAACGCCTCTTGATTTCTTACTTTATCTTCTTTTGTATCTTTCCTTTCTCTTTACTTCTTCTAATTTGCTACTTGTGCGACATAATGCCATTAGAGACTTGCTCTTTTTGATCAAATAAATATTATATTATATATATGTATATATATAAATAATAATAATATATTAATATATATATTATATATATATATAATATAATATAATATAATATTTATTATTATACAGGGTGGGGCATTTTAAACAGGTCACCTGAATAACTCGCTTGTTTTTAAAGATAGGAGAAAATGCATTAGACCAAACTTACTTGTATGGTATCGGGGGTACCAATTTTTCTATAGGTGGAGGCGTCAAGGAGATATGCAGGTCAATTCTGCTTTTTTAAATGGAACAGTAAGTTTTTGTACTTACGTTCTGATAGAGTGTTTCGAGACGAATACAATGAACTGTATTGACGAATGCAATGAAGGTCATTCAAGGTCACCCAAAGTCAACTGCAAGAGAAAATAAATTGTCTCAGAGTACTTTTCGAATACTTGTGTATCACGTGTGTGTATTACGTGACACGGGTCACAAAAGATAAACAAACATTCAATCACATTGTACGCTTATCTGTATCCCCAAACATTATTGGTAATTTTAAATTATCTGTTTTAGAAAATAGTTTGGAGAAAAATTCAGAGATTTATACATTTCAGCGAAGGATTAGAAATGTCGTAAATATTTCTGGACTTTTCGTACTAAATGTCATATGGTCATAGTGTTGTGGTCGTTGCATTGGACTTGATCTTAGCTTTTACATTGTGACGATAAAAATTGCACACAAGTAAATAGATGACATTATTTTTTGATTAGATTTATAAACAAATTTGTGTGATTATTTGCTATTTTACTGTATTTTAGCTTTGCTTTTCTGTGTCACTTTGGGTGACCTTGAATGACCTTCATAATAGTTCATTGTATTCGCCTCGAAACACTCTATCAGAATGTAAGTAAAAAGACTTACTGTTCCATTTAAAGAAACAGAACTGACCTTCATATCTCCTTGACGTCTCCACCTACAGAAAAGTTGGTAATACCACATTATGAGCCCCCCCCCCCCCCCCCCGATACCAAGTAAGTTTGGTCTAATTTGGTCCTCCTATCTTCAAAAACAAGCGAGTTATTCAGGTGACCTGTTTAAAATGCCCCACCCTGTATAGTAATAATATTATATAATTATACTATATATATATATATATTTATATATTATATATTATATTATATATATATATATATTTATTATGTATATTATATATATATATATATATACAGGGTGTTCCACAATTATTTTAACAGCTGAAAATGAGGGGTAGATGAGGTCATTTGAAGTAACTTTTTCCTTTGCGAAAATGCGATCTGCGGCTTTGTTTACGAGTTATTAACGGAAAACACTGACCTATGAGAGGTGACGGCGCGAAGTTCGAGAACCCGCAGCACGAGGCTTTGACAGATGGTCGGGACGGACTCGAGCCGCGTTCGAAATGTTGAACAAATCACGAAGCGAGAACTTTCCGGATTTTTTTTACTACGTGATAGTAAACAGTCACTACGTGATAGTGACATAAACTTGACATATCAAGGTTATGTCAAGGACATATCAAGGTTATCTCAAGGACATATCAAGGTTATGTTAAGGTCAACATATGAAATTTTTAAGCAAGGTGTACAGTGAAGATTAACAAAGTACGTAAATGATATTTTAATTTAAGTTATTCCGTGTCCGAACACAGTACAACGAATGATTCAGAAAGCTAATTTAATAAATAATAATCGTGTTAAAGGACGTAAGGGATATGTTTGTTTAGAGAAATATGAAGAATATTATCAATAACCTTGACATAACCTTGATATGTCAAGGTTACACACAAGGTGTCATGCACACTAGAAAATTAAAACGGCCGTCACGTTTAAATTACTTACTATTTCGGGTCCGAAAAATTAGTAAATATTCTTCAGACGTTCTAAAGTAAAGGTGAACAGCGTTTTTCTTAAAAATATCACTATTACGTAGTAAAAAAAAATCCGGAAAGTTCTCGCTTCGTGATTTGTTCAATACTTCGAACGCGGCTCGAGTCCGTCCCGACCATCTGTCAAAGCCTCGTGCTGCGGGCTCTCGAACTTCGCGCCGTCACCTCTCATTGGTCAGTGTGTTCCGTTAATAACTCGTAAACAAAGCCGCAGATCGCATTTTCGCAAAGGAAAAAGTTACTTCAAATGACCTCAGCTACCCCTCATTTTCGGCTGTTAAAATAATTGTGGAACACCCTGTATATATATATGTTACAGTGAAACACCGAAATCTGGAGAATGTCGACTTTCACCGGTGAATGTCAACATTTACATAGTTGCTTGGTATATGTCCGAAATATTTGCTAAATACCCTTATTTCTGACTTACACCGGTAAATGTTGACATTCACCATGCACTAATGGTGAATGTTGAACATGTTGGAGATTTATATTTTCTTCTCCCTAATTCAGTCGCTATAAAACGCCACAAGGGTGACGTAACTTTTTCGCCTCTCTTTCTGAAAGGAATGACCAAGAATTTAAAATACACGGTACATTCTACATGAGAAAAGAAAATAATAGTAATAAAAAAATTACTTACTTATGCGATTTAAATCTTATTTATTGCAACTACTTAAACTATTATGACACTTTGAATTGCACAAGAGTCCCTTGCTTTTACAACTGCATTTATTTGTGGAACACTTCCTTTTGCAATGACAGGTTTTGGACCTCCACCAGAGAGGGTCCGAATGTACAACAATGTAATGAAATATTCGATCTTTCACCGACGTATTTGGTATCTGTTGACATTCACCGGTGAAAGTCGACATTCTCCAATTTCGGTCATTCACGGTAACATATATATATATATATATATATATATATATATATATATATATATATGAGTTCGCTGATTATTCCTGCTACTCTCTATTCTAGCGTTCCTCAGATGATAAATATATTTAAATTCTAGGTTCTCACATAATTCAAGTAACGCTCTACAGTAGTTCAGATATTAGGAGTTCGGCAGAAGTTCACTATATCGGGCATTGCCTAAAATTTCGTTCGAATAAATGGAGTTCTCCTGAAGACCAATACATTCGCTATCAGTAGTTTCACTGCTCATCTTCACTGTCGGAACGTTTTATGAAACAGAACGCAATGTATTTATAAATTATTACAATAATATGGCAAAGAAGAGTTTTACAGACTTTCTAACATATTATGTTACGTGCCATGTTTTTCCATCAAACCTATCGAGCCGGTCAAAATCGTCGGTTTCACATTTGTTTACTTTAAAGTTACCAAAAGTATAAGCACGCTTTCATGGAAAATGCTTTAATAAATTTCTTAATCCGAACATAACATTATAATAAAAATGCATAAGGAAGATCTACGTAAATGCAGCTTTTTCATCGTTAATAAAGCCACGCAGATTAGTTACTTTCTACGATCAGTAGGTTCGGCGTTAAGTAGTAATATGCATCAAAAATTCGTTCGGCCACTTTTTCTACGAACAAAATGGCGGCGAACGTAACATGTGCGGCAGTCAGTTTGTGTTAATTGAATTTACGGTACGTCGGCATGTGGAGGTGTCAGACGATATTCCAAAAGAACAGAAGGTGAAACAAGGTTAGACGGGTAAGTTGGGCCGGGGTGAGAGGGCGTTTCATTTTTTTCTTTTCATCTCCGTCGCGATCCGGCCACGAAAATATTATGTTACACCTCCGAGAAGGAATCGGGGAAAGTTTCTCGCGAGCTGCTGCACCGGGGAAAATAAGGGGCAGAGGAAAGTGGAGGTGCTTGGTCGTGGCGTTCAAACGAGTTGTCGAGAACTTTTGTCGAAGAATGGAAACTCTTCTCTCCTCTCTCGCCCCTCTCCGCTGGTTCGCGGGGTGCGCGGACCCACCCTCCATCACCGGTGCAACGGCCGACATCCCCCCATCGACTTGAAATGCCACGAAATAAAACTTATTTCCGAAAGGAGTGGGAATTTCATTTGCGTCCGGCGTGCGTGTCCCCGCAAACGCACCTAGAGCACGTTCGAATTAGGATTCGATCAGCTCCAGCTCGTTCCCTTCTTGATCTCTCGCGACGACGAGGAAAGCATACCAGGAAATTGCGCGATTCCAAACCCGGATTGCTTCGTAAGAATCGCGGTTTTTGCTCCGTTTTCGAAAGTGCTTGTACATGATAATCGAATGTAGAACCACGCATGAATCTCGCTGCAACTACGCCAACCGTTGACGTGCACGTCATTTCGCGAAACGTTCAGAACGTTAAAAGTTTACGGTTTGTCCCAAATTATTAATCCCACTTTTTATTTCCGCCCTGGTTCCAACAGGCGTAGCGTCGGACAAGAGACGCCCACAAGCGATAAAAAATATTCTCTGATTCAAATCGCATACCTATGTGTGTGTGTGTGTGCCTAAATATTTTATATTTTTACAGTGAGGCTTTATAAACCTGTCTAACTAACACAGGATAAGTAATAAAATTCATTTCGTTAACAATATTTGTAAATTGAAATATAATTATGAAATGCAGATATTAAATATATATATTTATAATATATATATTATATTATATATATTATATATATATATTATATATTATATTATATATTATATTATATTATATTATATTATATTATATTATATTATATTATATTATATTATATTATATTATATTATATATTATATTATATTATATTATATATTATATATATATATAATATAATATATAATATATATACAGGGTGTCCCAGATTTTAATGTTCAAACTTTGTCAGTATATTCTATGGCACAAAGTAAGAAAAAAATGTTATGTAAACATAGGTCATATAGAGCTTTATTAAGAAGTTATAACAAAAATTCAGAATAGGAATAGTAATCAACTAAAAAAAAAAAAAATAATAAAAAAAAAATCTTCGATCGATGTCAATCATGTATTGTCAACAACGGTTATTAATACATTTCGAAATGTATTAATAAACACAGCTTACATAAACACACGGCATGTGCTCATCTATTCAAGCCAATGCTTCACTATTCTAATGCAATTACTATTCCTATTCTGACTTTTTGTGTAACATTTTTTTCTTACTTTGTGCCATAAAATACACTATCAAAGTTTGAACATTAAAACCTGGGACACCCTGTATAATAAATGATATTAAATATACGATGTAACGAGTGAATTTTGAAAGTTTATTGTAAAACTTAATTCCAGTACTGCTGGATATCTTTACAACGCTACAGTGACGTTAATAATTACAAAAATCACTAAACACTTCGATACAATCTGCTTGTTTTGGCATGTTAAAATCGTGGCATTCATCTTAATAATGGAGTTAACTGCGAATGCGTTAAAATTATAATAAAAATATGAGTAAAAATATCTATACTATCGAAATGAAAGGCACGATTCAAACGAATAATACCAATCATATTAAAATTATACCCAATCATTTTGAGATGGGCTTCTTTGGAGTCGTGAAACCGTGTTAACAATTAATAATGTAATAATTAACCATGCTTAACTATAGCAATATATACAGTTTCCTTTTTACTAGAGGGACACTTATGCAACGAGACTTTTCACCGTTTTTGGGTGTCTCATAACGCGGCGAAAGAAACACAAACGCAAAATATGGTAAGCGCTTTACAATTAACATATTAAAGTAATGCTATTACTTTGATAAGTACGCGACTACACCAAAGAAACTCGAGAATAACAGTCGCAGCAATTTATTTTGGAGAAGTAGATCTTTGTTTTTGATCGTTCTTTCGCCCGAATTAGCCATGAAAATTTCGTATGCGCCGAGCCAAGGGTTGCTCCTATTACGACGCGCGTTTGATACCATCAGGAGTAAGGAGATATCCCCCGGTTAAGCAATTAGCTCGCGATCGATCAGATTGAAAATTTATCGAGAACGTATCTCGGATTGACGTTTGCATAGAGGCGAGCCGGGAGAGGGGTTGAAACGCAGAGGCAGCGGAGAATGCAGGAGCACGAGCACGAGTACGAGCACATAATAACAGGGACTAAATATCTCAGTCGTCAAGTGCCAAATTAACGAGCTGCTTCTGTCAAATTGTGTAGAGCAATACCGGTAGCGTAGTATTATTAGATGAATTATTCAAACGTCCTGCTGATTATCAGATATCAATTATGTTGCCGGTGGAATTTGCAAAGGACGGCGATCGTCTCTAGAGCATTCGTGATCGCCGCTGCCTCGCGGCGATTCGCTAAGTTTGTAAAACGAATATCCGCAACAAGGCATCGATCGAATTTCATCAACCAACAGGCTAGCAGTCCTTTTGCAAGCTATTCGTTCTCAAAATGAAGACCCGCTAAGTAACCGGGAATTAGTTTGTACGCTTCGAATGCCGAGTTTTATCCCGGGGCTGTGCATTAAACTTTGGTTCAACTTCGATTCGAAGATTCAAAGAGATAAAACTGGAAAGTATGCCGATAACAACGTTGCAGATAAGTTTGTGAAACTCTTATTGCTGAAGTACACTCCGAGCCCATCGGAATTTATAATACTTTAATCAACAAAATTTCTTGGACGTTCAAGTTCGCCGGTTTGCGTGTAACTTTGAGTTCGGTCCAACCCTTTATCTTGAAACTCGTTTCACCGTGTTCCTCTCGGCCGCGAAAGTTAATGAACCGCGACATTCGATTGCCAGCCGACGAACATGTTGCTGAAAGGCGTGTCACACGCGGGAAATAAAATAAAAGATGAGCGCAATTATTTGAGTTTCGTAGAAACCCGCGGAAAAGCGGCGTTCGGAAGGATTAATTGTAGAGCGAAAAGCCTCGTTTCCGCTCGAGGAACTCGCCAAGCGATGAAATTTGTCGTGATCCGACGTCAAACGAATCGCACGGAATCAATTGCGACCGTCATTTAATGCCGCCGCGCCGCGTCAAAAGCGCAACCGAGACGACCAGGCTGGCGAGTGGCGGCCGTTGCTGAATGTCATCGCGAGCCTCGACTTAAACGCGCTAATTAGGCTAGCGAAACGATCCAACTGTCGGTGGCTAATTGGCGGCATCGCCGCGATAATGCCGTAACGTTTGGTCATCGAGTACCGTCGCGCGAAACGTCGCCATTTTTCTCCAGAACGCGTAGTTGGAACTTATTATAGTAGCGGGACCATTTACTGCGCCTTTAGTTTATTTCCAAGCATAATTAACTTCATATTTACCGAATAAGACATATGACGGAAATGATATTTTTACATCGCAAGAATTATTTCAATTTTTTCATACTGAATTCGCGAAATTTCTTATAAATCTTATGAAAAAGCTAAAGAAAGTACCGAACAAACGAAGATCAGTATTCAGCAAAATAAATCGTACTAGATAAGATATCGCAATTTTAACCCTTAGCACTCCGAACCATTCTGGACGTTGGCTACCAGCTACTCAGCGCCACTTTTCGGCAGAAACGGGCATTTACAGATCCTCGTATTATTTAGTATAGTTTTGGAACTGACTAACATGTTATAATGATATGGAACTTATATGAATTGGTTGAAATCGAGAAATTTGCAAAAAAATCAATATTTTATTTTTTATAATTTTGTTATTGTTTGTTTTATAATTTTGTTTTGTTGTTGTAATCGCTGTCTATGCGAACTCTTTCTCTCGTCGCCTTGTTGCTTGGACGATATCACTATCACTGCTATCGAAACGATAGACTAACTGTAGAAGAAAACCTTCCACAGTTAGTCTTTCTAACATATCTGTATAATCGTCTATCTGGAGCTCATCTTCACTACTACTTGTGTCACGAGACTCATTCGCGTTTGAACGTTTTTCCATTGTTCTAATAAAAATATGAATAAATACATAGGTTGAAAATTTCTAATAGTTATTACTAACTCACAAGATAATATTTACCAAAAAATCTTTTACCAAACAATTTGTTTACCAAGAGAAGAATCACTTTTCCGATTTTCTCACTCGTTAGATCTATCTATACCGCTCGACGCTTCAAACCAGACTGAGTTCAGCTTTGAAAATCTTTTCCTCCAGATTTTATTATTATAAATCTCACTATACAGTGCGTGCTATATTCGCATACCGATCTTTCTTCTACAAACTTGCCTTATCGCTCTTTTCAAATGGCGCCTTTAAAGTGCTCGGACCGTCGTGAGCACGCCTCTCACGTTCTCGTCAAAACCCGCTGACATTTCTTGTATATATCTTAGTAATTTTACTATATTTTGATTCGATTTCTCGTGCCATTTCAAGAGAAAACTTCAGGGAAACACGCATGTCTCAAAAAGTTGCGCTGAAATAACTCAATTCCCCGTAATCACTAATAAACTTTAATGTCCCACGAGAGGGGACATCCGAGTGATTGCTAGAATTACGATGTCCCACGAGAGGGGACAGCGGAGTGCAAAGGCTTAAATGTATATTGATAAAACGTGTTAAGATTACGGAAGAATAAAATTTAAATTAGCCAATGAATTTCCCAGCCGAGCAATTCATTGGTTTTTATATGAATTGCTCGTCGACGAATACGAACACTTCTGCGGAATAATCGCAATCAAAGGATCGGCGCTTATTACGTCAAAGAGAGAAATTGTCGAGAGCAAAGGGTGTACAGGCGGGTCGGTATCGGCGAGGTCGTAACACTTCGACAACTTCACCTCGGTTTAATCATAGTCTTGCACGAAAGCCGTGGATTCATAATATTATTCGAATCGAATCGATTTACATTGGCGAACCCAACGGATCGAGGCTATTATAGCCGTGGCCGATGCAATTACGCGAGAACGGGGTTTCAGGTAAAGACGCGTGTTCAACGATCTCGCGAGGCCTCGAACCCGAGAAGGATCTAGAATCTGTATCCAGGACGCGCTGGCGCGCGATCGAGGGCCGAGGGAGTTGGATCTCCTTCGCACCGGGTCGGATATAAAATGTTTAACACCGAGATTTCCGCGGCGTTCGGAGCCCTGTCGCGAATTCTTTTTCGATTACGAATGACTCGGTGTTTCTTTCCCGGGACCAGGAGACGAAGACAAATGATCCTGGACGAGGTTAACCAAGAATTTCAATTGGAATCACGTTCCCCCCGGTCTCAAGCTTACCTTGTCTCGAACAGGCAGCTTCCCTTCTTTTATTTTATCTTCTTCCGTTAGTTTCGTCGCCGCGCGTCTCCTTCTCGCGAACCTACACTCGTACGGAATTTTGAAACCACACCGAAAAGATAGAAAAAGCCGATAGGGGACTAAAACATACAGGAAAAAAGGGGGACACAAAATATATATATAAACTGTCACTTGAATCGATTTTGTCACATGATAATCCCCATTCGCGTCGACGTTATTTACTGGACCGACGCGTCATGGTAACGCGCGCGTTCGTGAACGTGCGAACGTGTGTACGTGAGACACTCCTGAACGCCGACAATCGTCGAACGCGACAGATCTCGAGAGATCGACAGACAGGCTAGCCTTAAACCGGATACACAAACCGATAGAAATTTTCATCGAATCGATTTCCGAGCAGAAATTGGGAATATCGATATATTATTTCGTTTCAACTTATTAGAATGATCGAATCTACAGCGGCCAAACGTTAACACGTTGAATGCCACGGGGGTCACCGGTGACCGGCATTTAACTTGGCGGTGACGCCATGGGGGCCACCGGTGACCGGCGCGCCTAAATTGATAGGAATATATATAATTTCAAACAAATGTCAATGTCTAAAATTTTGTATTATTACCATCGTCGATTCAAACCGTGACTCCTGTCGCAATTAACATGTCAAACATGGTTATACACTGTAGCTTATCTATTGCAGATAATATTTCAACATTATATGTATCGCATAAAAGAAAATTCATCGTGGCGCCACGGACAATTTCTGTAAAACCGGCGTGGCATTCAACGTGTTAAAAGTGACTAATTTTCACGAACTTGCGAAGATAACAAGGCCGTATTTACTCGCATCGTTACATGCTCATCGAAGCATTTTTATAGTCTCGATAATTGTAAAATAAATAATCTGGAATTCGTAATTCTGACTCTTGTTAAAAAAACACAAAAAAAGAAATGAAACAATCTTCGCTTGACTTCTGTAGCTTGCAAACGATGCAGATATTATTTTGCTTGCTCGATGCGCTTCGCAATAATTGGAGATTCGGAGACTGCAATTTAAAGTGCGATGGAAGAGGGCAAAGGGATTCCGAGATAAGTAAAAAAGGGTTGCAGGTATTATGGGGTAAGAAGCCAAGGCAGATGGAAATCTGGAAGTTCGGAAAACGCAGAACAGCGGACACGAAGCTCCATTCTACGGTGCTTTAAGTTGGCAGAGAGTCGCCCGCAGCAAGCGTTTTACTAAGCATAAGCGTTTGCATAACCCAAGATTGACTTTAAGTTCCCTAACCACCCTCGCCGGCGGATAAGCGAACTTCTAGCTTATGCGACGGTGGAACCAATGAAAGCGTATGTTAAGTCGCAGCTAAGCAAGCCCACTTGCGCAACTTCCCGTGTTCCACTTACAAAATACCAGGCTTTTCGATTACCGGATGCGTTTTGTGCGAAAATTTATCCGCGCGAGTTTCCGCGTCGACTCGCATTGTCGCTCAATAATAAAACTGAATTGTCCAAATTCGTAATACTAAATAGCTACGCGTATCGTTCAATTACCAACTCATTATTACGAAAACATGTTTTGTTGGAGCGTATATTCAACGTTATATTGATATATAATAACTGCTATCAACGTAAACCGATTACGGTACAAGTACCGACTAATAGATTGAATTAATTTACCAAGACAGCTGATTCGAATGAACACGATGTATGCATTTTCACGGCATAATATAAATACAAGTATGCAGACATACGCGATCTGCAAAATATGCAAAATAAAAAATATATGCATTTGGAATCGCCCGATCGATGATATAAAATTTCTGTTCTGATCCCATTGGTCTACCTACTTGCATAAACATCCGAAGTCCAATGACGGCTGTCGTTGGATGTGTATTATACAGGGTGTCCCAGGTTTTAATGTTCAAACTTTGTCAGTGTATTCTATGGCACGAAGTAAGAAAAAAATGTTATGTAAACATAGGCCATACAGAGCTTTATTAAGAAGTTATATCAAAAATTCAGAATAGGAATAGTAATCAAAACTTGCTGTTAAACGGTGAAAAGTCTCGTTGCATAAGTGTCCCTCTAGTAAAAAGGAAACTGTATATGTTGTTATAGTTAAGCATGGTTAATTATTACATTATTAATTGTTAACACGGTTTCACGACTCCAAAGAAGCCCATCTCAAAATGATTGGGTATAATTTTAATATGATTGGTATTATTCGTTTGAATCGTGCCTTTCATTTCGATAGTATAGATATTTTTACTCATATTTTTATTATAATTTTAATGCATTCGCAGTTAACTCCATTATTAAGATGAATGCCACGATTTTAACATGCCAAAACAAGCAGATTGTATCGAAGTGTTTAGTGATTTTTGTAATTATTAACGTCACTGTAGCGTTGTAAAGATATCCAGCAGTACTGGAATTAAGTTTTACAATAAACTTTCAAAATTCACTCGTTACATCGTATATTTAATATCATTTATTATACAGGGTGTCCCAGGTTTTAATGTTCAAACTTTGATAGTGTATTTTATGGCACAAAGTAAGAAAAAAATGTTACACAAAAAGTCAGAACAGGAATAGTAATTGCATTAGAATAGTGAAGCATTGGCTTGAATAGATGAGCACATGCCGTGTGTTTATGTAAGCTGTGTTTATTAATACATTTCGAAACGTATTAATAACCGTTGTTGACAATACATGATTGACATCGATCGAAGATTTTTTTTTATTTTTTATTTTTCTTTTTAGTTGATTACTATTCCTATTCTGAATTTTTATTATAACATAACATCTTTTTCGTACTATGTTCCATAGAATATACTGACAAAGTTTGAACATTAAAACCTGGGACACCCTGTATATATAAAGTATTAACTTATTTTATCGCTTATTTTACATCGAAATAAAATTCGATGTTTCTTCTATCAATATTTGTCAATAACTAAAGTAGACGAACCATGAATTTCTTTTTCGCGTCTTAGAATTTATTAAACGGGATACTAATCAAGGTAACTGTGAAAGAAATCGTAGTGCAATGGTTCGAACAGTAATATTGTTTGAGCGATGTCGGTCGTACGAACTCTATCGACAGTTTCGAGAGGTTTCGATTTGGTGGACAAAGAGCATAATAAATTAGATCGGGGAACGTGGATTACGGTGCGTAGGCGTATTAATTCGCGACTAAAGCGATCTTCTCCAGCAAACTAAGGGGTGCCCCCCATTTTCCTGCTGCCAAAACATCCCCTCGGGACATTTAAATCTTCGCGCGTTGCCGCAAGGGGAAGGGGTACGCACGAATCCGTGTAATAAAATTATTGTCCTTATGGTTGGCTCGAATCCGAGCACGAATCAATTTTCTGGACTCGTGTGAGTTCCATTCTATAGAAGAATTTGAAATCTTTTCTTAAAAACCTGAAATTGCTTTACTGCGTCGTTGAAGGAGACGATTGATTCGCGACGATTAATTCCTCTTGCGTCGACTTTATAGTTCTTTCTCGAATAAATACCTCTCGATAAAACGCAGGAGACCCGATTTACAATATTATACAGGTGGATATCTCTGTCGGCGACCCGGCGCGACGTGTAACGCGGCTATTATTCGATTACGCGCCATAAACAAATGTAGAAATCGCCATTTGCTGTTAGTTATTATTTAGTACCGTTAATATTATTGGATGCAATTATAAATAATTTCCACTCGCTATTTGCATCGATTGTTCTCGTCGACGGCGAATAATTAATTTCTATCTACTACATATTCCGTTTAGTAATTATATTCGATAATTGTCATAGCATTCAATTTATTATTAATATATGTCAAGCGTCGTTGGTGCTCTTCTAGTTCGATTCGATAGTAAAGATTAAAGACTGCAATAATCGGGAATTACGCTCTCGATGTGTCAAGCGCCTCTCGGTTTTAGGCGAATCGATCAATAAAGTTGCGGACTGCGTACACTCGCGATAACGCTCGCAGTTTCGAAGAAACTACGCGTAGCTGCCGCGATCGTGAATTTTCTAAGGAGCTTGTTCCACATGTTGCCGAACTGCTCCTACATTGTCAGCGGCCACTGAATAAACGATGGATTTTAGAGGCTCCTACAGGTAATAATCCGAGGGGTTTAGAGCATGGCCACTGGTTAAGCAATAGGACCCGCAGGACCGTCGTTTACTAGAAAACCGTTCACCCAAAACAGCGTCTCGGTTCTCTGCTTTCTCTCTCTCTCTCTCTCTCTCTCTCTCTCCTGTCTCCTCTCCGAGCTTTCTGCTCTCGAGCTCGAGTGCCGAGACGCGGGAAGAGCCATGCATGAACCACGCGCGACGATCTTACTAATACGATCTATCTTACTTTCCCTAAATCAACTGGGAAGGAACTGTTTACAGATTAACAAGACCTAACTCAAGACTTTGAGTCAACAGATAAACACCGAATGGATATCAAACTGCGCCGAATCCGCTGTTGCGAAATTTATTTTCGCTGTTTTTGGAGCCCGGGAACGAGTCGCTGCACCGTCACGCAAATAGATCGTCGTTTGACTCGATCTCCGATGGTCCCGAGAATTTCTTTCGCCGGGAACAAAGAGATCGCGGGTCGGAAAATCGACGATTACTCACCGGCGAGACTCGATCGTAATAATTCCGACGATCCGGCGAACTCGTTAACTTTGAGAAACGAGCTTCGCGCGAAATCCGATCGCTATGGCCCACCAATAATTCCGGGAGCCGAACACAGGGACGCAGTGGCAATCCTAGCGCACTCGGTGCAGCTACGGGCCGATTGATACCAGATGTAATTCGATATGACGTCATTAAGCCATTATTCGGTGAATTTATAGCGTCGGTTCGCCGGAGAGTTTGCGGAGACGTTGTAGCTTCGTAGCAGGGATTAATCGATTACAGGAATAAGGCATGTTACGGGGGATAACGGCAACGCGGTGTACAAGCCGCGTCGAAAATCGTCGGTACGTACGCACGGAGGTTGTTTGGCAAACAACAACGATGTATTTCGTTCCTACGATGATTATTTCTCGCGGCAGTGTTACGAACGAAACGGGGAAAAAGTACACCGCCGCGTTTGCTGCAATTGTTCGTCCGATTTGCGAATCCGGAACTAAAGCAAACATGCCTTTAGGGACTCGACTGGAACGATGAGTTTGGTTTACTATTTGTGTTGCAATTATATCGATTACAGTTCGATAGTTGGGTAACAAACATTCGATTACACCGGTCGCGGAGCACGAGTAAATCGTCAATAGACAATAAATCGTTAAGCAAAGCATAGACAGCGTATACACCTGTTGCCGCGAAATAGTTTATGGATGTCAAATTATGTGCGCCGGGCAACCTTGTCGCTGCCCAATTCAGAACAAGTCGGACGCGTCTCGTATATCGAATCAATTTTATAAAGATCCGCGATCTCTCGATTAGATGGTCCTTTTAGATTGTCACTTAGAATTAATATAAATCGCGGACGTTATCGCGAGCGATACCTGTCCGGACTAAGAGGTCTGTTAAAATTATGGCATCGCGTAAATATACACAATCGATGCAAACGATCGAACCGGATTTTCTCAAGGGAATCGGAATAAATGCATCGATCGGATAAACGCGCGAATCTCATCCTCCGTAATGATCTCTTTTAATCGGCGTCGTCTTGAAAATCCGTTATCCGATAGTTGCACACGTGTATACCCGTTAAACCGCTTTAAACGTTGGTAAGCTGACGCGTCACGAGCATTCATATATTAACTATTCCACCCATAAATATTTTGCGCGCAGTCTGTATTTACTAGGACGTTAATTATCGGATGAAATTGGGAACAACGTTAATTAATCACCGCGGAACCGATTACTGCCGCGAGGCGATCTTCGAAGATGGAATATTCGATAATTTTATATTTTGCAGCGAAAATCCGCTAACTGGGTGCAATACATTTAAATAATTCCCGGTGACGTTCTACGTTTTGAATAATCTACTTATATCCGAATAGCGGCAGACTCGACTCGAACAAGGCACGCGCCGGAATAAATAAATGATAACAGAACGCGGAATGCGTGCACGAGAAAACCTTGTAAGGAGAGGATGGATCGACCGCAGCGATCCTTCGAGTATCCTGCCTTCAGGCTTTGACGGGTACCTTCCATTACCGGAACGAACGCGAGAAGAGAACGTCAAAGATGTCTGGCAGGGTAAGGGCGATGCTGGTACGTTGATCTTCGTCTATCAACTTCGCACCGACAGAAACACCGAAGACTGGCGAGGCTTTGCAGTTGATTCCATCTCTTCGTGAAAACAAACGGTAATTCTATCGGAATCAAATACAAAATTGCAATGAACCATGCAGAAAGATGCATATTTTCAAAATCTTATCTGGTAAATTACTGGTCGATTACTCAGTCGATTCTCGCCTGAAGGCCCTTCCTTAACCCTTTGCACTCCGCTGTCCCCTCTCGTGGGACATCGTAATTCTAGCATATCACTCGGATGTCCCCTCTCGTGGGACATTCAAGTTTATTAGTGATTACGGGGAATTGAGTTATTTCAGCGCAACTTTTTGAGACATGCGTGTTTCCCTGAAGTTTTCTCTTGAAATGGCACGAGAAATCGAATCAAAATATAGTAAAATTACTAAGATATATACTACTGTGATCAAAAAGTAAGGTGAAATTGTCATTTAAAACTTCCGGGCATTAGGAAGGCAGATAATTTTTTTTCCTAGATTGGTAGGACTGTCTGTAACATTTGCCAAGTGTCTGTTTGTCAAAAGGTTTAATTATCTCCGAGTTACACGTGTTTTTGTAAACAACCAAAAGTGAATTTTTCGATTTTTACAATGGGTGATTTTGTTGAGCAAAGAACTTGCATCAAATTTTGTTTGCGGAACGAATATTCTTGTGCGGACACGTTGAAAATGTTACGGAAGGCCTTTGGTGATCAAACTATGGCACAAAAAAACGTTTATAAGTGGTACAACAAGTTCAAAGCGGGCCGAGAACGCGTTGAAGACGAACCGCGCTCTGGACGACCATCAACGTCTACCGACGAGGGCCACGTCCAAAAAAATCGAAGATTTGGTGCTTGAAAATCGTCGACTGACAATGAGAGACCTCGCTGATAGTGTTGGAATATCATTTGGCTCAGTCCAAACCATTTTGAAGGATGATTTGTGTCTCAAACGCGTCAAGTCTCGATTGGTGCCATGTCATTCTGCATTGGTTCTTCGCGACTTTTTTTCCAAAAACTCGACTCATATCGTTCCGCAACCACCGTATTCGCCTGATTTGGCTCCGTGCGACTTCTGGTTATTCAGCAAACTCAAAAAGCCAATGCGGGGACGCCGTTTTGACACGATTGAGGAGATAAAAACCGAATCGAAGAAGGTCTTGAAGGCTATACCGGAAAAAGACTATTCCGACTGTTTCGAGGACTGGAAAAAGCGTCGGAAACAGTGCGTTTTATCGGACGGGGATTACTTTGAAGGGGATGAAATTGATTTGGAAGAATAAATAAAGAATTTACATTTTATAAACAAATTCACCTTACTTTTTGATCACAATACTACAAGAAATGTCAGCGGGTTTTGACGAGAACGTGAGAGGCGTGCTCACGACGGTCCGAGCACTCCAAAGGCGCCATTTCAAAAGAGCGATAAGGCAAGTTTGTAGAAGAAAGGTCGGTATGCGAACATAGCACGCACTGTATAGTGAGATTTATAATAATAAAATCTGGAGGAAAGATTTTCAAAGCTGAACTCGGTCTGGTTTGAAGCGTCGTGCGGTATAGACAGATCTAACGAGTGAGGAAATCGGAAAAGTGATTCTTCTCTTGGTAAATAAATTGTTTGGTAAAAGTTTTTTTGGTAAATATCATCTTGTGAGTTAGTAATAACAATTAGAAATTTTCAACCTATGTATTTATTCATATTTTTTATTAGAACAATGGCGAAACGTTCAAACACGAACGAGTCTCATGACACAAGTAATAGTGAAGATGAGCTCCAGATAGACGATTATACAGATGTGTTAGAAAGACTAACTGTAGAATGTCTGCTTCTACAGTTAGTCTATCGTTTTGATAGCAGTGATAGTGATATCGTCCAAGCAAGAAGGCGACGAGAGAAAGAGTTCGCATAGACAGCGATTACAACAACAAAACAAAGTTATAAAACAAACAATAACAAAATTATAAAAAATAAAATATTGATTTTTTTCCGAATTTCTCGATTTCAGCCAATTCATATAAGTCCAATATCATTATAATATGTTAGTTAGTTCCAAAACCATACTAAATAATACGACGGTCTGTAAATGCCCGTTTCTGCCGAAAAGTGGCGCTGGGTAGCTTGGTAGCCAACGTACAGAATGGTTCGGAGTGCTAAGGGTTAATTATCCTCGATAGCCGAAATAACAGCGCGTTAGAAAGCAGCTATGAAGATACAGAAAAAGTCAACTTGGTGCGATACAGAATTTGTGAGAATACAGATCCGACTAATAGGTTCATATTGTGCAAGGTTTGTTCTAAAAAGTATGGTTCTAAAGTAGGAAACGTACGTAGTGTTCTAGGCAATTACATCGAAGCAAATGTAACGATTGCGAGTTGGCTAGTAATAATTTCATAAAGAATCACATTCGTAAACACTTTGGATCGCGAAGGGATGTTTCCTGGAACTTTCACATTACAGATTCTAGCCATAAAGATTGTAGAAATAATCTTCATCGAGCATCCATCGAAGCTACGTTCGTTTTCTCGAAGGTACATCGTCGAACAACTATTTCGGAGTCGAGCACTAGCACCGCGGATCGGTCGGACATTGATTTTTTCGTGCTTCTATCCCGTATTTCGTACCCCATATTGCGGCAGAAAGAAAAGGCGAGAGAGCAGACGCGTCAGAAGCATAACGCATTCTTCCGACACGAGAGACATAACTCGGTCTGACAGGTGGGCTCCATTATTTGCCAGAAGAAGGAACAATACGTCTTCCCTCTGCGCTTGACATTCTCCATCTCGAATCCCGCGTTATTCCTAGTTATCCGTCGTACTTTGGGAATCGATAGTTACGTCGGACCGACTCTGATTTTATTATTTACTAGCATCGCCGATGATGGACGGTTCAACAGTATCTTTGGCAGCGATCAGACGTCGTCTAACGTTGCTAGAAAATTTATACGGTAGAGGGCTACGACTGCTCGTTAATATTATTGTCCGATTTCGGTGGAATTGGCACGAAGAATTAACGATCGCGTAATAAGGGCATCGTTGTCGAGAAAATCGTTTCGAAGTTTTATTAAAATAATTTTCCAACTGTTTCGAATAGATAGGTGAGACCGGGAGTAAGCTGTTCCGACGGTTATATATTTCAAATAAAAAAGAATTGCGTTATGCTTGCTCGCGAATCGTGCAGTTTTAGACAAGATAATAGTCGTATACCAGGTAAGTATCGTTTCGTCTAATTTAATTATTTAATGTCAATATCGTCTATTGTTCTGTTCTTCAAAATCAAATAACATTATTAGAATATTTGAAAATATGAACAAAATATTTGTATGTATTGCCACGCACGTCGAATCGAGGCTAGTTGTTCCTGCCGCTCGGGGCAAATAATCTATCGGGGATATTGAAAGATCGCGATAAAAGAATTCGTTTAATGACAGTTTTCTAAGTTAAGTTCGGCACCGGATCTCGTGTAATTAGTTGGAAAGTTGACGCGACCGTGGGGGACACGATCGGTTTCCGTTTCGAATGAAACTTTGAGACCGCCGCAAATAAGATCCGCAGCTTGTATTTGTTTCCTCAGCATGCAAGCTCGTGCTGACACGGCTGCGATGTCCCCGAGGATATAACCTTGTTGGCTGGCGTTCCCTTTGAAGTATTGGCCCAACTTCATTTTATCAGGAAATGCGCGGTAAGGGATCTCATATTGCCGAAGCGGTAAGTGTACCCGTGGCTCCAGCGCGTGTCCGATCAACGGACGACCAAGTTACAAGCTTGTTTCTCATTTCTGGACATCTCCTCGCGCTGGGAAATATCCTTTGATTTCGATATTCATTGTGACCGTGAACCACCGGGAAACGTACCCGGTCGAACTTCATCGTCGAACCTGCATCTTTCTTCGCGATCCTAGACGCCGAGAGCGGGGAAGCGAGCTCGTCTTTGCTCGTATTCGCTCAAACGACGATCCCGCGAACGAACGACTGCGGCAAATTGATCGGGCAAAGAGCTGTTCGTTGTTCGGCGAGAGGATCGTTGGCGGGGGGGGGGGGGGGGGGGGCAGCGTAGAAACGTTACCCGTATAAAACGATAATAACAGCGAGCCTGTCGTAAAAAATCTCGACGAACCGGCATCGTTTGCCCGATGCTGCGGCGAAAAGGCCAGCGAAATGTTTACGGCGGAGACCGAAGGATGCCGTGGAACGAACAACTCGACCCCACCCTGTTTACTTTTCGTTTCCCGCGGCGGAGTGGGGATCGGCCTTGCCGTGGTAACGAGAAATTTTCATCGCGGAGGTAGAAATAAAAGTGGTTATTGAAATTTTTCGAGGACAACGAAGGGCCACCGAAGCCTTTCGGCCAGCCTCAAACCCCAACATCCGCGGAATCCATTCTTCTGTCCGGGATCCTTCGGCCCAGGATTGAGTCGCTAAGGTATTCCTGTGCGAGCGCGACGCGAGAATGTCTCCCTTTCTTCCGTACCTTTGTCCGCGCCTCTCCTTTTACCCTCTTCCCTGTTTGCAACGCGATTACCAGAGACCGGCGCGACGCGACGGCTAAACGTATTGCGACGGACGCGACGGAATTCTCGGGGACGACTCTTACAGCTCAAGAACACCGACCAATCTCGTGTAAAAGGCGATCGCAGTGATCGACAATGCGAGCAATTGTTCCTCCCGGAAGGCTTTCCAACGGGCCCATTTAATTCAAACGATGTCGTGAACTTCCATCCATCGCGAAAATACGCTTGAAAATATTCAATGAAAATCATGACTATGATCGTTGGAAAAATACTTTTACGCCCGAACGGTCCCTTGGATGTAAATTAAAGCAACTAAATACTTCTTTATATGAGCCGTTTATTCTGAAAGTGGCATAAATCACTTTTTCAAAAAAATCAAGTTAATGATAACACTAATTACAATTGAACGGTATCTTTTCATTTAAAAAAAATTTGCAATCAATAAGTTGAGAACTATTGAGATTTGTTCGAGAGAAGTTTTGCTAATTAACGGTATATCAAACATGTTTATTTTGAAAGTGGCGTAAGTCGCTGTACTCGGGAAATTAATTGCGGGGCTTAGTGTAAAAGAAATAGAAACGTGTGATAAGTGTGTGCGAAGTATTGTTTTGAATTATTTTCAGTATTTTTCAAAAAGTTGCGATCACTGGACTTATTTTTACAAGTGCGAAAGAATAGTGCAGTTTTGTAAATTATATTATAGTGATGTGGCGGCTACCTCCAGACCCGCCAGCAGATGGCTATAAAATGTTTTATAAACTAACTTTAGATGAAAAAGATGAATTTCTAACTTTGGATTTGTCACCAAAAAGAGGAAGACCTAGGCGTTATTCACAAATAGAAATGGATCCGTTATACGCTGGATCTCGTCCTGTTTCTTCAGCAAAATACAAAGACATGATGGACTTGCTTAATTACATACCCTCAATATAGCACAGTTATTTAAAAAATTTGAAACAAGACACGATTTCCGAGGACTTAATCACTCCTATTGATGACGAAAATGAAATTGAACCGATGTATTTTCATATAAATTACTTATACTTATGTTTCAAAATGTACTAATTATTTTTGTATTTTATGAATATTAAAATAAAAAATACTTAAATCAAACCTCAATATTAAATACGTTCATGGTATAAATTATTATTATATATGTAATTTATTCAACAATTTTAGTAAATCACTGTCCTTTCAAAACATCACTTCGGTAAAATACGTCGGACAAAATTAATATATGTCAGTCGTTTTTCTAAACTATTTATTTTGAAAGTGGCTTAAGTCACTTTACCGTAATGAAAAGTGGTGATTTTTTAATGTTTATACGAAATTATTTATACTGAGAAAAATATCAGCATCCTGAGATAACAAATACAAGTAAATCTTCTCGAAAGTTAGCATCCATATTTTTAAACGTGTTAAAACACAAACCCTTAAATATATCGACTTAAAAACAAAGTGATTTATGCCACTTTCAAAATAAACGGCTCATATATCGACTAAACTTTAGTATTCCTCGACATTTCTCCATAATGTTTACTTTTCTCCATGATGTGTGTATTCTCCATGATTTTGACACTTTCGGGATTAGCTTTACCATTTTTCTTTTATGGAGAGCTGCGATACCGCGTTGCGAAATCATTCGAGTCTCCAACAGTCCCTTGAATATCGATTAAAGATGTTTTTTAATTGTTTCATATATCGAGCAGCTTCACTTTCCTGCAAGCCACATTTTTAATTTACGACATTAAAACTTCTTTCCTTTAGAGAATACTTCTTTAATCTCGACTAAACTTCAGCATCCCTTAACGGTCCTCCGTAATTTTTAATTTTCTCCACGATGCTTGTAATCTCCATAATTTCCTTGCTCTTGGAATTAGCTTTACTATTATTCTTCCACGCAAAGCCACGTTATCGCGTCGAAGAGTAAACGTTGGTTTACCTTATGTACATATTTTGAAATTCGTTTGTCGACGATATCTACGTTCGTTCTACCATTAATTCTCTAATCGTTTTTCTTGGGTATCGGTGCTTATCCATAAGCAAGGAACTCAAACTGTTATTTTAGAGCAAAATAGTATTTTATTTAGTTAACAGAAACAAGGTGAGTAGAAGATGTGAAAGAATAGGATAAGGAGACAACCGAGTAAATGCAATTACTCTTGCGAAGGCTGTCGTTCGACAGACTAGGCAGCGTAGTTTTTCTTTCTAAAGTTGCCAGGGGCACAGGATAAACACATGCAAGTGATTATCCTTACCCTGTGCATTTATTGCCCTGGCAGCGTCGTCTCCGACTCGAAAGTCGCATCGGTGAGCCGACCTATAAGTGTACGACCCTCCAAGGGTCATACCGCAAGCTATAATAAAGCTACAATCTAAGCATGCATTTAACAAATACTAAAAACTATATAGACATTTCAATAGTTTTCCCACGATACCATTTTATATGATAATGTCATCGACGCCCATTTCTCGCATTTGAGTTTCCGGTCTCTTTAAACCGTGAAAGTAATAATTGAAATCATTAGGCCCGTGTAAATTGAAACGTTTCTAAAGCGTCGCAATATTTTCGAGATCGATGCTCGCGATGGAAATAGAAAACGTTAAAGATCCGATAGAGACACGCAACGATGCATTATTCATACGAGCACTTTGATATTTGATTTCAAGGTTTGACATACCTGACTTGGAATCGACATATTCTTTCAGACGTCCCGATGGAAATATTTAGCGATCTGTTATATTCATGCCGGGCAATCGATCTCGAATTTAATATAAATAATCCACGACGAGTAAAACAGCGTTTATAGAATGCCGATGAAAAATGTACAGTCATCGACCGATAACGGTTAATAATAAAACGGGCATGGCCGAACGGAAGAATTTCCAATGGCGTTAAAACGGAGCCGCCGAAATTTCAATCGGCGGGCATCGAAGGCTGTTAAAAAAACTCGGAACCCCGAGGCGATGCTTCACGGTGGATCCGGAACGATCTGTCCGGAGCCCGCCGCGAAGATTTATACGTAAAGATTCGCGGGCCGGTAACCGAAATTTCGAGCGGAAAAATAATCTGCGGCGATCGATCGGCGCCTCGCAAACGGCGCCGCTTGTAACGAGATTTTGGCAGTCGGATATGCGCTGATTTCATTCACAGATTGGAGTTTCCTTTGTTAGGCGGTAACACAGTGCATGTGCCGACTATTTCGTCGATTGCCCGGAGCAACAGGGGGAGCGGGCAAGACCGAAGGTGACAGGTCGTGAAGCACATTGCGCCGCGGAACGTCTGGCGAATTTCCTTTGACGACGCAGTCGACCGCGCGTCGAGTCGACCGTGCCGAAATCTCCGAGTTACGCTATTAATTACTTTTAACTCGATACCCCATCGAGCCGGTCGCGCCTCGATAGTCTCGATATCGAGGACACGCGTGTCCGCTCCGCAGCGGAAACGCTAAACAACCGTAAAATCCGATCAACAGTCATCGATACACCAGTTTTGCGAATCTGTTTGCCCTGTTATCGATGCATAGACATCCTTCTGGAACTGCTATGATTTTAACCGGCTCGTATTTTGCTTCTCCTTGAATCACCGCGCAAACGTTACGGATCATGTTTACTGTTTCTAAAAGTTTGACAAATTTCAGGAGAGATCCACAGCGGCCGCTCGATCTCGATTCCCTCGAAAACGACGGAGGTCGTATAACAAAATTCCAATCCCGGGTTTTCGATTTACATTTACATTCGCGCGAGTCGCACCCTTCTAGCCCCGCTGTCACGAAAATCCTCGATGCACGGCGGAATCAAGTTTTTGTGGGATTAATCGACGAGAGGACCGCCGGACAATTAGCGAGGGGAATAAACGAGTATCGAGGTGGCAGTTGTGTCTCGAAGTTCCGCGCAGCTGTCTCGGATTCAATTACCACGTACCAAACTTGCGAAGGGCGATTATCACGGGTGAAGCACTTGTCGATATGCGGGAGGTAGCACCAGCTCCACCGGCAATAGCGGCAATAGCAGCAGTAGCAGCAACAGCAGCAGTAGCAGCAGCAGCAGCAGCAGCAGCAGCCGCAGCGGCAGCGTCGATAACAGACGACGACCACGACGCGGTCCTCTCTTAGCGATCAGTCACGCGTCATCATTTGATTTATCCCTGTATATCGAGTGCATAGGCCTTGTACCATGTCGGTCATTCTGTCTCGCGAGTGACCCCATGAAGGCTCGAGAGCTTTGAAATCGTCAAAGGAAGGTCGATACTCGTCGATACTCGTCGATTTGTTCCCGGAAAACCAGACGCAACCGAATCGAGCGCAACACCACTCGATACGCCGCCGGGTTCGTTGACCTTGTTTACGATAACCCTCGCCACCACCATTGTAAACGCGACCTTAGCGTCTTATAAATATTCCGGTCCACCATTGCGCGACGCTATTGCACGTAATGGCATTCTACTTTCGCTTCTACGAACCGGCGATAAGCGCGATACCGCGTAATCGACGATAAAACGCGTCTCCCCGCGCCCGATACTTCTATCCGACGAATCATTCGTTGCTATAGTTTATGGATGGTCTCGATTTCGAAGTCGATTCGACCTGTAAAGGTGCGAATACGCTAACAAGTGACTCGGCGATATCTGCTGGCGGAGCGACTTTCGCGCGACGCGTGTAAAACGTCCGTGAGATAACGGCCAACAAGTTGAACTCGTTCGCGCAGTTGTTCGCAGACAGCGAAACACCGTGTAAACAACGTACACGCTTCTGCAAGTTGCTCTCGCTAAAAATCACGAGTTACTAGTATTCCCAGCGTGTTCGTACATTGAAATCAATTCATTTATTTAATTTAAACGAGTGTGTACGAGCGTGTGTGTGTGACACCCATTGGTACATAAAAAGAAAAAAAATATATACCAGGTCATGGGAGATTAACGAATTATGGAAATACTACGAAAACGTTAGCTCATTCGCGATACGTCTAAATGAGAGCGGTGAATGAATAAAAATATCAGCGGCAACGAATATATTATTAACACTTTGCACTCCGCTGTCCCCTCTCGTGGGACATTAATTCTAGCATATCACTCGGATGTTCCCTCTCGTGGGACATTAAAGTTTATTAGCGATTACGGGGAATTGAGTTATTTCAGCGCAACTTTTTGAGACATGCGTGCTGAAGTTTTCTCTTGAAATGGCACGAGAAATCAAATCAAAATATAGTAAAATTACTAAGATATATGCAAGAAATGTCAGCGGGTTTTGACGAGAACGTGAGAGGCGTGCTCACGACGGTCCGAGCACTCCAAAGGCGCCATTTCAAAAGAGCGATAAGACAAGTTTGTAGAAGAAAGATCGGTATGCGAACATAGCACGCACTGTATAGTGAGATTTATAATAATAAAATCTGGAGGAAAAGATTTTCAAAGCTGAACTCAGTCTGGTTTGAAGCGTCGTGCGGTATAGACAGATCTAACGAGTGAGAAAATCGGAAAAGTGGTTCTCCTCTTGGTAAACAAATTGTTTGGTAAAAGTTTTTTTGGTAAATATCATCTTGTGAGTTAGTAATAACAATTAGAAATTTTCAACCTATGTATTTATTCATATTTTTTATTAGAACAATGGAAAAACGTTCAGACACGAATGAGTCTCATGACATAAGTAGTAGTGAAGATGAGCTCCAGATAGACGTTTATACAGATGTGTTAGAAAGACTAACTGTAGAAGGTTTTCTTCTACAGTTAGTCTATCGTTTTGATAGCAGTGATAGCGATATCGTCCAAGCAACAAGGCGACGAGAGAAAGAGTTCGCATAGACAGCGATTACAACAACAAAACAAAATTATAAAACAAACAATAACAAAATTATAAAAAATAAAATATTGATTTTTTTCCGAATTTCTCGATTTCAGCCAAATTCATATAAGTCCAATATCATTATAATATGTTAGTTAGTTCCAAAACCATACTAAATAATACGAGGGTCTGTAAATGCCCGTTTCTGCCGAAAAGTGGCGCTGGGTAGCTGGTAGCCAACGTCCAGAATGGTTCGGAGTGCTAAGGGTTAACATTCCTAAATATACGCTTAAAGCTAGCACATCGCCCGTATTTAATTCTATGCATTCGAATCTGAAGAAATTCGATAGATTTCTTAAACGAAACATGGGAGCATTCGATTGAAATTTTTTCAAAATGACCGGGCGGTCGACAAAACCATTGAAAACCTTAGAAGCGAAATTTTTCCTTTTGCGTTCAAGAGAATTTATGCCCATAAAGGATAGCATAGACTCATAATCGTGGTTATAAATTGACATGGGTCGCAGTATATGCCAGAAGTCTAAACGCAAGAATTTATGTTGCGCTATTTGCTACAGCTGTGATGTAAATATCAAAGTTGAGTGCTCAAATTGTGCAACCGTATAACACTATAGATGATATTATGTCTTTATAATGCTCGACGTATGCAACGTCGGTGAATGTAAGATTTTCGAGAGACGCGTCGTCGCGACGATCGATGAAGTTCTTCGCGAACAGATCGTACGTAGATCATCCGTTTATTCTGCTGGACAAATATCTGCCAATTGCCGATAAAGTTCCATCTGCTTCTGGGATGGGTGGTCTCGATAAGAGGCGGTGATAGCTGGCGAGTTTACACGGCAGCAGGTCCAAAGGTCAATATTGCCAGCCCGACGAACTTATCTCCGTGTCACAGGTCTTCACTTCCGATGCGCGTACGTATACGCCATCATGAGGAAAATTCCCTAGGGAGCTGCCCGTGCGTGCAGTCTTTCTCGCCTCGTTATCATCTTATGCGTTCACGCATGACCACCGGTCCATCGAGCCTTATTAAGCTCGGAGAACAGTCGATGAGCTATCGCCTGGGATCGTTGATCCTATTCCAGCCCCTCCTAAATCGAATCGCTAGCGAAATTCTTATTCAGATATTTGATTTCAACCTTTAACACTTGGCCTAAATTTTGCATAGTTATAGTCCTCGCGCGAGAAGTAGACACCTTCGTGTTTACTTACCCCCTCTTAGTAGTGAGCTCACTGCCGCAGCTGTCGGTCGCTATTGGCCGAAAACGCTGACGAAGATCGCCGTCGATCTTTCGGCCAATAGCGACCGATAGCTGTGACGGTGGAAAAGTTCGTAAGAAGGGAAATGTAAATGCAGAGGTGCCTTCTTTTCGCGCGAGGATTGTACCTGGCACGATCATCGCAAGATCGTAAGAGATGGAACCGTGCCGCTAGCCGATAGTTGAGGTTTTGATAACTGTTGAAGCAAGAAGTAATTTCTTGCGTCTTGGAAAGCCTCCACATCCTGAAATGCGGGATGTTTCCATATACCTGAGAGTACACAGGTTTAAAAACATGCATTGTCGCTCAGGCCTCTCAGGTTCTTCCGTACTCTCACACTGTGCGCTTGTTCACCGTGTCTCCTTCACTTCTTTCTTAAATATAGTTATTTACGTGTGTCTCATTCTACAGCCTTTTATTTCAAATAACCTCCTCGACAATAACGATGAATAACTTTTACAATGAATTTGTAATAGAAACGATAACCGTACATTTAAAACTTAGCCGACTGTAGTATGTTTACCGTTCAGGAGATGTTGGAGGAATGTATCCGATTATGTTCTGTTGCAACGATTTGAGAAGAACGTTGTATACTGATTCAAAAATGAGAGAACAATGAATCTCGGTCCTCATCTCTCTATATCTTTATAGGTGTTGTCGAATTAGAATTGTTGTTGAATCATTATTACCGATGAAAATGTATGATCAAAATGCTGTTATAATATCGTTATAACACCGTTAAATACTGTCATAAAACAAAGACTCGAAATTTGGTCAGAAAAGCCTGACTCCGCTGTGGTATTCTATTTTGACCAAGTATTTGCGATAAGAGAATACGGAGCCGCAATCTGGAGCAAGCCTAATGTCTTTAACATCGCATTCAACGAATAGGACTGCGTTTCGCGCGCAGAGACGCGCTGCAACAATATTTCCCAGCGAAACGAGGGGTCGGCGAAGGCGAGGATAGCGGCAGTACACTTTTAAAAGTCACGGGACCAGAAAGCGTATCAAATAAAACAGAGATATCCCGCGTTTACGGTGTACTGATAAATTTTTTATGAAAGTTATTTCGTTGGTCCTGCCACGCGGAAGATACAGCAACAATAGAGCGGGCACTGGCACGATGCAGACCACCCACCGGCTCCCTACACCCTGCCCTACCGTCGGCGGGCAACGCAACTTTATTTCGAAAGTCCCGTTCGACGTGCCGTGTAATGAACCAACCATCCCCGTTGGTCGGTCGGAGGACAAAAAAGTTTCTCCCCCTCAAATTTTATTTATGCGAGCCAGATAAGCAGGATACCACGAATCCCACTCTAAAAGTTAGACGGTGCCGGTGCACGGTAGAAGGAGCCAGATCGGCTATCCGAACTCTGGTCGATCCATGGGGAGGAACACCTTTCGAACACCGTTTTTCGCCCTCCCGTTCCCGCGGATCTCGCGCGGCACCGATGGATCGCGCCGCGCGCGCGAGCAACGAGGACAGGAAGAGGCGACGCTAGATAACAGATTGGTAAGTCGAGCCGTGTTTCGATCCAAGGGTTTTTAAATTTCATATTCCAGGGAGCGCACGCGACCGCCGCGGAACCACCGTCCTTTTCTCTCGCGCGTATGCAATTCAGGATAACGGGCCGGTGCTATATTATGCGTAGTTCATACCGCGACGTAGCGTATCATTGTTCCGGGAAACAGAGGAATTCCATTACCGGTTGGCAACTGAACTCTCTGTCGAGGCTGCGTTTTAGTTGCGGTCGACGAAGCGAGTCCTCGTGCCCTCGCCGGCTCGCCTGCTCGCACAACTGCACCCTCTCTCTGGAACCCTCCTCCACTCTCCTCCTCTCTCTTCCTCGCTCCACCTTTCTTCTCCCTCCTTCGCTCCTCTCCTCCGCCACCCTTTCATCTCCGCTGTCTCTCTGTCTGTCTGTCAGGGCTGTTCCGAAGGGATGGAGGGCCGGCAATCTCCGTCAAATGTTTCTCTCTGTTAAATGCGACCTCGCCGGTACGGCCCTGAGCGTGACAAACTGTGCCCCGTGTTTTGTGGAATTGCGCCCGCGAAAATAATGGCCGACCGGAGAACCGCCCACGGAAACGGGAGTTTGACGAAATTTTTCGACGACGCGATCGCCACACCCTCGATCTCAGTAACGATGCGAAACGTTTAAGGCAGTTCGGCGCGACATCAACGACAACAAGGTAGATTCGTATAATCGAAGTTCTCCGATTATTTCCACCACTCTTGTAACGCTTCGTTCAAATCACCAAACATTTCATGCATTTCTCAAATGATAACAATAGGTGTACACACAATTGGAGCAAGGCTCGACGATAGTTCAGATAATAGTTCAGATAATTCCGAAAATTTCGTTCGAACAAACGGAGTTCTACCATAAATATTCTATTATTCGAACGTTTACGTTTTCTCGCGATTAGTTCGAATAATTCAGATTCTACGGTAAATCGAAGGCTGGTCAAATAGAATGCAAGAATCCCGAAAAACACGGATCGCGAGATATCGACGAATTTGAGAAGAAGGCGCGTTAATTGGTATCACGGTGGACCTTCCTCTCCGAGGATTCGCCCGGTCTCGACTGGCCTTCTCCATAATTCATTCCGGAAAGAATTTCTTGGAGCATAATTCATTTCCCGAAGCATTTTTGCTTTGAAACTGCGAGAAATAGCCGGCTTTCTTCCCCCCCGATATTTTTCTTCGTTCCTTTCCGTCCCCGTGATTCGGTCCTTCTCGCCTCGAATAACATCTCGTCCTCGAATAACGTGCTCGCTCGCCTCTGCCTGGCATCCGCCTCGCTCTTCCTCGCCTCTGCCTCGCCGCGGCGCCGTAGAATGCAAATGAACCGGGGTATCCGCGTCCTCTATATTCTACTTGCAACCGCCCTCCGTCTCCGTCGTCTAGCGAACGCGGCTCGCTCGAAGGTACTCCGGGTACTCTCTTGGTACCCGAGAGCCAACAGTCGCCGAGCTTTCCCAGCGTGACACAGCGAACCGCAAGCTCGGAACGCCGGCACCGCGAACTTTTACTCGGGGCACCTCGGTTACGTTAACGTAAAATAATAGAACATCACCTTCGCGGCAGAGCCGTAGCCACGCGTTCCTATCTAACTTATGCTCGCCCCATGGCTCACCGCGGGTATAAATTTAGGAAGCCATAGTTTTGCGTTACCAAAGGAATTCTTACCTACTAGACCGCTTCGGAAGACGTACACGACCTGTTGCTCGCCGGAAGTCGGTTCCGAGAGAGCGAGAGCTTATCGGGAGGATTTAAGGCATGGATAACTCGCGCGAATGCTGCTTTCGACATTAAATATTGTTGCCGCACAACCGTAAACCCATTCGAGGGCCGAGGAAAAGACGTCTGCGGAGATTTATACCGTATGGAATTAATAACGTTTTATCGACTCGACGTAAGAATTCTGTAACGCGATCCGAGACGCTCGCGAATTGGCCACGGCGAATTCGTTCGTCTTTTGCATAATTCCGGATGCGAGTTCGCTTCGGTGATATACGATAGCTTAACGACCCAGGCCGATTCTTAACTGAATTCGCGACCTGTTGCACCGTGAAAAGATATGGCATTCGCGAAACCTCGAAACCCTCGTAACGGTATTAAATCAACGATGATGAACAATTCCTTTTTCTTTCGTTTAGCACCTGAAATCTCGCACGAGATTCGCATTAGCTGGCGAGGAAATAAATAAAACGAATAACTAGGATTTTAACTAGAGTAAAGAGACACGGCAATCTGTGCAGAGCAATCTCGCTTGGAACTTCTCGCCTTGAGAAGCAGATTGCGTCGTAATTTGCATCGCGAAGAACGATAGGAGCAGACCGCGATCATCGTCGAACAGCGAAATATTTTCCAGACGGATCGTTGTAATCGATGCACTGTGCGCGTGGCAATAATTGCATCCACGTCGACGATCCGCCGAAAAATACATGGTATTTAAACGAGAAGTTCGTTGGTTGCGTGAACTTCAATTAGCGACTCTTCGACGGTAAAACCTGCAATAAAAGCGATTGGAGATTTTGTCTCCGTGTAGTTTCACATTCGAGCGAATACGATTGCGTGCTCCATTCAGCCGTTCCATTCATTTACAAAGCCTGACGGGAGTTTTTGTTCATGATAATGAAACTATCGTTGCGGAATTTCGGGAATAAACGGCAGAAGTGAAACATGTGCGGTATTTTACAGGCCCGTGTGTTGTAATATAAAAAAAAAAAAGAGCCCACGGTTGTTTCGGCGCGCGGAACAAACCATCGTTGGCTATATCCCAGTCGAAATTCGAGCGTTTCACGCATTAAACGTTTCGACGCCCGAGCGTCCGCGCGTGAAACATCTTACGCATTAATCGCCCGCGGAACAACTCGACCGACGAATTTTTAACAACCGTCCGAAATACACTCGAGCGGACTCCGATAGAATCGATCGTCGACGGCGGATACGGCCGTGGCCCGCTGAGAGTTCATGAATCGTCGCAACAATCATGAAGCATGCAATTTTCATTCCACGGCGGCTGGACCATTGTTCGAAGCGAATAAATTGATGGGAGTTTCATTGCGCGGTTATTTTTCGTAGCCGGAGCGTCTGTATAGAAAACGAACGAGTTCATAAAACCGACATTGTTCATCGTACACGGACAGGGAAGCTGAAAAAAGCTTAATTAACCAAAAATTTGATTTACCATACCTTCCTTCGCTCCGTTCCGCGAAAATAAACCTTGTTTCGATGCCCGATACGATTTCAATGACCACGCAAAAATTGCAATCGCGGCCATGCATCGGGCACAATGCGGACGTTCGCCCCAGCGCCGAGCGTAATTTAATGTCCTCGCATGTAATATTGTAAATCGTCGCGGAAAACTATACGGTGTATTCGGCGACGTGGCTCCGTCCGCGTTTACCGTCCGCGAGCATTTAACGATACGCTTTATTCTAATTTATCCGCGGCACGACACGTGTCTGGGAAAACTCGAAATTGCGTAACCCGTGGGGTTCGATAACAACAGCTGCCGTCAAAGGGGACTCGCATCGGACTGGCGACGGTGTCGCGTGTGAATTATTGGCGGCGACAGTGAATGCGTGCCCGGCAAAACGTACATTCATTTCCCGGAAAATATTACGGCTCGCTTGTACGAATTACTCTGCTGTCCACCCTCTCCGCGCGTCTCTTCGCTTCGTCGTAGAAAGATTCAGTTAGAAATGTCGCAACTTGAAAAGATCACGGTTTAATCGCCTTGAATAACTAACAAATGCAGCGCGGAACTTACCTGGCTAGAGTGATAGGATTAAGATTGGCGGTAAACGAACGTCAAGATCAACGTTCGATGATTCCGACGCTCGTGCGCTGCCAGCCTAAATCGGCGCTGCGACTCGAGTGCATGAATGAATAACGAAGAGAGTATTTTCGGCGAAATAATTCGTTTATCCAGCGGAAGATCCATGAACGAACTGAATGTAACGCCGCCAGAATCTTGCGTCTGTTAAGGTAGAAACGACGATGCAGCGACGGCGGAATAATTTCGGTGAAACACTTTTTCGGTCTCGTTTTCCAGAAGCAGATGATCAATGAATGAAATGTATCGCATCACAGCGCAATCTCGAGACGTTTAAAAATTTCGCTGTTATCGAGCCGATGTACACTCATACACGAAAGTATTCGAACGCTTATGTTTTTAACATTCAATTGATAAAATATATGTGTTAAACTGAAACATTTGATATAATATGACACATACAACAAGGGATGGGTCTTAAGACTGCGTAAGCAAAATTAGAAAATAATTCAACAATATATAGCGTTTTTACAGTACATTTATTGTAAACACGTGCCAGAAATGGCTCACAAAAGTATTCGAACGAAACAATTAATAGTTACTTAAATTGAACGATTAAAGTTTTTAATAGGAAGTTGATCCACCTTTTGCTTTTATAACAGCCCTAAGTCATTTGCTGAGAACAATAAACGTTACGATATTACGGAAATAATGAACCAACATATTCTTCTAAATGCATTTGTTAAGAAATTCAAATTGAAATGAAGATATACAAACTGCCTTCTACTCTACCACATCATCGTCCACTGTCGACAATGTTTAGACAATGAAAATATGTACACTCATACAGGAAAGTATTCGAACGCATACGTTTCTAACATTCAATTAATAAAATATATGTGTTAAACTGAAATGGCTCACAAAAGTATTCGAACGAAACAGTTAATAGTTACTTAAATTGAACGATTAAAGATTTTAATAGGAAGTTGATCCACCTTTTGCTTTTATAACAGCCCTAAGTCTGTTTTCTATTGAGTGGACCAACTTAGAAGTAACATTTGCATCTATCGATTGCCATATTTCAATAATATTTCGTGTTAACGCTTCTTTCGAAGTAATAACCGCATTTCTTAATCGTCTTTCTACTTCGTCTCATAAATGTTCAATGGGGTTTAAATCGGGACTTTGCGGTGGATGTGGCACCACGTGTGGAACATTGTACAATACCCATTCTTTGACTATTTTAGCGGTATGCTTCGGATCATTGTCAGACTGAAACCAATAATCGCTAGGTAAATTCAATTTTGATACACCGCTTTTTAAATTTTCCTGCAAAATTTTTCAGTATTTCGTTTTGTCCATTATCCCATCGATGAACACGTGGTTTCCCACTCCACTAGATTCCATGCAGCCCCAAACTAATACAGATCCACCATTATGTTTTATAGTCGGCCGTAGATTTCGCGGTTCTAATTCTGTGTTCTTTTTCCTCCGAACACTTTTACGTCCATCGCTACCAAAAACGTTAAATTTACTCTCATCAGAAAAAAATACTTTGTCCCAGAATGAATTGTTTTCATAAATAAATTTTTCGGCGAATTTTAAACGTACAATTCCATTTTTCTTGCTAATAAATGGCTTTCTTCTTGGAACACACAGAATTAGAACCGCGAAATCTACGTCGAAACGTAAGCGTTCGAATACTTTCGTGTATGAGTGTATGTAATCCTTGCCATTTCCATGATTAAACAACCGTAACGTCACCGTTGACCAAGCATTCGATAATTGAACTTGGAATGATTCGCAGCTTATCGGTGCAATATCCATTATAGATTATTAGGCGCATTGACCACACATTTATCCAGAATTAAATTGCGGGTCTATCGCGGGCTTGAGCCGCGGTTGCGAGCAGACGAGAATGGCTGGTTTCGAATGACGAATCAGTAACTGCCGATGTCACGTGGATATCGGTTTCTTCGTGTCTTCTTCGCTTCGGAGGACTACCGACTGCTGCCTGCTAATCACGGTGTAAGGTGGAGAGGAGGACCGAGACTTCGTCCCTACACCTGTGATCTTAAAGGTGTACTTCTGATAGAGACCGCCGGATGCTCTATGTATCATTCGTACTATCGGTGAGAATTTCTATTGTGTGCGCGGTCCTCGCTACAGCAAAGCTGTTCAACGAGCCTCACGGCGGTGCAAAGCCTCGGTGCAAATCTGGGGACTAAGGACAAAGCTCGTTCTATTTCACTGAATCTCGACGTAATCTGTAGTCGATCTCTGTCACAGTCTTCGGCCAAATAACGTTTCGTTACTGATGGGGAGTTTCGCGAGGAGCTAAGGGAGAAGCACCGTTGCCCTCCGGAGTGGGGCCTAAAGCCCGCCGAACTGGCGTGTTTGCCCTGGGCTGAAAATCGCTGCCCGTACCGGCAAGCTGTTGAGAACAGCTCTGCGCTACGCAATAACACTGCCGTACTAGTATCACACTTATGCAAATATAATTTAATCCTGGAACGGTCGCTATGGGTGTTTTTGACACTCCAGCTATTTGTTTTATAATTAACGTTTCTATATCTTTTTTAGCGAAATGTTAAATGGTGACACCCAGCTGTCAATAGCTGCATTAGCTTTCAATTAAAAGGCACGGTAGCGCGATTTTGTTCTCGGTATTATTTTCACGGGTCTCTCGGGGTGTCGCGCACCCTACGCGCCGCTTTATGTATTAACTTTAACCGACACGGCTGGTTCGGGGTTTGAAAAGTCAAGCATCGGTGAACAGCGATGGAAACGTTAACACTCCTCGCGGGAACTCGTAGAAATAAACCTTCGGTCGGTTCGCTTCTTCTTCTTACACCCTGCTGCCAACTATGACCACATTGACAACGCTCGAAATCGTGCGGGTGTCGTTCCGATCGCTTCGATCTTCACCGAAAGGATCACGAAACGAAAGTCGATCGAGCTAACCGAAAAATGCGCGATCGGACAATATTCCCACGGAGTAAAATTTTAATGGAGAAATCAAGTACTCGGTCGCAGCTGGCCAACTCTGCTGCAAGCCGAACAAACCCGAAAAGTGTACCGAACATTTCAATATGGACACGGTTCGCGCTGAGAGATGGTCGGCCATCGATGCGGTGTGTATCTCGTGCGACGCACAGAGAAATCCGTAATTCAGTGGATTTTTACAGCCGAATTCTATACCAAATAGATCTATTGATTTCACGCAAAGCAACGTAATAATTCACCGGATTGCTTCTCCGAATACGCTCCGTGTGGAATTCAAGGTGTTTTTTTTTTTCGTGCACGTCTGTAGCCGTGTATCCGTGTTTTTCCTCTACGTATCCCGCGATTGAAAAACCACTTTTACAGTTACGTCGAGCCACATTTTTCGCATATGGAACGCAGCTAAAATAACGGTGGAGAATTTAGTAGTATTTTTTACTCGGACCATGGATATCGAACCGAGGCACGAGTTGCATTCATGGCCAGATGGTGCTGTCTTTGACTAAAAAAGTGGTTGACCGAGCGAATTGTACAGATTTAACAACGTTTGGATAAAATAATGTTCCGATTTCGGGCTTGTCTAGAGGGTGACGTTCAAGAATTTCTTGTAGAAAATCGAGTGGAGAGAGAGAGAGGGAGAGAAACTTGTGTTATCATAAAGGTCATGTATTTTGTAGAGAAAATATCGTCAACGATTTTTTACTTCGCTCTTGTACTCTCGTGTTTCGAGTGCCGCTCTATTATTTGGTCGCCTCGCGAACGATATCAAATTGATATGTAGAGAGAACTCGGCACCGATTTCTGCGTCTAGTATCCGTCCGTATAAGCCTCCCCGTGTCAGCCTACGTCCATCGCTGTGTTCCCGTGTCACGTCTTTTAAACCGACTGCCTTTCGAACACAAGCGTTTTATTACAGATATTCTACTTGTTCGTAAATTATTAAAAGACAATATTGCTTAGCCAAATATACTGTCGGGACACCATACACTTTTTCAGCCCGAATTCTACCGAACTCTGTATGGTCGACACAACCATATTACTCTCATTACGATGGCAGCGAATAATATCTGCGACTTCGTTACGATTTTCTACACGCCTAGTAATTTTTATAAACTCTGAACCAAAGGGTTTTCTCGCCCGTAAATAAAAAAAATCGAAGCAACATCGATAATTCGATCTTCCAAAAATAATGGTATACGTATGAGACGTAGGACGTCGAAGTATCAAAGGCCAAAAATCTGGTTTGCGATCCTCCAAGAGCGCGTTCCGCGTTGAAAATTGATTTCGGAAAAATAAGGTTGCGGGAAGGACGACCCGATATTGCAAAACAGACGGTCCGACACCTCTGAGAACGTCCATACGCTTGTGGGGAAAGACGGGAAAGCCGGAGCAGGGTCGATTACAACATTTGTCATTCGACGGTAGAATGTGCGGCGGCGAAGGCATGGGGAAAGAGCGATGATATTGGCAGTTTCTTGGTATATTGGCTCGCGCCGGAGGGCACTCGAAAAGCAGCCAGTATCGTTGGCTCGGGTATCCTTCCATTCCTCCCTCCCCCCCTGAGATGGCTACGAACTGCGACGTAACTCTTGTTTCGCCGCGGCAAATATTTAATTCCGCAGTCCTGGAAAAACAGGATATTGCCAATGTTGGCTACGACCTGACGGTCCCTTTCCCGGCCGTACTACCATTGCCTCGGCGACCAGGCCGTGCACTCCGCTTCGAGCCGCTTCGAGCCGCTTCGAGCCGCTTCCAAGCCGCCGGAAGCAGCTCGGCGTCGGTCACATTGGCCCTCCGGGCGACCTCGATCGTCGTTCCGCCGCTGGGAAATCTTATTTCGACGTAGAGCTAATTTGATGTATTTCATTGATACGCTCGGGGCTATGGAAAAACACGGAAGCGGCATCCTCTACCCGCGTCGCGTCGCGCCGCGCCTCCTCTAAACACCCTTGTCCGCCCTCCCACGCTGCCACCCCTGCCCCCGATTCTCCTGCATTTCCGCAGAACTCTGCAGAATCAACGAAGTTAACGAAAATGAGGTTTACGCGACGAGGTTGCTGAATTTTTCGACCGAATACGATCGATGAACGCCGGCGAGCACGCAGTTCCTTGAAAGCGCGTGCTCGTGATAGCAGAAATCGACGATGCAAATATCGCAGCTCGACAAAGAGCTAATGGCCGGGCACATCACACGCGATACACCCACTCCGAGCGCGCGTAATGTCCGCCCGATATTGCGTGCGGTTTCGGGTGTTTAGCAATAAAGAGCCGCCGTGTGCTTCCTACATACTCCATCGACGCTGCAGCTACAAGTTCTCGGTGACTGTGATTGTTGCCCGATATCCGAGCCTGGCTAACTATTGGGTTGGCAACTAAGTAATTGTGTCGAATTTGTTCAATGAAATTGTTGAAGGTTGTCCCTGCGATGGACGTAATATTTTAAATTAGGGTATTACATTGTTGTATGATGAGCTGCGTCGCATCTAGCGAGAGAGTGCGACGACTGTCTACTGTCTGCGTTGCCTTTTTCTTGAGGCTCCAACGGCCAAAATTTTTGTTTTTTAGTTAGTTGCCTGCGGACGAGCGAGTTGTGTAGTTGTGCCTACCGAACTATCACCCTTAATATCGATTAGCTTTATGTGTGTTTCCTTTTCTTTTTTTTCAATAAAAATTAACTCTATTACAATTATTTGCGTTGCCTGTAAAAATTCAACAGAAATAAAAAATTCTTTTTTACTTGGAACGAAGTTTAATCTTTAATGTATTTTCCATTTTGTTCGATGACCTTTTGCCGTCTCTCTGACAACTTGAAAATTCCACGCTCGTGGAAAGTCTGATCCTTTTCGGCCAAAAACTGAGTTAAGTGAGATTTTACAGCGTCATCATCGTTAAAAGTTTTACCACGATGGGAGTTGTCCAGGGATCGAAATAAGTGGTAATCCGATGGCGCGAGATCAGGGCTATATGGTGGGTGTAACATCAATTCCCAACCAATGTCCATCAATTTTTGCCGAGTGGACAAAGACGTGTGCGGCCTAGCATTGTCCTGCTGGAAAATGACACCTTTACGATTGACCAATTCTGGTCGCTTTTCCTTGACCGCTGCATTCAATTTGTCCAGTTGCTAACATTCACGGATAATAAAAAATAACATAATAATAATAATAATTTTATAATATAACATTTACGGATATCATAAAAATGGGAGTGAGAGACATCTATAACTGAAATCGGCAATTACTTAGTTGCCAACCCAATAATACTACTAGATTGCGGCCATACTTATTTTCGCCCTCTATGTCTGCGCAAACTACTTCATTTTACGAGGACGCAACTCGAAGTTGGACGTATAGAATTCATAATATTGAAAGTAATTGCTAGACTGCAGATATTTATGCAAAAAGGACTCCTGCGTCGATTGCGATAAAAATCGGGAGGAATTGAAAAATTCCTTTTTGCCTTCATAATTTTAGTAAGCTGTTAATAATCCCATTTTATAGCCATAACTGCATAAAATCCGTTGTCTAATAGCGACTAATTCGTATAGTTGTTGACGAGTTAAAATGACTAAAGAAGTCGATGCGACGTTGAACGTTGAAGAGGAATAAAAATTTTACTGAAAATAATGATGTTACTTGCAAAGATGATTTTGTTCACTGCTCGAGAAGTATTAACATTTCGATCGAGTTATTTGTAGTCGGTAATTTAAGGTCTGCCAGTGGTCGGACGAACACAGAGCCGGTTCCAACGGGCGGAACAACGAACCTCGATCCAGCGAGGGTAATTAAAAAATATATCGTAGACCGTTTCCAATTCTTGTACAGCGCTCTGAAACAGCCTTGTCCTTTCGGCTGGTTTTTGTTTTGTATCGGGGAGCTTTGAAATAGTAGCAAGCGTAAAGCGATTCCGAAACGGCACAGCCGTACAGGAGATCTCGAAAAAATTCTGGTGCACTCCGCGAACGCGGGACAGATGGAGAGGATTTCTGGAATGAACCGTGACGCGAAATACAACATCCACTGCAGAGAACACCGTCTGCATTTTATGGTCGATTGTAAAACATAGGGTATTGACCACGCAACTTCGGCAATTGTAAACTCGGCGGAAATGGAATTGCTGTTGTCGGACACGGGCTTTTGAATTTTTAAAACGCCGGCCGCGTTACAGGTAATTGGTGAAGACATTCGACGAGGGCGAGCCGGAACAATTTCAATTTCGACGCCCCGATAGTTGCGTTGCGCATCGACAGGTATTAAGAGACGATTTCCTCGACAAACAGAACCTAACACTTTGTTCTATAATACTTTCGCTTCATTTTTCATAGAAGCGGCGGAGGTCGATTGTTCGATTGTGGAGCAATCTTCTTGTTTATTTATTCTTCCATGGGAATAACCCCTAAAAAATACGCAAGGAATTAATAAATACAACTATGGTAAAACACGCTCACTGGGTAGAAAAGGTTGTTCTTATTTATACAAACTGATGAACGTGTTAAATAGATCAATATAATTAATTGATTTGTTTAATTTCTAATTTTGTATTCCGTTTTTGTTCCAGGCTTACATTACCCCAAAGCGAGAACCTCTTTACCCCATATGCGAGGCAAAGAGAGCTAATTACTTCGTTAGTTTATATACAGTTTTAAAACTACTTGAAGGTTATTTTCAAATGCGATGCTTTGGAATGATTTAGAGAAGATGTTTTTCCGCGTATTTGATATACGCGGTTCCCTACGATTTGTTAAGATGATAGGGATAATAAGCTGTGTTTCCTTTTTTTTTCTTTAACTTGTAACATATTTGAATAATAAACTTAACACCGATTCAGAGTAGATTTTATAGCGAATAGACTATTTTGTGTTCGGGTCGATGGTAGACCGCCTGTTGTCTGTGTGTGTTTTCGGAGGTAAACTCGGTGTGGGTGTGTTCTAAAATCGAGATAGTCGGATTCGTGGATTATTCAATTCTTGCGAGAAGTGAGGGAAACGGTCGTCCTGACTGATCGGTTTGCAAAATTATGAAAGTGACCGCCCCAAACTAAGGATCACCCGCAGGTAGTGCTAGTACCCTCGGGTGACGCACACGAAGAATCCGAGTGTCCCAAGAATTAGCCATAGCAAACAATAGTCCGGAAAATGACTTTTCTCGATGGAACATGCATACCATAAAAAAAACGACTGAGAAATGACATTTGGTGACCAACTGTGGATCATATAAAGGAAATACTTGAGTAGAAGACGGAAACGGCTTTCAACGAAATTGCTTACTACGTGTGGTCTGGAATTTCGGTTGTTTTGTCCAAGTGTAATTTATGAAGATTCCGTCATACAACGGAGAACAGAAGATATTCAGTTATAATTAAAATTTTGTTTTTACTATTATATTACCAAAGAAAACACTTTAAATTCTTCTCCGAACTTTTCTAAGCTGACTTTGACCCGGTCTCCCCTATCGGAGGAGAACCTGTGCTGCACTCCTTCCATTTAATCGTTTAATTAACACTTAGCCGACCGATCGGGTAGATCTACCCCATTTTGATCTGAGGAACGCTTCTTTCTCTGTAGAACTTCTTATTTCTATACAGTACAACATAATTATAATAACATGCACTAATTTTTGAAGTCTTTTATTGCCCGTTATTACGGTTCTTTATGTTCCGGATTTCCGAAGATGCCTCTACCAGCCATAAGATTATTTTATTAGAACACTTAGCCGACCGATCGGGTAGATCTACCATTTTGAACTGAGGAACGCTTCTTTCTCTGTAGAACTTCTTATTTCTATACAGTACAACATAATTATAACAACATGCACTAATTTTTGAAGTCTTTTATTGCCCATTATTACGGTTCTTTATGTTCGGGATTTCCGAAGGTGCCTCTACCAGTCATAAGATTATTTTATTAGAACACTTAGCCGATCTATCGGGTAGATCTACCACTTTGACCTGAGGAACGCTTCTTATTTCTATAGAGTACAACATATAATAAAATGCACACCAGTACACCAACGCCACACCCATTAGAAATCGAAATGCTACCTACACCCCACTCTCACGACTTTTTCGAACATATAAGACTCCGCTCAACTTGCAAATATTAGTGTAGAAGCTAAGCTCCTTGCTGTGACTCTCAACAAGTGGTGTGAAACGAAGTATAGAAAAAATATCCCTAAAAATGTCCAGAAACATGAGTGACAATTCAAGTGATGAGTTGTTTATGGACACACTATCAGACTGTTCTGAAGACATTGATCTACTGATAAGTGATTGTGAAATTGACGACAATAATAGCACCATCGTTCCCATATATCAGACTAATCGACGAATTACGTTATTACGAATTACGAGTTACGTTATTTATCCGTCATCTTTACTGTCCTTAATTTTCTGACTCTATTAACTATACTTTTTGAATAGCCATTAAAAGATAATTATTATAAACTTTTAAATTCGAATTTTGTATAAGCAATATGTGACATAAATATGTCACATAAATAATCTTCGGACGTTTTTGATTTCAAATAGCATATTTCAGTCCGTGCTACCTCAGAAAAATGCACGGTGGACAGCGCAGTTTGGCTTTCCCGAGCGCGGTGGAAACTGTACAGGTCTCTGTAGCGCGTGCGGTCGGCTAAGTGTTAATTTAATTTGTTCAGGAGGCCAAATCGCAGATGCGTATTCAAGATGCGAGGCCTTGCACGCGTGCAGCGAAGATTTATGCTGTTTCAACAGTCCCACGTTGTTAAATTAGCCGGTTCTCGATGGCCGCGAATGTAACATTGCCGACGCATCGGTAAGAAGCAAACTTCTGGGCAATATTTGCGTGTTGGCAACGAATGCGATGTTTACGATACGTGCCTCGGTATGGACACCCGGCGAGGATTTAATCCGACACGGCACTGCTTAATGACGTTAGTTGGATTACGCTACGCTCGCGCGTCTGTAAGCGTGGACGGTAAACGCTAACGTTCATCATAACTGTTACGAGCGAGTCTGCTGCATCAGTGAGATTAACCAAGGTTACGTAGCTCCGTCGTTTTCCTAAGAACCCAGTTTCCCGGTCGCGATCGTCGTAAACAATAGAAGAGCCGAGCGAACAGCTACAAGGAAAGAGAGTTTCGCGAGGTAAAAGGCACTCCGTGCTCGCGAATCAAATTTGATCGTCGGGCGATTATCCCGGCGAACTTTTCGCAGTTCGAAATCAGTCCTTACCAACGATTATTGGGACCGTCAAAATTTATGAGACGGAATAGGGAGGACTATTAATTCTTACTAACAACGAAACTTCTTTTATTCGCGAATTTCAAGATCGAAACTCGAACACTACTCTAACCGGTTTCACAGAGAAAAATCAGTCGCGAACGAGGAATGAAATTTCTTCATAGAGAAAGCTCCTGTTTCGAGACCAACGAGTTAGGCGAGTTTACTGGCCGTTTCTACTGTCTCGCGAGAAGGTTCAAATAGAATAGGATTTCGTGTCCTCCGACATTGAACTCGGTTACAATCAGCTGATAATTATGCGACGTCTTGTAAATTCGCGGCAAGGAAATTACCAGAGATTCTCGAAGCAGGTTTCTATTCAACAAGAATACACCGACAGCCGTGTAGCTTCGACAGTTCCAAAAACAAACGGCGTATAATGATATGTATCCTTGATGCGGCACATCGCGAGCGCATAGAAACCGAGCACGCGCATAAACAGGGCGCACCGAGCAGCCAATTAGGGGAATTAACTTCGAATTGTCGACGTAGAAAGGGAAGGTAACCCGGCTCGGCTGCGTAGACATGTTCGCGTATCGCGCGGCGCGACGGTACGAGACGGGCAGCCGACTGTACGCGACGATACGGGAGGCGAGGCAACGGGACGCGACGCAATGGAGACGTACTGCCGCGGCGCAACGAAAGGGGGTGAAACAAAGAGAGGACAAGGGGAGGATGTTACCAGCAGTATATCGTGCTACGGTGCAGTATGTTGCGTGTCTCGGGAAACACGTCGTGAATGTGACACACGGGGCTTTCAAGCCACCTAAGGCAACAAGCTCGCTTGCATACTAATAAGCTTGTGGATGGCTGAATACCCAGCTTTAGTTTGGCCATAATGGCAAGTCCATTTCGAGGTATACCTCAGCCCTGAACCACCCTTGCCTGCCAGCCAGCCTGCCTGCCTGCCTGCCTGCCTGCTTGCCTGCGATTCCCTTTCTCTCGAACCGTCGTCGTCTGCCGGTGCCAGACTCGCTTTCCCGATGCCTTTGCCCGCAAAACGTTTTAACGATACGCCGCGCATCGTTGATCCTTTTACCCGCGATGCACCCTCGCGCCGCGAAACCTTCTTCAACCTCTCACCCGGCGTGCCAAGCTTTTTCGTCCAGCGAACGATTAGCGTACGCAATTCGGCGTTCACCGTTCGACCGCTACTCACTACACGTTTACGCTTTCAGGTCGCCAGATGCCAGATGCCAGACGCCGGACGCCAGACGCTAGACGCCAGACCCTGGATTCCGGGCAACGACGAAAAACTCGAGATCTCCGAAGACCCCGAGACGCTCGAAACTATCAAGACGCCGCAGCATCCTCGAGATACCCGAAATATCTGGGCAAGTTCGAAACTCGGCGGGACACGCGAAACAATTAAACTGGGAACACGTTTCGCGTCGCGTATCTATGAAAAGTCTGCGGTTCCGGCAGGAATCTAGCGAGTATAGGTGTCGCGGAACGAAGGCGAGCGGAGAGGAATGTATCGAAGGAACGATGCTTCAGCAACAGGTGCTCGATTAGCGGCTAAATATGGTAATGTTTTCCGCCTCCCTAGAGCTAGACGCTAAAACGTTCTACGTTTTTCGATTCTCCGTGCAGTTTCACGGAGGGAAACGCGTCGCGAACGATCACGGAACTCGTGCTTCAGCTCGAATGATCGCGACATTAAGTTCCGGAAGATTGCGATCTTTTATTTATCGGTACTTACCGGGTCGCTCCGTTAACAATACCTCCTCCGCTCGACTCCGTCGATTTCGCAGTCCCTCGGCTATCGATGGAAGTCCCTGTTATAAATTCAGCCGTGAATCCTCGGCGGCCCGCTATTCGAACGAATTCCACGAAATAGAACCATAAGTTCTTTCTCGTCCAACTACAAGGAAATGATCGACCGAATAACGAGACCGACAGACACTCGTCCGGAGAAACGATGGAAACTGTAGTTATCGAGGAGATACCCTTTGTTACCATGTCGGCCGACCTGGACAACGTTTTTAGCGGTCCGTTTCGCAGAAATCTATGTTGTTGCGAGCGAACGAGAACCGAACGCGCTGCTGGTCAAAAGAGCGAAACACAGCGCCGAACTGTCCGGAACGGAGCGATTGTTCGCGGTGAATTATTTTTACGAGGGAACGGCGTCCCGTTCAAAGCCAACGTCGGAGGTTGCTAATTTTTAGTTTAATCACCGACCGCTAGTAAAAAGTAACCATTCCGTCGAGATGCGCGGGACGGGAAAGGAAGAAACTAATGATTGTTGAACGTCGAGTACTCTGTAAAGTGTTGTACTCGACGAAACCGTGGTCCCCATTAACCTCAAAGCCGAAGAAATAAAGCGGAGGACGGAGCGAGCTTTGAGTGGAGGGTAAAAAGAATGAAACGAATTTATCCTGCAGCGTAAATAGGAAATATAAAACGACGCACGGAGATGAAGAGGAAACGGGACACGGTCGCTTGTCAAAAGGTATCAGGCGACCAGATGCTGCGGCTCCGGCAACAAATGTTAATTGACGCGGTTCGCAACAAGCTCTGCTGCTTTGAAAAATTGTCCGTGAAACTGGCATCTTTTCCAGCGTTCCAAAGTTCGTGCCGCGCAAACCAGGAAAGTTCGAAGCGAAGAAATTCTTATGTCGGAGCTCCGTGCATGCGCGACAGTCGGTTGGAATTCAGGTGGTTTTCTGCTGTAAATCGTCACGAATCGATTTTTCTTTCTTTTCACTTTCTCGAATAACATTGTCTCAGAGATATATGCGCGGAAGCATGTAGTCGAATTTCTAAAGTTAGCAGAATTATACGCATTCTTATGTCGGAGCTCCGTGCATGCGCGACAGTCGGTTCGAATCGAGGCGGTTTTCTGCTGTAAATCGTCAAAAATCGATTTCTCTTTCTTTTCACTTTCTCGAATAACATTGTCTCAGAGATATATGCGCGGAAACATGTAGTCGAATTTCCAAAGTTAGCAGAGTTATACGCAGCTGTTTGAACGGCCAACCAGACCGTTGGCAATAGGACGCGACATAGAGTATACAAATGGATAAAAAAGGGTCAAAGCATATCCTGATCCATGCAGTTCGACGGAAGAAGAGGATAATCGGGATCTCTATCTTAAACGTAATTATCAATTTTTTTCGTGAAAGCTACGAGAGCATCTTTTTGACACGTGATTGCGTACGAGTCGCTGCATTGTCGCTAATTTTAATTACTTTTTTGATCACCTAAAAATTTGTAAATAAAATTGAGAGATGAACAGATCCATTCGAAAATCGTTAATGAAAAAGGCTGCACAGCTTTTTAACAAAAATTCTAGGAAACGCGTTCTACAGTAGAAGACCTGCTTAAACAAATAAATCACTGTAGTTAGCCGTGGCAGCCGGATAATCGAATTGGCAACCACGCGGCGCCGTTTCTCCGACGAACGACAGCTTCGAGCGTCGTTTTGGCCTTTGCTCTAATAGTTTTTCGATGGATCGTTACGTGACCACACGTGGAATATCCGGTTACTTCGAAATCGGTGAATCGTGTCGGACGAGACACGCGCAAGTATCGCATTCTTGTTATTCTCGACCAATACCGCATCGGCCAGCCCATTACCTTCTCGGCTAGAACCGTCGCCGGAGCGAATATTCGACGATTAAAACACGCCTGATCGTTAATAGATTTAATTGTTGCGGATAAAGCGCGGAGGTAACATCCGTCGACGGCCATAACTCATTGTCAGACAAAACGGAAGACCGAGCCGAGGCACAGAAAGTAAAACGAAGTTGAAAAGTGGAATAAGGATCGACTCCGGATAGACAGCCTAGATTGAGTACCATTATTGATGAGGGGGCTAAAGTAGAGCCACAGTTCCAATAGACGCTGTTAGCGGAAAGACACATCTTCGGGAACTTTGTGCGCAGCTCGGGGACGACTCGATCCTGCTCTTCTCTCTGGATAATGTCGCGTATACGAGTCGCGTGACGCATTCAAAGAAATCGAACCAAGAGTGAGCGTTCTGTACATCGTGGCGGGAACCCAAACATTTTTGTGATCCTAAATGTTCAATAAAATAAATGAATGTTAGTAATAAAACACGCGTACACTTTTAAAAGAGATCGCAACAGCTAACCAGTTGATACAATTTAGTCGGAACATTTCCCTTTTACACGAAGATCCGTAGACTAATATAATTACTAATCTGACATATGTCTTGCCATATGTTGTTTTACTCGCATATGTTGCTAGATTTCTGCATATGTTCGCATACTATATCTTCGTACTTGACATACGTAATTTGCATATTTAATTGTATTTTAACCTTTTAGGCACGACGCGCCACTATAGTGGCTTTCGCGGATGTCACTCTCTGAACGACGCACCACTATAGTGGCTTACTCTAGTAGCTCACTCGGTCATCGTTTGAACCAAATAATCGTCTCCATATGCATTGTTTTACGCTTCTTTTGTCTTCACATCGATTCACAATAGTCTACAGGGTATCCCAAAAATGTCTCGCAATCCGGAAATGGCGGGTTCCTCGGATCATTTGAAGCAACTTCTTCCTTTACGAAAATTTTCTCCGAGGCACCGTTAACGAGTTATTAACGAAAAACAGTGACCAATAAGAATCGAGTACGGCTGCCGCGAGGCGGCCCAGCCAGCCAGCGCGCGAAGCCCAGTTCCGCTCATTGGCTCGATCGCCTCGCGCCAGCCGAGCTCGCCTCTCGTTGGACACTGTTTTTCGTTAATAACTCGTTAACGATGCCTCGGAGAAAATTTTTGTAAAGGAAAAAGTTGCTTCAAATGGCCTGAGGAACCCGCCCTGTATATACAGACAGAATATACAATATCAGACTCTGTACAGTACATATCAGACTCTGCCGTCCACCCGTACACACTAACAATTAATTAGCCCGCTTTCTAAAACGGTACCACAATTGGCATTAGCTTCGCACCAGCCATAAAATGGAATGACTAAATATTCATTGGTTAGGAACAGCAAGACCGCGGATCTTTATGCGCGCACAGATTTTTAATGGGCTGGTTCTATTCGACGGCCAATTATGTTTCCCCGAGCATAAAAGTCTCGTTAAATTACTCGCGATTCAGAGGTTCGGGCGCCGAAAAATATAATAACTGCATAAAATCCGCAGTCTGGTAATGCCGGTAATAAAATTGGCAATAACGAACCAGGGAAGGTGAATAAGGAGGGGTTCGTTACGGTAGCGATCAGACAAGGCAACTATCGCGGCGGTGCATAAGGCACGCCTCCGATAAGAATTAGGAGGGCGGCAACGGTTGAAGTTTCTAAATAACCGTGACCATAAATAATAGTGGTAAACGGTTCCGGTCGCGGAACGCACACGGAACCATGTATCATAAGGAGAGGAGAGAGAGAGAGAGAGAGAGAGAGAGAGAGAGAGGGAGAGAGAGGGTGAGAGTAGGAGAGGGAGAGAGGGAGAGAGAAAGGAAGAGAGAGAGAGAGAGAGGGAGGGAGTACCGTTGGTTGCATTAGTCCGCGGCTGCCAGTAAAAACTATTACGGCGGTGTTAGACCAGCGGTCACGTGAGCCGCAACGTTCGTCAGAAGCAATTAAACGTTACGCGGATGTCGCGGCCTGGCCGGCGACGTGGCAGGCATCGTTTTGAACAGGCACGCACCGAATACTTTATAGGACGTCGTTAGCGAAATCAAACGATCCGTAACGGATGGTTCCGTTCGCGTAATGAATTTGCGGGAACGGCAACGGGTACGGCACGGCCACGGGAAGAGGAGAACGAGAAAGGGAACGGGGAACGTTCGCATGTCTGTCCCTGGAACACGTGTCGGCCACGCGATGGAAACCCGCGAATATCGGCCGGGCTTTTACTCCGATAAATCCGGAAGCTGAATTCAACGATCGCACCGACGAAATTCATTCGTTAGGTTTTCCCCTGGCCTAGCTGCCGACATGAAGGCACTTCTGTTAACGAAGGGACTTAAACGTCGCGATAGATACGATGGAATCGATTCGAACGGTCGGTGTCCTCCGCGATAGACGTTGCCCGGAGATCGTCGCAGCGATCGACTGCCGCAGCTGTCCCGGAAAAATACCGGACAGGTTTCATCGATATTTCTCGGTCTGTTCTGCCCATGTTCCTGACCGCGTCTCCCTGCCGCGTCGACGATTGCCCGATTTCTCACCGTTGCTTTTCAAAACCTGCCGAAATACCAGCGAAAATTCGTTCCCCGTACCCGAAAAACCGGCCGACCGGGTATTTCCCGTGGAGAATTGGTCTCCTCTGATCTCCTCCGCTCGCAGCTTGTTGTCCGCTCGGGAGACACCGTCAAAGAACACGGAAGAATTTTAATCGGACAGGAATCGAGGAATCGTAATGAGAATGAGGGGATCAAAGAGCGACGCGTAACGTCGGCGACGACACTGTTAAGCAGCCGGCAGATTAATCGGACAATGGAACAATCCACGAGTAGCGTCAAGAATGTAATTAAAAATCAGCCATACGAATAGTTGTAATTAAATCGGCAACGATAGCTGAAAGGGAATTCGATGAACGTGACAAACCAGGAACAAAGGCCGACAGAACAAGGTTGGCAGAAGATTGCTGGGAGCCCGGAGAGGTTCGCTTCGCGTTGCCGGCTGCCTGCTTGGTATCGCTCGCAAAGTGGCGAACGGCGCAACAGAGAAAAAGAAGCGTAACGTATTTTTCGGAGCGACATACGGCCGTAGTTGCGTGTACGGCCGGTGCGTCGAAGGACGCGTCGAATAAAAATACTAACTAGGCTACGAGCCGGCGCGAATGTGTAAAGCCGTTATTATCCCTCCGGCCTATCCTACAGAAAGAAAAACAAAAAGAACGGTGCGGCAACGCAGCCGCGAACTGAAAAATAAACCAGACCCGATAAATCGGAAAAATGCCAGACAGATCGTTATCGCGCGGAGATCCTGCCCGGAACAAAGTTAAGACCGACAAATCGCGGAACGGAATTTATTTCGCAGCCTCTAGTCGCGGTGAATTGTTCTTCGGTCGACGTTAAAATCCATCCCGAGCGTTCGACACGATTAATTGAATTTAATCGAGTATTTTATTTATCCGGGATTTACTTAATTCCTTCCGTAATCCGTTTCCGGGGGCAGTCGCGAGATATCGCGACGGAAGGGCGAGAGAGTCGGTCGAGTTCTCGGTCGCAAAGAAAACCAAAAAGGGGAAGGATCGCGAAGCATAAACACGTTGACATCGTTAAAGGGCTAAAAGGCGCGTAAAATAGCACGAACGGTCTAATAAAGGAAAAAATGGACGAGAAAAGTCAGCAAAGAAGTCGGCTTTCCGCTCCGAGGGGTTACTTTGTATTTTATCACTGGCGCTGCGCTACGACTGTAATGCCGGCGGGGGAATAGGTGTAAAGTGCTTTTAACGTAATCACTTCGTCCAGGACCAAACTGTCGACTGAAACTTTCGAAAGCGAGAGGTTATAGCGCGTGTCTGAACCGACGCGACGGAGACCCTTGCTACTCGTGCAACCTTGTCGAACCGTTTCGGCGGTTCCTTCGCCCTATCCCTTCTTGCACGCTGTGTTCTGTGCCTCGCGCGCGCCTTTTCTCGTTTTTCACTCTGCGCTCACGGTCGATCGTGTATACAAACGGCGCAGAGCCGACTTATTGTTAGGGAAACCCATGCTTCGACCATTAGTGGTATTACGCTGTTTTAGGGGAGTCGAAAGACCGTGAAATCTCCTCGGTTATAACATCGATCTCTACTTTGTTGCGTGTCAATTAACGCGTCGACAAATGAAATGGCACAACTTTCTGTACATCGAATTCTCGTGCTATCCACTCATTATTCTTTAAATCTTATTGTTAAAGATAGCCCAACGCTATTTCGCTTTCAATTAATTTATGATCGGCGGTCTAATGTCGCCTCTTGCGTTCTCGGAGCGACCAAATCCGCCAACGAGCAAGTGGGCGGCTCAGTAGCCGAACAGCGTGAGGCCATTAACCTTAAATTTGACATAAATAGGCGTTTTACAAATTAACTGTGAAAGGATAATAATGCAACAAATAATTAATCATTCCGTGGTCGATGTAAGTGCTGCTATCTGTTGTTTATTTATGGAGAAATCGACTATATCGGTTCATCGACCGAATGATCTCATGATAAAGATATGCTTGCACCGCGTAACTAATTTTCAAAGAATCGTCCATATTTATATGAATCTTGATATATTATAATTTATTATATTATAATTTAATATTATAATTTATATTATGAATCTTGATCGACGGTGCGCGTCTCGACCCAGCGAACTTTGAAATTAGAAAAAATTGAAACTGCGTTCTCTCGGTTCACCGTATTCTCTATGGAAAATCTCTGACGGCAGGAAAAACGCGGAGCGGTCACGAATCCTCGGGGAGGGTCCCCGGGAGACTAGTGGCTGCCTGGATTCCGCCACGTGCCGCACGAGATACCGATGAATTTTTGACTTTCCCATAGAAATCTTGGATCCTTGTCACGACGATCCAACGGATGACAGGGCTTGCGCGCGGTTCGTCGATCCCCGGTTACCTCCGTTCATCGATACTCGACGGGATTCGACAGAAATGAAATGGGCCACGAAAAAGGAGAGAGCTCTGCGTCAGCGACAAACGTTCTTCCGACGTGAAACGATCTCCATTTAAACCTGTACGCGTTCTAATTTTCAATCGAATCATGTATTGTTAAAGCGATGTCGCAACATGGCTTTCACTAAGTATGCTGCCGAATATTACAAATAACTTCACAATAACGTAAAAATTAGCATTTTGGAGACCGAGCAGTTCTAGATTGGACTTTTAAGAAATACAATTGACCACTCCCGAACTGATTATTTCGATATTGTAACGTTAAAACGAAATATACGGAACGCCCGCAAGCTGCTAGAAACGTTCCTTCTACCTGTGTGTTGCAAGAGGTAAACAAAGCCTCGCCCATGATAATCACCAATTAATTTTTCAATATCTATCCACTATATTAAGACACCAGCTAATTGCTTACCAACGCCGCCACCCAACTTTGCGAATACATATACATCGAGCGAGCAATGCTTATATTAGGGGGACCGGAAAATAACATCGTTTTTTACAGTATATATATATATAAATTCGAATAAATAAATTTCTTACAAGTTTTTCTTTTTAGTCAATGATGTAATCACCCTCGTTGGCAACAACCTTTTGCCATCTAGTGTGCAAATTTTCAATGCCGGATCGATAAAAATCAATTGGTTTTTCAGTAAAATGTCTGGAGATGGCATTTTTCATATTAACCAAATTTTGAAAGTTTTTGTTTGTTAAGAAGTGTTGCAGTGAACGGAATAAATGGAAATCCGATGGCGCAATGTCGGGCGAGTATGGTGGGTGAGGCAGTACCTCCCAGCCCAATTCATTAATTTTTTCCAGCGTTTTTCTTGTGCAGTGCGGTCTTGCATTATCGTGTTGCAAAATAATGCCTTTTCTACTGATAATCGCTGGATACTTTTCAATTGAGCCGTTTATTTTGAAAGTGGCATAAGTCACTTTTTCAAAAAAATCGAGTTAATGGTAACACTAATTACAATTGAACGGTATCTTTTCATTTTAAAAAAATTTGCAATCAATAAGTTGAGAACTATTGAGATTTGTTCGAGAGAAGTTTTGCTAATTAACGGTATAACGAACATGTTTATTTTGAAAGTGGCGTAAGTCGCTGTACTCGGGAAATTAATTGCGGGGCTTAGTGTAAAAGAAATAGAAACGTGTGATAAGTTTGTGTGAAGTATTGTTTTGAATTATTTTCAGTATTTTTAAAAAAGTTGTGATCACTGGACTTATTTTTATAAGTGCGAAAGAATAGTGCAGTTTTGTAAATTATATTATAGTGATGTGGCGGCTACCTCCAGACCCGCCAGCAGATGGCTATAAAATGTTTTATAAACTAACTTTAGATGAAAAAGATGAATTTCTAACTTTGGATTTGTCACCAAAAAAAGGAAGACCTAGGCGTTATTCACAAATAGAAATGGATCCGTTATAGGCCGGATCTCGTCCTGTTTCTTCAGCAAAATACAAAGACATGATGGACTTGCTTAATTATATACCCCCAATATGCCACAGTTATTTAAAAAATTTGAAACAAAACACGATTTCCGAGGACTTAATCACTCCTATTGATGACGAAAATGAAATTGAACCGATGTATTTTCATATAAATTACTTATACTTATGTTTCAAAATGTACTAATTATTTTTGTATTTTATGAATATTAAAATAAAAAATACTTAAATCAAACCTCAATATTAAATATGTTCATAGTATAAATTATTATTATATATGTAATTTATTCAACAATTTTAGTAAATCACTGTCCTTTCAAAACATCACTTCAGTAAAATACGTCGGACAAAATTAATATATGTCAGTCACTTTTCTAAACTATTTATTTTGAAAGTGGCTTAAGTCACTTTACCGTAATGAAAAGTGATGATTTTTTAATGTTTATACGAAATTATTTATACTGAGAAAAATATTACGAAACGACATTACTTTTCGGTCCTATCTTCTTACAGTTAACTGAGATACCGAGAGTAACGAAGCCGGTTACTCTGGGGTAACCAATCGCTGTATCTTTGGTTTGTTCTCCGACATAATTGAGCCGTTTATTTTGGAAGTGGCATAAGTCACTTTGTTTTTAAGTCGATATATTTAAGGGTTTGCTAACTTTCGAGAAGATTTACTTGTATTTGTTATCTCAGGATACTGATATTTTTCTCAGTATAAATAATTTCGTATAAACATTAAAAAATCACCACTTTTCATTACGGTAAAGTGACTTATGCCACTTTCAAAATATAAACTGCTCAATTAACTCTATTAGGTCTACCGGAAAGTACGGTCCGTTTTTTAATTGAAATATAACACAATTTTCATACATTTAATAATATTTATTGTAGAATATACTTTCCATCGTTACTTATGACTTCTTGGTTGACATCAGCTTCAGTTTTGAATTTTTTTCCTGTAAAAAGTTTTGCAAAGAGAGAAACAAGTGATAATCGGAGGGTGCTAGGTCCAGGGAGTATGGTGGATGCGACAGAATTTCCCAGTCTAACTCTGCGATTTTCTGACGAGTCGCCAAAGCAACATGTGGTCTGGCATTATCATCGGTAGCCATGTTTTCACGATCGCGTCTCACTTAATAATGACACGAGACATCTTTGTTTCAGTTTATTTGGGAGAGTACATGCGTGTAAATGCAATGACAAAAAGAGATAGTCATATATGTCTCAAATCAACATGCGCATATGGATTGAAACTTGAAGTGACACTATCGGACAGAACCTTCCGGTAGACCTAATATATTTATCGAATAATTTTTGTTTTCTTCCATTTTGTTTATTTCCGAGGATACAACGTCATTAATCCAAGAATGCACGGTAGTTTCAGTTAGAATGAAATATAAATTCGACGAGGCGACGTTGCGACCACGAATGCCCGAGAGAGCACCGAGAGTGGGGATTGTCATGGGCCACGGGAGGCGTATAACGATGAATTTTTGACTTCCCCATAGAAATCTCGGAACCCCGTCACGGCGGTGACCTGGCATACAGAAACAGAGACCAGCGTTTCCTCGGGGTTCGTCGATCGTTTACGTTCGACCGTCTATGCTCCACGGTATTAGGGGAGGGTGGTTGGTTGCCGCTCGGGCACGGACACGGGGCTAGAGGACGAGAAGAGGTGGACGACGAGAAAGAAAGGGGCGTTGCGTTGGCGAATGGATCAAAAAGGAGAACGAAGGATAAAGGGGCAACGGGCACGAGGGGATATAGAACGGTTCAAGGGTGGGTTCGAGTGGGAAAGGGGGTAGGTAGGCGGGAGTTGGCGGTAAATTGAATCTCGCGCAAGACGTGACTGCCCCGGGGAACACCGACGCGCCTGTATGGTGAAAATCACGACACGACTCCGGCCACAATACGTATTACCTACGCTTCGTGAAAGTCGTGGCATTAGCCAACGACGTATTCCTCGACGCCTCGTAGACGTCGACGTCCCGTCCCCTCGTCCCGTTGCCCCCTCGCCGGCTCCTCGCGACCCCTCGCGGCTCCTCACAGCCCCTCGTCGTACCTGTTCCCGTCACCGCGACGCCTCCCGCTCGACTACTTGAATTTTCATCTCCGTGAAAAACCCATGGCATCCGGCCTCGAGTGGAAAATCTTCTCCGCATCTCTTCTCTACATGGCACGTTAGCTGATTTTGAAAAATGAACATCCACGATGCCTTGGCCTTCGCCGCGCGCCACCGAATTCCTCAATCGTGCACCTCGTGTCTAGCGGCGGAACTTCGCGCGTACGGAAAAATCGCGCGCTTTGGTTTCCTACAGTCTCTCGCGACGCTGGCAAAAGTTTTTCGACGCGAGACGATCGCGAAATTCCCTGAACGATATTTTTCTATTCCAAGGAAACTGGATCAGGATCGCGCACGATCGATTTTAATACCGTGCGAATAACGATTGTCGCTTATTGCCGCAGCAAATTCCCTGGATAAGGATTATGCAGGAGGTGGTATCGTCGGAAACGAATTCTCGTTCTCCTGGTACTCGCGAGTAATGCGCGCGGATCGAATTTATTTCGTTTATTTACAGTAAGCGAATATCAAAAGCTAACGGAATGAAGCGTCGCGCCAGAAATTGTTTGGTATTCGCGACCGCGCATGGTAGTTGCACCCATCGCTATCTACGGCCATGACGGTCGAATTGATTCAACGTTTTTCTAGTAAATATTTCGACCATCTATCGGTTTAGGATGAAAATGGTCCGAATATACCCTTTGAAACGGTTTCCATTTCCTATTCCCCTCCTTCCTTTTTTTTACAACAGGCTTCCGAGGTATGTTGTAAAAACACAAACTCTGTGGAGAATTTAAAAGCGACTTGTAACCGTCGTGGAATGCTTTTCCTCGCAATATTGGAAGAAATGATTTCTCTGTAATATAATAATTCGAACGAAGCACGGGACCTCGAATTTCATGGGAACGACGGCAGACTCGTTGCAACGAGAAAAAAGGAAAGGGAGAATGAAAGAGAACGGAAACGAGGTAGATGGAATACTCAAGATTTTTTCGAATTTTATTAAGCGGTCGAGTTACCTCGTACGATAGCAAGTCGAGATTTGCACGTCAAATGTCGGCTGGCAGCCCGCGGGCTCGGCTACATCCGGATGAATGGAAAATTAAAAGCGCCAATCAAAAGGTGGAATCCAGCCCGGGGCGCTGCCTCTGGAAGTGTTATTCAAAAGGTACGAAAATAAATTTTCTCCCTTTTCCGTTCTCTCTCGGCTGCTTTTACGAGTGACGACAATGACGTAACTGTTACTCCCGTTGGTCGTGCCCGCTCGAGTCGCCTAGGAAATTCCTGGCGAATTTCGCAGGCTCCTGCAGTAACGCGCGTTGAATAAAAAGCCCACCGATTTATTCAAATTTATGAACACCGGCGAAAATACGCCTATTTGGAACAAGTCATGACGCGGCTCTTTGTCCGACATTTTTACAACACCGCCAGCGAATCGCGTGATTTTCCCTACTTTTGCTTAAAACAATATCGTCACTCCGTGGAAAACGTTATCGTTTCCCGATCTATTTCCCGCGAATTTCAAGGTCTGATTTTTCAGCGAGCGGAACGTTGATATTTCGAAGTGGATCGCGTCTATCTCGATCCTCAACCCCGCGCATTTCAGACTATCGGGTCTCCCTGTAGCAATTATCGTAGCTTTCTCTCATTGCCAGCCCCGCCCGCTTATCAAACCTCGCCTAAACGCTGGGGCCGCCATCCCCGTTCAAACGAGCAACGGGATCGTCGCGCGACCGCCGGGAAACGCTTCCCCCTAACGCAATTAGAAAACAGCGATCGGTAATTAATATCGAACGATCGTCGGATCGATGATCATCAGTCCCGTATTCCAAAGTTTAGGGTTATAAATTATTTATAGAATCGCGCGGTAGTCGGTGATATTTTGTAGTGCTATACTTTCGTACAGTGTCGCGAAATTATTCAGAACGCGTGCCGAACAAAAAGATTAAGAATTCCCGCAGCGTGTTTACTAATTAAATAGGGTCCCGTGTATAGATCGATGACTTTCAACGAATTGGCATTGGTATGTCAGACCCGGTGCATAAAGCGTGCACATCGATTGAGCCAGATCGATGCGGTTTCCGTTCCAATTCCATCAAAATTAATACGAACGTATCGTGTTTCCGCGTGTATACCCATCCTGAGCCTTTTTACATAATTCCGAGCGCCGCGCAAACGGGCCGAAATCGTCGACTTAAACGATCGGCGACGTCGAATTCAAAAATTTCCGCGAGAACGACGAGTAAAACGGAAGGAAGCTCTTTCGTTGAGCAGGTGGACGACAAATTTTGCGAAACGGATAAATTCTACCCTCCCCGCCTCCCTCGTCTCGCAATCATTACGGTATTAATTAAAACTTTCCCAGACCCTGTTCTTAAAAAACCGAGTGGAAAGTTTACTTGGCTGGAAAGTTCGCGATGTCACCGTCGACCGTAAAACGGACAACTTTTAAATGCTGAATGATTAACAAACAATATCGCGGCATGAAAAGTTTATTACGCGATCTCGGTCGTTAAGAGCAACGAGCGTGAAAGTCTTCTCGCGTCCGCGCGAACAACGGACGAGAGAGGTCTTGACTGAAAAAAAACCAACGGGAAAATCTTCCAATTCGAGCGATTGTATTTTCGAAAAAAAAGAGCATAATTTCTCGCTGGTCTTGTTTAGAGAGAAACCGGCGAAAACTGCCTGCGCCGAAATCCACGCGCCGTTACTCGAAGACGCCATTTTCGAATATTGCGATTCAATATGGTGGGCATTGTGTCGGCATTCGTGCAGTTACCGTTACTGTAAATCACGATATCGTCGAGGCGGTGCACTGGCCAACATCTCTGGCTTCTCGTAAGCATTCAACTCTATCACGTCGTACAAACTAACGAGACCGTTAATCCGGTTCATTTTTATCATGTATTTGCTCGATCATGGGGGCTTATCGGTCGAATCCACCGGTCGCCGGTCGGCCCGATCTCAGGCTGCAACGATACCGATTTATCCACGCATCGTACCGCACTCCGCATCGGAAATATGCGGCCGAATTAACCGAACGACGGGAATAATTTCGGAAGTCTCTCTAACGATCTTTAGGAACTTCTATAAACGATTTCACGATAAAGATAGGCTTCCGCGAGACGAGAATAGTGTCGGGATCGTGTCAAACTGAGAACCTGAGATATAAAATTGATACGGTGATCATTTCTACAGTTCGTTCTATCTTTGGAAAAGATCGCCATTAATCTTCCAATAAGCAAGGAAATGAATAGATATTTTTGTCCGTGCACACATTCGTGCGCTATCGTAAGTGCGTCATATCCAAACGTAATTCGAATTTCGAGAGAGACGGATAAAAAAATGTTCCAGTTCACCATCGGGGAATCGGGTCCCCAGCTTTCCTTTACTATTCATTTTCGAAATCCAAGCTTTCCTTTTCTATCGCAAACAATAAAGAAAACTCCGCGAGAAAACGTCGCAGCCCGAACTACTTGCGGCGAGCTTCGCGACTTCGTTTTTCTAACGAACGTCAAATTTTCCAAACAAATGACGCTCGCATTGGTTAATAGGGGGTGGGATACTATAACTTTCAATCGTTGGTTGGACATCTGAGAAACCTCCTTCGTTAGTCGTTACGTTCCTCCTGAACGGTAGTGGTAGTCCTTCGAGCATCCGTTATTCGTCGGCACATTACGTGGAAACACGTTCGAAGCTCGACCGAATGAACTTTTCACGTGTGTTCTTTAAATTCTTTAAATTCCGTTCTTACGGGAACGGAAAGAAATGCATCGAGCGGCACGAACGCATTCATAAGTAACGAGGTACGGTCGATTAGACGGTCTGGGTTAGGTAATCTCTGGTAATTAGAAAAGCGGGGGATAGCGGAACGGTGTGGAGTACGGGTCGCCCCGCGTATCCGACCCTACTCACGTGTCTTCATGGTTCACCGGGTATAGCGAGCCGAGCCCCCGACCCCGGAATCGATTCGTATCTACTGAATTAATTACGCGCTCATTTTCTTTCTCGTATTGAAACCTTGGGTACGAACCGCTACGCCATTTCCACGCTCATCGATCCCGGGAATGAAGCGCGCACGGAAATAAGGCAGACCGACGTCTTTCCCGGTCGGAAGATTACATGGAAACTAGAAGGGCGCGTCACGACAGGATCTAGAATCGGTATTGTCAATTTGCGGAGGTATTAGCCTCCGTGACGCGACGGAGACGTTAATCGAAACGAGATTTCGCCCGCGCCGGGTGCATTATCCGACACGCGACACGTATTCGCGCTGCATATATGACCGCGTCGCCGTTAGCGGTTCGAGAGAAATCCCAAGATAACGCGACCGTAGAGAGCTCGGACCGTGCCCAGCGGTAAATGGTAAACGGCCTGGACGAGTCCTAATCTCGCGAACGACAAAGAAACCACGTCCGCGTCGTAAACCGAAATTTATCGATCCTGAAGACTGGAAAAGGGGCAACACGCGGCGCTAATACGTTGGCAAGTTGTCAAGCGGAGGCATCGAGTTTTAATATATTAATGGAACGTACTTCGAAATGAATAAAGTACTTTGCAGCGTTAGTTGCGCGAAACTTTTTTCAAGCGAAAATGCTCCATAAAATAAAGAGACCCGGGTAAAAACGGCGTAGATGCGAGCAGGAATGCGCGGCAAACTGCCAACGAAAGCGACACTTCGGGCGTTTCATAATGCACCACGACAATCCAACTTATTGTCGAGAATGCGACGACCCGCCGCGCCGCGCCGAGCGGCGCGAGACAACGAACGACGCGAGCAATACGATATCACGCGAAACCGTCGTAACGCGTTATTTATTATGCGATCCTGCCTACGAGCTCGAATTTATACATTTTATAGTATCGATAAAAACGCCGTAGCGGTGTTTTCAATTGAATTAATTTCGTTGTTGTTTAGACGCCCGATCGAATAGCCAGCGTCGACCGCGCAGAATTCGGCGTTTCGTTTTCCCGTGAACAGATACCGTAAACTCGATAGATCGAAAAGATCGATGCAAGAAATTCTGCACGAGGGCCATCGTGGGAGTCTAGAGATCTTTGCAGTCGCCCGAACAGCGATTAGGCTTGCTTGCATTCGCGTCGAACAAAGAGCTTAATAATAGAACGCCCGTGACGACGATAGACGACGACAGGCGCGTCTCTCGTCCTCTCGTATCTTTGCACCGGACTTCGTAAATACTTCCCGGCCAATCGAAAATCTGTCTCTTCGTGGTCCTTTAATAATAGATGGACGCTCGGACCACGCGTTAGCACTCTGGCCACTTTTCATGCGATCGACGGCTTCGAAAATTATAGCGAGGTTCTCGTAATCGATGACAGTCTCTAGTCGCGATCTTCTATAAACGACTCCAGCTACGACAAACTTGTGATAGATCGGGGACGAATCATGGTTTAACCGCGAACTAGAAAAACTATCGGCCGTGGACATTGGACAAATGATTCCAGCTGCGATGACTTGTAGCGCATTGAATTTAAATCCTGATTAAGGCAGGAACTCGAAAAAGTATTGGCGAGACTAACGCAGAAGGGGCTGCGGACACGGAACAAACGGTTTCTGATTCCGCGAGTCCGGTAACCACCAGCGCTCGGGAATAAATAATGCATCGTCGATGAAGAGAGGCGGTATAAACGGTGTGGCCGAAGTCCATTTATAAACTTCACTCGCAGATTCGATTACTTTTCCTTGCTATTCACCGTCGCACGTCGCCTCTACAGCGAGACGAGCGAGCGCGCAACAAGTCATAACCGTTCCGCTTTCTTATAAACCTTCAATGCCATCGTGTTTTTTTATCCGGCTACAAAGAAAGTTACTCCGCGGGGAATAAAATAGGTGTCATTCCCGGCACTCGGTTTACTGCCGGCTCCGAGGAGGCACCGTAAATGGAACATTTCCATGGATTCATTTGCTTTCGCATTTACGGCGACGCGGGACTCGCGGCCAGGTATTCCTACATATGCTTCTATTATTACATTTCGCGCGGTTGAAAAGCCCGGCTGCGTCGACGAACGAGTGTCCCGGACCATCCGTCTCGATTAAAACGAGCCAATGATGCGTTTGCAGTCTCGGTCGGTGCAACAAATTGCGTAACGCGTCGATCGACTATACTAAGCGCGTCGGACCTTGCCGCGGAACGACAAAAACCGACCAAAAAAAACCGAGGAATCCGCTACAAGCGCGACCCGCGCGCGCCGAACATTCTTCTCGAGACAGATGAAACGGTATTGCGTGATTCGAGCGCTGAAATTTCGAGAACCGACAGCGTTCGATCGAGACGTTGCGGAAGAATGCAGTCTCCGATAAACTGGGAACGTGATTAGATAACGCGAGACTGGTTCTTAGACAGGCTACCATGATCGGACGCGCGCATAGTAGAGACCGTTCATTGCAAGGTTCTGCGATTACTTTGTTTGCGCCGAGTACGTCAAACTAGACTGGGAGATCGATAGTTTCCGTGAAATCGTGTAACGCTGTTTCAATACGGACTCGATATGACGAACACTTTGCAGCGAATGTAGCATATCGCAAAGCATGGAAGACGAGGAGCACATACGAAATTGTTCAAAGTATTCTTTCGAATCTCGAGAGGCTGTTTCCCAACGATAGGAGATAAACTTTATCTCCTCGAAGCAGATAGTTCAACAAATATGCAAATTAGCCGAGACATCGACGGGACTGCTTTTGTAAATTCTACCCTTGAAAATGATATGCTATCGTGTGTTGCTTCTGTTCCTTTCAATCGACTCGAGAAGTTTCTATTTCGCCATCAAATAATATCAAATTTTTAACAAAAATTGGTAAGACGATGTGATCGGCAAATATGTTTTACGGGTAGTAGCTCTTACCAAGACTGTTCGCCGTAGCAAAAGACGGTGAATTCTCCCATGGCTCTTGATCACCGAGCAAAAGATCGTGTTTACTTTTCATAAAGCCGGCGTCAGGTCACGACGCATTCGTTAATTGCCAGCAACAGGTGACGCCGACCGTATCCGACACTGACACTTTAGCCGACCACACACGGAATATCGAATTAACGTGGATGCGTTCGCGCAAGAGCTCGCCGCTCGGGTTAACATCGTTAAAAACACCATAGATTACGCAAGCACACTGTCAACCGACGAGCCGAACGGATTTTTCAACGCTGGAACGCTCAGCTTTCTGCCGATAAACGATTCTGAAACGAAAATCGATTGTACCGCTACCGAATAGTTCGAATTTCGCGGGCCGTCGCGAAAAGTCGCGCGCGTACTTATTTGAACACGTTCGAACGCGATATTTCCGTGGCAAAAGAATCTAATTGTTTTATTGAGAACACCATAGACCATGCGAGTACATCGATAAAACAATGCAGCATTCTGTTTTGTACGCATCGATGATTCGAAGGCAAACATGGAACTTAGTCTTTTAATTTTTGAATTTACTGGAATACATTCAAACGCGCGCGCGCGCGCGGTACATATTTCGACGACAGAAGGATCCGATCAATCGACTAGAGTAACCGTAGATAATTTCGTAAGCTCGCGCGATGATCGCGACCGTCTCTTTCGCGCCCTAGAACTTCAACGATCAACCCAGGTCTTTTTGATTTTGTAACTTGCCGAAGCAAATTCGAATGTGCTGTTTCCTCGAATAAAAAAAAAAGACTAATCGTATGAACCAATGCTTTGAAAAGAAAATATCTGTCGAACAATCTGGTACAAAGACTCGACGAACACTGACTGGGATCCAAGACCATGTTTGCAAGAGAAGCGGCCGATCGAAGATAAGACACGCCGGCAACAAGAGAAACGGGACCAAGAATCGACGCACGCATCAACACTCTGATATTACCATCGCAATTTCATTCGTGTACTTACGATCATCGTCGGTGACTCGATTCGCTTCTAAGTTAGGTCGTGGATAGCTAATCTCGTTCTGCGGTAACAACCACGATTCCACCGCTTTCATTCTTCGCTCGATCGTTTATCTGAATGTTCGTAGATCACTTGCCAAGAATACTCGACTATTTAACCAACGTTCGGACAGAAATTGGAAGATGTACACTACAGGGTGCCCAAAAATGTCTAGCGCTCCGAAAGTGACGGGTTCCTCGGGTCATTCGAAGCAACTTTTTCCTTTACAAAAATTTTCTCCGAGGCACCGTTAACGAGTTATTAACGAAAAACAGTGACCAATGAGAGGCGAGTTCGGCTGGCGCGAGGCAATCGAGCCAATGAGCGGAACTGGGCTTCGCGCGCTGGTTGGCTGGGCCGCCTCGCGTCAGCCGTGCTCGATTCTTATTGGTCACTGTTTTTCGTTAATAACTCGTTAACGGTGCCTCGCAGAAAATTTTTGTAAAGAAAGAAGTTGCTTCAAATGATCCGAGGAACCCGCCATTTCCGGATTGCGAGACATTTTTGGGACACCCTGTAGACTGTTGTAAATCGATGTGAAGACAAAAGAAGTGTAAAACAATGCATATGAAGACGATTATTTGATTCAAACGATGAGCGAGTGAGCTGCTAGAGCAAGCCACTATAGTGGCGCGTCGTCCAGAGAGATGACATCCGCGAAAGCCACTATAGTGACGTGTCGTTCTAAAAGATGATATCCGCGGAAGCCACTATAGTGACGCGTCGTGCCTAAAAGGTTAAACTTCGAGCAGTGACGTACATCGAATTGACTTTTAACGCTAGCGGTGATTCACGTCAAATTAACACGGTAACTCGATGGAAAATTGACTCCATATCAATAATGGTGACTCGAAGTCAAGCTAATAACTCGTTAACGGTGCCTCGGAGAAAATTTTTGTAAAGGAAGAAGTTGCTTCAAATGATCCGAGGAACCCGTCATTTCCGGATTGCGAGACATTTTTAGGACACCCTGCGTATAGAGCACGCAACGAGGGAGGAAGTCCAAAGTAAAGATAGATTTACAAAAAACGCGACTGTTGGGAACAATTGGAAAGACAGAGGGAGCAATTATAGCAATGATTTAACCTTACGTAGGGGGCGCAAGAACTCGAGTAATCCGATCCAAAGACAGGATATTTCTTCCCTGACCGTTGACCGGTGAACTTTTAATTTCGTGCGATGGAATTGTGACTGAAATGATTCTGGGAAAATGCCGGTTCTCTCAGAAGATTGCTTGTAGAGTTTCTGCGAAACGTGAGTGGCATAAAAATTCAATGTGCATTTTATAATTGTGGCATTATTTAGGTCATGTTTCACCTTTGACCATTTGCCAGAAGGCATCTTGGCGACTATATTATTATCGACTTGTCCAAATGAAGTCGCTGTAATGTAAAACTGCCCTGTTGCGAACAACTCCTTAAAGAATAATAGAAGATAGAGGTTGCCACGGAGGTGTGTTACCAACGGACAATCGTAGAGTCGAGATCGGACCGTCGAACGATCAACATCCCACTTCTGAAAGATCTGAATTGTATTTGTATCGAATTGTGTTATAGTTAATATGCTTTATTATAAATAAAATGCCGCGACGCAAGAGAAATGGTGTAATTCGCAACATTATTTTATCTCAAAAAATTGAACCTTTGTCTGTTACGTTACGAAAGAAATGATTGGAGGTAACAATACCCGAGACAAGTTGTTGGTTTCGGAGTGGAATTATGATGCTTATGGAAACATTTACGTCGGGGGGCAGGTAAACTGTTAATTGTACCGTTTGTATTCGTTGAGACGTTGTAATCAAAGTTGCGCGAACTTCTGGTAAACGTAGCTTCATAAATTTCGAGTGGTTTGGCGATTCCGGTGTCAGAAGTTCGGTGACGCTTCCGACGATTTATCGATGCAACTATTGTCAAATTAAAGTCGGGCCGCGACTCGCGATGGAGGGAAATTTAAGCGTGCGCGAGCAGCGCGACGCAACTTTTCTCGAAGAGGGAGAGTTCGTTAGAGATAAAGAGTTTTCTTGCAAATAACTTTGAACCGCCCCACCGCGATGAATTTTTCTCTGGATTATGTAGATGTCACGGGGAAGAATAATATTTATGGAAAGAACTTCCCATCGAATTATGGTGAAAATAATGTACTTGTAATTCTCTTCGTGCCGGATTATTTATTCAGGAACATCGCGTAGAGCAGGCAGAAGAAAAGCATAAGGAATTTCCTCGAATACTTGTCGGCTCGGCGACTGCGATAAAATCGAAGCCGTGATTATCGATAACAGTTTTACAAATATTTGATAGAAAAAAGACAAACAAAAATGAAATACGATAGAGAGTACGGAGCTTTTGTAAAATATCTATTTATCCATTTTTCGTTACACCGCGCGGAAATGCCAAACAAAACAAAAAGGTATATTAACGCGGTCGTAACAGTCGCATCAAATTCGTTTAAATATTAACATCATAAAGAATTGCTGGAAATTCGATATCCCTTTTGTGCCAAATTGAGTCGAATACGCCAGAAAGGATTAAAATGAAAATGTGTATCACCACTTTACTCCGAACCTAACGAATGTTTACCGAGCGAAATTAAATTCCGTCGAATTTTCGTTTGCAGAATTGAATCTATAAAAATTTGAATTTCTATCAACGCGTCCGGAAATTAATTATGAATATTCATCGGTTACGTACAGATCAAAGGGTTCCGGGTAAGTCGCCGGACTAACTAACGAAATTACGCTCTCTGTGCCAAGGTCTATATCGCGCGAGCAAGTAATATGACCGGAGGAAGTACGGCGAATTCGGCGGGATCGAAACGAAAAGGCGAACGCCTTTCGACGAAAAACTCTCGTACCCGAATCACGAACGGTTCGTTAATAATAATTGTTAATCCTGTATTTTCTGCGTGGCCGGACCGATAGAGATAGGTATCCGGCGCAGCTATTTCATGGTAATAAATTTTCGGGTATGCGATAAAGCACGCCATTTCGACGGTCGGAGTCCATTCGCAGCGGCCGCACGCCCACGCCGCGCTGCCACGAATGAATCTAATTTTTTCTCTGTTCCTCTCCTCGCGCGGAAACGCCTGCGGCATAACGTAATGTACAAATGCAAAATCGTGCCCGCATCCCTCCACCGCACTCTGGGGAGGTTTAACGATACTGTGCCGACGGCGAATTATGTTACCTCGCTGAACTCTCCTCTGCAAGAGAATTGTTGCGCTAGATTCGGGATTCGATTATGCCGAAATTTCGTTTAAACGAAAAAATTACGCTCGGCGTAGGGTGGCCCCAGACGACGGTTATACGGTGGCCTTCGCTTTCTATTTTAGGCAAATTGTCCATATTTAAGCTGTTATAACTTCGGAAGGAAGAGCCGTACATTAGTAGACCGGGACTCGTTTCGAAGCTCGAAGCTACCGTTTTTGCTGCTCCATCGATCGTTGTCTTGTCACTGGATCATTCCATGAGAGATCAGACACTTTATGGAGCACTGTTTCGGATTTTGATGAAATCTTAACACATTGCGGACGGGGCTCAGCGCGTTCAACACGCCCTCAAAGACCGCACATTTTCGAACGCTCCAAAAACATGCTTGGCAAGTAACAGGAAGCGGATACGCGCATTTCTAATTTGTGCATTTAGTATTCTTAAATAATACTATATATACATAGTTTATATATCTGTTTATTATATAAGATTTTTTACATTTTAACTATTATTTATTATACAAATTTGAATATTGATTTAGAGTGTGATATTTGGAATGATTCATTTGTTTCGCTAAAATTACTTAGGAATGCGAGAGGCTTCGTTACCATGGTTACGTAACAGAAATATTTGCGGCTGGTTGCTTAAGTTGCCGATTAAATAAAAAAAACATGAAAACGAGATATCTCGTGACCCGTCCGCAACGTTCAATTTGCTAAAAACGAGATATCTCGTGAGCCGTCCGCAATGTGTTAATATGCCGATATCTCCTGTGTGATATCTCGAAGGATATTTTGCCCATCAATTTGTTTTCTTGTCAAATGAAATGTCAATCTTTTCTCATTGAATCATAACTGTTGTCATAATTATTGTTCCGAAGTACTTATACTGCGAATGTGTACATATTTTAGAGCCATGTTCTTGGAGCCGACAACGTATTCAAAAAGCGAACCACGATTAATCGATCCAAGGCATAATTCGACCAGAGTTTAATCGTGCAGTCTAGACGGGTGGTTGAAATGGAAGAGCAAGGAGGTTACGAGCTCTAAACGGTATTGCAGCACTGGCAACCGTTCGAATAGCTCAGATAATAATTCTCTTTTCTAGGAAACCGGCCGCGATATCGGGACAGTCCGGACCGTGGATCTAACCGAACGAATGGATATTCATGTGTTGGTATCGGTCTCGGTTCTCGCGATCTAATCCAATAAAAATACATAACATTTAAATACTTCCGCGAATGGAGCTGCTGCGAACTCGTTCATATTGACTCAAGAAATCTGCGGAACAGACCAGCTCTCTTCTTTACTGGAAAGAATAACCAATTATCGATAGTGTATTTTTAGCGTCCAAGAAATTCAGAGACATCTTCGAACGTTTAATTGCTGTAAGATTACGTTCCAGAAACGGTAAACGTTCGCATATGAAGACATCCACGCAGGATATACGCAGAGTAATCCCTTCATCGGCGCAAAACGGAAGCGTGTACCGGCAGTAATCCGGCAGACTGGTTGCATAATCGACCATGGAATTGAATTCTCTGTCGGTCCCTTTCTCTCGGTTACTCTCGCCGCCCTCCACTCATATCTCCCTCTCTCTCTCTCTCTCTCTCTCTCTCTCTCTCTCTCTCTCTCTCTCTCTCTCTCTCTAGCACTTTTCATCGGGCCTCTCGGCGGGTCTCTCTCCCTCTGACAGGACACGGTTCCCCCCTCGCATCTCCGTCATACGTCCCATTACGTCAGCTGGATATGAATGCAACGAGATTGCTATTAATGCATCGCGATATATGCGGCTCGCGAATTCGTTGCATAAAACTCTGCTCCCGGACGATATTTCATCGTTAAAGGAGCGATTTGTTATCCCTCTCGGCGACGTCGCGTACGTCGGCCACTCGGCAGACGTCGCTAAAAGGAAACGAGCATCGGGAACAGTCCGTATTACGGTCGGTTATTCCTGAATAAACCCTGTCGACCCTCTCCCTCCAGCAACGAGAATTATAATTCAGTTTTGACCGTGCACGATAAACATTTATCCAGATGAAAAACGCGTTTCTCCCACCACGTCCTCGCGAGGAGTACATTATCTAAAATCGACCAGTCCTCGCTGGCTGAACAATTGGATGCTCCACGGAGAGGAGAGTTAACGGATGTGACATCAGCAGGCACAATTTCCCGCGCAAATAGCAGAAACCACTAAACCTGAAATTGTTCCAAATTGCGCGTAACTCGACTTACTTGGCACAGAACATTCATGGATCGGAGCAGTTCTCCGTCTCGATGAAAACTTGCGCATTGTGCATCTAAATATGGAATGCCTAACCGGCGCCTGAAACTTCTTCGTTGTTCAATATTCGATCGGCATTGCGCAATGTAATCATTTGGACGCTGCATCTTGGATCCGCATACCGGATGGATCGGAACGACCTGTTTCAAAATTTCGGATTTTCCAGAAATTCTTCTGATTTCGATAATAAATGAAATTCCGGTGTTAACGCTAGTTGTTACGTACGGAGCACCGCGTAGAATATTGCATTTTCCACCGGCGAGATCGCGCACCGTGTCGAGATATTAGGCAACGAAGATGTTCGATAATCTCGCAAGCATGCCAGGAACAGCGGAATCGAAGGAAGGAATCGATATAGAAATTCCTGTGATCCGGGAAGGATCCGCCCTTCGACGTAGGGATTCATCGCATAAGAGGGCTGACTAACCGATTGTCAGCTACTTCGCTTCGGTTTAGGAAATTACGCAACAGGAATTTCTAGGCGCACATTAATTGCCATTCATCGGTATTGAATCCTCGAAGCAACGGTGCTTCGAGCCGGCTTCCCAATATCGGCGAACCTTTGATTTTATCATCAAAAACGGCGCGATCGACTCGCCATACGTCATTTCGGTAACACTTACCGATTTCTTGAGACATTTCGTTCTTAATTGGTTCCATCGGTGAGAGCGTCACTCGTGGGACAGATGGATAAAATCGGTTCTTCCTTGTCCCTTTCTTCTATTATTCCTTGACCCAAATTTGCATGAGAAGGAACAGTGAAACCTAATAATGTCCTTAGACGTCAATTGTTTTGCATGGCATTGTTTGAAGTCATCGAGACGATCGAACACTGTTCTCGATAGATCTGTTTCAATCTAGATAAATTAAATATTGGATTGGCAACTAAGTAATTGCCGATTTGTTCAATGAAATAAAAAATTTTTTTTTACTTGGAACGAAGTTTAATCTGTAATGTATTTTCCATTTTGTTCGATGACCTTTTGCCATCTCTCTGGCAACTTGAAAATTCCACGCTCGTAGAAAGTCTGATCCTTTTCGGCCAAAAACTGAGTTAAGTGAGATTTTACAGCGTCATCATCGTTAAAAGTTTTACCACGAAGGGAGTTGTCCAGGGATCGAAATAAGTGGTGATTCGATGGCGCGAGATCAGGGCTATATGGTGGGTGTAACATCAATTCCCAACCAATATCCATCAATTTTTGCCGAGTGGACAAAGGCGTGTGCGGCCTAGCATTGTCCTGGTGGAAAATGACACCTTTACGATTGACCAATTCTGGTCGCTTTTCCTTGACCACTGCGTTCAATTTGACCAGTTGCTAACATTCACGGATAATAAAAAATAACATAATAATAATAATAATAATAATTTTATAATATAACATTTACGGATATCATAAAAATGGGAGTGAGAGACATCTATAACTGAAATCGGCAATTACTTAGTTGCCAACCCAATAGTTTTCGACGAGTATTCTTCGTGACGAGTATACGTATCGGTCAACTCTTTGTGGCATATGATTTTAAAGAAAATAAAACCCCAAATTGCATATAGAATATATCATTACGAAAGACAAAAATTCACTGTATCACACAGTTCGCTAACCTTAATCGCAACAGCGTCAACAACTTACTAATATAATATATTTTGACTTTGTTGTCAACTTATTAAAATATAACTATGTGTAAATTCAACTTTTCCAGGTGGGTTAGAATATATCCCATCGTGCATAGAAAGTCGAGCAAAAGGTGGAACGGTTATTAACCCACCTAACCCCTAACAGTTAAGAAGGATATATTGTAAATTGACTCTAATTGGAAACAAAATCTCAGCTTGGAAACAAAAATGGACAATTTGGGAAGAGGAGGTAGGATTATTCCAACCTTGCGGCTCGTTTTTATAGTTGTCGACAATCGATAACTATAAAAACGAGCCGCAAGACTCGAATAATCGTATCTCCTCTTCCCAAATTGCCCATTTTCATGTACAATCTCAGCGTCAATTAGGGAGTATTTATTGTATACTTTGATGTTCTATTAAATATATATTTTATTTTTATATATATATTAATTTTATATATTTTATAATAAATAAATAATATTTATATAATATATATATATATATATAATTATATATTATAATTATATGTATAATATATATATAATTATATTTTATAATAAATAAATAATAATAAATTTTATATATATTAATTTTATTTTTATTTATATATATTAAATATATATATTATTTATTAAATTATATATGATACAATTCACGTATAATCATCGTATTTAAACAAAATATGAAGAAACTGAAACATATACGGTTTAATTACAGTAACTTACACATTTTTCGAAGAGTTTGTCACAGCTAACTGGTTAAGCAAACGCGTTATTATGCAAATGGGTTAAGAATTATTCATTGCCATGCACGTGGTGACTTGCCATTAACCTGTTGCCCTATAATATATCTTCTAAATATGGATATTATTCACGTATTTTAAATCGAAATGAAATTCTACCTCTCTGTCGTCAATACTTAAACATTGAAGTAAAGGTTGGAAGTATTAAATATAAAAATAATCTGTCTCGCGCGCACAGTCGTGGACACATGGACAGCTTTTTAAAGGAAATAACTTTCTTTTTTAAATTGGACCAAATGAGAGTTGAATGTTTCTGAATTGTCGAAAGGACTAGTTCACCAAACAATGTGTAAAACGCATCTTGCAAAATTGCAACTGAGCAGATTCGTTAATATTCTTTCGCATTCCATCTAGTTGCAATTTCAACAATACCTTTTCACCAATACCAAAAACTAGGTCTTCTGTCAACTCAAAAGGTCAAATCGTTTGGTGCGGTTTTGTAAAAGTTATTCCCCTTTAAAAGGTGTTCACACATTTTCTTATCGACTGTAGGAATTCGTTAGTGACGAACAAGCGCAAGTGTTTGAACATGTCGTCGCGACAATATTAATGATACGCCATGGAAAGAGGGATTCAACGGTCTGTAACAAGAGTGCTTGAAACCTCGGTATTAGACGGAACGTGTAATTTCATTTGAAGAATCGCCGCTAATCGGCTTCCGCGCGAAATACGCAAGCTTTTGTAACAAGAATCGCTGGTTGTTCTTGCGACGAGGCCGTTGCTATTAAAACGCTTGTAACAGTGGTTTTGGTGGAACGGCTGGAATTATTAAGGGATCCGTCAACCAATCAAAGGCACAAAGAGCGAAGCGGCGCGCGGCAGCAGGGGTGTTGTAGACTTTCCTGAAACCGTTTTGACCGTTCAATTATTTTTCGCACAGAGACCGGGCCGAGTCCGGGCGCAGCCGTCACAACTGGAAATCGCAGACACGCCATTTGCGCGACCCGACAAAATTGGAACCGCGTAAAAGTGTCCTTCCATTCGTCCGTCACCATAATACGCTTGCACCGGTGTTCCACCTCTCAATGGATTAAACATTGACGAGAGAACTTTTCAAAATGGATTTCGGGCCGGGACACGGTCGGCAGATATAAAATATGTAGCCTGGCCAGCAGCGCGGCGCCGAAAATGAATAAAACGACGTGACAGGGACTGCCTGGCCGGCCCTATTCTGCCCGATTCTGCCCGATTCTGCCCGATTTTAGCCGATTCTGGTGCAGCCTCTACTCGATATGCCTGACCCGCTGGACAAATTGTCACCAGCACGCCGCTTAATGACTGATAATGCAGGTATTATACGGAACGAACGATGTTCACCATTGATCGAAATACGAGCATCGTGACGCGTGATTGCATTAATCGGCTTAACGACCGCGCACACACCGTTGAAACAAATTGGCCAGGACCGATGTTTCCAATGTAATCCAGCTCCGATCCGTCGACCGTTCTTGACACTTTCACGAGAGCCCGGGATCACGCGCATTCCTTTCAGTGCACATGCAACCGTGTGTAAGCCTAATGAAATGAAGCGAATTTATCTTTTTTTTTTCGTACATACGGATACCGTGGAAGAAAAGATTTTTTACAGGAATCGCGAACCCTTTCGCATCGTACGACCGGCAATGCCAAACCGGTTTTTGGCTAGCGGCGCCTGTCTTCGAAGTATCGTACGATTCATCAATAATTTCCAAAAATAAAAAAAGTGTTAGTTTTTGTTTTTTTAGAACTTCTGTTTTTGTCGAAGAAAGTCAACTTTGAAAATTGGTAGAAAGAACATATATTGTATAAAATCGTACGCTGCAGACAGTTTTATGAAGAGTGGCGTGTTAAAAATTGTTAATCGGAAGGATACTTTAGGGGATGCGCCAAGTGCCAGTTATCTTTTCCGTAGAATAAAAGATGATGTTTACAAATTCACATCATGGATCCGTATTGCATTATAATTCTCTTAATTTCTTAAATTTAAAACTCCCCTTATCTCGGTATTCTATTCTATTCGAAACATAAAAGAATATTCGCATCTTCGGCGCGGAATCGACGATTTTTAGTAACCCTTTTAAACACCAAGGTAATCGTCGCGCGAGTCCATGCTTTTGTAAACCGAGTTTCAGAAACTGAGTTCACAGAGGAATTCGTTTACTCTATTAAAATTTTCGCCGTATTCGGAGAGAAGTGGAATTTTTTAAACATGTTAAAAGCAACAAAACAACGGCCCTCGAGTCGCAAGCGCAAATATTTTAACACGATGACTGCTGCATTGCTCGCATACGATATTCGCGTCTCTCTGTGTCCGAGATTAAATATTCGTTCTTCGTACGACCTCGTTTCGCAGTTACGCGAATTAAATTAATTTAATGCCCCGATCTACAAGATTCTGTAAAATTCCGATGATTATCGAATACGGAGGAACTGTTGGAGCGCAAAGATATTCGAATGAACGTGCGGATCGGAGAAAACGACAGCTAGGAGGCGAGAATGATTTATGTTTGTAGGAGAACTCCTCCAAAATAGTGTAGCTTCATAGACAATAAGCAGCGCAGGAAGGAAATATGATCGTTGACTCGGACCTAGACAGAAGTTTGCCATTGGTTGCGCACTAGTAAAGACGGCATCGAATGTTTCTCGTTACGGCCCATGAAAATCTAGTTTCGAGAACGATAAAACTCGACGGCGATGTGTCCCTGTCACAAAAGTCTTACTACTGTACAGCGTAGAGTCTACGCCAATGGTGTCAAACTCAAAAGCTAACTTGGGCCAAATAAACAATGCTTGACTTTAGGTGGGCCGCAAAAAAAAATCAACGTTCATAGAAACAAATATTTTTATTTTGACTAGTACATTGTAATAAACATATATAAAGTTAAAATTATTGTTTACGTCCTGATACTTGACATCTCTGCTCTGATACTATCTTTCCTACTTCAGGAGAAATTTTATTGGCCGAGACCACTTTCAAAATTTCTAATTCACATTTCTATTTTATTTTTACTTTGCGTCGGATATATTGACTGGGCCGCAAAAAAGGTTCATCTCGGGCCGCGAGTTTGACACCCCTGGTCTACGCTGTCTACATTACGATCCTGGTTTTCGGAAGCGGCGCAGCGCACGGTGGAAAGAAACACCAATTTTCTCTCTCTCTCTCTCTCTCTCTTTGGGCATCCGCATACATTTGGAGAAAACCTAATGTAAGCGTAAATTCATTTCTTTGCGTTTTCTAATGTGTTATGATCACTCATCGAAGATTCAATGAGGTCACAGTACAAAATTTCGACAACGAATTTTGGCCGATAACATCCAAAAGAATCCAAAGTTTCAACAATCCAAAAGTTACGCTCCACCGTGCGGCGTGTCGTTATTATCGCATGTGACTTATTACGCGTTACGCAGAATTCCATTAACGTCTACTAATATCTCCTTATATCATTTTTTCTAATTAACTGTTGATTATTTGCTTGCAAATAATTAACACGTTCCGTGCCACGTGTACCATCGATGGTACACGCTTGCATGTTTACTTAGTGAACTGAACAAATTGTTTACAAGAAATTTAGAACCGAAGAATCAATTTCCACCGCAAGAATGGGCGTTGATAAGTTTTTGTTACGTTGTTATGTGTACGAGAATTAATAATTGCACGTAATACATCAAGTTTTAGTAAAATATCAAAGTGTGAAGATTCGAGTAAAAAAAGCTCGGCACGGAACGTGTTAAAGAGGCAGAGTTTTAGGTAAAAGTATTAGGTCTACCGGAAAGTTCTGTCCGATAGTGTCACTTCAAGTTTCAATCCATATGCACATGTTGATTTGAGACATATACGACTATCTCTCTTTACCATTGCATTTACACATATGTACTCTCCTAAATAAACTGAAACAAAGATGTCTCGTGTCATTATTAAGTGAGACGCGATCGTGAAAACATGGCTACCGATGATAATGCCAGACCACATGCTGCTCTGGCGACTCGTCAGAAAATCGCAGAGCTAGGCTGGGAAATTCTGTCGCATCCACCATACTCCCCAGACCTAGCACCCTCCGATTATCACTTGTTTCTCTCTTTGCAAAACTTTTTACAGGAACAAAAATTCAAAACTGAAGCTGATGTCAACCAAGCACTAGTTCAGTTCTTCGCCTCTAAAAATAAATCATTTCTTAAAAATGGCATTTACAAGTTGCCATCGCGCTGGCAAGAAGTCATAAGTAACGATGGAAAGTATATTCTGCAATAAATATTATTAAATGTATGAAAATTGTGTTATATTTCAATTCAAAAACGGACAGAACTTTCCGTTATATATTTATTGAACACACGGAAACACAAGATCTAATATACACAGGCTTGCTCGTAAGAGCTTAGAGACAACGAGTGTACTCGTAAGCTGCTCACAGACGACTGACTAAAAAACCGCGGAAGACACGCAAACTGTGTGAGTCGGAAAACCCTTAGTGGTCATAAATAACCAATCCGCTCTCACACCGCGTGTAACGGACTTTCGAGTCAAAATTTGCTCGACTCGAGTCGAGACGCGCGTTTAGCGCTCACGTGCCCTGCAGATGGGCCGCAAGGGCCGTCTTACCTGAAAAACGGACAAGGCCGTAAAACATACAAACAGTATCCATTTTCAATAGCATCGAAAATGCCAGACATTTACATTAACAAACACTGCGAACGACAACGATGCGTTGGCACGTTAAAGTAATCTCGCCGTGGGTTCGACGCGGGAACAAAGAGCGATACGTTGACCGGTTCCGGTGATGCGATTTTAATTCGAAAAAGCAAAGCGTACGAAACGCGTCATATTATATTCTCATTTGCGCTGTCGGCGGAGCCGAGTATGACGTACTTAATTAACAGCGAAAAGCCTCTTATACTTAATAATCTACACACACACATACACACACACACGTGTGCGAGCATGAGCGCGAGGACGAGCAGCGCGGACGGAGGCACAGAAGGCAACGTAGATTACGTTGCGGAGGGACGTTCAGTTTCGCGTGAAACCGGCTAGGTAAATTGACTCCGGCGAGTTCTGGGGATCCAATTCCGGGATTTTGCTGCTGGTCGATTGGGTTTCACTTCCGCCGCGATTCCCTGTGCGTGTAATTTCCCTTCGAGCGGCCGACATTCGTAAATATAAATTCCCTCCTGGCTGGTTTGCGGATTTTTAGTGGATCGCCGCCAAAGCCGCATTTTAATGCACCGACTCTCTTCCTTAAAATCAGACGAATTCCGGGACGCGGCGAGCGCAACGTTGACACGGCCATCCACGGACAAATATAATTTTCTCCAGAAGCCCCAAGATACATTAATACCTATACCCTTTGATATCCGACCGGAACGTTTAAACAAATTTTATACCACGGCAGGAAAAGTTTGATCTTCGTGCCCAGGAAAATGAAGAACACCGAATAATATTAATCGAGTATTTATTACGCTGGAACGGAACAGCGAATCCTTATTAGCGCAAAATATCGTTTGGCTTCCGTATTAAATTATCGGAATCCAGTTTCGAATATTTATTCGGGATCTCGTTTTTATCGTGGTTCTATATAAAATCGGACGTCGCGCGCGTACGGCACGAAACGGGAATATTTTTTACGTTTAACAAGCCGCCTCGTTTAATCGAGATACGTCCGAGTCTCGGAAACGATCCCGTTGCATCGTTAGAACGACGAGCGTGCCCGCGATGCGATACGACGATCGTGAAGCGCGTGCAAAGGGCAAGGTGTGTAACAACGTGCCACCGGGACAAAGGCGTCCCCGGCAAAAAAAAGACCACCGTAGACGCCAACATCGGCAAGGCTGGCGTCTACGGCTGGTTGTCTGCCTCTTGTTTCTGCAGGTGACATAAATAGTGACCCAGTTACCGGCACTTGCAACGCGAGGAGAAATGCGAGAACACTCTGGCCATGGGTCGCGTTGCTCTGGCCGAATGCTGGCAAGAAAGATATGTCCAGCCATTGATTTTCTTCCGAATTATATGTCCCCTTGTTCCGGACAAAATTTTTCTATCGCGACCCTCCAACAAACGTCTGCCTATTGGAAGAACTCTGCTTCGTTTCGTTCTCGATCAATTGCTTGACTTACAATATCGTGTTAGACTCGCTACGAAGATTTCGAACATGATCTACTAAATCTAACTGTGGGTGTTATTCGCGTCTATCAAGTCGGAGGAAAGTGTTATCCTTCTAGCATCAATATTTTTTGTAAACAATAAATGTAAATGGTCTGCCTTATGCAGGAATTTATCGGTAATAAACGAGCGTGTTAATCAACGTAGCTGTGAAAGAAATTGCATTACAAGAAGTTAATTAGTTCTTCGTCGCTGAATAAACGTAGAAGGACTTATATACAGTGACTCGCGTTAATATTCGGACATGTTTTAGAACGGAATAACTTTCTTCAAATATGACGAATTCACTTGAATTTGTTTGACGATCTTAGAGAAACTAGTTTACCGTACAATGACCAAGCTACTTTTCTATTAATTTTGCCAGTACCTCGAATAAGAAGAAAATAAAAATATTCACGTTTTTTTAACTCTTTTATCCGAGCCTCCGACGAAAATTTAAACGATACCTTTGTCAAGTTTCGGATATCGAAAGATCTTAAAAATCTGCAGATTTCTCTCTCTTGACCTCTCTCTTTCCTATTCTAGTTTTAGAGATAATCTCGTCACACTTGTGTCGTGCACTCGTTAGACATTCGTACATTTATCCATAAATCTGCAACGCGTATTATTATTTACACGTTCTATAAAGCGCGCGTACTCCTTTGTACAAATAAATCCGATACAATTGAAAGCCAAGAGTCTGTTCGATTTGAATCTCGAAATTTCAAAGGACGACAAAGACGAAGCGCGATTCTCTTCCGACCCTAATACGGCCAGCACACCCTCCACGTTTTCGGTCTACTTCCAGCGATCATCCATCCCTCGGTTCCGACGATCATGAACAATAATGGACCGCGATCGGCAAAGTTCCCGTATGGACGATAAAAGTTCTCGAAGCGTTTCGTCTTCATTCGGACTTGGCGTAGAGCGTTTCGTGGGAGCGAAGGAAGGGAGAACGACGGTCACGTATAAGAACAGCGTTGCTCGTTTGCGAAACTGGAAGCCCAGTTATCGAAGTCATTAACCAGCCCGGCGGGGTAAGTTTTATTGCGGCCGATAATTCTTTGCGGCGCGTCTCGCAGCGCGGAATTAAGGGCGCGTTGCGGTTTATGGTGTTGAGCGTGCGGCTCCTTTCTCTCCATGCTCTCTTCCGCCTCCGGCTCTCCTCTCCTTTTCGAACTTCAAGCTTCCCCGGTTTGGTGCGGCCCAGCCCGGCCCGGCCCGACCAGGCCGCGATAAATCCTCGTTGTTCTTAGCCGCTGATATCGTGGAAGCTGCATCAGGAATTTATAGTGACCTTAATTGAGAAATTTGTTAATCCGATTCCTCCTTTCTGTGCTCGCCCTTCTTTTTCACCCTCTGCTTTCCTACATTTTCATTACCGCTCCGCGTGCATCTGTCCTTCCTCCAATTATTCCTAATACCTCTCTGTTCCAACAGCCGATTAAAGGGGCTCGTTCAACTCGGATGTCTTTGAAATCTTTTGCAACCTGTAATCCGATTATTTTATCAACTGCGCGACCTTGCAAAGTCACAACTTCCAGTTCTATCGCAAAATAATTGATTTTACCGTTTATTAATTCTTATAATTCTTGACTCTCCGCCGGCGAGGTATTTTTTTACTAACGCGGCCGGCAGCCTGTGTCTTTGAAGCCCGAGGCTTGATTTTCTTATTGCTCTAAGCTTTAAAAAGATTCGAAATAATTCTGGAATACTTATAGAAGTTTCTGCTTTGATGTGCAATCGATGATTGAGCGTTTTTAGGCGAAAGAACCTGATAGCCTGATAGCTTCCGCTTTCAAGATATTCGTACATGAAAATACAAATGAGCCGTTTACTTTGAAAGTGGCGTAAGTCACTTTTTCAAAAAAATCGAGTTAATGGTAACACTAATTACAATTGAACGGTATCTTTACATTTAAAAAAAATTTGCAATCAATAAGTTCAGAACTATTGAGATTTGTTCGAGAGGAGTTTTGCTAATTAACGGTATAACAAACATGTTTATTTTGAAAGTGGCGTAAGTCGCTGTACTCGGGAAATTAATTGCGGGGCTTAGTGTAAAAGAAATAGAAACGTGTGATAAGTGTGTGTGAAGTATTGTTTTGAATTATTTTCAGTATTTTTAAAAAAGTTGCGATCACTGGACTTATTTTTATAAGTGCGAAAGAATAGTGCAGTTTTGTAAATTATATTATAGTGATGTGGCGGCTACCTCCAGACCCGCCAGCAGATGGCTATAAAATGTTTTATAAACTAACTTTAGATGAAAAAGATGAATTTCTAACTTTGGATTTGTCACCAAAATGTGGAAGACCTAAGCGTTATTCACAAATAGAAATGGATCCGTTATACGCTGGATCTCGTCCTGTTTCTTCAGCAAAATACAAAGACATGATGGACTAGTTTAATTATATACCTTCAATATACCACAGTTATTTTAAAAATTTGAAACAAAACACGATTTCCGAGGACTTAGTCACTCCTATTGATGACGAAATGTACTAAAATGTACTAATTATTTTTGTATTTTATGAATATTAAAATAAAAAATACTTAAATCAAACCGTTATATTAAATATGTTCATGGTATAAATTATTATTATATATGTAATTTATTCAACAATTTTAGTAAATCACTGTCCTTTCAAAACATCACTTCACTAAAATACGTCGGACAAAATTAATATATGTCAGTCATTTTTCTAAACTATTTATTTTGAAAGTGGCTTAAGTCACTTTACCGTAATGAAAAGTGGTGATTTTTTAATGTTTATACGAAATTATTTATACCGAGAAAAATATCAGTATCCTGAGATAACAAATACAAGTAAATCTTCTCGAAAGTTAGCATCCATATTTTTAAACGTGTTAAAACGCAAACCCTGAAATATATCGACTTAAAAACAAAGTTACTTATGCCACTTTCGAAATAAACGGCTCAAATGATGAAGCTATTAGAACTGCTGGATTTCGATGTTGAAACAGTACATCTGATTTAACACGTTCGTTACCTGTATTCGTTTCGCTGCTTAATCATCGTCGTCGCTTAATCATTTTTGTCACAAATGCATCTAGCTATGACCTTAAATAATAGCGTTCATAAAATTAAACTATATTCTTGTACGTGTTGCGCAAAGAATCCTGAAGAAGGAATAAGATGTGTTCGTTAAGAATGAATTCCGAATGTTATTTTCGATTATTGCAATTTCCATGGGATTATGACGCAACGACTCGCGTTAGCATTGATTCGGCGATGAGCTGGCGTTTGCAAAAAATAACTGATAAATTGTGCGCCGATAAATTCGCGAACTCTCCTATTTTTCGGGAGGAAAAAAGCACGGCCCTGCGATGGGTTAAACCGAGGCGGTAGTAAATTTGAGAAATAGCGGTTGTTACAGGAACGTTGGTTCTCTGGTCGTGGTGTAAATATTCTTGGCCGGCCGCAGCACGTAGCGTCAGATTTAACAACGCGGAGGGAAACAAACAACTCGGTGGATTTCTCTGGAAGCCGCGCTTTGTACCAATCGACTAGCCACTTTTCGTCTACAACCGAGACATTTTCCAGCTTCGAGTAATCCCATTGCACGAGTTCCTTTCCCGATAGAGGTGCTGCGAACTGACGTGCACACACACACACACACGCGCGCACACACACTCTCTCTCTCTCTCTCTCTCTCTCTCTCTCTCTCTCTCTCTCTCCTTTCCACGGACTCCGTATCGAGTTTGCTAACATAAATATATCCCACCACCACTGTCACCCATCGAACGAATACCGGCGTGGCATACGAGCGCACACGAACGCGAAGAATATATAAGTTTCGAAAAGAAGTCGACCACCTTGGGCGAACAGTACAAACAATACTCTCATTCTTCGGTATCGCTCCGCGCGCAATCCCTAGGGAGCTGGTTAGCGACAAAAGTGGAAATAAATCGTGGCCTGAAATGTCATTTCTCGTTCCCTCCTTCCAGCTGCATCCTCGCCACTTGTAATAATGCCGATCATCGCGGGACGATTATGGCCGCGTCCAGCCATTTGTTTCCTTTATGCTTCTGATTTCGCGTTCCGATAGACGCGCGGCAGAAGTTCCAACGCCGATAGAAGCAATCTGTTATGAAAATGGCTAACTCCAAAATTTTTCGAAATAATTTGGAAAGGGTTAAATTCTTTATCGCGTATTAACTCGCATCTTTCGTTGTTTCGTCTCCGCTTGCTGCCGAAACAAATTTTTGAACGATTTCAATTATACTACAACTATCTTAGACGCGTTGTAAGCGTATAATTATTTTCATGAATACTATTGCATAGCGCAGCGAATGAAGTTAAAGATTCGTAAATTTGTTATGCCCAACGCGTGAAGACGGTAGAAAAAAGAAATTGTCTCATATATCACGAATCCATTTTAAAAATCTGTGAATTTACATACTTCCGGTTCTGTCTTTATTACGAAGAAGCCGAATTCTTTTCTCCGTATTTTCCAGTAGATTGGAAAATACTACGCATTTTACTCTTTCAAACGCGTATCTAGTTTTAATCGAAAATTATAATTTCAAAGAAAATTGGGCTCGTATATTAGACACGTTTAGCCTACAGTCCACTTGCGAAACCGCGTTTCCCAAGAGATCTTCTAGGATTAGTATTTCCCTTAGCCCCTAGTCGCGGACGATTAGGTATAGGGGCGGAGATGTTGCCTAATGACGTTCACCGTGTCGACCCGAAAGTGCAATATAATATACCGATGAGTGGCCACGTGTCTGTCAGAGCTAGCGACAATCCCGCGGCATTATAATGCTGCGTCGCCTTAACGAGGACGCGTCCTTTGAAAACTCCTCCTTCCCTTCGCCAACCCCTTCCGCTGTCCGTCAACTCTCGAGGAGGGCTGTAAATTTAATGAAGCGTCCTTTAAATTGCAACATGCCGCATCCAATCGCGCGTTACTCCAAATTCCAATCCCACAGTCCAATCCCGTTCCTCCTTTCTTCTCTTTTCGTCGAACAACGGGGCTTTCCGCCGCGATCGATCTACGATCGGTCCACGTTGCTTCCCAACGCGGACACTAAAGAGACCTACGGGGACTTGGAATTTCAATTTCCAGTTACGTCGTTTACTTTGTCGTCGATCGAACTGTTCAAGATACAAAAATCGCGCGCGCGCTCGAACGCACTAGGAAGTTTTTGTTACGGTATTCCCGAAGGAGACGTTGAAACCAAAAGATTCCCAGAGATCCAGCTTCGTGTATTCGATCGCATTTTCAGGTTTACAGGGTTTTCCTCGACACCCTGTACGCTCCGTTCCCTTTGCAAGGGGACCCCTGAAAGACCGCCAGACTTGCTCTAGGTGCCCACAAAGGTGACGGATGCGAGTGTTCCGCTTTAAGTGGGCTCGGAGAGCACAGAGAAGCATGGACACCGGCATCGCATACTCGACCACGTATCTCTTCTTTTTTCCTTTGGGCGGTAAGAGCCGCGAGGTGGAAGACGAGAAACGAAGAGAGGAGGAAACCCGCGGGTGGCTCTCTCCTGAAATTACTCGATTCCATCGCGGTGACCCCTCGCGTCGAGTTCCGCCATTTGTACGTTCGCCTGCTTTCACCTCTTTCCACGGTCCCTCACTCATTCGCTTTTCTTCGAGCTCTTCCCTCCCGTACCCCGATCCGTCGACTGTCGCCCAACCTTTCTTAATTCCGTGACACACCAAGGGTGGAGAAAACGAGCATGCCTCGGCGACACTGAAATGACTTTGATATCGATATTACCACCGTGAAACGGACTACTCGGAAATCGTTTCCAGGGATTATCAATTTGCCACTCCTCCCTCCGTCCAGCGAAAACTAACGATAGAACAGCCAAACTCGTCGGAATCACTTTATTTTTTAATTATCGAGATCGTGAAAATCCATTTGCGGGGATATATCGGACATATACGAATTTGTTCAGGATCATTTTCTAGAAAAAAATGCGTTGTTCGTAAAAATCTCGTTGTTTGTAAAGAGGTGTTCTCTCTCTAGTGTAAATTACATTTTCGTTCAACTTTCCTTGGAATCTTTTCGCGAAGAAACTGTAACACCTGTTGCAGTCACATTTACAAGATTTATTTATGCGTGTTAAACATACTTTGTGTTTCAGAAAAGAAAGGTTAAATTTGGTTGCAGTAGCAGTAGACATTGATTATTTTTAGATCTCGATTGTTCTGGTTTTAGCGTGGTATGTAAAGCGATCTTGAAAAAAAAAGTGAAAATTTTCTGTAGAATTCCTTTTACAAGACTTTGTTGATTTTGTTAGTAATTTTGCTTTGTGAAAGAGAAGAGAAAGGATACCTTGTTTGAATCACGATCTATGGTCTCTAAAAGCTTCGATGTTTTACGAAATTAGCGGAGGTATCACAGACGGCGCATCAAAGCAAAAGCCCTTTTCCCCGGTACACGAGAACCGTGGAGGACATGTAAAAGTAAAATGGCCCGGCCGGAAAATAACGTATCCTTTCTATTTAGTCGAATAAGTGGGCACCGCGTTTCCTCCGTGACAGAACCTCTGCTCGCCCCTGCCTCCCCGTTCGCCTCCCAGCCACTTTTCCCCTTTCGAAATACTCTCACCTTAATGCACTTATTGTTAATGCAATTCCGTCGGGTTTTCCGGCTGATGGTTACCTACCTTTCGTTGACGAGACGCGACGTCATTTACGAGGGCCACCAACGATGTGTACGCGCACCTACCTTTTTTCCAGCTATCTTGACAGAAAATTCAATTTGTCCCGAGCAAAGTACACGCGGCGTTTCAGAAAGACATCGCGTGGAACCGTTGAATCAATTTCCGCCGCAAACCGGCTGCGATATTTTCCCCTTTGAATTCAAAATTAACTCACGTTCTTCGACGTTGATCACTCGCCCGGCGACCACGTAAACTCGATTGTATCGACACGATTTATTCGATAAAAGACAATAATGATCTTTAACCCTTTGCTGCGGCAGCTCCATCCGCCGAAGTACCGTCACTGTACCGAAACTCGCTCCAGAAATATGCACAGAGCGCGTGGTTTCTGTATATATATATGACGTAATTTATGCTTTATTTAGTGTAAACTTTTTGTTTATAACTAGTTAGTAGTTAATATCTTAAAAAATGCCAATGCTTTGTTCAATTTAAAATTGACCGGTAAAAGAAATTGCGTAACCATTGATTATGAAAGTGGTGTAAGTCCGATTTCCATAGACAGGTGGCGGGGTTAGTGGCCACCGGTGGCTTTACAATTGTTTTATTTGCTATTTATATTGTTTTATTTTCGTGCCAAAAGTTACTATTTTAGGTTACTTATTTTATTTTCCTCCAACAATGGATAATTTCATATTCACATCGGATAGTGATATAGGTAAGAAGAAATAGTAAATCAATGTTATTTTATGACAATATTATTTTATGACAATTGAAAATAGTTATTTTATTTTATTTTAAATAAATTTACACGGAAATAAGACCCATGCATATAAACAAAAGAATAATCTTAGAATCGGAGGATGAAGATAATTCTACTATGAAAAATAAATTAATGAAGCGTAAAAAGAGAAGAAGAATTATAGAGATAGAATATTCATCAGATGAAGATATTGTTACTGAGAACTTGGATTCTGTAAAAGAAAATAAAGGAAAATATACGCAACGAATAAACAAAATTAAGCGAAATGCCGGACAAAAGTACTTTACAAAAAAAGGAAAATACATTCCAGCGAAAAAAGAAAGTGATATTTGTTATTTCAAAATTGAAATTAAATGATATTTACAATTGACTAATTATGAAAGTGGTGTAAGTCCATTTGTGTGCAGCCTGAAAATTGTATATTATTTTAGTTAAATTCGCCTAAAAGAAATTTATATAATCAAATTACATATTGATAAATTAGTACAAACATTCCCAGACTTTACATAATTAACCTACATTTTTTAATTGTCAGATCTGCTAACATTCAATTTTCTCGAAACGGAAGAAAGTGGACTTGCACCACTTTCAAAATAAACGGTCCATATGTTGTTCTAAGTCTTAAATAATAACTGTGCCGAATAAGACAATCATTGCTCTAATGTAACAAGTATATTTACATTTTTAATTTAAAAAGACTTACAAAATTATAGGTAACATAGGTATTTATATAATTACAAAGCCTAACGATTAAATGTTTAATATAATTAATAACGAGACGAAAATTATTAAAAGATAACAATATGTAAAAACTAATAATATAATTCTGTGTGATATATCGGAAAGCAAGGATCTATACAAAGGCCAACATCGCAATATTTGCACTCGTACCGCGAATCCGTTCTTTTATCATTTTTGCTACAAATTACACATCTGCGTCTTCTGTATACACTTCATTTCGGTGCCGCATATATGCGGCGCCCGTACCCACAGGTCGTCGAGTGGATGCCGCATGTATGCGGCGCTCGGCGCGAAAGGGTTAAAATTCGTAACTCGATATCTAAAGAAAATAACTTTGTCCGCGTAATTGAGCCGTTGAAAGCAGAAATGCTATGAGTCGATATAAGTTAAAAAAAAAAGTTTATTTTGTGGACAATGGAGGATGAATTGAAAGTCTCGTAAAATGAAATTACACGAGAAATCGTTACTAAAGTGACTAGAACTTGCAGCGCTATTTACATCTGTTACGAGCCGAGGGCCATGCAATTGGGATTTTTGATAGGGGTGCGTAGACCAGCCGATGCTTATTTCGGCACGGATGGCTACCTTTAAGGTTAGGATAAGGTTCAAAAATGAAATTAAAAACTTTACCGACAAATACACTCTCAAACTCGAACTTCAAAAGATTCAAACCGCTAGACAATAGACACAGATTTCAAGATACTTGATGTGCAATACTAGACAAGTAGGAAATAAGTTGATCTCAAAAGCAAAACGAGATAAAACCTTCATAGTAATTATATTAGCTAGAAGAAAACCAAAAAAGATATGAGCCAGTGGGCGAAATATCTACATATTATGAGTAAATAGCTATAAAATCTTGCTTATTGTTATTTTGTAACAGATTGCAGATGTACTTATCAAAATAATAAAAAAAAAAAGATAAGGTGCGTAGACCAGCCGAGGCTTATTTCGGCACGAGTGGTTACCTTTAAGAATAGGATAGGGTGCGTAGACCAGCTAATGCTTATTTCGGCACGGGTGGCTACCTTTAAGGTAAGGATAAGGTACGTAGACCAGCCGAGGCTTATTTCGGCACGGGTGGCTACCTTTACAGGTAAGGATAGTATTTGGAGAAATTGGTATTAGGCTGCCTCGTAACTTTGTAAGAAAGAGAAATAAAGATATATACCTCGAGCGGTAAAGATATATCTTTGTGGGTTATACCAACTACTGCTTCGAAATAGGAAATGGAAATTGTTGGGATTATGGAATGAAAATGAATATGATTCTAATTCTTTTCTTAAAAAGGACTTTATTTTATTCCTTTATTGAGAGAAGGTATATGGGCGAAAACGATCGAGCGACCAAACTCTACTGAGAGTCCGGTAAGAAAAAAACGCTTCTTTTATACCCTTTTTGGGTTCGTCTTATCCACCAATCAGAGACGTTTTATTTGTCGCGTTTCACATTGTATACGTGACGCTGGGACCCCCAAACAGTCAGGGTACAATGTATATCTAATGGTACAAATCCTTTACGTACCTTAACGCGATTATTTATTATTAAATCAGCTTTGCGAATCATTCGTTGAATTCTGTTCGTACACGGAATTATTTAAATTAAAATATCATTTACGAACTTTGTTAATCTTCACTGTACACCTTGCATAAAAATTTCATATGGTACACATAAGGTGTCATGCACACCAGAAAATTAAAACGGCTGTCACGGTTAAACTACATATTATTTCGAGTCCGAAAATTAGTGAATATTCTTCAGACGTTCTAAAGTAAAGGTGAACCAGCGTTTTTCTTAAAAATATCACTGTTATGTAGTAAAAAAAATCCGGAATGTTCTCGCTTCGTGACTTGTTCAATACTTCGAACGCGGATCGAGTCCGTTCCGACCTTCTGTCAAAGCCTCGTGCTGCGGACTCTCTCGCGGACCCTCTCCCTCGCACCGTCACCTCTCATTGGCCAGTGTTTTTCGTTAATAACTCGTAAACAAAGCCCCAGATTGCATTTTCGCAAAGGAAAAAGTTATTTCAAATGACTTCAGCTACCCCTCATTTTCGGCTGTTAAAATAATTGTGGGACACCCTGTATACAGTTTACATCACCGTCGTTGCCCGCTGACGGAACCGGCGAAAATGTAAACCGATATCTTAGTATCTTAGTACTAAGTAAACTATAGATTAATTTTTGTTCGAGGCTAAAATTTCAACAGAAATAATTGAACTTGGAACCAAAGAAAACTGGGAAAAGCTACTTTATTGCGCGTTTTTGGGTTTTTTACAAATGTATGTAGGTGTTCGCGGACTCTATCGCGCTCTCAGCTTTTCGCACCGAGTCGGCGGGGGCTTCTGATTTGGTATCTAATTACCACCTAGATTGTTCGAAGGAGAATTAAGACTCGATCTCACTAGAGTTTCCACGTCGACGAATGACTCGAAACTAGCCCGATTTCTGGTCGCGTTTGGACCCTTTATATAGCCAGATTTTCTCTGGAAAAATGGTAGCGGGGGTGTTCCTATGTGGTCCGATTCCAGAAACGTTCGCCGTCGTACTCCCTTGGAGGTACTCGACTCGCGATATACAAGTGAACACCCGGCTGGCTGGCGCCAGCCTGGCGTAAAAAAATTCGTGGGAAGATTCTCCGTACGTTACACATCTATCGAACGAATAGAGCGAACTAGATGACCGACTCGAATCGTTTCTAATCGTCGAGGGAAATTTCGTAGAACTTGACAAGCGTCGATAAAAAGATTAGCAATCCGGCAGAATTGACGCCGGAGAGGGGAAAAGACTGCTTTACCGAGCAAATAATCCAGAGACGCTTTTCTCGTCCATTTTGACGCAACATCGCGGTTTGAGGTAGCAAGCGCGGGCAGGAGGGGCGGAGACGATCGCTCCGCCTGTCGATCTTCGAGATGGACGTTCGACAACGAGTTACACTTTCCGCAGCGATGGTTCTGATCCACGTGGGAGACGCCACGCCGCGCCGGTGTGTTACGGAAATCGACGTATCAAGGAGGAAATCGAGGGACAGAACGCTGTCTGGACCGTTCCTTCTCCTTCCGTCGATCACCGATGAATCTTTAACACGATCGTCGATCGATTTCGAGGCTTATCCGTGACGGGCCGATCAGACCGATGGAAAAATAATCGAATCGCGGACTTCCTCGACTCGTACACAAGAGTGGCTGCTACCTTCCTTGAATTCTCCTACGTGGAATACGCCAGAGACCGGGCGAAGCAAATGTTACGGAAAAAACAATTTGTAATAGCTTCTTCCTTTCTTCAAAAATCGTTTAACGAATCGTTTCAAATTTCATTAGATCTACCGGAAAGTTCTGTCCGTTTAAGAAACGAAAGGAAATAATAGATTTTTCATAAATTTAGTAATATTTATATTGTGCAATATCATTTCCGTCGTTACTTATGACCTCTTGCCAGCGTGATGGCAGTTTGCGAGCAACATTTTTCAAAAATATATGTCTCAAACGACCATGGCATACCTATCGAAATTTGCAATGACATTATCAGACAGAACTTTCCGGTAGACCTAATACTTCTAATCGCTGGCTTTTCAAAACTGATCGGACATTTGGGAAACCTCCCTTGTCAGACATTTTTCGCCATTTTTATTATAATGAAAAATTGATAATTCCTAAAAAATTTCACAAGTTTGAAGATCAAATAATAAAATTTTTCCGCGGTGTCCGCGACCGAACACGCGTAGAAAAGCAAAAGTGTGAAGTACTCGGAGAGCACGGGCATAAAACTTACAATATTTTGGTTGCTCTTAAACGGTCTCGAGTGTTCCGAATCCAAAAGTTGGAGTCAGCGTGCCGGGTGTGCGGAATGCGCTCATCTTTATTAATACGAGACTACGTCGGGACGAGTTTTAGGTTCGCATGGAGGAGAGAGAGTGTCTCGGCCAATATTTACGTTTCATTTAGTCGAGGCTCCGCGGTCGACCGCCGACTGCTATTCGAGATTTTTAATGAAAATGACTGGGGGAAAATCGGCGGATATGGTTATTCCTTTCCTCCGACATCCGACTTCGCGCTCGCCGCAAACGTTTCTCGGCTTTGATCGACGGGCTGAACCTCCACTTTGTTTCACTCCGATCCTTCCGAGAAGAGTATGAAAACTCCCCGAGTCCGAAAAATCTCTCGCGACACTTGCCGCTCGTAGCCTCGTGCGAGACTTTTAGCAGCGCGAGCCGGTCGCGCTAATGAATATTACAGGCAAAATGTGATTTCCGAGCGCGATACACGCGCTATATTTACACAGTAAGTAAACAATCGGACTGATCCAATTAATGAAACGAGCAAAGCGTGCAATATCCGAAGTGCTCGAATATTTGAACAAAGCAGAAATTAAATACTATTTTGTTAAATGACTATCACACAGAAATACACGGGCACAAAAGAAACGATCGAATTTTACGCTTTAGAAATCGCAACAGCCGCTTTTAATCGAACGCTACGAAATTAATTGCACGAGGCACCGGTAACCGTGTTCGCGCTCGTTCGAAAAAATACTGCTTTCGAAAAAGGTACTTTTCCAAGGGAATCGGCTGTCGCGAAGCAGGCTAGACACTCGATGAAAGTATTTCATTTCGTAGGGTCGCTCCCCGACGGAAAATAATCCGCGAGTTCTCTATCCATCCGACTCGCGTTCCAAACGGAGTTTTCCAATTAGTACGTTTATATTGAATTATCCGACGAACACGGAGATAATGGGTTGTCCCGTAATGAGATTGTCCCGTTGAATTCGTGCTGGTTATATCTAGCGGCGGATAAGACCGCAGTCGCTAATGATGGGACGGTTTGACGGGTTCAAAATCCACGGAGAAGACGGATTCGACGCCGGCAATTTCACTTCCGGATAACCCGATAACCGCGGGCCACGGGGAAAGATGAATCGACTAACGACCATGAAAAGACGAAAAGGAGACCGATCCTCCATCCGACTTGCAAGTATACAATATTTATTGCCGCAGTCGCGTCGGTCTCTTCGACTATGCGTCCGTACCTGAAACGTTAGCTACCCTCTGCTAAAGATTCTCTTAAATCGGATAATGATAATTCTGTACAAATTTTCTTAAACTCCACAGAAATGTCTGAAAATCCGTTGAACAGAAACTATCTTTCCTTATCACGTACGCAATTTAGTAAGAAAGCGTTCTCTCGGAAAATATCCGAAGGATATTAACCTTCAAGCGGTGACCACTGAGATAACGCGATGCCAAATTGATTTCAATGCGACTCGATGTCACACTGACTCCATATCAATAATGACTCGACGTCAAATATATCACAAATAGGCATCAATAGCGTTATCACTAGCGATACGGACTCGACTCGACGCTAAGTCACCATTAATTGATACGGAATTAGTTTGACTTCGAGTCACCATTATTGAATGGAGTCAATTTTTCATCGAGTTACCGTGTTAATTTGACGTGAATCACCGCTAGCGTTAAAAGTCAATTCGATGTACGTCACTGCTCGAAGTTTAACCTTTTAGGCACGACGCGTCACTATAGTGGCTTCCGCGGATATCATCTTTTAGAACGACACGCCACTATAGTGGCTTTCGCGGATGTCATCTCTCTGGACGACGCGCCACTATAGTGGCTTGCTCTAGTAGCTCACTCGCTCATCGTTTGAACCAAATAATCGTCTTCATATGCATTGTTTCACACTTCTTTTGTCTTCACATCGATTTACAACAGTCTACAGGGTGTCCCAAAAATGTCTCGCAATCCGGAAATGGCGGGTTCCTCGGATCATTTGAAGCAACTTCTTCCTTTACGAAAATTTTCTCCGAGGCACCGTTAACGAGTTATTAACGAAAAACAGTGACCAATAAGAATGGAGTACGGCTGACGCGAGGCGGCCCAGCCAACCAGCGCGCGAAGCCCAGTTCCGCTCATTGGCTCGATCGCCTCGCGTCAGCCGAGTTCGCCTCTCATTGGTCACTGTTTTTCGTTAATAACTCGTTAACGGTGCCTCGGAGAAAAATTTTGTAAAGGAAAAAGTTGCTTCAAATGGCCTGAGGAACCCGCCACTTTCGGATTGCGAAACATTTTTGGGACACCCTGTATATACAGTATCAGACTCTGCCGTCCAGAGAAATAGCCTCGCGCAGAATTCAGCCGTACCTAAAAGGTTAAAGCAGAGGCTTTACTTCTCAAGATGCTGTCAGGTGCATCGATGACCGATGTTCTTTCGTAAAATTACAAGGTTGAACATCGGATGAAATTAATTAAGAAAAAGCCGACACAATAGATGAACGAAACCTCGAAAGCAAAGGGGAAGCGGGGTCGGACAATGTAGAAATCGTTGGAGCGAAGTAATTATAGTAGTCTGTAGCCAGGCAAAACAGTGGTCACGGGCAAGCCCGTGTGTAGCGGAATAGGATTTCTCATTATCAAACAAGGAAGCAGACTGAGTCAACATCTGTTCAATTTTGTTGAATCCGGTCCGAGATTAAAGCGGTAGATTTTTCTTTCGTACCTTGAAACAAACTATCTGTTCCACGTAAAAGCTCGGGTTATCCGCCGAGCGAAATTCTTCCGGATGATCGTTATTCGCACCGTTGCAGAATTCCGCGGAATATCGCGGAACATCGCGGTATCCCATTGTAGGATATCGAGCCGACTCGCGGGCCGTTTCGTTTTCGCAGCGTTCAATTCCTTGGTAACTTCTCACCTTGGGGGAAATTAATTAACGTCTATATAAACTGTCGTAGACGGGGCTCCGTGCCGTAGAAGCTGAACTTACGTACTGATTTCTTGAGTACACAGTAAATAGGGGTAGGGGAGTAGTTCGGGTTAACCGCTGACTAATTGCTCCTTAACCAAGTTAAATCGTACTCCAGTTATTGCGGGGAAACTTGGGATGCTGCGTGGCGCAGCTTTTGATCAAAGGGACTTACCAAATCCGCTTCAAGTTTCTGCAGACCGTACCGATTTCGAAATTATAGAAATTCATAAGAGCCGACAACTACGCTCGACCCCGGTCGAAAATCTCGAACCCCCGGAACATCGCGGACCATAATTGGTGCTCGACATTTTCCGACAGCATCTTCGTGCGAACCTCCGTTACCAGCCCGGAACACTGGCAAACGAGTTGGCGACTTAGAGGACGCGTTCGTAATCGATCGACGAAATTTTATCGAGTTCGCGGAGCGCTCGCGGCGACACGATCAATTTTGATACGCCGCGCGGAATTAATGCAGCCGCTCGAACACCTTTATTACCCATTCTCGAGCAACTAGCTTGTCATTCCGCGTGATTCCGGCCGCGCAAAAAAACTGTACCGTTCAAGTACCGTGTTATCGTGGAGAGCGCAGAAGTGGCGCGGGCCCGAATAAAATGCAAACGACTATTACACAATCTCTCGAGAAGGTGAATACGAAGCAGACCGGAAGGTACTTTCGAAACGGTCTGCTATCTATTACCGAACGACGGAACGTCCTCGTTGCTTGCACAATTACTTGTCGACTGTTTGACGATCTACTTCAGCCGGCTCGGCACGAGGCGCCGGACGGCACGGAGCGAGGCGGACGGAGGAGAGGACGGCGATAGATTAAAATATCGTTAAGATGGACGGTTTGTCTTTCGACTCGTTATAACGAGTCGAATTAAAATCGAAAGAGCGTCGGCACTTGGCCGGCCGATCGATTCGACGACCGGGTAACCCGGCCGAACCGTTTCGTCGCAATTATCCTCCCGGAACGAGTCCAGAAAAAAGGATTACCGTCGTCGTAAAACGCGCTCGCAACTGTCCGCCGTAAAAGCTGCGACCAGATTGGAAATACGGAGTAATTAAGCAGCAGCCGCGCGTTCAACGTGTAAACGTTTGAATAATGCAGAAACGCGATGCGACTTCTCGCCGGGCTGTTAAACGAATATCACAATTAAGTCTCGGGACGGTAAATCGTGCGCGGATCGGAGAATTTAACCGCGACACCGAACCCTGTTTCTCCCTTACATTTCGCTCATTCGTCAACCGTGAAAAGAGCCTCGCGTGTACCGCGCATCCGTCGTCGCGTGCACTGCATCCGTCGCGTGCAGCTCGAGAAATCACGTGGCTGCGTAGACGATAAAACATTTAAAGAATGACATATCTACTTCTGGCCGGAACGTTAAAAAGATTTCCCTCGCGTGTCGATCGTTAATTGCGCCGCGACCAGACGAGAACGATACTCTGTCGATATTTATTCCCCGAAATACCGAAACATTCGCCAAAATAAACTCTATTTTCTTCCAACTATCTCGTGTTATTATATTATTTATATTATATTATTATGTTATTATATTATTTATATTATATTATTATGTTATTATATTATTTATATTATATTATTATGTTATTATATTATGTTATTATATTATGTTATTATATTATTTATATTATATTATTATATTATATTATATATGTTATTATATTATTATATAGGCGAGGAACAAGCAGAAAACGAAATAACCACAGAAATCGAGAAAATTAAATAGGCGCCATCTGCTCGTAAACACTGGTCGGACAAAGAGAATGTATAATATCTCCATCAATCTGACAAGTAGCGCAGCTGTTGGCTACGATCAGCCAAACGAAGACAGTCTCCTTCAACGCTACTACTGTAGAGCGATTAATGGTCGGAATGGCAGATGAACTCGACATACTTGTTTCTTGGAATCGATGCGAAACACCATTTTTCGCTTAGGTTAGTCTAAATGAACATGAATATGCAAGCCGAAACATTTAAATTATCGTAATCACGGGAGAAATTGAATGTGTCACTGTAAAACAGTGGAGAACACTGAAAAACGCTACAAAAACTGTAAAATGTAGAAATCATCCTTTTCGAGCGAAACAATTCTACATTGAATTCTATATCGTTGCACGTCACGTTTGTACGAAATTAGAAAATCTCTGTTTTTTTTCACGTTTTCTCGGTGAGATCGAACAGTGAAACTGCTAGATCCACGGAGGTCGTAAGTCTCCGATTCAAATTTGTATGACACCGAGTCTGCGCGATTCCGTATGACTCTTTCGAGTGACACCGCGCTCGGGAAAGCCAAACTGCGCTGTCCACCGCGCATTTTTCTGAGGTAGCACGGACTGAAATACGCTATTTGAAGTCAAAAACGTTCGAAAATTATTTATGCGATCAATTATATCTTACGGTAACAATTTCGTTCAACGATTTCACATATTGCTTATACAAAATTCGAATTTAAAAGTTTATAATAATTATTTTTTAATGGTTATTCAAAACGTATAGTTAATAGAGTCAGAAAATTAAGGACAGTAAAGATGACGGATAAATAACGTAACTCAAATATGGAACAAAAAAGCAGTAATATATCGTGATGTTCAGGCATTGTGTTGATGCATGCAGTTCGACCATATGCTTCAGTTCAACTCTAATATCATCTTCTGTCAAATCATCGACGCCATTGACACTAACATTTGATTCCGAGTCATCGGCGGAATCATCTTCCGATTCACTCAAAAGGATTCGTCGATTAGTCTGATATATGGAAACGATGGCGCTATTATTGTCGTCAACTTCACAATCACTTATCAGTAGATCAATGTCTTCAGAACAGTCTGATAGTGTGTCCATAAACAACTCATCACTTGAATTGTCACTCATGTTTCTGGACATTTTTAGGGATATTTTTTCTATACTTCGTTTCACACCACTTGTTGAGAGTCACAGCAAGGAACTTAGCTTCTACACTAATATTTGCAAGTTAAGCAGAGTCTTATATATTCGAAAAAGTCGTGAGAGTGGGGTGTAGATAGCATTTCGATTTCTAATGGGTGTGGTGTTGGTGTGCTGGTGTGCATTTTATTATATGTTGTACTCTATAGAAATAAGAAGCGTTCCTCAGGTCAAAGTGGTAGATCTACCCGATCGATCGACTAAGTGTTCTAATAAAATAATCTTATGACTGGTAGAGGCACCTTCGGAAATCCCGAACATATAGAACTGTAATAATGGGCAATAAAAGACTTCAAAAATTAGTGCATGTTATTATAATTATGTTGAACTCTATAGAAATAAGAAGTTCTACAGAGAAAGAAGCGTTCCTCAGGTCAAAATGGTAGATCTACCCGATCGGTCGGCTACCGACTAGCTTGGAAATGGGTAGATCTACCCGATCAGTCGGCTAAGTGTTAACACTGGGGTGACTAATTGTACTTGGTTTAGACGAATGACTGAAGACTAAATGACGATGAACTGACAAGTGACAACTGACCTAGAGAAGAATCGGTTTCGAGTTTTTATACTGTTTCGTGGACAGAAGACTAGAAATTCGTTGGCCAGTGACGCGATGGAAGGGGATGTAAAGTGACGTAGCACGCAGTGTCGCAGGTAGCAAGGAACCCTGGACGGGCGACCGAAGCGAAGCAGCATAAAAAATGCTGCCGATGAAGGTGTGATTATTCAAAAGTGCAGAATGCATATTGCAGAATTATTGCCGGAAAGAAGATGACTCGAAAAATCATAAACTTAGAAATTGCAAGGAAGAAGGTTATGGCTCTACGAAATTGAAAACCTAACGAACGTGACCTTTTGTCGATTGCACGTCGTTCGTTGAAGGACTGTTAACCCCTTGACATACCGTCTTCTTCGCAGTTACTGTAATTAGAAATTTTTCAATTGCAATAATTTCTTAGAAGGGAAAGAAAATTGATGCTTATTGTGTGTGCCTAAATTTACTCGAATGCTTAAATATTGATGACAAGAGATTAGAATTTTATTCCAATTTCAAAGGACAGAATAACATCTATACTCAATTAATTATTATCAGAAATTTTCATGACAAGTCGGACTCGTCAAAATACGGCAAGGGGTTAATTTGTCTCGTTGAGCCGAAGGTTCCCCGTCAATAAATGTTTTTTAGGGATAAACGGAAAAGGTAATTCGTCCCGGAGAAAATTAGGCGGACGCAGCAGGAAAATTCCGTTGAAGGACGGAAAGATCTCTGTAAATTCGATTTTCAGAAGTCATCGCGCGCGCTGATAGTTTCAGCGTCAAGCTCGAATTACACGGTAATAAACTATATTTGAACGCGTTCAGGAACGGAGCAAACGGTATAGCGAACGCGATTTCTTCAATTTTGGACAGCGACGTCCGTCAATGCGGAAAATAGGCATGCGAACTCGGGGAATGGGACGGGGAAACCATGCATGTGGACCGCACACGAGTTGCCCGAACATGCGGATGGTAATGTATTGTTCAATCTGGTGGGATATTACGAACGCTTAGGTTACCCCTTTCGCGGTCGGACGATGATCCTCTTACAGTTTCGACTTTATTAGGCCGTGGTCACACGGTACTAGGCACTGACTAAATATGGAGCGCGTCGCGCCACGGATTGTAAGCCGCTTACACTGCGGTTACGTGTACATTTTAATGCAATACGCCGAGTTGGTGTGTCATTAGCGATTACAAAGCAACTCGAACTCGCGCGACCGGCCCCATGGCTCCGGTCCCCCATACACCCCCCCCCCCATTACCCGCCCACGCGACGGTCCCCTCTCGTCAAAGGGGAAACGAAAACAAGAAAGAATATCAAAGTCGTACGCGAATGGCCGTCGACCGTAGCTTCCGTGTGCTTTACTAATTTATCACGTATCTTGCTCGTGATTCCATTCGGCAATTAGTCGTTTGGCAGAGGAACTCCCCCGACACCGAGAAACGTTATCGCGTGTACAAAAATTGGAACGAACTTTCCGAACATTTCTTTCTTCTCCGTTTCGTGCATCTCCTCCGAAAATGTTTTCCGAATTGTTCAAACTGGCGTAGCGGGCGACAATAGCGGCGAAACAATAGCGATTTGTTGCTTCGCGGAAGTTCGTCCGCGTGCAAATTGCACGTCCTTACGGTTTTCTAAAGGGTGGATGAAAAGGAGAAAACTGATGCCCGCAGCTTTTCACGGGAAATTTGCCTGGAACAACGTGATCTCCGTGTCGATGAATTCCAACGACCCGTTTACCTCCCGGTTTCAAAACCATTGACCACTTTTCTCGTTCAGACACTTTACACAGCAACTCGTTTAACTAGGGGCCCACTTTGCCGCATATTGCGCTACGTGCTGCGAGCTTGCAACCTGGAATTTGAGTCAGTGCCGGTCCTAAAACCTTACGCCGATGTTTACAGGGGAACCCCACGCGCTAACGTCAGAAATATCAGCGAAGCAACTGTGCAAAAAATATTCTCGGATCGTTTACACCGCCGAGAACCGATGGGAAAGTTCGACAAAAATTTCGACCAGGCCCCGTAATTATTATTCCGTCGCGGCGTTTCCTCCGCACGAATCGATAAAAGTAACCACGTAAGAGCAACCGTTTGAAAATTTTAGAGCGCAGAGAATTGCGGTGGGTGTCGCGTCAGCAGCTTATACCGTTACCCAAGTATTTCCTTCGAGACGGGAAGACGTCTCGAGTACGCGACAAACTTTGACAAATATTTGAACAGCTTTTGTGCACGCGCGCGCCACTCTTATTATTACATCTACACAGCTCCACAATGGTGAATCGCCCAACCATTCCCCGTTAACAAAACCCCGACTCGAAATCAGCCTGGATTTTTGCAAATATACCGAAGGTCCGGAGCTCGGAATTAGAAAACGGTAATCGACAGGCACCTAGTGAGAGAGCCAGCGTCCTTTTTTTTCGATATTGTCGCAAGCGAGTCGACGTACACACATACACGAAAGTATTCGAACGCTTACGTTTCTAACATTCAATTAATAAAATATATGTGTTAAACTGAAACATTTTATATAATATGACACGTATAACAAGGGATGAGTCTTAAGACTGCGTAAGCAAAATTAGAAAATAATTCAACAATATGTAGCGTTTTTACAGTACATTTATTGTAAACACGTACCAGAAATGTTTTTAATAGTTATTTAAATTGAACGATCAAAGGTTTTAATAGGAAGTCGATCCACCTTTTGCTTTTATAACAGCGCTAAGTCTGTTTTCTATTGAGTGGACCAACTTAGAAGTAACATTTGCATCTATCGATTGCCATATTTCAATAATATTTCGTTTCAACGCTTCTTTCGAAGTAATAACCGTATTTCTTAATCGTCTTTCTACTTCATCCCATAAATGTTCAATGGGGTTTAAATCGAGACTTTGCGGTGGATGTGGCACCACGTGTGGAACATTGTACAATACCCATTCTTTGACTATTTTAGCGGTATGCTTCGGATCATTGTCAGACTGTAACCAATAATCGTTAGGTAAATTCAATTTTGATACACCGCTTTTTAAATTTTCCTGCAAAATTTTTAAGTATTTCGTTTTGTCCATTATCCCATCGATGAACACGTGGTTTCCCACTCCACTAGATTCCATGCAGCCCCAAACTAATACAGATCCACCATTATGTTTTATAGTCGGCCGTAGATTTCGCGGTTCTAATTCTATGTCCTTTTTCCTCCAAACTCTTTTACGTCCATCGCTACCAAAAACGTTAAATTCAGTCTCATCAGAGAATAATACTTTGTCCCAGAATGAATCATTTTCATAAATAAATTTTTCGGCGAATTTTAAACGTACAATTTCATTTTTCTTGCCAATAAATGGCTTCCTTCTTGGAACTCGTGCATGTAAACCATTATTTCTTAATAACCGGCGACACAATTCTGGATGCACTTCTTCCTGGAACTGCGTAGCCACCATTGATGCCAATTGCGATCCAGAAGTAAAAGGATCTTGTTTGATTTTTCGTATAACTGTCTTTTCTTCTCTTTCACTCAGCTTTTTTGGACGACCACAACGGTGCTTATTAGCAGCGTTACCTTGCGTATTAAATTTCTACACGATATAATGAATAGTGGATTTGCTTCTGTTTACAAATTGTGCGATTTCGCTGTATGATTTTCGCTGCCTTCTTTATATCACTTCACTATCAATTCTCTTACTGATTTGCATGTTTCGGATTTCTTGCGATTCATTTTGTTATATTATCGATAATAAAAATTGTGACAGAAATTTTGAACACCGATTCCCTTGGACTAACTGTTAGTGAACTGAGCAATGTTTGTTTCACATTCTGCGATCTTCGGGAATTCTTAATTGTCAGAGTTCGAATACTTTTATGAGCCATTTCTGGTACGTGTTTACAATAAATGTACTATAAAAACGCTACATATTGTTGAATTATGTTCTAATTTTGCTTACACAGTTTTAAGACCCATCCCTTGTTATATGTGTCATATTATATTAAATGCTTCAGTTTAACACATATATTTTATCAATTGAATGTTAGAAACGCAAGGCGTTCGAATACTTTCGTGTATGAGTGTATACAATTTTCAAAAGCTCGCTAACGTTCCAGCTGATGGTTTACGCGAAATTTCGAATATAACTTTAATGTTGTTAATAAAAATTGGTGGTCGTGACGGAAATAAAAATTGGATAAACGCTTCATCGGTTAATTGAATCTAATTCCCGAATCGAAATCCAAAGCCGGTGCTTAATTGCCAAGTTCCCGATACATGGTTTCGAAGCAATAAATAGTTGATGGTCGAGGCGATGTTAAGGGAAGAAAAGAACGTGTTATTCGCGGTACGTGGTTTATTTCTGGACAAACAGAGTGAAATTTAACGTCGATATATTTGCCGCGGTCGAGCTTATTGGCGGAGCTTACCTTCGTGAAAAGCACGCCGAAAACCGGAGGAGATAAGCCGTGGGCAGGGATCGGTTTGTTCCCATTGTTCCCGCCGCGCTACGACCTTTTTACGTCGAAACAATGGATCGTAGATACTGCTATTCCCGATATTTCAGGAGGGATCCTTCCATCCTATATGGAATCGAAGGGTTTACCCCTCTTCTCGCCCCATATCGAGCGGGTTTACCCGCGGTTCGTGGCACAACGAAATTGAGTCGTTTCGAGGGATTAAGCGTGCCCTGTTATAAGCAAAAAGTATAACCACGCTCGTGCCAGCGCGAGCGGACCATGGAATTTCTGCTCCGAATAGATAATAAAGAAGGGGAAAAATTACGCCGCAACCGGATCCGATTAAAAATTTCAGTTTTAATTATTCCGCCCTTTAGAATTCTGAAGTCCGCTGATTAATCTCCGAAATACGAAGCTTTCCCACCTTTGAAGCGGCTTTCGATCGAACGTTGGCGAAATAATTGTGGCTAGAAATACTTGGGACCTCGTAGAAATGAAATTTTCTATAATATAACAACCTGTTATAAGTCTAAATATTATTTTGTTCTGCAAAGTTTTAATAAAATTCTGTTCCCGTCTCAAAAAACATTGAGGTGTTCAAGTGAAAATGTTGACGCACAATTAATACACTTTTCATTCAAAGTTATTGAACGTTACATACCGTTAACATCCGAGTAAAATTTGATATTTTACCAAATACACGTCTTATTAAAGTAAAAATACATATTACTTTTATTTAGCGCGTACGGCGAATAAAGAAGATAATATAAGTAAAAAGAAACAAAAAAGATAAAACATGAGATAGTAAAAAATTATAAAAAACTAAAATTAATATTTTCGTTGACACGATACGAGCGTTTATTCTGTGTTCAGAAGATTTCGTTTTTCAAAGTTCGAATGTGAAACTTTTACCTATATTAGATAAGATATTTTCTTTTCTTCTAAGAAATTACTCCGATTGAAAGGCTTACGATGATTTCAAGCGTGTTGAAAATGGTACGACGAAGGGTTAGAAATATATATGCAGCTGCAAAAACACGTATAGGTCCTAGATAGAACGATAGAACCGTAAAGTTTTCGAGTAGAGAGCTTTCCGCGGACCATTATCAATAAGAGAAGAAATACGACGAGCCCGTAATTCTTAAGGTTGCAGCCGGCGAACGTGTGCGTACAGTGGAACGACATGTCATAACCTTTTACACAGGGCTCGCACGAAGGATTCTGTTTCAATTTTCGTCGGATCACGGAAATCGAATTTCCGATTACAGAGTTGTCGCGTAAATCCCTGCCAGCTATTCGAGAATACTTATATCGATTCTAACAGCGATGAGCCCGATGCTGTAACATCCGGCAAAATAATATAGAGCTAAGTGATGAGCGTAAAAAGACATTTGTGCGGGAAGTTACCCATTAGTTATAAAATCAAAGACTGCAGATGCTTAGAATGGATGGATAAAAAGTGAAATAAAAAATAGTAAGGTAACCGGAATTCCTCAAAATTACCATGTTAAATCTCTGTATAGATTATAATAAAAAGTGAAATGAAAAATAGTAAGATAACCGGAGTTCCTCAAAATTACCATGTTCAATCTGTACAGACTATAATAAAAAGTGAAATGAAAAATAGTAAGATAACCGGAATTCCTCAAAATTACCATGTTAAATCTGTACAGACTATAATAAAAAGTGAAATGAAAAATAGTAAGATAACCGGAATTCCTCAAAATTACCATGTTCAATCTGTACAGACTATAATAAAAAGTGAAATGAAAAATAGTAAGATAACCGGAATTCCTCAAAATTGCCATGTTAAATCTGTACAGACTATAATAAAAAGTGAAATGAAAAATAGTAAGATAACCGGAATTCCTCAAAATTACCATGTTCAATCTGTACAGACTATAATAAAAAGTGAAATGAAAAATAGTAAGATAACCGGAATTCCTCAAAATTACCATGTTAAATCTATACAGACTATAATAACTTTGCGAAATTGTTTTAAGTAATATGTACGCCTTAAATTCTGTTTGAAACGTATATTTTTCATCTCTGCTCCAGCTCCACGTTTATTCGATGCATTAAAAAAAATTGTTTATAACAAATTTAGTACTGCGGAATTAATTGCCAGCACAAAAATGGTCATACTAAATTTGTTTCATTGTCATACATACGATAATTAATAATTACGTATCACATGTATCAAGTTTTAGTCAAAATATCAAATGGCCAAAGGGAAGAGTCGAGTAAAAACAGCTCGGCATGGAACGTGTTAAGCTTGGAACGGCTGTCCCAGTTACCGACACATCGAGCATTATTTTTTGTTCATCTGTATATTTTCCGCTGAAATTTACGTAAAAATGAACCTTTTTTTTGCATTTCATATTGTATTTAGTTCTCTAGTAAACTAAATATTTCCAGAACGTCCAAGGCATAAATTTGACATGAAATTAATGAAAACTAAAAATAATTTATATTATTAGGTCTACCGGAAAGTTCTGTCTGGTATTGTCATTGCAAATTTCAATAGATATGCACATATTCATTTGAGACATATATTTTTGAAAAATGTTGCTCACAAATTGCCATCACGCTGACAAGAGAGAGGTCATAAGTAACGACGGAAATTATATATTGTACAATATAAATATTACTAAATTTATGAAAAATCTATTATTTCTTTTCATTTCCCAAACGGGCAGAACTTTCCGGTGGACCTAATATTTTCAGACATTTTTAGATATTTATACGTCCAAATTACCGATGCTTCGAAAGGCCGTTTGCAGCAGTTATTTCGATTCAGATACCGATAAATCCCAAATAATTTTAATTTCATGAATTTTTTAATACATTCATTAAATTAAACTACCAAAGTATATAATAAATCGTGTTATAATTATAGGATAGAACGTAGCCGGTACTTCTACAAAGTAGGTTATACAGGGTGTCCCATAATAATCCCAGCTCTATAAATGAGTAACTGTGAATTCATTGTTAGCACGAATTATCCAAATTTACGTAGCCCCGAAAAGTTGTCCAGTCGCAGCGTGTTGAGCGGAGAAAATTGCAGGACGCTCTTTTCCGCGTTACATTCCGTTAATTAACCATCGAAATTTCCGACCGTGATGAAAATTGAAAAGCGCGCGTCGTGCTGAAAGACGGGGTCGCCGTGCGATCCGCGAAATATGTTCACCGAATTTACCTTGTTAGATTAATAAAGTTGTGTTTTCCAGTTTTATCCACATCCTCGCCGGCCGAACTCGGCGAGGCTCGCGAGTGGACGAGGAAGGGCAGTAGCATGCGCGTACTGAAAGTTTCACGAGTCTGAGGCACCGAGAAGGGAGAAACGAGCCCGAAAAAAATAGTTCCCGTTTCGTTCGCAACAGCCCGATAATTCGATTGTACATCGGCTGTACACTGTGCCCCGTGGTGCGGCCGTTTCTTGCGCTTCACCGCGGCCATCCGCGGCGATCAGCGTCGGACAGCGCGCGCGTTTCCCTATTCCCTTTGCTCCCAGGTCCCGATTAATGATTCCCATGTCACCATAACGTATGTATTACGTACATACTGCGAAACCAGAAACGAGCAGAATGTCTCTGCTCTTTTTCCCTCCGCGCCGTTTGTCATTAACAACTCGACCCACTTTGCGTCTGAAAGGAAACATTCAGCTCTTCCTCCCGGCTATCTTTTGCCCGCTAAAGCAATCGCCGTATAAAACGGCGAATGAAATTAATAGACAGGAAATCTTTTATTAATGCGGAGCACGAACAGTCCCCCTGCTTTACGGTCCGTCTTCGGAACAATATCGTCGATCGTGCAGTATCGCACGCATTCGTTGCAGTATCGTCCGCGAAAATCGGGCTCCTTGCGCATACTTTTATCTTGTTGTACGTCTCGTTGGTCGACGCGTCGTTCTATTGGGTTGGCAACTAAGTAATTGCCGATTTCAGTTATAGATGTCTCTCATTCCCATTTATATGATATCCGTAAATGTTACTTCAAATGACCTGAAAAATCCCTTATTTCCTTCTTGTAAAATAATTTTGGGACATCCTGTATAAGACAAAAGCTGAAGAAGTCAAATTTAGTCCGAAATACAGTAAAACGTTGAACATCCTAACGAAAGTCTTTCATTTGGTAAACAATGAACCGGAACATGAACAGACTCCACTATATTAAGTGGAGCACTGCCAGGTATACAGTTGTTGACACAATTCAGTGGTCAGGTAGTGGAAATGGTCAGAAATAAAATTTAGTAAAAATAGTATTATTATTATGCACTCAGATTTCACATATAATATGTACATCCTTATTGTAGATAGAATATTTAGTGCAAAATTCAACTTAATATTTACACTTTATTGCACTTTTTTTTATACATTTTTACACTTTTTTACACTTTTTTACACTTACGTGTAAATATAGATTTGACTTTTGCACTAAATATTGTATGTAGCAAGAGGATATATTGGGTTGGCAACTAAGTAATTGCCGATTTCAGTTATAGATGTCTCTCACTCCCATTTTTATGATATCCGTAAATGTTATATTATAAAATTATTATTATTATTATTATTATGTTATTTTTTATTATCCGTGAATGTTAGCAACTGGACAAATTGAATGCAGCGGTCAAGGAAAAGCGACCAGAATTGGTCAATCGTAAAGGTGTCATTTTCCAGCAGGACAATGCTAGGCCGCACACGTCTTTGTCCACTCGGCAAAAATTGATGGATATTGGTTGGGAATTGATGTTACACCCACCATATAGCCCTGATCTCGCGCCATCGAATCACCACTTATTTCGATCCCTGGACAACTCCCTTCGTGGTAAAACTTTTAACGATGATGACGCTGTAAAATCTCGCTTAACTCAGTTTTTGGCCGAAAAGGATCAGACTTTCTACGAGCGTGGAATTTTCAAGTTGTCAGAGAGATGGCAAACGGTCATCGAACAAAATGGAAAATACATTACAGATTAAACTTCGTTTCAAGTAAAAAGAAATTTTTTATTTCATTGAACAAATTCGGCAATTACTTAGTTGCCAATCCAATATTTAATTTATCTAGATTGAAACAGATCTATCGAGAACAGTGTTCGATCGTCTCGATGACTTCAAACAATGCCATGCAAAACAATTGACGTCTAAGGACATTATTAGGTTTCACTGTTCCTTCTTATGCAAATTTGGGTCAAGGAATAATAGAAGAAAGGGACAAGGAAGAACCGATTTTATCCATCTGTCCCACGAGTGACGCTCTCACCGATGGAACCAATTAAGAACGAAATGTCTCAAGAATCGGTTGGCCGAAAAGGATCAGCCTTTCTACGACCGTGGAATTTTCAAGTTGTCGGAGAGATGGCAAAAGGTCATCGAACAAAATGGAAAATACATTACAGATTAAACTTCGTTCCAAGGAAGAAAGAAATTTTTTATTTCATTGAACAAATCGGCAATTACTTAGTTGCCAACCCAATACATTGGCTGTACGTCGCCTTTTAGCTCGGGAATGCGGATGGCGTCGCGAGTTTGTCAAGAAACTATGCGATAGCTGCTCGAATTAGAAAATCGAAGAGGCGTCGCTTTGCAACCGGCTACACTCTATTGTTCCCTAGTTTTTGCGCCAGTTGCTCTTCGATTCTCCGCGTTACCGTTCGCAGCATCGCTGAATTTTCCCGGTTTTGAGATACGAATCATAAATAAGCTGGACTCGGGTAATTTAATTAATTCATCGCTCGGTGCGTCAATGGATAGAATAATGAAGCAGATTCGACTTTCCCATACGAAATTCTTTCATGATTGCTGGAAAATGCATTCTGTACTCATTCGGAACGCGATGACCACCCCGTCCATTAGTCCGTTTCAACCGTGTGTTCGCCGCCGGTGAATTCATTTAACGTTGAAAATAATCCTTTGTAATCTACTTTGCGCGGCACTGTCTCCTCCGCCTCCGCCTCCGCCTCCGCCACCGTCCCCGTCTCCGATTCCACCTCCGCCCAATAAAATATCAGAGACTCATATAGCCGCACATTACACCACAATAACCGCATATTTTTTGCCGAGCTTCCTCGAATTATCTTTTCAAAGTGTTCGCGCTTCTTTCGCATGGTACGAGTACATGTACGTGCATGTGTGCATGAAAATCGTCCCTGGTCGTGTCGCCGTCTATCGTTGAGTAATTTGGTTCGACGCACTATGCAGGGTGTCCCAAAAGTCACTCGCAATCGGTAAATGAGAGGTTTTACCGAGGTCATTTAAAGTAACTTTTTCCTTATCACAAATGCAATCCGCGGCTTTATTTGCGAGTTATTAAAGCAGTTCGGATGCAAAAGCATTGTGGTAAATTTCAACGTTTACATATAAAAATGGCCTGTTCTTCTCTCGATATAAAAACGCTGCCTCTGTGTCTTCTCATTATGTATTCGGTAAATGTCTTTTTTTTATTAAAATTCTACAATAATCTTCATCATCTCGCTTTTAGTATATATATCTTTAACCCTTTGCACTCGAAACTATTTTAGCTCTAAATATAAAATCAATTTTCTTACTTATAGTATTTTTATTTTATATGATAAAATGCATTTTATGCGTGTGATAATTTTTTGAATCTAAACTTTGTTAATATAAAAATTATCTTAAAACGTGATGTAACAAATTTTAGTGGTGCCTCTGAGTCGCCACCCGAGTGCAAAAAGGGTTAATATTCTTTCTTTTCCCTTTTGTCAACATTCTAAACCTAATATCTTCATTATCTTCTTCTAACAATAGTGCAAGTAAATTTCAATCTATTTCAAAAAGTTATTTCACCTACTCTACACACACACACACACACACACACTGTTCTATCCGATAGACGGTAATATACTCAATACGCATCGTTCGCTAATCATATGCGAAGTAGGCGTCAGATCGCGCGCGTCTGACGCTAATAGAAAATATCATCTGCGTGCGAACGTTGCGTCTAACCGCGAACGACCTCGCAGAGCAGTTCCAAAATAGAACTAGAATTTCGGTTGCTATTTCCGTTTTTGAAGAAAAGTTTGAGCAAGCCGTCCATCGCAAGTTCTTGAAACCGCGACACCGCGCCGTCGCGGCGTGGAAATAGCCCGAGACCGTTATTACGGTTTTCCAGGATGAAAGAGGCTCGCTGCAGATAGCGCGCGGACGTCCAGGCCAGCTAGAGATTAATTAACCTGTCGTTCGAGCACAAAAAATATTACAGCTCAGATTCAAAACGGCCGTCCGTTGTTCGATAAAGGTTCGTATCCGTTCGGCGCGGCGGAGGTCCGCTCGATATTTCTTTTTGACGATGTCAAACGTGTCCTGAAGTCGGCTGCATGCAGCCGGGGCTCTGCGTTCACGGGCAAATATTTTTCCGAGAACATTGTAATTGCGCGGCGTCGACGCTATTAATCCATCACCCGTTTTTTTTTCTCCAATGTTAAAAACAGACGATTAATCGCCGCGATCGAGCGCGATTCGAGTTACGCTCGACGCCTGCGAAGCTGCCCTTTTCAAAAATTTACGATGACCTGGGAATTGGACCTCGTATTCGACGACACTTTGCGTTGCGTTCTGTACGAACGGGTGTTATTCTCCGTGAGTTTGCGCAAGAATTACGCGGTCGCTCTACGCAACGAAAACATCACGCTGTTTATAATAAATAGGATGAACCGACGGAACACGCGGCCCCACCGACGTCGCCCGTAGCGGGTTTAAAGTATGCTCCTTTAGTCGACGACCATAAACGCTCGATGTTTGCCTTTGGAAGCGAGGTCTTCGACGGTTCACGTTCGGCATGCTCGTACGAAGACGCGCGAGACCAAAGATCGAACTCGGACGGGTTCGATTATCGCGCAGGGAGCGCTGCCGATTCCAAGCGTCTGGTACGTACCTACTTCGAGCAAAAGTAGGAAGTCCGATCCGTCGCAGAACCTACGGTGCAACGCGAAACGATTTTTCTCGTCTGCAAATATAACGTGGACAAATCTTTTTCCTCCGGTACACGTATTCCGGAAAAATCCGTGCGTAGAACAACGTGCCTGGAACGCGAGTCCCGCTGTCATTAAGATACGTCGGGGCTTGTAATAAAGAAAAATTGGGATTCACGGAAGACTCTCGCGCAACGAAGTCTTTCTCCGAAGGATCTATCTTCCTTAAAGGCGGCATCGACGATGTAAACGAGGTACGGCGGCGAGAAAGGGAGCGCGATAAAGGGAGAAGGAAAGAGAGAGAAATGAGAATTCTGAAGCGAAGAGGCCGTGGAGTTCGCGGGGGCAATCAATTTTATTTCCTTGGGCCGTATTCGTCGCGCGAATCATAAATGTGATAAATAAAGCGCCGAGAAATTTAGAGGCGGATTCTGCAACGGGCTCGACTCATTTCCTTCTCGTAATAGTCTAAGGAAATTTGTTTTTCCTCGTCACAGGGGAGGAGGAGCCCCGCATGCTTCTATACGCGTCTGTCTCCTATCTTCAGCGAATATTAACGTTATTCTTTGGTTCGAGGTTGGGCAGTCGAAAGACTCGTGGGACTCGATAGCGCAACGACGTTCGAGGAAACCGAGGATGCGCCTATGGAAGCCTCGGAAAGTCGTTCGGTCGGTGGTCTCCTTCGATCTCTTTCCGGACGTTTCCAGCGAGGAGGACAGCCTCGAAAGTAAATCGAAAGAATGTTCGCGGAGTAATATCGTCCTTAGAAATAATATCGGCGATGGATGCGCTGACCTACAATGCCCGCGTCGAGTACAGAACCCGTCGAGGAGAATCTCCGAGTATACCTTAACGAAAACAGATAAAACTCGATCAATTACCGAGAGAAGCAGCGTTTCCTTGGGGGAAGGAAAAGATATCCTGTCGAAGCTCTGGGACCACGCGTTATTGGCCAACCGGTCATCGAACAACGGTCGCCTCTCGGCCGGTTTTCTGTACCATAATAATCCGGCGAGCTACACGAGATACCGTCCCGAACGGCATACCTTCCTCCAGCAGGCAAGTATTGTCCGGAACAATGATCGCAGAGCTCTTAAACCGACTAGGATTTTCGATTTCGCTAAGTGTTTGACCTCCGATCCGCATCCGTGCGAATCTCGGCCGACGTTCAAATAGCAAATCGTTCGCTGTTCGAAATCTGTTTCGAACATCGGCAACGCCGGACGCGACCGAATAGAATGTTCCCGCGAGTTAGATACTTTTTCGATCGCATACTTTGCGGCCAGACGACACGCTCGATATCCAACGACGATATCCGATACTCGATAGTCGATATCTCTATCCGATCGTATCGTTCATAATTAAATTTCCAATTCCGAGGCATTCTTTTTCGCCGGTTGGCCGTAGACACTCGACGGAATATCGAAATACATCGGGGGAGGCAGTAATTGACAAGCGTACAAAGGACGTGCCCGCGTAGCAAGCACATTTTCGCTTCCGCGATCCGTCATGGCGCGGCGTGTGAAAAATTGAGGACTCCCTTAAACCGTGTGCACCGTCAGGCGTATGCGCGTGACGTATAATATTTTTATCCGCCGTTCGATCATCATTTCCCTTCTGTATCGGCGATGTATATTTCGGATCATAAATAAATAACATTTTCAATTAATCCCGTGGAACGCGATCGAACTTGCGCTCGAGCTGATCCACGAAACGCCTGTGTGACGCGCGATAGGTGTGTACACGATGGTATAGTATTAAATTGACAGATTTCATTATTTAAATCCTTCGAGTAATTCAAAGTTTAAGCGACAGATTAAGACTGCGCCGTGTTACGTTGCACGCGCAGATCGTTCGTCGAGGTTTCCTTATATCGCATTACCATGATTATATCGCTGGATCTATTGGGTTGGCAACTAAGTAATTGCCGATTTGTTCAATGAAATAAAAAATTTCTTTTTACTTGGAACGAAGTTTAATCTGCAATGTATTTTCCATTTTGTTCGATGACCGTTTGCCATCTCTCTGACAACTTGAAAATTCCACGCTCGTAGAAAGTCTGATTCTTTTCGGCCAACCGATTCTTGAGACATTTCGTTCTTAACCCTTTCGCTACTACGGACCACTATAGTGGCTTTCCATATGGTGCCACTGAGGTACTACGGACCACTATAGTGGCTTTCCATATGGTGCCACTGAGGTACTACGGACCATTATAGTGGCTTTCCATAAGATGCATTATATTGCATAATGTTTTATTTCCTCTCATACTGTAAATTAAAGAGCGCATGCTAAGACGTTATAAAGTACCCTGGAATACCCTTTATTTATAAATACCCTTTGGAGAAAAATTTTTTCGTTCGAAAAATTCATTCAATTCAAACTTCCGACTTCCGCTGACGATTGCCGTCGCGTAGCGTGCAGTGATGTCGCAGCGCTCTGTTCAGCAGAAGTACCGCGACGGAGAATCCGCCCGTAGCGAAAGGGTTAATTGGTTCCATCGGTGAGAGCGTCACTCGTGGGACAGATGGATAAAATCGGTTCTTCCTTGTCCCTTTCTTCTATCATTCCTTGACCCAAATTTGCATAAGAAGGAACAGTGAAACCTAATAATGTCCTTAGACGTCAATTGTTTTGCATGGCATTGTTTGAAGTCATCGAGACGATCGAACACTGTTCTCGATAGATCTGTTTCAATCTAGATAAATTAAATATTGGATTGGCAACTAAGTAATTGCCGAATTTGTTCAATGAAATAAAAAATTTCTTTTTACTTGGAACGAAGTTTAATCTGTAATGTATTTTCCATTTTGTTCGATGACCGTTTGCCATCTCTCTGACAACTTGAAAATTCCACGATCGTAGAAAGTCTGATCCTTTTCGGCCAAAAACTGAGTTAAGCGAGATTTTACAGCGTCATCATCGTTAAAAGTTTTACCACGAAGGGAGTTGTCCAGGGATCGAAATAAGTGGCAATCCGATAGTGCGAGATCAGGGTTATATGGTGGGTGTAACATCAATTCCCAACCAATATCCATCAATTTTTGCCGAGTGGACAAAGACGTGTGCGGCCTAGCATTGTCCTGCTGGAAAATGACACCTTTACGATTGACCAATTCTGGTCGCTTTTCCTTGACCGCTGCATTCAATTTGTCCAGTTGCTAACATTCACGGATAATAAAAAATAACACAATAATAATAATAATAATTTTATAATATAACATTTACGGATATCATAAAAATGGGAGTGAGAGACATCTAAAACTGAAATCGGCGATTACTTAGTTGCCAACCCAATATGTAGTACAATTAATAAAAGAAGAGTTTTAAAAGCACGCGGCGGAAAAAATGCATCGATGACAAACAAAATTAATTGTTCTTTCATCATTGAAGTAAACATAAAAATCATAGTAATATTCGTTAATGATTTCGCTACTCTTTTTAGATATATTTAGGCATGCATATTTCTTTCAATTCGAAAAATATCCCGCGAAAGTCAGGAAAACGGTCCAGATGCGAGATTAAACCCGTATCCCGCAGTTACAATCGAAGGGAGAAGAGGGAAGTCACGTTCGAGGGTATCAATTGAAAGATTTTATCGGCAGGAACGCAGATCGATCTATCTATAACTTAGCTTTCACTTAGTCATCCCTACTTTCGTGTTCCCGTCCGGCCCAGCGTGAACTCATTTGCATTCCTTTGCGCACCCCATGTCTCCCCTTCCATCCCGCCTAGCTGCGATACCGCAAGGCATACCGCGCGAATATCAATGCTTCTTTCAACCAATGACAAGAAGAATCTTTCCCGGGAACCATCTTTCCCGCACCGGAGCCCCAATCATGCGACGCAACGTGTCTCGGGGCTACCAATTCGCCCGCAACCTGAGATACCGCGACACACGGTGTGCACGAAAAGATCCCGAAGCAAAACAAGATCGAGACTCGCGCGTAAATTAGGGGAAAAGAAAGCCTCTTTTGAAATTCTATCTTCGATCGATTTTCACCCGTAGGAACTTTTCAGCGGATGAAAGGAATCGCCTGCGTTTTCGGTCGATTCGGCAACCTGGTTGCGCAGTTGCACACTCGCGTAGTTACGAAATTTGATTAGAGACGGTGTGCCTTCCTATGAAGTACGCATGAAAATACTGTCACCGAAAGATTAGAAACTTTCCGAGTATAAGACGTTGCTCGTTACGAATTTTAACGCTGAAGTTGCCAAGATTTAGAGACGACTCGTTCGCGTTGCCTCGTGAAAATTGCGTGTTCAATTTTATTTAACTCTCTCGCAATTTTGATAATAGCCCGTGTCGGAATAAATAAATATATTCATCAATTTCCGATGGAAGCAGCTTTACGATTTCAATAATTACGAAATGACAAATACGAAACGGATCATTGGTATATGTGTAATTAGCGATAAATGGTGACACATGCAAAATTAATTTGATTTTCTATCCGCGCGACACAATCCGTTCATTCTCTCCGATAGAAATAAAATTCGGCTACCCTCTTATCAACGTTTCAACATTTAATTAATGCCCGGCGTAGAACAACGGCGCAACTGTGAAAGAGATCGGGGTTAGTTCGGCAGCAGAGTTATGCTGCAGACAGCGCAATGTAAATTGCTGCGGGGAAATAGGCCTGTTATAATTGACGTCCGTTTCTCGACAGTAATTAGACGAGCGTAATATCGCCGGCGCGGATAATGATCAAAACATATACGTGTAAACGTTGGCCGGGCAGCTCTGTCTGGAGGATAATTGTAGGCCGCTGCATATACGAGCTTACGAGTCTCGGCTTACAATTCAATCAAGAACTAGCTGCAAAGCTCCCGCTCCTGTATATTTTGTTTCAAGCGCGGATGTTCATTAAACGAAATTTCGCGGGAATCTGCCCGTCGCCGCAACGAATTTCCGAAAGTTCCTGAAGGATTTTCCCGTACGTAACCGCATACTTGGTACATATAAGCCTGTTAAACAACCCTCGGTTTACTTTCATAATTATCTGACACGTTGCGGAACGAAGTTCCGAGCTGTCGAAACACGAGAACACCTCTCCTCTTACTTAGAACGCGGTGGGTTTGTATCAACGATGTTATCGGTTCGTACCGAATCGTCGCGTTCGTTCGTGAAAAACGTCGACCGCGCAAGATTTCGTTTGCTCGTCGGCCGGCAGCGTTTCAAGAGGCAATTAATCGAAGAACGGGAAAGACGGAAGGGCCGGAGGCTGGCTGACTGGCATTTATGCAAAGCTTTTGTGACTCCGAGCCGGAAACAACGAATTCCTGACGTTGCGGGGAGAGTTTCCACCGAGTTTCCGCGAAAGTTGCTCTTGAAGGAGCGGACCCGTTAAATTCGGTACACTCGGGGCAAAAGTTGTTAGTCTCATTTCACGAGTTAAGGGATCCCATTCGTCGCCGTGAGAGCGTTTAAATTCAATGCGTGCGATCCGGCGCTGCGCGGCGCGGCAAAGGATCCCGATGCGCTAAGAACATTGGATGAAGCCGAGTTTCCTATACTCGCGGGATACCGTCGGTGTACCACAGACTACGAACATTTCAAGGAGTTTTCGAATACGATCAGATTTATTCGGAACCGTCTTCGAAATAAGCCGAACGGTATAACAGCGCCAGCGCCCCGCCGTCCAATCGTTCATCCTATAAAAAAGAAATAAACTTATATCACGGCAGCGGCAAGGTGCGAATCCCGGTTTCCGCCTGGATCGCCTGCTTATCGCTCGTTATCCGCGAAACCGCCTGCGCTTTGCATAATAAAGCGCTACGTATGCCGAATCGGTACAGTGATTCTGGTCGAGCGAATTATGAAAAACGATGAGACCCGATCAATTATCCATAGATCTGTGTTTCCTCTTTACGGTTAGCTCGTGCCTCGTTCCAGCATCGATTGCTGGATGTTTATGCGTTCGTGGCATGCGAAAATCCTTAAAAACTCATCGAATGAAAGTTAACCTTAGAGCGATAATGTACGCCAAATTGACTACTGGCACTAATTGGATAACCGAGGTGTTCCGATAATAGAGCTTCGTTAGATCCCTCCCAGCCTGTTTCTACGGATTCGTGGATCCGGATAGCCGTGGCTGCAGATCGGATAACCGGGACACAAATGTTCACGTTCGGTAATTCGAGAAAGAAGATACAGTTACCATTTTAACGTTGGACGTCTGTAATTTACCTAAACGATATTATATAATAATGCACGAAACGATTTTCATCATTTTTAATATTATCATTAAGAGTTAACTATTTGTCTCTTGTTCTTGAAAATGATTTTTTATATTACTAAGAATTAATTGTTTTGTTAATTATTCTGTATTGCGCAATTTCACTATGTACTTATATACAGGTTGTCTCATAATTCGTGGTACAAATTCGGTCAAGTAGATTCTATGGCTGGAAATAAAACGAAAATCAAAAATAACAAAAGTCGTTTTTGAGAAAATTGAATTCAAATATCAGTAGAGTGTACGTTTACTTAATTCAATAATCGATCATTATGGACCGCTGATACGATCATGTTCGCATACATGATACAATGTCAGTGCTTGCTTACTAACAGGATACGATTGAAGAGTACGTTAATCACAGGATGCTAAAATAATCAATGTATTTTTCGTTGAATTTAGTTTATTATTTTCAGTCAAGACATTGCTCAAAATGCATATTCGACTGATATTTTAAATTCTAATTCCTCGAAAACGAAGCATCCCACGCAATTTCGTTATTCTTGAATATATTGGGTTGGCAACTAAGTAATCGCCGATTTCAGTTATAGATGTCTCTCACTCCCATTTTTATGATATCCGTAAATGTTATATTATAAAATTATTATTATTATTATTATTATTATTATGTTATTTTTTATTATCCGTGAATGTTAGCAACTGGACAAATTGAATGCAGCGGTCAAGGGAAAGCGACCAGAATTGGTCAATCGTAAAGGTGTCATTTTCGGCTAAGCCGCACACGTCTTTGTCCACTCGGCAAAAATTGATGGATATTGGTTGGGAATTGATGTTACACCCACCATATAGCCCTGATCTCGCGCCATCGGATTACCACTTATTTCGATCCCTGGACAACTCCCATCGTGGTAAAACTTTTAATGACGATGACGCGCTGTAAAATCTCACTTAACTCAGTTTTTGGCCGAAAAGGATCAGACTTTCTACGAGCGTGGAATTTTCAAGTTGTCAGAGAGATGGCAAAAGGTCATCGAACAAAATGGAAAATACATTACAGATTAAACTTCGTTCCAAGTAAAAAGAAATTTTTTATTTCATTGAACAAATCAACAATTATTTAGTTTCCAACTCAATATATATATTTAATTCAATAAGAATTAGAATCTACGTGACCCAATTTGTATCACGAATTATGAAACACCCTGTATGTATAAGAATACGCGTTCGTATGACTGAGAATATGCTCGTCAGCAGTTCGGATAATGAAAGTTCAATGATGAGTTCGTATAGAACATTAATTCGTTCATATAAACAAGATGCGGATAAAGGAGGTTTTCGTTCACGTCAAATTGACTCCATATCTCTACAATAGTTATGACTCGATGGCAAATCGACTCAATATCAATCATGGTGACTTCGCATCAAATTGACTCCGTATCGCTCCATAACACCACTATTTACACACACATATATGGAGTCAGTTACACATCGAGTCACGGTTATTGACAGCGCTCTATTTGGCATCAAGTCACCATTGATTGATACGGAGTCAATTTGACATCACTCTATCATTAATGATATCGAGGCAACGGTGACCGCTGGAAGAGTAATGACAAATAGGATAATAATCAAATTCTTCAAATTCTTCAAATTCTTCCGCAGAAATCTGCACGGAGCGAGGAGAGGGGACGACGGACGATGATGAAAATAACGCGACGTTGTCGTTGTGCTGAAACCTGGAGAAAACTTAGAAAATTATCAGAGTCTCGGGGGGAGCTTGGATATAGAGGGCGACGATAAGGGCGGGCCGGGATATTTTCAACAATTTCGCAGGGTGAGACGAATTCCGTCCCCGAAACATCGTTTGGCTTCTTGCTCGCGACAGAAGCAGTCCATTCGCTCGCTCGTGTGACACGTGCATCCATTACAGCGTCCGTTTGCACATTTCTCCGGCTCGTCCGAGCACGATGAGCACTCTCCGTTATTAGAACTAGAACAACGATGATCTCAGGCAAATAGGAAGTGGCGAACATAATAGCGTGACAGCGAAAGACACGGCCGCGATCACGTTCAAACAAACCCAACCCTGCGACGTACATACTCGTCGGTCGACATTTTAGTTCGCGCACCCTGTCCCGTTCCTTCGGCCCGCAGTTTCGGAACGTTAATATTTCTCGGTTGAAATTGTCAAGACAAGAATCTGCAAATGCAACGATTTTCCAGGAAACGGGATCTTTACTTTTCGTCCTTGATTCTTGAAATAACGGCGACCGCTGGTGGCAAGAGCGAAAGATAAAGAAAGGAAGGGAAAAGCAAGCAGAATTCGGACTGTGGTCGATAGGAGCTGGCGCCTTCCATTATCGCGACCTTGCTTCCTTGCTGGCTCCCCGGATCTTTTTTTAACGCACGGAATAGGCAACTCGGACGCTTAAATTGCTTCGTTAAATCGTCGAAGGCGTCGTCTTTCCTTTTGTCTCCGTTTCCTGCACTCGATTGTTCCTCCTATCGCGTTGCTCCTCGTCGAAGAACAGTTTGGATAAAGGGTGGCATGAATAATGTAATCCGTACAACATCGGCCGGGCAAGGAAGATGGACGTAACTAGATACAAAACACGAGGGTGCAACGGCGCGGTGTTGTTCGGGTCTTCGTGTACGCAGACGAGACAACGACCAGATACCGAGTGTTTTTCCATTCGATCGCCGATGATTTCTCTTTCTATGGGACTTTCTCTCCCCCGCCCCTCTCTCTCTCTTCCTTTCGATGGTAATTGCTCGCGGGTAATTGAATGAAAAATTCAAAGAAATCCGTGTCGAGTCGCTGCGCGTGAATTTTGCAATATTTAGACCTTCGTTAAAATAATTTCAATCTGAATCTTTTGCTCGTTCACTAATTCGCCCGCGAGCACTTATTCGGCACGGTAGGTCAACGGTCAACGCGTGAAAAATATTAAAAAGTTATGGTTCTGTCCTGTCGGTTTTTACGGAGTTCCAAAAAAAAAAAAAAAAAAGAGTCGTCATCGAAACCATAAGCGGCACGGATCCTTGGCTCGTTTGCGGGGAACGCCGGTAAGTGGCGACCTAATAAAACGAAACGCGAAGTAATATTCTGATCGAATGTACCAGAGCTGGCAGAATAAACGATAAAGGCGGGTTTTTAATCACCAGGTCGCCCTGATAACGGGAGAGACTTTATTGCCCCGTATTTTCAGTGACTCGAACGATTCAAACAACAACGAGCCAGCATCGCGGATACGACCTGCAATAATCCGACCACAAAAGGCAGCAAAGCGAGTCAGCGGCTGTTGGATAATCTGCGATCCTCGGCGTTCGTCGGCATCGTCGTTACACCGTTCTCGGATGTATTGCTTATTGTAATGACAAGCGAAACAGCGGCGCCCCTTGACACGATCTCGCGTAAGCGAAACTGCCTCGTTCATCTCAGGATTTACAAGCTGGATAATCTTGATTTCTAATTCTCTAAAATCCACGAGTCCTCGATTCTTGAGTTCCTAAAATCTGGATACTCTACGATACCCAATTTTTTTTTGGAATCTAGATACTCCCAATTTCTGATTATTCTCTAATTTTCTAAAATCTGAGTACTCTAAGTTTCTAATTTCTTAGAATCTAAATACTCTCGACTCCTAATTTTCTTGAATCTGGATATATATTCGATTCTTAATTTTTTTAAATCTGGATACTCTAGATATCCAAGTTTTTAACATCGAGATGCTCCTAACTTCTCATTTTTCTCAAATTCGGATACGCAAGATTTCCTATTTTGTAGAATTTCGACAGTCTCGATTTCCAATGTTCTAGGATTTTTAGATACGATTGTGGCGGACCAGACATAAAAAGACACTCCATTCAAAAACGGGGTGTGCATATGCCTTTTTCGGTTTTTCCCGACGCAAGGCGTACACACCGCAATAAAACAATAAAAACGTTGGGACACAGCTTCGAACCATAGGTCCCGGATCACCCCGGTCGGAAAATCTTCGGGAAAAGCCTTCGCCCTTCCCAAGGACCTTCCCTTACCAATTTCAATACGTTCTCCCCAATAAATACGAGGACCTCTCGACCGGGAGACGTCAGTTAGCAAGTTTTCCTCCGACTCTCAACGTGTTCATATTTCTGTCTCATCCGTCACTCGTTTACCTTTACCTTCTACACACTGTACCTCATCGCCTTTTGTTACAAGTTATATTAAAGTTCTCGTTATATAAAAACCAAAAAAACTCTCTCGGATTATTTTATATAAACCGTCGCAGTAACCCCTGCGACAAACGATCGACTCCTAATCTTCTAGAATCTGGACGAATATCCGCGATTCCTGATTTTCGAAAAAATCTGGGTACTCTAGATTTTCAGTTTCTTCAGTTTTCGGGATTGTTTCGATCTCGAATTTTCTAGGATCTGTATACTCAGAATTTTCTAATCGGTAAAAAGGAACCATACGATCGGAATTCAACAGCAGTCCGAACAAGGACACGCCGGACGGTCGGCGAAATAGCAGGGCGCGTAAGTGCAGCAACCGCAATCGTTGCGAATGCAAAATTGCACGCGGGAGGCCGGTGGTTTTATTTTCGGAGGTGGCGGACACCGAATCGGTACAGGTGGAGGAATTGGCCGGCACTCGGGCATGCAAACGGGTCGTGGTCGAGGAGGTGGCTCCGGCCGTGGTCTGCATATCTATTAGCACAACTTCCTTGTTATCGTTGGATATACATAGCAACAACAATAAACGAGCGAGTTCGATGTTTAGTTTCATCGGAATCAACGGTGCGCGCCGCTTCGATAGTTCGCGTTCTACGGCGGTTTGTGCAAAAACAAATCTGAGAAAGAAATATAAACCGTGCTACCGAATCGATGAAACACGTACCAACGGTGGACACGAGGGTGGAGGACAGCAACATTTCGGAGGCAGACACGCTTGCGGAGGTGGACAACCGTTCTTTGGCCAGACGTAAGGGCCAGGCTTAGGGCCGTGGCAACATGGCGGCGGCAGGGTGCTGCACCGCCTTTGGCACGTTACAGGAGGGCAACGGGACATTCTCCAGTTGCGGTTTCTCGGTTGCACGCGAGACACCAGATCACATTGTTTCAACGCGGACAATTTTCTTGAATCATTACACCGAAAAACAGTGCCACGAAAAGAATCGTCGGGAAATTTGCAATCGCATCGTGCCGAAATTGCGCGCCTTGAACTTCTCCACAAGCGAGCACTTCTCCCGTGTTTTTCATTTCAACAAACTTCTCTACGTTCATATTGGATTTGCATTCGCTCGAAACGCAACACATTCGTTCACCCATCCGCGACATTTTAATCCTATCGACAGCTTAATCGAGTATCGTACTTTTTGGTTCGTGGGAATTTGCAGGAATTAGTTCGAGCACGGAATATTATTATTAAACAATAATATTAGAATATATATATAAATACCAGAAAACACCGATCACCGAAAATATTCAGATATCGGTATGCCGCAGCAATCGATCCAGTTCGGACAACAATTAATTTTCTTCGCTGGCGACGGTTTTGGGAGAGGGCAAATTACCGGGCGCGGGTAATAGCACGGCGCGTATAGCGCGCTGTTAAAGAGCGGCGTGTCAATATCTTCGTTTGGATTTACGTGGCTGTTTCTTACTTGTCGCAAGTGTAGGTCAACTGAAAGCGAACGGAAGAAGTGCCTGTGGCGGGTGGCTGGATATTCAAACACTTCGGGCATCCTGGATCGCAGAGGTTCCTCGGAGAGCAGCGGGACGCCACGCTGGGGGGGTATCTTGCTAGCGCATCGCTCGTAGTCGTCATTTCTCTTCTTTTAATTGAAAGAAAATCTTTAGATGAATTTTGATCTGACGCTGAAAATTTTGATAGGAAATCGAACGGATTTCGATGGAGACGAACGATTAAGGTTAGCCGATACAACTTGAACGTGTTCCCAACTGACGTTAGTTTCAACGAGACAGCTCGTTTTTTGTCGCTAGCTAGAATTCGTGAATCGACGTCAAAGACGGAACGAATTTGTCGATTTGACGGCCGAGCACGTATCGCGTTAACGTGCGAACATTGATCGCATGGGAAAGGTAAGAAAAAAGAAACGAGAAGAACGGTTTGGTAATCACAACAGATATTATAATAAATTGTATCTTTACAGAGGCAGATACATTGTAAAACGAATAGGGATACTTTCACGTAATATACACGCAGTCGTACATTGATCTAGGAATCGATCGGCGACGCTATATACAACACAACCACGGAAGCGTGCACGATATACCGTCGAAATTTGCAGGCAACGCGGTTGTACGTTTCAATTTGGCACGCGGTGCACCCGCATCCTCTATTCCAGTGTCCCTGCGTGTACCTCCGAGTGAAAACGAATCCTAAATGCTCTCTATAGTCTTTCTCGCGTTTCGAACGAGACACTGGAATGTCTCTTCCACGGACACCAATTCTTCTTTGCATCGGAATCAAATTATTCTCAATCTCGAAGTCGACTAATTATTTTGATTACTTTCAGCTCCATGAGAAACGGAAACCAGTCAGGATATGCTTCTCCTTCCATCTTTCACGCACTCTCTCTCTCTCTCTCTCTCTCTCTCTCTCTCTCTCTTTTTCTCTCTCTTTATCTCTATTTCTCTTTCACTATCTTTCTACCCCTGTTTCTGACTTCGATTCTAACGAAAGTGAACTCGAACGAATAATTAATAAGTACATCGAGATATAAAAAAAAGGATGTATAAAAAGAAGACGGCAGAACAAAAAGAAAAAGTAAGTACTTAGGCGATAGTGTTATAATAATGAATCACTGCGTTGTATTTTGTACACTCGCCACCGGTCCCTCTTTCCCCGAGTTCTCAATTAGAGCGAAGCTGCGCGATGTCTACGACATCCAAAGTAAATCAAGAGAAACAAGTCGAACATCGCACAGTTCAGCAGATTAAAGCACAGCGAGAGAACCTGCGCAACCGATCGACAATCTATCTTTCCCGTGTGATCGTCGAAGAAAATCGAAGGAAGTCCTCGTCGATCGGTAGCTTCTCTCTACCCTTAGCGTCGCGTTTTAGCATACCCCGAAATCCCGGCGAGTCCAACACCGCTCCCCTTTGTCTCTGGCAAGCGCGACGTCGCGGAATCGCGATAACGCGACGCTAAAGTGGACAAACCGTGTCCGGAGTCAGTCGGCCAAACTGTCCGCGTTCGTTTTTAAGTACATCGATTCGACCAAGATTGTTCCGCTGCTCCGACGTAGAGTTTGGTTTCGGCGGTATTTGTTTTTTTGATTTGCGGGACGGACAGAAGGTGACTCGACTCGACTCGATTCGATTCGAGTCGACTCGGATCGAGTGCAAACCTCGCCAAACGACACGCGTTCCGTTATTCGCCGGGCAACCGATCCCCCCCCCTCGAAGTAGTGGCCATCGTCGAACTGTTGAACGTACATAGAAGCAACGATTCTTTTGTGCTAAGTAACGCCTATCGAGAACTATATACAAGATAACTTACAGATCGTAACGTAAAAAAGAAAATGTCGGCAACGAAGAACATCATTTGCCCTCTTGTCCCGGTTCGTCGAGAAACTTTGCTCGCACGCATACACGGTCGTCCATTCACGCTTTCTCTCATTTTCTCTACGATTTATTCGTACTCACTCCCCCCCCCCCCTCCTCCCAACTCTTCCGTTACAATTTAAATAACTACATTATGTACAATGCACATACGCGAATCGTCAAAGTTGACGATCGAACATGTACCCTTTCTCTCTCTCTCTCTCTCTTTCTTTCTCTCTCTCTCTCTCTCTCTCTCTCTTTCTCTTTCTCTCGCGCGCGCTTTCTTCCTCTCTTCCACGTTTCGCGATGAAATTCTCCTGCTTCGATAATGGCGACTACCCTCTCGTAATTCACACCCTTACCGTACGCCGACACCCGTCTCATCGATGAATTTGCACGAAAAATTGGTCGAACGGGAGCACGGAACGCAATGAAATGCATGGGACCCGATTCGCAGGTGGCGTCTACAGTTCGGACAAGATAAATGAAGTTCGTGTGTAAGCCAGTTTAGTCCAACATTAGCTCCAGAGCTTAACCTACGTTTACACTAAGGCACATGAAGCGAGACGTTTCTTCTGGAATAGAGGTCGCGATAAAGTAACTGATTTCGTACAATTATTTACAAACGATAATCGGTATCTAATCGCGAGAAACTGCGTCCGTCAAGGATAAGCTTGCGCGGTCGTTTTCAGCACCCGGTCGAGCATTGTACGATTCGAAGAATCTCGTATAGCGCGTTTGCTGTTTTCCTCTCGAAAAGAACCCGCGCAAACTTCTGAACGAATTGAGAAATTGCTCAGCTGGCTACTGGAACATCCAAGAACGGAGTCGCGAAACTTGCGAACGTTTCACCGGGGAGCGTACGGTAAGGGCTCGACCGCCGATTCGTTTCAAGAAACTGAGAATGTATCGGTCAACCGAACGGTAAAAGTTTTGCAACGCGATATTAATCCCTAATTGAGTGCTACGCGGACGTGGAAAGCGCCCTCGAGTCCCTGGGAGCGAGAGCAGCGAGTCGCAGGTCCACGAAAGCTCGGGAGTCTACCGAGTCAGGAGCTCGGAAACCCAAAAGCCTGTCGGGTCCATAGCTCCCCGAATCGCTCTCGGTCGAAGGGAATTTTAACAAGTGATATACACTATAACAATCGGTAACACAGTTTGTACTTGATGGAAGGAATATAGTGAGGTACTCGAGCCACGCTAAGCTGTCGCAACAAAAGGAGATGATTCGATCGAAGACACGGAACGCGAACTGCATAGCAACGAACTGCGCTGATCGCGAAAGGCTGCGCTTTAATCGCCTATTTGATATGTATACACGAGGAAGCAGTTCGATCCTCGCTTCGAGACTCGAGCGTACGTAGCAGCAGCAGCAGCAGCAGCAGCAGCAACGAACAAAACCGCACCGAATTTGATCGTTCGTTCGAACGACCGAAACAAACTGTCGGGTACAGAAATGTCTTCTCTACCTCGGATTCTCTCAGGTCCACGGAGTGTCGCGTAGTCTCGAAGAGGTGTGCGCAAACCTCGAGGAAAAGTGTTTCAGCGCTCTAGTTATTTATAGTCTTGGAAAAAACCTCGTTATATTCCATCGAGCAAATACATGCAAGAACGCTAACGTTTTTCTCGTGCATCGTTGCCCTCGTTTGGGTCTCGCGAGACAACTCTCCCGAGCGTCGTTTAGTCCTCGGCGGAAGCACCTTGTTTGTGTCCTATTTGCGCACGCAGGATCGTCGAGCGAAACGTTGGCCTACGACGTTGGTCGTGGCCTAGCGATAAAGGCGATTCGCGACTCGATATTAGACAACAATAGCTTGGAACGTACTGACTTCTAACAACTTCGATATCTAATTCGCTTAAGTTTAACTAGGTGTAGTTTCATATTCTGCTGGCTAGGAAATCCAACGCGATCTAGGCGACTAGTCCCGTGGTTCTAGGCATGGTCGCCCGGAGCAACAAATCCGCAACAGCCGCCCGATTCCGTTGCCACGATTAAGTACTGGCCACGACTCGATGTCTATCACAGTCCTCCGCGACGAGTCCTACCTTTCGGCGAGCTCGTCGTCGGCCTCGCTGGTTGTCTATCCGAAAGTCTAGCTACCGCTCCCCGCCTCCGATTAATTCCTAATGTTCGACGACGATCGGCGGAACGTTCGTTCGCGTCTCTTCGCAAGTGTCACGCGGCTGTTAGCCGCCTCAACAGGAAAATAGTTTTCTCGCCACGAAGCCGAAACTATGCTAGGTTTTGTATCTCTTATATGGTTTATGCGTTTTCTTTTCTTTTCTTTTTTTTGTCTTTTTTGTTGATTTTATCGTTCTCGACGAAACAACGTGGTGCAGCGTAACTCTGGGTGCGTGTTTAATTTTGCGTGTTCATGCGGTACGACGGGTAACCGTTTTCTGGGAGTCTAAACTATTAATGTAGTCGAGACCAGCGTGTCTCGCGACTTATCAAGTATCTCGTGATAGACATTTAGGTAATAGTAACGACGTCAGAGCGACGCCATGGTATGAAACCATGGTTACACGGATCATCGTCTCGCGTTGCGTAAAGCGGTGACCAAACGGGCATGGTCCCTCCGTTCTCCGTACACTCCTAGCGTTTACATCGAAACCGAGGTCGTCGAGGCTGTGTGCGTGATCTACTCGTCTAGAAGAATGTTTTACGAATACGTGTTTTGTGCTTGGTTCGTCGTCCTCGTTGCTACTCTAACTATCTTCCCTCATCGAGATCGATGCGTCCTTCCTTCTCTCTGCGCGGCTCGGCGATTTCTGATCGATCCTGGCGATCGATCTCGCTCTATCCGGACTCCCGGCGGGATCCTTCCTCCTTTACTCGGGCTACCCTCGCGCGTAATACTCCAGGTTAATCGCGCGAGAGATCCGTACGCGATCGGGCAAGTCGTTACTATGTGCCCGAATGAAAGTACTTGACGACGCTGTTGATTAACTCCTGGCGCTACAATTGCACCTGGAACGCCTGCGTCGCGTTCGGCACGATGAAAGGATTCGTGGCACTCGATTGTCGCAGATTCCTCGCCGCGATTTCCGCCCACTCGGCGTCGAATGGGTCCGATGGTCCTGTTCTGCTGGGTTGGCTCATCGCCGCCGATCCTAGCGACAACGCTCTCGCGTGCAACGGCGGCGCTCGCCGAGGACTCGTTTGTCCTTGTCCACGCTCTTGCGTGGACCGCGTGGTTGGCGGCACCGAGCTCGTTATGCTACCCAGCCATTGGTCCGGCTTCGGCAAAGCTGACGTCGTCGAGACCGGTTGAACCTGAAAACGTTTGTCAACGTTAACGATCTTGGCACATTTAAAGCAAAGCCTGCGACGGATCTTAGAACCGCGTAGAAGGTTCGGCTAAACTGTAATACTAGGATTTTATGCATTTATGGCACAATCGAGTAGTTGCAATTTAATACTAAATCTACAAAACCAGCCAAAACGACTGGTTTTTCATTTCTTCTTTTTACGGTTCCTGATATTATAAAAATCTTTCTAGAAGAAATTTTTAAACTTCTTTATTCTGACACCACATATACAAGGTGTCCCAAAAATGTCTTGCAATCCGAAAGTAGGGAATTCCTGAGGTCATTTCGAGCAACTTTCTCCTTAGCGAAAATGCAATCCGCGGCTTCGTTTTACGAATTATTAACAAAAACCAGTGACCAATCAGAGGCGAGATCGTTTGGCGCGAGACGGTCGAGCCAATGAGCGGAACTAGGCTTCGTGCGCTCGTTGGCTGGGCCGCCGCGCGTCAGTCGTACTCGATTCTTATTGGTTACTGTTTTTCGTTAATAACTCGTTAACGGTGCCTCGGTGAAAATTTTCGCAAAGGAAAAAGTTGCTTCGAATGAACCTCCCATTTCCGGATTGCGGGACATTTTCGGGACACCCATTATATTACGATAGAAATCGCATAAAGCTTAAATAAATCCAATCTTGCCATTGTCACGAAACGACGTACATTGCTCTCGTCGAGAGCTCGATAGTTCCAGTGTTAAGATAATAAAAATAAAAATTTCGATTAAGAAGTGTTTATAAAACGCTGGTAGAAGCTCATTATTTCTAATCATTGCATATTCTTTCAATTTTCTTTAAAACCTATCGCGTAAATGTGTTAGTTTTGGTATGCGCCTGAATCTAATCAAATTTTGTTTCGACTCGGAAGAAGAAATCAATCGCAGTCACATTTAGTAGATCGTGTGTACGAGATCTTCATCGCGAGACGAAGACTCGTTGTCATAGTTCAAAGGATTAATAAGCCGCAATTCGTATTCTTAACCCTTTCGCTACTACGGGTGACTATAGTCACCCGCCACAAAACGACACCCACATACGATGGTTGACTATAGTCACTTGCCACAAGATGCCACCTGTACACGACGGGTGACTATAGTCACCGGTCACAACAATGGAGCCAAAAGTTAAAACAAGGGCTATCGCCTCGCTTTCCTCTGTTCGCAGACGCTATCATCTACCAAAAACTACGACCAATTGTAATAAATCTGGTCATATTAATCCAACGTTTTTGAAGCAAAAGACTTGGCCCCGAATGCTGAAGACTGCGCGCGCTTAATGTTCCTGCTTTCGGCAGGGTGCTCCGTTCTACACGAGGGACTCCGCGGCGAGGCCCGCCGTAGCGAAAGGGTTAAACAGTTTTAACCTACCTACTGTTTCACGATATAAATCGGCCTACTCGTTTCCACCGTAAATTCATAAAAATCCATATCCGGTAATCCGCGATCTACGTTGTATTTTCTTACCGCCGTGGTGGAAATCGGATTCACTGCCGAGATCTGACTGGTCTGGCTTACGTCGCTGGTCAAACTGCCGGACGGAGCCGGGGAGGCGGAAGCGACGCTGGTGGTCGGAGACGCGGTCTTCGGGATCGGTGACCTGTTGACGGCCGGCGTCGACGTGTTCCCCAAAGAGGACGTGGACGCTGTGCTGAAGGCTGGACTAGCTGACGGCGGTGTGCCGAAGACGCCGACCGTGCTAGCTGCCGGAGCGTTCATCGCGCTCGGCGTCGCTGTGCTCGTTCTTGGAAGGATGGGGCTGAGGTTGGAAGTTTTGCTCAGGATCGGTGTTAACCTGTGGTTCAGAACCGGCGACGGTGACTCTTGCCAGGTGGTCCCGACGTGGTTCAAGTTGCTGAGATCGTCGTTTTTGTCGTTGTTGTTGTTATTGTTGTTGTTGTTGTTCAGGCTCGGTTCGTTCTGTAACTTCATCTCGTCCAGGGAACTGCTGCTCGTTACTACGGCGGAACACGGTCGTTAGTCTTCGAATTATCGCGACCGCAGGCAAGAATTGAACACTGGAAATAGAAGATTGTGTACCTGGCGGAGTGTTACTGGTAGAAGTGCTGATGAAGAGCTGTTTGGCAACGGAGCACGCTGTGCTCTGGGTGGGAAGCGGTCCGAACTCGTCGATGTTCGTCAGGAGAGAGAGACCCCGCGAAATCTGCTGGCACATCGCCGAAACGCTGTCCTGGCCCACGGGCGATATCTCCGGTATCGGACTGACTGCAAAAACATCGGCAACATTATCGACCTTTTCGCAGACTCTCGCGGCGAACATCGCAAACATTAACTCGATCGCTATCTAAATGCGGTGCTCTGAGCTGGTGCTCCAAACTACGGGTACATGCTGCAACACGGCCACGGTAAACACGCCCGGAGGACGTCTAACGGAAACGTACAGGTGGAGACTTCTAGATGGCAAACTTTTAGGATGGAGATGGTATCCAACAAAGAGGAGGAGTCGTTTCGAACGGGAGCGTCGGAAAGCTACGAGGACCAACTACGTCGTCTCGAAGAAAATCGTGTCCTTCGGTTTAGCGTTTGTTTTAATCGGTTCGTCTCGTTCGACCGTTTAAACGAATCAACGATGTACATAATGAGAAAATTATCGATTGCTACACCACCGGATCAAATCTTGAACGAGCGTTTATCGTTTTCTCATTGCAAGGCATTATATTTCTAGATGTAAAAACGGGATCGATCGTAGAACATAGACCATCGGGGCAGGCAACATGGACACTTAACAGAATAGGGAATAATGACCTTCGTCATATCCTTCGAATTCTGTTGCAAAAACGGAGAAGCAGATTATTCGGTATCCAGTGTCAGTTCGAAAGTGCTAAAGCTCTCGGAACGAAATTGCACGAGGGATGCTCACCTGGTGGCTTTAACGGGACGATGTGGGACATGGCTGACGGTAGCCGCGCCAGGTCCGTCGGCTCGAGGCTGTGGCTACGCGCCCGTTCAAGGTTGCTAGGAAGATCGTTCACCCGCAAACTGAGCTGCCTTTTGAACGGAGAAGCTTGATTCAGTTGCGTGAAACCGCGGAAGGAACCTTGTCGTTCGAGCATCGACGGAGTGGCGTGCGGTCTCTCGATGGCGAAGGGGTTGTAGACTTGCTTCAACGGGGGTACGTCTACAACAGTCCGCAGTTTCAACGGCAATTAATAATTTAATATTTAATATTCGTTCGCGGTGGAAGTCACAAAAATTCCGTCACCGCTCGGTAATACACACAGTCGTGTGATAAAAATAACTTTCTTCAAATTGGACCAAACGAGTCGTTCAACTTCTTTCAACGCTAAACCTAGCATGCCGGTTAAAATGACGGTCTTGAACTCTGTCTTGGAAAATCATTTTAATCAAGCTTTACATTATAAATAAAATGGCGACAAGTACGAATCAATTCAGTCTTGTCATTCGCATAAAATAATACGCGTCAGTCGCTCTCAGGGCTCGGTAGAGGTTTAATATTTCAATGTTAGAAGGACTAAGACGCGATATACAAAAACTATTGCAAAAACAACGATCTTCGATCGTTTATAGCTGCATTCAAGTGGTCGGCATTTAAGTCAGCATGCGTTTAAGTTACAAAGCCTGCGAAGTGCATTGTTTAAATCGTCGTATATCTCGTTTCGCTCGATTGCAATTTTTGTACAAATTTTTGGTGCATCGTCCAGCAATCTTTTATCGTCTCAAAAAAATCCAGAGATCGTTTGGACCAATTTTAGAGAAGTTATTTCTTTTTGGATGTACATAGTTTTTTGATATTTCCTATACGTGTATAATATGTTGCAAAGAATGGCGCAACTTTTACGGCGGCGATAGCACGCGAAATCTAAAGTCGAATGAAGGGATCGTAATCGAGAAGTAATTTCGAGAAGAACCGACCGACGGCTCTCTCGCGCGAGTCCTGCAGCCGTTCGGTGAGGCTCGGTTGCCTGAAGCTTCCGCTCCTCGTGAAGGTCGAGGTCTTCGAATCGAACGTCATCGTGACACCGCACTCCTTGTCCCTTCTCTGCTTTCGTTCCAAACAGGCGGCAAAGGCGCAGCCCACCGCATGACTCAGACGTTCACCCTGAAAAAGGTGAAGACGTTAAGCTCCCGATCGAAGTTGCTTCACGGAAGATAGCTGTTCTACTCACCGACTCCTTCAGCGCGAGAAAACCGTGGCACATCCACCGTCTTGTAGTACCGTCCCTGCAAATGTAGCTGAATCCTTTCTCGTGGTTTCGATCCGGAGCGCAAAACGAGACCTTCTCTATCGTCTGGTCGACGATCAGCCCTTTCGTCTCGTCCTCGACGACCCTCAGACCGTCCCCTGACACGTGCAGCACCGCGCGAACCGGCCTTCGTCTCGAATTCTGCCGATTCATAACCAAGAAAATGAATATAAGCTGCGAGCTCTCTCCTCGACCCGTCGCATTAAATACCTCGCATATTCGTGTCACTTACTCTAAGTACTTTTAAAGCTTCCTCGCATACTTGCATACCCCTTGACTCGAACACTTCTACACATCCCAGGTACTGCAACGATCAGATTTATTACTATCGATGAATTACGAAAGGAAGAATGAATATTCGTTGCGCTATAACCCCCTATAATATCTTTCGATCGCATCGTTCCACGCCGTCGAGTTCATTTTGCTTCGGAACGATTGCATTATCGTTTAGCTCCTAAAAGGACGATACCTTAACATGGAAGGCGCAAGTAGCCGAACGGACAGCCGTCTCGTCTGCTTGCCATTGGTGGGGTTTGCTCGATTCCGGCACGTGGGAATCTTTCCGTCGCCGAAAGCTGTCTCGAAAGCTCCGCCGTAGTCGATCCATTCTTTTCCCAGGCGACCTCTCTCGCTTCTGCGCAAACACAGATACAAAACATAATTATTCCCTTGTCCATTTAAAATCAACCACGGCCAAGAAAATAACATCGGTCGTTTCGTTCTAACCGGATGCGGTGCTCGCAACGTAGCCGAGGTTCCACGAACCGTTCGCTGTGTTTTTCATCTTAACGCAACTTCTCGTCGAAATTTTACGGGTTAAATTATATCTATACAGCTTTAAGGAACGGCAAGCGAACCTCGGAAATCCGAGCACGATTTTCCAGTGAAATTTTTCCCGGAGAAGGGCGTCGAAATTCTCCGAAGAATTCAGCCGGAGGCTTTCAATTGTCGCAAAGAGCAGCCCCTAGAAAGCAATTTCGTGAAACGATGCGTCGTCGAGAAGATACGCCGCCGCGCGGATATCATCTCTCGCTCTGCTCGGCGTTTGCCCGTTTAAACGACCCCCTCGCGTGAAATCGCCGAGCCTCTGCGAAAGCTGCGAGCGTTCCCAGAGGACGAGCACTCCGCTCCAGGTTTCCCCGATGAGTCGTTAACAGTCAGCCTTGAGAAAATAGCCGGCCGAAAGAAGCCGGTGTCTGGCGACAACGGAGTCGAGCGCCGAGTCGTAGTTTTACAAAAGCCTGTGATCGAATCTTGGCATCGGTTCCCAAAGAATCTTTTATATCGAGACCCTCCTCGGGCTCTCCCCTAGCGCGGCTACCCTCCTAAATCGGCACCCCTAAGAACCGGTCGGCGGATCAAGAACCGAGGAAGCCCGTTGAGAAAGCCCCCCCTGCCTCTTTCACGTTCGATCTCCATTACCGATGATTGCAACGTTGTTTGCAGTAATCGCTCGATTACCTCTTCGGTAGTCGACCGTATCGAAAATCGCATTGTTGCATCGGGAGACGGTGCATCGATATCCAAGTAGCTCTTGAGAGAAAGCAAAGTGTCTTGCAATCGATTCGCGATGATTTATTAAACGAAGTGTATAATGTTCCGTTGAAACTGCCGTGAAAACGGCGATCGGTAACGAAGAAGAATATCCGCTCGCGTAACTCCGTAAAATTCTGGTGCGGTAATGGTTACAGAAGCGGAGCATCGTCGCTGGCGAAGATAAGAGGGCGGGCCTTATCTCGCCCTTAAAATACGGAAACGCGTTAGCCTAGGCTTACACGATCCTCTCGCGTCAGATAAGAAATATCAACGAGATCATCTAGAAGCGTTCCCCGGCATGGTGGACGCTGCAAATATCTCGTGTAACCGTGTATGTATCGCGTACCAAAGCGGGGAGGTCGATTCCCAAGGGAGCGTCCTCTTTAATCCGCCTTTTTCATCGTCCCAACACCGGCCGGGCTAGATAAGCATCGACGCGATTTCTATTCAAATTCTAACCGACCCGAATAATTGATCCCGTCAAGGTTTCTTCGGGACGCGCGGGTTTCGCATAGAGAAAAGCTGATATCGATAACTCGTCGACGCGAAACAAAAACCGTTTGAATTCCAATTTTCTGCAGCGGCCTCGAATCAGCGGCTACAAACAGCATCGATCCCCCTGTAAATGTTGCATAGGCCACTCGGCGTTATTCGATCGCATCCGACGGGCGTTTCGCCGAACCGCGCTCGAAGACCAAGCAAATATTGTCACGTACGGGCAACGATCCGCTTTTCCGAGGATGAGAGCTCGCAAACAATAGACGCGCAGCTGTGTATCCGCGAAACGATGCGCTCCCTGTCAAAATAATGCACGGCCGGACAGCCTTTCTTCGCGTTTCGGTCGAGGAGCACCGGGGCTAATGGTTAAAACGCGCGAAAGTAAGCACTCTCGACGCAATCCGATTATTCGGGCTATTTGCTTAGAGTGGTAATAGGCTTAGCAATGCGTTAGCGCAGCAGCGACGCGACTCGACTCGACTCGACTCGACTCGACTCGATTCGATTCGATTCGACCCAACCCGACCCGCTCTCCCTATCATCGCCCCGAAGAGATAACCGGCCGGAGGAGTGTCCGTAAGTGGCCGTGCGCCGCGCCGTTCGATTACAGCTGTCATCTGCCACCGGATCGATGACGTTTCATAATTATGTTCTCGCGGGGCTTATTTTCACAGAGTCCCATGCCTGCGCGATTTGGCAATATGGTATTTATTCGGCTATCGATTCGAGCGCGGTACATTTATTCATCGGTGTTTAAGTGGCATGAGGAAAAAAACCGGAGAAGCCGGGTGTGAATCAGTGGATCGACTCGCGTGGAATGCTCTCTCACGGTAGTATCTTCGACAAGACTTACGACTTTCTTTCGCTACAACTTCGGACACGAGCCGAGCCGCGGTGAGTCAGCTCTTCCAGTGGCTCGGAAATTTTTCGAAATATTACGAAACGTCGTCGTCGACGAGCCTCGCACGTATCTCGAGAACTAAAACCGCTGATGCCAATTTCCCGAATAACCCATACTCGAACGGCCGTGATTTATCAAAGTTCTCGGGGAGATACGTCGACGAGGGTCGTTCGTCCGGCACAGCCGCAGAAGACCGCGTTTTTCAAGGAGGCCGTTCCGAGGCTCCCGGTCCGCGTTTTCCTTTAAAGTCATCGTTCAATTAGGTCTCCTTCTCGTACCAGCCATGTTAATCATGCGATTTGATTGTAGGCCGGGCATCGTTATTCCGCGTCCCATTGTTACGACGTTCTCAGCGGGAAAGGTCAAATCGAAGTAACCGTACGTTTCGCGATTGCATTACGTGTGGTAACCCGATACATAAGGAGAAAAATGCGGCGATCGGCATCGATGCGTAACGATGAATCGTCGCATTAGCAATTTAGATCGATTCCGGACCCCGTACATAAATTGTGCAACGAATCTGCGCGCGTCTCCGTTATTAAATCAGCGGCTCCGCGGACCGTCGGGAATACGTTTAGGAAATTTTCGAGTCGAGCTTTTCTTATGCATAAATTGCCCGGCTCCGTGATTAAATTACAAGTTGGCGAGTGCCTTTAAAATTCGATGAAAAAATTGTCAAGTTCGCCGCGTTACGGTCCACCGATACGGAAGCGCCGTTTAAGATAAAAGCAATATTACCGGCTGGAAAGGAAGCGGCCTACGAGCTCGCCAGCTCGAGGCTCTGAAACTTCGTTCAAGCGGATGTTCCGGTCTTCGAGAGAAAGCTTTCCGTTCTCTCTAAGGGCGATTTTAATATCGCCCGTTCGACATCGCGGGGAGTGCCGTGAACTCGACGACGACTCGCTAACGGCAGGAAATTGCGGCGCTAGATCGACCTGCCTACATTTTGACATGCACGAACCGTCTGCATGCACACGCACGCACACGATAACCGCAGCGCATTCTCCTCCGCCGCCATATTTCCTTTCACGACTCAAGGTCGAAACGGCAACGTTTACCGTATGCACCGGGCACTCGGCTAAAACGCCGCGAATGCAGATACGCGACCTCGCCTACTTATCTGCCAATTAATGGATTTTTACGGGGGATCATTACCAACGATCACTGTCACAATTCCACGGTGGCGCGATGCGACTCGACCGTCGCCGTTCGCATTCCACGAGTCCTTGTTACAACTTCCAAGAAACTTAGTCACGAACTCTATATCGAAACTTTCGACAAAAGTTTCCTCTCGTATTTGCCCACGGTCCGCATCGATACGAACAACGCCTGCGGAAATCGTGCGGTTCGGCTTGTAAAATAATTTCAGTTTCCAACATTTATGTAACCACGAGAAATCTTCGAGGAGGCGAAACGAGGTTCGCCGTTCTAATTTCGATGGGGCGAGAATGGCTACGAAAGGAAAAATCCAGTTATAGATCTGTCGCGAATCGAAATAGGAACGAAGGGGGTGCGTCGAGGCAATTGAAAATTTAGAATTTACTTACATATACGGGCTTTGGACCTTTCAACGACACCGAAGGTATTAAAAATACTACATCAATTATGCAGAAGCTATACATTAGTAGAAACTATACATATACAGCTGTAAAACGTTACATTTCAATTCTGAAAATGTACAAAAATAGCTGAATAATCCGCATAATTTATTCACAGTACTGAAAATTCTATTCGTGCAATTGTATCGGCCGCAGTGTTAGTTCTACGGAACTCTCGTCTTCGCAAAGAATGGCAACCCTGGTGGAAGTATTCGAGCTGAAATGGGATAAGATACCTGGACTAGATTCGATGCAAAACAAGTACGACCCAGTTAGATTTGGCACGGTCGAGGGTACATACTGTCCGCGAGAAATCAGTTGATCGTGGTTTTTACCGTCGAGCCGGAGCTCGAGCCGAAACAGTTCGAACACGATTGCTGGAAGCGGGTGAAGCACGAGTGTAAAAGGAGTCACTAAAGAAATCCCGACAATGAGCGACCGGCCTGGCATCGCTCCCTTCGGGGTTACACGCCGATCGAAGCCACGGATCTCCTGGTCCCTGACGAGGTGTCGTGACCTAAAAAGCCACCGGTGAAAGCCGGTACACATTCACGCGGTCCTCTAACCGTTCGTTGACCGGAGACACTGGATTCTGTTCTCGTAGCTCCGATCGCGGACGCGGACCAACACCTCGATAGCGGCTCTTCTGTGTAGCCGATCTGACCCCCACCTGCCCTCCCGTGTAACGCGACTCCAGATCCACCAGGAGATCGTGCGCGAACTAGGCGATCGACGAATCCCGTCTCGGGCCGCGAAAGGTCTCGGGAGAAATTTCGAGGTGGAAACTGGAAACGAAATTCCGGGCGCGAGGCAGCTTAAAGCGAAGAGGACGATCGGCCGACGGAGCGGACTCGTGTTCGAACGAAGGATACTCGATGTTGCGCGCACTCTCCCCGAACGAGAGTTTCCCACATCGCGCTGCTAATTACGCTAATTACATTTACGCACGGAGAATAATGTTCCTTTATGATCGACCATTGTTCTTCCACGTTAAAAGGAGACATTCGATCGCGTGATTAGCACGCTTACTTTCCAGCCCGCTCTCGGGGCGAGACAAAGCTTTGCGAAACCACGCGATGTCTCGTTTGGAGCAGACACGACTCGAGCTGCTAGGAGTCAGGAGCTACGAAGCCACGCCCACTCGCTTGCTCCGAAACATTGCTACAAAAGGGAATCGTTTGTTAAGGAGCCCGACGATCTTACGACTAGCACAAACAAAGATTTAGTTTAGGTTAATTTATTCAACATTTGTCTACAAAAATTCAACATCGTAATAATGATAATGACAATAACGATAACAATAACAATACATATAAGAATGAAAACAATATGATTTAATATCCCAAACCAAGCATCCTAGCTTCCGACAACATTTTTAAATTTATTAAAATCATCAATGAAAAGGTCAACAATGTTGGTACATGTGTGTTAGCCAAATTGAGAATCCTATTCAAAGGATGGGTATAGAAAAAAACGAGGAACATAGCAACGAGGCACAAAAACTCGATGGGATCTTGTAAAAGATCGTGGATTGTTAAAATTAATCAATTCGATAACATCAGGGTTGTTTGTTTGATAAACGATAAAAGCTTTGTAAGCTTTAATTATGGATTGCTTGTCAGGACGGTAGCTTGGTTCCGAGGTAGTCGGGAGCAACGAAGCCACGCCCACTGGTTTGCTCCGAAACATTGTTGCGAAAGGGAATCGTTTGTCGAAAGTGGCGATATTTAATATCACGATTATCAGGATTTCTTTGCAGCCTGTGGATGGCACGACGAGACGAAGCATCGCGAAATTCCGCGACGTTGTTTGGATCGGTCATGGCCGTGGATCGTCCTCCGAGGAACTGCCCTCTGCTGTTCGGAGAAACGTAGCCGCGTTCGCTCGCTCGCTCGCTCGCTTCGAAGCATTGCCGCGAGAACAAAGGGTTGCACCTGCCCTATTGGACGGTGGGGAGCGCGAACAGCCATGAAAACGCCATAGACCCCATCGGGAGCCAGGCAACGACCGCAACGCAAGTTCGCCGGCAAAGTTATCGCGAGTTGAGCCGCGTCGGGCGCGTTCCACTGAAACAGAGTTGAATCGCGGTCGTCGAGAGAACGCAGCGAGGCGTTCGCGTTATTGTTCCGCGAACAACGCCGCGCATCGTAACGCGTACCTGCGTCTGCCTACGTGCAACACCTGTCTCGGTGAAAGGATCGAGTACTAGCGCACGCAACCAGATATTTGTCGCTACAAGACCCGCTGCCATTTCAGGCAACGCGAAATATTCGTTCTGCCCCCCCCCTCCCCCCTCGATGCGTCAAGAAAACTGAAAGTCAGTCGCGCCGTTCGTCCCGCCGATCTTTGTTCCTCTGTAATTGCGTTTTAACAGCGTGCTTCGTACGAACATTCCCCGGCTTTTCCTCTCGTTCTCGCCAAGACTATTGATTTTCCTGTTGGCTCCCACCTTGTCCTACTCCTTCTTCGATGCCGAACAATTTTGGCACGACACAGCGGCCCGTCCAATTCACCGAACGAACCATGCGTTTTATTCGGAGAACGGCGCTGAGAGCGTAAGAGTCTACGATGTAGACGCTGGAGCTCGTCGGATGAAGCGGATTTCTCCGTAGAATTCTAAGACACCGTGTAGAAATCCGGATCCCTCTCCCGCGATATCGAGCGTACGGACATCGGCACCAGTTATCCTTGAAGTTCGATCCCCCGTTGCTTTCTCTGCGTGTGTGCGTGACCGTAAACGTACACGCTTCTTGTTCACGTGCCTCCTTCCAATAGATTTATGCGCGCCGCTCGCGTAATACGATTCGTACGTAATCACGAGCGTCTTCGGGACTCGCGTAACGTCGACCGAGTTGAGTCGATCCGCGGCCGACGTGGCCTCTCCATTGACAAATATCGCGATTTGTCCCGCGGCGGAACGATTCCCTACGTAAAACCCGTCGCGAGTGTACTACGTACCCGAGATGATTCAGCCGAGTCCGTTCTATAACGTGTAATTATTTAAGATGCGATAAACCTCGCGACTGGTTCTACAAGGACGTTGCCGCGAGGGGGTTACACGGGCCCCGGCATCTCTCGGCGAAACGCACCCGGTACGACTTCGGCCAATATCCAAGGCAACAGCGTCTCGAGAACCTGGTTGCTTTCTCTCGATCCTCATAACGCTTTCTAGCGATCGCGCGATCGTTTCAAACGTCATCGGTACTCGCAACTTGCGACTCACGATCGGAGAATGTCGTTTGTTCCCCGGGGAACAAAATCGGAATAAAATCGCCGATTTACACGAATACGATCCATGCGACAGTCGCTCGATCTCGAGCAAATTCGAGAGCTCGAAATAATTGTGCGCAAAGTTCCGATGCTAAGCTCGAATCGGCGGGCTTTTGCTGGAGCTGGAAGCCGATTCCGATCAATTATTTCGCGGAAGAGCGGAAACCGTATCCAAGCGACACAAGAACGCGCAGGTGATTCATATTTGCCGATGGAATCGCTTAGGAAATGAAACCGTATTTACCTCGCCCATCGAGAACCTTTAGTTTGAGGTTTTCTTAATGTTTCCGCTGCTGGTGCAGCTGAAATCTCATTCTGCTAAAAGCAAGATGGAACGGTGCGGGATATTAGTTTATGAAATTACTCCCGCGGAGCGGGAAGATTGCTCTGCTAACCGAATAGTCGTTGACCTAGTCGAACGCGAAGAAACGATCGCCGCCTGTTCGAAAGGTTGCGTCGAACGCTGAGTACGATATTGGTCCCGGTATTGGTAAAAATGCTCGATCTCGATAGATCGTTGCAGGCAACGCTCTTCTTCGCTCTGTTTCATCGATGAACGATGATCAACTGCACCGGCCTGTTACGCGAACAAATAATTGGTGAGGTGTATCGCGTGGCTTTGAACGCGCAACAAAATGAGGACCGCGCGTGCCTAAACGCTGCTAATTATATCGAAATCGTGAACATCGAAAGTTCCGTTTTTACGCGCTTCTCTCGCCTACGATGATTTCACAGTCGATGATTTCACATCTGACTGACGCGCGTCAGATTTCACCTTCGAGACAAAGATCGGTTATGCAAACCCGTCGATGGAGCACTAGGAATTCATTAGAAGCGTCCGCAAGAATTCTCGGATCGAGGCGGCCTGATTACAAGCAACGAACGTGCACCGCTCGTAGGTATTCATGAAACTACGCCCTCACATCTACCAATCGAATCGATGGGAATGTCCGAACAGCTTCGAAAACTGCGACGATGCTGTGCTATCTGCTACAATTTCTTAACCCTTTTAACCACGGACACGGTGTCTAACAGACTCTACCGTAAATATTATTGCTTCTACCATAGGCGGATGGTCCTTGTCACCGCCGACATGTACGATACGTGTTACATTTTCTATGTACAATGTCTACGTAATACAATTTCTGCGTAAAAATTAATCCATTTTGTAAACAATATATTAGGTCTACCGGAAAGTTCTGTCTCCGATAGTGTCACTTCAAGTTTCAATCCATATGCACACGTTGATTTGAGACATATATGACTATCTCTCTTTATCATTGCATTTACACGCATGTACTCTCCTAAATAAACTGAAACAAAGATGTCTCGTGTCATTATTAAGTGAGACGCGATCGTGAAAGCATGGCTACCGATGATAATGCCAGACCACATGCTGCTCTGGCGACACGTCAGAAAATCGCAGAGCTAGGCTGGGAAATTCTGTCGCATCCACCATACTCCCCAGACCTAGCACCCTCCGATTATCACTTGTTTCTCTCTTTGCAGAACTTTTTACAGGAAAAAAAGATTCAAAACTGAAGCTGATATCAACCAAGCACTAGTTGAGTTCTTCGCCTCTAAAAATAAATCATTTTTTAAAAGTGGCATTTACAAGTTGCCATCACGCTGGCAAGAAGTCATAAGTAACGATGGAAAGTATATTCTGCAATAAATATTATTAAATGTATGAAAATTGTGTTATATTTCAATTCAAAAACGGACAGAACTTTCCGGTAGCCTAATATTATTAATACTAATATTATTATACTTATATATATATATATATATATATATATATATATATATATATAGTAGTATACTACTAGTATATATAGTAGTATAGTATACTATGTATAAGTATAGTAGTATAATATATATATTATACTTATAATAATATAATACTTATATTATTATTAATACTAATATTATTATTATACGGTAGACCTAATATTTTAGCGAGCTGCTGTGACAAACTCGGATGTCCGCGGTTAAAGATTAAACACTCGACCTATCGGAAGTTTGCCGGGACGAAAGATATCTTTAAAACGATAAGCCGACATGAAATTATTAGGTTCCTCCGCAGGGTGCGAGCGGTGTCGATTCGCGCATGAGAAATTGCAATCGTTGTTGAAACACCGATTAAGAAATCCTCATCCGCGAACGATAAACCGTTGACAACTGTTAAACAACCGCCGGCAGGCGACGCTTGAAAATCCTCAGCGAGCGAGTAAGGTCGTCTTATAGTAGAGCGTTGAATTATAAAGAGGTTCGAGGCGCGCGGAATGTTTGCGGGAACGAAATGCGCGAAACGTAGCGCGTGTTTCCGTCCGTGATAGCTCGAAGAGCACCCGCGCGAATGGGATCGAAGTTGTGCGGGAGATATGCCGGCGCGGGGAATAGAAAAAGACTGTCTGCATAGTTTACCGTCGATCAACCTTCGCCGCAGTCTTTGTCGCGGCAGAACTTTTCTACCAGGCGTGTAACGTTCGCCGCGCAGCAGAGGCCGAACAGACGCCGGTTACACGACAATGTATTATACGTACACGCTGCGAGCGATGCTAGATAATCGTATTCAAGCCGCGCGCAGCTCGCCCATTCGTTATCGAACAAATAGCTGCAGAAATATGGACGGGCATGGACGAAAACTCGAGAGCCTATCGAAACGCGCGAGCGACGAGGAGAAAAGACACGCGACCTTCGTCCCGACCTCTGCAGGACCAGTTTCGATCCAACCACGAAAATACCAATCCGCCCACGACCAACGGAATTAACTCGTGGACGCGATTAAGTCTCGCATTTTCGCATCGTTGCGTGTAAATTCCTTTGCGAAAATCACGCCGACACCCCTGCACGCGCGTATAGACCGTGAAAAATCGATGAGCGACGCCGGTCTCGATTGTACGATGTCTCTCCCCCGTGTTGCAACTGCCACCCAATTTCGATTATTCCACCGGTACCTGCTGGACTGGCACAGGTGGTGGTGGGCGCGCGAGGTATTTCCGAGTTTTCTACCTCGGTTACTTATCGTTCTTTCGCGTTGCCGATGCGCGTTATCCGCCGCGCATCGACTTATTAAAATAGCGCCCGGCGTTACTTACGTTATCTACAAAGTTCAGCAAATTACCCATTTTTCTATCGGCTCGATCGCATCGCAAGGAAGAGAAGACAAGCGCAACGACCTTTTCGTCGATTCTTCTTTCCTTTAAACGACGAACGAGCGAGCAACTTGTACACGCTTCTAAACAGCTACGCGAATCGGTAACTAAAGCTCCGTCGACCGTGTATAAAAATCAGCTTTGTGTCGGATAAAAAGCTCGGTTTTAAAATGAAAATGGCAAATACAAAGGAAGAAGGAAGGCCTCGGTTCAGGGCTCGATGGGCTCGCCGATTATCGTCTGAGAGCGATATTTCTTGGTCGACGAGGAAGGATCGATATGAAAATAGAAAAAAAAAGGAAGGTAGGGCGGGTGCGCCTCTCCGGTGCGAGCGGCCGCCGGGAAAGGGCGGTTTCTCGGTGTTCGAAGAGGTGCTCTCTTGCCCCAGCGGAACGTGGCACGGCTGCCATGGAACAACGTACGCTTCGTCGAACGATACGCATCGCGTCGGGAGGCGTGCGTCACACGTCACACGTCACACGTGGGCATCTGCGAGAGTTATCATTGACATAAAGCAAGATCGCAAACGTACCGAGAGGCGAAGACCGTTCCCAGCATGACTGGTGGCTCTTTCGAGCGGCTGGTGGGCGGACGGGTGGTTTCCCATTTCTCTGCGACACCGATGTTTTCGCGACGCGCAGTAGCGAGCTGCGTCAAGTATCCAAACACAACGCGCCGTGCTTCTTTGGCCGTTTCCCTTGGTGCACCATACACGGCAACGGCGATACCATGGACAGAGCCGGCCCCCGCGCACTTCGCGATCTATTTTCCCCTATCGATCGCCTTTCGTCGATTTTATCCTCGACACCGATCAACGACCCTCTCGGCCAGGGTGTCGACGCACTCCTCCTCTGTGTACACACGCACTCCGAAACAGACGATATATATGTATATATATCACTTGCACACAGCTATTGTATGGCGAACGGAATAGGTAGGTACGACAATTTTCTCGTTGTTCCGCGTTGTGTTGTCGCGTTACACCGCGGTTTCACCGAGGCAGCCCACTGCTCGGGCAAATGTGCGGCACAACTGCGAACGCGGGTAACTGCGGGGGCTTCCCGATCGACCAAGGTACCGTCACCGAACCTCCGAGTTCCATCGCGAGCCAGCTCGCGCTTCACGGCTTACTCGCGCTTCGCGCGCCTCTGCTTATCTCGTCGACGCCAGCCAGGTGTGCCCGACCAACCTATTCGCTGCTCCGCGAACGGCAGCCTTCTCTATTCACGTTTTCCCCGGCGAGAGCTTCCACCCTTTCGCGTCTGTCCCTCGCGCGCGGTTCCTCGTTCGCCTCCGAATCGCTCGAATTAATCGAACCGGAGGGAACGGAACGGCGTTTCGACGAAACCCCGCGCTCTTCCGTCACAGCACTCGGATCGACCGGTAAAAATGAAACGACGCGCGCGTATCGACCCGCGGGTGAAGAGATCGCGCACCGTCGACTCCTCTTCTTTGTCTTCTTCTTCCTTTTCGTCCGTCTCCACCTCCTCCGCCTCCACCGCCTCCTCCGCCTCCTGCTCGTCCCTTTTTGCCACGAGCAGGCAGTTGAAACTGGTCGTTCGGTTTGCCCCAGAGGTTGACGTCATGGACTCTACACCTAGAGTGGGAACCGACTACTCTCTTTCAGTCTCGCGTTCCTGTTCGCACCAGCGGGGATCGTATCCTGGCTTCTCGTTCGCGCTGATCTCCACCGTTGGCCGTGGATGATCCGCGTCAACGTGTCTCCGGTTCGTTATTTTTAATCGATGACGAATCCTGCCTCGGATTCGCTCGAGCACGGTCGAGCCTCCTTCGAGCGTGCCGCGGCGGATCGCCGCGAGGAACTGTCCAGTGTCGCTCCTCCAAACACCGCGATCGCCTGCTCGCAATCGGACGCGTTCACCGGATGCACCGCGAGCCCTATCGACAGAATCGTTGGATTCCTCGCATCCTGGAGTTCCCTTCGAGAATTCAGGCTTCCACCAACATACGTGTCGCGGCGAATCGAGCTGGCTCGCCTCTCGGAGAATTCGATTCGAGTTCGCCTCGAGCAACGACCGACTCGCTCCCGTTCGCAAGGAAGCAATTTGAAGAGCGATCTTTGTTCCCCATCAATCGATGCTCCAATAAAATATTCACTCGGTGCAGAAAGAAAACGGAGCGGCGTCGTTCGGCCGCGAACGTTTAACACGATTATCCTCGGGCTCGTTGAAAGCGCGTCAGTTAACGAAGAGCAGAGGAGCCATGGGGCTACGGGTTCCCACGTTTTTCCGTTAGAATTGCCGCCGTCACGCTCGCCGACTTCCGGCGACCCCACCGGAATTGCGATGTTCGTTTGATTTGTCGCGTCTGGCTAAACGTCATCGACGAGAACAAATCCGACGGCACGTATATCCCGCGAGCTGCGCGAATCCAGACAAAATCGTTCCGGCCACTTCGAAAACGCCGTCGTCGACGGAGATCGATCTCGGAACGATAACCATTGATATTCGATCGGATCCGATCGAACCGAGAGAGCTGTACGATGCTGCACACGGTGTGTATCGAACACCTGTAATTGTTTAAACAAAACGACCGTTCCCCACGGAGGAGAAACTTCCGCGCCACCTGGGCGAAGCTGTCGCTTCGAGTTCCAACGGTCGGAGCGGCGTTAGAGCCGTGCGTTTGCGAAGAAAGATGGTCGAAGAGCACGCAACGCGTTATCCATTTCTCTTCGGTTCGAGTCTCCACTCTCGTCTCGATGGAGAAAAAGCGCACGATAAACCTGGCCACTTTCACCGAGCAACGGAAAAACCTGACGGGACGCGGGACGGGTCGGGTCGAGAGACGAGAACTCACGCTCGATCTTCCGATACTCCGGCAAGCCGACACTCGAAGAACCCCCCCCTGATACACTCGAGACGCGAATGCCGTAGTACAAACGGGCCCAGGTCGCTCTACCCGGGTCCTCCGGCCCGCCAGGGGTGTATTCAGCTCCCGGCATGCCCTCTACCTTCTCCGAAATTCGAACCGCTTAACGGTACATGCCGCGGCTACTTCTTGCGCTCGTAACAAGCGAATTGCCCTTTAATGGGAGGCCCCTCTCCGTCTGTTCTGAAATTTCCGTAGGATGCCGCCGTGTCCTCCTCGAGGACATTACGAGACGATGCTCCGATGCTATTAACCACGAGATCGTCGATGACACGGGCCGTAGCGAAAGGGAAAACGCGAGTGCGACGTTTCGCAAGGAAATTCCTCAAAATACGAGCTTGTTATTATTACGACATTCTATATCATAGAATCGATAAGGATAAAGCGATCGCAGTATCTTCTGATAATTTTACTCATCGCCAACTTTCAACGATTAAAATGCTTCGATAATTGCGAATGTTACGCACTCGTGAGATCTTTATTTTCGAGTACGGTATAATACTTTATGTAATAATGGGTTGCCGTTCGTACAAAAATAAATAAATAGATACATTTTATGCGTACGAAATCGAGCCTTATGACACCTATGACAGTTACGATTTTAACAGTTTTAAAAAATTAAAGAATATCACAATGTAAAAATTATTTATGGAAGAGGGCAAAGAGCTAACGCAACGAGTACGGTATAATACTTGTTGCGTTAGCTCTTTGCCATTGCTTAACCCTTCCATAAATAATTTTTACATTGTGATATTCGTTAATTTTTTAAAACTGTTAAAATTGTAACTGTCACACGTGTCACAAGGCTCGATTTCATACGCATAACACGTATTTATTTATTTATTTATTTTTGTACGAGCGGCAACCCATTAGTACATAAAAAGAAACATATGTATAAAATATGTATATAGGTCGTGTGTAACTTGGAAACACTGTAGGCTAGGAAGATTATTTTTGATTTTGAGAATGGCTTGCGTTGGGGTGCAAAGCGTTAGTTTGTTATTGCAGTTCAATGTTTCGTATTCAATCATAGAATCGATATCCTTGCTACGATAACGTTGATTTTGCGAAAGTAATCCGAAGAGGAATTCGTAGAAAATTTTAATTTCTCCAACGAGACGAGTCGACCGGGCCCTGTTTTCCGTCCGCTCGGATACGGAGCACGAGCCGCGAGTCAGCCCCCACTCCCGTCGGGACACCGTGAATGCGATAGCCGGAGTCAGGGCCCAGGTACCTTTACCCTACCCTCGGATCAACGGCCAGGGGCATGCCAAGTTTCCTCAGCGCCTGTTCGTCTCCCTGTGTCCAAGATACGCTCGGTTCTGCGCCGCGTAAAACCGGTTTCTCCGGCGATTATACGATCGCCGAAGACCAATAGAAATCTGGCTCTAGGCTCTGACTCGAGCTCCGGCTCTGTCTCTGACTCTGACTCCGACTTCGACGGACAACCGGACGAATTAATAGGATCGCGAGGCGATCGCGGAGTCTATTGCCATGATCGTGGCGGATGCTTCGATAGACGACGTTCCGAGTTCGACGGTCGGGTCGGTGCACCGGGGCTGGAGCTCGAGGTTTACGGTGGTGAGGAGTGCAGCTGCCATGGCAAATGGCCGTACGCATCTGCTGAGACGTGGCTCCGAAAGGTTCACCGCGAAACCCAGCCGGATTTCCTACGTTTTTAGATTTTTCCCGGTGAGACGACGCGCCGGGACGCGTGGTGGGGCTACAGGACAAATTTATCTGTTTCCTGTGGATTAGATCAAAACCGCGGTGCTTTGGCCAAAATCACTTGGCTACGATTTTATATTCGTCATGTTTTTCGACGATTTCTTTTTTCTTAGAACTTTGTAAAAGCGTTCCATCGATGCCTTTATCGACAACGCTATTGGGTAACATGTCCATCAGTCTAGCTTTAAATATGTTAAAGTGTAATAAATGATACATTCAGATTTCTGCGAAATGAACGCATCGCTTGCATTTTCATCCTAGACACAGAAATCAAACTTAAAACATGTAATCTTTTTATGTACTTTTTTTTATTTTTTTTGACATTCCAACCAACTGTAACTCTTCCAAAAATCTTTTTAGACATAGTCTAGTAAACTTGTGATCTACAAACAGCATTCTTCAAATTTTCGTTTCAGGCTTTTGGATAAAAAAGTTCAAAACCGAGAAGTTATTTTTGTCATTCCAAGTAGTAGCAATTAAAAAAAAAAAATGCATTTTAATCATTGTCCGGTAGACTAATCCCTCTATCGTGTAAAAAAATTCAGGTAATTTAGTCCAGTCTTACAAAGGTTGCTGTGTTTTAAAATGTGTACGGACACTTTCGTGACAGACTGTACTACATTGGTATCTAATTTATCCTTTTGTCATTTCTTTGTACGTATCGAGAAGGGTGATGCCTTCGAATAAGTAACAATAGAAACGAAATCAATAATGAACGTGACGAGAAAACGATTGCCTCCGCTCGCGGTTCATCTTGGGCCGCTGGCAATATGTATAAATTGAAAGGATTGAATATAAAAGTCTGATTTCGTTGGAAGAAGGTTTTACATTGTGGAGGGAATATTTGCGAAATGTCAAGGTAAAAGATCGAGTGGGGGGAAAAAAGCGACGTCGATACGCCGGCAGAGTCACCGCACGCAAACACTTTGCATAATCGAATCGCCGAGCCAGCGAAATATCGTGAATTTTGATAGGAGCGTGTCGTCGGTTCCAACATCGTCGGCGATCGATCGAAGCGACGCGGAACGATCGCGCAACCGGCCGATTAACGAGCTTGATCCGCCGTTAATTTATGCGCTGAGAATTTTTCGACGGTAAACAGGGTCGTGTCATGACACCGCGTTTAACCGTGAATTTCCTGTATTTAGATACGGCGGAGAAAAACGTCGAGGAAGCACGGAGCGACGGCGAACAGTTGCCCACTTCCTCTTCTCCTTCCTTTCCTCGTCCGTCCCTTTGCTTCCTTCCTTCCTTCCTTCGTCATTTTTTCTTTACTCGAACGATCCATCGAGCGACGTACGCGGACGAAAAAGTAAATCAAGGCGAAGCAGCTGCTGAGAAAATGCGGCCATTCAGAACCTCCGGCCACCCTACCTCGATCCGAATCCGAATCTCATCCGCGATTAACGCACGGCCTTTTAACGATTCACTCATAAATTTAACACTTTATCGACCGCTAGCCTATTTATCGGCTTTTCGATTGCCAATGCTTATCGACCGATAGCCTATTAATCGACTTTTAGCTATCGACGGTTTTCGCTTCTTTACTGTCTTGTTAGTAGCTGACCTCCTGTATGCTGACCTCCCCATATCCTTATGAATTATAATTATAATAATTATATTATTATTTATTATTATTTTTAAAGGAATAAGCACAACACAATGAATAGCGAAAATTTAGCCGGTACTGGGAGCAAATGCGCGCGCGACTAAGCCAGTCCTTACTGAGTGGCAGCCTCAACCACGACCGGACGATAAAGTGTTAATATAATCCTGAGAAGTATATAATATCGCGCGCCAATCGTGTGCTACCTCTGATAACGGTCCCATTAATTAGAAATAACGGCAGCGAAGATCACCGATTATATTCATTTTCCGAACGTTCCACTTTAAATTAACGATCGCGAATTCGTACACGGTCCAATCTCGTTTTGAGAGATGTGAAAAATCACTTGATTCAGCGTTCTGCCAACAAAGAGCAGGACCAATACGAGCACGGCAATTCAAATTTACCAGAAAGATGGCAAAAGGATATAGAAGAAAGCGGTAAGCACGTCATTGAATAAAATTTTACTGTAAAATATTAGACTCACTTTTCGAATAAGCTGATAAAAGGATGCGTCGAACAAACAAATTGAAATCCACGACTAGGAGACTCCGGTGTTTCCGTTTGACGTCGCGTTTTCTCGCCAAATGACGCAAAAAGGGATCTACCGAAATAGTCGGGGACGTCCTCTTTTCACCAGCGAATTTCACCAGGAGAATCAAGGCTGCGCGCCGCGTTATTTTCGTCGCCATTGCAAATTTTTCTACGGATCCCATCCAAATAAACAGAAGTTTATTTCGCAATGATCGATGTTTGCGTTGGCAAAGAGACGTCGGCGTCGATAGAATTACTCCGCTTTGATACCTCGCTGACACGGCAGACCTCGCTGAATATTATATATCGGTCAAAATCGAACGGGAAATCCGCGCGCGGGAAAGCGTACGGCGATGGCGATCGTTAATCCCGAGGAGTCATGAATATTTGATGAATTCGCTTCAATGGCATCGGTAACGAGCATCGTAATAATAAGTTTCGACTGACGCAAAAGAGCTAAATGTGGCCGCAGGGATTGAAACTGGTAGTAACTAGCTCCGACTATTGTTCTCGAGGCGATATATTCGGAATTCGATTGGTTCGTTTACCACGCTTGAAAAGTAGGTTTCTGTGCGGCCGTTAACTACTGTAAACTAGATGTCATTTTTTCTTTTTTTCTCGCTTTGTCATAGTCGAGAAGGAAAAGAGTGTCGGGTGCTTTTAGACGTGACCTAACGAACTTACCGCAACACCGAGTCATTTAACGTTGCACTCCGGCCGCTGAAAATTCAATCAACGACCCGAGGAAACAACGTTAAATATAATTTTACGCGGGATTGGTCGCGCGAAGGGGAAACCAGAGGACCGTTTAGTCGTGTCGCACGCGACGCTGACGCAAACGAATTATCACGTTTCTCTGAATTTTTTCGCACGTGCATTTCCTCTTCTCGATACGCCATATGGTCGCAGATAAAACCACATGCCGGCGTATTCCCATGATCATCGAGCGAACAGGTAGATACGGCCGAACATGTGCCACGGTGCCGATTGAACTTTAACTCGCCGCGTTCGAAACGAGCCTGCCACGCTATTATTAGGGATTGCTGTATTCTAAGCGCCGCATAATGAAATGAATTTCGGGAGATTTCCAAAAATAATCGCGCTAATTACTGGAAAGTTTTGATGGCTGCGCGCATGCTAGCTAGACATCCGTCACACCTAGGCATTATCTTCGGCTATGTATGTATTTGCAACGTGTTCGAGCTTCGATCGACCTCGAAGGATTCTAAGAATTATCAACGTTCGCGCTCGTTTTTCTAATACTTTAATGTCCAAGGATCGTCGCGTTCGACTCACAGGAAATGCATGCACGATGCATAGGGAACACGTGGTAGCGATATTCCGATGTCCAGGAAGCGAATACGAGAACAGCTGTTGGAAACCTAGTTCCCCGAAGAGTACATTTCCTTCGGGATAAAAACGATTTTAAGCACGCCGCAAACTTTTTAATGGATCTCCAACTCATTGTGAGGTAAAAGGGCCTATTTTTAAACAGTTTCTGTGGATATAAGGTTATCGTCGATTTTATTACAGCTAAAAAGTGCTATTGTTGAATATACCTATATGAGCCGTTTATTTTGAAAGTGGCATAAGACACTTTGTTTTTAAGTCGAGATATTTAAGGGTTTGCGTTTTAACACGTTTAAAAATGTGGATGCTAACTTTCGAGAAGATTTACTTGTATTTGTTATCTCAGGATACTGATATTTTTCTCGGTATAAATAATTTCGTATAAACATTAAAAAATCACCACTTTTCATTACGGTAAAGTGACTTAAGCTACTTTTAAAATAAATAGTTTAGAGGAATGACTGACATATATTAATTTTGTCCGACGTATTTTACTGAAGTGATGTTTTGAAAGGACAGTGATTTACTAAAATTGTTTAATAAATTACATATATAATAATAATTTATACCATGAACATATTTAATATTGAGGTTTGATTTAAGTATTTTTTATTTTAATATTCATAAAATACGAAAATAATTAGTACATTTTGAAACATAAGTATAAGTAATTTATATGAAAATACATCGGTTCAATTTAATTTCCGTCATCAATAGGAGTGATTAAGTCCTCGGAAATCGTGTTTTGTTTCAAATTTTTAAAATAACTGTTGTATATAGGGGGTATATAATTAAGCAAGTCCATCACGTCTTTGTATTTTTCTGAAGAAACAGGACGAGATCCGGCGTATAACGGATCCATTTCTATTTGTGAATAACGCCTAGGTCTTCCTTTCTTTGGTGACAAATCCAAAGTTAGAAATTCATCTTTTTCATCTAAAGTTAGTTCATAAAACATTTTATAGCCATCTGCTGGCGGTTCTGGAGGTAGCCGCCACATCACTATAATATAATTGACAAAACTGTACTATTCTCTTTCGCACTTATAAAAATAAGTCCAGTGTGATCACAACTTTTTAAAAATAGTGAAAATAATTCAAAACAATACTTCACACACACTTATCACACGTTTCTATTTCTTTTACACTAAGCCCCGCAATTAATTTCCTGAGTACAGCGACTTACGCCACTTTCAAAATAAACATGTTTGTTATACCGTTAATTAGCAAAACTTCTCTCGAACAAATCTCAATAGTTCTCAACTTATTGATTGCAAATTTTTTAAAAATGAAAAGATACCGTTCAATTGTAATTAGTGTTACCATTAACTCGATTTTTTTTGAAAAAGTGACTTATGCCACTTTCAAAATAAACGGCTCATATGCGACTGGTTCGATCGACCGATTTTTCTAGATATAACGTAATGTACTTCGAAGTATTTATTTAATACGAAAAGAAATAGCGAAGTACGAACGCGTACCTATTATGGAACACCGTTTTCGTGCCACGCGTCACCTGGTTTCATAAATCGGGATTCAAGTACACAATATGGAACAGTACGCGCGTTCTTGTTTAAAACCCCTCGTATGCGAATAAACATTTTCTTTTACAGTCGATTGTTACGTAACAGTACTTTTCTGGGTGAATTTATAAAGAACAACGTTCAAAAATATGGGTAGAATTTTTACATCCACTTTCGTATGCTCTATCCATTTTTTATCGTATTGTTTGTGCTACTGTTCGAAGAAGGGATCGTATCGTAACAGGTACTTTTACCTTATTTCTAAGAAACCATGTACAATCGGTCGAATAGTGCTCACCGAGGTATATCTGCAAGAGCCGAACGAGCGTCCAGAGATTTATCTGTAACAGAAAACGTAATTTCTTTGATTAATTAAAAAAGTCAATTCGAAGGGTCTATATGTTTGTACATGGAAAACGTATGCGATTCGTTATCGGAGCGAAGACAACAACTTTCACAATAATTCTGACGTAGTTTATAGATATCGAGGCAAGTGTTACATCAACTGATAACGTCGACAGTGTTTACTTCCTAAATATTTAAACCAATAAAACTGTGGGCGTCTTGTTCCCCTTTAACAGCACTTTGTCACGGCAAATCGGGGCTGTCACTTTCAATGTTGCATTCCTCGTGCCAGGAGCGAGATAACGTTAGTTAACGGAAATGCAACGGAAACGAAAGTAATTGTCTTTCTTTGGTTATAATCTCTCAAATCTTCAAGAAAGCGTCGAAATCCACGACAAACGGTCGGGACGAAGAAAAAATTGTGTAGCGTTCGTTGTACTCGTCCGGTTATAAATCTCGGCGCCACGTTATTGCGACGATTTAATCAGCTGACGATACTGTATCTTCGCAGATCAGATTTGAGCGGTGTTAATGCTCGTTCCTCGCGCGAACAACAGAAGCGATAGCATTCTCTGGAAGCGTGCAGCTACTTCCTAGCACGCTCGCGAAAACTCTCGGTTATCGTCTCGCGGTACACAAAAAGAATGCCTCGTTGGATCGAACGTCGCACAGGCATCCGCGAAGCATTTCAATATTAGCTCGTCGGGTGAACAAACAAGTTCACGCGCAAGGAAACGTATCCCGCCTGACGCGAATCTAAAATGCGGGCGTAGAGATAGCGAGTTTCGCGGACGAATAGAATTTAACTGGGTATTTGTGGCCCGGTACGTATACGCGGGTCGCTACATTTTAAATAAACAATTTCCTCGTGTACGTTATCAGAAATGTTTCTTATTAATAGACCGCCTCAAATATTGGAGCTTTTCCTCATAAATCTCGTTAAATCCGATGAATATCCTTCGCGAGGAATGAAATTTTGCAGGTGCAAGCAAACCGAAAACATTCGTGGAAACGTTGAGAATTTCCAATGAACCGGTTCTAAATCATTTCTAACGAGCTCGCGATCTTTCCGACGACACGAGGTGCCGTCGATTCGTTACAAAGGAATCCCCGAACTGCTTGGACGTCTACACGCCCCATAAAAATACGTATGGTGCTTGCTTTATATATCGGTCGATGCGGTTCCCACGACACCCCGTGCACCGTTTCTATGGGAAAGTTTTATTGGGGAGAAATTGTACGTGTCTGTACGCTCGTACACACACAAAGAGACGCGTTCGCTTGCGCGAGCCCGCTCACCCCTCGCTCACCCCGGATCGCAACGGTGAATATTCAACGGCTTCTGCTCGACAGCCATTGAATATTTAACGCAACGTCGATTTGTCGTATTCGTCCGTCTAGCAATTAAACCGATTCCCGGAACTGTCCTCGATCGTGCCGTAATAATTCAACGATCTGCTTATCTAAATTTATCTGTCAACGTCGCGTTTTGTTCCGGAGGCAGAACACCGACAGACGCGACAACAATCGTCGAAGGAAAACCTGCCCTTAGAGAAAGAAGTCGGCCGACTGTTGCGTTGGCTGTAATCAACTGCCATTGCATATCCAAGAATTTTATTTAAATAAAATAAAATGCCAAGAATTTTATTTAAATAAAATTCTCGATACTCTAAATCGTTTCGCAATAATATTCGATCAAAACATGTGAGCCGTTTATTTTGAAAGTGGCATAAGTCACTTTTTTAAAAAGATCGACTTAATGGTAACACTAATTACAATTGAACGGTATTTTTTCATTTAAAAAAAATTTGCAATCAATAAGTTGAGAACTATTGAGATTTGTTCGAGAGAAGTTTTGCTAATTAACGGTATAACAAACATGTTTATTTTGAAAGTGGCGTAAGTCGCTGTACTCAAGAAATTAATTACGGAGCTTAGTGTAAAAGAAATAGAAACGTGTGATAAGTGTGTGTGAAGTATTGTTTTAAATTATTTTCAGTATTTTTAAAAAAGTTGTGATCACTGGACTTATTTTTATAAGTGCGAAAGAGAATAGTACAGTTTTGTCAATTATATTATAATGATGTGGCGGCTACCTCTAGACCCGCCAGCAGATGGCTATAAAATATTTTATAAACTAACTTTAGATGAAAAAGATGAATTTCTAACTTTGGATTTGTCACCAAAGAAAGGAAGACCTAAGCGTTATTCACAAATAGAAATGGATCCGTTATACGCTGGATCTCGTCCTATTTCTTCAGCAAAATACAAAGACATGATGGACTTGCTTAATTATATACCCCCAATATACCACAGTTATTTAAAAAATTTGAAACAAAACACGATTTCCGAGGACTTAATCACTCCTATTGATGACGGAAATTAAATTGAACCGATGTATTTTCATATAAATTACTTATACTTATGTTTCAAAATGTACTAATTATTTTTGTATTTTATGAATATTAAAATAAAAAATACTTAAATCAAACCTTTATATTAAATATGTTCATGGTATAAATTATTATTATATATGTAATTTATTCAACAATTTTAGTAAATCACTGTCCTTTCAAAACATCACTTCAGTAAAATACGTCGGACAAAATTAATATATGTCAGTCATTTTTCTAAACTATTTATTTTGAAAGTGGCTTAAGTCACTTTACCATAATGAAAAGTGGTGATTTTTTAATGTTTATACGAAATTATTTATACTGAGAAAAATATCAGTATCCTGAGATAACAAATATAAGTAAATCTTCTCGAAAGTTAGCATCCATATTTTTAAACGTGTTAAAACGCAAACCCTTAAATATCTCGACTTAAAAACAAAGTGTCTTATGCCACTTTCAAAATAAACTAATATATATATATATATATATATATATATAGTTTCATCAGACTCTGATGAAACAACCGAGTCCGCAGCTAGTTACATATACAGTAATGTCTCCCTAACTGACGCTCAGATTGTGCATAAAAATGGACAATTTGGGAAGAGGAGATACGATTATTCGCGCCTTGCAATTCGTTTTTATAGTTACCAATTGTTAACAATTATGAAAACGAATTGCAAGACTTGAATAATCGTATCTCCTCTTCCCAAACGGTCCATTTTTGTGGACAATCTGAGCGTCAATTAGAGACATTACTGTATCGAAAATAGCGACAGGATTAGGATCATCGCATTTGGTTGTTGCGTGCAGAACACGATCGTGTAACACGCGCAGGATCGTGCATTCAATTTTCAACTCCATCGGTTAAGAATGCGATCTAGAACGTCAACGGAAGCGAAACTCCATCGAAAGAGAATGTCGCAATTTGCTACTGTCTAGTCATTCTCAACGCGAAGATTCATTGAGGCTCAGCCACGAGAACGTAAAAGTTCCGAGCAAACAGTGCGACATTTTAATTAGCGATTTATTTAGGCAGTAAATGAAATCAACCAAAACAGGTTCGAAAGTGTTTGTTCGAGCAACTGATTGCGCGATGCAAACAAGAACCGACTCCGCGAATACTTTGTAATTAACGCGATCGATGATGCGCCATCGCGGCTTAAAAAATTCAACGATAAAACCAAAAAAAACGGATAAGCCTGATCAACAAAGACGTGTATTTTTATATTTAACCCCGTGAAGTCGAGTGAAAGAGGGATAAACGCGTGCGAAATGACTTTTCGAAATACATGTTCTCGAAATTACCAACGTAAACCGGAGCAGAATCGAAACAAATCTACTGATAACGTGTTAATGATGAACGCGTCGCAAGCGTTCGCGGTATTAATTAGCCGCGACTCCGCATTGACACAGGTGTAGAAAATTACGCGCATATTTGAATAACTGAAACCTCCCGACATAGCAGCCGAATCAGTTTTTTTTTCTCGAGATTTCGTTTCACATATAAATGTGAATGCAGTTTTATCAGCACCTGTGTCTTTTCCCGGCGAGCTACGAGTACGGGGCCAAAGATGACGAGAATCGCGCTCGTCCTTTGTCTCTTCGTTGCCGCAACCAGTGTAAGTGGGACAATGGTTCTATCGTTCCGATTAGTGCCCGCGGTCATCCATCCACCGGAAGATCCAGGGATTCGATCGAACCTTTCAAAATCGGTGGAATACCGGATAATATCGATCATCGGAGGGACAGTGACGGTTATTCGATTACAACCCGCGCCGGACGAATTTCGAGTGAACAACCAATTGTCGATACTTTGATTTCGTTTTGCGATAAACCGCTTCGTCAAAATTGAGAATCGACGAGAATTTTCGCCCACGATTGCACTCGGTGATCGAATAGATTTCATACGTTGAGCACTTTGCAGACAGACCCGAAAAGAAACGTGTTCATATCGATTGAAAATCAGGGGAAAGCTTTTTGACCAAAGAGAGACGACAAGTTGTATAACGATCACACAGAGTAGTTCCATTCTTCGAATCATTTCAAATAACGCAACGCGTTGTAAAGTGTACCGTTTGTAACTGTTCGTAGTCTTTCTTATTCGACAATTCAATTCTCTGTTTTATACCGCGTAGGGCAATGTTATTCCCCTGCCGGACGGAGACTACGATGGAGGAGGAGGAGGAGGAGGAGCAGGAGGAGGAGGAGGAGGAGAAGCTGTTCAAGATAGATTTGGAGTCGCCGGACAAATCAAGTTGGTCGTCGACAGTTTAAAGGATATGGTACACGAATCCAATAATCTTGCCGTTTTCCATTACGAAGACGCGCGGAAGATCGCTAGTCGCATGAACGAAGATGCCGTTGCAAAAATCAATGGCATATTGGAAGTGGTAAAGTAAACTAAATCATTTGTCGATCAGATTCACGCGGTATTTGAAATTATTAAGATCGTGAACAAAATAATACTTATCGTCCACGCATTGTATAGGCTTTCGCGCAATAATGCGCCTTATCGCTGAAAGGATCTAGCCGATTAAGATGGTCAAAATTGTCCATACAGGTTTTTTTTAATGAGTACTATACCGTCCGAAAGCTGATCAAGAAAAACTCTTCTATGCAAAATTTTAATCCTATAACTTGTCCGTGAGGATAGTTACAGAGTAAATAAGATTTAGGCGCTTTTCCGCCCATTTCACCCTTTCGGTGACTTTTTAAAAGTTTTTATTATTAGACATTAAAAATCGCATTTTCCAGGATAAAAAATTGCTTGCTTCAATATAATAACGTTTAAAATTACGTAATCTATACTTATGGTAAACCCAACGAGATCTTCCTCACAGCAAAAACGTCGACGAACATTTTTATTTTTTATTTTTTTACAATATCGCAGTTCTACGATAAATTTGAGAAAAATTGAGCGCACTGCTTGCGACAGTACCTTATCAGGGAATTAATTTTGTCTTAGAGATATCTTCAATTTTCCGATCTTCTTTTTGGTTTTCCATTCTCCATAAGTATCGCTTGCAACCGAAATATCTAAAAAAATTCTATAATATGCGGTTTGATGTCCGAAATAAGGCACATTATTTTCAAAATTTTAGTAAGTTACCGAAGGGAGAAACGGGCAAAAAAGCGCCCAAATATAATTTACCCTCTAACTACCCTCGCGGACAAGTTGCAGGATTGAAATTTTGCACAGATGAGTTTTTCCTGCTCAGTTATCGAACCGTATAAAACTCATTAAAAAACCTCTAAGGGCAATTTTGACCTACTGAATCGACTAGACCCTTACAGAAAGATACTTTATTCTTCTTTTTAGGTAAACATGAAGATTTATAACTGGAAGAGAAGAGCACGCGGTAAAGATATCCTTAAATGTCTTATTGACATAGAAAAAATAAGACGCGCTGCACTGGAAATCATTGACAAAGTCATAAACTGCGTGTCGGAAGAAATAAACAAGACAGCAGAAGTAGTTGACAGAATTATGAACCGAACGGACGAATTCCTTCTCAAACTTGACAATATTAACATAAGGGCAGCCCAATGCACCGGAAAAAATATATTTGAATTCCAGATATGCTTGAAAACAGTGAGTATGCCATTTGAATAAAAATAAAATAATAATACGACAGATTTACTAAACAATTGCGACAAATATACAAAACGTCAAAAGATACCGGACAAGCGATACATTTAAACTAATCCTTAATGAACGTGAAATATACAATGTACAAACTACAAAACAACATTCAGGTACTCCTTGATGCGCAACGACTGCAAAGAGAAGAAGTATATGTTGTGGTGAAGGATATCCGAGACCTCATAGAATTACTAATCCAAGAAAAAGCTACAATAACAAAATGTTCCGTAATCGAACTACTACCAAAATTCATAAGACTAGTAGCCGAAATTTTAAGAGCAATAGAAATTTGTATCGGAGATTGCCATCACGGTAGGTTTAACACATCAAAACAAAAATAACTCCCTTGCGAAAAAAGAAAGAAAAATAACGAACTAAAATTTTACACAGGAACTAAACCGCCCACATCGATGACACATCATCCATCAACGAAATCCTCTACTATGAGACAGACTAAGCCATCAGAACCTACTGAAGGATCCCCAACGCCGTCAGAACCTTCTGAAGGCTCCCCTACACCATCTGGACCTACTGCAGAGTCGCCGACGCCATCGCCGTCAGTACCCACTGGCAGTTCAGGTGGTTCACCATCAGGCCCACCATCAGGTCCAACAACCCACAAGCCATCAGAGCCTACTGAAGTAACCCCAACACCGTCAGAACCTTCTGAAGGCACCCCTACGCCATCTGGACCTACTGAAGAGTCGCCGACGCCATCGCCGTCAGTACCCACTGGCAGTTCAGGTGGTTCACCATCAGGCCCACCATCAGGTCCAACAACCCACAAGCCATCAGAGCCTACTGAAGTAACCCCAACACCGTCAGAACCTTCTGAAGGCACCCCTACGCCATCTGGACCTACTGAAGAGTCGCCGACGCCATCGCCGTCAGTACCCACTGGCAGTTCAGGTGGTTCACCATCAGGCCCACCATCAGGTCCAACAACCCACAAGCCATCAGAGCCTACTGAAGTAACCCCAACACCGTCAGAACCTTCTGAAGGCACCCCTACGCCATCTGGACCTACTGAAGAGTCGCCTACGCCATCGCCGTCAGTACCCACTGGCAGTTCAGGTGGTTCACCATCAGGCCCACCATCAGGTCCAACAACCCACAAGCCATCAGAGCCTACTGAAGTAACCCCAACACCGTCAGAACCTTCTGAAGGCACCCCTACGCCATCTGGACCTACTGAAGAGTCGCCGACGCCATCGCCGTCAGTACCCACTGGCAGTTCAGGTGGTTCACCATCAGGCCCACCATCAGGTCCAACAACCCACAAGCCATCAGAGCCTACTGAAGGAACCCCAACACCGTCAGAACCTTCTGAAGGCACCCCTACGCCATCTGGACCTACTGAAGAGTCGCCAACGCCATCGCCGTCAGTACCCACTGGCAGTTCAGGTGGTTCACCATCAGGCCCACCATCAGGTCCAACAACCCACAAGCCATCAGAGCCTACTGAAGGAACCCCAACACCGTCAGAACCTTCTGAAGGCACCCCTACGCCATCTGGACCTACTGAAGAGTCGCCGACGCCATCGCCGTCAGTACCCACTGGCAGTTCAGGTGGTTCACCATCAGGCCCACCATCAGGTCCAACAACCCACAAGCCATCAGAGCCTACTGAAGTAACCCCAACACCGTCAGAACCTTCTGAAGGCACCCCTACGCCATCTGGACCTACTGAAGAGTCGCCGACGCCATCGCCGTCAGTACCCACTGGCAGTTCAGGTGGTTCACCATCAGGCCCACCATCAGGTCCAACAACCCACAAGCCATCAGAGCCTACTGAAGTAACCCCAACACCGTCAGAACCTTCTGAAGGCACCCCTACGCCATCTGGACCTACTGAAGAGTCGCCGACGCCATCGCCGTCAGTACCCACTGGCAGTTCAGGTGGATCACCATCAGGCCCACCATCAGGTCCAACAACCCACAAGCCATCAGAGCCTACTGAAGGAACCCCAACACCGTCAGAACCTTCTGAAGGCACCCCTACGCCATCTGGACCTACTGAAGAGTCGCCGACGCCATCGCCGTCAGTACCCACTGGCAGTTCAGGTGGTTCACCATCAGGCCCACCATCAGGTCCAACAACCCACAAGCCATCAGAGCCTACTGAAGTAACCCCAACACCGTCAGAACCTTCTGAAGGCACCCCTACGCCATCTGGACCTACTGAAGAGTCGCCGACGCCATCGCCGTCAGTACCCACTGGCAGTTCAGGTGGATCACCATCAGGCCCAGCATCAGGTCCAACAACCCACAAGCCATCAGAGCCTACTGAAGGAACACCAACACCGTCAGAACCTTCTGAAGGCACCCCTACGCCATCTGGACCTACTGAAGAGTCGCCGACGCCATCGCCGTCAGTACCCACTGGCAGTTCAGGTGGTTCACCATCAGGCCCACCATCAGGTCCAACAACCCACAAGCCATCAGAGCCTACTGAAGAAACCCCAACACCGGCAGAACCTTCCGAAGGCACCCCTACGCCATCTGGACCTACTGAAGAGTCGCCGACGCCATCGCCGTCAGTACCCACTGGCAGTTCAGGTGGTTCACCATCAGGCCCACCATCAGGTCCAACAACCCACAAGCCATCAGAGCCTACTGAAGGAACCCCAACACCGTCAGAACCTTCTGAAGGCACCCCTACGCCATCTGGACCTACTGAAGAGTCGCCGACGCCATCGCCGTCAGTACCCACTGGCAGTTCAGGTGGTTCACCATCAGGCCCACCATCAGGTCCAACAACCCACAAGCCATCAGAGCCTACTGAAGGAACCCCAACACCGTCAGAACCTTCTGAAGGCACCCCTACGCCATCTGGACCTACTGAAGAGTCGCCGACGCCATCGCCGTCAGTACCCACTGGCAGTTCAGGTGGTTCACCATCAGGCCCACCATCAGGTCCAACAACCCACAAGCCATCAGAGCCTACTGAAGTAACCCCAACACCGTCAGAACCTTCTGAAGGCACCCCTACGCCATCTGGACCTACTGAAGAGTCGCCGACGCCATCGCCGTCAGTACCCACTGGCAGTTCAGGTGGTTCACCATCAGGCCCACCATCAGGTCCAACAACCCACAAGCCATCAGAGCCTACTGAAGTAACCCCAACACCGTCAGAACCTTCTGAAGGCACCCCTACGCCATCTGGACCTACTGAAGAGTCGCCAACGCCATCGCCGTCAGTACCCACTGGCAGTTCAGGTGGTTCACCATCAGGCCCACCATCAGGTCCAACAACCCACAAGCCATCAGAGCCTACTGAAGTAACCCCAACACCGTCAGAACCTTCTGAAGGCACCCCTACGCCATCTGGACCTACTGAAGAGTCGCCGACGCCATCGCCGTCAGTACCCACTGGCAGTTCAGGTGGATCACCATCAGGCCCACCATCAGGTCCAACAACCCACAAGCCATCAGAGCCTACTGAAGGAACCCCAACACCGTCAGAACCTTCTGAAGGCACCCCTACGCCATCTGGACCTACTGAAGAGTCGCCGACGCCATCGCCGTCAGTACCCACTGGCAGTTCAGGTGGTTCACCATCAGGCCCACCATCAGGTCCAACAACCCACAAGCCATCAGAGCCTACTGAAGTAACCCCAACACCGTCAGAACCTTCTGAAGGCACCCCTACGCCATCTGGACCTACTGAAGAGTCGCCGACGCCATCGCCGTCAGTACCCACTGGCAGTTCAGGTGGATCACCATCAGGCCCACCATCAGGTCCAACAACCCACAAGCCATCAGAGCCTACTGAAGGAACACCAACACCGTCAGAACCTTCTGAAGGCACCCCTACGCCATCTGGACCTACTGAAGAGTCGCCGACGCCATCGCCGTCAGTACCCACTGGCAGTTCAGGTGGTTCACCATCAGGCCCACCATCAGGTCCAACAACCCACAAGCCATCAGAGCCTACTGAAGGAACCCCAACACCGGCAGAACCTTCCGAAGGCACCCCTACGCCATCTGGACCTACTGAAGAGTCGCCGACGCCATCGCCGTCAGTACCCACTGGCAGTTCAGGTGGTTCACCATCAGGCCCACCATCAGGTCCAACAACCCACAAGCCATCAGAGCCTACTGAAGGAACCCCAACACCGTCAGAACCTTCTGAAGGCACCCCTACGCCATCTGGACCTACTGAAGAGTCGCCGACGCCATCGCCGTCAGTACCCACTGGCAGTTCAGGTGGTTCACCATCAGGCCCACCATCAGGTCCAACAACCCACAAGCCATCAGAGCCTACTGAAGTAACCCCAACACCGTCAGAACCTTCTGAAGGCACCCCTACGCCATCTGGACCTACTGAAGAGTCGCCGACGCCATCGCCGTCAGTACCCACTGGCAGTTCAGGTGGTTCACCATCAGGCCCACCATCAGGTCCAACAACCCACAAGCCATCAGAGCCTACTGAAGGAACCCCAACACCGTCAGAACCTTCTGAAGGCACCCCTACGCCATCTGGACCTACTGAAGAGTCGCCGACGCCATCGCCGTCAGTACCCACTGGCAGTTCAGGTGGTTCACCATCAGGCCCACCATCAGGTCCAACAACCCACAAGCCATCAGAGCCTACTGAAGGAACCCCAACACCGTCAGAACCTTCTGAAGGCACCCCTACGCCATCTGGACCTACTGAAGAGTCGCCGACGCCATCGCCGTCAGTACCCACTGGCAGTTCAGGTGGTTCACCATCAGGCCCACCATCAGGTCCAACAACCCACAAGCCATCAGAGCCTACTGAAGTAACCCCAACACCGTCAGAACCTTCTGAAGGCACCCCTACGCCATCTGGACCTACTGAAGAGTCGCCGACGCCATCGCCGTCAGTACCCACTGGCAGTTCAGGTGGTTCACCATCAGGCCCACCATCAGGTCCAACAACCCACAAGCCATCAGAGCCTACTGAAGGAACCCCAACACCGTCAGAACCTTCTGAAGGCACCCCTACGCCATCTGGACCTACTGAAGAGTCGCCGACGCCATCGCCGTCAGTACCCACTGGCAGTTCAGGTGGTTCACCATCAGGCCCACCATCAGGTCCAACAACCCACAAGCCATCAGAGCCTACTGAAGGAACCCCAACACCGTCAGAACCTTCCGAAGGCAACCCTACGCCATCTGGACCTACTGAAGAGTCGCCGACGCCATCGCCGTCAGTACCCACTGGCAGTTCAGGTGGTTCACCATCAGGCCCACCATCAGGTCCAACAACCCACAAGCCATCAGAGCCTACTGAAGGAACCCCAACACCGTCAGAACCTTCTGAAGGCACCCCTACGCCATCTGGACCTACTGAAGAGTCGCCGACGCCATCGCCGTCAGTACCCACTGGCAGTTCAGGTGGTTCACCATCAGGCCCACCATCAGGTCCAACAACCCACAAGCCATCAGAGCCTACTGAAGGAACCCCAACACCGTCAGAACCTTCTGAAGGCACCCCTACGCCATCTGGACCTACTGAAGAGTCGCCGACGCCATCGCCGTCAGTACCCACTGGCAGTTCAGGTGGTTCACCATCAGGCCCACCATCAGGTCCAACAACCCACAAGCCATCAGAGCCTACTGAAGGAACCCCAACACCGTCAGAACCTTCTGAAGGCACCCCTACGCCATCTGGACCTACTGAAGAGTCGCCGACGCCATCGCCGTCAGTACCCACTGGCAGTTCAGGTGGTTCACCATCAGGCCCACCATCAGGTCCAACAACCCACAAGCCATCAGAGCCTACTGAAGGAACCCCAACACCGGCAGAACCTTCCGAAGGCACCCCTACGCCATCTGGACCTACTGAAGTGTCGCCGACGCCATCGCCGTCAGTACCAACTGGCAGTTCAGGTGGTTCACCATCAGGCCCACCATCAGGTCCAACAACCCACAAGCCATCAGAGCCTACTGAAGGAACCCCAACACCGTCAGAACCTTCTGAAGGCACCCCTACGCCATCTGGACCTACTGAAGAGTCGCCGACGCCATCGCCGTCAGTACCCACTGGCAGTTCAGGTGGTTCACCATCAGGCCCACCATCAGGTCCAACAACCCACAAGCCATCAGAGCCTACTGAAGTAACCCCAACACCGTCAGAACCTTCTGAAGGCACCCCTACGCCATCTGGACCTACTGAAGAGTCGCCGACGCCATCGCCGTCAGTACCCACTGGCAGTTCAGGTGGTTCACCATCAGGCCCACCATCAGGTCCAACAACCCACAAGCCATCAGAGCCTACTGAAGTAACCCCAACACCGTCAGAACCTTCTGAAGGCACCCCTACGCCATCTGGACCTACTGAAGAGTCGCCGACGCCATCGCCGTCAGTACCCACTGGCAGTTCAGGTGGTTCACCATCAGGCCCACCATCAGGTCCAACAACCCACAAGCCATCAGAGCCTACTGAAGTAACCCCAACACCGTCAGAACCTTCTGAAGGCACCCCTACGCCATCTGGACCTACTGAAGAGTCGCCGACGCCATCGCCGTCAGTACCCACTGGCAGTTCAGGTGGTTCACCATCAGGCCCACCATCAGGTCCAACAACCCACAAGCCATCAGAGCCTACTGAAGTAACCCCAACACCGTCAGAACCTTCTGAAGGCACCCCTACGCCATCTGGACCTACTGAAGAGTCGCCGACGCCATCGCCGTCAGTACCCACTGGCAGTTCAGGTGGTTCACCATCAGGCCCACCATCAGGTCCAACAACCCACAAGCCATCAGAGCCTACTGAAGTAACCCCAACACCGTCAGAACCTTCTGAAGGCACCCCTACGCCATCTGGACCTACTGAAGAGTCGCCGACGCCATCGCCGTCAGTACCCACTGGCAGTTCAGGTGGTTCACCATCAGGCCCACCATCAGGTCCAACAACCCACAAGCCATCAGAGCCTACTGAAGTAACCCCAACACCGTCAGAACCTTCTGAAGGCACCCCTACGCCATCTGGACCTACTGAAGAGTCGCCGACGCCATCGCCGTCAGTACCCACTGGCAGTTCAGGTGGTTCACCATCAGGCCCACCATCAGGTCCAACAACCCACAAGCCATCAGAGCCTACTGAAGTAACCCCAACACCGTCAGAACCTTCTGAAGGCACCCCTACGCCATCTGGACCTACTGAAGAGTCGCCGACGCCATCGCCGTCAGTACCCACTGGCAGTTCAGGTGGTTCACCATCAGGCCCACCATCAGGTCCAACAACCCACAAGCCATCAGAGCCTACTGAAGTAACCCCAACACCGTCAGAACCTTCTGAAGGCACCCCTACGCCATCTGGACCTACTGAAGAGTCGCCGACGCCATCGCCGTCAGTACCCACTGGCAGTTCAGGTGGTTCACCATCAGGCCCACCATCAGGTCCAACAACCCACAAGCCATCAGAGCCTACTGAAGTAACCCCAACACCGTCAGAACCTTCTGAAGGCACCCCTACGCCATCTGGACCTACTGAAGAGTCGCCGACGCCATCGCCGTCAGTACCCACTGGCAGTTCAGGTGGTTCACCATCAGGCCCACCATCAGGTCCAACAACCCACAAGCCATCAGAGCCTACTGAAGTAACCCCAACACCGTCAGAACCTTCTGAAGGCACCCCTACGCCATCTGGACCTACTGAAGAGTCGCCGACGCCATCGCCGTCAGTACCCACTGGCAGTTCAGGTGGTTCACCATCAGGCCCACCATCAGGTCCAACAACCCACAAGCCATCAGAGCCTACTGAAGTAACCCCAACACCGTCAGAACCTTCTGAAGGCACCCCTACGCCATCTGGACCTACTGAAGAGTCGCCGACGCCATCGCCGTCAGTACCCACTGGCAGTTCAGGTGGTTCACCATCAGGCCCACCATCAGGTCCAACAACCCACAAGCCATCAGAGCCTACTGAAGTAACCCCAACACCGTCAGAACCTTCTGAAGGCACCCCTACGCCATCTGGACCTACTGAAGAGTCGCCGACGCCATCGCCGTCAGTACCCACTGGCAGTTCAGGTGGTTCACCATCAGGCCCACCATCAGGTCCAACAACCCACAAGCCATCAGAGCCTACTGAAGTAACCCCAACACCGTCAGAACCTTCTGAAGGCACCCCTACGCCATCTGGACCTACTGAAGAGTCGCCGACGCCATCGCCGTCAGTACCCACTGGCAGTTCAGGTGGTTCACCATCAGGCCCACCATCAGGTCCAACAACCCACAAGCCATCAGAGCCTACTGAAGTAACCCCAACACCGTCAGAACCTTCTGAAGGCACCCCTACGCCATCTGGACCTACTGAAGAGTCGCCGACGCCATCGCCGTCAGTACCCACTGGCAGTTCAGGTGGTTCACCATCAGGCCCACCATCAGGTCCAACAACCCACAAGCCATCAGAGCCTACTGAAGTAACCCCAACACCGTCAGAACCTTCTGAAGGCACCCCTACGCCATCTGGACCTACTGAAGAGTCGCCGACGCCATCGCCGTCAGTACCCACTGGCAGTTCAGGTGGTTCACCATCAGGCCCACCATCAGGTCCAACAACCCACAAGCCATCAGAGCCTACTGAAGTAACCCCAACACCGTCAGAACCTTCTGAAGGCACCCCTACGCCATCTGGACCTACTGAAGAGTCGCCGACGCCATCGCCGTCAGTACCCACTGGCAGTTCAGGTGGTTCACCATCAGGCCCACCATCAGGTCCAACAACCCACAAGCCATCAGAGCCTACTGAAGTAACCCCAACACCGTCAGAACCTTCTGAAGGCACCCCTACGCCATCTGGACCTACTGAAGAGTCGCCGACGCCATCGCCGTCAGTACCCACTGGCAGTTCAGGTGGTTCACCATCAGGCCCACCATCAGGTCCAACAACCCACAAGCCATCAGAGCCTACTGAAGTAACCCCAACACCGTCAGAACCTTCTGAAGGCACCCCTACGCCATCTGGACCTACTGAAGAGTCGCCGACGCCATCGCCGTCAGTACCCACTGGCAGTTCAGGTGGTTCACCATCAGGCCCACCATCAGGTCCAACAACCCACAAGCCATCAGAGCCTACTGAAGTAACCCCAACACCGTCAGAACCTTCTGAAGGCACCCCTACGCCATCTGGACCTACTGAAGAGTCGCCGACGCCATCGCCGTCAGTACCCACTGGCAGTTCAGGTGGTTCACCATCAGGCCCACCATCAGGTCCAACAACCCACAAGCCATCAGAGCCTACTGAAGTAACCCCAACACCGTCAGAACCTTCTGAAGGCACCCCTACGCCATCTGGACCTACTGAAGAGTCGCCGACGCCATCGCCGTCAGTACCCACTGGCAGTTCAGGTGGTTCACCATCAGGCCCACCATCAGGTCCAACAACCCACAAGCCATCAGAGCCTACTGAAGTAACCCCAACACCGTCAGAACCTTCTGAAGGCACCCCTACGCCATCTGGACCTACTGAAGAGTCGCCGACGCCATCGCCGTCAGTACCCACTGGCAGTTCAGGTGGTTCACCATCAGGCCCACCATCAGGTCCAACAACCCACAAGCCATCAGAGCCTACTGAAGTAACCCCAACACCGTCAGAACCTTCTGAAGGCACCCCTACGCCATCTGGACCTACTGAAGAGTCGCCGACGCCATCGCCGTCAGTACCCACTGGCAGTTCAGGTGGTTCACCATCAGGCCCACCATCAGGTCCAACAACCCACAAGCCATCAGAGCCTACTGAAGTAACCCCAACACCGTCAGAACCTTCTGAAGGCACCCCTACGCCATCTGGACCTACTGAAGAGTCGCCGACGCCATCGCCGTCAGTACCCACTGGCAGTTCAGGTGGTTCACCATCAGGCCCACCATCAGGTCCAACAACCCACAAGCCATCAGAGCCTACTGAAGTAACCCCAACACCGTCAGAACCTTCTGAAGGCACCCCTACGCCATCTGGACCTACTGAAGAGTCGCCGACGCCATCGCCGTCAGTACCCACTGGCAGTTCAGGTGGTTCACCATCAGGCCCACCATCAGGTCCAACAACCCACAAGCCATCAGAGCCTACTGAAGTAACCCCAACACCGTCAGAACCTTCTGAAGGCACCCCTACGCCATCTGGACCTACTGAAGAGTCGCCGACGCCATCGCCGTCAGTACCCACTGGCAGTTCAGGTGGTTCACCATCAGGCCCACCATCAGGTCCAACAACCCACAAGCCATCAGAGCCTACTGAAGTAACCCCAACACCGTCAGAACCTTCTGAAGGCACCCCTACGCCATCTGGACCTACTGAAGAGTCGCCGACGCCATCGCCGTCAGTACCCACTGGCAGTTCAGGTGGTTCACCATCAGGCCCACCATCAGGTCCAACAACCCACAAGCCATCAGAGCCTACTGAAGTAACCCCAACACCGTCAGAACCTTCTGAAGGCACCCCTACGCCATCTGGACCTACTGAAGAGTCGCCGACGCCATCGCCGTCAGTACCCACTGGCAGTTCAGGTGGTTCACCATCAGGCCCACCATCAGGTCCAACAACCCACAAGCCATCAGAGCCTACTGAAGTAACCCCAACACCGTCAGAACCTTCTGAAGGCACCCCTACGCCATCTGGACCTACTGAAGAGTCGCCGACGCCATCGCCGTCAGTACCCACTGGCAGTTCAGGTGGTTCACCATCAGGCCCACCATCAGGTCCAACAACCCACAAGCCATCAGAGCCTACTGAAGTAACCCCAACACCGTCAGAACCTTCTGAAGGCACCCCTACGCCATCTGGACCTACTGAAGAGTCGCCGACGCCATCGCCGTCAGTACCCACTGGCAGTTCAGGTGGTTCACCATCAGGCCCACCATCAGGTCCAACAACCCACAAGCCATCAGAGCCTACTGAAGTAACCCCAACACCGTCAGAACCTTCTGAAGGCACCCCTACGCCATCTGGACCTACTGAAGAGTCGCCGACGCCATCGCCGTCAGTACCCACTGGCAGTTCAGGTGGTTCACCATCAGGCCCACCATCAGGTCCAACAACCCACAAGCCATCAGAGCCTACTGAAGTAACCCCAACACCGTCAGAACCTTCTGAAGGCACCCCTACGCCATCTGGACCTACTGAAGAGTCGCCGACGCCATCGCCGTCAGTACCCACTGGCAGTTCAGGTGGTTCACCATCAGGCCCACCATCAGGTCCAACAACCCACAAGCCATCAGAGCCTACTGAAGTAACCCCAACACCGTCAGAACCTTCTGAAGGCACCCCTACGCCATCTGGACCTACTGAAGAGTCGCCGACGCCATCGCCGTCAGTACCCACTGGCAGTTCAGGTGGTTCACCATCAGGCCCACCATCAGGTCCAACAACCCACAAGCCATCAGAGCCTACTGAAGTAACCCCAACACCGTCAGAACCTTCTGAAGGCACCCCTACGCCATCTGGACCTACTGAAGAGTCGCCGACGCCATCGCCGTCAGTACCCACTGGCAGTTCAGGTGGTTCACCATCAGGCCCACCATCAGGTCCAACAACCCACAAGCCATCAGAGCCTACTGAAGTAACCCCAACACCGTCAGAACCTTCTGAAGGCACCCCTACGCCATCTGGACCTACTGAAGAGTCGCCGACGCCATCGCCGTCAGTACCCACTGGCAGTTCAGGTGGTTCACCATCAGGCCCACCATCAGGTCCAACAACCCACAAGCCATCAGAGCCTACTGAAGTAACCCCAACACCGTCAGAACCTTCTGAAGGCACCCCTACGCCATCTGGACCTACTGAAGAGTCGCCGACGCCATCGCCGTCAGTACCCACTGGCAGTTCAGGTGGTTCACCATCAGGCCCACCATCAGGTCCAACAACCCACAAGCCATCAGAGCCTACTGAAGTAACCCCAACACCGTCAGAACCTTCTGAAGGCACCCCTACGCCATCTGGACCTACTGAAGAGTCGCCGACGCCATCGCCGTCAGTACCCACTGGCAGTTCAGGTGGTTCACCATCAGGCCCACCATCAGGTCCAACAACCCACAAGCCATCAGAGCCTACTGAAGTAACCCCAACACCGTCAGAACCTTCTGAAGGCACCCCTACGCCATCTGGACCTACTGAAGAGTCGCCGACGCCATCGCCGTCAGTACCCACTGGCAGTTCAGGTGGTTCACCATCAGGCCCACCATCAGGTCCAACAACCCACAAGCCATCAGAGCCTACTGAAGTAACCCCAACACCGTCAGAACCTTCTGAAGGCACCCCTACGCCATCTGGACCTACTGAAGAGTCGCCGACGCCATCGCCGTCAGTACCCACTGGCAGTTCAGGTGGTTCACCATCAGGCCCACCATCAGGTCCAACAACCCACAAGCCATCAGAGCCTACTGAAGTAACCCCAACACCGTCAGAACCTTCTGAAGGCACCCCTACGCCATCTGGACCTACTGAAGAGTCGCCGACGCCATCGCCGTCAGTACCCACTGGCAGTTCAGGTGGTTCACCATCAGGCCCACCATCAGGTCCAACAACCCACAAGCCATCAGAGCCTACTGAAGTAACCCCAACACCGTCAGAACCTTCTGAAGGCACCCCTACGCCATCTGGACCTACTGAAGAGTCGCCGACGCCATCGCCGTCAGTACCCACTGGCAGTTCAGGTGGTTCACCATCAGGCCCACCATCAGGTCCAACAACCCACAAGCCATCAGAGCCTACTGAAGTAACCCCAACACCGTCAGAACCTTCTGAAGGCACCCCTACGCCATCTGGACCTACTGAAGAGTCGCCGACGCCATCGCCGTCAGTACCCACTGGCAGTTCAGGTGGTTCACCATCAGGCCCACCATCAGGTCCAACAACCCACAAGCCATCAGAGCCTACTGAAGTAACCCCAACACCGTCAGAACCTTCTGAAGGCACCCCTACGCCATCTGGACCTACTGAAGAGTCGCCGACGCCATCGCCGTCAGTACCCACTGGCAGTTCAGGTGGTTCACCATCAGGCCCACCATCAGGTCCAACAACCCACAAGCCATCAGAGCCTACTGAAGTAACCCCAACACCGTCAGAACCTTCTGAAGGCACCCCTACGCCATCTGGACCTACTGAAGAGTCGCCGACGCCATCGCCGTCAGTACCCACTGGCAGTTCAGGTGGTTCACCATCAGGCCCACCATCAGGTCCAACAACCCACAAGCCATCAGAGCCTACTGAAGTAACCCCAACACCGTCAGAACCTTCTGAAGGCACCCCTACGCCATCTGGACCTACTGAAGAGTCGCCGACGCCATCGCCGTCAGTACCCACTGGCAGTTCAGGTGGTTCACCATCAGGCCCACCATCAGGTCCAACAACCCACAAGCCATCAGAGCCTACTGAAGTAACCCCAACACCGTCAGAACCTTCTGAAGGCACCCCTACGCCATCTGGACCTACTGAAGAGTCGCCGACGCCATCGCCGTCAGTACCCACTGGCAGTTCAGGTGGTTCACCATCAGGCCCACCATCAGGTCCAACAACCCACAAGCCATCAGAGCCTACTGAAGGAACCCCAACACCGTCAGAACCTTCTGAAGGCACCCCTACGCCATCTGGACCTACTGAAGAGTCGCCGACGCCATCGCCGTCAGTACCCACTGGCAGTTCAGGTGGTTCACCATCAGGCCCACCATCAGGTCCAACAACCCACAAGCCATCAGAGCCTACTGAAGTAACCCCAACACCGTCAGAACCTTCTGAAGGCACCCCTACGCCATCTGGACCTACTGAAGAGTCGCCGACGCCATCGCCGTCAGTACCCACTGGCAGTTCAGGTGGTTCACCATCAGGCCCACCATCAGGTCCAACAACCCACAAGCCATCAGAGCCTACTGAAGTAACCCCAACACCGTCAGAACCTTCTGAAGGCACCCCTACGCCATCTGGACCTACTGAAGAGTCGCCGACGCCATCGCCGTCAGTACCCACTGGCAGTTCAGGTGGTTCACCATCAGGCCCACCATCAGGTCCAACAACCCACAAGCCATCAGAGCCTACTGAAGTAACCCCAACACCGTCAGAACCTTCTGAAGGCACCCCTACGCCATCTGGACCTACTGAAGAGTCGCCGACGCCATCGCCGTCAGTACCCACTGGCAGTTCAGGTGGTTCACCATCAGGCCCACCATCAGGTCCAACAACCCACAAGCCATCAGAGCCTACTGAAGTAACCCCAACACCGTCAGAACCTTCTGAAGGCACCCCTACGCCATCTGGACCTACTGAAGAGTCGCCGACGCCATCGCCGTCAGTACCCACTGGCAGTTCAGGTGGTTCACCATCAGGCCCACCATCAGGTCCAACAACCCACAAGCCATCAGAGCCTACTGAAGTAACCCCAACACCGTCAGAACCTTCTGAAGGCACCCCTACGCCATCTGGACCTACTGAAGAGTCGCCGACGCCATCGCCGTCAGTACCCACTGGCAGTTCAGGTGGTTCACCATCAGGCCCACCATCAGGTCCAACAACCCACAAGCCATCAGAGCCTACTGAAGTAACCCCAACACCGTCAGAACCTTCTGAAGGCACCCCTACGCCATCTGGACCTACTGAAGAGTCGCCGACGCCATCGCCGTCAGTACCCACTGGCAGTTCAGGTGGTTCACCATCAGGCCCACCATCAGGTCCAACAACCCACAAGCCATCAGAGCCTACTGAAGTAACCCCAACACCGTCAGAACCTTCTGAAGGCACCCCTACGCCATCTGGACCTACTGAAGAGTCGCCGACGCCATCGCCGTCAGTACCCACTGGCAGTTCAGGTGGTTCACCATCAGGCCCACCATCAGGTCCAACAACCCACAAGCCATCAGAGCCTACTGAAGTAACCCCAACACCGTCAGAACCTTCTGAAGGCACCCCTACGCCATCTGGACCTACTGAAGAGTCGCCGACGCCATCGCCGTCAGTACCCACTGGCAGTTCAGGTGGTTCACCATCAGGCCCACCATCAGGTCCAACAACCCACAAGCCATCAGAGCCTACTGAAGTAACCCCAACACCGTCAGAACCTTCTGAAGGCACCCCTACGCCATCTGGACCTACTGAAGAGTCGCCGACGCCATCGCCGTCAGTACCCACTGGCAGTTCAGGTGGTTCACCATCAGGCCCACCATCAGGTCCAACAACCCACAAGCCATCAGAGCCTACTGAAGTAACCCCAACACCGTCAGAACCTTCTGAAGGCACCCCTACGCCATCTGGACCTACTGAAGAGTCGCCGACGCCATCGCCGTCAGTACCCACTGGCAGTTCAGGTGGTTCACCATCAGGCCCACCATCAGGTCCAACAACCCACAAGCCATCAGAGCCTACTGAAGTAACCCCAACACCGTCAGAACCTTCTGAAGGCACCCCTACGCCATCTGGACCTACTGAAGAGTCGCCGACGCCATCGCCGTCAGTACCCACTGGCAGTTCAGGTGGTTCACCATCAGGCCCACCATCAGGTCCAACAACCCACAAGCCATCAGAGCCTACTGAAGTAACCCCAACACCGTCAGAACCTTCTGAAGGCACCCCTACGCCATCTGGACCTACTGAAGAGTCGCCGACGCCATCGCCGTCAGTACCCACTGGCAGTTCAGGTGGTTCACCATCAGGCCCACCATCAGGTCCAACAACCCACAAGCCATCAGAGCCTACTGAAGTAACCCCAACACCGTCAGAACCTTCTGAAGGCACCCCTACGCCATCTGGACCTACTGAAGAGTCGCCGACGCCATCGCCGTCAGTACCCACTGGCAGTTCAGGTGGTTCACCATCAGGCCCACCATCAGGTCCAACAACCCACAAGCCATCAGAGCCTACTGAAGTAACCCCAACACCGTCAGAACCTTCTGAAGGCACCCCTACGCCATCTGGACCTACTGAAGAGTCGCCGACGCCATCGCCGTCAGTACCCACTGGCAGTTCAGGTGGTTCACCATCAGGCCCACCATCAGGTCCAACAACCCACAAGCCATCAGAGCCTACTGAAGTAACCCCAACACCGTCAGAACCTTCTGAAGGCACCCCTACGCCATCTGGACCTACTGAAGAGTCGCCGACGCCATCGCCGTCAGTACCAACTGGCAGTTCAGGTGGTTCACCATCAGGCCCACCATCAGGTCCAACAACCCACAAGCCATCAGAGCCTACTGAAGGAACCCCAACACCGTCAGAACCTTCTGAAGGCACCCCTACGCCATCTGGACCTACTGAAGAGTCGCCGACGCCATCGCCGTCAGTACCCACTGGCAGTTCAGGTGGTTCACCATCAGGCCCACCATCAGGTCCAACAACCCACAAGCCATCAGAGCCTACTGAAGGAACCCCAACACCGTCAGAACCTTCTGAAGGCTCCCCTACGCCATCTGGACCTACTGAAGGGTCGCCGACGCCATCAGAATCTACTCCTTCTAATGAAACAACCACATCTTCGGTGGCGCCTACAAACAGTGCAAGTTCCTCATCTTCATCTACCGTAACTCCTAGTGGAACTACCGAAAGTTCTAGCTCTAGCAGCAATACTGGAAACCCGCCAACACCATCCGGACCACCTGACGACTGTGATGATGGTGATGACGATGACGACGGTGATTCCAATGAGGATGATTGCGATGAATCGTCGGAGGAAGATGGTTGCTATTAATATTATCGCAGTGAATGTGAATCTAATACAGTGTGCTTTATAATGCAATTCTAAATTGAACGGGAATTAGATTGTAAGTTGCAGATATTTAATTGTCAATTTTAGGAAATGTTAAAACTAATTTTTGTATACGTTTTTGTTGTCCGCTGTTTAAATGATATTGTTAGTGGAGTCAGCATATTAAAAGCTATATGTGATTTATTTTACGTGATAAAATAATATTATATGTATATAATGCATGTATTCCCAATAGAATAATATACGTAGATGTATTGTATCATATTTTGCGTTCATTTATTAATATTATTCTTGGGAAATATTATAAGCCTGATCGGGTACTCATGTGTACTTGATTCCACACGTGGAACAATTAACTTTTCCGAATAATATTATAGGATAAAGATACAAATAATAGTTATACGGTATTAGACATTAAATGCAATATATGTGACATATATAGCATGGCCTACTTTATTACTCTAGCGGTAGTGAATCTTATGCGTCTTTCATCATTTGCAGCAACTGATTTGTATATAGGTTGTCCCAAAGTTATGATGTTTCCGGGAAATGAGAAGTTGCTGAAGTTATTTGAAATAATTTTTTCTCTGCGAAATTGCAATCGGTGACGTGATTTACGAGTTGTTAATGGAAATCATTGACCAATGAGAGGCAAGTTGAGTTGACGCGAGGCGGTCGAGCCAATGACCGGAACTGGGCTTCGTCCGCTTGTTGGCTCGGCCGCTTTGCGCCAGCCGAGCTCGTCTCTCATTGGTCACTGTTTTTCGTTAAAAAGTCGTAAACAAAGCTGCGGATTGCATTCTCGCTAAGGAAAAAGTTACTTGAAATGACATCAGAAACCCCACATTTCCCGGAAGTATCAAAATTTTGGGTCACCCTGTATATTTGTCGCTGCTCTGTCGTTTCCACATTTCGTAGTTAAGAATTGCTATTTGAGGCATGTAAATTGTCAGATTTAATTGATACACGTTTTAAGTAAAATAATCTGGAAAGTGCCTCGAATCCCTGTAGTACCGTTGGGACGATGGTCTTGTTCATCTTTTACAAGTTTAGTTTATGGTCTTAGGCCTTCCAAAAATAAATCGTTCAACATACGTTCAACGTGAATTCTGAAATGTATTTACCAACGAATTCGCGCTGTTATTGTAGATTTACAGTCGGAAAACAACGTATTCCAGGCTGTATCGAACAAAACCACAGTGGTATTGTTTGTTACGTTTTAACGTCCCTTCCCCGATGATCGTGGTACACGCGTTTCCTCAAGTAGTGTTCCCCAATTCCGGGGATAAAAGCTTTCGTTGCCAAGTGGCATGCGAGGCGACAAATTCATCTTCCACGGTGCTCTCGGACAATGTATCCCTCGCCCGGCAATCCTCAAATATTTCTCCGGTATCGTTTAATTGCAAAGTTATCCGAAAAGGCTATGGGCTTCCACCGAGAGCACAGATAACTTGCTGTGCAACCTAAGGTCCGAAACAGCGGTGAAACGCACTTGTTTATTTTTTCATGGGATTATCTTGTTTATCCTTTTCCGTCAGCAGACATTTTTCAAGACCATCGAGGAAGTGCGCAGACGTGCGGGAACGAAACCGCAAGTCCGCGGAACCGCAAGATATGCGAGATCCTACCGCCGGTTCCTACGTCAGCTTCAAATCAAATTTCTTTCTCCCAGCATTTTATACTTTGCTTACCGACGAATTAAACGAGCATGATTATTTTCGGAAGTTTTGGTTATAGCCACAAGCACAACCGATGATCATTGGATCGAACTTAATCCACGCAACCAAGGCTTTTTTCATAAAATTTTACCAACAATTTACCCGCAACGAAGTAATATAATAATTTCTTTATGTTCAAATTCAATTTTCACACAGACAATTACATTGTACGCGAATTACAATACTCGCATGAAAGTAGCTGAAATTCGTGTCGTCAAATAAAAGTCATTTTACGCAAATAAATTACAAAAATCTTGTCCGATAAGATAAGCGTGTACGAATTTGATTCCGCGCCATCTATCTCCGCGTGCGAAACACGATTCACTCTCGCGTGGAATTTCTTAGACAACGACATGCATTTTCGATCGAGCTCGCGAGAAAGGAGGACAGTGCTTTTATCTCAAGATCGTGATAAGAAATTTGAAATTTCTAGAGTACCAATACACACCGAGGACTACTTTGAAAGCTACTCGATACGCTTGGAAGCGATAATCCGTGGGTGGAAGAGTGGCTCGAATCTATAAGGGACATAAGAATAGGATTCTAATTCCAACTATGATCAACCAGTAGCGCAGAGACAACGTGATACGGGTATGAAAATTAATGTGTTCGTACACGAGTTGAAACATTTCTTCCACGCGTTGCACAATTATTAACACGTTCCGTGCCGAGCTTTTTTTACTCGAATCTTCACACTTTGATATTTTACTAAAACTTGATGTATTACGTGCAATTATTAATTCTCGTACACATAACAACGTAACAAAAACTTATCAACGCCCATTCTTGTGGTGGAAATTGATTCTTCGGTTCTAAATTTCTTGTAAACAATTTGTTCAGTTCACTAAGTAAACATGCAAGCGTGTACCATCGATGGAACACGTGGCACGGAACGTGTTAATGTGTTTATTATCGATAGATGGAGCAGTATATGTTTCTTTTCAAAATTCTCTTTAAAATATATAGATAAATAAACGTCATAGAATATACTATTATTAAATAAATTAATAAACAGGTATAATAATAAATTGTCAATCGTTGTTTCACGACGAAGCAAATCTTTATTATTTTGTGTTATTTTAATCCCAACACTAAACACATTCGCTAAACCGATCTCTAAACAAGAGTAATGTGTACAGTTTGAGTACAATGACAAGATCAGATTTTATTCAAACTTCGTACGAGTTCTATTATAATATATGTCAATTTCTCATGGACTCATTTTTATAATATCAGGAACCGTAAAAGAAAAATCAGAAACCAGTTATTCGCATGATTGACAGTTTTAGTACAATGACAAGAGCAGATTTTATTCAAACTTCGTACGAGTTCTATTATAATATATGTCAATTTCTCATGGACACATTTTTATAATATCAGGAACTGTAAAAGAAAAATCAGAAACCAGTTATTCGCATGATTGACAGTTTTAGTACAATGACAAGATCAGATTTTATTCAAACTTCGTACGATTTCTATTATAATATATGTCAATTTCTCATGGACTCATTTTTATAATATCAGGAACCGTAAAAGAAAAATCAGAAACCAGTTATTCGCATGATTGACAGTTTTAGTACAATGACAAGAGCAGATTTTATTCAAACTTCGTACGAGTTCTATTATAATATATGTCAATTTCTCATGGATACATTTTTATAATATCAGGAACTGTAAAAGAAAAATCAGAAACCAGTTATTCGCATGATTGACAGTTTTAGTACAATGACAAGATCAGATTTTAATCAAACTTCGTACGATTTCCATTATAATATATGTCAATTTATGTAATATGTATGTATGTATGTATGTATATATATATGTATGTATGTTAATATGTAATATATGTCAATTTATAATATCAGAAACTGTAAAAGAAAAATCAGAAACCAGTTATTCGCATGATTCGATAATTATAATGTCCAACAAGGGGGTTAAAAAGACTTTTAAATTGGAGAGAGGTTAACCGATAATATATAGTTTGCGAATATAAAATAAATAGCCATCTACCAAGTTGGAGGAAAGGAAATAAAATCTAGTACGAGTCAAAACACGCAACAAGATGGAGAGAATAAAGAAGGAAGGTTAAATTCTGGAACGAGTCTGGCAATTGTTTATATCCGATCGCGCTGTAGGAGACCTAAGAAATGTGTTTTTATTTCAGAATCCGGGACAGCGCGTACGCAAGTCCCGACTACCAAAAATTGTGCGCTCGACATACCCACATTAGGAGTATTCGCAAGGTTCAGCCCAGCCTTGGTGCAATGGAAGGGCCTTGCCCAGAAGGAACCGCCTTCGTGATCACGGTGTCCTCCGCGCCAAGTAAGTTATAGCTCGATACCATTCCTGCGAATCTTTATTAGTTCGCGATCCGTTTTTTCTCGCGAGAAATCGCCTAGAGGCCGAATGTCATCTGGTGGTCAAACGTCGATCATCGACGAAACGATCGACGTTCACGGTATACAAACAATCTCGGTTCGGTGTACTCATTGATTTTCTAGCCAAGAACGGCCGACCGACTGTCTTCACCGTATAATCATGGCCCAAGAAACGAAATGAACATCGATCGATGCAAACCTCTATACATAAAATCCTATTTCCATTACCGGTTTGATGAAAATCAGTCGATCCCTAGTGGTAGCGATAAAACAGAAACTCTATTTCTAAGTGGAATATATTCTCTATTTCCGTTGTCCTGTAGAAATGACACAAAATTCAATATTTTATTAGCACCGAACCTACCGAGCACTAAAAGCGACTGGGCGTGCGTTTAATCATTTCTTACGAAAACATTTTATAATTTCAACAACTTTAAAATATAAAAAATATAAAATCGGATATTTTGACCGGCTCGGTAGATTTAGCCTTAAATACGACAAAAATCGAGTGAATATTTATGATTGTCCAGATAAAAGCCGAAGTGCTCCGCGGTCCAACGCGAATACGGTAAAAAGCAAAAGTGTCCACCACCTACTGAAACGGTATAACTCTTTTTCAAACTGGTCTAAATGACATGAAATTTTTTTGTAAATATTTGAGGGACTTAGTTCACCGTACAACGACCAAGATACTTTTTTTTTTAATTTTGCTACCGCTTGGAATAGAAAAATGTAAAAAGATTCGTTTCTTCACTTTTTTATCCGAGTGTATAATGAAAATTTAAGAAATGCATTTGGTACTTCTCATTGCATTTGGTACATGCATGCTGGAAAAAAATTCTACATTTTATTCTATTCTATTCTTATTCTATTCTACATTTTAGTCGATGTACGGTGAACCAGTCCCTCTAACGTTTACAAAAACATTCAAGTCGTTTACACCAGTTTGAGAAAAGTTACAATACCGTTTTAAAACGTGTGCGAACACTTTTGCTCCTTGCTGTACGTACAATGTGCATTGTGCATACATTGTAACAGTGATCCATGAGCGTGCTTTAACTTTCCCTCCCTAGGTTTTAAATAACATCTTATGTATGCAGGTATCTTTCTACGAGATCTACGCATAATCAACTATAATATTTCATCTGTACGAAGTAAACTGATATAAAATAGCGCAGAGTTTCCTATCGCATGATTTCGCGATTTTGCGATTATGCACATTTCTCCGTAAAGAAGGCTACTCTACGGTTGAACCGAAAAGAGTTCTGAGGAAAAGATTCGCGACAACTTTCGACGGTAAAACACGCCTCGAATAACTTATTTGAACCCGAGTACTCTCGTCCGATTCTCTATTATTATATGCAACGATATGCGGCGATGAGGCGATGCAACGATGCGACGATGCGACGAGATACGCGGTCGCGCGAAAGAAGGAAACGAGGAACGTGGCACACGCTCGATGCTCCGCAAATATTTATGAGTCCAGCAGCTTTTTCTCCAAAGCCCGGTGCTTATTTGTGTATCAACTGTAACGCGAAGATACCAAGGACACGTGGTGTTCAAGGTGTACTATTAAAAAAAGAACGACTGGCAACCTCCGATCAATGTGGCTGCCTTGAGTGGGAACTCGACATGTACATATACGCATGTGTGTGTGTGTAGTTCGCCGCGGGGAATCCATCGGCGCTCGACGGAACCTCTTTCAGCTATAAAACACAAAAAAACGAAACGACTCGATCGCTTCGTCGCGGTATCGGTATTTCATTAAAGCCGAGTTAAAGGAATCGGTGTATCGATACGATAGGGTACAGAGTGGCGTAAAGAATTCAACTCCATCCCCTCTTTTACCCGCTTCGATCGACCCCCATCTTGCACGCGACACGCGAACATTCGATAAACCAAAATGTTCGGACAACTAACTTGAACTCCGTGCGAGACCTGATACAAATACAACTATCCGATCGATTCTCCAAGAACGTTTTTACAGCAACGGGGAAAGACTAATTAGAGTAAATAACACCGACCAATCTGGTATCGGCCGACCTGGACTGCGTCCGGACAATGCAGTTGTTCTTAAGTAATCGGATTCATGCAAAACAGACACCGATGAAAACAGATACGCGCTTCCGCGTGCAAATATCTGACACTGACTCGCGGCTCTGAAGCGGATTTCTGCGGACCTTGAAACCGTCGAATTTAGCTTTCTCACAAGTGGGGCACACTATCATCGCGCCTTGAATTTTCGTCGGAACGTCTCAGCCAGTAGAACCTGTTGAAGAGGAATTTGCGTAATAGCAGGTTTCGAGCCAAGGAGGTCGCTACTTCACGGTGTATTTTTATGCAATTCACCTATTTCTTTTTTTTCGACACAACAAAACACGACCCGCTTTTTCCTCCTCGCGGGCTACACACCAAGAGATTTCACCACCACGATAGATAAATTCCGCCGCTTGATAATTCTTTGAAAACAGTAGTAATCCTGAAACTGGGACCGGGACAATGGCTAACGATATCTGCGTTTAGCTTCGAGACCTACAAAGTTGTTTCGTGATATTTCGCAACGCCTCCGTGTTCGGAGATTGGAAAAAACGATTCGTTATCGAACAGTCTGTTATAATTTCGAGTTAATCGCGAATGTTACGGTAACGGAGTGAAGGTTGTGTCAAGGTTATGTCAAGAATTTCGCCGAATTTCGCCGAACTTTGCCGAAATTCGTGATCCAGATGCTGATTTCTAGCGCGCCGCCTGGCGAGAAAGGCAACGCGTGTCGTTGCCGGAGGTTGCTTTGGAGCGAGAGGACGACAAAGCAGACCGTCACCCACGTAGATCAGTTTTCGTCACGCTCTTACGGCTACGCGGCAATGCGAGAACACGTTTCGTAACGTAAACACGTAGCCGGACGGTTATACACCGTATCCGGAGCGATGCTCCTTCGAGAAGCCCGTTACTTCGTCGAATTTGAGCAGCCGCGACTACCTGTATACGCTTCCAAAACGGAAGACAGCGAAGCCGTCCAATCTAATGACCTATCCCGCCGTCGAACTGGCGAGGGATCGCGTTTCCTCCGGGCCCTGACCGAAACCCCTATTCCTTGGAAACCTATCCACCGAACGGACAAATTGCTTCTTCTGTGCGCGATTTTTTGGTTTCGCTTCCGACGATCGAACTCTACGCAAGTTGCCCCGATGTTTCAGGTATGCCGAACGAACGTTGAAAGCGCCATGGGTCGACTCGATCGGCAACGTTCTCGCAACGAAGAGCCCGATACAGTGATACCGCGGTCGTCTGCATTGCAGTTTGCCACGGCTACCAGTGTCGTGTGACATACTAACGGAGGAAGTACGGTGGCATAATAAATGTCACGTGTACGGTAAGGACAGTCTCGCAGGCAACGCGCCTCTGAAATTATCGCGCGGCACACGCTCGAATGCACCTAATCGCGACACGATGCGATGCGATCCGATGCGACGATAGGCGCAGCATTTCGGCGGGAGCGATGCGATGTATCCGAAATTTAATTTCCAGGTGAACACGGGCCTGTGGGTCTGTCGCGCGAGCACAAAGTTGTCGTTGCAACGAAATCTGCGGGAGAAGATAAACCGGAACACAGAACTGCGTAACGCCGGTATCTGATATCACCGGCGAGAGAACGGTCTCGTGGCTGCAGAAACATTTTCCGCGTAATTTTACTGTTCGAACCAGTGAACTCGACCACGATTTGATATTAAGCCGCGCGAGTCGATAATGCCATCGTGAGGAAAACGAGGAAGGGCTCCGGCAAACGGTGTAATAATATCTCTGGGATCGCCGACGAATAGGTTGCCCGGAAGAAAGCGATGGTCGCCCGGTAATCACCGGTGGACTGCTATCCAACGAAACCGGTTGGTCGCCGGCCATTTTTTTCCACAACGAATGTCCTACACTCTCCCAGGAATACATCACCGAAGTGTCAGCCGCACGCTTCGCGCTTTCGCGTCGTTCCACCCTAGGACAATAGACGAATTGTTCCAAGGATAACGAGCGTTTGCTTCGTTATGGAGCACAATTGACCCGGTTGCCACGTGGCGCACGCACGTACGTGCCTTCCAGTCTGTTGGAGGTATCTGTTCAATTACGAGGACCACGATCGTTATCCGTATGCTCGCTGATTCTTCGTGCGACGAGCCGCGAAAAGATTTCGGCAAACAATTAGCTTCCGATTTCAATAACAGGAACAGCGATCGATGGTGGATCGATTGGATTTCGTTGACGCTGTTTTATCATCGGTCGCAGTTATGTATACGTTTCGATCGATAATCGTGTCTCGAGTATTATCGTCGATCTTCGAACACAGTCAGCCGTGCTCCAGATATCTAATCGTTGGGATAGTGCGATTCGGTTAAACTTTTGCGCGATCGAAGGTAAAACGTTCTCTACGGTGCGTTACTGTTACGCGATACACTTTATTAACGCGCACGAGCGCGCGACGGTAATCACGGATACCGCCCTTCCTCGCTACCATCTTCGGTCAGGTTCGGAGAACATTTCTTTCGTAATCCCGCTAGCCGTTCCTTTCCCTCGCCGCACAAACGCCCGCAAATTAATATACAACCGTTCCTTTTCGCGTAGGAACGACCGTCGCACCGTGCGGTAACGATTTTATTTGTCTGTTTTCTAGGAAATTTGACGCTCGTCCACAGCCGGAAATCCAATCGTCGCTCGTAAAAATATAACTGCATAGACAAGGCTCGGAGGCACCGTTCGTTGGGAATCGTTCGCGACTCGTTCGCGTTAAAAGTCACCGGTTTTCGGTGGCTGCGGATAATCCCGGTGAATCCTCGGTCATAGTTCGTAGCATATTTGGAGATCGCGAAAACACCGAGCCGTAATAAATTCGTCACTAAAATAAACCGAGAGCCGTGAAAGCCAGAGAACGATGACATTAAATAAACGCGAGCGGAGGAAATAAATAAACTGCAGATTAAAAGGGCGACGCGATCGCATCTCTGGAAAATTGGAGCAGCGAAAATACTGCTCGATCGTGCTTCTATTATTCGAGATCTCGACCTTTCCCGTTGAAGAGAAAACATTTTTAGAAAAGATTTCTTAACGCTATACGCGAAACTTCCGCGATGAGAAACTGCTTCGTGGAAAATAACATTCGAGCGATTCGGACAAAGGTAAAGAGATATATCGTAATTGCATGTGTATTTCGATGCGCCGCTACGGCGGACCACCGCACCGTGGCATTGGAGAATTCGTTACATTACGATTCGCAATTTTGTTGCAGGTATAATATTATTCGAGGCATCGCAACGTTCTTATTTGCTGACGAATAAGAGAAGCGATCGATTAGAAGTTCTTGTAGGCGGTCTACACGGCGGCCCAATAAATTTCGTGACGGCGCAGGATCGGCTCTCGGGGGAAAAACGAGGCAAGACAACGTCAGCGAAAATGGATCGAGCACCGGCGTTTGAGAAAATTTGAATAGCACGCCGGATCGGGGTGCCGCGTTGTACGTCTAATCGAGTACTGCATTGGCGTCCCGACGACCTGGCTCCACCAGGTACGTAACTATTGCACATGATCGCCGGCTCGCGGGAGACCCGGTCACACGAACACGGGAACACGTTCAGATTTCTTGGCTCCGTGTCGGCGCACGTACACAGGTGCAAACCTGTTGGTCGCTTTTACCTGCTCGATCGATGGACTACAAAACGAAATATCGGATGCACGCGTGGGAAGCCTGACGTCACGATCGAACAATCTTTTTCGTTTCTGCGAAGCCAAGGTTATCCTCGAAAGTCGGAAGAGACCGCGAGAGAGGAGGAACGTCTTGCCCGAAATGGGATTTGAATCTTGATCCGAGCGAACGTTAAGCCGGAGGATCTAGAGCAGATATACATATACTAACCTTCCAGTCATTAATAGATAAGCGGATTCGACTGAGAAATCGGTTCTGCCTTCCACCAACAAACGAACGCCGCGGTACGGAACTGTGCTTAATCGCTTCGACGACAAAGATTTGCTCGGATAGATATCCTCCTCCACCCTGGCGATTATTTCGCAACGAGATAAAGATCGAGAAACTAAGTTTTTTTGGCGGATCGATCGCTGGAACGGAAGAAGAAATTCAAGGCGTCGAAAACTTCCTCGCACCCGCGCCTATCGGTAATCGATGCTTTAAAGACTTTTGGACAGCTGTAACTGGTAAAACACTAATTATATATACCGCGACGACGAGACGACTACGGAAACCATGTTTCAAAGGATCTCCGCCCGACTTTGAAATGTATTTAAGCATTTTTAACCCGCAAAAACGGTGCGGCGGAAGCTGAGTCGCACGACAAATCCGACCAGCGTCTGAACGATTTGATCGACGACTGGTCGCGTCGAGCAACGATGCCCGATTTGTACATAAACGAGACACGTCGACCATCGAAATAGACCAGTTTCCGCTCGAACTGGTAACGATCGTTCCGCATAATTAGCTCGCGTTGCTCTTGTTACCTTGTGCTCGGTCAGGGCAGCAAGAGCGAGTGTCAGAGCTATGGTCGGAGGGTCGCGCGTTCGCGAAGAACGGCGAGGGTGGTGTTCTCTCACTAATCGGCGAAATCGGACGCGCAATAATCACGCGCGCACCGATATTGATCTATCGAAGAACTGGATCGTTCGACCTCGAAGATGCTCGTAAGAAGACGAACGCGCTGATAACTGTCCGGGGAGGGCGCGTTCACACCGGAATCGATAAACGCGAGAGAAGCGGCCGCAGGAGTGGGGCAATTCTGCGATCACCGCGATATACGACGTTGATCAAGCAAAGTAAATGTGTTTTCCAGCGATCTTTCGTTTTTATCGATCGGACATCGCAAGCAGGTGTAAAAAGTTCTAAAGTAGAAAGCGCTGTGCTGCGTCAAGACTCACCTATGGTCGATCGGCGGCCGGCGCAGCTCCGTTCGGGGGATGATTACGAAACTCCCGGCGCCACGACTTCCGGTATCAATCGGTGACTTCCGACATTCGGTCCGGACGAGTTTGGATGTCACTTGTACGATGCTCGAGGATAGGGGAAGCGAAATCGCGCGGATCGCACCGAGAGAGACGGAGCAACGGCTAGCGTGCGGGAGGAGGAGAGAAAAGAGAAGCGGAGCGAGGAAAGAGGAGCGAGAAGAGAAGTACGAGGTGGTGCGATAACAGATAGCGTGCCGTGGCGAAAATTCGCGTGGACAGTTGACGGTGTTCGGTTGTGGCGCGACTAGCCCGGCGAGACCACTGGACACGCGGTAGCTCTCTATCACAGCGGCATTTTCACTGAGGAAACACCGAGGCCAGAAAGCGAGAGGCCCGCGACCAAGCGGAAAACCCCCCAGCCGGATCTCGTTTTCGTAAACGCTCGACTCCGACTATCCGTGTATCGGGAGCGACCCGTGGCTCGAGCGCAAGCGCGACGCTCCGCAACGCGCAAGCGTCACCGTTCGCTGACGACGCTCTGCTCTGCTCTGCTCCGCTCCGCTCCGCTTTGCTCTTATCAGCGCACCGCTCCGCTGCCGCAAGAAACGAGGGAGATCCGCTGTCACGGTGCCACCACACCGTCGCGACGCCTAGCGTCGCCTCTGATCGCCTCTGGTCGCCGCTATCTTTGCCCTTTAAACAGGGCCGCCAAGAACGCCTGCGCGACCGCCAGACTATCAACACCCCAGGGGCGAGAACAACCCCCGAACCCCTGCTTGCTACTCCAATTATGCCTGCGAGGTGTTCCCTACCCTTGGGATGCGAACTCTCTAACCATTCTCTCGTCATTTTCCTTCGACAAAAACCAGTATCGTTATCAACGCGACAAACGAGTACAAAAATTCGGTGAAACGCGAGCAGGGTGGTTTAACCACCCTGCTATATGTATAACGTCGAGTCAAACCCGCGATGAACATCTTAAGTGAAAACTTCTAAATAGAAATGTTATTAATTGCTTTAGTGTTATTGCTTGAAGCAATCTGCGGATATAGTATGGTATGACCCCTTCTTCAGGGCAGCAAGAGCGAATGTCAGAGCTCGCGAGGAGCAAAAGACCTTTGTATCGTGCCGTAGGCATGCATCCGCATCTATTTTTTCGTTAACATTAGATTTACGGGACCGGTCAATATGGTGGATTACAAATTTTTTTTAAATGTACGATTATTGAGATTATGAACATACATTTATGAAGAATAAATTCAATGAATTTGTTTATATGGGCTTGTATTATTACAAAAATTGCTAATCTTTTTTGTTTTTATCAAGTTTAATGAAACGGTTGCTTGTAGTATAGCTGTAATTGCTTGTAGTAAGCATCGAAGTAAGCGTGTGGACATACGATACATAAAAATTTCCTCTTTATACTAGAAAGTTATCAAGAACAAAGAACTGTTACTGTTATTGTAGCTATGAGAATAATCGTAAGGGTTGATGAGACAAAAACTGAGAAGTTCAGATTTATTCACCCTCGAAGATGAGCCTTCGTTCTACTCGGAGGTTGGAAGACCGGATGTAGTTTCCTTACCAACTACGAATTTTGAAAATGATGACTAAAATAGTAAAACGAAAAAAAAATACGAATATGTACCGAGGAAACAACGTGTGCCTAGCCATAAGCGATTTTGTCGTACAACATAATTGCTGCCGTCTTATAGATAAGCTTTATCACCGGAATTCTTATCATTGTTGACATTGCAGTAGTGCGACTGTACCGTTTGGAGCAAGTTCAAGTTACAAAACGAAGGGTGCTCTAAAAAGGGCAATTGTTTGTTTTTTGTGAAAATCTCTTTATTAAAGTTATTCAAACGTGGGCAGAGCTAAATTTCTGCAGAGCTCTTGCAACGTTTCGGTAGAAATCTGATCAGGCGATATCACCGCTACTCGTCAGACGATTCTTCGAATCTCAGCTCTTGGATCGAACACGTGAAAATAATTCGCGATGGATCCGTACGGCGAAATAACGTTATCTATCCGCGATTTATGACGGATCCGGAATGGGAATTTGAGGTGTTCGACCTTCCAACATATTGTGGAGAAGAATACCAATTTCCTGAGGACAGAGATCGTACAGAGCAAACGCGTTAAATTAATAAACCGTGTTCGGGATCGGGAGCTGTGTGCACCAATATGTATATCAGGCCAGAACGATACCTCTTCTCTCTGAGCTCGCAATCTGTCGATAATCGGTTCGTTAAAGTTGGGATCGTTGCTCGGATCTTCCAAGATAACATCGTTGCTTCTGGAGATTTGCGGTACACGAGAGATATAAATCTGTTTGATGGCATCTAACATGGCCGAAGGTCTTGCCTGAGGAAATTGCAAATCGATCGATGAGAATGAATCGGCGCCGGCTGGTACCGCTAACGGCTTCTCGAAATCCATACACTTTCCACCGCTGAAGCATTCCAGAAATATTTGATTGCACGAACACGAGTTTTGAACGGCAAACAACGCAGAAACAACTCACGAAAGTTGAGTGCCAAATCCGTAATGAGCCAACAAATCTTTGGTTTTCCGCATCACAGTCTTATCTTTCGACGAGTGATAGTAAAGATCTGCGCCCAAGGTATGAGCCACGGCCCTTAGCGTCTTCCCGACCAATTCCTTCTTATTCGGATCGAAATCCTATCACGAAATGAACGGGACTTCTTATTTGATCAGTGGAGAAATACTTTTATCGGCAATCGCAATCATCGAGTTACCTTGAATTTATCGTATTTGCCTCCTACGATGCAGAGTTTTATCGGAAAATGATCAACTTCCTTTTCCAACGGTGTATTTCGTTCGTTCGATCGGCGACTCTTAAGTCCCTCGATCATCTTGTCGTCGTAACTCATCTTCATCGCGTTTCGAATTACCGATAGTGCTTCTTCGAGGAAAGACCATAAGATTTCCGGTTGCGACAAATCCAGCATCATTATTATCGTAAGATGATGAGGCGAATGAGTTAAAGACGAGCCTGTCATGGCAGAGGATACCAACGAAGATGTTAAGTGACCCACTTCCCAAACGTGTACGATATTTTTTATCTGTATCGATGGGAAAGAAAGAAATCGTGTGACTTTTTAAATCGCCGAACGTTCTATTTCTACTAAGTAATTTTGCAATCGGTTGTTTTATCACTTAATTAATCACGAAGTATTTAAACTTTAGCGAAACGGAAAGCTTACTAAGCTCTTTCCGGCTTTACGGCCGAAAGAATAATCGATCGTTATAGTTGGCTTCGGCGTTTCCTCTTTCTCAAGAAATCGATATGTCATCGTCGTTTTACCCTAAAAATTCGTATCTCTTTTTCATCCAAGTTCCCAAAAAATATGAAACAATTGTCGAAGAAGATTATTTCATTTTCCAAATGATCCCGTTACATACAACTTTTTTGGAACCGACAATAATAATGGAACGTTCGTGTGTTTCGTCTGGATCATTTTTGCGACGTTGTTCTTCCTCTAGACAGAATCGCACCGCCGCGTCTCTCATATTGGCATCTCTAAAAAAATAATTGTAATTGCAGAAAAGGCAATTTAATTTACTAGTGCAGATAACGTTAAGAAGAATGAACCACTTGCTACCACTTTGAGAGCAGGCTTTATTATCTGTCACAAATGAACTGTTGATGAAAGTGAACGTAAGAAGATACATACGAATTTTTGTTCGCCATGATTTTGTTCAAAGTACAGATTCTAGACTAACATAAAATACAAGGCACAAAAACTCTCCTTCCTTCAGGTTAGAATAATGTTTTTGTATTCGTTGCTATGGAAATGTATTCTCGCCTGATCGTGTTCGTCCAATAGAATTGGTTTGCTCGGTAAATAAATATAATGTGTAAGAAAGTTGTATATAGCATAATCTTTATATTCATTTTTATAATACATTATGCAGTAATTAAATGAGGTACGGTACATCTAAGTTGTTATCTATACCTCTATATGGAACGCACGATGATTCAACAAGACGTCGTCAGTCTTGATAAAACAGTTCGCAATAATTCATAATAATAACGAAAACCGCATCGTTTCAGACGACGAAAATTAGCTAGAAGTGTTTAAAACGCATCGATACATCTCTGCTGGGCCATACGCACAATTGTTTTTTTCTTAATAAATTATTTATGAATAAAAATACAACTGGTTACCGTGTTACTAATCTAGACTAAGTCTAGAATGGAATGCACCAAATAAATAATAATTTATAATAAATTAGAAATATTGCGTACGCTAATATAAATGATAATATTGCAAACAACGTGATGTACAACTGTAGGCAATAATAATATCTATTGATTTATCTTTGGTCACAAAGACGAAGGATAAAAATTTACAGCGATTTTTTTGTTTAAGCAGTCGTGAACCCTTGTGATGATGTAGTATTAAATTAATTCGTACATTTTTTTTCATCTTTTCTAAAAGGTTATTTGATTCATTCAGAAAAACTTGATAAAAACACACCATCGGCAGCGATCCGATAATAAGCCACCCTCTTGCTATCAAGAAACTAATTGAACAATCTGTCGATAAAAACAGATCGATATAAGTAGTACGCGATATACATACATGTAAAAATGTTCGAAAGATCGTTATCAGATTTATTCCGACGGTACACTCTTTATAATCAGTCCAATACTAGCAGTGAACACAACAATAAAAGCAGTCGTAATTTACGTAAATACGTTTTTCAGGTTTATGTCTTCCATATTAACCATCGAACTCGAGTGTGAGCATTTCAACTCACAAGAAACTTTCTAATTTGAATTATTATTATTAAATACACTGATATCTACGCGACGGAAAATAATTTAATAGCTAAAGTCTTGGTCCTTCTACTCCAACTTTATTATCTTATGCCCGATAGTAATCAACTGAAATTTAAGTAGCTCTTTCGAGAAAGAGTATTCTGTTTTCTTTCATGATTTACACGATTCTTTGTTGTAGTCGTTCACACTCGTTGTATGAAAGTTTACACCTGAACACTGTGGCATAACTGATCGTTTAGGAGACGAAACAGTACGAATGATGAAACTAGCTTATGATTACTATTGAAACGTAGCCAACAACTGATACAAATAAGATCATATTCCCTTAAAACAATCCTTTAGTTTCCTGGTATCCAGTAGTCTCCGAAATATCGAACACAGCAATTTATGAAAAAGCTGCACCATGGGTTTTCCTTAGAATATCACAACGTTAAGCCAGCTCTATAATCCATACAACCTTACAAATAAAATAATTATAAATATCTCGAAGGATGATTCCGATATAAGCCACCATGTTTGAAAAATCCATTTGAAACGTTAATATCGGTAGGACGACTGCGAAGCGTGCGAAGGAAGACAATATAAGAAAGATTAGTCATCTCTTTCGGCAATACTTCATCGCCTCTATTATGCAATATATCACACGCTCTGCATGTTATCTAGTCCATATGTCACTCATCCAATTGTCATCTAACTCATTGGTGGGTAACACTTTCAGCTTTCGCAACGCCTCGAGATAAAAAGTGAGTTCCGACGTGACTATACCGTGTTGTGGACCACCGTTATTCACTATATTCATTTTAACTAATTGTTCTCGGAGTTTCTCTTTAAAAGATGTGTTTACCGTGCGATACAAGATTTGTACTTCGACTGCAGGCAAAATACCAGAAACCGCTTCATGTAATTTCATTAAATAGCTGTAACGAACAATTTGTTTTTACAAATCTGGAGCGATGACATTGTCAGTTTCGGTACTTACTTTGAAATATTTCTAAACGAGACCGATGGTACAGGAGGTCGGGCCGTCCACTTTGATATTTGGCCACCTAGTAGATTGTCGACAATGGTAAGGATCTTGCTCTCGATTTCCTTCACATGAGCTCGAATATCTCTTTCAACGCTATCCAACAACGCAACGCCGCCGCTAATGTTGGACGAACCAAATCCACGATTAGGATTCTGCTCTGTCAGTGCTGCGCACCCAAATTATAAGATTAGATCAAAGTATAGAACAAATATTCCACCGTAATATAAATGTTGCTTACATTGAAAGTGTGCCTTTACAAAAGGCATAAACCATAAGATCAGCTTCAAGCTTCGAGCAGCTAGCACTAGTATCGTGCTAGTAATTGTTTTTAAACCAGCAACTTGCATCGCGCCAGCGCCGAGTACAAGTTGACAGCAACGAGAATTATAATGACGTAATAATTCAGCTAGATATCTTCCGATTGTTCCAGACAAGGCGACCAATTCGCTGCCAGTTCTGCAATTGCAATAAAATTTATTACTTCTTATTGTTTCATCGGAGCGCAGTTTTAATTCAACAATTACCTGCAATATTCGTGAATCATTTGCATAAGCATCAATGCTGTGGCGACGACAGCGTACTTTTCATCGCCTACTAAAATAAAATTTGAAACATCGTCTTCCTTAGCTTTGTCATCCGACTTGTACTGATACGTTGGTATACACTTGTTTTCGTACACGTAAGTCACCAAGTATTGGAATTCGGATGGCACGTCAGCCTGCTTCCATCTTTCAGACTCCAATAAAAGGGTGAGTTTTGTTTTAAGCTCGGTGTGAAATCTCTGAATGAACTTACTAGCTTGTGCCTATAATACCAAAAGATTTTAAATGATCATTGTGATTCGAATAGATGAAAGTGACCATTAGATGGTATTATACCTTGAAAGCGGATCGTAAGGCAGTACATTGCTTGCCACACAGTTTTCCGCAAGTTTCTGTAAATCCCTCGACCAAATTAGCCAACTGGCATACTTGAGCTGTGGTTGCCCTCTTACTCAACCAAGATGATTTATCGTTCCAATTTTGACTCTCCCTATCCTCTAACTTGTTGCTTGCGTTCTCATTGATCTGTTTCTCTTTGTCGTTTTGCAACTTATCTTTGTCATTTGCACCTGCAGAAAGCAGATTTCCCATTCGTTCATGACAATAATCACAAACCGAAGTAATCATATCATTGAGTTTGGTCGTTACTCGCGAATGCTCTGCTCGAGTTAGTAGCCGATCCGGTATACTCTCATCGAATGAACCATCGCAAACTCGACCAGATGCAAGATCTACTGTGTCTCGCATTACGTCATGAACAGCCTGCAAGACGCAACAGATACTGACAATAAAAATACTCAAAAATATTTCGGTTCAATTGGATTCCTTGGTCTGTTAAATACCTTTACGCGCATGAGAAGAAATGTTAAGGATTGTATGGTGTTGTTTAACAATGTTAATCTTTCTGCTAGGGAGAGTCCTCCAACCTCTAATGCTGCCGCTTGTTGGTCGCTGCAACAATCGCTCGCTGCCAAAGCCTCTATTACCCTTTGCTTAGTCACAGCTCTCACTGTCGTTATAGCTTCCTCTTTGTAAGTGTCCACAAATTGAAAATGCTTTTGCCGCAGTAAACCCGAAATGATCGACACAAGCTTATCCTGTTCGTTGAGGACGTACAAATGATCTCACTGGGAAGAGATGGATGACGATTTGTTCGCTACAAATTATACGCTGCCAAAGATCGTGTGCATACTTACACCGTCCAGAACACTGTTCTCACCACCTAACGGTCTATTCAAATCGGCGGTCGCGTACCTTTGGAACTCCGTGGACAACATTTTATCTACCAATCGCTCCATTTCTGTTAATTGGGAACTCAGATGTCTAAAAGAACCATCAAAAAATTAATGGTACATCAGGGGGAATTACTACAATTGTTCTTGATATAAATTGATGTACCTAAAGCTATGCACCCCGTTCAACTCTTGTAAAAGTATCTCTTGGGTCGTGGAAATAAGATCTAAAGCTGCCACATAATCTGGAGTAGATAATAATAATTGTATCATTGGCTGACTTTGATGTACCGTGGCCATGAGTTTTAATTTTTCTTGAACTAGTAATCGATTAGATCTTGCTTGCTCTAATCTAAAAAGTGGAAGAATCAAGATAGCATCGAGTACAAGGTAATATTGTAAAGAATAATTGTTATAAATTACCGTAATATGTTTAAGGAATCATTGACTAGATGTCTATCAACTTGATGTATATTTTTTCTAAGAGCTTTGAGAACAGTAATAGTTTGCGTGAGTTGCTCCATTAAGGCATCATGAGAAGTCATAGCATGAAAAAATGCTTGAGATTTCGAAGCAACCTGTTCAGCTATTCTAACTTCCACAATATCTAAATAGTGACTTAACTGCAAGAAACATATTAATATTACTTGTTCTGTTTTCTAAAAGTTTCTGTAACATATTTACTCATTCATGTACCTTTTCTTGCATTTGTTTTACATGCATAACAATATTAGAATCTTCGTTTAATAATCCATTTTTTGTGAATGGAAATACAGCATAAAAATTGTCTTTTTGAGAAAGATCCAGATTGGGTGTTAAAAAAATTTTTGGTATATTAGTTAAATCAAATTGCATTCGATCTGCACAAATAAATATTGTCTACTTAATGCAAAGATTTTTCATAATATTATAAGAACAGTACTGTAAATTATAAGATCGTTATTCTTACCTGAGCATTTAACTTTTCTTAAGTTCGGAAAATTTTGTAATAATTCGTTAGGAGTAGTTGGTCTATTTGCATTCGAATTCATACGAGAATGCTTTCTGAATCTCTACAAATAAGTAACATATTAAAAGATACATTTTCTTGAAGATTAAAACATTTTAGGTTAAGGAATATATGGGTTACCCTGGTAATTTTTTTTAAGTAAGACTCAAAATGCTGCATGGTAACTTCGGGAAGGTATGGACTTTTAGGTATATCAACTTTTTCTACAAATCCATCTCCCCAAGTGCGTGTTAAAAAGTTACTTTGCTTTCCTTTAAAGGGATCATTTAAAACAGCTGGCAAGTTCTGTGCAGCAGAGTATACAGTCCACGAAGAGGAGGGCTCTGATAATTGGCCATTGCTCTTGCGTTGCTGTTGCATTGCTGCATGCTTGGTGGCATGTGCTACATAATCTTTATCAGAAACACCTTCCACAGGAAGACTAGTGCATACCCCATTATAACCGTAAAGACACATAAAAGATCCTCCTTCTCTGGCGCAATGCTGATCTCTTAGATGCCTAAATTCAAATTACATAATCTGTTATCCTACCTGACATCATTTTACGAGCACTAATCGTTAAACGATGTACACTTAACGAAATGCTGTCAGCTTAATACATTAACCATTACCAAGGTTGTATGATTATGACAATTATATAGGAAATATGCTATAGTAAATGGAAAGAGAAACGCGCTTACAAGAATTAAAATAATTTCGATAGGCGCATACATTCTATAGATCGACCCACCTGACAAAATCTTCTATTTGCTTGAACGAAAGGTTAGTGCAATATTCGCAGATCAGGATCGTGCTCAACGATTCGGATCCTTTCATGATCTTCGCCATTTTCCATTTGAAGCACTACGTTGACATCCCGCCGCTGTTTCACCTATTTTACTATGCATCGAGCAAATTTTCCACATTAACCGTATAATTATTTCGCGATCCTATTTATCTACTATCGTTCATTGTCAGATGTATTCTTATCATCCGTGAATACACGTTTCACTATTGGACCCAGGCTAGCCAACTGAAAACCGTATAACGATAAATTCCCATTTGCATGAAAAAATGTCTCGATTCAGACTTGCTAACAGTGAAATCTGCTGAAAAATTATAAGCAGGCGATAATAAGTAATTGTAACAATATATTTAAATATGATTTAAATCAACGCTCTATAAAAATTTTCTCAAATGACGCTTATCTTTTTGTTGAACTTCCTATTTTTAAACGTAAGCAGTTCAGAACTTTTTCTATCTTTGCGCTGTTGTGTAATTGGTTTTTACTAAGCATAGATAAAAAGTACTTTATTAACGTGAAATTAGGAATGTGAAATTTCAGGCAAAAAGATGACGGAATGGAAAGAACATCAAAAAAAGTAAATAGAATTTAGTGGCAGAGTCAGAATATTTGTCCACCCCATTTTTACCATCCGAACGTTATTAAGCCTGAACGGTACGGAGTGGGGTGGACAGCTGTACCTCGTGACCGCCGGTATAGTCCACTTAGTACAATCTCTTAATTTAAGAGCTTCTTCTTCTCCCAATTCAAAAACCTTTCTATCCCCACCATTCTACTGCGCATCCACCTACGCGCAGTTGTTTTAGAAAGAGAACGAGAGATGACCAAGAAAGATGGAACGAATCCAGTTGTCTCTGTGTGTGAGTATTCACACGGCAAGAAACCTAGGCCATCTCCACTCTTTTCGCGCATCCGTACGCCTGGCGCTCCATCTGAAACACGCAGCGCGATATTCGACTTCTACTTTTCGTCTCGTAGGATTCTCGATTACATTTGCCAGCGAATTTGCGAACGATGCTCAATCCATATATGTCGTTCAAAAAAAAAATATCAGTGGAGTTATACTATTCGGACTTATATATATTCGATAGAAATTCTGAGGCCACATGCCTTGATTCAACGACAATTCGGAGGCCACATGCCTTGATTCAACGACATTTTTATGGACAATTGAGCAATTATTTCTACTAATTACATAATTAGTGACGGTACACATATAACAATAGTTTTAGATGGGTATTTATATACTTTGCAATGCTGCTAGTATTGCAAAAAGAGCATTGCATGTCAATCTTTCAGATGGAGCGCCAGGCGTACGGATGCGCGAAAAGAGTGAGACCGCAAGCACGGTAAAGTGTGACAAACTACATTGGTTGTCGGTGTGACTCGTTTCGCATGCGGTTGTGCTGATCTCACTCGCCCTTGCTCACTCGCCATTTCCTCTCTTTGTCTAAAACTGTGAGGGCAGCACTGTTTAACTGTAAAGCGTCAACCAATCGGAAGAGAAGCAGTTTCTCTACCTGCTTCATAATTCTAAGCCCGTTGTCCCCGCATGTGCTTACAACGGTGAAGCATTACTGTACTTGAGTCGAAGTCGAAAGTCATGGCAATCGTGGCATGTATGAACGAATTGTAGTTCACTGCAAATGTGGAATGTTAAGCTAACCATGTTGGTGTGTGTATTAGATGTAATAGAAACTAATTGAAAGTAGGAAAACATGGTGTCTCTAATAAAGAAACAATTACTGAAGCATCTGTCAAGGTATTTACATAGTTGAATTGTTAATTCTATTTTGCTTGTCTTTGGTTTAATACACGATACAAAATTGCACAACCCTTTCTAAATTCGAACTTCTTTCACAAATATGTGCAATTGTAAATACATTTTATTTAACGTGTAAATTTGTAACGCTATTTTCGTTAGATTATGGATTACTTCTTCCGAACCTTGTTTTCAATTCTTAGAACGACTTCGAACTAATTAGTTTGAAAGTGTCACGTACATATGAATCGTCTGTGTTGCGTTGTTACGTCTCTATTTTTACAAATTTCAATATGGCTATTGATTGTATTAAGATAATAATTATGATATGCTGCTTTTTTTAATTCGTATGAATTCATAGGTTCACCAAGAATCTGTCGGCAGATAAAATAAATTTAAGTACATTTAAAGGAGAAGGTGAATTATCTAATTTAGAACTTGATGAAATAGTTTTGACAGATCTGTTAGAATTGCCGTCATGGCTCAGACTAACGAATGCTTGGTGCAATAAAGTATCATTTCGCATACAATGGACTAAACTGAGAAGTGTTCCTATAGTTTTGGTAAATATTTATAAACATATATATTTATATAAAAGTATATGAATTACATAAAGTTTTGTATATAACTTGTTGCTTATTAAGATGAATACAACTATAATTACACTGTAAATAATTTATTTTTTATTTAATGTTAATAAAAGCAATCAAATTATATTTTTACAGAGTTTAGATGAAGTTCATATAGAAGTAGAAACTTGTGAAGATTTAAGAGATTTATCTTCCATGCAAGGATTGTCTTCGTACACAGGTCCTACAAAATATTCTTTTATACACAAAGTAATCGATGGAATAACAGTGACTGTTAATACTGTATCAGTTACATTTAAAAGCCCTGCATTTATTGCTTCGGTTCAGGTAATATATTATATTTACATATGTAAAAGGGCTTTATTTCTAATTCCTTGTACAACTACTGTATCATACTTTCCTTTCCCTACTTATTTAATTTGCATTTTATTCTTCGACCATCACTTTTACTTATATCCTGTTTAAGTTCATTATTTTTTATTTTGTGTTGTTACTTGTTAATTACCTAAGTATTATTTTGTTTCCAGTAATGTTCTCTACTTTTCATACTATGCCTTTTCTTCTTTTCATGTATAGGATAGATGAAGTATCTTAACAATTTCTATTTTGTTATAGATGAATCGTATCATTGTGGAATCAAAGTCTCCGACATGGCAACGTTGTGATTTAAGAACTACTAGGTTGAAAGATCCTGATCGTGGACAGTTACTTATCTTCAAAGAACTTGAGTGGCAAACAGTCAGAATAGAAGCACAAAGTACTAAAGATAAGAATCTAACTCCTTTACGTTTACTTACAAATCAAGCAAGATGTCGAATCACTATCAAGAAAAGAATCTCAGGTAACCGCATACAATTTCATTTAAGAAAATATTAATGATTTCGACATTTCAAAGACTATGACCTTAAGAAAATTTCTTATTTACCAAAATATTTCCTGCCTCAAATCTAATCTTATCTTTATTGATGTATATTTTTTGTAATTATTAATGAGCTAGATACAATAGAGATTCTCTTATCCGAAGGTTTATTTTTGTAATATCCTGATACCAAAACATTTTATTGTCTAAAAATTTCATTCAAGTTCTCTACTAGGTGATAATGTATCTAAATAATAAAATTATTAGTTAATGGAACGTTTGGATACCAGAATATTGTAAAAATAAGTGTTCGGATAAGGGAGTCTCTAATTTATTTAAACTGCTTAACTGAGATAACATGTATATGTACAATATAATGATCTTTTCTAAACACGATGAGAAAAATATAAAATATGTATTTCAGATTGTTTTGTTATGGGATCAAGACTGATTCTTATATTGGATGACCTTCTATGGGTTTTAACAGATTCACAGTTAAAAGCAGCTCTTCATTTTATTGACTCCCTTGGTGGCTTAATAGAAAAAGCCACAATTTTAGAACGCAAAACAAAAGCTGCTAGAAAATTAGAGGTTTGTAAACAAAAAGTAAAAATTGTTATATATTTATTATTTTAGTGATATTAATAATCTTGTTAATTGAAGGTATTGCCGGAATATCAAGCACAAATATCACAGCAATCCAGAACGAAAAATCAATTTAACACTGTTATTTCGAAAATATTTACCAGATACGATGTTGTAGAAACATCATATCACTTTCTCTGTCAAAGAATTGATTTGCATTTATGCGACGACATTGGCAGTAAGTACATATGAACTTCTTAATTTTTATTATTAGATTAAAACGTTTATACAAGTGTACATTTAATCTATTTCTTCTAGATGGTAGATCCTCCCATCCTGATTTAAAAGATGGTGGGGCATTGCAAATTTCACTAGTTAGATTTCAAATTGATTATTATCCATATCATTTGGCAATGGCTGATAGAAAACATTGGGCCAAGTACAGAGAAAATGCTACCCGACATAGTCAGTGGTTGCAACAATCATTGAGTTCTTTTCGAAGCCAGTTTATGGATCTCATTGATTCTGGTAGAACTCAACACTCTCCTTTGACAAGAAGTCAAGGAAACGTTGCAGGTTCGTTCTAAACAATGAATAAACAAATTAAGATATATGCGAATCCGTGATTTTATCATATTTATTTATTATATTCAGTTAGCAATACCAAAGGTTCTGGAGAAAATTTGGAAAAGAACAATCAAACGCAAAATGCAAACGCATTTTCCAATGATCAAAAGAAATCACAGCATCCGAGCGGTAATCCAGTAAAAAATTATATTCTAGAACAGCTCGCCAAATTGATGACAACATGTATCATAATAAGAATCGATGACTTTACTTTGTATAAAGTAACAACGACATCTCGCAATCCTATACCGAAAGAATTTATTACAGGTATATACAAATTTTGTAACTATAGTATTTACTTAGAAAATCTCTTTTATCAAAGTAGCTTGCACTTAAAACTTTCATACTATGACAATAATTCTTTCATTTAAAAATTGTACAGCTCAATCAAGGAAGAAACACGCAACAGGTATAAATCACTAATAGTTGTAGTGTATCTACATTAACACTATCTTATAAATATAAATACTTGCTAAAAGTAGTTTCACGTTTAAAAAATTCGGTTGCTTTTTTATGTTATATTATTATTATACAATATATGAGCAAGTTAACATTAATTTGTCACTCCTCGATGCCAAAGAGTTTTAATAACAATGTTGGAAATTTAACTAGTTAGTAAAATTAATCCAATGTAAGATACAAATTGAAATGTATGTAATTAAAGTATAATTTGCTTTTTAAAGTGGAGAGACACTTTTTATGTTTTGTAAAATATATAAAAATTGTAATATTTATAGCGCGTCTCATTGTAAAATTTAATTTTAAACTAATTTTCATTGTTATACAGAACATATTCAGAAAGCATGATTTGTATTGAAACATATAGACTGTCACCGAAGTGAAGTATTTTTCTTTTGCTTAGGTGATAGGGACAGGTTTTATCTACCAGAAGACGTAACGATTCTTCACGCTGAATTTACATACTATTATTACCCTGGAGACATAACATTTCCATGTAAGTAATCAAAAGCTGTTAGTTCCATGTAACATCCATCTTGTAATCGTTACCTTATAGTAGTTATAAATTATTTTTTAAGAAAAACGTAATTGAAAATACTTTGTTATTGTTTAGTGCCACCACCAAAGTTTTATGTACAACTGAATCCTATTCAAGTAAACTTTGATGTTTGTTCCTGTTTATGGTTTAATTCTTTTGCATTGAACTTACATCACTCTTTAATGAGTAAAGATAAACACACAACACATACTTCCACTAACTTAATGTACTTTGATGTAAAAATTGAAGCTATACTTCCAAGAGTAAGTGGAAAAGTGTACGACATTTAACTAAATAGTTACATGAAAGCATTATGCGTACAATAAAATTCACACTTTCAGATAGTCTTTGAAAGTCAACAAGATTATCCAAACCAAAAGGATAGGCCGAAGTCATTACATATTCAGACTTCAAGGGCATCGATTACAAATGTCCGATCAACTGAAAGATCTTCGAGAGCAGATTTGGCTCAGTGCTTAAATGCTTTCCAAATGGGTCAGATGTTCTTCAGCACTGAATTCCCTAACAAAACAAACGATTATCAGGTTGTAACAGATAAATTTTTAGCGCATTGTGCAGGTAAGCAGATTTTCAGCAGTTATTACAAACAGTAGAAATTTGAAAACATTTTTTATCTCATTTCGAATACTTTTTATTCTATGTATTATTTATTTCAGGCACTGATAACGTGCGCCATCCACCCGCAAATTTTACTAGTAACTCTGTAACTGAATTGGTTCGCCAATTAAATAGAGAACTTTTGTGGACAGAAGCAAAGGATGTATGGTGCTGTAATTTGGAACCCGTATGGGGCGATTTCTTTGGTGCACGTGCAGTTGGACAAAATCGTCCAGTGCCATTTCTCGACGCATTTCCCTTAACACTATGGTGTTACATGTCGATGAACTCATCGAATTCGGAAAAATTTTCAACCGCTGATATTCATGGCCTTGCATACATAAGCAATTTAGTTAGCGTACAGATAAATCATTATCAATATTTATTTTTACTGAGATTATCAGAAGTTCTATCGGAGATGGCAACATATCTGACCATTGATTCAAATAAAATATTAAACGAGAATTCCGGCAGCTCACTTATTATTGGTGCTCTGATACCACAAGTTGAAGTAACTTTTGTTATGCCATCCCACACACCTGGCAAAGAAAATTCAGGCGCAGATGTGGAATCAGTGGTACCGGATACATCTAGCATAGCGGATGAAATTGTAAATGCAACTGCTCAGTGGCACAATAGTATAGACCGACCTGATTTTAACAGTAAAAAGATTAATATAAATAACGAAGATGTGATTATGGCAACGCCGCAAAGCGAAGCATCATCGATATTATCAATGGATTTCATGCATACTGTTATTCCAAATCAACCCGTTGTTACATTTAAGCAGAACGGTCCAAATAAGCATGATCCATTAGCTGTACACGAAAAGCAATATATCGGTATAGAAGAAGAAAAAGCATTGCCTACTATGCGAACTATACCTGAATCCACAGTGAAACATAGTAAAGGAGATTCATCTTCGAATGCACCATTCATTCCTAATAATTTCAATATTGGTCTTTCCTCTATGAAAAAAGGTCTGAGTAATTTAATGACATCATTTGATTCCGCTTTAAAAGCTTCTCCCGAGGATGGTAGCAGTGATACAGTGTCTATAAGAAGCGATATTAGTTCTGATAGCGAAAATTATGTATTGGTCAGTCTGCAAGATCAAGAAAAATTAGATACGATGTTTTCTGTTGATAATACAATGCGAATAACAACAGTAGAAGAAGCTAGCGAAGTAGTGGAAGAAACTCCTGATACCCAAAGCGAAAAATCCTTGGATAGCGTGTGTAAACGTAAAGATATTGTAAGTTCATGTGAAATGTTTTATTTTTATTTTATTTTTTTTCGTAACTTCTGATTAAGTTTACGTATTATAGGATTTAGTATTGTTAGCCTGCATGTATGGTTACTTTTTAGGTGTCTATGGCAACATTTAAATTGTCCAAAGTTGAATTTATTCAACAGTCTTACGGATACGCATCTTCCATCAAGGTTCAAGTATCGAATGTCGGTAATGACGAGTGTTCATCTATACCATGGGATGAATTTCAGGTGAGATAAACATAATGTCAAGTTAAATATCAATCTGTTTGTCAAGTACATATGATTATGCTATTCTTAATCTAATTAATAGGTATAAATACTGAAATTTCAAATATTGTTGCAATAAAAATTGTATTTTTTAGTGTTTCTTTCGCGTAAGTTTTAGTAGAAACTCTTTTAAATTTAGTTATACAAAGTGTCCAATTTTAATCTGTTATTGCAAATTACTCACAATTATTTGTTGCATAGAAGAATATTTGAGATAAATATTGTATATTTTCGAATTATCCTTTTTAATATAGCAGATAAATTATGTGTAATTTGCAATAATACATCGAAATTAAACATTTTGTATATACTATACAAATTGCTTTCTTCCATATAAAGTTTTAGGTTTGTGTTAAATAGTAATTAAACAACTAAGCAATCACTTGTTATTTAATTAACATGAATTTGACTTTTTGGAAAGTCCCAGGCTTTAAATTTGTATCATAATTTATTCAACTGTAACATATATCAAATTTTGAGACATGAGGAAGGTGATCCAGTATAGTGTTTAAAAATGTAATTCTTCTTATGTGATTGTACTTGGAATGATTTAGTGATTAATATTTTGTTTTTAATTACATGTTTTCGTCTTATGATGACAACATTAAGTTTTACTTTTAACTTCATATCACATATATAACAATCATTTATACTATATCTGTATATTTATACAATGTTTGTCTTTTAACTTTTTTGCATGCTTCTCCTGCGTCTCTCCTTCTCTTGTGAATGTTTTTATGTGGCACTTGTGGCAGGTCAAGAGGAAGGTATTGGCAAACTACTCATATATTTGTTTATGCCTTGTACCGCATATATTCTGTTGCATGTTTTTATTTTCAACTAAATTACATTAATGCTATACAAATGTAATACACATATTTTATTACAAACGTTTTTACAATAACAATATCTTCTCATTACTTTTTCATTTGCATTAGTGATGTAAGTAAGCAAATTTGGGATTTATTTCTTTTCGTTTTTATGAAAAAATGTTTATGCAGCATGGTGTGAAATGAAATTTACTTGGAATGAATTCAAAAAGCTTATGAATGTTATTATTAAAAATATGTGTATTAATGTATACTTTCATACGGATTATAGTAATTTCCAGAGTTGTATAAATAAATTATAGGACATTGAAAGGAATTTTATTTGGAATATATACTATAATTCTTACTGTTTGCGAAATTAATAATTCTTATGCATTTTTTAACTACTACTACAGAGAAACGTAAACAAATTACATAAATTATTTTTTCTTCATAAAAATGCTAAGAAGCAAAATTTATATTGTTCTATATTGGCTGTTTGTTTTGAAATTTTATAATCTTTTAAATAGTTTAAGGCTTTGTAGAACTATATCTCCTAACTTTTTTAATTGTAGAATTTCTTTTTACATTATTGGCTCTAGCTATAACTTTGTGTCTGAAATTTTTATGATTTATTTTTTGCAATTATGGACCTTTAAAAATAACAGTTACAAAAAAGCAAACAATTTCTATAGTAACATAACAGAGTAAATGCGTCTATCACAAGTTTGTAAACATTTAAGTTTATCCATTTCTACATCAATTTATCTTTTTGATGTTTTTGTTTCCTAGACAAAATTCAGTGCACGATCTAGAGGTTGGGTTGAATTAGCTTCAGATTCGAACTGTAGATCATGTATCAAACTTCGTTTGGATCATGACTTAAAATGCAAATCCGATTCTTACAAACTGTCTCAAGCGAGCCATGTCACAAGCAACAAGAATGTGCAATCATCTCAAAGTCAAAGTTATAATACCGAGCTGGATATAGATACTGGAATAATTGATATACACAACAAACAAAGTGTGTTAGATCTATTCGAAGATAAATTAGATATTAAAATTACTGACATATCAATGATTTTATCAATGAGCTCAATAAGCGGGCTTAAAGATTTGTTTGAAGATGAAATCATACCTAAGCCAATACCAACCCAGGTATAGAAAATACAGTTGTAGTTCCTTCGGTTTTACTTTGGGTAATATTTTTTAATTACCATATTTATTTATTACAGATATATTTAGAGTCTATTTCATTACATTTGAATGAAGATCGTCCACCAACTAATATTACTTCGCCAGGACCGATTCCTATAGATATGAATATTTCAAAACTTAGAATAATGCGAGATATAAATGGTGCTTTTCATATTGAACCAGTTGGTAAGTAATCATTTCATTTGTTAATTATATCATCGTTAAAATGCTGACATAGTGTAGTTGTAAACAGTAATCTATATCTATTTTGTAATTCAGTAGTATAGTTGTTACCAAGTATTTAAAGTACATGCAAGTGGCAAATATACCTATACTACCTCATTTTTTTCTAATTAATACCATAAATTATGTAATTGTCCCGTGCATTCAGATGGCCTTTCTAATGTGAGCATTGATAATACAAAAGTAGATGAGTGTAGTGTTAAAATTTACTGCTTACTCTTAATCATTTCACGAAAATACGTCCATGAATATTCGCTACTAATGAGGCACGATATTTTTTTAATTTTTTAAAAATTATCTCTGTAAATAATCATACATACTCATTGCAGTGCTTATAGAATATGCACTTGAATAATACAGCATGAATGAACGGCGTGCATATAATGAAATAAATTATTTATTGGAAAGAAAAAATTATTTATTATTTATACATAATTTAGTTGCTGATGAATCCTAGCTTATTTACTATCTTATTAAGCCATGTAAAAAGATTTCGTCTTTCAATTGATTCGTCTAATTTAGATATTCTCTTCTTTTAGTGAATATGTTGAGCTCCAATGATTCTTTCATAACGTTATCAAACAATGATAATCAAACAGATCAGAATGTAGACTACGAAATAGAAATAAATCTTTTAAGAAAGTCTAGCAAGCAGTTGAAGTCAGATAACGAGGAGCTTCGTCGACGTGTTGACACTCTGGAAAAATTGTCCGAGGAGAATGCAAAATTAATGCGCGTTAAAGAGGAATCCGATGCAGTAAAATTACATTTAAATGCGGCGCAAGAGGATATACAGATGCTTCTACGAGAGAAGAAAGCCTTGCAAGAAACAATAACAGAGCTTCAGAATCAAATAATTGGAAGTGGTGGTACCCGTGCATCTTGGTCAACCAAAAGATAGCACACCAGTTGTTTTGACTGCTCAAAATGTTGTAGTTCGAATAAGTCATAATAATTATTTCAATGATTTCCAAGCGATTCTCATTTTATTGGGAAACATGAAAGTTCACATTAAAACAATTCAAGTATTTAAGCTTTGAGTTCAGTTATACAGTACTTCCTGTTAAGATACTTAAATCGTTTTTTTTTTGGTAGTTCAATTTAAATTTACAAGAAGAATGCTTGTTCTAGTTGATTAAAGATAATGCTTTTATATATTTTACATTGATTTGTTTAACACAACACTATCGATAGATGCAATCCAAGACTTGTACAACTAAAGAGAATAAGTTTCTGACTATGATCAAGTACAAGGCGATAAGTAATAGCAATAGTAGTCAGTGTTTAATATATCCATGAATAAGCAGAAACTAATAATACTAACATTGAGAATTAAGTATGTGAATGCGCATTTGCTATATGCTACGATATATATGATTTCAAGTAATGTATATACGAAAATATTAGTATTTGCATATACATATTCGTTGGATATATGTATACAGTGGTCCACAAAAGTGTTCGTACACCTTTTAAAACGCAATAACTTTTTTGAAACTAAGTGACATGAATTTTGTTTAGATGATAGAGGGACTACTAGTCTACTAGACGATGACTAAAATGCTATTTTTAATTTTGCTATTACTTAAATGTCAAAAAAAAATAAAGAAACTCTCGTTTTTTAATTTTTTATTATCTGAGTCTATAACGAAAATTTAAAAAATGTCTTTCATAGATCTCGGTAACTTATATGCATGCTGAAAATTTTATTGAAATCGGTTGACGTTGTTATGAGTTACAACAAATTAAAGATGGTAAAAATCGCAGTTTTGTTACGAATTTGATCAAAAACTAAAAAATCTGCAGTTTTTTAATCTTTCAGCACCTGTAGCTCGACTCTTGGTTAACTGATTTTGATCATATTTTCAGTACACATATAAGTTACCGAGATCTACGAAAGGCACTTTTTAAATTTTCGTCATAGGCTTATATAAAAAGAGTTTAAAAAACGCGAGTTTTTATTTTCTTTTTGTCATTCCAAATAATAGCAAAATTAAAAAACAAAAAAACATTTTAGTCGTTGCCTAGTAGACAGACTAGTCCCTCTATCATCTAAAAAAAATTCACATCATTTAGTTCAGTTTTAAGAAAGTTATTGCGTTTTAAAAAGTGTACGAACACTTTTATGAGCCACTATACATATGTGTATACATATATAAATATATGTATATATACGAAATACATACGATATAGAATTCTAGTCGAAGTTGCAATATATATTTGGCTTCATAGCAGTGGTTGTTGTTTAATATGTGAACAGAGAATTGAATATAAATTTTTTACCAATACTTTCGTTCTCTTTGTCGTAAGTATTTAAACGATTTTCATGATTAACTTTTACCTGAATGAGGTACTATCGATGTATTAAATATGGAACTCTTTAACGAATAACGAATAATACGTTGTTTGAACCGATAGGAGTAGTCGTCGGCAATATGGAATCGTTTATATTTATATAATAACACTGCAATGACTAATTTCAATATTTAAGGAAGTAGGACAGTTCTAAATATTATTACTATGATACGAAGTGATAACATTAAATGTTTTGATAAGACTGTAAACTTAACGTTATTGTGTTACATTCGGTATTACTACTGAACTAGAAGTATATACTGATTGTCGGTTATAATACCTTATCTAGATAATCTTCGAAAATGAATATTATTGGACTATATTAAAAGGAATTATAATCCGATGATGTACTATAATAATGTCGTAATTTGTCGTTGTGATATATTGACAATTATCATTGTTTGCCACTAATCTACTTTTATCAATGGGTTGCTGGTCAATCCCCTTGTCATAAAACGTGAGGTATTTTTCTAGTACCTATTGCAGACGATTGTTACGCAGTTATTTCTCCTAAGTTTTGGAATTCTGTTTATAAACAGTCTTTTCTACTAGTACATACTCGCTCACATTGACTAAAAATTAACTTTTTTTTTACATCATATACAAACATAATCCATTTAAAAAATAAAACATTACCGCTCGTCTTTACCTTTGATAAGATGTTAAGCTTTACTGATTCAAATTTTGTTTAAGAACTTGTACAATGTAAGTTTCATAAACATATCACTCATAAAAGTAACTATTCTACATACACACATTTTTTTGTGGTAATTCTTTAAGTGATCAATGTGTGTGGCTGGCTAATCATGTCACGATATAATAGTACTAAAAGAATGACAAAAAATTTAGTATTATAGTATTGTAAGATAATGTCTTACATCATTTCAGGGATTGAGCAGGACACATTGGAATTTAAACATATAATACACTCACACTGATACAATTAAGTAGTACATAAATGTTCAGCATATTAAGTAGAAGTATGTATTATAGTAGAATTGACTGTATATTTAATATAACATATGTAAATAAATTACATGTTCGCATATATTAACGGGAATTAAGTATCGAAATTTTAAAGGTATCTCTTCGCAATTCGATATTAGAGTTTTAGATTTTTATATACATATATATTATTATATTATAATAAGAAAATTTTGTTACTTTGCATTTCTGCAATTTTTTTTACTTGTAATTGAAATATTTTGTTCGATGAAATTCAAATTTTCTTCGATCGTGTATTATTATGTCTTACCTTTATGCCTTACAAGTTACACAATCCATTTTATTAATAAACATAATCTCAAATGCTTCCTTTTAGTTACTGCTGTTTTTATTCATTTTTGATAATGCTATAACTTCATACTACATATAATAAGTATTTCATCGAAATTATGTATTTCATCTACAGTTTACACCTACCACAAAATTAATTTTGTTACATCATCAAATATCGAAAATTATCATTTTTGTGATCTCTAAACAAAAATATCTGTATGTACATTTTTAATATTATTGTGTTTTTTATGTTCAAATGTTTTGTGAATTTATTTTATAAACACATTGTTTTTTTATTATCTCCGTTAAAATTTTTTCATGCTAGTGTTTTCGTCACTTTATAATTATTATTGCAACGCAGGATGGAAAATTGTATATTATTTTGAAATATATTTTATATTCTATACATATATTAATTATTCCAACTTAAATTATGGGAAATTACTTTCTAAGTTATATTTTAGCAGAAAATGATTATCACCATATGCTTTACGTATCTGTCTAATCCAGTAATGTTTGAAATATATTTATTTATATTGTGAATTTATGATATATAACAATGTTTTTAAAAGCTTATATTTAATACTTGTATACATATAGTAGAACCTCAGTTATCAAAGTTTTATATCCAGAAAGGAAATATAATCAAATAACGTGAAACTTTGAATATGAAGGTGTTCAGTTATTAGTATACATGCTTAATAAATTTATTAAAGGACTTATTGAAATTACTACAGTATTATTTATAAGTTTTCCGTTTATTTTAGCAATTGTGAATGATTCGAATTAGCTGAGATTATTGAGGTTCTACTGTATTAAAATTTTTAACAGACTTCATTAGTTATTTAATCTTGATATCTTAAATATATACATATTGATTACAGAAATGATACAGAATGTCTAATCTTATATGGTTTCAAGAATTTATTATTTGAGGCTTCTTTAATGCAATATTGTAGATTAATTTTTTTGAAGTATATGTTATAACCGATGTGTTATGATTGTTAAACTCCGTTATGAAAATAAGAATGTAAATAAACTAATAAAATTTTAATATTTTACTTTCCTCAAATCTTTGAATAGGAATTATATGCAATATTGTACACTAGGTGTACATATAATTATTTTCCACCAGCAATATTTCCCCTGCGGAAACTCTTTTTGTCCGAGCCCTGACAATGAGTTCTCTGTTCTCGCATTGTGCATGATCTTTTTTGCTTTACGTCTGCAAACGCTTCTTCATCGTGCACAACCAGGTTACGAAGAACAAAATGTCTTACCCAGTAATAAAAGAATTTCCGAAACCCGCGGAAGCTCTTTTTGTCCAATTCCAGACCCTTTTCACTCGTAGTACTTTCGTATTGCAATTGTAAAAAGTTAATCAGTTTTTTGGCAACTGCAGACTGCAATGTTAAAAATTATATTTGAAATATAAACTCCCTTTAATTCTGTCATAGAATCAAAGTCGTGATAAAACTAAAGAAAAAGTAAAATTTTCAAATGGTAAATCTATTGTAATTGTTAATGAAATTATTGTAACAATTTTACCTAAAATTTGGTTGTATAATTAGAAAAAGTTTTTAAATTCTTTTTATGAATAAGTACAGTACAGACATTTAACAATAACGATAACCTCATATACAATGCTGTAGCTCAATACTTATATACTTTGTTAATTAAACAAATATTTAGGAGTATTTTAGTATAATTATTATTTTTATTTTACAGTTATTATTATTATTTAGTACAAATATTTAGGAGTATTTAATACAATTTCTTACTAGACAATTCAATGCAAAATAATGTAGAATTTTAGATATTTAAAATGTTTAAATAATTTAATAAATCTCGTTTTCTCATACAGTTTCCAACATTGAAGTTGAAAAATGTCTATATCAAAAATGAAGATCGTCTTTTGGAGATAATAAACATAATTTTAAAGGATGGAAGTAATTCTTTGCAGGTATGATAATAATTTATTTATTATAGTTTACGATAAGTATTTCGTGCAATTACTTATTTCATTGAACATACTATAAGGTCAGTTGCATATATTCCTAAGAGAAAGTTAATCTGAAACTTCTTTTCCAGATTGTGACTGATTTTGACATGACATTAACAAAGCAACACGTTAATGGTAAAGAAGTTCTTAGCAGTTTTGGTATGTAAATATATATACACTTTCTTTCAATGAATATGAAAATTTTAGATAATGGTATGATTTAAAAATGATAAATAATAATCATGTAAGAAAAACTTTGTTTCAATTTTGATTCTACAGCAATTTTCAATCAATGCAAGCAACTTCCAGAAACATATTCAAAAGAATCAAGTCGACTATATAAGAAGTACAGACCAATTGAAATTGATCCATATTTACCAATTGATGTAAAAGCAGAAGAAATGACCAATTGGATTGTTGGAAAAGAAAAAGTATTGAAAGGAGTTCCTTTTGATCCTAATGAAATAGAAGAAGTATCAAGAGTTTATGGTACAGATTTACGAGATGGTACCGAAGAAATTTTTAAAAAATTTGATTCTGCTAATATCCCAGTGCTTGTATTTAGTGCTGGCTTAGGGGAGGTTGTAGAAGCTGTATTAAGAAACAAAGGAATCCTCTTCAATAACGTGAAGGTAATACCCTCAATTACAGACTGTAATTGTGCTAGATTATTTCTTATTTCCTTCATAATCTTATAAAAGCAATAAGAATTAAATGTAAATTTTAATATCAAGATCCTGAGTTTACATAACAATATTTTGTTATTAAGGTAATTTCGAATTTCCTTAAATACAAAGATGGGAAGATAGTAGGATTTAGAAATAAAAAACTGATTCATGCTTTCAACAAAAATGAACATGCAGTAGAACAAGAATATTTCAAAATTCTTGAAAGCAGAAGAAATGTTCTCCTAATGGGTGATAGCTTGGGTGATGCATCAATGATAGATGGTATGAAAGACATAGGTGCAGTATTAAAAATAGGTTTTCTATATGATCATGTAAGTATCAAACATAGTAAATATTTATAATAGAGGAATACTCTCAAATGATCTTGATCTTAACATATACACAAGACTATCCTCCAAAGTGTCCTTTGTTCATTTTTCGTTAAAAAGTTGTTAACAAGACAATTTTAATGAATATGCAACTTATGAGAGCCATATCAGAAATTAATAATTCTAATAAATTTATTTGTTTTTATTTCCATTCAGTACTAATCATGAATATTGATTGACATCGACATGGAATAATCACATTCTTGGTTTGTTCTCAAAATACAGATGCATAACCATTTTCGGTATAAATTTAAAAAAAAATATTTGAAATAGATGAGTTACATTTATTAATCCAGATCTACTCTGATCATTCTTTTAAATATTTGGAATAAAATATTACTGAAAAGTTGCTCTCTTATTGTAAATATTTACCGTGATTTTTTTATAGGAACAAATTACTATCTATGAATAGTTCATTAGAAAGGCAGAAATTTTTTATTTTTTTTAGGTTGACAGTAGCCTGGAATCATATATGGAAGTATTTGATATTGTTTTAGTTGATGATCAAACAATGCGAGTTCCACTTGATATTCTACAAAAATTATTATAATTGATAGTTAAATAAAATTTCCAATTTTGCATGTATAATTACAGTATAGCTAATACAATTTTATCATGGAACAATCATAGCAAAGGAACGGACGACGAAAATATGTGTTATACACCAATTGATTCGTTTTAACGCTTATATCACGGAATTGATAAGCGTTTTCTGCGGAAATTTATCATAACTGAGAAATTCGCGATTAAAATCTCCATACTGAACTGTGATAGAATGATATCTTTGGGTAGACGGCAGAACTAATCATTTATATGTGGGCTATTGCGCATGCGCACACTGCTGGCGAACACGTTTCGAACTTCGTACAATTTGTGTGCAGTTAATTATGTTTGTATTAGTTAATTATTTCGTATTTAAGATTCAACTCCCCCCCCCCCTCTCTCAACAACCCAACTTAACCCACGCACATCCCCTAATGCTATGAAAAGTGGCTAAAATTATTAATCATTAATATTTCAATATTTCTATGTTTGAAATTGCAACATGTGGCGGGAAGGCCTATTCACCCAACTTGGTCTAACTCAGACCCTAAATGTGGCAGATGTAGATAATTAATGTTTTCTGTTTTATTGTAAATATTATAATGTAAATATTAATTCATTCATTATTGTTTTCCACTAACAAGTATTCAATTTATAATAAATAATTTATTTATCATATCAAAATATTTAAATTTAAAAATGTCAAATACTTAAATAAATTATAAGTGTTGAGTGGAAATATTACAATTGATTAGTTTATTTATTCTATAACCCCGATCCTTGTGCTATTTATCGGCAGATTTCATCCTATCACAGTTCAATATCTACCAAAAATGGCTACCATATTGGAAATATTGACAGTCGTATGAAGATTTTAACCGCGATTTTCTCAGTTACGATAAATTTCCGCGATATACACGTCAAAATGAATCGATTAGTGTATAGCACATGCATTTTTGTCGTCCGTCCCTTTGCTAGGAATGTACCAATTTTGAACATCATAATTTAATTTCTTCAATTCACAGCTTGTAAATGCGCCGTAGTTTAGTGAGGGATGCATAATAGAAGTATATTAAATTTTCCGCGCATGATTCATTTGGTAGCGACACATACCGCGAGAGGGTGATAGTATCGTGTTAACAGAAATATTTTACACAACCAACTCTGAAACAACACATGTACACAAATCTTTTCAGTGTATATAAATGCTAACCTCTCCAAGTAAGCCCGCAATACCTGGCAGTACTGCAGTAACGTATCTTTCGTCTTTCATGCCTGACATCTTAAACCCTAATATTGCGTCAGTACCAGCCGGTACCGAATAATTTGGCAAACAATTGTTGAAGATTCCTCGAAAATGATAGAAAAACTACCAGAAACGATTAATTTTCCGAAGGAAGAAGAAGTAATTTTGGAATTATGGAAGAAGTTGGATATTTTTCAAAATTGCTTGAAACAATCCAAAGATAAACCGAAATACGTATTCTACGATGGTCCACCTTTCGCTACCGGACTGCCTCACTATGGGCACATATTAGCTGGCACAATAAAAGACATTATAACGAGGTATGCTCATCAATCTGGTTATCATGTGGAAAGAAGATTTGGCTGGGATACTCATGGTTTACCTGTCGAATTTGAAATAGATAAAAATCTAAATATCAAAGGTCCTGATGATATTGCTAAAATGGGGATAGCAAATTACAATAACGAATGTAGAAAAATCGTAATGAGATATGCAACAGAATGGGAATCCATTGTGACTAGAATTGGTAGATGGATAGATTTCAAGAATGACTATAAAACTCTTTACCCTTGGTATATGGAATCTATTTGGTGGGTTTTTAAAGAATTGTATAATAAAGGTCTTGTCTATCAAGGTGTTAAAGTAATGCCTTTTTCAACTAGCTGCAACACTCCACTATCTAATTTTGAATCAGGACAAAACTATAAAGAAGTTGTTGACCCATCTGTAGTTGTGTCATTTCCTTTGGTAGACGAGCCTGGCATTTCTATCCTTGCTTGGACTACTACTCCTTGGACTCTGCCTAGTAATTTAGCTCTTTGCTGCAATCCTAATTTTGAATATGTAGAAGTTAAAGATCATACTTCTAATAATATCTATATTATATTAGAATCAAGTTTAGAGCTTGTATACAAATCTAAGGATCTATACACTATACAAGGCAAAAGAAAAGGGTCGGATTTGAAAGGAAAGGCATATGTGCCACCTTTCCCATATTTTTTGAATTTGAAAGAAAAAGGTGCTTTTAAAGTATTAAATGACACATATGTTACTGCAGAAACTGGTACTGGTATTGTTCATCAAGCTCCTTATTTTGGTGAAGATGATTACCGATGTTGTTTAGCAGCTAATGTTATAACAAGGGATCAAGAAATTGTATGTCCTATTGATAGCTGTGGCTGTTTTGTAGAACCAGTTCGAGATTTTGTTGGAAAATATGTAAAAGATGCTGACAAAGAAATCATAAAATATCTTCAAAAAAATAAAAGACTAGTTTATGTTGGTACGACTAAACACAGTTATCCATTTTGTTGGCGATCTGATACTCCTCTAATCTATAGAGCTGTACCATCTTGGTTTATTAGAGTAGAAGCCATAAAAGATAAACTTGTAACGGCAAATAGTAATACTTACTGGGTACCAGATTATGTTAAAGAAAAACGGTTTGGCAATTGGTTACGAGATGCCCGTGATTGGGCTATTAGCAGAAATCGTTATTGGGGTAATCCAATTCCCTTATGGATTTCAGAAGATGGACAAGAAATTGTATGCATAGGCAGCATTGCAGAATTGGAAGAATTAACAAATACAAAAATAACAGATATACATAGGGAAAGCATAGACCATTTAACTATTCCTTCAAAACGTCCAGGACAGCCACCATTAAAACGAATACCTGAAGTTTTTGACTGTTGGTTTGAATCTGGTTCCATGCCATATGCACAAGTACACTATCCCTTTGAACACAAAAAGGAATTCGAGAATAATTTTCCAGCTGATTTTATTGGAGAAGGTATTGATCAAACTCGTGGATGGTTTTACACTCTTCTAGTTATATCAACTGCTCTTTTTGGGAAAGCTCCATTTAAAAATCTTGTTGCTAATGGTTTGATACTAGCTTCTGATGGACAGAAAATGTCTAAACGTAAAAAGAATTATCCAGATCCTATAGAAATAGTAGACAAGTATGGAGCAGATGCTCTACGTTTGTACTTAATTAATTCACCTGTTGTGAGAGCTGAAAATCTACGTTTTGTAGAAGGGGGAGTTAGAGATGTCATAAAGGATGTGTTCTTACCTTGGTATAATGCATTCAGATTTTTAATGCAAAATATTGAGAGATTTGAAAGAGAAGAAAACATTACTTTTGTGTATGATGACACTAAAAATATATGTTCTAATAATATAATGGATAAATGGATTATATCTTTTACTCAAACATTATTGGGATTTGTCAAAAAAGAAATGCAAGCTTATAAATTATACACAGTGATACCTCATTTAGTTGAATATATAGATAATCTTACTAATTGGTATGTAAGAATGAATAGGAAACGTATCAAAGGTGACAGTGGCATAGACGATTGTCAACAAGCATTAAATACTTTATTTTCTGTTCTTCATACTGTGGTATGTATAAATGCCCCATTCATACCATTTTTAACAGAATTTATGTTTCAACATTTGGTAAAATTACTTCCACAATCTAAAACAAATATGGATAGTGTTCATTACCAAATGCTACCACAACCCTGTCCACAAATGATTAATGAAAACATTGAGAAAGCTGTATCATATATGCAAACTGTAATCGAATTGGGACGTATTGTAAGAGATAGAAAAACAATGCCTATTAAGTACCCATTGCCAGAAATTGTGGTTATTCATCAAGATGCTGAAGTATTGAAAGAAATAGTCTCTCTAAAGTTATACATTCTTGATGAACTTAATGTAAAAGAATTAACAGTTACCACAGACAAGCAAAAATATGGTGTTACGTTAAGAGCAGAACCAGATCATAAAATACTTGGAGCCCGTCTTAAAGGAGAGTTTAAATCTGTTACACAAGCTATTAAAGAACTTTCTGATGAACAGTTGCAAACATTTGTTGAAACAAAAGAAATTATGGTACAAGGTCATAAACTGAAAGAACAAGATCTACGTTTGATGTTTAGTTTCACTGGACCAGCTGCTGAACAGTTATCGAAACAGTATGAAGCACATAGTGAAGGAAATGTATTAATTCTCTTAGACGTTACTCCAGATGAAAGTATGCATAATGAAGGAATAGCAAGAGAAGTAATCAATAGAATTCAAAAATTGAGAAAGAAAGCTCAGTTGGTTCCATCAGATGAAGCAATTGCGTATTATGATATTCAAGACAAAAATTGTAATTTGGCAAAAGTAATTGTTAGCCATAAAGAGTTTATTGAAAATTCAACCAAAACACCTCAAGAAGATATGTCTAAAATGCCGAATGTAGCAACTGTAATTATAGAAGAAATGCAGAAAATCAAGGATGTGAATATGAAACTGGTTTTAGTAAAATCTGGAAATCAAATTGAAAATAATGTAACGAATATAGAACCATTATTAAAGTACATAAATGTTGAAATTGAAAATTTAAAACCAAGACTTGGTGCTCTAAGTTCTATTGGTACTATTTTATTAGAAGCTCCAATATCATTAATTCCTATTTCATATGAACAATTAAGGCAAGAGATTGAATTATTATTTGGTATTCATGGTTGTTCTTATGAAATGTTCATTGATAATAAACCTATGACGGAAATAACTGATATTTCCTTATTACATAAACAAACTATAAAAATAACAAAACCTGGAACACCTAAAAATCAATCATCGACTATTTTAACATATTCGGCTTGCAAATTTGTTAATATAAATAGCTGTTCAGAAAAAGGTACTATCTTTCTAGAAAATCCAAAAGGAAGCTTTCAGTTAGATCATGCAATGTTGAAACAACGATTGAAACTATTTTTTGATAAAGATAACATCTCAGTAACTTTACCTGCTGTGTTAAATCATTTACATGGTAAAACATTGAATTTAAGTTAATTTTATTTAAAAAATTCATTTCCCTCATTTATTTATTTATCTATTTGAAATGTTCAAAATTAGATAATTTCATTGTAGCAAAGTTTCCTTTTTTTATGCAAAAGAATAATATGTAATTCTAACCATTTTGTATAATGAAATGATAATAAATGACTATAATGTATAATAATATGTAAGTACATTTTATACTATTAAATACACACACATCCCTCAGGTTTCCATGCATTTACAATACATATATTCTCAGACTAAAAGATGTATTAATGCAGCAAAATATTGTACAGATATTTATTCACATACAGTAAAATAATTGTAATAATGTTTCATACTTACATTTTCCTACAAAATACTGTAGTATAATGTAGTACGGAGGTAATAGGTCCTCTCTTCGAATTTATCCTTTATAAGTCACTGACAAAAATAGTAATGAAAACTTTCTGTAAGTAATAAAAGATGTAGCTCGCAGTAAATTACAATTATAATTATTTTAATATATATTAAAATAATTATATTAATATTATTTTAACGTATATATTAAAATAATTATAATTGTAATTTACTCATCTTATATTATATATATACACACACGCGCGCGCGCGGTTTTAATTATTTTTCGTATCAATGAATATAATGGTGCTTAGAATATAATATCTATCTTCACATTTAACTTTAACATTCTAGAATTGTAAGTTTTAAAGTTTACAACTTTTTGCGCTGAAATTAAATGTTTTACTTTAACGGTAACTGCAACTTAGAATTATACGTGTCTTATTTAGATTTAAGTCACGCATGCATAATAGAATTTTCGAATCCAATAAATAAACTACAAAATTATGAATATATAATAAAACTTCTTTGAAATACAATACAGCACCATTGTAACCACAGTACATAATATTTATTATACAACTAATTCAACAATCGAATAATATTTATCAAAGATTAATTTCACATATATTGAAACGAACAAGTATTGCCTACTCACTAAAGTATTTCTTGATACAAATTTCATGTGATAACATACGTTTTCTTAAGTTATTATACTTTTATGTTAACTCAAAAGAATCTTCTCTACATATATAAATTAATTTCGAATATATTACAAATCCATTTCAACTGAAATGCGGTCGTTACTAACTATTGGATGTATTTTATTTCTTACTCAAATAAGTTATTTTGAATAATTGATAAAAATCACAATAGACCACCATGTTCTTTGTAATGTTAGGAACATATACATTTAAATGATATTAATATTAGTATTACAAAATCATGTCTCAAAGTACTTCTTGATACAACCAATTTACATTTATTCAATATTTCTGATATTATCATGGTCAGGAAAGTAATTACTGAACAATGAAACTGTGAAAATTGCAGTGAGCGCGTACAATGCAAGCGTAGTAGTTGCAGTAAAAAATTGAGCGTAGTGGTATCTAGAATACCAAGCCAAACATAACATCAGTGTTAAAACGCTCACTAACAGTCTACTCAAATTCCATTCACTATGTACTGAACTAATTCCTGTACCAGCAGGTATATCCGAAAATGACTGAGGGTTAAAATAAATTGATGATGAATTATTCAATGTCGAGGTTTGAGGTGATACAGGATTAGGTCGAGGCTGATGTACCAGACAGTGTACTACACAGTTATTGTACAATCCACATCGTTCCAACGTCTGACTGTCAGGTTGTAATACCCGACCTTTAAAAATTAATCGTACCAATTTCTGTGATTCAAGTTCTATTTGGAAATGTCTCCTGTAGGAGTATAAAATTTGATTATACTTTCATAACATATACATTCATAGAATATTCAAAGAGTTTTAAAAGTAGCAACCTTTTAAAGTCTCCTAGAAGCTCTTTGAGGCTACCAGTGACTACTTTTTGATCATCATTTATGAATATAAGTTTTATGCTAATTTCATTTGCATTATTTGCTGAAAGATTTTCAGAAGGGCATTCTATTGTATCACTGCTCATTGATGTTAATACATTTGTTTCCCCTGTGGTGTTTACTTTGGTTTGTCTTTGTAGCAATGTTGTATTATCATCATTAAATGAGTCCATAGCTTCAATGAGTACTTCTTCTGTAGCAGTTGCCTCAGGTGTTCCATGTGTTTCTGGAGACACTCCCCCATTTGTGTCTATTGCAACAATTAATTGTTAATATTATTATAATTTATCATGTCTTAAGAAACAAATTAGTTATTTAAGTTATATTCACACACAGATAGTTTTAAACAAAATTCGCTAACAAAAATGTAAATACAAATTTAATTTACTACACATTCAAAAAAATGGTATATAAATTAATAGAGTTTCACTATATTTTTAAATAGGATATATCACCTGCAACAGATGGTTCAGGACAACTTTGTGCATTGTCACTACTATCATCTGTAATCGGTTCTGCAGATTCTTCCTCTGATATTTCCAAATTTGGAGGACGATTAAAGGAGCTTATAGGATGATTAGATCGAAGCTCAGCAATACGTGTGCGTGTGCGATGTTGTAAAATAAGTACTGTGCGTATTAATGGCTGATCTGTAATACTTGTAGAACACCAGGCAAGCCAGCCTATTAAGAGTACGACCATAACAATACAAAAATCTGTGACTTCATCTCCAACACCTTCAATAAGAGTCATCTCTATAATTTAGGATTAACCTGTGTGAGTAAGAAAACAGTAATGAATCTTAAAACAATATTAATATCACTGTAAAATATAAAGAAACATATGTCTGTATGTGTTTATGTTTGCTATCCATATTTATGTGCCAATTAAAATTGGATGTATTACATACGAGAAACAATTGATTCTCTATTCATTAGAAAACTGTATAAAATGTTAATACTACGGCTTTCCCCAAAAGTTCCCCAGTATATAAATAAGAAACTGATCTTAATAAGACGAATAAGATCATAGCGAATAACTAAAATACATTTGTATTACTTTTTTCCGCGTTTCTCAATGCAGGAAATGGATGTTATTTACACGTATCAAGAAAATCTGTGTAGAAAGAACGAATCCATATATTTTCCGTTACACTGCAAAAGAAAATTCACATCGCCATTCTTGTCTTTTCTTGTCACTCATCTGTCACTACCCTCACCTTTATTTATGGGAAACACAACAGAACAAAATTAAAACTGCATCAAAAACACTTATAAAAATTTCATCTACAAATATCTGGAGATGACGCAAATAGTTTGTGACAGACAGCGATGTACGTGAACTAGTTCATAATTAATGGAAACATACACATACGAGATGCGCTGTCTTTTAATGAGTCGAAACATACTCATAGTCACAATTCATTTGCACAACATTAAAAGTTTCTAATACTTGTGATAAAGCATGTTAAAATTAACAATAAATAACATAAATTTGTTCATTTAAATCCTTTCTTAGTACTATATGTGTTAGAAAGAAACGTTAAATAAGATCTTAATTATGTTTTGTAAACTTTATACTTTAGAAAGTAAATTGAAGTACATTGATGTGTACATTTTTCATTATACTGAATACCAATTTTATCTTACATATATACGTGTTGTAAAAATATATAACTTAATTTCCTTTTCAAGTACTTTGTACATATAATGTACTATACGTAAATCTAATTCATACGTAATGTTGTTCCCAAATTTGTACAAATTTTCTGAACGAAACAATTGTGTATAATTACGTCAACTATACTTTTAAAAATAATAACTTATAATAATTTCAAATTTCATTCAATGAAATTAAAATTAAGTTTTACACGATTTTCATATATAATAACATTAGTTATTTAAAATTATATCGAATTAAAGATTTTTGACACATCATACATATAATACACATATACATATATAGGTAACATAATAATGTAGATACTGCATATGTACAATAGTACAATGCATGCATATGTAACTTAAATTTCTAAAATGTCGGTAACGATGACTGCGACACGAAAATGGTAATGGGGCTGTAGTGCTCAGTAAGTTTGCTCCTATAAGTATAGTCTCGTCTATGGTTATTGCTTTGTATACATTTTCATAAGTTTTTCGCGGGTAAAATGGCGTTGTGGAACAAAGTTTTAACAGGATTTGACAAAGACGAGGAAACTATAAATTTTGGAACACGAACGGTTGCAGAAAATAATGGCTCGTTATATGAAACTTTTACAATTGCCACGATACGATCCGATGGAGAGGTAAATTGTTATTTATTTCGTTCTGATAAAGACAAACTCATGTGTCCGGCATTTGACGGTTGGAGTTTGTTTCTATACAGGGTATTATCCAGTGTTACCGAAGTCAAACAAAATTAATCAGATTGTTTCGTTTTAAGCTTCGTTTGCGAGAAAATCGAGTTTTAAAATTGTTACAAGTCCTCATGCCCGAGCCATGAACATGATTTTTTATAAACTTGATTTATTCGAATATAATTTTTTATGAACTTTTAATTTGATTCTAATTCATATTTTTAATACAGTAGGCTTTTATCTAATGTTTGCAGTGATTGTAAATAGTCTGCAATCATTGTAATCAATGTTGAGGATTTTATTTCAAATAATTACCAATAATTTTTTTATTTTCTTCAGATAAAACAGCAGCCAAATGTTGTGGCATCTGTACAATATTCAAGGATTTGTGTAGCAATTGATAAGTCAATTACTATATTTGAAAATGAAACATGTGAAAAAATGTTATTAAATGCAAGTTTTGGTTTGTCAATAGTCACTTACTATATTTCTGATAATCGTTCATATCTATTTGTTGTATTGTCAAATGGAGTTTTATATTGTCTTTATTTGTTATCTGGACAAGTAATTTTTATGAAGTAAGTACAAAAATTATATTAAAATATTATATAGGTATCTTATAAACATGATATGTTAAACTTTATATTCTTTTTAACATTTAGAAATATTACAAATGATGGAGATTCTATAGTGACAATATTTTTACAACATGAATGTGATGAATACATTGTATATCTCATTGCAAAAAGTGGAGCTATCTTTAGGTAATTACAATATTTAAATGTTAATAACATATATTAGAGATACTTTCATTTTTTAGGGTATCAAAGTTCAACTATAAACATTTTGAAGCTGCTATTTCAAATGAAGACAATGTAACTGTGCAAGAACTTGCAGATCAAATTCAATGTACCCAATTATTTAAAGGATTTAATGACAATGAGGTTGGACTTTTGAATTTGCCCTTAACTTTTTCATATAAAGTAACATAAAAATGAAATCATAAATATTTTATAGGTAATATATGCTACCATTGATATGGTATGTAAAGAAATAACAGTAGCAATATTGTGTTCAAACATGTTGTTTATGTGGCCCAGTGAACAATATTTTAATTTTAATGGTGAAAGCTACAATTATACTAAAGTAAAACTTTTTAAAAACAATGTGTGAGTATTTGTGAATTTTTATATCAATAGTTTTTATACTACTATATAAATTAATAATATCATTAATCTGAATAATTATAGTGCAATGTTATGTTTATGTATGGATAACACATTAAACATGGTATGTCCTCGAACCTTACTTGGTTTGAAAGTATATCGAGAATCAGTATCAGATTTTGCAATAATTGAAGATATTGATAATAGTTTGTGTCAAATTCTTATTTTAACAGCAAACAAAGATGATCATAATATGTGTAAATTACGTGTTATGTCATTTCCAGGTGTGTAATGTATTCATTCAACTGATATGCATAATGATGCTACTTTATATCATAATTATTTTTCTTTTCAGATTTTGAGGAAAAATTTCAAATAGATGTTCCTATTACAGTATATCTTGTAGAAATTATGGATCCACGTGATGAAATAATCTTATTTCTGGAAGGCATTAATGACTTTCAAAATAATACTAACTTTATAGATACAATTAGAATAAAAACTGTATCAGAAAGTCTTCCAGAATGTCAGTTGCAACGTTTAATACGGAAAGAACAGTTCGACAAAGCCGAAGAGTTTGCCAAAAAATTCAGTTTATGCACAGAGCCCATTTACTTTGCAAAAGCGTCATTACTTATATCTCAATTTGGACCTTGGGCAAAAAAAAGTTCTGATCTACTTCACATAGAGGAGCTTCTTAATATATTTGAGAAAATAGAAAGTGTACAACATATAGTAGAGTGTTGTAGTAAAGCTCTTGTTCCTGACTATAAGCAGATGAGAAAAATTTATTTGTATGCAAGGACAAGAATAATGGAAAACATTGCAGTAATTTATTTTTAGATAATGATACACATACAAGATGTTTTATTAGAACGATCATCATTTTAGTGGGTGTTTTTGAAAGTCAAAATATGACAAGAGTAAGGAAATTTGCTATTAGTAGATATGAAATTGCAAACTTTTATTTTGACTTACAAAGCCTCCTTCTAACATGACGACCATATGTTGTCAAATATTTTGTATAAAATAGTTTCTTAATTTTTTTTAGATTAACACACACATTATTCATTTTAGAAAATGCCATCTGAGGATAACTTGAATCATTTGGATTTAGTTAATAGTACATTGCATAAATTAGAAACATTTCACTTGATTTGGGGATATAGACAAAATTTTGATTGTTATGATGATGATACTATGAAAGAATGGATAAGGTTTTCACAGGCAAATTGTATGGGAGAGTTCATGTCACATTTAAATTTGGTAAATCCTTTACACTATTTTGTTACTTTTAATATCGTACGATTTAATTGTGAATAAGTTATTAAAGTAGGAAACTTATTTTTGCACAGAGAGAGATGGAAGCTGCTACATTGATTTGGTCTAGGCATCTCCCAGACATAACGAAATATCTATCTGTAGAACTGGTAAAACTTATATTTTCAACTCTTGCTGAAGACATGTCTCCATCTATACTTTGGCCGTGGTTATCGCATTTTATACCCACTCTGCTATCTGTTATTCCAAGCGCGATTTGTGAAATTATTACCTGGGGATGCAAAAAAGTTAAATCGTTTGAACAATCGCATCGTGATTCGTGGCCTCAAGTTGGAATTGATTTTTGTTATAAATTTATAAAATTATTAAAATTCGAAGAAAATCATCAGTTTGTAGGTATTCATAACGAATGCTTGAGCAAAAATTCGAATTTGAAGCAACTTGTTTCTCTAATACAGGGTATGTCTGATATAAAAAAACTAAAAGATAACTACAGGTAATGCAATATTATATAATAATTAAACAAAGTACATACAAAAATAATATATTACATTTTAATCATTTTATTAATATATTAAAATTTGTAGATTAACCATATCTCTTGGTGCATATATGGGAAACCCTACTGAAGTGTCATATATATTACTGGATAAAATATATATAGAAATTATTCCGAATTTTGTTGATAGTTTTTTGAAACAATATATGTTAAATAATTCTTTGCAAAGTGATTATATTTTTTCTTCATATGTCCAAGTATGTCTTTGTTATTTTTTGAAATATCACTAATATTAAATTTTAATTATAATTATATTCTTACAGAAAATTATAAAAAATTGTAAAAGTTGGTGGTCTGGAGAAAAAGCTCCTTGGGAGAAACGAGTTGTTATGATAATTAATTTAATTCAGGATGTAAAAGTATGTTTACAAGTCATTACATTCGATATCTGTAGTTCATACATCATTCTAATTCACACACATTTATATTTTAGACTAGATTACAACAAACTTTGGAAGTATTAAAAAAAGCTTCAGTTCCATGGAGTTCAACTATAGTGAATCTAGCAGAAATAAGTACTAATTTAGATCACACTTTAGCATCTCAAGTTAAAATAGAATTTAGCTGTGTTTCAATAAAGCTTATATTAAAGAAATATGGATATGAACGTATTGGTATAAATAGTGTTAGTAAATACTTAAAATATTATGCGAGATTTCATGATTTATATTTAAGCAGTTGAAACTAAAATTGTATATTTATTTTCTCTTTTAAAGAAATTAATTTGTCGCATTATAAAGGAAAATCACGAAAATATGATCTCAGATATTCAACAAATTACCAAAAATGATCCATCATTACAAAAAAAGGCATTTTCATCGTGTATAAATTACTATTTATCCAAAGGGTGAACAATTTAAATTAATGTATATATTAAAAAATTTATTTAGATAAATTTATGACAGACATTATTTTATAGGAATGTTTTGAAAGTAACTGAAATATTTAATTATGTGGAGACACTGGAGACTAATATTTTATTATTTTGTTGCATACAAATTGTGAATTATGTATCTGCTAGTTTAACCTTGAAGGTAATTCATAATTCTATTTTGTGAAATTTTAATTTTAAACTTGCATATTATTTTCTCACAACTATAATTTGTTATTTAGACTACACCTAAATATATTGAACACTACATTGAAATGTTTGGCTGGATAAAACTACAATTGGAAGAAATTTCAAAAAGTGGCAAAACTCAGTCTCATTATTGCCACAGCCTCATTACTAGTATGACTGAAATAAAGTCATTATATCTATTAAAAACTGAATTCCAAATTCATGTTAAAATAAAAGAATATATGTTGGAGAAAAAGAAAATATTAGAAAATTATATTGAAAAATTGTGCAATGGTATGAAATAATTACATTTATTGTAAAACTAATAATGAATCGTTTATATTTTCAATTGTTCATGATCAAATTTTAGAGGGTATGCAGAGGAATGATAACTTTATTACACTATACAGAGAGATTATAAAAGTTGCCAACTTACTTAAGTTAGAACAACTTGATGCTGTATCTCTATTGTTGAAGAAAACAAAAAATATAGACATATTTAAATATTTTTCAAGGTATATGAATATACATATATTTCCGCATATAAAACTGAAAAGAGTATGAACTAGTTTTTTTACTATTCATTACCGTTTAGCTCTATAGGAGGACAATCAAGTTTAATACCAGATGAATGTCCATATATATACAAAATATGTTTAACAATTTTACAATATACTGAAATGGATGAAGATGCCGCAATCGCTATAAAAAATTTAATTTCTTCCGCTTTGTGCGTTTGCCTCGATAGTACGTACTTGTTCATTGCAATCGAGTTAGAAATTATTATTATCAATCTTATTCAAGTAAAAGCTCTATAAACTACTTAGTAGTAATTACTTTCACTAATTTTTACATCGTGTTTTAGATGAATTGCAGTCTGTATTATCATTAGCTGTTTGGATCAATTTATATCAGGAATGCTTCAATAAAGGTAACAAGTATGGTTTGAATCTTTTAGACGCACAACAAGAAGAAACTTTAAGAACAAATTGGAAATTATACACGGTATATAAAGATTTAGCTATTGCTGCAGATGGATTCATGTTACCATTGTTTAGAGATATGATCTTTATGCAACAATTTTATCTAGTTAAGCAAAAATCTTGTAAGTTACAATTAATAATAATAATAGTCATATGAAATAATAATGATAATATATAATCTTTTTATTTACGATACAGGTGTTAAGTATTTAATAGTAGTTGCAGGTGCTGAAAATTCTAATCAAGAGTTATTAACGAACTTACTGAATAAGATAAGAAAATTAAGAGCAGAACATAATGATTATTGCTTCCTACAAATTGTTAAGACTTTATATTTCAATTCTTGTATTATGACAGATATAAATTCTGTTGTAGTAACAGAAATCAAATCAGTTTATAGCCATTTTTTAATAATACTATTAAAGAAAGTAATAAGTTCACGAACATTTGATCTTTATCTTGGATTGTCCTGTTTGTTTATGCTATCCGAGATGGATACATGTAAATGGATCCCTTCTGCCTGCAAAGCGTATGTATATTGTTTAATGTGAATATAAAAATAATAAATAGTAACAAATATATTTCTTCAGGTACCAGTCAGATTGTACTCGGCATTTAAGAATATCAATCCTTGCATATGAATACTATCGTTTATGTAAAAACAAATCATCTTTGCAAATTTATAAGGATAATAAAATGCTGCATTCTTGGGCACAAAAATTATCAAAATATTCTATTTCATACAAGGGTTGGATTTATTTTATTACAAGAGTCTGTTTTCTGCTACGTTGAATCTATTAAATATATACTTTAAAAAATATTTGCAGAAATTTTAACAAGTGATGCGACAACTAGAAGAGAAATACTGCAACGCGTTATGCATTACAATGATAATGATATGATACCCTTGTTCCAAGATTTTTGCACTGATTTTGATTTTGATGTACAAGATTGTTTATTAATTTATTTACAAATTATAATAACATCTTGGAATCCAAAATTAAATGTATCTAATGTCAATGGAAAGGAGGGTAAGTCACGGTATGATATCGTTATTTCTTTTAATATTTAATTGTAATGTTCACTCCAACTATATTTTCAGAATTACATATTGATGAGGATGATGTGAACGATTTAAAGAAAAAATGCAAAATAGTAGCTGCTAAAATTTTAAATGAAGATTTTCTGCAAAATTCTGTCACCACTGTTTTATCAGAAGTAAAATGACTACCGGAACCATCAAAATATTATAGACTATAATTTTTTCAAAATCATATACGTATTCATTATTTTAGGTCAATTTTTATTATTATGAAGTATTTATAATTCTTATGGACCTCATAGAAGACGAAAATATTGAACGTAGAAATTATTTTTGTTTTCTACAAAATTATACTCGAAATAGGTAAGCATCGTAAAAATAATCTTCAGACTAAATGAGTACTTTATTTGATAATTTTTTTTGTAATTTCAGTCAACCCACACAAGCAGAACGTGATGAGTGGATGCATCTCAATCCAGGATATACATCTCTACCACCCATAGCAAAGTGGCGGTTACCTTTTCTGCCGAAAATTGAATTATGGACATCTATAAGTACAACTTTGCTTGCATATTTTATATTATTTATACATTGCATCATTTATCAGACGTTATCATTTAACTTCAATTCTAACAGAAATATTTATATGTTCTATTTCTTATGATTTCCTTGTTTTATACAGGATGACTCTAAACAATGTTTAAAAGAAAAATTAAATAGTTACCGATTATCTGATAATAGTTTTTCCATGTAGACGCATAGAGAACATGTGAAAATTGTGTTATGAAATCATTTAACTTTTGTCTGAATCATTTTTTGATATACTTAATTGAGTCAATTTAAATGAATCATCTTATATATCTCAAATGTTCTATTTTCTCATTTATTTCAGCACCAGAATTAAACTTAAAAAGCTATGAGAAGTGGTTAGATATAGCACCTACACTTAAATTACAACCGCATATATTATGTACATTGGCCATTAAAGGAGAAGTGACAAGAACGTGGGGAAATAAACATAAATCAGAAGAATGGAGTCTGAGCCCGAAAAACAGTAGTTTATTAAATGATATAAAGAAATGCATAGAACGAATGACTGGGCCAAATGCATTATATTATGGCACTGCAGCATTATATTATGTTGTGAATCATACACCTCCAGGTATCCTGAAATTCCTAAATCATACATTAATTTATTTCAATAGCAAGGACACGATAATTTTTTTATATTTACTAGGTGCTGACCGAGTAGCTGCTGTGGAAGAATGTTATAAATATGCTCTATTATCAGTTAAAAAATCTACTAAATTTGAAGAAGGCATGCTTGAGGTACATTTTTTCTCTTGATTAATATTATTCTGTAAACATAACAATCCATCATTCAATATTTTTTTTAGAAAATAAAATTTAAATATTTCCACTTTACGTCAGAACATATCTTACGTACTCATGGCTTAGGAATTCCAGAGTACTTATCACTGATTGGAAACCCGCATCAATTAGTCCGTGAATTATACACAGATGCAACTATACCGCAAAGATATCGATGTATCACAGATCATAGACCTGATATAAATGCTGCAGTTCATGCGATCAATGAGCTGTTTCCTATAAATCTGGTAAAACTGCGAATGGATTTATTACAAGAATGGCTACAACCAGATGTTAAATACATGAAATTTAATCAAAGTATTACAGATACATTTTCAATCATTGTAAATTCTGAACCAAAATCAAATTCAGATGATAATTTATTGAGGTATAGAGTTGTATTTATAAAATTTATTTCTTGAATATTCCAAAAACTCCCTCAACTTATGATAATGCATTTTTAGGGCTTGCTACATTCTAGAGCATGGAGATATCGAATTATCAGCCAACTTTTTAATAAATATAGGTTTTGGTGAGAACTATGAGAATTATACTCCTGAAACGTGTTACAAAGCTCTTCATGTATTACAGCTATTAGTTGACACTGAGCAATTGGAAAATTTAACTAAACGCGATATTCAAACAATTAGGTTTGTACTTATCTTCGAATTTACTTGCTTATTTAGCTACTACATACATTTCAATAATTACTTTACAGAAAACATATGTGTTCCCTGAAGTACATATATAGACTAGAATCGTTAGGAATTATGTATAACATAAATACATTCATAACAAGTTCTAAAGAGGAATTAGTACGTGTATTAATGAAAACCCAGAGTCACTCATCACAAGCTCTTGTTCTCATTGCACAAATATGCATTGACTTTAAAATATATGAATATACCTTGTGGGATAAAAATTTAACCGAATTAGCTAAATTGTTAATGGTAAAGATTTATATTTTTCCAAAATTAAAAATCAAATGCACAAGATTTGTAAACTTATACTTAATTCATTATATTTTAGATCAACGATCTTAAAAGGATTCTGTTACATGTACGTAACGTAAGTGCAATTGTAAATTCCAATGGGTACTTGTTAGGATGGCAAGCAGTAATTCTGGAACCATTCAGAAAAATGGATTCGACTCCTACTCAGGAACAAATTGACAATTGTATTGAAGCATTACAATTGTTGTACTCATGCCCTGTTGTGCATATGTTATATTTTAGCGACATTATAAAATACTGTTTTCAGTGTCAACAGCCTCATTTAGCTGCTGCAATTTTACCTTTTTTGAATGATGATGATAAAGAATACGTTTTACGAGTAAGTAATTTCATTAATATAATAATTTTTCCGAATATGTAAAGGTTATTCTAAGAAATTGTTATATGTCTAGGAAATAAAAAATACATCCCACGTTAAAAAGCTCTTGGAAGATTTAAATAAATTATTATTAAGTGGAATACTTTGTGTCTCTTATGTAAGTATACCAATTTATTGTTAATTAATTATATACAACTTTTATGAAATAACTTTAATTACTATTATGAATGTTACTTTTTCAGTGTCATAAAATGATAGAAAATGCATTATTAGAAACTAAACTTTAAAATATAAATTATTTACTATTTTCATAATTTTAGTGTAATATGTATTTTTATAAAATATTTAATAAATATCTGTAACTGACTATACATTATTTACATGGAACTGCAATAAAATTCTCAAAACAAATGACTTGTCACAATCTAATGAATTATTAAGTTGCATCAAATTTGGTTATTTAAAAAACAAGTTTATTAAAAATTCGCTTATTAAAATTCGTTTATTAAAAATTTAACTCACACCATTCCAAGGATCATCATAATCCTCAATTAACAAAGATTTATTTCTAAGTAATTTTACTTCTACTCCTTCCTCACTTGGTTTAGCTGACAGTAGTATACAACGATGTACTGTCAAGAATGCAGGATTATTATTACTTTTGCCAAGTACTAAATCGATTTCATCTTCAACATCAACCTAAATATTGCAAATATAATTTAATTTATTTCTTTTTTATGTTTCGTGCATCTTAATGAATTATATAATTATATTATAGAATGAAAAATCAGTTATGCAAGCTATTTTAATTTTTCATTAATAACTTCATTCATTATGAGTGCACGATGTTACTACATCTTTCTATTTTGAAATTTATTCTTACCATCTTACTCTTTTTCAAATATTTTTGTCCATTGACACGAAGATTGCTATTATAAAATGCTTTATCTACTTTGCTACAAAAAAATAAAGTCAGTTGAATATCAGTTGAAAGGAGAAATTATTTAACTATTTGCTGTTTAACATTTGATAATTAAAACTTTAATTACTTATTTAAATCATATTTAATGATAATAACATACTTGCGTGATAATCCAAATGCCACTTTAGTAACAACATCTAACCGAAGGGAAGGTATCGTAGTATTAATTACTTTCGTAGTTTTTGTTTGTAAATAATTATCGACTTTTGATTCCTCTTCATCACTATCATCTTGTCCCTAAATATGTGTAGTCCAAATAGATAAATGTATTTCATTTTTGCCGAAAGCAATATAAAAGGCTAATAATTTTATATCATTGTAATTACTCGTTCTGAAATCTGCTTGTTGCTCTTTAATCTCTTTTGTGTTATAGAAATAGGGTTCGTTTGTAAATATGAATAGGTTAGATCCAACCTATGTTGTTGACAAATAAATGTCATACAATATAATGTATGATACATTCGTCTATTTTTAAATATTGTATGTCGTACAAGATTTGAAGTGGTTCTCCACAACATCGTATATTCTCAAGTTTAAGAAATTCTTTTTCTGTTACAAATTACAACATTATATAAGGTTATGTAATACTCTGTATTTATATGTGGATATGTATGTATGTATGTATGTATGTACACAATATAGTCAGGTAGGAAGCATGTGTAGCGGTGATTTTAACAATCCCGTCTTCGATTGAGTATTATATATGTACTGATATAATCTACGAACTCACGCTAAATTATCAAAAGTTCATCACTCCACCGTCGACTGCGCTGAGATAGAAAATCTTCAAATCTTACAACTCAGTACTGGTACAGGCCAGTACAGACCATTCAAGACTAAGATTTCTCTTGTTTTGTTTGTGAATTTAATGTAACCTCATATATTAAAAAGAAATGGAAGAAAAATTCATTAAAAAGAGTCTCCGTAAACAACAACGAGCTCATCACAGACTTCTTAAAGATATGAATATTAAATGCTGTAATAATCCAACAAAGGTTATTATTTATGTTAATAAATATAATTCACAGTATTCTTAAATGAATAAATACTAAAATCTACTTGCTCATTTTGTATCCCGTTATAGTATTTGATGATTTGCAATGCTGGTTTGATAACTGGACTCAAACGAGAAACATTACAAAATATTACAAACTCAACTGTTTCGAAATATGATATAATAATGCCACCAAATAAATCCTATTGTTTCATTAAATTTTATTCAGTGGAAGATGCTGAATGTACATATAAAAAAATTCATGGTCATGTAAAAATTAATGGTTTAGATACACCATTATATGCAACATTTACAGAATCAGGTACTATATTAATTAATTTAATATAATTATATATTAATACATAATTAATACCATATTAATATATCATATTTAATATAAATCATACATTAATAAAATTTAATTAAACATATAATTAAAAATACTAATTAAATATATTTAAATTATGTTTTAGTTCCTGATGTAGATGATCAGTCATCTCATGAACTTCCTCCAGGACTTAGATTAATAGAAAATATTATAACTGAAGAAGAAGAAAATCATTTATTGAGTACAATTGATTGGACTAATGAAGGTATTATAAATATTTTATGCCTAATTAGTAGGTGGTATTTACCTTACATATATTTTTTACTTTTTAGAATCTGTTTCATATGATTTAAAACATAGAAAAGTTAAACATTTTGGCTATGAATTTCAATATAATTCAAACGAAGTAAATCCTGATATACCAATTACACCTATTCCCGAAGAATATCAATTTTTACAAATGTTATTTAAGCAATATCACAACGTATCATATGAATACGATCAGTTAACAATAAACCATTATTTACCTGGGCAAGGTATATTACATGAATCTTTATTTACATATACATATATACGAATCTTTATAACATGAAGCTTTATTTATCAGATTTTCGTAATGTTTTAATAATTTAAGGAATTCCTCCACATGTTGATACACATAGCGTCTTTGAAGATTCTATATTGTCATTGTCATTGGGTTCAGCATGTATTATGGATTTTAAACGAGACGATGAGAAAGTCAATATTCTTTTACCTCCTCGTTCATTATTGATTATGTCGGGAGAGGCTCGTTATGCATGGTCCCATGGAATTTGCCCCAGACATAATGATATAGTCAAATCTACAGATGGAACAACGACACAACCACGTGGTACAAGAGTGTCATTTACATTTCGAAAAGTGAGAAGAGGTGATTGCCTTTGTGCTTTTCCACAATACTGTAACATTAAAAGAAAATCTCCCACTACTCTTATAGATGATAAAATAGCAACAGGACTAGAATTCTCTTATGTACATAATGTATGTGTTATAAATTATATACTGCTACCTTTTGTTATAAGAAAGAAATTGTAATGTACTTATTTATAGGTTTATGAAAATATTTCAAATCATTTCAATGAAACTAGACATAAGCAGTGGCCAAACGTTTTAAAGTTTCTTCAATCATTAAATCCAGGTGACATTCTGTTAGATGTAGGTTGTGGAAATGGCAAATATCTTCATGAACAACATAATATATTTAAGGTATAACTTCCCTGTATTTTTTATTCATTTATTTCTCTATATTTCATACAATTAAATTTTAAAGACCATTTGAAAAAAATTTAAGAAAATATACACAAAGATTTTTACTGCATGAAAGATCTATAATAAAAAACATTTAATATTTCAGGTTGGATGTGATCGAAGCCAAAATTTAATGAAAATATGTTACAAAAAGAAATTTGAAGTTTTTTTATCTGACTGTTTATATTTGCCATATAGAGATAATAGTATAGATGCAGCAATAAGCATAGCAGTAATTCATCATCTTTCAACCCATGAAAGAAGAAAACAAGCAATTGCAGAATTGGCACGACTTCTTAGACCTAATGGAAAATGTTTAATTTATGTATGGGCAAAAGAACAAGAAAAAGATTCTACTCAAACTGCATACCTAAAGTATAATACAAGTAAAAAAGATAATACACCGTCATGTGTACAGAAATTAACAGAATATGGTGTAATATTACCAGTTCATGAAAATCGTACAAAATTTATGTCTACAGATATGCTTGTTCCTTGGAAAAGGAAAGAAGGAGGAAATTTTCTAAGATATTATCACGTATTCGAAGAAGGGGAACTACCGCAGTTGTGCTCACAAATACCTATGGTTAAAATAGAACACGTATATTATGACGAAGGAAATTGGTGTGTAATTTTACAAAAAGAATAGTGAAATAATTTGATTTTAATAAAGTATTTTTGTATACGGAATTATGTACATTTTGATACCTTCTTAAATAACAAAACTATAAACAGAAGTTAAAAATATGACAGATACAAGAATTATAATGCTTTAAATGATTTTATCTTTATTGGAAAAAGAACAAAATACATGGAATATGTGTACTATACAGGGTTTTAGATATAAATAGTCCCTGATATCTAGTTTTGTCATTATAAACATGAATAAAGTGTAAGTAGACAAGACAAGTGCACTGTACAAAGCTCACTCTGCTTGACTTTTACTTGCTATTGTGCTTCAATTGTATAACATATTTAATAGTAATATAGATTAATATTATTAATAATAGTATTATTATCATCGTCGGCATCATGGTTTTCATTATAATTATTACTATTGATATTAATATTAATTACTTGTATTAGGTATCGCTTGTAAATATATTAGCACACCTTATTCACATAAAAATAGTATCCAATTATGAAATTAATGGAGAACGATGATTGATATCGAACGCTATTTCCAAAAATTGCAACCAAATTTTATAATAAGTGTAACTTTTTTAGATGTTAATGTCAATAGTGTACATAATATATATATAACGATTGACAATACTAAACTATTAGTAAAATTGTTATATATTTTTAATTGGCGAGTGCTTGATTTGGGACAAAGTATACTGTCCTTTGCTGTTTCATTCATGTTTTCAAGACTTACACAGGTCCAACTTCTTCAGGATCATAATTTTTTACTCTTTTGTTGTATGCAATTATTTCCTAAATAATTGAAATGTTAAATGTTTACTTATACTTTTAAAATATGTTAAATAACTTAATAAAATTTGCTTACTCTTTCATATCTGGCTCTATCTTCTTCTGCTATTGCCATATATTTTGACTTTGTTTGAAGATCTGTGCTCATCCATAATTTACCCAATTCTTTGGCAATGTCACCTACTCCCATCTCTGGATGTAATTCTCTCATTTTACCACGTAGCTCTTGACAAAAGTAAAAAAATGCAGACCTGAAAAAACCCTTATAAATAAACCATCAAGCATAGTAATCAGTAGTAAATAGACGTACAATGCTCTCTTAGGCGCATCTTTGTCCCTGTATCTTTTTGTTCCCCTACGTGTCGGTTTCTCTGTTTCATCATGGCTTACATAATGTCTCTCATAGTAATGCATTTTTTTATTGCAATGTGCCCCATCTTCAAGATGTACAATCTAATAACATAACATGTAATTATTAATATGTACACTTCTATCGTATAAAACATTTCTTGCATTATATCATACAAACTTACTTCATTCTTCACTGGTACTGCATTAAGAATAAAATTTTTACTTTGCATATTTGACCATTTTGTTTGATTATTTGAAACATTCGAGACATTGCCAGGTTTCATTACTGGTTCACCACATTCTAAGAGTTAAATAATTAATTAAATAGATGATTGTCAGTTCATATAATACTTCTGTATTCAATTACATTTTATGTCAATCTTATTTAAATACATAACTCATTATTTAGTATGTAGTATAGTATTATGTAGTATCAAATATAGTATTTGTATTTGAAAATAAAATCAAATTTTACCTGAAGTCATATTTGTTTGACCAACAATCATTGTATCTCTCATACCAGAATTCAAAGAATTATCACCTGTTTTTGTAAGATAAACATTCTTCCTGTCAGTTGATTCCATGTTTACAAAATGTTTTCTTGTAGAATTTTGTGCCCAGGAACCCAATGATCTTTATAAAAGCATAATAAGCTATTTAAAATATTATTATCTACTTTTACTGTTGAAAGGAAAAATTATTTTACTCAACTCTGAATAATCATCATATAATGTTATAAATATAAGTACTTTTTATCCTCTTATTTCTTGAAAACAAAGAAGTTATTTACGTTTTATTTGTATTTCCAAGATAGAATTGTCAAATTTATTCCCATTTATATAAGAATTACTAAATATCAAATTATAATTTTCAAAAGTATAGTTTAAAGAAAATATATAATATCCATTCTGATAACCTTAATAATCGTCTTATAGAGCATACAAAAATGTAACATTTTTTCACAATTCTTAATAAAAAAGTTCCTAATACGATATAATTCACTCCAAAGATATATCTGGTCAATAATACTGGAAACAACTTTTCTCAAATTATTATGGTTTGTGTAATTATAGTGCTAAATATTTTGACATTAAATACATAAATAGTCTGTTTCTATAAGAAATACATAAGTCTGTTTCTATAATATCACGTTTCTGAAATAGCATAAGAACATATTGGAAATAATAATATTAGATTTTATTCTTACATGTATTAATAATACTTTCACGAAATCTAAACAAAAAACGATATCGTAGAAGAACAGATTCTTTCGTTACGATACAAACTACAAAAGAACTGTATGTAGTCACATCGCATACTTTCGTTGAAAAAAAAAAAAATATGTAAGTACGAACAATACGGTAATAATAGTACTTACAATAATAAACCAACCAAGATATTAATCCAAGGTATTAAAACTTTCGAATGTAATATCAACATGGGAGTAATGGAAGCAAGAAACCAATGTAACAGATATTTGCCTACAGATGACGTACAAAGGCAATCGCTGCTACAACAACACAATATAAAAGCTACTTCTCGTAGCTCAATCCGAAAAAGTTAAGAGGAAGTAAATAAAACTAGATTTAATTTGATTCGTAAACAGTGTTCCAACTTACCAGCAACAATTGAATGACAGCGTTGCAAAAGGAGTGCAGAAAAAGCGACTATAAGTAACGCGGAACGTAACTTATTAAGCATCCATTCCACAGATCGGTCCTATCTATACACATCTATCCGTACGTATCACGCGTACCGTGATCAGCATTATATACAGAACACGTACAATGTTTGAATGCAACTTTTTACCAAGCACTTAAATTCAGTTTAATTGTAATACCAAATATTTAATGATAAAGTACTTGCCAGTTATTGAATCATAGAAAGCGAGTTATTGACAACAGGACTCGATGTTAAAAAACAGATCGTATAAACCAAGCTGATTGAAGCAGATATGACCGGGCATGGCCACTTTGTGGTTGTATATATGTACATGCATATACATCCATGCATAATGCGCGCACGCGAATAACACACATGCATACAAAACTCTACATGTATATTTTTGCAAAATTTTAGTTTTAATTTTATTAAACATTCCTATCTTTTTATTTGTATTCTGTGATTGAAATAAATAGACGTTAGTGAAAATTTAGAGAAACATTAAATAATTGCGACTTAAAAATAATGTTAAGGGGGATTCATATGCTAAGCCATGATACTGCAAAATTAAAATATTTGAAATTGGTACCTTTAATTTTAAATTGTGTTATGTATTTTGGCTACCATAAAGCCATATTTATTAAGCATTATAATAAAAATACGTGATATTTATGTATATGGAAGATCAAAGAGTAAAATTAAACTCATGAATGAAAAATAAAATTGTTATTTTTTTTATCTTATCTTTCTTTTTTCAAATAAATGATAATATCTACATGAAGTATATACAATAAGAATATTGTGTTATCTATAATTAAATAAAATAGGTATGTAGATGTGAATGGGTGTTATGTTTAAGATACAATTATTATTGTTGTACATATGTAAATACAATTTTATAAAAATATTCTAATTGACAGAAAATCGTGTACATAATTAATTCGTACATTTTATTAACATATTTTAAATATTTAGTAATAATATTTATTATCTCTTATCGAAAAAACTCACCAAGCTTTACTCAACTGTCAAAGATCGATTCTCCAATAGTTTACATATCTCGATTAATATATTGACATATCGATATTGAATAAATGTATGTTGTATTTTGAAAACAGTATATATTTGATTATAATATCTTAATAAAAACTACAACGATAAATGAATTTAATATTATTGATAATTATAAAGAAACTAAAAAATATTAGAAGTTAATACATATAACGTAGCTAAAGTGACAAGCGTAATTGACATTTTCATCAAAGGTTATACGCATTTAAATACCCACGTGTTATATTTGTAAATAATATACATACACATCATGAAGGAATCAATATTAACAAATTGTGAAAAAAATTTTGTAAATAAGGCAGTGAAATATGGAATGGTATGATATTTTATTTAATTGTTTTATTGAACATTATTTATTAAAAGCTATTTTATAACATTATTATATCCAATAGAATTTCGTAAAATTCTGATAAAACATTTTCTCTTTTTGGATTAAGTGATTCACTTATTTATAAAAATATAGTTTAACCTATATCCGTTTCTCACTTTTCCGTCTTAATTTGTTCCTTGGTTATTAATGTAATAACAGAAAATCAACGTTATGGAAAGATTAATAAATAGTTTATAAAATCATCCTTGAATAAAAAAGTTTAAAATGATTTTATTAGTATTGCTGGTAAGTAATCAAAGTACAGAACATATCATTTATTTGGAATCAATAAGAAATATGTTCAATTGACACAAGTGGCGAATAAGGATTAATATAAGTTTAAACAATTAAATTTAATTGATGCAAAACTATTAAAGTTGACAACATGTAACACTAGTAATGCAGATGTGAAAATCACTATAATTACACACATTTAAATTAATTGAAATGTTTTCAGCGATTAGATGGCAGAAATTTATTGGAAGCAAGATCAGTAAAACTTTATTTTGGATCCGATTGGGGAAGCTGTATGGTTTTACTTGGTCAAACTAGGTATAATTAAAACTAATATTTTTTTCAAGCTGCATTATATAAATAAATATCAAATTATCTTTAAATTACATATTACATGGTATCGTAAAATATTATTGCAGGGTGGTAGCACAAGTATCATGTGATATACAGCAACCTAAAACATCACGTCCTAATGAAGGAATGTTGCATATCAATGTTGAACTGAATCCATTGGCAGCCTCACATTTTGATGGTGGTAGACAGTCTGAAGCTTCAATATTAATTAGTCGACAACTTGACAAATGTTTTAAAGATTCAAAATGTATAGACTTGGAATCATTATGTATTATATCTGATAAAAAGGTTAATAGTTGCACATTCATAGTTTTAGAATGAAAAATCATACATATTATAATAATTTATATGATACAGGTATGGAATGTAAGAGTTGACATAAATATTATTAATCATGATGGAAATTTAATTGACTGTGCTTCTATTGCAACATTAGCAGCTTTGTTACATTTTCATAGACCAGATGTAACATCAACTGGTGAAGATATTATAATTCATTCTTTTTCTGAAAAAGATCCTCTTCCTTTAACAGTATATCATTATCCAGTTTGTGTGTCTTTTATAACATTTGAAAGGTCAGTGTTCTTAATTCATCTAATTGCATTAAGTTTAAAGTACTTTAACAAAGTTTTATTTTTCAGTGGAGATACAATTATGGACCCTACGTATTTGGAAGAAAGAGTTGGAGTTGCTCAACTCACACTTGGCATGAATTCTTACAGAGAAGTTTGTAGTTTACATTTTAATTATTTGACAAAAACTATGACCGTGCAAGATGTAATATCAGCAGTTTCTCATTATGCAGCAAACTATGCTACTACATTAGTACAACAGATTAGGGAAGCAGTAACTCAGGATGTGGAAGCAAGGTTAGGAAAACTTTAACCCATTCTCATTTCAAAAGTGATATTCACAATCATAAGTTCCCCTTGTTAGATAAGATGTGATTTGATTGGCCGGGCAAACGAACCAAGCTGTGTCTAAGTTCACGCGTGTCTAATGAATTTTCAAACTCGATTTTTTGGAAAATGAAGCCGTGTATGAATAAATTTTATTCTTTATTTTCACTTCCTTGCCGGTTATACCACGATTTTCCGAAAACCCTGTATATGTATATATTACATTTGTTTTTGTAGTATATTTTCATGCGAAATTTCTAATATATTTATTTGAAGGTACAAGAAAGATGATCGTAATACAAATCGATTTAAAGAGTGCATAACACTAAAAAAATTGACTACAATCAATACTGAATGTATTAGTATTAAATTACGTAAATGGGGTGAAGTAGAAAAAGTGGAATCTAGAGGTAATATTTTAATAATCACTAATCAATATTTTATTTTTGTTGTATGAAAATTAATATGGATTTAATACTGTCTACCTTTTACAGAAGTTTGCGAAGAAGCTGAGGACAGTAAATGCAGAATTATAAAACCTGGAGAAGGTTCAGCTGAATTAATAGTAGACACTGTAAGTAAAATTTTATTTTCATCATTTCGGCTCTGAAAAGGAACTTCATCTTACAAAATTCAATTACATTACTTAATCATTCTCATTCCATCTTTGTATTGTAATCTAAATTATACTTTACTTCTATTTCTATCTATATTTTTTAATTGGCATCTATATTTACTCTCTGCCACCTGCAGCTTTTTTGTCCTTTAATTTTTCCAGTGATCCACACCTGACTTGTGTAATGAATTGCTTGCTTCCATGTTTTTCTTCTTAGGTAATTCGGTAGACTCGTAGTCCTAATATACTTATATCTTTGATTGTAGTTTAAATTCCTTATTTTATTATATTGCACTTGTCTTTGATTGCATCTGTTTCTACTTACTAACTATGTACTGTATAATATCTGTTGCCATCATCTGTCATTGCTGTACTTCTATAATGCTAAAACCTTTTCTTCTCAAGTAATTTTCTCTTTCCAGCCTACTTATAGTACTCGACTATTCCTTCTCCTTTATAGAATTTTTTAGTAGTTCTTGTGTGTGTGTGTGTGTTTCCTCCTTCTTTACTTATTCTTTGAACTTCTAAGTTCTGTTGCTTGCTGTGTTCCTGACCTTATTGCTTTATGTTTCATCTGGTATTAAATACTCTAGTGTTTGCATACTTAACCCTAAATTCCATTTTATATGTATACTTTATTTATAACCTTTCTATTTCCTTCCATTCTTTAAACTCCCACAACTATGCTTTCATAGATAACTGCTCCCAAAACTAATGTCTCTTTTTTCCAATTCCATGTATCTAAATTAGCTCTGTTTGCCTTTTTAATTCTTTCTTTGGTACATTTCACCAATCTTCCATCCCTCTGTCGAAGCACTTCAAAATGTGTAAAGTTTTATACACTCCGTATTTTTTTACCTTTTCATAGCTACAGATGGTCTTAATTTACTTAACAAAATAAATTCTGCAGCATATGTCAATTGGTGAAGGTGGACCTAGTGCATGGAATATGTCAGAATCTTCAGAGGAAGCGAGTGATGTAGAAATTACAGCTGAAGTAAGGAAAGAAGAGAAAGTAAGAAAAAAAATGCCAGATGACACAGGTATACTTTTAAAAATTTATACTTTTTAGTCATTGAATTTACATCATACTTTTAATATATAGAGCATTAATAAGTAGAGTTGTTATTGTTTTAGAAATAAATGAAGACAGTGAAGAAGAAGCTACTGAAATGTTAAATACAGAAGACATGATGCAGTAAATTGTAAAGTAATAAAATGAGAAGAATAGAGTTACACAGAAAGTATTCTATCATTTGTCCTGCTAAGTCAATAGATGCACCTTTTTTATTGAATATCATATAACTGTAAGTGCATAAAAATAAAAGTTTCAAATTAATCGTTATACATAATATATTTTTTAGCATGTTTTATACATAGATCTTATAAAATACCTATGCCTATTAACAAGTAAAAATCCATACATATACTTTTGATCTCACTAGTAAAATATCATTACAATAACAAAATTCATACTCATAAAATATAGCATAGGCTATGTGGTATCATTACTTAAACCATTCTTTTGATCCAATTTGTTTGCATTCGTTTTTACTGTGTACATGAAAAAGCTTAACGCTTCTCTTTCAACTACAGGGATGGTCTTAAAATGCTTCATAAGAGTCTAAAACAAAAAAAATGCATGACTCATTGATGAAATATTATCTACTGTATCTTCATAATTCATTCCTTTTGTTTAAGCTATTAATTGTTAAACTTACATCTGCTAATTGAGCTTTATTTAAACCTGGACGTGTAGAAACTTTATAATGCCTCTTATACCGCCTTAAAGTACCAACTTGTAATTGGAAAAGGTCAACCTCTGGAAGGTCATTGTCAGTTTCTCCAGAATCTTCTTCAGAATCTTTACGCCTTCGCTGCTGCTGTTGTTTTGATCTTGCACATTGGATTACTTGTTTATGATAATCACAAATGTATATATGACGTGCCTATTGACAAATCAAGTTCTTATCATATAAAATTAAATTGCAACATTAGAAAGTTTCCTTTTAGAATATGATTATCCAGGAATGACTTCAACAACTATTATTTACAAATACTGAATGTACAATGTTCATGTATGTATTTCATTGTACAACTAAGTATATGTTGCGAAACAATATGACAATACACTTAATAACATTTTATAATAACTATTAAAATAAAAATGAATTAAAAAAATAACATTAGATCATATACCTACAATCTTGTTTACTAATTATTAAAACTTTAATCATTCACGATGAATTTTTAAAATATATTCTTTTTTAACTACCGACATTTCATTATACTTCATATATAAATAACTATTTAATTGTTACTACTCACATATAATGTAACAATTATACAAAAAAAATTAAAAAATAAGTGTAATAAGTAATTCGCTGCAATAATTTTCCTACAACTATCTTTAATTATTAATCTTACCACTTGATCGAGATTAAGTTTCAATCGCCGCTGTGTTACAGTTTTTTGAATTCGTTTACTGTAAGAAGCGTTGCCAGCTGGCCGAGTGCATCGTTCACCCTCATCTACAAGGCAACAAATTTGATCAGCAGCTCCTCTGGAATCTTCTTCACCGGTACTGAATCCATTCATTTTTTTTTTATTCTTAACATCAACTAAATCGGTATGAAGAGTATGTAGAACTTTAACAACCTCGAAATGTCACGACGTATATGTTTGTGTCAAAAAACGGCGTGTCCCAGAGTAAAATACACTCGGCGATGTCTGCTTTTCACACTCATAATTTCCTGTCAAATTTCATTTGTTAAACACAATTCATTAACGAAATTCACTTCTCTATTCACAATAGAATATAACTTTTGGTAACCGGTATCTTATAAATCAATCATTTAAATAATAGTAGAGTTTGTGTTATAGGCACCTCAACGTTGAGCGATATTCTATAACGTTTCACTTTCTTTCCTTTTCCTCAAATAATTTAACATATGAGTCATTTTTATATATCCACTATACAAGTGTTTTGTGCATCTTGTCACAATACAAACGTTTAACCTTGTTATTTCCAATGCAACGGATTTTCGTTATTTAATGTTCTCAGCTATAGGTAATTCTTTGCCAGCTTCACCGCGTTTTGTTATTTACACAACTACATTGATTAACACGATACTGCGAAAGGTGCATATACATATACATATATATGGGTGCGTGTGTATTTGGTTTATACATGCATATGTACACAATATACGTGTGTATATGCATTCAAGACGGTTCAACTTTGAGGAATTCCTATCCTGTAAATTCAATACTACCAACTTACATATTATCACTATATGTATCTAATTCTTTTTACAATTTATAGTTTGTACAAAATATATGACACGTATTTTTATATTATTACAAACAATGCATTACATATCCTATCACATGTTCCATTCATGTTTTTTCTTTATGATATTTAGCTATGTAATTTCTAATTTGAAAATTATTTATAAAGAAGAAAGTAATGTAATAATAAATTCATATTTGTTGATTCATCCAAAACATAATATAAATGGCTAATAAAATTTTTAAACGGATGTATTATAATTTTGATAATCCATAGAACTACTAGTTTAAGTTATTTCATGCTCATATGTTGCATTTTACTATATAAATAAGTCAATGCATATATTTATTTACAAAACAATTGTAAATTAATTATTTAAAATACATGGATGTTTTTAGAATATATTTGAAGTTAATAAATATAATGAATATAATAAGATATTAATAGTTTAAACATATATATATGTATTAAGGATACAATATGATTTTGAATTACTTGATGTATCTGATATTTTGAACACTTAAAGCTCTAAATTTGAATAGCATAAATCATATTTTTCTAGAAATTGTTGTCATTTCGACATACCTAAATCGTACATTATTTATGAAATTTTTACAAGTTCAAAGTACCAGAAAAATATTTATTGAGGATAGATTCAGTTTATTTAGATTCATAGAAAATGATATCTTCATTAATTTATACAAAAGATTCTATTCAAACACATGTAATGCAAAAATATCACTTACAAAACAACGCTGCAGAACATACAATTTAATAGGAATACAATACTGATTATATTAATATTTTTATTGAACACTATCTACATATGTACATAAATGTTTAATCGTCTAAATGTTTTAAGTAATGTTGGCATCAAGTTGGCGATACTGTAATTTGCGCCTTAATTTTAGCTTACGGAATATAGCGCCATCTGCTGTAACCATAAATTCTAACCTTAATAATTTAAATCATATATCCATCAGAATCTACTATTAGTCAAATCAAAATTAATAAGTTAGTTTTATTGCCAAAATATCATTTATTTAGTTTCGTGAATGAAATATTGTTTCAACTAAAATTAACGATATTCTGTAGACGATTTTCCACGCATGATTTTTCCCGCCCTTTTCACCAGCAGACATTTTATTGGGGGGGTAAAAAGAAACGCTTCAAAACATAAAAGGTTGATGCTGATTGGCTTACTTTTTGCGGCTTATCTGAAATAAGCCAATGGTAATACAGATTTTCCCCATACACTTTCATATGCCGCACAAGTGGCGTGGGGTCGCGATATTCGAAGCTGAGAATCCTTTTAGCTGTAGAGGACCGTCCAGGTAAGAAAAATCTAAATATTTTTCTTTCCAAGCGTTGACAGATTTCAGCGATTAACAATTGATTACTAGGCTATTATCGTTGTACGATACGCGTAATACGGACAAACATTTGGTGAAGTGCTGTTGTGCTGCGTATCGTGCATATACCTTTTATTTCTACACAACCGTCATAGCAAATGGCTGCCCGGAGATGTGTTTAGCAAGAAGGTTCTCGTGTACCTTGTTATCGTTATGTGCTGATACGTGAAGAAACGTCGCGTGACAGTTTTTACCATCGTGAAAACATAGATATCCACGATTCGCAACGTAAAATATCGGCGTGGCTTATATTACGAGTGTTTCGTCATAAATCAGCCGTCAAGGCTGTAGCCCGCGTACGATCGGTCTCTGTTTGGCTACTTACGCCATGCATTGGCATATATGGGATCTTGCACTATAGCACCCGTTATGGTTTTATAACGAATAATTTCCCACTTAACGCTTAGATTACGGCAGCGAGCATCCTGCACTTAGGAAACTTATGAAAAATAAGAGGGACTTTTAGTCATCAGTTTAATATCTATGGTCGAATTCTCAACATATTGTGATGCTTTTGATTTCCCGCTCACAAGCAATTCTTGAACATTGAAAGTTATATGTACGTAATCGACAGTGACATATGCATGGTTCAGTTCATTAGAACTTTCAAGATAACAAATACCTAGCATGGTCTGTAACATCATAGTTTATCTTATTGTGAAGTAATTGAGCCAATGTGTGAAAACAAGGAAAAAAGGGAGTGTTATGCACGGTTCGTGTAAGCGTAAGTGTCTCTCAAGCGTATGTTTTTGCTGCGCCATGTCTTCTACAGAAAATACACCGTATACAAGGCGCCAAAATGACATTATTTATTTCCTCCAATTTTTACTAGATTTATTTAATTAACATGTAACCTTATCGTTGCTCTCTGAAATTTGTCGACGCTTATTTTCTTTGATATTTTTCATGTATGTAAATATGCCGTGTGTTGATTATGTGGATAATATGTGAAGATGATTATACGTAAAATGGTGGGAATATAATCAATGGATGGAAGACATGTTTGCAATACGCAAACGTCACCGTACTTGTTGTATGTGCGTAATATGAGGTTATATGTAGTCCGGTGAAGATATATATGACTTTATACTTGTTTTTTTGCTGATATTTACGAATGGTTATCGTAACATGAGCCTAGCGTATTTGGATAATATTGTCCTTATTCAATGATAATACAATTTTCGGAATGAAAGTACTAGTATTCCGTACTATATTTTTAAATGCACATATAAAGCAAAAGTAATGCTTTAAGTTTTAACGTAAATAAGAGATAAATGTTATAAGCCTTATGGTAATTTACTAACTTTTACTTCTGACTTTATATAAGAATTACGAAACACATTTTTGTACGTAAATAATGGAGAATATTTCACAATGTTTCTTTTAGTTATCTTAGAAATCTTTTTTTCAATTCATATGATTGAAATTTTGTACATTACAAAATATTCAATACGTGTTTTTAGTCACAAGAACATTGTTGGTTAGTAGAACAATGTATACTTAATTTCAGTGTACACTTCCACGTTTTGAGACCGATGAATCATGGATATGATACGTACATATATTCCAAATCTACCAGCAGTTGGTAAACGAAGTTTTTGACTCCTTTTTGTTTAGAGAAAGAGAGAGAGAGTAATACTTAACAAATTATTTTTATAGATCATAGTTTGTTATTTAATATATCAATGAAATAATTACATTTACAATATTTATAATTGTAAGTATAATTACAATGAACAGCTTAGAATATCGTAGAACATAATTAGCATTGTATGAATAAGAAATAACAATTCGAGAAAAGTAACAAATATCCTTTTTGCTAGAAATAATGCTAAACTTTCTTTGTAATATACGGAAAAGTTTTCCATCAATTAAAATTAATATTGAATTATACGAAAATTGATGAATTCACATGATTCATGTAATGTAGACAACACATCCTACGTAATATTATGAAATCGAGAGCCAACCACTATTTCGTTTATGTACGACGGAGAGCCGTGTTAGATACAGGCATACATATGCCGCGGGAAATATAATGTTACCGGCGTGCATATAATCATACATACAAAATACAATTTTGTATTACGTAGGTGCATTTAATATTGAATCTGCATTAAGAACCAAAGCGGATCGATATTAGCGCAATGAAGAAAATTAATTGTCGAGAGAATGTCGTTTTTCTCTGAATATACGTATACATAAGCATTTTTGTTCATATATTACATAGCAGATGGCGTGAATATTTTTCTATCTCTAAAGAATACTTCAAATTAAACTTCTTATAGGATTTTTTAACCATTTGGTGAAACTTTTAAGAAACTTTTTACAGTGATTATAACTAAGGGAATTTTAATAAACAATGAGTGCTATTTTATCCCGATTTGATTTTTTACATTATGGCATATTGAAAATATGTAATAAAAAATTGCAGTTGGAATTACAATAGAAAATACAGCTTGATTTTATAAAGTATTATCTTTATAAAGTTATGATTAATTTTATAAAATACTATTTTTATAATATACTATTTTCCATGTACTTTCCTTGTAATTTTTAGTGGACTACAATGTTGTGATAATTTTATTTTTTGCTTACGTGTAAGCAATGTTCTCCTATAATTTCATGTTTACATTTTACAAAAGAATTAAGAAAAACATACATGAATTTATGCAACAATTAATTACATCAAGTTAATATAGTATAATTATTAATAATAGGAGATATATTATTCATACAAATTATAAAGAAATTTGTAACATTCAACACAATGATACGGTTGCAAATAATTATTATATATGTATAATATATATTCCATTATTAATTTTCATATTATTATAACTTCATTATTTGATGAAGTTAACTATTGTAATTAATATGTGCCTTTTCTAATTGACTTGTTTAACCATCAAACGGAACATGGCAAATATAAAAGGGCATTCATGAATGACATATTAAAAATCGTGAAATATATATAACGTTTAAGTGGTTATCAATTATCTTTTGTTCTCCATTGTCCCATTATTTACTTACCCAGTTTTACACGAAACCACTGCGATATAAAGCACTCGAGTGTGACACGTACCTCTACATGTTACGTTTATTAATAATCGATTATCGAGCATCAACATTCATTTAACGTTTATATGTTATAAAACTTATACTCGATCACTATTAATACTCTACCCGTGGTACAAAAGTTATGTAAATTTTACGTAAACTTATTGGATATATGTAGTCTACGGAATAAAACAACATTAATTGATCCAACCGTGACTGATCAATAAAAAATGTTATCTGTATGTAGGCTCAGATGGGGTTAATAGTTTTATCGAAATGTTGTTTAATTTGACAAGTTTCGTAGGATTAAAGAATCGAGTATGTAACATTTTAATGTTAAACTTATATTGGCACTATTTTAGAAAAATTTCGATCATTTTGGTCAGTTAGTAAGTCACTATCAGTCACTAAGATTTCAGTGTCACAAATAATTTAATTTATTTTGTCCTATATATTGGATGCACATCTATTTTATTTTAGACACGTGCATGTTTCTATAACTCTGACATATAAGTTTGGCAACAGACATTTTCAGACGGTTATATAATATTTTATCAAATGTTCATGCTTTATAAAAATAGCCGACAACAGTAGGTGATGTGCATCAGATTGTTTTGATAATTCTTAAACATTTTAGTAGTGGAATCGTCTTTTTGTCGTAACTGAGTGTTAAGTCAATATTAATTGGTTTATATTTATCGTTTCTTCAGCGGATAGGATTTGTTGACAAAGGGATAAGTACTTGAAAATTTTATTAAGTCACAAAAATAAATCACTGGAAGAAATCGTTTAGCTTCTTCAGTGAAATATTTAACAAGATATCTCGTTAACAATTTTGTCCAAACGTTTCAGTGATTTTACTTATCTGACGATCATAATTAATAAATATAAATTATGTATTTTTGCTGAAAATCCGTCTTTCTAATTATGGCATAGAAAAGACATCGTTTTATTTTATATTACATATTTATACAAATATATATTATATATTCAAATATTCTATATAATTCTAAAACTGGATGAAAAAAGTAGATCTTCGTTTAAAAATTTATTTTCAAACATTTTCATATAAGACTGGAAGATCGTTTAAACATTCTTTCCTACATGAAATTCTCTTTATTTTGATCCGAAGTTATTTATACTATCATTTTTGTTTGATTTAAGCTTGTATATTGTAATAATTGGATTTTTAATTTACGGAAATTGGAATATTAATGAGCTTATGCTTCGCTTGCTTACTAGACGAAACATTTGAACTTGAACTATAATTGTTGTACGTGTGTTTTGATAACTCAACATATAGGAGAATCAACTAGCAGCTTTCCTTTCTACGGTAAAAACACTTTTAACTCGAGCGAACGGTGTGCATAGTAGGAATACACGGCAAAGTATGTAATTGTTTACGGTTTCTTTCGAGAACCGAGCCCTCCCTCTCTTCCTTCATTTTTCTAGTTACCTGTTTGACCAGTTTTTATTTAGGCAATCTCGTTGCATTATTCGCGTCAGGTATGTGGGTGAAGCTAGAAAGAATGTTTACGGTAATTGCGGAGCCTAATCGAACCTATCTTTACGATGTAAAACGTTTACCGATTGGTGTGCGGCAGGAATAATGCGACTGTGTAATTATCCGTACCAAAAAACGCTAATAGACGTCGAAATGGCGGCTCCGCTCGGGTTAAGCGCTTTTATATGATTTCAGAAAAGTCAGCTGTTTGTATAATTCTTATATGGAATTGCCGTCGTTGTCATACTTTCAGATATTTTTTTTATCGAAGTAGTAGAGCTTTGACTTCTTTTAATTTTGTTCATTTGGAGACAGTAATTTATTTGGCAAGGTTAGCTATAATTAAAACACGTATACGTAGATGTAGATTTTTCTGGATTAAGTTCCATCTATAATCGATTCTAATTTAATAGAGTTTCGACTTTTATTGAAATGTATAGTGTAGGTTTTTTTGTACACTATTGTTTCTCTAAAACATTATAGAATAGCACATCAATATAAGCTGAGTTTTTCGGTGTGCCATTCTAAATTTATTTAGAAACATTAATAATTGGACGTACGAGAGTGATCAAAAAGTATTTGGAGGCTATTGGTCGCTGCTAATTCATTTCTATGGATGTTGCACGGGTTATTAATATTAAACTAATATATTAATTATGAGATTTTAATTGTTTTTATTTGTCCTTTAATAACCAATTGTTAACTTTTCTAAACAAATATTTTATTTTTGTGTACGATGGAGTAGTAACAACAAATATTCTTTAGCGAAACGTATAAAAAATATGACTGTATAGAATTTCCTTCTAAATCATTATGAATAGACGTCCGAACAGAGGAAAGTACAGATTGTATATAAACATTAGATGTTTACAACAGAAGGTATCTGTTACTAAGAGGTAACCTACTACGATAATAGAACGAATGGGCATTAGGGTATTCGAGAAATGATTATTTGAAAACAGAAGGCAGCAAAATCAGTTTATAATAATAAAAGAGGAATCACAAAAATGTATGGTATAAAATTGATATTGACAATATCAGTATTATAAGGATGACAAGACACAAAAATTCACGTTTAAATAACATTTACTAGATACCGAAACAGCGTGTTCTCTCAAATAATTGCTTTCATATGAACTAAGGAAATTGCATACGTTTGAATTACTTCGAGATCAGAGCAGAACAGAATTTAAAATTCAAATATTCGAGCTGATTAGTAAGTTTAGATTGACGAACCGAGTCGAGCAAATTTCATTCTGTGTAGCGAACTTCTAACTGAATTAATAACAACGAAGAAATTCTGATATTTAGTTTCGAAACTCAGTAAAATGATTACTATTATATTATGCATTCACGAACATGTAAATCAATAATATTCTCAGAAATATAGTAATTTAATCTCAAATATTTTCTACAGACATTTGATTACATAAGATTGACCACTATAATTTGTTTACAAGTATATGTCGAAGAAATTTGCTTTATTTATATATTTGCATAAATAATGTTAATTAGAATCTTTTAAAATAAAATGTTACTTGCTCATTTATTTAAAAAAAAATCGAATTTTACTTGATGTTGACGTTGAATTTTGGACTAAAATACTATTTTAAATAGAAAATCCATGAAGCGGATGAAAAATGAAAAAAAAACATTTTTTATCATTTGCTATTTGTAGTATCGTCTAACAGAATTCCTTTTACCATTTTCTGTATTTCAAAAGTCGTGTAACAGTTGTAAAGTTTTTATAGAGGTCATTCAATTCAATAGATAATAATTTCTTTATTTCTAAGTGTAGAAAACCAAATATTTGTAAATGTTTGTAAACATGATTCCTATAGGGTATCTGGCGCAACATTATTTTCACTTTAAAATGTGCAGCATTTTCAATGAGATTTACTCGACTAAAAACTTGTTCGAAAAACACGTCGTTTTATTCGATGTATATAATTTTTCGTTATAGCACATTTGTAATGAAATATTCCATAGTACTTTATATTGCATATGGATATCCCGTAGGATAGGCATCAAAAAGCAAGAGATTAACTTCAGATTACGTATAATGTAGTATTATGACGTAACTGTTTTACGAAATACTTCCAGGTATATATTTCCTTTAGCCATGTGTAATTTTTGTATTTCGAAAGATATAAACATTTTTTATTTCAATTGTTTACTACTGAAACCTATTTTACTATTATAATATTACTACACACACTGGCCGAAATGAAATAGGTTTATCTGATTTTTGTGATATAACAACGTGTTTTACGTAACTTAGTAAATTAGTAGGCAATTCATTACAATGCATTTAGTGAAACACATAATTATGCAAATAATATAGGCTTTATTAATATGGTTATTGCATCAATAATAGACAAATTTGGAAATTTTATGCGAAATGGATATAAGTTCACTTAATATTTTTATATTTGTATTTAAAAAATGATCATAAATTCAATTAGAAATTAATTAATTACAAAGGGAACTTAATATTTAGTTGGTTCTCTATTGTTTTTATGACCGCAAATATCCTATGCAGTATACACTGTGGCAAAGTAACGAGGTTAGTGTAAAAATTAAAGAACTTTTGATAGAAATGAGATAAAGCGATCATTTTTTTTCTACGTTAAAGCTGAAAAGTTGCAGAATAAGGAAAAATTTAGAGAATGTGGCATGAACGTTTTTTAAGCTTGACAATTTATGTTAAACTGGAAATATTCAAACAAAATTGTGATTTATTCAATACCACGTACGGTTGAATATACAACTTCAAGATTTTGAAAAAAATCAGTGGAAAATCAAATCATTTTAACGAAAAAAGTCTTGATTTCGTTAGTTTTTTCACTTAAATCGATTTTTTTCAAGATCTTGAAGTGGTATATTCAACCGTACGTGGTATTGGATACATCACAATTTTGTTCGAATATTTCTAGTTTAACATAAATTTTCAAGCTTAAAAAATGTTTATACCACATTCTTTAAATTTGTCCTTATCCTGCAACTTTTCAGTTTTAACGTAGAAAGAAATGATCACTTCGTCTCATTTCTATCAAAAGTTCTTTGATTTTTATACTACCTCGTTACTTTGTAGTAACAGTCTACATTGTAGACTACATAGGATATTTGCGGTCATAAAAAACAATAGAGGGCCAACCAAATATTAAATTTCCTTTGTAATTAATTAACTTCTAACTGAATTTATGATCATTTTCTAAATACAAATATAAGAATATTAAGTGAACTTATATTCATTTCGCATAAAATTTCCAAATTTGTCTATTATTGATGCAATAACCATATTAATAAAACTTATATTATTTGAATAATTATGTGTTTCACTAAATGCATTATAATGAATTGTCTACTAATAACAAACGGATAGATATGTTACGTTAAACACGTTGTTATATCACAAAAATGAGAACCTATTATTATTTCGGCCACTGTGTTATAATTTACGAAAATTAATAGTATATATATGAATATTTAATATTATATCCAGTTCTATTTATATTTCTATATTTCTGACGCAGATTGTTAAGATATACGTTCTTAAAATATATTTATTGAATTTGTCGGAAATAGGTAAATTACTTTAAACGATGCTATGAAAACCTGAGGAATTTAAGGCTTACGCTTCAATTTACAATTTTTTTAAACCATGAACTGTTGATACAAAACTTCCTGAATATTTTTTAAATGTACATACATATCCCAATTTAAAAATCCAAAGAAATGAATGGCTCTACTGTTGTGCACTGTTTCAATAGCTATTACATTCTTATTTTATAAATTAAATTGGACCGGAAATATCATTCAATTAAGGGAAAGTAGTTTTGCACAATAATTCAATTGGAATATACGGACACTATTGGTATTAAATTAATTTATATATGTTTGCAATAAAAAATTCGATTCGATACATAAATTAAATGTGAAATTGCATTTAAAACAAACATCCGGGCATAATGCATAACGGATAATAACATTTCCATACGTTTATTATCAGGAATTCAAGAATGCACAACAATTTTTTCATTTGTACAATAGTTGAGCACAAAAACAATTTCAAATATAGGAATAATCAAATTGAAAGTAGTGTTGCACAATATTGACAGGCGTGTTGAATGTTATATACGTATATATACATATATGTAAATATAAAGTACGTAATTACTATTTATTCGTTGTCAAGAAATAGGAGGAGAACGTTACATAGCATATATACGGATCCATTCGAGTATACACTTGCACGAAAGAAAATATTAAATATTTCCTACTGCCTCTTTGTACAGGTGCATACGATGAACTGGAATATAACGCTGTTGCATTCACAGTGTAGAATATGTAAATGTACTCGCTTGGCAGTAGTCCATAGATGATGAATTACGTACTTTTTTTGTCGAGTGATAAAATTTTTTACCAAAGCGTGTTTTGAAATCGTGGGAAATTCAATCATCATACTTCGGCCTAGATATAAAAAATCTTGAAATAAACTATCGAATTCCACTTTTCCTTTTGTTTCTTCAAATTAGCAATGTAATCATTACATATTTCTAAGTATCAGTAATCAAAATATTTCGAATTCAAAGCAATTGTCTTTGGCATAACGTCATTTACAAACATGCCAAATTGCTACCTACTCCAATTGAAATGCAAATGCTGGCTAATCGAGAAATTTGTTTATACATGTGGAACGTTTACATTTACATTCATCTGCATAGTTCTTATACAGTATCGGCAAAAAATTTGCATTAAGTGAAATATTTTTGGTAACTGTATTAAATTCTGGCCAAGCTATATACCTTCGAGTTTTCGAAGATTTTTATATGCTATAAATGCGTAAAGACTCCCACCCAACACGCTACTTACACTCGCCGTCTAAAAATACAGAACCAAGTCTCTCTTAACGAAGAAAGAAAATATTCTGCAAGGATTTAATGAAAGACAAATATTAGCCTCATAATTACATTATATTGTGTAAAATAATATGATTCTTGTTGTTTAAACATGTATTCTGGCCACGTATTTTTGTCTGTAAGTCGCGTACAAACTATTCTTAATTTCTCAGTTTGAGTCAATTCTGTGCAGACAAGAATAAAATATGAAATCTTACAGATTCATGACATTTTCAAAAATATTTAATAATCTCAAAAGTTGTAACAGTATCTAGTTTATCTGGTTTATCAAAATAATAACGAGTATCTACATTGAAGATTGTATCATCAAACCGTTTAGTTTAGTCCTCACGCTGACGGAGTTTCGGAATCGCGTGTTTCGCGAGAGATCGGTTCGTTTCGGTGGGAATCGGCTCGCTTCGCTCGAGCGAACATCGCGGTACCAACACGAGCTGGAGAATTTGAAGCCAGGGCTCTCGTTGCCTGCTGTGCCTTTTCTCTTTCGTCGCATGTTTCTTTTTCTCTCTCTTTCTCCTTCCTTTCGTCATCGGCGCCTCTCTTTTTCTTGCCATTCCACCATTTCCCTTGTTCACCGTAGTGCCCCTTCTTGCATTCGTTCGTTCGTTCGTTCGTTACGTTGCCTAGCCCTGGGAATGCGCGGTCGCTGTACCTCTCTCTTTCTCCCGTGCGCTTACTTGCCTGCCCCCTCCCGTCGTTTCCCTCTCTCAGTCTCTCTCCCTCTCCCTCTCTCCCCCCTCTCTCCCGTCCCTCTCACGTTCCATCTCTGTTTCACTCACTCATGCGTCTTATTGACCCGGACCCGGTTCCTCTTCTCCTCTTTCTCTCTCTCGATTCGCCGGGTTGCCTCCGACTCACCCGCCTTTTGATTGGGGGTTGAGTGGGAAGAAAGGAAGCCTGATGTATAAATCCTATGATATACATTTTCATTTTCTCCTGTTTATTTGTAACACGAAAAAATTCAAACTGCAAATTGAACTAAGATTTCGTGTTGTCTCGTAAGCGTCGTTGGAAATTTTAAACGTGTAACGCGAGGATGTCTCGCGATACAGTTTCATGTTAATGGATTTGATCCGTTTTATCATCAATTGGAAGTTTGATTAGCTATTTATTCAACAGTATATATATATATATATATATATATATATATATATATATATATTTCTTTCTATAAAACTAATATTATAAAGTGTAACCAGTAATGTAACATTGCTTCCAACATCGATTAGCTGCTGAAAACTGGTTCTAATTATTGAAGTAATTATTGCCGTTATAATAAATTGTTCACTACATTTATGATAGCATCTTATCTAATAATACATTAGTTGTCCGTTTATTTAACCACGTCAAAAAAGATTAAACCATCTGTCTAATAGTGGGATATAAATATTGAGGGGAATGTTTAATTAACCATGAAATATATTCATGAAGCATGAATTGACCAGAGTCTGGAATCGAATCGATTTTTAATTGAAGGTGTATAAGAAATTTAAACTGTACAGTTCTGTTATTAAATAAAAGGGGGTTCGCGTCAAGACAGCATTCTATGCATTTCTAAGCATATTTTACATTTCCGAATGAGATGTTTGAAAACTAGAAGCATAGTTTCGTTCCATTGAAAGAAAAAAATTGAGAATTCCTCTGTCACACGAACCTTGAGAAATTTAAAAGTTCTTCTGTATCGACTGGCAAGTAACATAGAGAAGCAAGCGTTCTTCGGTCGGTAAAGCCGACTTGACACGCAGGAAAAAGGGTGCGCGAAAAGCAGGAAGTGCCAATGTGGAGCAAATTCCAGTGGCCGTAGCAGTGTAACGAAACTAAGAAGGGTAAAAAAAGGCGCGAGAAGAAAGCGCACGGCGACAAGTCAGAGTTGGTATATCTTCCTCTCCCTTTCGCTCTCTTCCTCTGCCTAAAAGTTGACCTCGAGTTTCAAGGGTAGAGAAGGGTTTGCAGTCGTTTGCCCCTCTACCTTACCAGGGACTACGAGCCATGGCTCTCGAATTCTCTACGAACGGAAGAGAGAAAGCGACGTTGCCTCGATGTCAGTAGTGGTAGTCTCCCGCCATCCCCACCACTGCTGTAATGTAGTTCGATTGGTTGGCGTGCTCGGGTTTTCCTTTGTGAGCGGGCGGGTGAAAGCGTGGCTTGGCAACGCTGTACGAGTTCGCCGGCGTCCGCTGGAAGGAAGGCTAAGCTTGGGCGAGAGGAACAAGGACAGCGAAACGCAGAGAAAGAGACAAACAGACAAGTAGCGAGCGAGACTTCAGGCCGAGTGGAAGGGGATCGAGTTGGAGAAAGAGAAAGAGAGAATATACAAGCGTCCAGCTAGCCCGTCCTCGCCAGGTTCGCCCTCTGTGTGTGCGGCATCGCGTGTAGAGTCGGTGACGAGAGAAGCAATCCGCGCGTAAGCTTCTCCATGTGAAAAAGCTATTACGCGTTTCCCTACCACTGTGCAGTAGTCAGCATCGGTGTGCATATATACACGTAAAAGAAGCATTGCGTCTATACGCGCGCGTGGTGTCGCATAGAGTGCGTAATTAGCGGCGTGTGTACAAGCAAGTAAAAGGGACGTCACATTTCCGAAGAAGAAACCGCCGATATATATACATACGCATATGTATCACGTTTACGAAAGAGAAGATAGAACAGTGTGTCCATAAATGAATGAGAATACTATTTCTTATGCTCAATGCTTTGATTAGAATATCATTGGGAAGAAACGCTGCGTTTCTCGAATGAAAGGCTCCCATGAGTACTTAGGGGAAGGCAGAAAAGAGAAAGAGAGATAGAGGGAGGGAGCGAGAGAGAGAGAGAGAGAGCGAGCGAGCAAACGAACGCGCATTTGAGAAAGAGAGACAGAGAGTGTGCTAGAAGGGAGAACGAAGAGAGGAGAGACCAGCAAGAGAAAGAGGGAGAAAAAGAGAGACGGAGAGACGCTCTGTATCTGTCGATGGTGGGGAGACAGAGGGAAAAAGAAAGAGCTAGAAGGGGAGAGAGAGCGCCCTCCCCTACCCACCCGCCCGCCCTCTTCCTCTACCCGCCGTACCTACTCACGGAGCTAACGAACGGTTGAGCGTAGCGTCGAGGAGACCGCATCCCAAGTATAACGTACGTATTCACGAGGACCTTCTCCTATACATCGTGGAAAAAGCGTGTATGAAGCCGCCTGTGCTACCAGGAGTACTAGTAGTGATCGTGTAGTGTGCCGGCTGGACAAGAGAAACGTGGTGTGACGACAGTGAGAGAGCACGGTAGCGCGTGCGGTGCGTGTCGCGATACACACGACGGCTACAAACGAGACTCCGTGCGAATGTGAGGGTACGTGCCTCGTGTACATGTATGTGGGGTGTCCGTGTTACACCTTGTGAGAGAGAGAGAGTGAGCGAGAGTGCGTGCGTGCGTACGCGCGCGCGCAGCGTGTGCGTGCCTGTATGTCCTGTACGAGGGAGACAGAAGAGCGTATGCGTGGTGGTGTGAGTGCGTGAGTCGTGTAATTTTCTTCGTGCGTCCTTCTTCTTTTCGTTGTCGGCGGGACGGTTCGGCAAACGAGGCCGAAGTGACAGACAGATCGTCCGCGTGTACGATATGTCGGAACACCACCGCGTAGCCGGTGGCTGGGGCACAGCAAGCCCAGGAAGCCGCGAGGATGCCTCCGGTGGTACCGCCTGGTGGTCTTCAGGTTTGAACGCTGTATCGGCTGAACAACAACAACAGCAGCAGCAGCAGCAGCAACAACAGAATCTCCACCAACACCTAATGAATCAACAACAACAGCTATCGCAACAACAGCAAGCCCAACAGCAACAGCATCACCAGGATATCGTTAGAAGTACCGCTGCCGCTACACAGCAGCTTTTCTCCTACAAGATGGCTTCCAGCTTTCAGAATCCAGCCACCACGGGCACGCAGTCGAATCCCGTCTCGACATCTACGCCAGTTGGCTCCTGCATGAGGGGAGGCTATGATTATAGATTAGGAACGGGGCCCGGATCAGGCGGAGGTGTACCAGGTACACCTTCCGCACCACCGCCTGGCGTACAGTGGTGGTACCCAGGTGGAGTTATGGACGCCGGACAGAACAACCTGCATCAGCAATTGCAGGGCCAACAACAGCAGCACCTCTCGCCCATTACCACACAAACGTCCACGCCCCCCGTTATGTCCTCGGTATGTTGCGACCACGATCAACCCCCTTTTTTATATGCTTCTTCATTTCTCGTTTTACTTGCCTGTTTTTCAGTTTTCTTTTCAGACATTTTTGTTTCCTTTTTATTCATTTTGCTCTGTCTTTTCTTATCTTGTCTATATACATTTTTTCGTTTACTTCAAACCGAGCAGGGTACCTTTCGTGCGTTTGGAATGAAGAACCGGAGTCGGTACTATCGTTTTTGTCTAGATATCTCATGGTCTTATCCAACCAATGGACCTAACATTCCGAACTAGCATCACAAATGTTGCTGTTACTCATCAATGAATTTTTTCTGTTTTTTTTTTTGCATAAATATAAATGCAAGCATCGACTAGTTTTTAGTATCTACTCGAAATTAAACAAACATGTGTCTTTCCTACGTTTTAAGTAAAAGTATTTAGCAGTGTGCTTGGTTACATGTAGACTAACCGATGTTCGTGAAATCTACGAGGCTTCAACGTACTTTTGGTTGGAAATTAACTAACCATTTGGTACGAATATTTCTTACAACAAAAATAAGAAAGCAACTTTACATTTTGGATCTTACAGCTGTAGGATTAAACAATATTGTTAAAGTTTGAAACTTTCCCTTTATTATACATATTTTGCTGTTGTTACGATGATATATTGACATTTTCGTAAAATATTTACATTCATTTGCCCTTCCTTAACTAAGGTTATAGAAGCGTTTACTACAACATACTAAAGTCGGAAAAGGAATCAACATTTGTTGGAATGCGTGTGTATGTAAATAACAGCAGCTTCCAACAAATGTTGATTCGTATTCGAATGGGATTTCTTGGAAACGTGTATTCTTTTCGTTTCTTGGTCATAAATTTACCGTTTTGTGTGTGTGGCGCGGAAACTAATTTTTATCTTATTAAAATGTTCACAGTAGTCGGTGTCGATCGGTTTTCCAGCATTTAGAAAATCTTAATAACCGATTCTATCGTGGCTGCTTTCGCACGACCGTCTGCGTTTCATCCTGACTCGCGTCCCTTGCCCCACCGACCGTTGTCCGCTATTGATTCCGGGTTTCGTGCGGCCTTCTTCGTATGTACGTTCGTACAGCGGCTCTTGCCGCGCTGGGCCCGGTTCCCTTCCTTTTTTTTCGATCACGCTGATTGACGCCCCTTGGCTATTTATTATTAAAAATTTATTCCAGAGTTTGCTGATTTGACATTTTCTCACTCAATTTCTTTCTTACTCAACAATCACTACTTCGTCTCTTGTGTTTGACTTTACGATTATATCTTGAAATTTTGTAGAAATAACGGTTTTTACGTATTTCATACTGCTCATGAAAATTGGACGCGAACTGAAGTTTCAGTGTAAACCATTTTATTCCTTGTTTAAAATTTACAAAATATTTAGGCAACAATTTTGATTTTTGAAATTTATATTTTCAACAAGTAGACAGCGTATAATAAAAACATTTTGTGTTATATTGTAATATGCTATACAGCTATCAAAAATTTTTAAATATCCTGTTTATAATATACAGTTATTTAAATGTTGTAGGAAAATAATGAGATGCGTCTTTTGTTATCAAAATATTTTGATAATTTTGATTCTTGGTATTTCTGCATTGTTGGGCAATGTAATGTAATGCATTCTTATTGCTCGTTCTACAATTATTCAAAGTGTCGATTTAACGATTGCATTTGTATCTGAATATTTATGTGGCTGACAAGATAATTACGTTATCGTATTCTTGAAAAAATCATCATTAATTCAACATAATACATTTTTCGTACTCGTTGTTACATCTTCAGTAACATAGTGATATTTTGAATTTAACTTCATGAAATCCAACCATCACGTCGATCATATTCATTTGCGTTTGTGTTTCCGAAAAAGGAAGGAAATTTCAATCTTCATTCTTCATTATAAATGTAAATATATATTCATTTTACGACCAATAATTTAGTCCTTTGTAATAAGATACAACAGTTTCGATCAATAGTCTCCCCATTTGCAATGAAAGGGACATGTTTAAATTCCGCTGAAAAAGAAAGAATTCTATTTCCTAGGATTTCGGCTACCAGAAAATTTAATTTAATTTAATTTTCCCTTTTATGTTTGTAAAAAAAAATTGTTTACAATCAACGGTCGTTTTTATTCGGAAATACATAAACTGGAAATTTATCGTTCAATGTTATCCCATATTCGGTTTTTAATTGAGTTGGAGACTCGCGCTACTTGAAAAGCATAGAAGCTAGCTGCTAATCGAGTTTTTGGGAAGGTCGGAATCCATTTTGTATTCGATAGAAACTGGTTATTTTTACACATGTTATGCATTCTATATTTCTCTGATTTTTGTGCGTCCTAACTAGAATTCCAACTATTTAAGAATTTAAAACATTATCTTGAGGAAAAAATGTATAAATTATTTAAGACTACGGAAATATTATGGTACTAAAAGTATCCTAGTTTAAACAATAGATAGAAACTGAGACTTACCAGATGTGGACATTATTCGAATAAAAGTAATGCTTCTCACATTGTAAATTATTGCATTTAATGAAAATTCACGGAATTTCGATTAGTTATATATCTGTTATTTTGTTTAAATGATTTAATAGTTTGTCTGTTCTTTTACCTACATACTGACTTGTACTTTAATTTACTTCAAATATTTTCTAAGAAAATGGAAATGCACAATACAATATAATAAATTATTATTACTTGAAAGGACCGACAGTTAAAAACTTTTTCTGTTTAGTTAAACTATTTTTTTTTTAATACTTTCTTCATTTCTAGTATTGTTCTATTTTACATTAATTTCAGATATTTCATCTAGTTTTCATTTATTTTCCATATTCTAATTCTTTATATTTACTTCGTATATTTTAATATTTTACATTAGATAATTTATGTACAGGTCTGGTACACATCTCTGTTTTGGCAATGGCTATCTGGATGTAATCGGAAAATATCGGTACAGTAGTCGTATTTTGTATTTCGGTACAAGTTCCTGTTCATAACATTTTTTGTATCTACACAAACGAGGATATCGACTGAATAAAATAATAGAAGTCGACGTAAAAATATTTTTATCTTCGAGTTACAGCTCGACAAATTCAAATTCCTCAGTAACGGAATATTAGACGTATTGATGAATTGATATAATACATAATGCTATGGAAACAAGGGCTGATATACACAGGGATATAAACAAACATGATTTCTAAACATGTTTGAAACATATGTCTTGATGGCGATAATGTAGTTGAAAAGAAAGGTTTAATAATAATTGATAAGCTGCAGATAACTTCAAATAAAAAATAATTTCAAAAGTTTATGAACTTGGACATCGACAAAAATTCATAAAACATACGAAAATATTTACGAAGCTACATTGAAATTGAAATGAATTCTCCCAATGAAAATATATCTTTGCAAGTTATTTATTTCTTATTTTAATATATTGACTCTTTTACATTTACTTCCGCATATCAAAGAGTATCGAAAATGTATTTGGAGCAATATTAAAAGCGGGACTGAAATGAAAGTTAAGATTGAAGTCCGTATCTATCAGACGAAGAGAAAGTCGGAAAGTGGTCCGAAAATTCAAGATTACGGTGATAGAGGTAAATGGAAGAGGCCAAGTTTGCGTTCTTCCACATGTACGCGTGTAAGGTATCAAGTGAAAGAATTTTTTGAAAAGTTCCATTGATCATTCACATTGAAAGTAACTGAAAAATATTGTTGCTATCTTCTTCCTTTTATTCTTCTTCTACTTATTATGGTATTGTAATAATTTGAACAGAGAGTGAGAGAGAGAGAATTTTTTAAATATAAGAGATATTAATTTATTTTAATTGAATAATTAAGACTTTTAAGTTTTAGCTCCACAGAAGTGGAGACAATATTACATGTTTTATATTTTTCAGAAATTTTATCGATTCACTGTGTAATTACTATAACATTTCCTGCTTTTGTTCAATTAATATTTGTTTTGTTAAATTGTTAATAGATTTATACGTTTCTAAGAAATGTAGGATGCTTAAAATTCGACGTGTTTTCTCTGCAATTTCTTTCATAAACAATTTCTTCTATAACTTATTTTTCGTAAAATAGTAAACTATATTCATTGATATGTTCAATCATGATCACACGAAGTCATTAAGAATTAAGCAAGATGATAAATGGATATCAAATTCAATTAAATCTATGAAATCAATTCGAATCTGAAACTTTAATATTGTGTTTCAACTTCTCGATGGTATCTTCATTTTAGTATATAACACATTGAATTCAGAAAGTGCAAATGTGAATGCTTCCTTTGAAAAAGATCCATTTATTTATTATTATTTTTTTTGTTTTCCGTTTTATGGAAAAGAAAAACACTAGTTTTGAAGATTACTAAATAATCAAATAATGCTAATAGCGAATAAAAAGGTTTAGAGAAATTTATAAAGAAATAGAAAATGAGAAATAATTAAGATCTGTGCTAGTGATTAAATAATATTAATAATTAAATTAATAATTAATAACAATTCATAATTAAATAATAAATTTAAATAAATCTAACAATATCGTAAATTTGACAATAAGATTATTCTTTAATTGTAAAATATTTAAAAACAAAAGAACACTTGAAACACGAAAGAAATGTAGCAATCTGTTATAGGAATCAACCATGCGTTGAAACTATTCCTGAATGCGTGTGTTTCCTTTTGTGCTCGCAGACTGACGTTCGAACAGTTCATTTCAATTGATTCTGAGAACGATTAAGTTTCATGGACGAGATTCAAGTTAAGGAAAAATTATATAAAGAGATTACCTTCTCTATCGTAAGATAAAACCCATGATATATTTAAATTTATATCAGTTCTTTCTTTAGTTGAAGTTCTCCATTTATGTGATTTTAATTAATTTCGTTGACTTGAATTAATTCTATTGATTTTTATCATTATTTCGTGGAGTGGTGATTTTTGTTGCTAAGGAAATAATTTTGTTAACTATATTTTCATATTTTCCGTTCGCAAACGATATGTTTTATTTTTAAAGTACAGTTAATACTTGATGCATCAGAATATGACAATAATTAACTATAGGTCTTAAAGCACGTTCTCATTAGCCTACAAAAGTAGGATCAATCATCGCTGTCATTTAAAAAATTATGAAATTGAAATGACGTTGTTTAACTGTTTATATTAAATAATTTGTGTTACGATAAGAAGCAGTGTGGGTATCGTTTGAAAATCTTATCATTTTGCAGAAAAATGATACAAGTTAATATATTAAACATAATTTAGAATGTAATAGAATTCCTATTTTAAAATCAATAATTAGTCAAATCATTAATCAAATATTAGCATTCTCGAACATGGTAACAATGATGAAAAATTGATTAGTCACTACATAACAGAGATGATGCGTACAACTGAATTAACTGACAAACTATAAATTTGCGTTTGTATTATACGAAGTATTTCTTCTTCGTTGAATTCTATTTTAGTATCAATCTTTAGAAATACGATACACTAATAATTTGCGAATAGACTTAACATAGTAGAAAAATATAATAGATTTTATAAAATGTTAGCAGATGCTTGTGTTACAGAGTTTTGTAATTTTGTCAAAAAATATTAGAACCAAAAGTTATGATTCATTTTACGATAATTTATCTCGAAGCTTAAAAAAAATTTTTTTTATCGTTTTTCAAAAGTTTTAAAATTATCGCATTATCTTTTTTGGTATAATTTATTATAGTATTTTATTCGTTGTTTACTCTTCGTTTTTCACAATTTACCTCGCGTGTGTTTGATAGTTCAATGAATTTCTGTATCACAGATCTAGACATCCAATTTCCATCTGATCGTTTGCTAGCTGCTAACATGCGATCTAATTTTATCTACATCCTCCAGATGTAATCTTACTTAATGAAATCGAATCTCGAAGGTTTTTTTTTTAAATCTGTGTATACGATGTTATATTTAAAAAGTTGAAATAGTAGTTCTCATATATTACATTCCTATAACTGAAAGTCATAATGCATTTATTAAAACAACTTACAAATAATATGGTTGCTCTTTTTATTGAAGTTAATTAGGAATGGAATTATGAATGAAAGGGAATTATTGACTACTACATCGTGAACTCTAGTTTGGTTTCATAATTAAACAGTCAAGATAGAAACTTGTAAAACTGAATTTAAGTTTTATCTTTTTCTTACAGATGTGTTAGTAAATAAATTCGTATTATTTATACAAAAAACAGTATAGTAAAGTTTTACTCTGCTATTTAAACAATTTAAGTAAACATTAAATCTGATCATTTAAAAAACTGTTTATTTTCATTGAATATTTGACTCGATTATTTCCATAAGTGTTTAATAACACTTATATATATTAATATGATTACGTAAAATACTTTGTAATATATCATTCTTGATTAGAAATCGTAGATTTATGTAGACAATTACATGGTGTAACTGCACGAATGTGATTCCAACGTGCCCTGCATACGCATTTTATATAAATCTACATCCGCATTATAAAATACTTGCACGTCATGCATCGATACCATAATATTCTGATGTAGTACACAATTCTTCACATGCAAAATCAAGATTTCGTTCGTAATGGAGATCTTACTTTATAATTTATAAGTAGAAATAATTTACAAGTAGAAAAGGCGATTAACATTGTAAAGGAGTAATTGCAACTGCAAAAAAGTTTTCTTTTCAGAATGATTTAAAAAATATTATATTATCATTAAAAAATCAAAATATATTGTTCATACTCTTATAAGATATTCCCATTGTGAGACATGTTGTACACAGTAGAGGTGCAATTCTTGTAGCACGTGTCTATTAATTTTTTTAGTCTCCTCCAACTTTTGAAAATTGTTGGAGATATAATCTTTTAGTCTTTTCAAGGAATTGCTGGGATTCTCCTTGCAATCTTCCTCGAACTTGCAGATCTCAACTTAGTAGTGTCCTCGTATTCTCCAATATTGTAATTTTATTTCCTTGAAACGTCTTCTAGTTTGGCAAACGTGAATATCGATTGATTAAAAAATTTTTTTTTAAACAATAATTATATAACTGGCTGACTATGCTCACAGCATGAACGCATTTTTAAATTAAAAATTTTAAAACTGAAAAAATGAATTTTTCAAGAAAAAGTTTATGATAAAAAAATAAATTATATATTAACGAATATATGTGTAAAATAATCCTATAAATCTCGTGAATAGTTGCTGAGTTCTGCTGTCCGGCAATTTGAAAACAGGGTTTCAGGATTTGAAGATATAAGATTTATTTTTTTATTTTATAATCTCACAATAATTTTAAGCTAATCAACTATAACTGTCTCTGTATTAAATTTCGCTCTTCAACAAACTACTTCAATTAGACCACATTTTGTTTTCTTCGAGTAATTTTTACCTTCTTGAACGTTTTACTGGAAACGTTGGGATATTCTGTCTCTGTAGCCTCTGTGCTACACATTGGCGAAAATTTTGCATTGCTGGCAGATGACAAGATGAAGATCAAGTTCAAGTAACATGTGCAGTATAAAACTTTGGTCTTCATTAAGCATGCCCATAACCAAAAATTATACAATTTTTATCATTTTTCCGCCATAATGTAATTAGTAACCTGCGCTTTCGAGTTTTGTACATTTAAATACCAAAAGACAGTTCGAAGAAACTGGACACTAATTATATCGAACTAAAATAAAAAAAGTAAGTAATATATACAAGAATAAATGTTACACGTAAAAGAGAAAAGAAAACTGAACACGATTCATTATGAAACATTTTTTTCTTCGCTGAAGTTTGATCGTTTACTGTTCATATTCTACAATTTTATTTTATTGTAAATTTTTCGACACATGATTATAATGAAAAATTAATTGAAGATTAATGAAGATTTAACTTAAACTTATTAAGATTTCGCTTAACAAGTCACTTCAAAAGATTCAAAGAAAGTTATTACAGTTGATTCTATTTGCGTTATGTGTGGTGCATAACGGTTGATAAAAGTTTGTCGCAGAGTGAAAAAAAAGGTGAGAGAGGTTGGATGCAATCTATGGTGCTAAAAATAAATTACTCGTGGACATTATAATTATTGTCGATATGTTTCTAAGTAATACATGACATAAATTAAGTTAGACACAAAATCCAGTAAAGAAATTTTGTCTTACGAATGAGGCTTCACGTTATTCTAAGCATGAGGCAAGATGGGGTGCAACTATTTACATGTGTCGCACACAGCAAAGTCTTCGTCTTCGTCAACATCTTCGGCACATGTACGCGAGCTTAAACTTGACAGTTTAAACACCTAATTTATCTCTTTGTGTATTCAGGGAACAAATGGTCACAGAAACTACATACGACGTCCGTACGACGTCGTCATTGTTTTCCTCGTAGGAATCTTTGTTCCATTTCTAATAGACAGTTTTCTATTGTGCCTTCTTACTATTATTTACAAAAAACGACATTTGTTCATTTGAACCATTAAGTCGTTTTCATGCATTGATCATGTCCCAAATGTAATATTGAAACTAGTTCAAGATCAATAGTTCCAAACACTTTAAAAAATTGCCTAGTTAATATTTTGCAAGAATTCATTCACCTTATCTGCTATAATTTAGAGAAGTGACGAAAGATACTGTGAGGATTGTAAAAGATGAACAATTTCCACTATGTGGCTAAACTGATTCAAAAAACTTCAAACACGTTCCTTAGATTTGATAGTTTCCAGAAATACGGCAATATGTCCATAGCGAAATGAATGACCACCTCTATTGATCCAACTGAAAATGAATGTGAACTGTTATAAAGATGTCGTGTACATAAAATTGTTGGTCACATTAATAATCTAGTTGTTCGTTTCTTCCATTGCAGCACCAGCTACAGTTAACGCAGCAACAAAATAATCTTCAGCAGAATAACGCTCAGGGCTTGCAGCAACGAGACAATATGCCGAGGGGAAAAGATTCGAAGCCTAGGGGACGGATGACAGCATACGCCTTCTTCGTACAGACATGCCGTCAGGAGCACAAAAAGAAACATCCCGAGGAGAAGATTGTTTTCCGGGAGTTTTCCAAAAAGTGCGCAATGAGGTGGAAGGTAAGCAATCACGAGTATTCAGAAATGTGTTCACTCTCAATGTTAAATTAACATGTCTTTGGTGGAGCATTCTTCACATGCTTCATCAAATGCAATGTTCCTGTACAGTGGAAAATAATCTTTGGAGATTCTCAGCAGTAGAGATTCAAATGATGAAATTATTTTAATTTTTGTGCAAAAAATTTATAAATAGCTTAAATCAGGAATTAGTTTCCAGTGAGATTTTCAATTTTTCAATTTTTTATTCAGGTATAAATTAAAAAATTAAATTATAAATATTAGCTATATATATTTGTTAATTAACATATTAACTGTATGTCAGACACCGGGGATGGTGCAGAACTTTTCCCTCACGTCGCACTGGTCACCATTGATCGACATGTAACATGGAATTCTTACGTATTCTAGATTGCAAATTTTTTTAATAATAATAAACATACGTAACGGTATATGAAAATAGTTAGATAAAATATTATGTAGTAAAACTTAAAATATATGATTTGAATAGATTGGCAGCGTGATGTGTTAAAATATACAGACAGCGAGAATAAAAAGTCAATCAAAATAAGCGTTGTGGTAAATGTGTCATTTATGCATAATCTATTAAAATTAGAAATTTCTATATACTTGAATTCAGTTTTTGTAGTATTTTAATAAAAACGGCATACTTAGTAAAGCGGGTTTAAAAAGGGTTTAAAGTATATCTTCATACGTACATTTACGTTTAAAAAATATTTAGACAGCTCAATTGTATTTAGGTAAAATTCACATATGGCACGTTTGTCTTTTGTTCCAAATATTTGATTATTTTTACAAAGCTGCTTCGCGAAGATTATTAAATTTGAAAATCGATCGAAGCTCGAGAGAATATAGAAATAATTTATGTAATAGGAACAACAATTGGAAGAAATACAAAAATATTTATGAATTGCAAAACTTACGAGTGCATTGATCTTCGTGAAAGTCTCGACAACTTGGTCAAATTCTGAAAAATTGTTTAGAGAGAAGAAAAGAAGGCCCTTTGTCATCTGTTTCATAAAAGCATAGGTTCTCTTTATGACTCTGCGATGGAAGATTAGGACAAATATCAGACTATCTTCTCATCATGCTTTTCTCTGAATATGCTTTTGTCTTATTTTTTTTTAATTTTATGTGGTTGTGTGGAAACTAGGATTATCTTAATTTGATAACAATTTCTGTAATTAAATTTGTTTATATTTAATAAATTGCTATGAATTTAAATATGATATGAGTAAATACGCTCATTTTCATATACATAAGATGAAAAAGGTCATATACAGCGAAAATATTCGAGATTAAAATACCATTTAGCACAAAGGGTTAGTACTATTTTTTGTAAATTGGGCTGCGAATATATGCATCTGCAGTTTAGCGATAAGTACTTGTACATAACAGATGCGTGTGCTCTGAAGCAGTAAGGCGGTTGAAAAAGAAAACGGCAGACATATTTTTCGGAGAAGGAACTTGGAAATGTGAAACAACATCGTCATTATGAACAGGTGCCACACTAACATCTGGCCATCCTACTCCTCGAAAAGGGTGGGAGACACTTTCTGCTGCGTACTTTTCTTATAGACTCCAGGGGCCACATGGTCCTTAGAAGGATTAAAGGCGTTGACCTTCCGGTTATCGTGGCGAAATGTTAGCCTCAGCAGCTGCAAACTTTTAGCCCGACCTTTCGTGTTAATGCTTCCTCGCCAAATGTACGTTTTTAGATCATTTTCGCCAACGATAATAAGTACAAGCAATATGAAATTTTCGTGATCGAAAATTCTATTTGCTGCTACTAGTAAACTGAGCTTAATTGGGCAGACTGTAAATTATATAATTGAAATATTTATATAAAAATGTAATTCAAAAATAAAGAATAAGCAAAATTAATGGTTAGCCAGTTTCTAATACAAACAATATTTCTTCAATGATTACTTTAACATTTTTTTTTGTCAAACGTAGTATCACTGATATATTCTAAAATATACAATAACTTCTTCACTTTCTGAGTGATTTCTCATAGGACGTTTTGTTTTCCAATATAATTCGACGCGCGTTCTTAAAATAAAAGAGAAAGGAAACTGTGTGAAGTAATCGAATAAAATCTCCATTTCATTCTTTGACCCTGACTGTATTTTAGTGCTACTCCTTTAAATGAAAATGGGAACGCACAAAACGCAAGGTAGCTGAATACGTATTATATTGTATCTTCAATGTATACCTGTTCAAGGAGTGCCTTATTTTGAAATCTATTAGATTAGAACGTTTTTTAAGAACTCGTGAAGTAGTGTAAAGAAAGCAATTCGTAAAATATAATTTAATCATTTTGCAGCTTGCAGGATACATTATTGTAAAGTATTGTAAAAAAATTTATGTAATTCACTATAATGTTTTATCTTAAACCTGATAGAATCGTTATTATATAAATTTATTCTCTTGCTTGTTCCTGTATATTATTTATATAAAATAGTGCGTAAGATGAGCCATTTCCAGATTACATTTACGTTTTACTACGTCTTTATCGACTAACCTTTCCAAATTACTGTCTACCCCTACCTGATCTACCTCGACTAATCGTATGAAAACCGACCCTGCCTTCGTTTATTACAAATCCACTAACACACTATCAACTCCAATAGACAACCATAATCAATTTTATAAGCAATCACGGCATAACAAGATGGTAAAAATATACTTGGATTCTATTGATAATCACAACAGAAGACAAGTATTATGTAATATTATTTACCTCATACACAAAGGTTAAATGACAAAAATTACTTCAAAACCATATAAAGCAAAAGAGACTGAAGTATACGTGTATTATACATATTAAAAAACAATACAAATATGTATATATTACATATAAACATGACAAATGTAAATATAGTGTAATATAATAGAAAATACCTACTCTTCTCATTATATAAGTGTGTTTTACATTATTTAATGAAAATTGGGCAATTGTAAACTTTTGTGTACGTGATATTTCGTGCACTAAACATAAGTTGTTATAAGACTAAATGTATATACCTTGTGATTCTAGACTATGTCAGATAAGGAGAAGAAGCGTTTCCATGAAATGGCAGAAAAGGATAAGAAGAGATATGATGATGAAATGCTGAATTACACACCTCCTAAAGGCGAAAGTAAAGGCAGGGGCAAGAAACGTAAACACATCAAAGATCACAATGCTCCTAAGAGATCACTGTAAGTACATGTTGTGATAGAAAATACTTACTGAACAGTTTTTAATTATTTGTGTTTATTATATCCCTTTATGTTTAGGAATGAATTACTCTATTAAGTAAATTTGTTTAAAAATTGTATATTACCGTATGCTTTAGGTCTGCCTTCTTCTGGTTCTGTAACGACGAGCGTGGAAAGGTGAAAATGTTGAATCCCGAGTTTGGCGTAGGTGATATTGCTAAGGAACTAGGCAAGAAGTGGTCCGACGCAGATCCTGAAACCAAATCAAAATACGAGGCTATGGCAGAGAAAGACAAAGCTCGATATGAAAAGGTATGTTTTATTTTTTTAAAATTTACATTGTTGCACAATAATGCAAATAAAATTTACTAGTATACGTTAATTACATTAGATTGTATTGTATGATCTGATAGATTATAATAAGTTTTTCAATCCTAGTATGATCTATTTGTTCTATAAATTTCAATATTTCATGCGATATAAATATGATTTTGTTGCTATTCCAAAATTCTAAATTCCATGTGTCAAAATAAATGTAAATACTAAAATTTCTTACATTTTCACACAAACTATATTACGTGTATTATCTAGGAAATGACTGCGTACAAGAAGAAAATAAAGGATGGCGCACCCGTTGTAGCAAATCCAGTAAATGTTGTAAAAAGCGACAGTGAAGAAGAGTATAAAGAAGATGATGAATAGCGGATACACGACAAAATTTCATCTATCACCCCGTGTCCTTGATCCTGAAAGCATACCTCACCTACTGTACGTACCATTGACCTTAGCGTGAGCGTACTTACACCACTAGGGAAACGAATAACTAATCACCAGTCCTCGATTATTTACAATAATAATTAAAATACCCGCGATTATAATAATTATTTTAAAATTGTATGTATGTGAGGCGTGAGAGAAGATCGTATGAGTGATATTTGTATTTTAACATATTGATAGTAACATGTAAAATGGCGTAGGATAGCAGAATGAAAAGAATATGGTGCCCACTTTGTATCAGGTGGAAGGCGCAGGGGCTCAATCATTGTTGACATTGTCTCCAGACTATGTTAAAAGCTAACGTAGTTGCAAATCGTAATATACAGGATACGGCGGCTCCACAGTTGGGCGGTATCATTCGATATAGTTTGATATTTATCAGTTCAGTTCATTCGTTGTCAGTGTAAGAAGACTTATTGTATATCCTTGTACAGAACATTTCTTTAAATCAAATCTGTCGCATGTGGGGCATGGGGCTGCTTTGTATGAATGTAATTGATTTAAGTACGTGTCGTATAGTTGTAAGTATTAGGATAAGTATATTTTAAATGCAATTTCGATTCTACATCTGCGTCAACATGTGATAGTTTCCACTAACAATGTATTCTAAACCAGGAGATTGAGCCTTATATAGCTTATAAGTAATTGGAATCGAAACAAATATCTCTCATTGATAACTTTTTGAAATCAAAAAGAAAATATTAGGTTACAATATTATTGGGTTACAACAACCCAGCCAAGGAACAGTGGTATATTTCGAAGTCCTATATAATTACATAAATTGAATATAATTTTCGTTCATAAGATTTTTGATGATCGGATCTATATGATTTCTGTTATGAAACTAATCATAAATTTGTATCTATATTGTCTTAATAATCTTTATAATCTCAATCTTTTTTTAGAATGATCTAAAGTAATGATGACTTTTTGTTCTTATTGCAATCAATTGACAGTCTTCAAAGACATACCAAACGAGAAATGTATTTTGATTTTTTTTATCTAATTGAAGTAGTCCCTGCCCTTACCATCGTCATCCTCCCTCTCATATTCATTTTTCCAATAAAGGAAATACGTTTAAATCCTTTCAGAATCATGTGATTCCGTTCATTGTTTAAGAAAGTAAGATAGGGCGTGTCTTGTACTGCCTCGAGTCATCTGGTGTACAGCAGGCTGTATTATAATAAATTATTGTGGTTTCTTGTAATATTAACATTCCTAGATCTTAGTATGTACAGATCTTAATAATTGAGATTAGAGCCAACTGTGTAAGAAGCATACCAAACAAAACCGGCTAGGTAATGCAGATGTGAATTTCGTGGCCAAGAATTGGTATGCAAATCGAATATACAAGAGGCTTTGTTACAGTCAGACTGACTTGCACCTTGATTTGGCTCAGCAGGTAACCACTACTTTTTGACATAAAGCTTTTCATCTCCCCTGCACATTGTCATATAATGGATAATTGTGTGATTACATAAGCAAAAATAAAACCTGTTTTAGAGGGAGCTAGAGGACGAATACTGTAAAATATGAAATTGTAATATTTTAATACTGATTTGCAGATGTGCATAATTTTAACATAGCTGGTTAAAATGAATTGTACTGATACGAAGGTATCCAATTGATGGAGATAATTAATAAAAAGATATTGAAAATTACGACAGAATTTTCTGTATTATTATAGGGGAATTATAACAGTTATAAAAGAGATGGTTGTTTTGTATATCACTTAGGATAAATAAACTTTTCAAAAAATTTGTGAATATGTTTCTGGTACTGCTCCAAACCTGTTTCTGAACATTTACATGTCCAAAATGTTTGATTCTGAAAGCAGTACTAGACTTAGAGTACTAACACTTACGATATTTGTATAAAAGTAAGTATATACTATGGCCATTTGTTTATGACATGAACTATCTTTTTTCACACTGCTGCTTTCTTGTAATATGAATTATAACATTCGTATCTTACAAATTTATACTGATGCTAATTACATAAGAATTAGCAGATAATCCAAAATTGGAAGTAATGTGTTAACTTATTTCATGTTATACACATTATATGCTTCAGCGTAAAAGGACGTTACTGTAACTTTTTTATATGTATTGCATAGGTTCGAACAATTTTCTATTATTTTATAAGCATTACCTTAGATTGTAAATGTACACCCTTGACGTAGTATTTCTAATAATAAATCGATAATTGTTATACTATAAATTTTTTTGTTCGTATATCAATTAGAACAATTTAATATCTTGTAGCCGCAATTCATGATTTAACGTGCATAACACATTCGTACATGTAACAGGTAATACTCGCTTGTTTTATAATTCCATTGTAATAAACTAGCAATCGAAACATATAAACAAAATTTATTGCAATTTTAGTTTATAATCAAATGTATATTTTTGATTCATCAAACATTAAAGCAACATTTTTTTATCATAATCACATTACAGTACTAGCATTGTTCGTAAAATATTCGTATACGCATTCAATTTGAGCAATTTTTAGTTTATAAAGTTTTCGAAGTCCCAGTTATCTTTATTTCAAGCCAATATTCTGAATAAATTACCTCGATGTACAATTTATATGTATAATCCACACAATAAATATCCATATATTATAGGGAGTTAGTATTATGTTACTTTTTACGTCACATTTTAAAATAAAACTAACGTTGCAGATTAGTAAAAGTATTATTGGAATACTGTAATAATAATACTATGTATGGTAAGTAAAACGTAATCAACTTCCTAACATAATTGTTATTTGAGAAAAAATACATGCAAAATGATGATAAATTACTATATGAAATTCTGTAAATTAAGAAATCGTAAAAGTGAATAGCATATTAATAAATAATTTTTCTATTTGACATCCACGAAATCACAGTCACAATTCTGATTGACTTATGATTCCATGTAGTTATTTTACTTTTAAAGATAATCACATATAATCAAAATAAATCAAATTTGGTCGCTAATGACCCTGATGTTAATGCGAGTTTGAATAAATTAAATAAAAAATAAGTTGTTTTTAATATTTTATGGTATATGTATATAAAATCAGTATACATATTGCATTATATAGTTTGTAGAATATGTAAAATTCCTATCATTAAAATATTATTAGTAAGTTGTCTATAGAGATGAATAATACAGGTAAATTTGGAGGTACATATGTATGTATGTCTAAACATACATTGTACCAATTTATATTCTCAAAGGAGACATTCATACAGTTTTATACATACTACTCTATTTTAATTCTGTTAAGTTTATTTGTTTCCGAGATCTTTTTATTTCACTCTTTGTAGAAAAAAAATTTCTACGAAATTAATCAATGACAATGTTTTTAGTGTATGGCAGGTTACATCGACTTTTAAAAAATCAAACGAAAAATTACAAAAGTCAAATACATTGTACATACATATGTATTGTATTCCTTTAGTGAATTTGAAAAATAACGGTCAAAAAATGAAAAAACCAGTTTCAGGACTCCGGACAAAAGAAATTTGCTTTTAGTACCATCTATCGACACAACCAGTTAACTGCAACATTGACCGGGTTCGCAAAATTCATAGTTTCGAAAGATTGTTTTGTTTGTCTTTTCGTTTACGTTTAGTCTTGACGGTTATAACGAGGATCCTGAAGACTATTTGAAAATTAAATGTAAAGAATCAACGGTTACCGAAAGGTCATAGTGGGCCTTCGCCTGACTGCTTGAACGGTTCTAATGTATTGAGTCAACGATTTTTCTACGAAGGTTGACTGTCCTGTCGAAAATTATTCTCATATACCTTCGTTTTGAGAGGTATGTACGAATTTTTAATCACAAATGTTTTCGATTGACATCCGGGATTAACTACTGTCACGAGACATAATTGTCTCTTCTCGTTCATTCCAGCGCGAAGCATCTGTAACAACTAACAACAAATTGCTATTACTTTCAACACTTAACGAAATGCATGAATCGTTGATATTCAAACATATCGACATGTAGCAAATCTTTGTGAAATAAAAACCATTTCTCTATTATTGTTTGAATGTCTCTACGACAGAAATTGTCATCAGACAATTCCGAATGTAGTAATGAAATCTAGGTTTTTAGTTACTGCCTTATAAGGTTTGAAAATAACGTCAAGTTGTAACTTATGACATTTCTAAGTATAGCTTCGCCTATTTCTTCGGATATTGTTTCTTTAGAATAATTACTGTTGACTAAGATATAAAGAATCTCTTTGTTAATTATTTTATACATTACATTTATATTTACAACATGTATCTGATATTTATCTTGTTTCATATTTATAATTTAAGTCATATGTAGTAATTGACAATGTTAATCAAGTCTCATGTCAATTAATTGTTTTCATAGGTTCTAAAATATGGAACAAGATACGGAATACATTAAGCTACCATTAGAGGAACGATGCGCGCACAAGGTAATATGTCCTATAATCTTATCTGTAATTCATAATATAATGCATTTATTTTTGTAATAATTTCTTAAATTAATATTATACAGTTATGGAGAGCACGTTTGCATGGTTATAAAGAGTGTGTAACTACATTTCAATGTATCGACGATGAAAAATCACCGGAGTGGAACAAGTTCCTAGGATTTATAAAAAAGTTTGTAGTAGACAGTAATGCTGTAGTTCAAGAAAAAGGGTTGGAAGCAGCATTAGCATTTGTTGAAAATGCCGCAGTGGCTGGAAAGTAAGTTTTATACATCAAAACAAATCTATTGATTTATATATCAATTAATATTTTGGTTTTATTGTTACTACTAATAAAAAACACTGATATACATTTTTATACCACAAAGTGATTAAACAATTCTAGATAAAATTAATTCTTTATAATTTTATAGGACTGTTGGCGAAGTTATGAGTGGAATAGTTACTAAATGTATTGCAGCCCCAAAAGTTAAAACAAAAGAGTTGGCAGTGCAAATAATATTAATGTATATAGAAATTGAGAAACATGAAGCTGTTCAAGAAGAATTGTTAAAAGGAACAGAAGCCAAAAATCCAAAAATTGTTGCTGCATGTATCAATACTTTAACAGTGGCTTTAAGGTAGTTAAAAATTATTGATTTTTACATCTGAAATAAGATAAAGTAAAAAATATTACTCTCTATATATTACGAGAATATTTATTGATTATTTTCTTACCCAATACAGACAATTTGGTCCAAAAGTGATTAATATAAAGCCTCTATTAAAAAAGATTCCTGGTTTTCTTGAAGATAGAGATAAAACAGTTCGAGATGAAGGAAAATTCATGGTCATTGAGATTTATAGGTATTTTGCTGATATTATAAAACTATCTTATCTTAGGAAAGTAGAATTATTTGTGTAATATAATCCTGTTTGTGTAAATTTTTAGGTGGATAGGTGCACCATTGAAACAACAATTAAATACATTAAAGCCAGTACAAATTACAGAATTAGAAGCAGAGTTTAATAACTTAAAAGAAGAGAAAGTTGTACCAACTCGGTTTCTGAAATCTCATAAACCAAAACAAATATGTGCCGCAAATTCTACAACTGATATTATTGAAGGTAAACAAATGTGAAATTATTTTACAGTATTTTTACGTTTTCTTCCCTAATATCCAGCATTTTCTAATAAAGATGGCAAAGATGATACTGATAGGGCTTCAGTACCAGATATTGATCCTTATGAATTATTAGAGCCAGTTGATATTCTTTCTAAACTTCCAAAGGATTTCTACGAAAAAATTGAGGCTAAGAAATGGCAAGACAGGAAAGAAGCTGTAGAAGCTTTAGAAACTCTTGTAAAAAATCCTAAACTTGAAAATGGTGATTATGGAGACGTAGTAAGAGCTCTAAAAAAGGTATACATTATATTATTATTATTATTATATAGTAGTAGTAGTAGTATAATAGTAGTACTATAGTATTATTATTATACTTAAACCACGTTTAATTTCTTCCAATTACATTATTTATTGTTGAAATATTATGAACAGGTGATATCTAAGGATTCTAACGTATTAGTGGTTACATTGGCTGGAAAATGTCTAGCTGGACTAGCTACAGGTCTTAAAAAAAGATTCCAACCTTACGCAACTGCTTGCCTTTCATCAATTTTGGAGAAGTTTCGTGAAAAGAAACAAACTGTAGTACAAGCACTTAGAGAAGCTGCGGATGCCATCTTTCTTAGTGTAAGTTTAATAGAAAGTGTTTTAAATTAATCCTGTGAAATATTTCCTCTATATTTAAGTACAATTTATAATTCATAAAACAGTAATCACTATCGAATTTCTAATTAGGACATTTAAGATATGCATGCTTGCTAAAAATATGTAAAAATAAATTAATTTCTGGAGTTCTATAATTAATACCAATTCAATGAAAATTTCAAATACCGTTATATTATGATTTGATAATAACGTATTTCTGATACATAATATATAATTGCATCTCACCGTGAATATCTAATGAATATTAGATATTGTATTCTATAAATAATGTAATTTCTGTTTAAATTAGATTTCAATTGATGTTTTACTGGAGGACACACTTGCTGCTTTAGAAAATAAAAATCCTGCAGTTAAAACAGAAACTGCTGCTTATTTAGCAAGATGTTTTTCTCACACACCACCACAAAGCTTAAATAAGAAGTTATTAAAAGCATATACTGGTGCACTTCTAAAAGCATTAAATGAATCAGGTATATCGTAGAATTGAATTTCGACAAGATGGTTTTTGTTTTTAATGTATTAAATAGTTAAAATTATTAACCTATGGAATAATATAATGCTAAACAAAGTGTTTTTTAGATCCAAGTGTTCGAGATGCTTCTGCAGAGGCTCTTGGTACTGCCATGAAATTAGTTGGCGAGAAAGCCATGACACCATTTATTACAGATATTGATAATCTGAAGATGACAAAGGTGCTTCTTACCTAACAACTGTTGTAATTAATTTAACATTATGTGTATGCATAAGTCTAGTTGTATTTTTTATTACATTATTCGTTAGCACATTAGAATACAAATTCAACAATTTAGAATATATGCATTTATAGTTTTCGAATTTTTAGTATTTTTGAAAATAACGGTCTGTCAATAATAAAAAGCGAGCTACTCTCTGCGTTATGTATTCATGTACATTCATTTTTGTTTATTAGATTAAAGAATGTGCAGACAAAGCTGTAATACATATTAAAGTTCAGAATCCGTCAAAAATGATTACTGAAAGGCCGAATACAGCGCCAAGTAAAATCGAATCAGCAGCGAAAGCTAAGGATGCAGATTTCAAAGCTCCAAAGAGACCGACTACAGGCATAGTTAAGAAACCCTTAGCTAAAAAGCCATCTGGTTTATCTCTAACAAACTTAGGTATTCAATTATTAAAGACCGATAGTAATAGAGTTTTTTAAATTGCACTTCATTCCTGCTTTTTTTCCAGCTGTTTCAAAGAAGCTCTCAACTGCAAAAACTCAAACAGAAAAAAATTATAGTGCCGAAGAAATAGATGAAATGGCTATACAATATTTAGCAGCAGATATTCTTTCAGGTCTCGTTGATACTAATTGGAAGACCCGTTTATCTGCAGTCGAACAACTTCTAGAGGTAGTTGACGTACTCCCTTTTTCATGTTTATAAGAATAATATAAAGAATAATTATATTTATAATATAATTATATTTTAGTTTGTAAAACAAATGAATTCATCAGAAGTACCTACACAAGTGATTGTACGAACGGTAGCAAAGAAGCCAGGTTTTAAAGATACAAATTTTCAAGTCCTGAAATTGCGGTTGGAAGTAGTAAAATATTTGGCAGAGAATTTCCCATTTTCAAAGTAAGATACACATTTAATTCCATCTTCGAATAAAATGTTCGTGTTGATTTACTTCAATATTTTTCTTTTAGTACTGTTTGTGAATATTGTCTCATGGACATAACAGAGAAATTGGGAGATGCGAAAAATAGTACAATCGCAGGTGAAACTCTTTTAACGATTGCAGAAGCAACTAGTTTCGAGTATGTAACAGATGAAATAATAGCGTTTGCTTTTAATCAGAAGAATCCAAAAGTTCAGCAAGAGACATTATCGTTAATATGTAGAGGTCTCACAGAATTTGGCTGTGTGTAAGTATTTCATTTTCTTAATGAATGCAACTTCGGCGAAGAAATCCTGTAATATTCATAGTACGTGTGTGTTTTAGTATCAATGTTAAATCATTAATGGATAATATCAAAAAAGCAGTTGCAGCAACAAATCCTAGTGTTCGTACTTCAGCAATTACTTTATTAGGTACGTTGTACATGTTTATGGGAAAACCACTGCTAATGTTCTTTGAAAATGAAAAATCTGCGTTGCGTCAACAAATTGAGCAAGAGTGTGAAAAGGTAACTACTAATTCTAGTATATCTTCGTATAAGTTAAACTTAACGCGAACATATTGTACTTAACAAAATGATTATTTCTTAGCATAATGGTGAAAGTCCTCCAATACCAATTCGTGGAGTAAAAAACAAAAAGGGAAAAATAAGTGATGACGACGATGACGAAGCTGAAGTGGATAAAAGATCTGCTTGTAATAGCGAGCTTGACATAAATAATCTCATTCCACGAATTGATGTCAGCAATCAAATTACAGAGAGTCTTCTGAATGAATTATCTGATAAAAATTGGAAAGTAAGTAATACATCTCCTATGATAAGAAACAAAACTGTTTATATAATACTTATTAATTGAAAACTTTTTTAATACTAGGTGCGAAACGAAGGCTTACAAAAGGTAAATGCTATTATTTCAGAAGCGAAATTTATAAAGGGTTCTATTGGTGATTTGCCTCAAGGATTAGCTCTACGATTGGTTGATAGTAACAGTAAAATAGCACAATCAACCCTAGGCATATGTCAAGCATTGGCAGTGGCCATGGGTCCACCAGCAAAGCAACATATTAGAGTTCTATTCCCCGGATTCATACAATGTTTGGGCGACAGTAAAAATTGGATTAGAACAGCAGCGATATCATGCATAAATACATGGGGAGATCAGTGTGGGTATAAAGAATTTTTTGATGGAGAAATAATAGGTGATGCATTAAAGTCCGGATCACCAGTGCTCAGAGCTGAATTGTGGAGTTGGTTGGCACAAAAATTACCATTGATTCCGGTGAAGCAAGTACCTAAAGAAGAACTTCTTGTATGTCTTCCATACTTGTATAATAATTTAGAGGATCGTAATTCCGATGTTCGGAAAAATGCTCAGGAAGCAGTTTTGGGTTATATGATCCATCTTTCTTATGAAGCAATGGCTAGGAATACAGAAAAATTGAAGCCTGGATCTAGGACAGTGGTACTTGCTGCATTAGATAAATCTCGACCAAACTTACCTATGAAACCGTTACCTAAGAAACAGCCAGTGGAAGAAAATAATCAAAAAGTTATTAAGAGTGCAGGAGCCGTAAAGGCGGCAAAAACATTAGTGAAACCTAAACAGAATCAAGCCACGTCAAAACCTGGTAGTGCACGCAAGAAAGATGACGATGCAGACACAAGTCCTTTGTTGGTTACGAATAATCTCAAACATCAGAGAGTAATCGATGAACAAAAATTGAAAGTTTTAAAATGGAATTTCACAACACCTAGAGAGGAGTTTGTTGAACTTTTGAAAGAGCTTATGACTGCTGCAAATGTAAACAAAACTTTGTTGGCAAATATGTTTCATTCAGATTTCCGATATCATCTTAAAGCTATTGAGGCATTAACCGAGGTAAATATTCAAATTGTTTACACGTAAAATGTATTATTGTTTTGATCTTCATCGGTTGTTTAAAAACTATTTCCAATTTAAGTTAAGGTTATCCTAAAGATAACATTTATCTAATATGAAATGTGATTATAAATTTCAGGATTTGCCTAACAATAGCAAAGCATTAGTGTCTAATTTAGACCTGATCCTCAAGTGGTTAACATTAAGATTTTTCGACACAAATCCTTCAGTATTATTGAAAGGTCTAGAATATTTACGTGTGGTATTTAATCTATTAATAGAAGATCAGTACCATATGTTGGAGAATGAAGCAGCATCGTTTATTCCATACCTCATCATTAAAGTAAAGTCTTTTTTATATTTTCCTTACTTAACTCATATTTTTATCAGTAATACATATAAAATAAACATTTTTGTTTAGATTGGAGATCCAAAAGATGCAGTGCGAAATGGAGTCCGAGCATTATTTAAACAAATTGCGTTGGTATATCCAATAAGCAGATTATTTTCGTATATAATGGAAGGTTTAAAATCTAAAAATGCTCGACAAAGAACAGGTATCACCATATATGAATATGAATACACAAAATATAATTAGGCAGCATTAAACAGTTTTATTTTTTCAGAATGCTTGGATCAACTAAGTTCCCTTATAGAAAATTATGGAGTATCTGTTTGTCAACCATCTCCAGCATTTGCATTAAAAGAAATAGCAAAGCAGATAGCAGATCGCGATAATTCTGTTCGGAATGCTGCCTTGAATTGTATAGTTCAAGCATATTTCCTTCAAGGAGAACGGGTGTATAAACTTATCGGCCAGGTAACAATTATTTAAATAGCATTGCTCAAATCCACGATCAATTTTTATATGAGATACTGTAATTGAGACTTTTATCGCAAATAATATCCTTTAAAGATTTATCAGAAAAATTAAATATGTATTTATCATTTAACTTATTTTACTGGGAAAATTGAATTTTGCATAACTGTTTAAATAGATTTAAAGATGTTCATCAATCTTTTGAACTTTTCATTTATAGATATCAGAAAAAGATCAGTCATTATTAGATGAACGTATCAAAAGGGCAGCTAAAAATCGTCCAATGAAATCGGCTTCAGCAAACAAACTTGCACACCCTGCAAGTACAACTCCTATCGCTTCTAATGAAGACGTTAAAACAGAATATGAAGAAGAAAATGAAGAAATACTCGAGCCACAACCTGCTTCACCACCATCACCACTACCACTACAGCAACAAAATGAATTGTACGTATAACATATTGTTATTTTTATTCAAGGTTTTATTTGCATGTATATACTTATAAAACCATACTTCATACTAATGCTTTTGTTTATACGATACTAAGTTTTTTTCCAATACTGTGATTAAGCAACAAAAGATAATATTTAATTTGTTTTCTATTGATTTTTTAATTTTATTTATGTTGGCACGTTTTTGCTTTTTAATGCTTCTTCAGGGGAAATGTAACAGACATAGATGCAGTAGCACCTGACAGCACAGCCGACGCAATACAGACGTGTCCTATGACTAATGAACAAACTTCAAAAACATCGCCAGTAAAAAGTACCACCATGTCGCCTCAAAGTGATCACGAAGATAATATTAAAACGTTCGTGCTTCTTATGTATCCATTTACAGTGCATTATGCACGTCATGGTGGCGGGACACATAAAATTGCAGTATCTATTTACTTTTTTCCTATTCTTTCTTTCTGCTTGTTTTTAAATACTTCTATATTTTGTTTATGAGAATGTTGGATATTTTTGATAATATAGAAGTGATTTATCGATAAAAAAGTAAGGTGACAGATAGAAATAAATTTTAAGTGTTTAAATATTGTTAGTAATTAGCTTATAATTAACTGCAGGATAAACACAGATTAAGACTCGTAGTATTTTATAGCTTAGAAATGATAAAAGCGAAATGAGATGATATCATACACAGATTGACATCTAGATACATACTTTTAAAATATATTTAAAATATCGTAATGTGTTTTTAGTTCACTTTTTCCTAATATTATAGTATTGTAATTTATGTATAATTTAATCATTTAGATGTAATTTAACATCACCGCAGAAAAAAGTAACAGGTCCATTTGGACTTGATATGGATTACTTACAAAAAATTGAATCAGAGGCGCCTGTAAAATTCAATAACCCTGTTCTTGTGGAAGTGAATCTAACTGAGCTTGAAGCTCTACTCGAATCTCCAAATACAGCAAATCTACCTAAAGTGCCGTGAGTAATTTATTTACTACCAATTTAATAAGTAATCAATAATGGAAAATGAAAATTATCGTTCATAATGCGCATGCATAAATTTACTATTTCAATTTGAGAGCATAATATTGTTATTATACGGTATATATTCCAGAATGATACCAATTTCTCCTCCGAAATTGTTGGTATCAAAGTCAACAATGGTTACACAACAATTGAATACGGCCAACGCAAGTAAAGAAGATAGTCTTGAACGCAAAATTCTTGCAATGTCTAGCTTGGATTTAGCTGTTGCGATTCAATCAATGAACAGTATAGATAATGTTTGTATTTATAACGCGTGTGTTACAGTTTACTTCACTTGTTATATATGTATATATATTTATTTATTTTACTTTTTGTAGTTGATTAAATCCCATCAAGTTCTGAATTTACAATCCAAAGAAGATAAATTTATTGGTTCAATAAACATGCAATTGAAACTTTTGCAAACATATCCTTTACAACAAGGAGGAACAGATATATCCAAAGGTTTTAGGAGCACATTTATGGTTATTTTAGCGGTAAGATATATATATACATATACGGATCTCACAAGAACTGAATTAATTAACACGATTAAGTAAGGGATAAAGAAAATGATAAATTTGATATTATAATATAATATAAACATTCGAAAACAACTAAAACGAATACATTTATAAAATGTGAGATTGACAAATTTTTAATCAGAATTATATGAGAACTATGTAAATTTTTATAACATTGTAATATGTAAATGTTTTTTATTGTGATACAGTTCTACGATAGCGGAGTTCTTGGAAAGAATGTTCCGTTGATTCATTTAAAGGAACTTGTGGATCAAATGATTAGTTTGCTAGCTGAGCATAAATTACACCATTTACATCAGGCTGATGTATATTATCGTGTTATTAACAACATTGTTTGCAAGATAATAGATAATTCAAATCATACCACGATTATATGGTAATATTCTAAACAGTCATAGTTTCATTGACAGTTTATTAGCCAGGATCAAAATTGCCATCATAAATATAGTGATTATTATTTGTTGTAAATATATTACTTTATATACGTTTAGAATACGAAAATAAATAAATGATTAAGTAATTATGCAATCATATATTTAAACTATTTTATGGGATTAAATAATTATTTGAAATTACCTGGTAATCGGATACTGTCCTTTTCTTAACAACTTGGCCAATGAACTGTTAAAAGTGGGAGCTATATATAAATATTTAATGCATTTAATATATTTAATGTTTTGCAAATATTTAGTGCTTTAATAAAGTTGCTCCATGGATGTGCTGAATCTAATGAACCTTCCAAATATGAAGAATTAGTTATGAAATGTTTATGGAAGATAGTAAAAACAATCCCTAACTGGGCTGGAGATTTAAATTATGATACTATTCTTCTGGAAGTTCATCGCTTTTTGAAAGTATGTATTTTTTTTATCTATCTGGCATAATTATTTAATAATGTTCATGTTTATAATTTGATGTTTTTTAGGATTATCCTACCCTGTGGTGGAAACTAAGAAAATCTGACACTCCATTACGAACGATTAAGACAATTCTTCACAGTATGACACGTATAAAGGGCAGTACAATTCTCAGTCATTTGACTCGAATAAATAACACGAATGAATCGGAATTACATACCTATCTCGTAAGGCTGATCGCGGTTAGTTCAATTAATTATACATGCGATAGTGACTTCTATGTTATGGTATTCAAAAATTCTAACACATTGTACGATTTTACAGACTTTCAAACCTGATGAAATTAATAATCCAAGAACAATGATTAAATCAAGTAATAGTGGTAAAGCACAAGAACACCTATCAAAGTTTACTCACCAACAATTATCTGAAATATTTAAAAAAATTGGGTCGAAAGAACACACACAAGAAGTACGCGAAATAATTTATTTTATGTGTCATTGCATCATTAATATTTATTCCACATATTATTTACACTGCTTTTCAAACAGGGTTTAATACAGCTGTATGATTTTAAACTTCAATATCCTGAGGCTGACGTACAACCTTTCTTGATAAAGTCTCACCAATTCTTCCAGGATTTTATAGAACAAGGGTTAAGAGACATCGATCAAGCAAGAAAAAATCAAAATCTTATATCACAAACTAATAATCAATATTCAACAGGTAAATAATTTATACAAAATAAATAATTTATCAAAATCTCATATCACAAACTAATAATCAATATTCAACAGGTAAATAATTTATACAAAATATTGAAATAAATTTATTATTAAATTTAACATTGTTTATATAATTCGTATATCATAGGCGATCCCACAGGACATGACGAGAAAAGCCTAATGGATCCGTTGCACAGGCTCGAAAAACTTCGAGCAAATGAAGCACAAAGTAAATCTACTACTCAATCAAGACATGAATTAACCCACTTCGACACTAATTAGGTAAGAAAACTATAAACTATAAAAGTAAAGAATACAAATTTAAATTAATTTTCATTCTCTTTAAAAATTGACCAATATAGTATTTGTGCGATATTCCACACGTTTATTGTTTATATGTATAAAGTAAATTCTGTTTCACAGGATTGCAGTGCTTAAATAAATGGACGAAGAACCAATAATACATATAACACAATATTAAATAACGTACATAGTGCATAGATAACGAATGTTAACAAAAATACCCAATGTAATGTTATGCCGTTCAGTGCAACATTAACTGTAGCATTTACGTTCGGATTTTCAGTAGTTACATATAGATCATACAATTACTAACTGCGTCAGGTTTATGTGTTACAATATTTAATGGAACTATGACCGCGTTATACTACTCATATTTATGCGAATTTTATAATAATTAAGCTATAAGAAGGAAGTACTATGCTCTCTTTGGACTGATTTTTACAGTCGATTTACATTTCGTTATTTCTCTTAAATAAATCATCTTTAATGTATATTATAAGCTATTTTTTTTGTTAATTCTGTATTTATGAAGCGAGAATATAATATCTACAATTATTGTTTAATTAATCGAAATTGAATCGTACTATGAGAAACACTATTCTCCGTATTTATATCCAAGTATACGAATATTATGAATAACAATTTAATACATTAATTTTTCGTGGTAAAGTAGTATATAGAATTAGGAAAACATATAATAGTAATTTAATATCAATGTCTTCAAGAAATTCTAGAACATCTTACGTAGTGTAAATAGATTGTGTATATATTCAAATATTCAATAAAATATGTCTTACAATATCACTGTTAGTTATACTTGCATCTTAACAACAAGGAATCACTACTGTTACCATTATTTACTGCTTTACCTTCAGATCCTTTTCACTTTCATAATGTGATTCGAAATAATCTTCACTGTAAGTAAACCTTGAAAAAACTTTTATTTACAATATTTTACTTTAAATTAATATATCTTATTAAATAACGGTCTTATATGTTATGTAAAATATGCAAAAGTATATGATTTATAAATATTTTTTAATCGGCTTGAAGATTAATTTTTACAAATCGATTCTTTAACTTTATCCAAAAATACAAGTTTTATTAAAGGCTTAGAATAAATACATGATACAACAGAGAGAGAAATTCAATTAATGGAAGAATATAACAATCATTATTTATCAAAAAATAACAAACAAAAATTATGATTTGTAGATTGTAAATGATTACACTCTCCGACAAAATCAAACCTTTTTTCTGGGTTCCTATAGCCACTATGAAATTCTTGTAGAGCTTCACTCTCTGAACAAGAATCCGAAAACCGAATTGCTCCATCACCCTCAGTTTTTTAAATAAACGAACTTTTGTAAACACCCAAAATTTTCGACAAAAATGAGGTATTGCATGAAAAGTACAAACGTTAGAAAGTTCTAATCGGTGTTAAAAGATAGAGGAGAGTTTTCCGAATATAGTGGCCTGCAATTTATTAGTTGTTTTTGGTCCTAAATAGCAATAAATTGATGTCAAAGTTTAAAAAAGTGTCGACGTGCGCAGTTTCTGCGCAATATTTTTGTGTTTTTGCGAAAAGCTTTTTGTTCGGCACGAAAACTCTACCCAGGATCGGATTCTGTAGACATTTCTGAAGAAGAAACGGCCCGGCAAAAGTGTCGGAACGATATACATTTCGAGTAGATCGAGAAAATGTTCGACGGCAACATGTACACGACGTTTTGCCGCCATGAGCTTCGCTGCTCGCTTCTCTCTGTCCGACAGGGCCGAAGCTACGCGTAATCAACACCGATGGAGGAATCCAATGGGGCACCCACTTTTCATAAATAATATTTGAATTTTTTGTAGTACTGTTTAGTTCTGTTTTTTTTTTACATATTTCTGTGGATAATAATCACCAAACTGTGATATATTTCACAAAAAAAATCACACCAGAGTATTTGGAGTTGGTAACGAAAGTATTCTAACACTAGTATAATTTTGGCTTCTACGCCGTATAATGAAATAAATATTTAAATATGTATTTAACAATATGTTTCAAGAAGTTTAACGTTTTGAAAATGATTATATATTCATGATCGAATTATCGTTATAATTTAAATGATAACTGTATACATGATATACTTGTAATTGGAACAAATTCAGAATAAAATGAATAGTTTTTGTTCATTATTTTTCTTTTATTATTTCTCCATTTTTAATTTATGATTCACAGTTTGGTGATTATTATCCATAAAAATATGTAAAAGAAGACAGCACATTGAAGTACTAAAAAAAATGGCACGCCCCACACGCTAAGTGGGTGCCCCATTGGATCCCTCCATCGGTGTTGATTACCCATAGCCACGGCCCTGTCGGACAGAGAGAAGCGAGCAGCGAAGCACATGGCGGCAAAACGTCGTGTACATGTTGCCGACGAACATTTTCTCGACCTACTCAAAATGTACATCATTCTGACACTTCTATCGGGCCGTTTCTTCTTCAGAAATGTTTACAGAATCCGATCCTGGGTAGAGTTTTCGTGCCGAACAAAGAACTTTTCGTAAAAATACAAAAATATTGCGGATAAACTGCACATGTCGACACTTTTTTAAACTTTGACATCAATTTATTGCTATTTAGGACCAAAAACAATTAATCAATTGCATGCCACTATATTCGGGAAACTCTCCTCTATCTTTTGAGACTGCTTAGAACTTCCTAGCGTTTGTACTTTTCATGCAATACCTCATTTTTGTCGAAAATTTTGGGTTTTCACAAAAGTTCGTTTATTTAAAAAACTGAGGGTGATGGAGCAATTCGGTTTTCGGATTCTTGTTCACGGAGTGAAGCTCTATAAGAATTTCATAGTGGCTATAGGAACCCAAAAATCGTGTCGGACAGTGTTATCAAAGAAAGTTGCAAACATACGAGACAGTGACTTTGAAAGTCAAAATAAAAAAAACGATTTTTAATTCAATCGTAATCCATTACGATTGAAAATAAAATTCCATATCTTTTAAATCTTTTAAGATATGTAATAGGATATAAAAGGATGTGGTCTATTCAAATCTGCAAGTTTTGTCTGATATGCTTCCCAAATCATCAAAATTGAGAAAATATTCGAAAAAATCGATTTTATAAGCATTTAATTAAATATTTTAATATCTAAAGGGTTGGGGCACATTTTTTATTAATAATTCTTATTACAAATTTTTTAGATTATTTTTTGATTAATTAGAATTTGCTCTAAAGAAATTCAAAAATCGAAAACAAGAGTCACCCTAATAATGTTCAAATAAGTTCAAATAACTCCTAGCATATTTTTTATGAATAAGGGGTACATTGGTCACTTAAATTTATTCCAATTATTTATCAACTGCATATGTAACTGTAACATATAAATATACATTTGAATATTTAATATTTGAACATAATTATATTTCAAACAATATTCAGTGGCTATATTAATATTGGAATACTTTTTGTTTGATCTTCCTCAAATTATATTATTTTCAGTACAGTTTGTATACCACAATTATATTTTATAACTTAATGTTACTTAAGACCAATCCTCCAATTTTAATTATAGTATTGTATTATTCACAAATATTTTTTATTTCATTATTGACATTCAAATATGAAAAACTAGTTAAAAGTTAACAATCATATTTTAAACTAAATTTGCTTTCGTAGTACAGTACAATAATAAAATATATTACCATAAAATATACATACTTACATGCATTTACATTACTTTTATCTTTTGTACACTTAAAATTGTAATAAGTAAAAACTTAAATACTAATTATTTAGATACATTATCTGGGATACTTATTTTTACAATTTTTATAAATAAATTACAATTAAAACCATTAGAATATTATGAAAAACTGCTGTGTCCAATTTCTATGAAAATAACTTTATTTACAGAAACTTTATTAATTATTAACAATAATCTAAATAATTTTTTAACATGATCGAATATTTTCTATGCATTTGTGGGTCTACATATTTCTTTAATCTTTTTACTGTATACTTGGAAGTAAAAATTATGAATAAGTCCCGCTGAAAAATATATATCTAGATAATTCATTTATAAATATTGGTCAATAATTTAATAATTCATATTTAAATAAATTTGTTCCCTCTTTGTTATTTCTATTTCAAAGAAGTTACAGTAATCTCTGCTTAATGGACTCAATCTTGAGACCAATATGCAAGTCATAAGTTCAAATGTAAAAGATTTTTTGTTACCTCCCAGTATACATACACATTCCGATCATCTTGTAGCATAATTTCTTCATATAAACATTCAATAAAAGAATAAATATCTTTACCAAATATTTAACGAAGTAGTAATAGATGTAAAATAAAATCTTAAAGTTCATTCGAGTATTAATATAAACACTTAAATATGTTTTCATGTATTCTCTGTGGGACTGATGAACAGTGCTGTTAAGGCAAATAATAGGAACACTAATCCTCCAATTATGGTGACTAAAAACAATAGAAAAAATTTTCAATTTGTTATTAATTTAATTATAAATAATAAAAATATATAATTTTACCTGTTCGTACTGAAATTTTTTGAGCTATCATTCTACCCCCTAATACTGCTAGTCCTGTACAAAATGTATGTCCTAATATTCCACCTATTATTACACCATAAACATCCTAGAATAATACCTCTGCTAGTATTTTGGAACAACATAAGCTGAAAATTTAAAAGGAATCAATTATTTAATACCTCTCTTGCTGCAAGTATAATAGTTGTAAGTTGAGAACGATCTCCCCATTCTGCTAAAAACGTCAGTGTAAATGATTGAAAAAATATCCTAAAAAGGAGCATTAGCGCATTAACTTTTGCAGTTTTTCTAATGACACCAGTCTCTGGATCCTGTACTAGTGTGTAATCTTGCACTGTTTCCTTTTCATACTGCAAATAATGTTATTTAATTTCTACATAAACTTTTTGAAGAGCTTTGAATTAATTGTTTTAGAAGAGCTACATTGAAAGAAATTTTTTAAATTTTCATATGCTATGAAATTAATTGTTACTGTAATACCTCATCTTCTCTTTTTTGTAAATCAGTCTGTACTTCTTCTAATTCTTCTTGCCCTTCTACCGCTGACATATAATAACCATCTCGTAACATTTTTAAACCAAATATAGCAAAAAGGACTGTAGAAATATAATATGTATAAGCTCGAGGAATTATAGTTACAGCATATCCAAAAATTACTGAAACAAAATTAAAATATTACCTTTCACGATTTCTTTTATTGAAAAAGACACAAATTACACACTTTTTAATGAAGACAGATATTTTTGTTGTGTTTAATCTTATTATAAATTTCAATAATTCTCAAAATATATTAAATATTTGTTTAAAGATAAAAACGTTTCCTTTATAATTAAAATAAATATTATCATTAAAAATGTACAAAACATTTTCATAAAAATAAATAGAATTTAATTAACAATATTAACAATATCTACTCTATTTATCTAGGCTATATTCTCTATATTTGAAATACTAATAACTAATTATTAATTTATTTTTGTTATCACAATATATTCACTCATTAACTTTCTTTTCATATCTATACTTTTATTTAAATTTAAAAAAAAAGCTTTAATCAGTTTATATTTGGATAATTCTAGTAATTAAGAAATATATCATAATTTAAATGTACAGTGAAATAAACATTCAAAATTTAATCCTACTATTACACAGAACATCCTACTATTGCCAAAGAAAAAAACTTGCATCTATGAAATTTAAACTTCATTTAAAATTATCCTATTTTGTGCGAAGCTATCTTATCTCGCACACTTTTTCTTATCATTCTCTTCATCTCACTCTCTCCAATCAAAACTTAAAACCTAAAGAGCCTATTATATTATAAGTATCATATATATTATTTATTGCTGTATTGACGCAAGCGATATTTCAAATTTTCTGTAAATTTAAAATAGCAGGCAGAAGCATTCTAAACATGTCTTCATAATTTTCTTTTCTAAATCATAAAATTTTCCTTTACATAATTTTTTCATATAATAAACAAATTTTGATATAAAAATACCTGAAAGTACAGTCATAAGAGCTAACGCACAAATTGCACCTACAAAAACAATCATTCGTGGATGTTTCATTGCCATAATTGCGGCAATAAAAAAAGTTTTGTCACCTAGTTCAGAAACGACTATGACTGACAAAGAAGCTATAAATGCATGTAAAAAACCGAGGCTATCCTTTGTTTGCGAGACCATCACATCATCGGGTTTCTAAAATTGATTATAAACGATATTACTACAAAACAAAGGAAATATAATATAAAAACATGAGATACATCACTTACACTCGATGTTAATAATACTTGATGTTTTTCATAGTAATGTTCGTTATCACCTGATACAATACTTAAAAGAAAAGTGCTCATTGCACAAATACTGAGAAAGTATTTGTTTGATGGTAAAAATCGATTGAAATCCATTGTAATTTTGATTAAATTTAATTTTTATACATTATACATTACTCTTAACCTCTCATCACAGATAACATAACAACAGATCACTCCTATTCTGTACAGGAGGGCTTGACTCTTACAGTAAATTTTAGGGGACTGTTTTGACTGCCATCTGAACTAACTGCAAATTTGGACAAACTAAAATTCAATATGGCGGTATAGAAGCGATACATAATTCAAATTCTGGATTCTAGAGCCAGAATGTATCAAGTATATTTTTTTTCGAAAATGGTTATGTACATTATCATATAAATAATGAAAAAGCAACCTAATTTCGAAAAAATGTACTTAATACAGTATAACACAGGGGAAAGGAAAACAATCATCAAAGTTAAAAACTAATATGGGAAACAAATTTTTTTTATTTTCTATTTTATAGTAGTATACAGCAAAAATTCCATTTCTAACATATAGTATAAGTATATGTATACGTATACGTATTTATTAAATTGATTTATTCGCTCCGATGTCTGCTGCTCCTGGCTGCGATGCCTTCGCTGTTACGTTGTCGATGTTAGGATGGATCAATCTAAAAGAATCTATCTAAAATAAAAATATATATACATATACTTTAAATACTATAATAAAGATATATGAGACTATATGGGAAATAAAAATAAGTGTGACTTATTGCTTATGTCCAGTATATCTCGTCCGCGTTACATAACCAGCTCAAGACTACTCGAGACTGGCGGGAATGGCGTTGCGTCGGCACATGATCTACTACGGGTGGGTAGCCATATTGAATTTTAGTTCGTCCAAGTTTGCAGCTAGCTCAGATGGCAATCAGAATCGTGCCCCAAAAATTTACTAAGAGTCAAGCTCCCCTGGTAGCCTGGTAGCAGCCAGCAGAGGCCGTCAACTCCCACACTCAGTGGGAGCACTTTTTTAACTGCCATCTGAACTAGCTGCAGACTTGGATAAACTAAAATTCAATATGGCTGGCCTCACTCTCATTCCAGTAAATGCCTAGTCTATGTTTGTGCATTCAAAATATTTTGAGATAACCTCTCGAGATAATGTTTAATGTAAAAATTAAATTCTTATCATAAAATTGTAGTCGAATAATGGATCATGAAGAAGAGTTTCTTAACACATTCTTTACATATGTTGCTCAATTGTGTATTGATAAAGCAAAAGAATTAGTTGTAAGTAAACTCTTAAAAATTGTTTTTAAATAACTTTGAAATAATTTAATATCTAAGATATTTAAATATTTATTAATAAATAATTTATTTACGCAAAGAATAACGAACTAATTTTATTGTGTAATGTTTATGAATAATATTTCATAAACATTACAGTCATAAAAATATATATATTTTTAGGAAAAAGAACGTGGATCATTTCGTCAAACACAGTTAGGTCCATGGGGAATGTTACTTATGCATTTACCGCAAATAGCAGTAGCAGAACATTCGTATGCAGACTTGGGTTTTCTTCACACTAAAAATAGATTTTTAAGAAAAGATGTATGTAGAATGTATTGATATTATACTCAAAATACTTATTTGTTGTACTATCACATTTATATAACATTTATTTTTAATTCATACAGAACTCATTGAGGACAGCATATGAATCCTCCAAATTAGAACTAAAAAGGATAGAAGAAATGACCAGAGGAACTACTTCTATTGGTACAACAGTTGCAGAAGTCTCTAATCAGCTATGTCAATACATTACAGCTAAAATACAATTGATAGATTTGTTAGTATATATATAATTCTTTAATTTGTTGTTCAAGATTTTTGTTTATTGTCTTTCCATTTCAGCTATGAGAAAATGTACCATATGAGTATACACAGTAAAGTCATGAAATATCAGGAATTATTACAGTGCATAGAAGGAATTGTAGAAGCTCATTTGATGTCCTGTTCACATTTAGCCTTAACTGCTGTTAAGGCAAGCTTAACGTAAATAGTTTTCCTTCTTCATTTATTGTAACACATTTCTTACATATTTTTCATACGATGATATGACTGGTAGTGTGAAAATTACTAGTATGTTGTTACTAGTATGTGACTAATTTTCAGAATATTTCATGTATGTTTAAACATTTATTTTGATTAGTTTAGAATGTGAAATATTAGTACAATTGACAAAAGCACAAGTTGAGCTTCAACATTGGAGATTTTTATCAACATTAATGTCTCTGTATGGTGCACAAACGCGAATGTCAGCATGGGAAAGAACCTTACAAAGTAAAGAGGTCGGTGATATAGTTGGGATTTAAGAAGAGTAAATACATATGCTTTTAAAACATAATGTTTTTAGTCATGGAAGTTGGGTTTTAGTGCAACTTTTTTAAAAGCAAATCAACAGCCTGCATTGTATCAATGGCTAGTTAAACTACGCAGTAGCATACTAGCTAAGTGTTCTCTATATTTTCATACCACCTTGAGTCAGCAAGCAAGTCCAGGGGAAATGAAAACTATTATGAGCAAACAAAATATGGATTATTATCACAAGTAATACATGCTCTTATAATTAATAAATGACATCACTTATTTAAATTATTGTTAAATAAGCACTAATTTGTTTTAATTTTAGAATACAGAGTTTTCAACGAAAACATGATGTTTTAGCAGTTCTAATAATGTTTGACTCTAGAGGAGTTGATGATTCGGGGTCAGGGTACAGACATCCTTCCAGAGAGCCAAATACTTCTGAACATTTCCCTGTTGTTCTCAGTTGTCCTAGTGTAAGTTTTTAATCTTATATAAATTATTACAACATGTGGATATGGAAGGATGCATATTTTGTAACTAGTATGTGACAACGTTTATGCTATATATATACATATGCTATAACGTATAAGAGCAATCCTTAAAAAATGTTTTCTATTTATAAATCTCTTTGTATAACAATATGCAAGTATTATTATATTTATTTTAGATGTTTGTACAACAATCGTTAATCCATTTGGACAATATACAAAAAAGAATTAAAGAACGACAAACAGAGCTTCTAACTATGGATAAGATTGTTTATTGTAAAAATGTAAAAGTATGTTCTAACATTAAATCCTTATTGATAAACTATGTACAAAGGGTACAATATATATTCTTTTTATAGGACCCATTTGTATATGCTATGTATAATACTGATCCTAGAATGACACTTGTCACTGTGTTTGAAAGTGGTAAGCAAAGAGATAAAGAATCTCATGTAACATCATTTATGACAGACTTATGTATGCAAATTCGATGTAACAAAGTGTATGAATTGCTGAAACTATCAAAATAAAAAGCCATAAAAATGAGTGCTTGAAAATATAAAAACACTAAGCAGAGCATAGAAATTACTTATCTTCATTGTTAGAAATAGTTAAGTGTTAATAAAATTTGTATTCTTGTTTATTAATATATTGATTTATTCATTATCCTTTTTAAAATTAAATGTTACAATAAGATATTTGAGTAAAAATATTTCTATGTTTATTAATTATACATATACATATATATACAAAATTCTATTTTAATTAAAAGTCAGAGAAATCTAGGCGTACATTAAATGTTTTATGTACTCAGTAAGTTGTAAAAATAAGATTTTGTGTATTACTGAAGATGCACAAATATATGCAAAGATAATATGGCACTAAGCCTTATTACAATAAGATAAAATTCTTAATGTTTCTTTTAAATGTTAAGTAAGGTTTTATAAAGACATAATTGCTCTTTTCACTGCTCGTTCTTTATGCTTTTTAGCCTTCTCTTTATGTTTATGGTTTTTAGTTGCGTCTTTGAATAATTGAATTCCTTCTTTTTCTTCTACAATCCGCAGGATGTGTAACATACCATGTAAATTGAATCCAATCATATCCTAAAAAAATTAATTTTAAACAATTGTACATATTCATTATAAAATTTGGCAGCTATAATTTCTGTTTAAAATGTTTTCTTACCCTCAGTTGAGAAACCTTTTTAATAGCTAATATTTTTACAGTTTCTAATGTATGTAAAAGTTCCGGATTTGATATAATTGGATTATGATGTGTTTCTACTAAACACAATGCTAATCTTGCTATTAACTCCGTTTGATGATCTGATTGCAACAACTTTGGTAACATTTTGAGAATGTCACAAGCAACAGAATACGGTAATAATAGCAATGCCTCTTCTAAATCGCTAAAAATCGTATAATAATTTATTTATCTCACATATGTTTTATATCAAAGATATATAGCAAGATAACTGTTCGAGTAGTTTAGTGATTTGATGATGTTTCTGTACTATTGTTTCTACCTTGCTCTGATGCGTTTAACTGTTTCCACGAAGTAATCTTCTATATTTGTACAATTGTAAGCTTGCATTTGTAAAGGAATAGCAGGTATTGTATTCGAAGTTGCTACTGTTGATAACTGTTCACTATATGTTTTAGATATTTCTAAACATTCCAATATTAATTCAGCCTAAAATTTATATTCGTAATACAAATTATGAATAGCTCGATAATATAATATATCTGTTTCGCAATGCGATTTATTAGTATTCACCCCTTTCTCGCTGGAAACCGTTTTTCTAGAAGGAAGCGATTGTTCTTTTCGTCCTGGAACGACAGTAGTTTCATCAGTAGCTAATTCATTTTCTTGACGTTCTCTTTCTTCTTCCTCTTCATCTTGTAGAACCAAAGGCTCTAAAGTTCGTTCATACATTCTAACAACCTTGTCAGAGCCACAGGATACAACGTGAATACCATTCGGTGAAATAGCACAAGACCATGCTTCTCCTGCATGTCCCTAATTAAATTTTTAAATTTAAAATTTAAACAATTTTTAGGAGTAATCACTTATTAGGCACATTATATTTATAGTGTTTATAAATTTGTCATTTTCGTGAGAAGTTACCTGTAACGTAACAATTTTTTGAAAAATATCAGCATCCCACTCCTTTACTTTTCCATCTTTTCCACAAGTAAAAAAATAATGAGTTCCAGGAACAAAGGATAATCCTGTTACAGAGTCGTCATGAGCAAATAATGATTTATGACAATCTCCGTAGTCTAAACCCCAAATTTTAATGTTTCTGTCAGCAGAACCAGTAGCAATAAGTGTCGAGTCACTGGATATATCCATACATAAGACTGGCAATTTATGTCCATAAAGTGAAATGAAGAACTGAAATAATATGATATATTGTCTTAATATTTTACATAACGTAGTTATTAAATATAAATGATATATATATATATATATATATATATATATATATATATATATATATAATAAACAATTACCTTAAATGTGTCAAGAAAAAAAATTTTTACTGTAGAATCAAGTAATGCAACAGCAACAAATTGATTATTAGGACTTATTCGTACACATAAAACACTATCTTCTAATTTCAAAGTTCTTGTATGCAAAACGGATAACACTTTTGCTTTTATTTCACTGTCAGAGTTTTCAGATTTGAAAATTTGGGCAAAATCCCAAAATTTGACGGTTTGGTCTCCTCCACCACTTACTACTCCTCTCTATAAAAATATAACAAATAATTACGAATTTGGAAAATTTCAAAAGTTATTTTAAAGTAAAATACATTAAATACAGGAAAATTAATTTTCGAAATTACCCTATTAGGAAATAAAGCAATGCTCCAAAGTTCTTTAGAATGTGCAGGTATTTCTTCTAATATGTCACCTGATACAATATCCACAATCAACATTTTACCATCCTTCAAACCTACAATTAAATGTCTGTCACCTGGTACAAACGTTGCTGTTAAAGCGTAACCACATTCTACAGTACGTATGCATGCTAAAGTTGGTCTAAATTTGAAAAATATATAATGTATCATTAATATTCTTTTTAAACATTAATAATAATATCCTTTTATAACACCTTCATACCTATTCCATAATTTCACAGAATCTCCGCTTGCCGTTGCAAAAGCTAAATTATCAGAACTGAAGCAAATTGCACGGACATTTGATCGGTGACCATGTTTTGTTACAAATCTTAAGAGTTTTGCTTCAACATTTTTTTCTTGTGTAAATATTGAATATAATTCAATGGAATTATTACTTAGTCCAATACATATCTGCAAAGAAGATGTAGAAAAAAATATTTTTAAATAGGTTTTATAAATAAAGTGAAATTTTTCTATCATTACTCACCCTAAGTTCGCCTCCTTTACCCATTACCATATGTAGAGATTTGGCTCTGGCAGATGTTTTAATTATAGGTAAACGTATAATCTCATCTTTTAATGTTGGTATCTCTGATAAATTTGCTTCCATAGTATTTCCATTTCTATTTAAAATATCAAGCAATAAAATTTTAAGATAATTATAAAATATCTAAGTGTATTAAAAATTTTAATAATATAGTAAAAATCTCTTAAATAAATATTTCTGCATACTTTTCTGCCTTTTTTCTTTCTCTTTCTAATCGTTTAAGTACATTTTCATTCATTCTGGTATCCGGTAATAATTGAAATAATTCGACAGTATTGTCTACACCATGACAGCCAATGACAGTTTGTGTTGAATCAACATCAAGAGATACAACTCTTCCATAACTGCTTCTCAAAATACTACCAGTCTTTTCACATTTTAGAGGATATATCTATTAAAATTAAATATGTCCATTAAATAAAAGAAATATGAGTGTATTGCAGATAAAAAAATATTGTTCAATAAACATATATACCAGATCATTAACTTCAACATCATCAGTAATTGTTAAATCTTGTAAATTAACGTCAAAGTCTGTGGCTGTAGTTTCAGTGAAATATATTTTCCACACTTGTAATTCATTATCTTTGCAACCAGTAATTAGATATTGATCATTTTTAGCTAATGCTAAAGACGAAACCTAAGATTCGTAAAATCATTATCATTAACAAGCTTTGTGATAAAGATGAAATTATACATATTCAACATTTACCTCTGATCTATGATTAACAAGAGTTCTAAAGTTATGTTCTGTGTTCAAATCCCAAAACTTTACAAAAGTATCTTTACTGGCACTAATGAGAATATTGTGATCTTTCATAAACACTAATTTGGTTATTACATGTTTATGTCCACTTAAGCGACATATTCCAGTTTCTGCAACCACATCCCATACAATAATATCTGTATCCTAGAAGAAGAGGAATGAAAATTAATACTTTAATAAATTATAATTAATATAAATAATAGCTTTCTTCAAATTGAGAGAGAAGAAAACATGATTTTCTAAAAACATGAATTTACATATTTTGCCTTATTGTAATATTTTATTTCTTCTTAACTGATAAAGATGCTTATACATAATGTTACGGTGATATTTAATATAGCGATGTGTAATGAAATAACCCTGTAAATTACTAAATGAAGTGTTCATTGAAAATGCTGCAATGTGTGATTTAGGATCCATAAAGAAAGTGCAACAATATCTTTACATTACATTCATGCATATCTCTTAGAATCTTTGTTGTTTGAATAATTATCAATAATATTGTATATATTACGCTAAGCAAGATATCTTACTTTTGAACCAGAGGCTAATCTGTGCCCTTGTTTATCATATACCAGGGTTGTAATCTCAGATCGATGACCAACAAATATGCTTATATTTTCACTTGATCTTAAATCAAATGTCTTTATAGTACCATCTGCATAGCCAACGGCCACATGGCGTTGATTTGGAGATGCAGCTAAACATGTAACATTGACTTTATCTCCTGATAATACTTGAGCCTAAAATAATAAATAATGAGAATGTAAATATTTTGTAATGGATGAAACATGTAGTTTTTTTATTTTACCTTCTCTCCTAAACGTAAATCCCATATGAAAACATGTTCACATGCTCCGACTGCTACAAATCTACCTTCTTGTCCTTCTAGTGTTACAAAAACAACATTACAAGCAGGACTGACAATTATATTTAAATTTCCGGCTGGTACATATCTTAAATATTGCTTCGTTAAACTCATATTTTACTCAATTGATATAATCTTATAATCTCAGGAAAGAATTTTACTTCTGCACATCAAATTATATGAATTTGTAGATTTTATACTACTAGACATTCATATTAAAAGTTTATCTCATTTGTAATTCATATTTAACGCACAGAGGCTTACTTATTTACAATATAATTTGATTGTTATTTCAGGTTAGACGCACGCATGGTCTTTTGACGCTGTGGTACAACCTGGTATAGTACCATACAGTTGTGCTTCAGCATATCCAGTAGAGTTCTTAGGCGCCTGACCGTTCTTGGAATTTCCAATCATTGGTGTCTAGTGTGCAATGGTGTCAAGGATTTTGCTCCAAGTGACGGAGGGGAGACCTCATAAATGGGATTGGACGATTCCAATGAATCGCCAATGGAAATCCTCATTCTTTCCTCACAGTTTTAATCAAAGAGCTGGGCTTTACGCGTTCGTTGGCTGGTCCGCCTTGCGCCAACTGAGCTCGCCTCTTATTGGTCAGTGTTTTTCGTTAATAACTCGTAAACAAAGCCGCGGATTACATTTTCACTAAGAAAAAAGTTACTTCAAATGACCTCAAAAATCCCTCATTTCCAGATTTCGAGACAATTTTGGGATACCTTGTATGGTCTAAGGGTAGGCTACTTATAGATTGTAGATACGCTCATCATGAACATAGCCCCAGAACTTTTGTATATAGTGAATATAGCTTTGGAACTACATAGCTATATAAATTTTTCGCGGCTTCCACGAGAGAACAAATTAAAAGTACAGACGTATTAGTTTTTCGTAAGTATTTGATGTATCAATAGTTATTATACGTATGAAAATTGAAAAGTACAAATAATATAACGTTTAAAGCAGAGTCTACAATGTAGCTTTACTAATGAATATGAATAGAAAACATTTCGATTGGAATACTGAATGAAATTCTTCCTTTTCCTTCGAAGCAACCAATTTCAACAAATTAGACTCGCAAGTTACATTTGTATTTTACTATTGAAACTTCTCGATATTTAATATTGATAGTATAGAATATGTTTCAAATGCGTAAAATCATTTAGAATGTTCTATCCTCATCAAAGGCCGGAAATATCAACTTAAAAGAGAAAGTGCTCTGTGAGCACACAGTGCATGTTTAAAATGGAATATCATTGTTTTGACAGAATATACATATTTAATAGATATAGTTACAAATTATTTGTGGAACATTTCTGTAACAATGTATGATCATAAAATTTATCAAGCATTTTATAACAGTTTAAGATTCAGGAAAGTAGAAATTATATATATAAATAATATATATACAGTATTAATTTATTTTATTTCATTCATATAAAAATTATTTTTCGTTATGTAAAATTTGCTTTAAAGATGATAAAGTAGGAAACAGAAATAGGAGGGTGAATATATTTCGTAATTATATAACAATGATCGTTTTTTTTTGTATTATTTAATACAAAGGAACTGTAGAAAAGATTACATTATAATGTACATACATGTATTTCAAGAGACAGTCAAATCTTCATTGGAATCAATCACTTGTGCTCAGGTGGTATAAATTCCTTGAATCACATTATAAATTACTTTTATAAAACAGTGAACAAAAAGGCACTGTTAAAAATTATTTTTCCATCATCTCCCAAACGCATAATTTTAATTTTTACAATATTAACACTTCAACAATTTTCTCTCATTCATTTTAAATAATATAATAACATGACAATAACTTCACTATGGTTTGTACATTTTGTTTAATATGTCAAAAGTTTCACATATTTTAGATATTCACATGAAATTTAACAGCATTGAACATTTTAAGGTGTATATTACTTACTAATTATGAAATTACCGACACTATTAATAAATACTCTAAATAACAGGTTTTTACATTTTTTTAATGTATGAAATCATAATTATATTTTTTGCTGTCAAATTATACAAATATTACAAATTAAATATATTATTGAAGAACTATTACATTTACATCACTAACATGGTATAAATTTATGTTTTTAACAGTGTATCGTTCTTAGCTTTTATATGATTTATCACTGTATTTATATGCATAAACATTATATTATATGAAAAGCATATATAAAACACATAGAGTTTTCTATACAGTAGCAGCAAGATACTTCTGCATTGTATGTGAAAATTTAAAATCTTTATGTACAATACTAAAAATGTATTAGGCAATCTTTATGCGTCATTCTCTGATTGAGGCTTGACAATTTGTTCTCCAACTTGAACTGGTTGGACTAATGAGTTTTGAAACCACATCATCCAGTTGCTTAAATAATGACCTCCTAACTGATTATCAGGATTCTCCTTTATCTGCACATTGTTTAGCTCTTCAAAATTGCGAATGGTTTGAAGTTCAGTGAAATTGTTATTCATTGAATGACTTCCATGCATTCTTACCTCCCTTTTTCTAAAAGCATCTTTTACTAACCTTTGTCTACGTTCCTCTTCTGTTTCAATAGCAGATCTAGTAAATCTCATTTCTCTAACTCTCAAAGCATCTCTCTTTAATCTTTCTTTTCTTTCTTCTTGCGTTTCTTTAGCATACTGATTCAACCGTGCTTCTCGCCGTTTTGCTGATTCCCTGTTTAGTCTTTCTCTTCTTTGTTCAGGTGTTTCAGTAGCATATAATGAAAGCCTTTTCATTCTTCTCCTTTCTGCTTCACGATCTAGTCTTTTTCTTCTATCTTCTGGTGTTTCATTATACATTCTGTATTCTCTTTTCCTTGCTGCCTCTGCGTCTAATCTTTTCCTTCTTTGCTCCGGTGTTTCATAATACATCCTCATTTCCCTTCTTTTCGCTGCTTCTTTTGCTAACCTCTGGAGACGTTGCTCTTCGCTTTCTTGTTCATATAACTTCTTTCTCTTCTCCCTCATGCACTCTGCTTTCCTGCGTAGTTTCTCTTTATACTCTTGTAGCGATCTTATTTTTAATTCTTTTTTACATCTTCCAGATTTACTTTCCTTAGTTTTCAAATTGTTATCAATTTCTAACGTCTGTTCTCCCTGTTCGGTTAATGGTGTTATTGTAGCTTCAATTACAGTAGAAATTTCTACTTGCTCTTTGTTATTGTTGGAAATATTTGAACGATCATTTTCATTTCCCACATTGCATAGCCATCCTGTAGTGTAAACTGTTTCATGATCTATTTCATCTTCTTTCTTTATATTTAAGTTTAATCCTAGTAGTTCGCTCGCTATAGTAATCGTTGAGATACTGTAATTAGCTGTTTGTATTTGTTCATTCTGATCAATAAAAACTTCTGCAATTTCATTTGTTGGTTTTTGTATTTCAATATTCACATTTTCATAATCCAAATTCTGTAAATAAGTTGATTCATTCAAAATTCCATTAATGCTACAATTTTCATTCTGTTCAGTAGGATTTAATGTAGAGTTTATATTATTTAAGTTGCTTGTATTCGTATTTGCTTCTTTGTGATTATTGGTAGCGCTATATGTTTTACTTTCTTTGATTTCAATAGCACAGAAATGTTGGGCTGCATTAATTATTTCAATATCATTGAAATCTGCCTCGCGTTTGTTACTCTCCTGTTTAATATATACTGGAATAAAGTCTATGGAACAATCTCTTATTTGTACACTGGTTTCACTTAATTCCATGACCTTATAATCCAGCCAACAACAGTAAATACTGAAATAAAAAAAATTCATTAGCGATAAGTAAAGTTTCAAAACTAAATAGTTTTGGAATTTATACAGCCGATAGTAGAAAAATTGTATTGGCATAAAGTGTATGGAATTGCAAACGATAATATATTTTAAATATTTGATTATGAATTTAGGAATTTGGTACTTCATAGAACAGTTGAAATTAGTAAAAATATGAACATACTATTTGACGCACACAATCGATTCATTACCTGTTTGTTCTTTTAATAAAATAGAAACATAGGAAACAAAAAGAATAAAAGATTTAAAAATGTCTGTTCTTTGATCGCTTATATTATTAATCTTTGATAAAATTGCTCGATATAATCGTTAGTAAAGTGTTAATTCTATTTTCATGTTTTTCGATGATTCGACCCATTGTTCAAAATTATTTTCATTTATTTATTACGAATTCGTATGTAATTTCATTATTCTATACTATCAAGGATGTAACACTGCTTTACAGTCTCTGAATTAGTTGAAAAGATTATAGACGTTACACGAAAATGTGGATTACAAAAAAAAACATGATTATAAGAACGTGGATTTATTGATTTTAAACTCGTAGTAAGTTTATTTTTTATTTTCAGATGAAGTACTTCAGTCAATTATTACTTAAAACATAAATTTCACCTGTGTATCGTCTGCTTATGACAGTTGATCTGGAGGTGATACTGCAAATGTTTAGAACATGTTCATATTTTGCTGCAAATTGCAGAGTTTCAACCGTATTCTTTCCTTTGCGTGTCACATGTTAGTATAGTATGATAGACGAGACGAGTCAATATCCATAAATTCGAACGATTGTTTTTATTCGAAATTAATTCGCACTGCGAACTATTTGCCGCTCGTCCATCCGCATCGGTCGACATGAGGTTTGTTCGCATCGACTGTACTCACTGCACTTGCGCAAAAAGTGCAAACAACCATTGGCTGATTCCTGTGGATCTGAAAAACTGGTCGATGTTTTTCACACGAATGTTGAAAACGACAGGCTAATCAAACAAAAATGATTTAAAATTATGTAGTGCACATGTAGTACATATTAATAAGAATACGCATGCGTAAAACAACACATGGTGTACATTATGGTATATACTAAACAATATCGAATTTGAAATTTCTTATTTCTATCTACAAATATTTTATCGCCAGTTAAGAAGTTGGTTATAGTCTCCGCAATATTAACAGTTTGGTAGGCAAATCTGTACTCGTTTAATTTACATTATCCTCGATAAAATTACTCTTGGTTATTTTATTGTATTATAAAACAATTAAAAAAAATTCGATATACGTACTTAGAAATGATGGGAAGTACGATAGAAACTTTGTTCATTTTACAAATCTGATATATTAATTAGAATTAGAATACAGTATGCTTCTTTCGAATGCAATCATTTCTCAGAGAAACATTTATCTTAGCTGCATATAGGATCAAAAATGTACATTATTTAGGCAGTTGTATTGTATTAATCTCCGATTAATCTAATATTCTAGTATACATATTTACGCGTTTAAATCAACTCTTCGTATGACTCGATTACTTTTAATAGTAAACAGTAAAGTTTGAAAGTATTTTAACTTTTTCAAAGTAGAATAACTGTTACTGCCTAACTAGAAATTTTTGCCGTTTTTAAGAAAAGTAAAAATTACGTGTTTATGCATAAATATATGGAATAAAAGTTTCAGTCGATTTATAATTATTTTATTAAAATAGAAGAGTTAAGTGTCTAGAGACAACTGTTACACCAGAGCCAATTGAAAATTTTAATAGTTTCATTCAAGCCCTGACTTTCACCCCCTCGATGTGAAAGTCGGCCTATAACAGAAAATATACGTCGAATATTTTTACAGAAACTATCTTTCGCACAAGTTCCATTAAAATCAGTTTGTATAACAAACAAATAATAAGTTCTTCAACAATTTCCTTCAAATTTCAATGAAATTTTAATTAAAAACGTCCCTTCGAGTGCACATTCCATTGAAATATTGTCTCTTTCTCCAACCTTTAGAGGCGCGAGAATATTTGCTGTATCGTTACGGCCGATCCAGAGTAAAGCGCAGAAATAAATTCTATCGTTGTTTGTTGCCAAACATGAAAACGATCATAAATTTTGTCCATTCGGTCTATTAGCACAGCTCCGTTAGAAACAAGTCTGATCGATACTCTCCTATCTCGTTCGTCGTAGCTCCAACACAAGCTGTACCATTAGTACTTAACGATTCCTTGTTCTGCGTGCTCTTATATCGTGCTGTATTATTTCGAACTCGTTTCTTTGCCAATAAATGTCGTCGGTTTCGGTGGTAAAGAGGGAACACGGGAACAGCATCCGAATGGGCCAGCCCTATTCGCATGAGAATCTTCCTCGGCCATGGCGAATGTATAACGTCGCGGCGGGACAGTGCACCAGCCTGACGGTGGTTTTTGTCGGGCACTACGTGCTCTGATAATTAAGACATTTCCATTTAGAGTTGACGTCCGTTGACGTGGAGATCTGCGCCTGACGTGGCGTACGTTTTCGGCGGTCCGCATTACAGAAAAACTTAATCCTCATGCATTGTCTTGATAATTAATGGTGTATGATCGAGAGCCCCGTTCCTGGAACGACGGAAGATCGAGGAGCGAGGGAAGAAACGATACGTGTATATCTACCGCGAGAAAGATTTATTAGTATCGCGTAATAGCGAGAGAACCGCAGGGCAATACCCCTGTTCGTTCAGACATCGTCAGGCATTTAAGGAAATAATTGGGAGGATTGTGTTTTGCGTATCTTCGCCCGAAAGATCGACTTTTTGGGCAACAATTAATCTTCCCTGCTTCGACGTGTCTCCGATTTGTTCAATGTTCTTGCTCTGCTACGTCTGCGCGAACCTTTCTAGGTAGATTGCTACAAAAATGCAGATGCAGACGTACACGCACGGGAATAAGCGCAATGTGGCTTCTAAATGAGCCGTTTATTTTGAAAGTGGCATAAGTCACATTTTCAAAAAAATCGAGGTAATGATAACACTAATTAGATTGGACGGTATCTTTTCATTTTAAAAAAATTTGCAATCAATAAGTTGAGGACTATTGAGATTTGTTCGAGAGAAGTTTTGCTAATTAACGGTATATCAAACATGTTTATTTTGAAAGTGGCGTAAGTCGCTGTACTCGGGAAATTAATTGCGGGGCTTAGTGTAAAAGAAATAGAAACGTGTGATAAGTGTGTGCGAAGTATTGTTTTGAATTATTTTCAGTATTTTTAAAAAAGTTGCGATCACTGGACTTATTTTTACAAGTGCAAAAGAATAGTGCAGTTTTGTAAATTATATTAGAGTGATGTGGCGGCTACCTCCAGACCCGCCAGCAGATGGCTATAAAATGTTTTATAAACTAACTTTAGATGAAAAAGATGAATTTTTAACTTTGGATTTGTCACTAAAAAGAGGAAGACCTAGGCGTTATTCACAAATAGAAATGGATCCGTCATACGCTAGATCTCGTCCTGTTTCTTCAGCAAAATACAAAGACATGATGGACTAGCTTAATTGTATACCCCCAATATACCAGTTATTTTTAAAATTTGAAACAAAACACGATTTCCGAGGACTTAATCACTCCTATTGATGACGAAAATTAAATTGAACTGATGTATTTTCATATAAATTACTTATACTTATGTTTCAAAATGTACTAATTATTTTTGTATTTTATGAATATTAAAATAAAAAATACTTAAATCAAACCTTTATATTAAATTTGTTCATGGTATAAATTATTATTATATATGTAATTTATTCAACAATTTTAGTTAATCACTGTCCTTTCAAAACATCACTTCAGTAAAATACGTCGGACAAAATTAATATATGTCAGTCATTTTTCTAAGCTATTTATTTTGAAAGTGCTATAAGTCATTTTACCGTAATGAAAAGTGGTGACTTTTTAATGTTTATAGGAAATTATTTATACTGAGAAAAATATCAGTATCCTGAGATAACAAGTACAAGTAAATCTTCTCGAAAGTTAGCATCCATATTTTTAAACGTGTTAAAACGCAAACCCTTAAATATATCGACTTAAAAACAAAGTTACTTATGCCACTTTCGAAATAAACGGCTCAAATATTAGATGGAAATCTGGGTCCTTGCATTTATAGTTCTAAGTTATCGTTGATCGTTTCTCACGGAAATTGCAATTTTTATAAGTAGGTACAGAGAATTGTACAAAACGAATGTACAACGAAGATGAATTTATGTCGACGGACATAAGAGCATTAGTTAACGTATAGAAAAATTATTTAAGGAAATTACATTTTTTCTTAATGTTCGTACTTACATATCCTATTTTATTTTCAAAGTAACACGACCGTTAACTGCTGTAGCTGTATAACTGTTTAGACAATATTTGTCACGTTAAGTGCTAGCGACATACAAATGTTTGAGTTTTTATGCATTTACATTTCGTTCGTATAAAAGTTATAAATCGATCTGTTGCATTTTAGTATTTGTTTCTTCTTTATATTGCAAACTGATCGCGAATACTTTAAAGTGTTTTATAAAACTAGCGACATATCTATGTTTTGTACCTACATTAATACCTACACTAAAATTCAATTAACGTCGTTTCAATATAACGATCGATACATGTCTGCAACAATTTCTGAGCAGGTGTCGCGGAGGAGAATCGCGGAGTTTATAAAGACAAAAATTTCAATCGAAAGTCGAAGCGTTGACACGCGTTAAAAAGAATCATCTTGCCGTTAGCTATTTCTCGCGACTAATTGTGTTAAGGGATGTGTTACGATCCGTGAACTGTAATTTACGAGGGGATCCCCGTCGATTAGTCGATCGTGGTTGCAGCGCCAAATTCGAATGCAGAACGAGTCACGACGGAATGTTGGCAGGTTCTTTCCATCCCGGCTTGACAAAATCATTAGGGGACTAAATCCAATAAAGGGGACTGGGCCCTTCCCATCCAGGGACTTGGCCGTAAGAAAACATTCTTGGCGAGGCGATCGGTTGCATCGTAATCGGCATCGATGATATTCCTACGAGAAATGTGCCGTACGTGTTTCAAGGCTTTATCTATGCACGCAAACAAGTTACCGAACTTTGATATTGCTGCCTAATAACTTTCTCGAATAATTAGATCCTTGAGTCGTTGCGTCAAGATGACTAATATCATATACAGGGTGTCCCAGGTTTTAATGTTCAAACTTTGTTAGTGTATTCTATGGCACAAAGTAAGAAAAAAATGTTATGTAAACATAGGTCATATAGAGTTTTATTAAGAAGATATAACAAAAATTCAGAATAGGAATAGTAATCAACTTGCTGTTACTGCGAGCATTGGCTTGAATAGATCAGCATATGTCATGTGTTTATGTAAGCTGTGTTTATTAATACATTTCGAAATGTATTAATAACCGTTGTTGACAATACATGATTGACATCGATCGAAGATTTTTTTTTATTTTTTATTTTTTTTTTAGTTGATTACTATTCCTATTCTGAATTTTTGTTATAACTTCTTAATAAAGCTCTATATGATCTATGTTTACATAACATTTTTTTCTTACTTTGTGCCATAGAATATACTGACAAAGTTTGAACATTAAAACCTGGGACACCCTGTATACATATAAATTATTCTATCGATATTATTCGAAGTAATTGAATTTTAGCGAATGCAAGCGTTTAATCGCGACCATTATTTAATATATTATTAAATTATTTATTATTTATTTTACATTATATTATCTTTTTTTACATTATATTATTAATCGCGACCGATTATTTGTGTCGTACGATCGTATACTATTTATTCGAGATTTATGTTCTTTCGATGTGCAACGCTTGGTCGAGCAGTACCGTGTTACGTATCTCCGATACGCGTGAAGCAAGCCTAAAGCGAATAGGACTGTTCGTACCGAGCTCCCTGTATTAAGAATACATTAATATCCTTTTGCGGTGTATTTTGCTATTAATTAGCGAGATCGAAGTCTTAAATAAATACCTGACGCGCGCTTCTCGATGCCACGCGTTCAAGGGAACCGGTTCTAACGATGCTTACAAAACACCTCGCGACCAGAAAAAAGAAGCACGCCTAAGTAAATACGATCGACGTTCATTCCTATCCACATTTCTGCAATTCGATCGTCTGGATTTATAATGTAGGGTATTAAACCTGTTGAAAAGCATAAAAAGTAACGTTGATCCGCAAATCTAATTTCTTTTGGAAATAAACATTTTCATTTTAGACATCGTGCAAAATCAGTTCCTTGGCAAAATTAATTCAACAAGATATGGAAAAACTATTCAAATTTTAGTCGTTTACATACTACTTTTATATCAGTTAGAATTCAGAGATTCTTCTTATCGTTTGACTGGCAGGTTTAAGACGACTACATTTTCCGTTGTATACTAATTGAGGCATTGAATGGAAAAAGGACGCGTACGCGTATGCCCATTACTGTACGATAATAATAATAATAATACGTTTTTATTTCATGCATACATATATGAGCCGTTTATTTTGAAAGTGGCATAAGTCACTTTGTTTTTAAGTCGATATATTTAAGGGTTTGCGTTTTAACACGTTTAAAAATATGGATGCTAACTTTCGAGAAGATTTACTTGTATTTGTTATCTCAGGATACTGATATTTTTCTCAGTATAAATAATTTCGTATAAACATTAAAAAATCACCACTTTTCATTACGGTAAAGTGACTTATGCCACTTTCAAAATAAATAGTTTAGAAAAATGACTGACATATATTAATTTTGTCCGACGTATTTTTCTGAAGTGATGTTTTGAAAGGACAGTGATTTACTAAAATTGTTGAATAAATTACATATATAATAATAATTTATACCATGAGCATATTTAATATAAAGGTTTGATTTAAGTATTTTTTATTTTAATATTCATAAAATACAAAAATAATTAGTACATTTTGAAACATAAGTATAAGTAATTTATATAAAAATACATTAGTTCAATTTAATTTTCATCATCGATAGGAGTGATTAAGTCCTCGGAAATCGTGTTTTGTTTCAAATTTTTAAAATAACTGTGGTATATTGGGGGTATATAATTAAGCAAGTCCATCATGTCTTTGTGTTTTGCTGAAGAAACAGGACGAGATCCGGCGTATAACGAATCCATTTCTATTTCTGAATAACGCCTATGTCTTCCACTTTTTGGTGACAAATCCAAAGTTAGAAATTCATCTCTTTCATCTAAAGTTAGTTTATAAAACATTTTATAGCCATCTGCTGGCGGGTCTGGAGGTAGCCGCCACATCACTATAATATAATTTACAAAACTGCACTATTCTCTTTCGCACTTATAAAAATAAGTCCAGTGATCACAACTTTTTCAAAAATACTGAAAATAATACAAAACAATACTTCACACACACTTATCACACGTTTCTATTTCTTTTACACTAAGCCCCGCAATTAATTTCCCGAGTACAGCGACTTACGCCACTTTGCAAAATAAACATGTTTGTTATACCGTTAATTAGCAAAACTTCTCTCGAACAAATCTCAATAGTTCTCAACTTATTGATTGCAAATTTTTTAAAAATGAAAAGATACCGTTCAATTGTAATTAGTGTTACCATTACCTCGATCTTTTTGAAAAAGTGACTTATGCCACTTTCAAAATAAACGGCTCATATGTGTATATAACGCATAAACCTAACATTATTAATTCTATAAATTGCACATTCTGTTTGATAATTTCAACTCTTCTTTCCTCAGCTGTTGGAGCCGCACGCGTCCAACAGCTGTAAAACAGGGGTTGCGGTACAGAATTTGCGGATAAATTCATTTTCGCGACATTCGAGATATCGCCTATCCGAAACACCATTGTCTTAATTTAACGAATCAGCCATGGATCGATCTAGAAACAGGAATCGCACGAGTATCGGTCGCGACGTTCGGAATTGGCCTGGAGGCTCCGCTTGATGTATGATCGGCGCAGAAATGGCTGTCGTCGCAAGGCCGCATCCCGATAAATCTCTTGACTTTTTCTCCGTGGACGGACTTGTCGTTCGTGTATAAATGTATCGTTTTCATCAATATTTATGTCGGGGAGGGAGGACGGACCAATTGGACCGAAGTTCTGCAGGCCCCGGTACAGCAGAACGTCGTCGCTGGGACCGGCACCGGCACCGGCACCGGCGATACCACCGATGACTTTCCCCCGTCTCCGATCGGCTTTGCCTCTCCCTCCGATAATAAAGATATCCATTATACCCGCCGGCTTCTTCTTCCACGGTCGAACATTTCGTTCCGTCGGGGCTCGATGCTTCTCTCTTGTTTTCCGTTCGTTGCGGGTTCTACTGTCGTTCCAACGCACGCTGTCCGACGTACGATGAATATATGCAACGTACGCCGATAGCGAGCGTACGCCCCCGTCTAGTCGCCGTTCATCGAGCCCCTTAATCGACAATTGGCGTAAGTCCAAAATTACGAGACAGGGATTTTTTTTTTATAGAAATAATAAGTATTAAGAATGATTATTTTATTTAACGCGTTAACTAGTTTAGCCAGTGTATTAAAATTAGGATCCGTGTAACTTATGATTATTAAAATACATTGATATGGCGCATCGCAATACTTACGCCATACGTCACTTTCTCTGAAAGCTAGTTTTCTTCATCGTTTTCTTTGCAATCGGATGCTTGATTCGCAAGCAAAGCTGTGGGTGGTCAAAGTTATGTCAAGGTTACGTCAAGGTTTTCGAATCACTTAATATTTTGTCGCGCTTCAGGGACCACCATTTTATACGTATATTACAAATTAAAGGGTTGATAGTAGCAGAATTACGTGGGCTATCGTAACGAAGAATTTCTCGATCGATTAGAATCAGTCAGAAGCAGAAGCAAATCTCCTGCGGTGCGCCGCTCTGGGCGATTTATTTTCCGTATCCGTTTCCGTTTCCGTTCCTTTCGAACCGTTCGAATGGACTCGCGTATACAAAACGTATCGACATTTAAATTTAACGGTAAAACACGACGAGCCGGAAGAGGAGACGGCCGGCGTGGCATCGCATGAATCATTTTCCCCGATCCGCGCGAGTCGCTTTCGAGAAACTTTCTTTGCGATATGCCACATATTCTGTTCCGACAACCAGGTATCCCGAATGTTTTGTGGAATAATACCATGGCGGGCGCGGCGACGTACCAACGAGTTCGTTAGCCGCAAAAAGTGCCTTTAGTTCGACGGTTTCGAATAAAAACCGCCCGTAGAAAAGCGGTCCGAAGCCGAATGCCGGTTTATTTATCGGAGTGGCGCGAATACAGCGGAGCCTCCGCTATCCGAATCTACCGTTGTACGGGATAACGAAACGAACGCGAGACAAAAATATCATTGATTTCCAGAAAATCGAATTGCACGTTATTACCGCGTATAAACAATCTGCAGAAAATCGTTTCGACTTTTCTCGCGAAAAAAAGGCCGTTACGGTCGTCGAAAATATACGACGTTAGCGGCGAACGTGTTAGAGAAATATCCTAACTGTTCGCACGAGGGTATTTTCAGATAGCGGAACACGCGTCTTGCTTCATAGCGATTATCCTATATTTCAAAAGCAACGGTACCCCAAGGTAATCGTAAAAGTTAAGATACAATTTAAACTTTTTTCCGTACGTTTACGTGTATGTGGGTTTCCCATGTTTTAGATGCTGGCACATCCTAGACAATTTTGAACAATCTGAATTTTCTTCTTATCAGCGTTAGTTTCTTCTAAAAGATTTACATTTGAAAGTAACATTGACCGCAAGCTTTAACGTTCGAACTTCTCTTTTTTTTTTTTTAAATTCTCGACTACTCTTAAATTCTCGAGAACTCTCGACTCTAAAACTACTTGAAGTAACGTTTTCAGATTTTTCTACCGGTAGTTCTCCATGCCCTTAAAAAGTTTCTACTCCGGTTACTTTTTATAGTTTGAATTTTTAAGTTTGGCGTAACATCTCGTAAAAAATGAAAATTGGAAGAAACTAATCCATCGTATTTACATCTTTGTTACGTACAATAATGTAACAATGCTGATCGCAATCTCGATCGCGATAGAACGATTGGTACGAGACATTAAGCGTTATATTGGGTTGGCAAGTAAGTAATTGCCGATTTCAGTTATAGAGATGTCTCTCACTCCCATTTTTATGATATCCGTAAATGTTATATTATAAAATTATTATTATTATTACTATTATTATGTTATTTTTTATTATCCGTGAATGTTAGCAACTGGACAAATTGAATGCAGCGGTCAAGGGAAAGCGACCAGAATTGGTCAATCGTAAAGGTGTCATTTTCCAGCAGGACAATGCTAGGCCGCACACGTCTTTGTCCACTCGGCAAAAATTGATGGATATTGGTTGGGAATTGATGTTACACCCACCATATAGCCCTGATCTCGCGCCATCGAATCACCACTTATTTCGATCCCTGGACAACTCCCTTCGTGGTAAAACTTTTAACGATGATGACGCTGTAAAATCTCACTTAACTCAGTTTTTGGCCGAAAAGGATCAGACTTTCTACGAGCGTGGAATTTTCAAGTTGTCAGAGAGATGGCAAAAGGTCATCGAACAAAATGGAAAATACATTACAGATTAAACTTCATTCCAAGTAAAAAAAAATTTTTTATTTCATTGAACAAATCGACAATTACTTAGTTGCCAAACCCAATACATCGACTATCAAAGCACTCCGTAGTCCGTAGTATATGAGCGCGAGCGATGAAAGACAAATCGAAATTCCGACCGTAGTTCTCGTTGCTGTCTCTTCGAACGAAGATCGATACACCGATCATGTTAGGGAAAATGACATTTCAAGGTACCTTTCACTTATTCTCCTCGATTTCGACAGTTTTCGAGAAATAAATCATCTTATAACTGTTTCTGCAAATATATTCTCTTTATGTGAAATAATTTGACAAAGTTTTCCAACATATGGAAGCATTGATCTTACGATCCATCCAAAAAAACATTGAAACTATAAAAACACCAAGTAATCGAGTTCGATTCGGACTTCGGTTTCCACAACAAATTCCCAAAAGATTAACCCACAACGCGTATCTCGCAAAAAATTAAATCACCCAGAAAAGCACATTCAGAACGTATCGATCCAAAACAATTAATTCTCCCAAAAAGCATTCAATAAATATTAATAAACTCTTCGATAGACTGAAATTAAAAGTAGTTGCTCCGTTTGTTTGTACGGTATACACCACAAGTCGCTAATTAGAAGATCACGATAAAACATTGATATTTTAAACGGATTCGCGTATAGATGCGCTTACAAGCATCTTTTATCATTTATTTATCATTACTCATATTGTTACTAACTCAAGATTACATGCACGCGACACTGATGCAACAAATGAAACTGAAGCTGACCACAAAAAACACTGATGCCACCAAAAAATGTATGCGCATTAAAGTAAATTTCACAAACCCCTAAACCTCTAAACGATATCAAAAGTTTCTCCATAAGTTCGAATCGTTGAACCTTTAAGATAAAGTTTAAGTTGTTACTCGTGTGACTTCATTTACTTTCATTTCTAGATTTTTACAACAAAAGAATCAAATTTTGTTTCGATTTAGAATGAACGAATAAGATTTATATCGAGTAGATTATTTACCGAACTCTTCGTCACGAGTCCGACTCTTTGTTCTAGCGCAAGAGGTTAATACACCATTGGACGTGATTCAAAAAATTCGGAATATTACGCGCGTTCCACGCAAACCACATTCGAGTGTTTCGACGCAATTTGAGTCAATGGCTAGACGCGACAAGACACAAACGGATGATCGTGCGAGTCGTGAGTTGATCGCCGGTGAGCAGGGTAGATGCGCGGCGCTGAAAAGGACGTCGAAAACGTCGCGCGGTTAGCTTTTTTGTCGTTTTCTAACAGACGAGTCTCTTTTCATCCGTGCCACCGTATTCTACTGACACAATGCTGCCGGCATTAGAAGATAATAATATAGGGATACGTCGGCTCTCTTCGACACCCCGATGCAGATGTTCGTCGCGAAAGGTGATTCCACATGATCGAAGAAGGGGTGCGCAGACGTAGACCCAATCTTCGTCGTCACCATCGTTGTCTCTTTCGTGATTCCTGGCTTCTTTTTTCTCCCGTTGCTCGGTGCCTCTGGTCACGCGCCTCGGATGTGGTTTCGTGTCTCGTGTGAGGAAAACCATCGTCACGGTGGTTTTTCAAATGATTCGCTGTACACGCGCCGCGAATCGGTTCAACTTTGTCGCGTTTTATTTGGTAGCTCATCGCGATAGAAATCACTGGGTGGACACGCAGCCTCTGCCACTCGCAAAATTTTGCGCGCTAGGGTATAGCGGAGCACCGGTTACCGTGGGCCGATCAATTGCTGTGCCTTTTGGTTATTTTCTGGCATAATTAATTTGATATTTATCGAATAAACATGCTAAATTTTTGTACTCAAAAATAAACAAGATAAAAGAATAACGGAATTTAATCTTTAATATCATATTCGATGAATAAAAAGCCCGAAAAACAAACCAAAGACACAAGAATTGGACACTCCGTGGTAGAGCCGGTTGGCTCCACTACCCTGGTTCCTCTTCCAGACTAATATAATAAGTATAGTAATGTCTCTCTAATGGACGTTCAGATTGTCCACAAAAATGGACAATTTTGGAAGAGAAGATACGATTATCCGAGCCATGGCGGTTAGTTTTTATAGTTACCGATTGTCAACAATTGAACCGTTTATTTTTTCACTTGTTTTTAAGTCGATACATTTAAGGGTTTGCGTTTTAACACATTTAAAAATATGGATGCTAACTTTCGAGAAGATTTACTTGTATTTGTTATCTCAGGATACTGATATTTTTCTCAGTATAAATAATTTCGTATAAACATTAAAAAATCACCACTTTTCATTACGGTAAAGTGATTTAAATCACTTTCAAAATAAATAGTTTAGAAAAATGACTGACATATATTAATTTTGTCCGACGTATTTTAGTGAAGTGATGTTTTGAAAGGACAGTGATTTACTAAAATTGTTGAATAAATTACATATATAATAATAATTTATACCATGAACAAATTTAATATAAAGGTTTGATTTAAGTATTTTTTATTTTAATATTCATAAAATACAAAAATAATTAGTACATTTTGAAACATAAGTATAAGTAATTTATATGAAAATACATCGGTTCAATTTAATTTTCGTCATCAATAGGAGTGATTAAGTCCTCGGAAATCGTGTTTTGTTTGAAATTTTTTAAATAACTGTGGTATATTGGGGGTATATGATTAAGCAAGTCCATCATGTCTTTGCATTTTGCTGTAGAAACAGGACGAGATCCGGCGTATAACGAATCCATTTCTATTTGTGAATAACGCCTAGGTCTTCCTCTTTTTGGTGACAAATCCAAAGTTAGAAATTCATCTTTTTCATCTAAAGTTAGTTTATAAAACATTTTATAGCCATCTGCTGGCGGGTCTGGAGGTAGCCGCCGCATCACTATAATATAATTTACAAAACTGCACTATTTTTTCGCACTTATAAAAATAAGTCCAGTGATCACAACTTTTTCAAAAATACTGAAAATAATACAAAACAATACTTCACACACACTTATCACACGTTTCTATTTCTTTTACACTAAGCCCTGCAATTAATTTCCCGAGTACAGCGACTTACGCCACTTTCAAAATAAACATGTTTGTTATACCGTTAATTAGCAAAACTTCTCTCGAACAAATCTCAATAGTTCTCAACTTATTGATTGCAAATTTTTTAAAAATGAAAAGATACCGTTCAATTGTAATTAGTGTTACCATTAACTCGATTTTTTTGAAAAAGTGACTTATGCCACTTTCAAAATAAATGGCTCAATTGTAAAAATGTGCTGCAAGGCTCGAATAATCGTATCTCCTCTTCCCAAATTGTCCATTTTTCTCCACAATTTCGGTGTCAATTAGAGAGACATTACTGTACTTCGCTGGCTCCTAAACTTAATAGAAAGTTGTCTACTATGTACGACTGTATAAAATTAATTTGTTACGTTATAGTAGTATACGCTCTCCGTTTCGTCAACTATAAGTTATCCAAGTATCCATAATAGATACTTTTCACCTCGAAGCTTTTGTCCTCCGTTCCCGCTCCGTTTTTTTTCATTCGTTCTCTTACCAATTATTTCTCGGTATACTTAAGTATAATCACGAAGCTAGCGATAGTCCTTCCGCAAATAATGATGTTCCTGCGCGGGATGAGTTCACCGCATAAAACATCCAGCTAAGCCCGGCATCGGGACAACAGAAAAATGACAAATAAATGTTCGTGGCGTGCGATACGAGGGGAGCGAATGGCGCGTGTTTCTCCTAATAACAAATCTTGTTTCATGCCCGTTGGAAGCGCGGTAGGGTTATGCCGCTGCTACGTGGTCGGCCACCACCGTCGGAGGTATAATTTATTACACGGTATACGTATCGCTTCATCCAAGGGAATCAGAACGGTGACTGTTGTTGTCGCTGCTGTCGCTGTGTTCGGGCAACAATTGCTGAAGATGGTAGCCACGGGACAGCTTTCATCCCGTCGGTGCACGCGCGCTACCGAAAAAAAAGTTCATATTATGGCGAACATTACGTTTCCTGGAGTTCTCTCTCTTACGTCTCTCGAGGGATAATGGATAATTGCGACGAATGCGCGCCGACTCGAAAAGCTATCTGCGCGTTCGGGTTGTTTCGACACAATTTTATGTAATAAAATCGCGCATCGGCGCAAGTTATATTTTCTCGTTAGAAAAACAGAGAAGCAACGTTCTCAATTAATTTATCAATTCATTTACATCAGCGCGGCTGTTAACGACCGCATGGCTTATAATTAACACGTGACTCATATTGTGCATTACAATATTTGAACTATAACACAACTCGATACAATTACAATTCAGATCTTTCAATTTGAAATGTTGTTCGTTCGACAGTCCGACCTCGACTCTTCGATTGTCCGTTGGTAACACTCTTCCGTGGCAACCCCTGTCTTCTATTATTTTTGAAGGAGTTGTTCACAACAGGGCAGTTTCACATTACAGCGACTTTATTTGGACAAGACGCCGTAACAATATTAACACGAGTAAATGTAATAGAAAATTATGAGTCGTATAGATTAATGGATTTCAAGAACAGGAATACCATCCCGAACCTCTTGTCGTCGTTTAGGTTCGACTTTGGTTCGTTCCAGGGAAATCCTGGGAAATCTTGTACGAAGATCCTGTACCGATGAGCACATTCAGAAATATTAGCAACTTATTAGGAAATTGTTTGAGCATCGATGAATTATTCGTAAGACACTCTGTGATATTTTACATCAGTTTTTTTGTTTCAATTCAAAAGTTAATTGAATTCTAAAATGTTTTTCCGCGGAAATATTGAAGCATGGGAAAAGAAATGTTGTACGGTTCGGTGTACGGTGTATACAATTTTTTTTAGAAAGTAAGATAAACACACATAACGGGTTAAACGTAGACAAGGAACAATGATGGTCCGCGGTATTAACCACATAAATGTATTCACTTTCACGATTGCTGCTGCTGTGGCTTTTTAACGGTAGATGTACTTAATACACCGTGAACGTAGTCAGGAGACGACAATGGCCTTGGATCCTGTCGGCTTGCGTATTATGTAGTAACAGTATCTGCTGAATTCCCCAAAAAATGATATTCAAGTGGTTAACACGAGTAAGAGAAACTCGTACATCGCAAGTTTTGCTTCTTGTTAATCGATTTTTATACCTCTTTCATTATGTTATTTTTATAATTATTATATCGTTATATTTATTTTATTCTATTATTTTCACAATCAAGCTATCGATAATTTTAATAACGTTTACAAGTTGTTACGTTTCTATTTTTATCGTGTTAATGACACGTTATTTCGAATTGATACGTATCGGTGGTGATGCGCGTGTCGTTAAACTATAAGTCCCATCATTGTATTGGGTTGGCAACTAAGTAATTGCCGATTTGTTCGATGAAATAAAAAATTGTTTTACTTGGAATGAAGTTTAATCTGTAATGTATTTTCCATTTTGTTCGATGACCTTTTGCCATCTCTCCGACAACTTGAAAATTCCACGCTCGTAGAAAGTCTGATCCTTTTCGGCCAAAAACTGAGTTAAGTGAGATTTTACAGCGTCATCGTCATTAAAAGTTTTACCACGAAGGGAGTTGTCCAGGGATCGAAATAAGTGGTAATCCGATGGCGCGAGATCAGGGCTGTATGGTGGGTGTAACATCAATTCCCAACCAATATCCATCAATTTTTGCCGAGTGGACAAAGACGTGTGCGGCCTAGCATTGTCCTGCTGGAAAATGACACCTTTACGATTGACCAATTCTGGTCGCTTTTCCTTGACCGCTGCATTCAATTTGTCCAGTTGCTAACATTCACGGATAATAAAAAATAACGTAATAATAATAATAATAATTTTATAATATAACATTTACGGATATCATAAAAATGGGAGTGAGAGACATCTATAACTGAAATCGCGGCAATTACTTAGTTGCCAACCCAATATATAAACATTCTACCTATATTTTTGAATATTGTTCTTTATAAATCCACTCGCACAAATACTGTTTGTAACAATCAGCTGTAAAAAATATTGTTCATTCGAATACGAGCGTTTCTAAACAATAACATACTGTTCCATATTGTGTACTTCAATTCTTCATCGTTCGGATTTATTGAACAGTTGATTCAATGCCCCTATTTTGGAAAAAAATATTAGAAGTAGGCGTTTTAAAATAGGGACAATCAATCCGAAACACGGGAATATGATACAAAAATGCCGTTCCATATTAGATGCACGCTCGTACAATCTTGGCAATCTTATACCCCCGAAAAGCGTCCCATAATGGGGACATAATATTCAATATTAATAACTATAATATTCTGGTCGCTTTTCCTTGACCGCTGCATTCAATTTGTCCAGTTGCTAACATTCACGGATAATAAAAAATAACATAATAATAATAATAATAATTTTATAATACAACATTTACGGATATCATAAAAATGGGAGTGAGAGACATCTATAACTGAAATCGGCAATTACTTAGTTGCCAACCAAATAGTTCAGTGTTCGGTTACGTAAAATTGCGCGATCGCTCGGTACGTTTAAGAAAATTAAATGCAACATCGAGGAACACGCGAAACATGAAAAATCTCTTTGTAAATTGCACGATCTCTGCGTCGGCCATTAATGTCCCTTATATTTCATGCGACTCGCGTAAGCGTGTGTACTATTGCGAAGTTTCCCGATGCGTAGCTGCCTACCATAAGTCATCGGAACAATGCTTTCACGGTCGCATAGGTATTATTTGCCCCACCTCTGTGCTCGAAGCATGATCTATACGTTCGAATCGAACGAAATATACGTATCGCGCGTTACATGGGACCTTTTACGCCAAACAACTCCTCGGTTACAAAAGATTTACCCTGTAATCAGACTTTTACGCTACGAGAATTTCTTAATTGTCCTTAGTTACACGAAAAACCACGACAATGCTGAATATGCAAAATAATAAATTTATCGGATTAAATTGTATGAAAGCAGCGCGAGATCTACGAACTAATTTTATGAAAACTGAACGAATTCTTTTCATTCTAGAGAAAAAAGAGTGAGAAAATGTAAACTTCGTTTTAGTTCGCGATACAGCGAATTCCACTTTAAGCTGCTTGTCTAGAAACGTTTATAAAAATACGCAGAGCTTCGTGTCGTCTCATTTGGTATTCGACTTTCTTTATAGTCGATGATTAGAACGACAGGATCTTTCGATCCATTGGACAACGCTCGCTACGATCACGTTGTATGTCGCTTTTTGCCTGCTAATCAGAAATCACTGGTTCCCGCGAGCGCCATTAAAAGCTGATTCCAAAGCCAGCCTGGTTACGTTTACAACAACGTTTCATAGAACACGAACAGGTAATAATAACTTATTGGACGTGATTGCATACTAGCCGTGACTCGGGTTTTCTATGCTTCTTTCGCGGCACGGGATCGAACGGGTTCGCTAAAAACTAGCACGCCGAACCGAGCGTAAGGTTGCTGATTAATAGACGAAATCTGGTACACGAGCTAACAGTAAATTCCTTTTATTCGCAGAAAAATCGTTTTTACTGTCTCGCGAGGTTTAGAGCGTAGCTCGGAATGCTGTCAGCCGGTATTGGCGTATATAAAAGTTACAGGAAACATGTCCGGGTTCAAACAGCCATATTTCACGAGGCGAACTCTCGCGAGGAGAGAGGAGAAACAAGCTAAACATAGGAGGTAACCGTGGGCCCTTCGCAGGGTTCTGTATTTTCCTCGGTCCTTTTCAAAGGATTCCAGCTACTATGAACGGGCTCGAACAAGGGAACAAGCACATTTATAACGCTGTTCGGATCAATCGTTACCGCCTGAGCTCGATGTTATTTAAATTGTATATTTAACTGTATATTAATTGTATATTTAAATATCGTTAAACTATGGCTTGTTTCAATTGTTACGATGATTCATCGATATATTACGGATTTTATGGATTTTTGACAATAGCGGCTAGGTCGAATACAAAATTGCGAAGATTTTAGTGGTACGATTTATTACAATTTTTAAGAGAGGAAAAGTATTTCTATCCGACTAACGTTTCTTAGATTCACTGTAAGAACGATGCTTTTCGTAAAGTTGACGAGTGACACGATGTGAAATGGAAGAGTTCTTCAACCGTCGACGTATACAGTTCAGCGATACAACAGATCTTATACCTGTGTCAGAGGAAAGGACCATTATTTATGTCGTTTATAACTATTTGAACCGCGGATTAAGATTAAACGTGAAAACAAAAATTGTTTAAACTATTAACAAATCGTATAGCATATGATAAATTTAGACGATAGAAGTAACTTTTGTTCGAAGACTTCTTCTGTTTTCTTACAATTCGCGAATTATGGCAAGGTTAAATAAAAAAATAGCCGAATATTCGGGGGTTAATTCCAACTCTTTAATGTGAATTAACGCGAGCAACCAAAGTTGCGCGATACATATCTACATATGTTTTACATACTACTGTGATCAAAAAGTAAGGTGAAATTGTCATTTAAAACTCCCGGACATTAGGAAGGCAGGCAATTGTTTTTTTCCTAGGTTGGTAGGACTGTCTATAACAATTGCCAAGCGTCTGTTTGTTAAAAGGTTTAATTATCTCCGAGTTACACGTGTTTTAGTAAACGACCAAAAGTGAATTTTTCGATTTTTACAATGGGTGATTTTGTTGAGCAAAGAACTTGCATCAAATTTTGTTTGCGGAACGAATATTCTTGTGCGGACACGTTGAAAATGTTGCGGAAGGCCTTTGGTGATCAAACTATGGCACAAAAAAACGTTCATAAGTGGTACAACGAGTTCAAAGCGGGCCGAGAACGCGTTGAAGACGAACCGCGCTCTGGACGACCATCAACGTCTACCGACGAGGGCCACGTCCAAAAAAATCGAAGATTTGGTGCTTGAAAATAGTCGACTGACAATGAGAGACCTCGCTGATAGTGTTGGAATATCATTTGGCTCAGTCCAAACCATTTTGAAGGATGTTTTGTGTCTCAAACGCGTCAAGTCTCGATTGGTGCCATGTCATACTGCATTGGTTCTTCGCGACTTTTTTGCCAAAAACTCGACTCATATCGTTCCGCAACCACCGTATTCGCCTGATTTGGCTCCGTGCGACTTCTGGTTATTCAGCAAACTCAAAAAGCCAATGCGGGGACGCCGTTTTGACACGATTGAGGAGATAAAAACCGAATCGAAGAAGGTCTTGAAGGCTATACCGGAAAAAGACTATTCCGACTGTTTCGAGGACTGGAAAAAGCGTCGGAAACAGTGCGTTTTATCGGACGGGGATTACTTTGAAGGGGATGAAATTGATTTGGAAGAATAAATAAAGAATTTACATTTTATAAACAAATTCACCTTACTTTTTGATCACAGTAGTATCTCCGAAGTTACAGAATTCTTCGAATTTCCGGGATGGGGATCGTGTTCCTTGTTAGACAATCTTTATTTACTGTAAAAATTCGCAGCAGTCGTAAGTTTTCTTCGTGGAAAAATACGTTCATTTATATGTACGTATCTACAACAAACTGACATATTTTGTATCGAGATTACAATGTTTGAGACGAGAAATATTGAGAAATATTCAGATAAAGCATTCATCGTTTGATATTCTGTAATATTCGGTTCGCGGGAAGGCATTCGATGAAAAATCAACTATTATTTTTGAGATTGAATCTTGAAATGATGTAATTGTGTCGTTTTTTGCATTTAAATAAATAGTGCTAAAATTAATCTCGTATTCGACATTTTTCTACGTGAAAACAAAATGTTCTATGCAACGTTGCTGATATATGTTACAAACGGATCATAGTCTTAATTTTTGTAGAATTTATAATTCTTTTCATTTTCGCGTGTAACGTCTACAATTTTCCTGCTAATTTATGAATGAAGCAACTGATAAATTGTTTGTATACCGTAATTGGTAGATTCGAGGAACGTTTTGGTACCTTTACTTTTTCGGGTCAATCGTTTAAACGTCAGATTCGTGGTGCCCGTGCATTATCGCGTTAAAATTATGCCGAGGTCGAAATTTAACCCGGCGAAAGGGGTACGCGTCCGATGGGTGCGAAACTCGCACCTCCGGAAAGAGCCGTGGCGTTCGCCCTACCGCGCAACACCGCTCGTTAGGCGAATTAAGTAGTTACGCTTTGTTTAATCGGGGTTACGGAGGCCTGAATTAAGTTGTTACCGCGAATTAGCTGATTATACCGAGCGCCGCGAGGTGTCGAGTTGATTTGTTATTGCGAAATATGAGGCACGAGGTTTGTTTATGCTCGCCACGCCCCACACCCCTCGCCGACCTTATGCTCGTTTACAGTTGACCTTAAAATAAGATGCCCCGAACAACGCTGTCCGATCTTTCGGTCCCGCTTCTCGCGGTTCTCTCTTTGCTCCGTTTCCCGTTTTGATCGTTTGGCCCTCTCCCCACACCCCTTTCACTCACGCGCGCCGAACGAGAGGATGGATAATCACTGTCTATAACGCTGAGATACCACTCCGCGGGCATGATATATCGCTAATGGCACGAGACGTTCGATGCACCCTTTCGGAGGAACACAATACCTCCGAACCTTTTCCTTTTTCTCGAGGAGGTAGAAGGTAAAACTAATATTGACTCGTAGCGTATTATGCACTTTCCTCAAAAAGTAGTATCGCCTTTCAATGGGAAAAATTGCCGGGACTTGCAAATTGGTCTATTAACCAACCCTTTGCTGCCGCCACTTTGGCCGCTTTTAATTTCAATGCGCCGCGCCGCGCCGCGCTGGTTATGCTCTTACGTTCGCCTCGAAAATTGGACTTTCTAGACTTTTTAACGCCTCGCTGAATTAATCGATGTCTGTCTGCCGTAGCTTGTTCGAACGTGAACCCTTTTACGAGCTATTATAATTGTAATTCTCTTCGCACGATACGCTCGTCTAGTCATACTTAGAGCGGCTCCCACTAATAGTCGCACCTCGATCTTCATTTTTCAATCTTCGAAATTTCATCTATAAACGTTAATCCTTAGCGGACGACGACTTTTTCGGCAGAGTCAGGTAGCAGGACGAGGCGATTTTTGCAAATATGTCGAGTGTCTTATATAAAGTAATCTTACGTCATATATATATATATATAAATTATCTTACAAAAACGTTATATTTCGTTAGTCCATCTATATTCACACTTTTATGAATATAATTTTACACAAATTATGATTTGTAGTTTCGTTCGGTGTGATAGTTTATAAAACATTGACCAAGATGCATTCTTGGTTTATCTGGACATGTATCATAGAAATAGGTCGTCTCATGTCTTCCCTCTGGTTTGTTTCGACTGGAACAAACTTTGCAATCTTTCTTTGTGCCAATAACAATTACATGCAGTTTTCCGTGGACGAAAATCTCCTCGCAATTTGTTGATCAAAATTTTGCGAAAGTTCAAATGTGTAACTGGCTGTTCGCTTCTCTGCCTTTTTACATGTTTGTAGAGAATGTACGAATTGATTAAACAAATTTCCAGTCCACGGAAAAATAATTTGCGCCACCACTTCAGGGACATTCGCATGAAACAGTACGTTGAATAATGTTGGAGATAATAAAATCTAACATAAACACCGACTGGCGCCTCTCACTCGCCATCCGACCGCAAAGGGTTAAATTTTGTCTGGTGATAATACAATAGTTACAGAACCGAGTAATATTTATGGAGAAAATATTTGAAACGCTATTTTAAATAATAGATTCTTCATAATTCGAATAAAATAGTATTTCAAATAGGACATAAAATTTCAGTGAACAAAATATTTTGTTTTTAAATGTGTACTTCTTTCGAGCGAACAACATAGTTTATTTTCAAACATATAATACAAATCTAAAATAAAAATAAAATAAATAAATCTAAAATAAATAAATAAATAAATCTAAAATAAATAAATAAATCTAAAATAAATAAATAAATCTAAAATAAATAAATAAATCTAAAATAAATAAATAAATCTAAAATAAATAAATAAATCTAAAATAAATAAATAAATCTAAAATAAATAAATAAATCTAAAATAAAATATCTATTTACTGTCTTCCATTGCTCGGCTCTGGTTACAAACACGATGTCGATTACAGGAAGCCTACAAGGTCTTAATCTATTAGCACACTCGTACACGCGGAAAGAGTAGAAGAACTCGACGCAACAAGCGTAATCCACGCAGGTTTTAATCTGGCGTAGCCTGTGATTGGTCAACCGGAGCGAAGCAGCTTCCGCGCGCAATAACTGACAATAATCGTTTTACGATCGTTCACATTTACGTGTCGGCGATAGTTGCATGGTCCTAGGCTCTGACAATAAGAGAGAAGGAACCCTCGCACTGGAATCCCGTGTTAACGAACCTCGGGAGAAAGGAAGTAAAGGGAAAGACATCGACGTATCGTCTCGAAGAGCGGTAAAAGGGTTCTTCGTCATTTTCCACGAAAATTATAGTCATCTATGCGCGTAATCCCCTTTATAGCTGCGTTGCATCAAATTATAACTGCACAGCGCGCGCTGGAAGCACGCCGTTCTCTTCTCTGTTCATCCTGTTCTCATTGGTTTGCAACTATACCCCCGTCTTGGTCATGGTCGTCGTTTTCTGCCTTTTTTCGTCTCCTCGTAGATACGCGTCCTCGAAGCCTCGTAAAACGGCACATTCCGCCAATCATCCCGGCACATTGGCCAGACACGTAACCCCTCGACCCTGGCTGGCGGCCTGTGCACAACTTAACCCCTAATTCTGACGGTCGATCCATGCGCGACACGCCGATAAATCGATAAATCATCGGTGTACGGCGGTGTGAAACTTTGACGATATAGATTTTTTAAATAATCCAGACAGCGGCCGTGAAACGTGCACGGGTTTAGCGAACAGATCAAATTTCCGCGGATGGAATTAGGCGTTTAGATAACGGTAGTGCTTTTGGAGTCACGACAGATTTAGGCATTTTGTTAAACCATTGATCCTCTTAGCGCCGAACAAAAGAGTCGTATATACCTGAGCGATACTATGGCAGAGTCTCGTTTTATTAACCTTTACTAATTTCTAGCTATTGTGTACACAATATTAACCAAATAGTTATACAGGATATATACTCGCTACAAACAGCGCAAATTATAACCAGTCCGATAAACGCTGTAGTTGATAAATATACCTTCCGGATGGATTTATTTTCCCTCTTCTCCCCTCGATATTATATTTATCGGCCGATTGTTGTGGAAAAGACGGTTCTCTGTTTATTTTAACACAAAAAGTTGAATCCAGTGATTTCCATCTTACGACAAAATTCACCGGTCGTCTGTCAATGATTAATTCAATTTTCTATATTCGAACCTACAATCGAGAGAATTATGTTCGTTAATTCTTCGCGTTCGCATTAATCAATTTGTAGCTTTCTTATCTGTTGCATTCGTTCCATTTGTATATTTTACATCGTAATATCTGTAGCTATATTAGTATATTTAATGCATACGAATATAATAATTGCGTCTACGAATGATAATTCTTCTTAGTATCGTTAGAAAGTGGAGACTTTAAAAACTACGAGGATGATGCCAGAAGTATCCGACCCGAGGTATAGATGGCGGTTATTGTTTTAAAAAAATGACAATGCTCGAAAATGGTCGAACACCGCTGGAAGAAGTGTACCGAACTGAAAGGAGATTATGTTGAAAAATAAAGATATTCGTTCCCAAATTTCTTGTATTTTCTTCGTTGGGTCGGGTTCTTCTTCGATTTTTTAGGAAAATTAAAACGCAGCTCATTTAAATATTGGTATACATTTATTAAATTATATAGATACCATTCTGTTCTACAACCTTTCTCCGTCTCGATTTCTGTTTTGGAGTCACGACAGATTTAGGCATTTTGTTAAACCATTGATCCTCTTAGCGCCGAACAAAAGAGTCGTGTATACCTGAGCGATACTATGGCAGAGTCTCGTTTTATTAACCTTTACTAATTTGTAGCTATTGTGTACACAATATTAACCAAATAGTTATACAGGATATATATTGGGTTGTCCGGAAAGTTCGTGCCGATTTTACATAGCCAAGCTTCACGGTATGATCGTGGATGGTTGATTTTGATTTATTTAGCATTCCTGCTAATTGACGTAATGTTGAGCGTGGGTTATTCTCGATTTCTGTTCCAATCATATCTTCGTCTGTGGTGGACGGCCTACCTGGGCGTTCTTGATCTTCAAGGTCGAAATTTCCAGCTTTAAACCGAGCAAACCACTTCCGCACAGTTCTTTCGGCTACAGCATCCTCGCCATAAACAGCGCATATCTTATTTGCCGCTTGTGTGGCGTTTTTGCCCTTTCGGAAAAAGAAAAGCATTAAATGCCTAGAATGCACTTTATTTGCCACCATATTCCAGGGCGTACAAAACTGATAAAAATTAACGAATCGTAACCCAACTTTTAGAATATATGTATACATGTCATTTGTTTTCAATAATTGTGATATATTCAGTCAGGTCTCTCATGCTACCTACCGAAAACTTTTAGCGACAAGAGTACAATAGTCTTATATCCAAAATCAATATAACAATGAAAGAAGATTTCGAAGATTTGCTTAATATACAGAGCGTTCCACGTAATTGTCGCCACGATTTTTCTAGCACTTCCGACAGTCTGACAAATAAATGTTTCTAAGAAAAATTAATCAGTTTCTGGTCAGCTAAGTTTTGCAATGCAAAAAATTTCAGAAAAAATCTTCTATTCCAGAAGATCAGGGACACCTTTACTTTTTTAAATTGCATGGTATATTTTTTCTCCATATTATCTTAACTCGTATCAGGACGAATACAATGACCTCTTGCACCATGATCTTTGGACGACCATGACGTACAAGAAATGAAAAACTGTTTCAGTTTACATTGTACCAATTCGAAGCGTGGAACACATCTAAAACAGCATCGCTTCGTTGATTTCATTTTTTTTAAATATCCAGGTCATCCGAAGATCATGCAATAACAGCTCGTTGAATTCGTCTTGACACGAGCTATGATAACATGAAGTAACAATTTTTTCATATCGTAATCTGTTACTGATTAAAAACTGATTAATTGTTGTTAGGAACATTTATTTGTCAGACTGTTGGAAGTGTCAAATCAAGCGTCAAATCATTTTATGTGTAATTTTTATATTTTTCATGTGTAATTTTATTTCAAATGATTTTACATGTGGGAGTAGTTTATCGTGTTACAATTTTCTACTGTTGCAACAAACGTATGAATAAATGAGATCAAAATAGCCTTAAAATTCTGAACTGATATAACGCTGTATTTTTAGGTATTACAGCACGGAGCGAGGTAAAAGCTTGACGGTTATCGTGCAAATCTCTATTTCGTAATTACAGAAGTGCATGTTCTCATTAAACCACCATCATTATCACGATGATGAAACGATAGATAGGAGTTTGAGTAACGCCCACTGGTACGCTATGAATTTAACGATTCTACGTATCTATCGATCCATCGATCGATCGATCGATCGATCGATCGTTTCGTAGACGGAACATTCATAAGTATTTAACATGCACGAACAATCGTAAGGAGTAATTAGAGGCAGTTGGTCCAAGCTCGCATATTTCATAATGTAGCGTGTGAAAATTAATTTTAATGTACGATGCGTATCTTGTGATGCGCGCATGAATTTGCACGCATACATAAATATATGAGAGACTAATTATGAATGTTGCACGAGAAATAGAAATAAACGGTATTAACTAACCAAGTCTATCGTGCCGATAAAAATGAACGGTTTTATATTTGCTGTGTTACAATTGTTGAATTTATAAAAATTCTTTCGTGGGAAATGATTGAATTATATTACACGATACATGCAGGAAGATAGAATTGTAATCCGTAATTTTTCAATAGAGTTCCATATTTCGTCGATTCACTGGCAATTCGATTCTTTTACGTGTTCTAAAAATGTATTTTAAATTAGAATAAACGTTTTCCCATAATCATAAGATCTGATAAGATAACTTTAACATAAAAGTCTTTTTGATTAATTATTACGTTTTCGCATCGGTTCAGTTTTATTAAATATTTCTATCCAACCCAGTTTCATTATTTCCTTCTTTAACTCATGAACTTATTTAATATTATATTCTAAAAAGATTTTTAACAAGTTTGCGGAAGAGCGAAATCAGAAGTTACAAAGTTTGTACGCGATGCAACGGCAAAGATGGTGCAAAAGATTTTTCGGTCAAGTTAAAAATATAATTTTAGAAGAACTTTCAACAAGATTTGCATTATTACAAACTGTACAAATTTTAACAGCGACTGCCGAGCATTATATGCGCCATTGTTACGAGTTGAAACGTTGAAGTCTAATAAAAATGTCTTCGAAGGTCCTCGTTCCTCGCGTCTCTCAAAAAGGTTCCTCGACGTTCTTCAACTTGGAATCTCGAGGGTAGAAAAAGCCGCGATGGCACCGGGAGGACGTGCCAACCTGTAATTGTTCTCCGATGTAATTGCCCCCTGGACTTCTCTCGTTCGTGCACGACCTGGAAATCCGGGCAGCGTCCCTGTTCGCAGCGACAGAATTCTCAGGAGCCGATTTCGAAACAGGACGTTTATCGCGAGTCGTTTCAACCATTATGGGATCGTTGCTTAAGGGTGAAGCTTTGTTTACCTACTACACCGAGAGAGACCTTACTACACACACGTATAAGAAAACACGCGTACGCGTGTTCAAGCAACTAGCAACGATTCCAAATACAATTAAGTTTTGTCGCTTCGGTATCGCGATAAGCGGTTCGGGAGTGGATAATCGCGTTTCCTAAAAGTCTAATCTAGGACTATCCAAAATGTCAATTTTTACGTTATATCGTGGAGCAACTTGTAATTGTATGGATAGAATTTTTTTACATCCACTTTCGTATGCTCCAACTATTTTTTATCGTATCGTTTGTGCCACTCTGTTTCAAGAAGGGCTCACAAATTGAGCGGCGTTTAACCCTTTGCACTCGAAGCTGTTTTAACTGTAAATCTGAAATAATTTTTCCGACTTATAGTATTTTCATTTTACATGGCAAAGTGCATTTTACACATGCGAAATCGAATCTTGCGACTTGCACGGCGATTACACTTTTAACCATTTAAAAAAATCTAAACTCTGTTAATGTAATAATTATCTTAGAACGCGATATAACAAATTTTAGCGGTGCCTCAGAGAGTCACCGCTCGAGTGCAAAGGGTTAATAATTGACAATTTAACCTTACACGGGAAACAAAATTTTATGAAAAAATATGAAAGCTGAGAAATTGAATTTTCGCCGGAAATTATTGTTTCCCTGCCGGCGCGCGGTGTATCGAATCCGAATAATTGAATCGACGCAGGAAGCGTGAGATCCACGTGGAAATGTTGCGAAGCGAAGGTCGCTGGGAATAGGTCTCGCGAGTGCCCTGTCCGGGATAAATGTAGTAAAAAGGAGTAAAACGGAATTGGTGGTATCGGCCGGACCATGGACGGTGTGTTGGCGTGCCGTGGCTTCGGAATCGGACGGAAGACGAAGTGTCGCGTCTACGGATGAGCGACAACGACACGCAGCAGTTCGCGAGAGGGACGAAAGGGAGCAAAACGGAGTGTGCAAGAGGAGGCGTGAGACGCGCGTAGATCGAGAAGGACCGAGGCGGTCCGAGCGTTGTTCGCGAGACAAAGAGACCGATCCGGGACGAAAAGAGCAAAGGGAAGGAGCGAAAAGGGTTGAGAATAAAAGGAAAGAGGACGAAGAAGAAACGACGAGCAGAGGGAGAGACGGAGGAAGGGCTCGGGGATCCTGCGCTGGTTAGGACGAAAGAGAATGGAAGATGGTAGGAAGAAGGGGCTGCCGAAGATCGAAGAAAACTGACAATGAGGGAGTAGAAAAGAGTATCGGAGGAGGAAGAGGAGCGAGACCTGAATCGGGAGAAGAGTTCGATACGATTATGGAGAGGTTCGAAGTCGAGGAATAAGGGCCGGGAACATAATTATCCGCCAAGTCAAGGAACCCAAATGCCGCCGGATAGAGAGAAACCAAACGAACCAGAGAGACAGAAGAGAAAGGAGTGTTACCGTGTGCGCGCGTATGTGTGCGCGCGACGGAGTGGATCGGTCGAGGGGGAGGGGACAGAGGAGAAGGATAGAGAGTCGCAAAGAGAATCTTATTCTTTGGTGCGGCTGGAATCCGAAATGTTCGGGGGGCGCATTATCTTCTTCTTACCGCGGCCAGTCAGCGCCACTCGCGGATTCCACGATACGACCGTGTGCACCCATACACGCACCCGTGATATACATCTGCGCTTATTGTTGTTACAATTGTGTTACGTTCGACCCTTGCGGGCCGAAAGATTTTTTGTTACTCCGTGAGCGACGATGCCAAAGTCTACTCAGTCCCTACGCGTGCTTTCCATTTTTCTAAGCAACGATTACCGGTTTAAGCAGTTAATCTTATTATCGGGTTGGCAACTAAGTAATTGCCGATTTGTTCGATGAAATAAAAAATTATTTTTTACTTGGAATGAAGTTTAATCTGTAATGTATTTTCCATTTTGTTCGATGACCTTTTGCCATCTCTCCGACAACTTGAAAATTTCACGCTCGTAGAAAGTCTGATCCTTATTGGCCAAAAACAGAGTTAAGTGAGATTTTATAGCGTCATCGTCATTCAAAGTTTTACCACGAAGGGAGTTGTCCAGGGATCGAAATAAGTGGTAATCCGATGGCGCGAGATCAGGGCTATATGGTGGGTGTAACATCAATTCCCAACCAATATGCATCAATTTTTGCCGAGTGGACAAAGACGTGTGCGGCCTAGCATTGTCCTGCTGGAAAATGACACCTTTACGATTGACCAATTCTGGTCGCTTTTCATTGACCGCTGCATTCAATTTGTCCAGTTGCTAACATTCACGGATAATACAAAATAACATAATAATAATAATAATAATTTTATAATATAATATTTACGGATATCATAAAAATGGGAGTGAGAGACATCTATAACTGAAATCGCGGCAATTACTTAGTTGCCAACCCAATATATAAACATTCTACCTATATTTTTGCATATTGTTCTTTATAAATCCACTCGCACAAATACTGTTTGTAACAATTAGCTGTAAAAAATATTGTTCATTCGAATACGAGCGTTTCTAAACAATAACATACTGTTCCATATTGTGTACTTCAATTTCTTCATCGTTCGGATTTATTGAACAGTTGATTCAATGCCCCTATTTTGGAAAAAAAACATTTGAAGTAGGCGTTTCAAAATAGGGACAATCAATCCGAAACACGGGAATATGATACAAAAATGCCGTTCCATATTAGATGCACGCTCGTACAATCTTGGCAATCTTATACCCCCGAAAAGCGTCCCATAATGGGGACATAATATTCAATATTAATAACCATAATATTCTGGTCGCATTTCCTTGACCGCTGCATTCAATTTGTCCAGTTGCTAACATTCGCGGATAATAAAAAATAACATAATTATAATAATAATAATAATTTTATAATATAACATTTACGGATATCATAAAAATGGGAGTGAGAGACATCTATAACGGAAATCGACAGTTACTTAGTTGCCAATCCAATAGATCCAGTATAAGGTAGCTTCTCACGACACGCCAATTATATTCTCGAAAGACGTCAACTTAGCACAACGGTAATGTGGTTGTAAAACTGGTAATATTGCATTATCTGTACTCTTTTGCGATTGTCTTCTTTCTTATTACATATTAGTTTCGATGTTCTCTTGACAGCATTTTCCTTTCGATGCTAATTGTTTGCTCGATGGTTATTTCCACTTTGTTTGATTATTACCGACAGGCCTATGTAAACTTTTTAAAAAGAATATCGTTAACCATCGTCGTTAAAACGAAGATTTTCTAGAAAGGATCATCGCCGATCGATCAGAATATAAGCAGCAGCCCTTTTAATCCGTGACAGACTCGCCTATTCACACTTTTTGTTGTCCTTCGCGGAGAGGTGAGAAATTGAAAAGTGGCTGTCTGCCGAGTAATTAAGATTTCAGCTCTTTGCAACGTAGTTACTCGACGGTCTCGTTGTACTTTATTTTTCTTATTCGAAGCTGCCATAAAATCGTCTAGACGAAAAAATTACTATTTAATTTCCAAAAATTCAACCTCTTTTAGAGAACAATTAAAGAAACATTTAAAATAACAAAATAGAAATAGAAACACAGAGCGCGCTAGTTTAATCGCTACGCGCCATTCTCGTTTAATATCAGTTTGCATATTCACGAGTATTACCAGAGCGACACTTTCAAGTGCATTAGGTATTCTCTCCTTCGTATCTTCAATATTTGTCGGCTGACGGCTAGAAACCTTTTTCTTCGCGCGTAATCCGATAAAAAGATCCCAATATCAAAATTAAAATATCTCCCAAAGTAACAGCTTTTCGACATAAATGACTTAACACATTTGTATTCAGAATTCCAAAGTGCATTGGTTCGTGTATAAGAAACTGTACGATTCCACTTAAAAAACAATGGTAACCTTCGTGTGTCCGTCGAGCGTATGCATATAAACGAAACGGTGACACCGTATTATGCACCCCTTAAAATAGAAAAAGTTTCGTATGAAAAATTTTTTCAAATAACGAATAGTTCTCGAGATAGTTTTAGCGACTAAAACGAGACATCGTGTATACGAAAATTCGTTCTATAAACTTCATCCAGATATGAGCCGTTTATTTTGAAAGTGGCATAAGTCACTTTTTCAAAAAAATCGAGTTAATGGTAACACTAATTACAATTGAACGGTATCTTTTCATTTTAAAAAAATTTGCAATCAATAAGTTTAGAACTATTGAGATTTGTTCGAGAGAAGTTTTGCTAATTAACGGTATAACAAACATGTTTATTTTGAAAGTGGCGTAAGTCGCTGTACTCGGGAAATTAATTGCGGGGCTTAGTGTAAAAGAAATAAAAACGTGTGATAAGTGTGTGTGAAGTATCGTTTTGAATTATTTTCAGTATTTTTAAAAAAGTTGTGATCACTGGACTTATTTTTATAAGTGCGAAAGAGAATAGTGCAGTTTTGTAAATTATATTATAGTGATGCGGCGGCTACCTCCAGACCCGCCAGCAGATGGCTATAAAATGTTTTATAAACTAACTTTAGATGAAAGAGATGAAATTCTAACTTTGGATTTGTCACCAAAAAGAGGAAGACCTAGGCGTTATTCACAAATAGAAATGGATCCGTTATACGCCGGATCTCGTCCTGTTTCTTCAGCAAAACACAAAGACATGATGGACTTGCTTAATTATATACCCCCAATATACCACAGTTATTTTAAAAATTTGAAACAAAACACGATTTCCGAGGACTTTATTTAATTTAATCGCGAGGACGCGATTAAATTGAACTAATGTATTTTTATATAAATTACTTATACTTATGTTTCAAAATGTACTAATTATTTTTGTATTTTATGAATATTAAAATAAAAAATACTTAAATCAAACCTTTATATTAAATATGTTCATGGTATAAATTATTATTATATATGTAATTTATTCAACAATTTTAGTAAATCACTGTCCTTTCAAAACATCACTTCAGTAAAATACGTCGGACAAAATTAATATATGTCAGTCATTTTTCTAAACTATTTATTTTGAAAGTGGCTTAAGTCACTTTACCGTAATGAAAAGTGGTGATTTTTTAATGTTTATACGAAATTATTTATACTGAGAAAAATATCAGTATCCTGAGATAAGAAATACAAGTAAATCTTCTCGAAAGTTAGCATCCATATTTTTAAACGTGTTAAAACGCAAACCCTTAGATATATCGGCTTAAAAACAAAGTGACTTATGCCACTTTCAAAATAAACGGCTCATATGTAGATTCACAAGCGGTAAAGTATAATAGAAGTGTTCGGACGTTTGATAAATTTTCAGCAGCAGCGTGTAATCGACGCCAACGTTCGGCCCGAATACGTTAGAATCGAGCGAATGAAACAATGTGGGACCTAATCCTAAACGTATGCGCGACGATCGTAATTGAATTGTCGGATAGCAGTGAAACGAACGAAATCACGCACCTACGACACTGTCTGTCAAACGAAGTTGGATAGAGTCGCGAGTTGACCCGGTGAACAAATCTGAAGGAAAGATACCGCGGAAAGAGTGCCGATTCCGTAGTGGTAACGAGTCGAGATGGCCGAGAACATCGGCGGTGCCACTTCAAAGCGGGAATCCCGCGCAATCAGATTCTCTTGCCCTCCCTGCTCGCTTGAAAAACCGAGCGAGGGGCTACCACCTCTTCAGCCCTTCCTTCTCCTATCCTCTCTTTGGGCTGCCTGTTCGCGAGGATATCCGAAGGTAGCCACATCGGGTAACGATCATCTAGCAGCCGAGCAATCTCGATGTTCAGCGAACCTCCGTTAACGCTACCGTTCCCTTTGTTTTTGTCGTTTCTGCTCCTCACCAGGCATAATCGATAGTCGGTGTCAATAGCAAAAAGAAACCGATGAAATAATACATTGTCAATGTGTCGACTACCACTCGATTTGATCTTCGTCCATATCAGGGGCTCGACACAACATTTGCTTTCGATTTACTACAGAAAATTTGGGATTTGTTTATTTCGTAATGTACTACTATGGTAACACATTTTTCAATTAATTCCTTAAGTGGAAACGACGAGTCTTGAACGGAAACATTTTTTATGTAAAACTCGAATTTGATGGACGACGTCCGACGCTTATTTAAATGTTTAAAAATCATATAAAATTTTTATAACTGTTAAAAGAAAATTATTATGGTATTTCCATATTCCCTTGCCACCTCTTTCATCTAAAATTGTGCCATTATAGCTATAACGCGAATTATTTGAAAGGAATTTAAATAGTTGGTAAATTTTGTTTACAATTTCAATTATGATAAAAAATTTTCTTCTTATTTCATTGTTACTTAGAAGGGATATAAAGGTACAAACTATCTCAATCGATTATAACTTAAATATAGTTAATTACAATATATACACGTATACACTAAAATAACTTAAATTGTAAAAATTAATCCATATCTGATAATGATGAATTTATCGTTGATACGACCTCTTGGAAATATACCTAATAGTAATTAATTAATTAACTGAAAAGTATATTTCTCAATTTCTATTTAATATTAGCATTATTTTATTAACCTGTTCTATTATAAATGAAACAGTGTCCACGTTTATATCAATATATTCGATAAAAACAGCAATATTTTAGTTTTATTTCGTGATAATTCCTCGCTATATTAGTGTTGCGCCAAATGAAATTGTTTGTACATGCACGTTTCTTTGAAAATGTCAATCGTAAGGCAAGGGGTTATGAAGAATTTTCTCCGACCGATTCGTTTTGAGCCGGAAAAGTATATTTTTCGGCGTATCGTTGGGTACATTGATAAAAAGTATGGGTTAATTTTTCAACGTCAGTTTCTTTTTTATCGAAACGATTACAATTTATACACAAGAGGCGCGTCAATGCCATAATAAACGCATATTCTCAGATTGTAATGTTATTCTCGAACGAGAGATTAGATTGCAATTAACTTCAGACAATTACCAGATAATTACGAAAATTTGATCAACTCGGACGACAAGAAATTAATATTGTAATTGTCAAGTAATTAAACATAATTGTTGCGCGCGCCTTTATATTTCGGGTTCGAACATCAATTTGCATAACTTTTAACTGGAAATAACGTTATTAGAGATGATATAGTGATGCACACGCGTTATCCGTGTTTTTTTTCCGAGTACTTACTTCGGTTATATGCCTCGGAAAATAACCCCGAAGACAGTTACGAGTAATTATGATCGCATAAAATATTACACCCGTATTAATGCGGAATGTACTTCCATATAATTGAATGCATTTATGCGTTAACGTCGTAAATTCGACTTTTAATGTCCTCCGCTTCCTTACGGATCTAATTTGGTTTATTCTTGAACTTGGCTCACGGTAATAAATTGTTCGCTCGAAGAATTCTTCCCCGTGAAAATTTGGCGTGAAATCTACAAATATTTGTACACTTTGTGAACTTAATCGTACCGATTTGATATCAAATTAATTTATTGGAGCATTTAATTACACGTTTGTGTGCATATTTATTTCAACCTCTTTGGTCTTGAAACAAACTTTGCTTTTCACATTCGGTTTTCATACGTACTTTGCAATTTCTTTCTATGCCTGACGTAAATTGATATTGTATATACATACAGGGTGTCCCAGGTTTTAATGTTCAAACTTTGTCAGTATATTCTATGGCACAAAGTAAGAAAAAGATGTTATGTAAACATAGGTCACATAGAGCTTTATTAAGAAGTTATAACAAAAATTCAGAATAGGAATAGTAATCAACTAAAAATAAAAAATAAAAAAAAATCTTCGATCAACGTCAATTATGTATTGTCAACAACGGTTATTAATACATTTCGAATTGTATTAACAAACACAGCTTACATAAACACACGGCATGTGCTGATCTATTCAAGCGAATGCTCGCAGTAACAGCAAGTTGATTACTATTCCTATTCTGAATTTTTTTTATAACTTCTTAATAAAGCTTATGTTTACCTATGTTTACTATTTGACCTATGTTTTTTTACCTATGTTTACTATGCGACCTATGTTTACATAACATTTTTTTCTTACTTTGTGCCATAGAATACACTAACAAAGTTTGAACATTAAAACCTGGGACACCCTGTATAATACACACTATAATATGTATACTTTTTTTTTTCCTATGTCTACATATTTATCTTAACCTATCTTTCCATTGAATTCATACAAAAAAGATTTGAAACGAACTCTCTGAGTAACCTAATAAATATATGTATATTATATAAATTATAAACATCGTTATTTCGATAAAACCAATAGGTGCTCTAGGATACTTATACGCACAGAGAGACATACATACGTCATCCCTTCGTTAACGAACAAAAGTATGAGTGTGCACGAAAAAATCAAGTTTGTGCTGCTCGCACATATGGATTTCAGCCATGAATTGTTTGTTGTCGAACGGTGGCTGATAACAGATACACGTAATAGGCTTCCTTTCATTATGAATAAATACGTGTGAAATAACTTGACGAGTAGTCAGTCTTGCCTAGCGACTGTTCTGTCGAGCTGAATGCCACAAAAGTTGGGGCGAGCGTAAAGAAAAGTTAGCAGTAAATCTGTTACGGCTATAAACGGCGATGCGTGCTGCGATACACGTGTGAAACCGTGCACCAAGAGTACGGTTATTATACGTATCTATAAATTCATTTTAAATACCAGGATTTAGACGCTTGAATACCTTGCCGAGGTTGCGCTCGAATTGCGAACGATTTTGACCGATCGTTTCGGTTGACAGCACAAATTAATTGCACAATTAAACGGCACTAAGCGTTGCTAGTTTCAAGTACAGTCTTGTTTTCTTTTCGTTCTTTTCGTTGACCTACGAACAAGATTATGATTTTTGGTTGGATTCGGAAACGTTTATTGTTATTCTTTTTTAATAATAATAATTTATACAGTCTAAAATAATTAAGCTGGGAATGTTAAAAAATGCTCCTTTAATACGTATTATCTGGAAAGTTACAAAAACAATGCGAACATGAAAATGATGCAGTGAACTTGTATCGGTATCATTAACCTCGCGTTGTGTTTGTTTTAGATAATTATTCATCCTCTAGTTAATGAGAAGCAACATTGCAAATAAATGAAAGAAAGAGTCGTCTATAACGCGATCGTCTTCCATTTGAATCTCACTAATTTCTTTGTAATATGATATACATATATAATATTTTCAGAAAGAAAAGTTGAATGAAACTGCGTCTCTTCTTTCATTAATTGAGCCGTTTATTTTGAAAGTGGCATAAGTCACTTTGTTTTTAAGTCGATAATGTCGACTTAAATATATTCTATTTAAGGGTTTGCGTTTTAACACGTTTAAAAATATGGATGCTAACTTTCGAGAAGATTTACTTGTATTTGTTATCTCAGGATACTGATATTTTTCTCAGTATAAATAATTTCGTATAAATATGAAAAAATCACCACTTTTCACATTACGGTAAAGTGACTTAAGCCACTTTCAAAATAAATAGTTTAGAAAAATGACTGACATATATTAATTTTGTCCGACGTATTTTACTGAAGTGATGTTTTGAAAGGAAAGTGATTTATTAAAATTGTTGAATAAATTATATATATAATAATAATTTATACCATGAACATATTTAATATAAAGGTTTGATTTAAGTATTTTTTATTTTAATATTCATAAAGTACAAAAATAATTAGTACATTTTGAAACATAAGTATAAGTAATTTATATAAAAATACATTAGTTCAATTTAATTTTCATCATCAATAGGAGTGATTAAGTCCTCGGAAATCGTGTTTTGTTTCAAATTTTTTAAATAACTGTGGTATATTGGGGGTATATAATTAAGCAAGTCCATCATGTCTTTGTGTTTTGCTGAAGAAACAGGACGAGATCCGGCGTATAACGGATCCATTTCTATTTGTGAATAACGCCTAGGTCTTCCTCTTTTTGGTGACAAATCCAAAGTTAGAAATTCATCTCTTTCATCTAAAGTTAGTTTATAAAACATTTTATAGCCATCTGCTGACGGGTCGCCACATCACTATAATATAATTTACAAAACTGCACTATTCTCTTTCGCACTTATAAAAATAAGTCCAGTGATCACAACTTTTTTAAAAATACTGAAAATAATTCAAAACAATACTTCACACACACTTATCACACGTTTCTATTTCTTTTACACTGAGCCCCGCAATTAATTTCCTGAGTACAGCGACTTACGCCACTTTCAAAATAAACGGCTCAATTCTAATGAGTTGAAAACAATTCATCTTTAGAATGCGTTTGCAGTTTTCTATTTCAGCTATTCATTCTTGTCGTAATTGTACAAAATTCGCAGTTTAGTAATGCGTTGCGAATAATTTAATCATCCCGCAGGGGCTTGCTATCAATTTTGCACAAGACGATCGTTTTATTTAACGTTGCTTCATATTTAGAGGTAACGTTACGTTTGTCCGGGTATACCGGTATCTAAACAGTCGAAGATACTATCTAATGGCACGTAGTGCAGCATCACGCGTGTATCCACACGTCATAGCGTGTACAGGATCGAAAGATATCCTTTCGTTATCTGACGCCGCGTACGGGACGAACACTATTCACGATGATACGATAGTTACTTGCCGTAATTGGTTGGGGCCTTGTTTCTCCGCGTTTCTCGCTGATCTCGCCTGGCGTTTCACCGACGAGTTCTGCGACGGCAGATTGCATCGCTCATCCCCGACGATTTCACTTGGTCGCCGCTAGGGATAAAGTGCAACTTTGATAGAATTACATTAGTCCGTTGGATTTACCACGCTCTGCCGCGATGTTCTCTCGTCGCAACGTTTTTCGTGTAACGGTTGTCTGTCTGTCGTCGAGGGCCATTTTTTCCTTCGATAAACCCGTTGGATCGGTGTCGCGACTGCACACCGATGCAGTGGATGCATGCGTTTGATGAACCTTTTTGACTTTGACGCGATCGTCGACTTCAATTTCAATCCGCTCGTATACGAACCTTGCAACGGATTTTAGTACCATCGATTTTCGAGATTTCTCAATTCGATGGTCGCTATTGAGTAAGAGAAGGATATTCCTACAATAATATTTGTTTGTACATAAAGCAGGACTTAGGAGACGTAGAATTCTGATTAATATCTCTCACAGAACAATCGTCGTTGCACAGCAGACCTATCGAAGCAATTCATTCTGCATATAAAAGCCTTGGACTATTTTGAAATAATCTTAAGCTAAATGATCGGTGAAGACGATGCCTTTCAATGATACCGAACAAATTATTACAATTGAGCCGTTTATTTTGAAAGTGGCATAAGTCACTTTGTTTTTAAGTCGGTATATTTAAGGGTTTGCGTTTTAACACGTTTAAAAATATGGATGCTAACTTTCGAGAAGATTTACTTGTATTTGTTATCTCAGAATACTGATATTTTTCTCAGTATAAATAATTTCGTATAAGCATTAAAAAAATCGCCACTTTTCATTACGGTAAAGTGACTTATGCCACTTTCAAAATAAACGGCTCAATTATCAGGATCAAATAAAATATGAGAGAATTTTTGTGTATCAGCTTTCTCAATATCTTTCCTCTTCAAGGATTGCTATTATTTGTATAAAAAGAAAATTAATCCATGGAAATAGATTCTTGTTTCCTCATCGTTTACGTTCTTAGTAGAGGAGACCGAGAACGGTTGTAACGCTTTAACTTTAGAACACGATTACACATAAACTATTTTATTTACAACGACAATTATTGTACGAACCTCTTACCTACTTATCCGAGATTGTTCAGTTGCAGTGGTTTTGTTATGCATCAAGGAATATCCAGGTTACCAATAAAATTCGGAAAGCCGAAATAACTATCGGACATATGAAATTAGAGATTTGAAACAAGAAGGAAGGATATGTTTGCTAAAAAAAGCACTTATATCACAATTTTAAGATGGTAAGGAAACATTGACTTTTAGGTACCGAAAAGCTATTTTCTTCCTTGTGCAGATGTAGATTTCGTATTTACATAAGTATGATGGATGAGTGTGTTCCAAATGTCATTTTACGTTATACAGGGTGGGCCGGAATTCGTAGAATTTCAACGTGTCGATATGTAAACACTGTGTCGGTGAAATGCGCTGTCGCTGAAATCGTGTCGATAAAACCATTGTCGGTGAAATAATTGTTGGTGATTTCAAAGTACAGTAAATTCTCCCTAATCGATGCTCAGATTGTACACAAAAATGGACAATTTGGGAAGAGCTGATACGATTATTCGAGTCTCGCGGCTCGTTTTTTTAGCTGTTGACAATCGGTAATTATAAAAACGAGCCGCGAGGCTCGAACAATCGTATCTCCACCTCCCAAATTGACCACTTTTTTGTGCACAAGCCGAGCGTCGATTAGGGAGAATTTACTGTAACCCCCTATCATATATTTTCAGATATTTAACATACTATTAGCATCCCGGTATTACAACCGTCTTTGATCTCCCCTAGTAGTTTATACAGGGCGTCCCAGGTTTTAATGTTCAAACTTTGTCAGTATATTCTATGGCACAAAGTAAGAAAAAGATGTTATGTAAACATAGGTCACATAGAGCTTTATTAAGAAGTTATAACAAAAATTCAGAATAGGAATAGTAATCAACTAAAAAAAAATAAAAAATAAAAAAAAATCTTCGATCGATGTCAATCATGTATTGTCAAGAACGGTTATTAATACATTTCGAAATGTATTAATAAACACAGCTTACATAAACACACGGCATGTGCTGATCTATTCAAGCCAATGCTCGCAGTAACAGCAAGTTGATTACTATTCCTATTCTGAATTTTTGTTATAACTTCTTAATAAAACTCTATATGCCCTATGTTTACATAACATTTTTTTCTTACTTTGTGCCATAGAATACACTAACAAAGTTTGAACATTAAAACCTGGGATACCCTGTATAGTTAATCTTGTTAATCTTTCCGGGGTTCAAGAAGCGTGACTAATTAATTCAGACAAATTTGTATCTGAATTTCGTGCGATCGACGAACACGACATCCAATTTGAGATGTTGACACTGTCACAGCGGTATCTCCGGATTGTTAATTATCTATCAATGATTACGTGTCTCGCAATTTAGAAAACCATCCAACGAAGTTAAGGTTTTCTGCGCAAAGCATAAATTATCGTCTTCGCCGGGGCCGTCTTCTCGACTGTGGTCGAGCACGTACCTACTCGGTAGCTTATTTGGATATTTTAACGGTGCTTCTGTGCGCTGCTCGATGGTAGAAAAGCAGGAAGTTTCTGTCTATTTACCTATGAAAAATTGATAAATCCTTATAATATTCGCGGTACAAACTGACGGAGCTTTGTAAACGCTTCAATAATTTATCATTTTCGAGATGAAAGTACGAATGCGCGAATATGGTTAAGAAAAACCAACAATGTTCATGTTTATGGCACGACTGTTTGAATTTTTCCGGAGCCTTCCGCTGCATTTACGGTCTATGAAATGGAAGCTGAAAGCGTGATCGTCTCTGAAAGTTTCTCGAACGATCTTTGTAGCATGTACTCGTAATGCAGCTTCTCTTAAACTCTTGCGACGCACAAACGTTCCCGTCCTCGCACAAGTTTGGAACGTTCTATTATTATTAATATTTATATTTCGAAGGGAAACACAGAAATCTATAATTTTATAAATAACTCTCCATTAGATTCCATCGTCTCAGAATCACATTTTCGTTGCACGTAAATGCCGAAAGGTATTCTCGATCGATGAGTTATTCAACGGGTATGCGGAATATTTTGTAAATATTTCACGGCCAAAAATTCTGTTACATTCGATCGATCGTATCTTTGCTGGGGATAACGGTAAGGACTCGATTTTCTGCAACATTCTAATCGTAGACGTCAAGGTTTAACTATACATAGGGAAAAGAACGCGAAATTGTTTGTTCAGCTGGGATATCGAATCAACCGTTTTGTATTTACCAAGCTGTAATTTTGTCTGTCCTTTAACGTATGTATTTTTTCGTTCAATTCGAAGAATTTCTAATTTTCTATTATTGCGTTGATACCGCTATACGGCTGAGGATTCAAATTACCGCTGCGTGGATTTTCCATAAAATGCACATTAAAATTCGTTTTATTAGAATCGTTAACAATTGTTTATAGTCACAGTTTATCGACGATTTCGACTGCGATGTAACGACACTTAAAACCAAATGGTCTTTCCACTTTATTATAATTTTCTTTTTACCGTTTAAACGGAAGTTACAGTAGTTTAAAATAATATCGAAATTATTCGTAATATAATATAATTTCCAAAATAACTTTATAATTATAATTTTAATTAACGTAAATAACAATACTAATAAATTAATGTTACAATGTCGAGAAGTAAATAGCAACGACCCACAGAATTCTAAAAATACTATACAAAATTTTCTCTTGTGCTGTTGTAAATAATATCGACATATAATTTTCGTGATACATTTAATAATGCATCATTTGAGAAGCTACGTAAATAATTGTGTCTGAATATAATTATGAGAAAGCGTTCATCGTACTCCAACGGAAGTAAAGAAGAATTTCAGAAAATTAGGCGCGTTCGAATAATCGATGAAAAACAGAAAACAAGTCGTGCCAAATGCAAGGGATCGTTTTTTCATCGGCGGGATATGAAAACTGTTCTCGAATAGCAAACAGCATTAGCAGAAACGTACCGTTCCATTTTCTCTCGCGGTTTGTTTAAACGCGAATGATGTCGGTTAAAGGTCCGACAGTAGCGACGAAAACGGAAACCATGATTACCATCGACGACGCCGGGGACGAACTCGACGACACCCTATGATGAAAGATATATGAACGGCGATGAATATTACCTTGCCGCGCGTAAAACTTTTCCTCCCCGTATTATCTCCCTTTATCTTTTCGGTCTTTTTACCTCGTTACGAGCAAATAAATCGACGAGGTCGACGCCGAGGTCGGATTCTATGGTCGCCGATAGGAGGTCAGCCAACGCTGATTCGCTATTACCAGGGATATGGACGTCGCTTCTGGGTGGTAATTAGCTCCAATCCCGGTAACGGCGTCGTATATCTCGTGGCAATTTTTACATGACTCGGCTCCGACGCGGCGGCCCCTCTGTGCATCATTTTTCCGCTATCGTTGAATCCCTTCTTTCGGTACCGAGGGCCTCTATATATATATATATATATGCTGTCATCTTCTGTGTCGATGCCCACCGAGCAAAATATATTTCAAACCATTTACGATACACCGATATGCTAAACAATAGTAAATAAATTACGAGCGAGACGAAAGCAAACGTTGAAAAGAGAACGTTGCAATTTTCAGGACAGTATAATCCCATCTTCTAACATAACGGAAAGCGACTGGTTACCGGTCTTTTCTTTTACAGTTACTGAAATTATACAGATCTTATAATCTTATAATGGAAATCGTACGATGTTTAAACAAATTCAGTCTTGTCGTGTTGTTTAGATCTCGATAGTTCTGGTATTAACCCTTTGCAATTGTGCAACGACTCCGAGGCATCGGCAAGAATTGTTATATTTTATTCCGAAATCGTTCTTACATTATCAAATTGGTTTATACCCAGCAAACTGTTACAAATGAACCGATATATTGTTTGCAAGAAAAGTAATCAGAGAGGTCATATTTCATCTCCATTAATTATTCTATTTCTCAATTACTCGAAACATTTCAAAAATCGCACACTATTTTATCGTGTAAACCATCGCACAACATACGGATCTCGAAATTGTTAGCAGTTAATATTATTAATATTGGTATTAATAATTATATTAATCATGCTAACTCCGTGCACGCAAAAAGAGACATAATTGAACAATTCCTAGGAAGTCTGAATACACATATTGTACACATTATTATACATATTGTACAATAATCATCTTACTTAACCTTTATATATATAAGCGATAATATTTTCTTTTGTATAATTTTTATTATCTCTTTTCTCCTATATGTGTTATCTTCGTTTCTACTAAAGTTGGTTTCCCATGAATAAATTAATGAAATGAAATAAAAGTGCACAATTTTATATGCATAAAATGTACCAAGTTGTATAAAATGGTAATACCGTGGGTCAGAGAACTGTTTCGTATTTGTAGAAAAATGTTGCTTAAATATTACTGTCGAATTGATGTAATTTCTTGATCACGAATGGCATTTCTGTTCAAACTTCTTCCCAAATCATTTCACCCGAAAGCATCCCCGACCTATCGGCTCGGCGTCCATCGATTAGAAGAGCCCCGTGCGAAGCGTCGGACGCGTTTCCCTTTCTTTTATGAAGTGCGGATGACGGAAACTGCGACGACTCTATTGATACGGTTATTGGTTAAGAAAGAAAAAAGGTGCTCGAGGAAAGGAAATGTGGGAACAAGAGTGGCGACTCTTCTGTAAGAAAGTACGAGGTGAGAGAAGGAAGAAGGAGGAAGCGTAGGAGGAGCTTGTTGGAACGATGAAAGGGGACTTCATTGAGAATCTCTCTATCGAGAGAACGGTGGCAAAAAAGATGAAGGGTGATCCACGTAACAGGTGCCCGATTGTTATTCGTCGATCCTCGAATATTAGGCCTTTATGGAGTCGTTTTCAGCCGATCGTGGCGTTGATCGTTTTAGGAAATTATCGGTTCGTAATTAAATCGTTTAGAACAGAGGAAGCAGCACGACATTTTAATCGGGCTCCGGCTCCATCCACTTCTAGCCTGTCATACCTTTTTTACAGGGTTTTTCTTCTCCATACGGATCTCTCCGAAATTTATTCTCGATGATATCGAGATTGAAATTTTGATCGCGAACAAGCGGAAGCATAATTACACTACGTTCAATTTATGTTAGATATTAAATAACTTAATACAGTAAAGTTTCCGGTATTCGAATACCATTCGAATACCGGAAACAATATTATTGTACAATATGCTGTTCTAGACTTCCTAGGAATTGTTCAATTACATCTCTTTTTGCGTGTACGGAGTTAGCATGATTAATATAATTATTGATACTAATATTAATAATATTAACTGCTAACAATTTCGAGATCCATATGTTGTGCGATGGTTTACACGATAAAATAGTGTGCGATTTTTCAAATGTTTTGAGTATTCGAATTTCCAGGGATCGTGGAAACAGTTTCACGATTGCAAATTACATAAACTTATTATTAATATAAGTGTAGAATGTATTAAATACGAAATCCATAGGAACTAATATTTACGATAAGATGCGTTTAATGAAACTATTTAACATGCGATCGTTAGAAAAATAGTTCTCATACATACGCGTGTATGTGTTTTTCGAACATAAAAAGTATCTATCGTTGCGTGGTGTTATAGACGATATGATAAAATAATTAGATAATTAGATGTTCCTGGTCTTCTTGAGAGGAGGCTCGAGAATAAAAGATGCCAGAAATGCCTAGTTTAATGTTTAGTTCTGCGATGTACTATTTAATTTCTTTACTTTGTTTAAATAATTATACAAATTCCGATAACGGCGTGTTTCTATGTGAAAGTATTCGGATAATCGATGTTCGGTTACGGGAGGCTTTACCGTATTACAGGACGCAAAGAGGCTTGCAAATGCGGGAAGATACACTCGATATCTTCGCCCTTTGCGTAAGAAGCTGTCGTCTTTACATTGTCGCAACGAGCGCTATAACGCGTGTCTAGCAATCATCGAGCATGTATCTATTGATTACCACCCATAAGAAACGACAGTTAAGAGAACTTTTAATTTACAACTTATTAAATTTTCCTTCCTTGTTTCCCCGCTTCCGTAACCGAGTCGCTAACTATCCGATCGTTCGTTTCTGAACTTCTTCTCTGTCCTTGATCTTCGTCAAATGATTTATGAAGAGGCATTTACAGCGACACGACGTACGCGTAGCCAACGGAAGATCTGTCAATAAACTTGGCGAACGGTATTCTACGCTCGGACACATGGTGATTACCAAAGTATCGTTCGGCAACGTGTCGGCGAAATCAGGAAATGTCCTTGAGTAAATTTAGCGGTAGAACCACCGACAATGTTACCCGAAACAAATGAAGACTTCGAGAGCCGCGTACGCTCGGAGATGGTCTTTTCGAAATTGAGTTTCAATTTAACCGACGTCAGATCGATTCTGATAAATGACGAACGTTCGTACGTTACAAACTGTTCGAGGTATAATTATTTTTAGTTATTCTGCGGTTCCAGAAATTACGAAATTGTTAAATACAACTTACGAGTATACGTATATTTAGATTTTTTTTTTTTCGATTAAAACAGAGATATTTTCACCCGCAAAGCGGCAGTTGTAACAGTGCTTTGGCGCTAAAGCGTTTAAATATGTTTAAACAATGGTTAAAAGACACCCGAACTGTGTCGATTTCTGCGGATATACTTTCTATGTAATTTGCTTTAACACGTTGACTGCCGCGTTACCCGTATTCGGGTGATGTCAAAAGTTCTCATCAGGCCATGTCACCCGTAATTCGGGTGACGCTGATTTGACTACTTACAAAGGATTTCCGAAAATATTTCGACAAATATTCTACAGGAGGTAATGAAACTATTGAATTCTTATAAAAATGGTTTATTAAAAAAATTATTCGCAGTGTATGACATTAAAACATTCTCTGCAAAGTTGAGGTTGATCAGGACAGCTTGGACAAAAAGTTGTTTGTTTTTTCAGATATGCTCGTGCCTCTGATCGGTCCATTTCGTATCTTTTATTTGAACCGTAGCTTCTTCAGTATCATCAACATTTCTTTCTTCTTCCATGACCAATTCTCGTAAAATCTCGTCAATAGTATCTTCATAACATTCATTATCACTAAGATTATATTTATCAGTATCCAAATCAGAATCTGACGATGTAATTTTATTTATGCTTCTCCTTCCGGGCAATCCGATCTCTTTTCATTATTGAAAAAAAATATGGGCAGAGATTTTAAGTTATACTATTCGGTACACGGCAAAGATTCCAACTGTTCATGCAGGAACAGAAAAAGATATGAATTAACAGCGCACGCTTCCTATAGCGGCACGGGTGGCCTGTAGGAGATTTTGTTGTAAATACGCGTGGTAGTCAACGTGTTAAAAAGAAAAGAAAAATACAATAATACATTTTTTCAGCAAACGTACATTATGTCCACGCTCTTAGCGGAAACAGACTCGCATCTTCGTTTACGCTTTCTTCGTTCTTCGTTCGAGAATGATTTTTCTATTCGATTTCGCTCTCTGCAGCGGTCGAAACTAGGTGGTCTGGCAAAGATTAATTTCAGAAAGACACAATACACGGTAGCGGACCGAAGTGAACCGTGGGCCACGGTAACATTAATATCAACCTGGGAGGCATTTCATTCTCGCCGACGAAAGAAATAGGAAGTTGCTCGTGTCGAATCGCCTACAATCGCGTCGATATAGTTGACGTCGGCGTTCTTCTGCATTAACGTAGCTACCGAATGACATTGCCGGCTCCCTTTTTTCCAGGAAAGAAACGCGAAAAGAATTGTGGGGAGAGGAGGACGCGCAAACGAGGCACTGAAATACTTTCCACAGAGTCATCTCCAATCACGATCGTGGTACCATCGAGTTAATCCGACTTCGTGACTATGCGTGAATCGAAAACGAAACGACATCAGAAGGAAATCGTTTCTACGTCGGTGAATTGAAACGGAAGTTCGTTACCGCCGATTATTTGTTTGCTTTCGTGGAAATTGAACGCTAGAGATTAGTGGTAAAATCTAGAGGTGGGTTGGCTCTGCACAATTAAACGGCACTAAGCGTTGCTAGTTTCAAGTACAGTCTTGTTTTCTTTTCGTTCTTTTCGTTGACCTATGAACAAGATTATGATTTTTGGTTGGATTCGGAAACGTTTATTGTTATTCTTTTTTAATAATAATAATTTATACAGTCTAAAATAATTAAGCTGGGAATGTTAAAAAATGCTCCTTTAATACGTATTATCTGGATCGCATAATCGCTTCGGAAAGTTACAAAAACAATGCGAACATGAAAATGATGCAGTGAACTTGTATCGGTATCATTAACCTCGCGTCGTGTTTGTTTTAGATAATTATTCATCCTCTAGTTAATGAGAAGCAACATTGCAAATAAATGAAAGAAAGAGTCGTCTATAACGCGATCGTCTTCCATTTGAATCTCACTAATTTCTTTGTAATATGATATACATATATAATTTTCAGAAACAAAAGTTGAATGAAACTGCGTCTCTTCTTTCATTAATTGAGCCGTTTATCTTGAAAGTGGCATAAGTCACTTTGTTTTTAAGTCGATAATGTCGACTTAAATATATTCTATTTAAGGGTTTGCGTTTTAACACGTTTAAAAATATGGATACTAACTTTCGAGAAGATCTACTTGTATTTGTTATCTCAGGATACTGATATTTTTCTCAGTATAAATAATTTCGTATAAACATTAAAAAATCACCACTTTTCACATTACGGTAAAGTGACTTATGCCACTTTCAAAATAAACGGCTCATTTGGGAGGACAAGCATACCCTGTTCGATTCGGGGGTCGTACTAGACTTTACTTTACTAAAGTACTTATATTTTCGAAAAATGGATTACCAATAAAATAAAATAATTACTAATAAATTAATTTCGACCATTTTTTTAAGGGTACTATTTTGAAATGCAATAACGTTCTGAGAAAAAGATGGGCAAAACACTGTTCAACGTAAAAGAAACAATGACATGGCTTTGCGACGAGATAAGAACGAAATACCTAATTTCAATTACGTTTGCCAGAAAATTATTGTTACGTTTCGTCGTAGCGAAAGGGTTCATAGAAGCACAGCAATTGGTCGCCCCACAGGACCGGCTCCATTATCCTGTAAAAGCGTGCCACGCGATACATCGCTGTTTCAACTGTGAATTAAACTACAGTTCGGACGATTCCACGTATTCTCGTGTATCGATTTTAGAAATAATCCACTGCATCGAAACAAATGATCGACCGATCGAGCGTACGTTTCTTTGTGACTCGCATCCGCTCAACGGGGTGCGGCGCGTTCTTATGGGAAACACCAAGGAAATCTTTACCGACCACCCATCGTGGCCGTAGCGAGCGAGCGAATTAAGTCACAATGCATCTATGAGATTTGGAAATTTTGAAATAATAGTTGGCCCGGAACATCGGTCCTGTTCTTCGGACGCGGCAGGTATCGACTTCGGACCGTAAAGAACCTCCTTTCATTAAAGAATTTCTCCTCAGCGACCCGTGCTACGCTTACAAAGATATCGTACCGCACGTGCATCACGACATCTCTATATCTATAGCTAACTCGTGTCTTCCCGATGAAAGTTCCTTCATTTCCACATGTAATATCCCATCCGAAGAAGATCCTTCGACTTACCCATTTGAAATATTTCAACGATAGTACTATTTATTCGAACGATCGTTTACGAAAAATTGGCGTTTCGGTCTGTTCCGTTGCTTCGGTTAATAATCCGGAATACATTTAACAAGTATCGTCACTTCAACCGACACACCTCAATTTTCGTTAATGCGTAAAAACGATCTCGGAGTGTTGCACCACGATGCAAGTGTATCGACGAACTCGCAGCACGGGTTCTTTCGTATTTCCACGTTCCGTGAGAACGTCGTGACACGGAAGATCGAAAGGGGAAAGATCCTTTGGCGGTCGAAGAAAGTAACGTCGTAGATCCATTATACGAAAGCCATGGAGGGCGGAATCGCGTGAAAACGTGGGACGTTTTCTTTCACCGTGTGGATTGCGGTTTTATTGGGTCGCTGGATTGGCCCTGCTTTCCACGTGGGTGGCTCCACGGGGCCCCATTACACGGGCTTTTAAGGCCGTTTAGGCACAGCCCATCTCGCGGCTCTTCCAGACAATGCTAAATCTTCGCTCGGGGAAACTATCCTTTTGATGTTGCTGCGATCGCTGACCACGATCCGAGGGCAACACGATACACACGCCGATCGGCATCATCGTAGTTTCACGCGGGACGTCTTCATCCAGCCGATTTTCTCCCCTTTCCATTCGGCTGCTCCCTCTGCTACGACGGTGTCGTCATTTATTTTTTATCGCATGCCATGCGATGACTCGTATATTCCACAGGATGTGGTATGCCAGATGCGTTGGATCACATTCGGGATCGCGTATACCGGAACAGGGCACAACGTTGCATCGGAAGAGCTCTGTATTGTGCCGAGAACTTCTATTACGACTTCCTCTCCCCTGGTGGAAGTAAAACTTCGGCACGGCCGGGGACTGGTTCTGGTTCCTCTTTCCCGCCGCGGGGAAAGAGATCTCTCATCGAGTGAAAGGACCGTGACACACTAACGTCGCGAATCATTTCAATTTAACACATTCTGCGACAGTTGAAATTTCTTGCTTCCGCTCTCGGTTCGATACGCGGCAAAAAGTTCGTGCCGTAAGTATACCGTTGAACTTTACGCGTTGGCGTAAGCGATGCTTTATATAAACTATAAAGCGGAAAATTCGATGAATACTAATCATCCGTGTAATATTAGCCATTCGTAAAGCCATGTTTCGTCACCGGTTCGAACGCGTTTCTTGAACGTAGAGTAAGTAACTAAGAGATCAGCACAAAACAGTTTCGTTCCAAGCGCAAACGTGTTAAGACAAACACACTCTGCCGAATGGATTTTTCCATTGTAAAACCTAAAACGATTTATTTTTACCGAATATCGATCCGCGTTCGTTCAATATTTCCTTAAACTTTCTTATAAACTTGACGGAACATATCGTCGATTTGCCATCAAAAAATTCAAATAATTCTCATGGTATTCAACGAATTTTCGTCTTTCACACGTTCGATTTTAACGGACAAATAATTGATTGAATCTAAATAAAATAATTTAACGTATCTTGTACGAAATATATAAAGCGAATTATGCTTGGAAATAAACAAAAGACGCGGTAATTGGCTACGTCGCGGTTATGTCAATAACCGGGCTCCGGCTCCATCCACTTCTAGACTGTCATATCTTTTTTATAGGGTTTTTCTTCTCCATACGGATCTCTCCGAAATTTATTCTCGATGATATCGAGATTGGAATTTTGATCGCGAACAAGCGGTAGCATAATTACACTACGTTCAATTTATGTTAGATATTAAATAACTTAATACAGTAAAGTTTCCGGTATTCGAATACCATTCGAATACCGGAAACAATATTATTGTACAATATGCTGTTCTAGACTTCCTAGGAATTGTTCAATTACATCTCTTTTTGCGTGTACGGAGTTAGCATGATTAATATAATTATTAATACTAATATTAATAATATTAACTGCTAACAATTTCGAGATCCATATGTTGTGCGATGGTTTACACGATAAAATAGTGTGCGATTTTTGAAATGTTTTGAGTATTCGAATTTCCAGGGATCGTGGAAACAGTTTCACGATTGCAAATCACATAAACTTATTATTAATATAAGTGTAGAATGTATTAAATACGAAATCCATAGGAACTAATATTTACGATAAGATGCGTTTAATGAAACTATTTAACACGCGATCGTTAGAAAAATAGTTCTCATACATACGCATGTATGTGTTTTTCGAACATAAAAAGTATCTATCGTTGCGTGGAGTTATAGACGATATGATAAAATAATTAGATAATTAGATGTTCCTGGTCTTCTTGAGAGGAGGCTCGAGAATAAAAGATGCCAGAAATGCCTGGTTTAATATTTAGTTCTTCGATGTACTGTTTAATTTCTTTACTTTGTTTAAATAATTATACAAATTCCGATAACGGCGTGTTTCTATGTGAAAGTATTCGGATAATCGATGTTCGGTTACGAGAGGCTTTACCGTATTTAAAGGACGCAAAGAGGCTTGCAAATGCGGGAGAAGATACACTCGATATCTTCGCCCTTTGCGTTACTGTACACCGCTACTCTAACAAGCCAACAATGTTTCAACATCACCGATACTGCCAGCACTCGTCTCTCTCTCGGCAAATTGAATATCGTGCTCTCTCGATGCTCTTCCGGTTTCTTGCAAGTTCTTCACTCTAAATAACTCGGACGAGAAGCTTCGGGCAACGTGATCGGCGAATCCCGTGCACAGGGGTCCAGCAGCACGTAATCGCTCTCATTCTTTTCGGTGCTACTGTACACATGGTACCCTGTAGTTTGAATACGCGGCGCAACAGGGGCGCCGTATCGTTGCATATATATATATATGTATATATAAATTTACAAACATCGAAAAACTGTAGGCGCGGCCGATATTTACGCGATTCTTGCGGAAGCGTCAGTGCCTCGATATGCCTGGTCGCATCCTTTATTCGACTGGTTCTTTACTGTTTCTTTCTGGCAGCCGGTGTATGGCATTTTGCTCGTATTGAGGCTCCGGTGTAATTCGTCCGCGATCATAACGCAGCCTGGATCGCGTGTCTCGGAACGTTCATGCCTGCATCGGGCGCTCTTATTGTTACGAGGAGCCTTCGGAGGGCGATCCCTTTGATTCGTTATTAGCCGAAGCCGAAACGACTTCCGACTTTGTGATAACAATGATCAGCCACCGAAGAAGCCGCGAATTTTTGGCGTTTTCGTTGCTTTCGGCTCGGGTCCAGAATAATCTCGCCGGTTACGCTGATTTGTGACAGTAATTGCCGGTACCGTCTGAGAACTCGATGCGGATTTTTGTGCGCGCGTGTGTGTTTTAAGCGGTGCAAAGTCTAAGATATATCTCGGACTTGTTCGTCGAACTTTTTCTTTTTTAGGTTCCATGAAAAGTGGTAATTTATTGGTAATAGGTCTTTAGCGGTAAGCAAATAATAACGTACAGTAGGTCTTTGATTAACAGGCTCAAACGGGGGACAAACAGCCCGGATAAATCGAGGTCGGACGAAGAATCGAAGTTCGGGAGGAAGTAAGTTGGAGTATACTTAAACGTATTTTGTCTGCAAAGTGTTCCCCTTTATTGTTGTAAAATACATTTTTCATAACCAAATCAAACCGAGCTGAACTAAACCAAATGTCTTTTAACCCTTTGCACTCGAGTGGTGACTCAGAGGCACCGCTCTAAAATTTGTTATATCTCGTTTTTAAGATAATATTTATATTAACGAAGTTCGAATTTAAGAAATTGTTAAGAGTGTAAAACGGTTGTGCGAGTCCCAAAAGTCGATTTCATATGCATAAAACGCATTTTGTCATATAAAATAGAAATACTATGAGTTAGAAAAATGATTTTATATTTACAGTTAAGATAGCTTCGAGTGCAAAGGGTTAAGGTATTATCGTAATAACTTTTTACCATCGATAATATTTCCTTCGATACCTTCGATATTCCTTACCAAATATCGTATATACTAAATAATCGTAAATATCGAAGGGCGCGGTATCTAAGCATAGATGCGAGTTCAAAGGTAGAGTATAAGCGTACGGTGCCAATGAACGAAAGAGATCGAATAACCGAGACCATGAATAATCGCGAATCGAGAATCGAGACACCGGATTCTACTGTACAAAGCTGTACGAGCTGTCACTGGATTTCGTAATCCGAATGGGAAGTTACGTAAAACGTTTCAAACGGAAGTTCATTGGTATCGAGCGAGGTACTTATTGGTGCAAGTAGGAACAATTCGAAAGTGTCCGCTTTCGGAACCTGCCCAGCCGTATTGTATTCCTTAGATACAGCAACGTATAATCGTAAAATTAACGGATGAAATTAGTGTGGGAAATACTATTGGGTTGGCAACCAAGTAATTGCCGATTTGATCAATGAAATAAAAAATTTTTTTTTACTTGGAATGAAGTTTAATCTGTAATGTATTTTCCATTTTGTTCGATGACCTTTTGCCATCTCTCCGACAACTTGAAAATTTCACGCTCGTAGAAAGTCTGATCCTTTTCGGCCAGAAACTGAGTTAAGTGAGATTTTACAGCGTCATCGTCATTAAAAGTTTTACCACGAAGGGAGTTGTCCAGGGATCGAAATAAGTGGTAATCCGATGGCGCGAGATCAGGGCTGTATGGTGGGTGTAACATCAATTCCCAACCAATATGCATCAATTTTTGCCGAGTGGACAAAGACATGGGCGGCCTAGCATTGTCCTGCTGGAAAATGACACCTTTACGATTGACCAATTCTGGTCGCTTTTCATTGACCGCTGCATTCAATTTGTCCAGTTGCTAACATTCACGGATAATAAAAAATAACATAATAATAATAATAATAATAATAATAATTTTATAATATAACATTTACGGATATCATAAAAATGCGAGTGAGAGACATCTATAACTGAAATCGGCAATTACTTAGTTGCCAACCCAATATATAAACATTCTACCTATATTTTTGAATATTGTTCTTTATAAATCCACTCGCACAAATACTGTTTGTAACAATTAGCTGTAAAAAATATTGTTCATTCGAATACGAGCGTTTCTAAACAATAACATACTGTTCCATATTGTGTACTTCAATTTCTTCATCGTTCGGATTTATTGAACAGTTGATTCAATGCCCCTATTTTGGAAAAAAATATTAGAAGTAGGCGTTTTAAAATAGGGACAATCAATCCGAAACACGGGAATATGATACAAAAATGCCGTTCCATATTAGATGCACGCTTGTACAATCTTGGCAATCTTATACCCCCGAAAAGCGTCCCATAATGGGGACATAATATTCAATATTAATAACCATAATATTCTGGTCGCTTTTCCTTGACCGCTGCATTCAATTTGTCCAGTTGCTAACATTCACGGATGATAAAAAATAACATAATAATAATAATAATAATAATTTTATAATATAACATTTACGGATATCATAAAAATGGGAGTGAGAGACATCTATAACTGAAATCGGCAATTACTTAGTTGCCAACCCAATAAATTGAACAAATTGACGCGTACAGTGAGATCTATACGTATTCGTATTCGAGTCATTTGGTCCAGTTTTACAAAAAAGTTATTGCGTTTGAAAAGTTGTAGAGCGTAGAAATGTCACTGTAGATTATCGACCTTCGTACTACGATAATACTGTTGTTTCATGAAAAAAACGGCAGATCGTAAATACTACATCAATGATGCACATGATAAAATATTGACATTACGTCGAGGTACCTACGAGACTTTGAAAACAAGCAAGATGCTTTCTCGGGGAATTTCTTCTTTCATTTTCCAACGTCGCATCGACAGCCTGATCGTCGATGAAACGATTTGACGCTAAATTTATGATGGCGGTGGAAATTATTTTCAAATTGTTGAAATCGCGAAGACTATTTCTTGAGAAACGATCGAATAAATTCGTTTATTTGACCACGCGTCGTAATAAAAATTGCGAAAGGTCTAAATAAGTCCATTCTTACCGTACTTATAAAAGTAACACACGTTAGTCACTTTCGAAGCTCGGTAGATTTAACGTTAACCCGAGAAAAATAACCTACGTCGCAGAGGCGCCTGCGAAGACTGTTGATTTTTGTTAATTTTTCATAGAGGTCTAGTGATTTAAGTTTAAAATTACTTAAAATATAAAAAAATATAATATAAATGCATTTTATTTTTACAATAATGCCAAACCTTTAAAATGACTAGATTAACTTAAATAAATATCCATTGTTAGTATAAAATTGACCCCTTAGAAAAGCATGCGCCTCTGAAGCGTATGGTTATCTTTTACGTACGTTGTCATATAGTTATCTTTCTAGGGTTAACGAAGCTTCGACACGATTTTTACGAAATCTTTAGCTTCTCAAAATTTTTAATAAAAGAAGGAAGTTTATAGTTTCTCCACGGTACACTGGCACACCTTATAATTTCAGAATGACAGTGTAATTGTTCCATTAACAAACGGTCCTCGTGCTTTTTTTTGTTTTCCTTCTACTGCTTCCGATAAACCGCCGTTGTTCTGGCGTCGCTGATCCGCGGTCGGTACGTGGCATACTTACAATGATGCAAGTTCGGGCGTCCGCGAGACTCGTAATTTCTTGTATCCTTTATCCATTCACTCTACTTCCATGGCACCACCGGTTGTTGTCAGGTGTATCTCTGAATGGAGATCGTCGAGACAAAACACTGCACACGCATTTCCTTTTACGTAACACATCCTTCCGGTACCTTCTTACGCTATTCGTAAACGCGCGAATGTTACTGGACAGCGGCTTATGCACATTGAAACACGCGTTGTCGGGAACGATATCCGAAAAGTTCGGATATGAACATTTTCATGTTACCGTAAACAACGATTGTTCCCGATCGCGATTAAGCTTGAAACGATATATCCACCTCGAAGAACCGGAAAGCGGTAAGAGAAGAAAATTACCAGACGTTACCTCCACGATGTTGAAAAAGGAACGAGAATTTTCGGGACGCCGAAGTTTTTATTTGTTTCTGTGAATAAATCCCGCTAGCCTCTGCATGGTTTGCCCCTACACTTTGCAAAGATCTTGTAGTTGAACGCGACGCCGTATACGCACGTACGCGTCAAGATCTATGTGGAAATGCTTAACTTATGAACTCGTCCCGCGGATTGCAGCAGCAATATTCCATGGGACCACGTGCGGCACCCTGAATAGAATCGTCTTTGGACCGAGCCGTGCGGATTCCCGGCGCCGGATCCGTTCGTTTCCTGGATCATTGCCAAGGTGAAAACATCGGTACGTCACAGTTTGCGCGAGCGGGATGATTAATGATCGTTCGACAGCGCAAGGATCGATCCGCGGAGAGTCGCGATTAAACGAATCTCCACTCTGAAAGTAATAAGCCACTGCTACCGATTGGTCCCGCAATGAAAACTGTACTGGGAATTATAGTTCGGCGACCCGCGTCTCCTATTCTGCTTCATTTGTAGACTTTTCGAGCATGATATACCTACGTGATTACGCAAATGGGTCCCTCGCACAATATACAGGGTGTCCCAGGTTTGAATGTTCAAACTTTGTCAGTGTATCCTATGGCACAAAGTAAGAAAAAAATGTTACATAAGCATAGGTCATAGAGAGCTTTATTAAGAAGTTATAACAAAAATTCAGAATAGGAATAGTAATCAACTTGCTGTTACTGCGAGCATTGGCTTGAATAGAGATCAGCACATGCCGTGTGTTTATGTAAGCTGAGTTTATTAATACATTTCGAAATGTCTACCGTTGTTGACAATACATGATTGACATCGATCGAAGATCGAATTTATGACCGTGCGAATTTCGTTTCTATTCTCTTTCATTTCATTTTGAACGAATTTTTGTTATAACTTCTTAAAAAAGCTCTATATGACCTATGTTTACATAACATTTTTTTCTTACTTTGTGCCATAGAATATACTGACAAAGTTTGAACATTAAAACCTGCGACACCCTGTATAATAGTACAGGCTCACGAACGCGAAGCTAGTTTTATAATATTGCTTTGTTATAATTCGCTTAGAAGCTTATAAATTGTTATTAGATCGCAGTTCTTTATTCGAACGTCGATGCTTATGAACTAACTTGTAGACTCCGGAATCGGGCAAGAAATTGTCTACTTTCTCAGAGATTTATTATGCTTCGAAATAAAGTGACGTATTCATTATAGTTTATCGAACTCTTCGATTTTGAATTTTGGATTATGAAAGCAATTAATTTTTTCTTTGATTTCTGCGAAACAGGTTTCAACGCACATTAGCATAGCCATCTTTTATGTTTATTTTGTTCGTAAAAAATACATATACATAATATTTATATATCTCAGGTAGATACTCTTCTGTGACAGTTGTCTTACTTAGTATTTCTCTTCGGTTATATCTTTCAACGTTAAGACCGTACACAAAAGTATAAATTATAAAGCATATTATAAAAACACGTTAACAGGTAATCGCACGTTTTCGACAGGCACTTTAGAACCAGGAAGAAGTTAGCTTCGCTTTGGTATGATTTTGATCGCGATGATATCCGATTTATAGAGACACCGTTATAATTCGGCAAAAATAACCATGTGGAAATAAGTTTTTTTAGGTTGCTAAATTCAGGGTGCTAAATTTGCTCGATTAATTACAATGATGCAGGGAACGCTGACAGTTGTTGGCACACGTTGGCCGAGAAACGAAGATTACTTTCATAACACCGATATTATAACAACGCTAATTGTCAGAGTTTCGAACGAGTTGGCCTGTACTAGGTTGTACTCGCGGTCATATAAGCTTTCGCGAAAGAAACAAGAATGAAGATTCCTCTAAGAATCCCAGTAATTATAACGGCAAGCTGTCGTTAAATTTGTGCTTGATCGACCGTTAAAAATAATTGACGATACTATTGGTTTGACAACTAAGTAATTGCCGATTTCAATTATAGCTGTCTCTCACTCCCATTTTTATGATATCCGTAAATGTTATATTATAACATTATTATTATTATTATTATTATTATTATTATTATTATTATTATTATTATGTTATTTTTTATTATCCGTGAATGTTAGCAACTGGACAAATTGAATACAGCGGTCAAGGAAAAGCGACCAGAATTGGTCAATCGTAAAGGTGTCATTTTCCAGCAGGACAATGCTAGGCCGCACACGTCTTTGTCCACTCGACAAAAATTGATGGATATTGGTTGGGAATTGATGTTACACCCACCATATAGCCCTGATCTCGCGCCATCGGATCACCACTTATTTCGATCCCTGGACAACTCCCTTCGTGGTAAAACTTTTAACGATGATGACGCTGTAAAATCTCACTTAACTCAGTTTTTGGCCGAAAAGGATCAGACTTTCTACGAGCGAGGAATTTTCAAGTTGTCAGAGAGATGGCAAAAGGTCATCGAACAAAATGGAAAATACATTACAGATTAAACTTCATTCCAAGTAAAAAGAAATTTTTATTTCATTGAACAAATCGGTAGATTATGATCAATAGTAAACGAAGTACTCATCGATACAGAAATTGGCTGGCGACAAGGTTACGGCGGCACGGATTACAGATCCTAATCCTAACACGGTTAACGAGGGGGCACGACGCCAATTAGTAATTTTTGCCTGGACTAAATCTTTAAGGTAGTTACGGACGAATTGCAAAAATAAACCGTAAACTGTTGGCCGTTAATGAGAAATTACCTTTTTCAATAAAGATAAACGTAAATGTCTTTTGCGCTCTCGATTACAAATTCTCGTCAGAACGACGAAACTATGGAAATATATAATTTCAGACGATTTTATAAACAATATATGCATTTTTGAGATATATTCGATGTGCGTGTATTATAGTAAAGATATTATTCGAATATAAATGGTTATATATATATATATTATAATTATTATATATATATATATATATATGTCGAATATAAATGTTACTCGTATTAATTATGATAGATACAAAACCCATTCGCATCGCACCAGTAGAACCTCGAAAAAAAACAAGGAAACACTAATAATACAAAGAATTATTCGATGAAAATTTTAAGCGACAACACATCAAAACTGAAAATGTACATATAACCTGCCGCGTTTTTCCTTGCAACCATAGATATTGCACGTTTCGTAGACGTGTAATCTTACATTTCGAGAAAATTGAAAGAAAGTGCAAGGGATTAAATTGGGGAAAAAATCTGGTTCTCGTTCGACCGATTGCGAGCGTCTCGGTATCGAATCGGGAGAAATCGGGCGAGATGTAATTACAGCGTAAAAGCGTGTAAAGGTGGTGGATCTGGATTGCAAGTTGGCGACGCAAGTATGTACCTTTAGGAGCCGTCCTTGGCGGCAGAGGTCAGTCGTTAACACGTCACGAAAAGATGGACGAGCCACTGGCTGTGTCCGCGGGCGCACAATGCCATATTAATGGCTGTCGGTAGCGGTGATAAATTCCTAGGTTGAACCCGCTCTCCCGCAAAAGCGTTCTTCAGCTATGCTCGTTGTTCGTCGCATTCTCGTTGTCTCTTTCCCTCCGGGATAGCCAGCTTGGAATGGCGACAATGAGCGGGAATAAGTCAACTGGAGGATCGGTGAGAAGGGGTTCGGATAAAGGAGAGGAGACGGCCGGAAGACGAAGAACGTTCATTATCCAAGGGATAGTGCCTTGTTCTACGTTGCCGGCTAGTTATACCGTCGACCCGATTGTTTAACCTATTCGCCGGTTTCACCTGATCTCGATGCCTGTCAAAACTCGTTAATTTACTGGCGGAGGCTCGCCGTTAGAAAAATTCATTCGTTTATTATTTATTTGCAGGATTTTAATAACTGAGAAATCAAATTTTGTTTGGATTTAGGAGAAAGGAATAGCGTTCGTATTTGAGCCGTTTATTTTGAAAGTGGCATAAGTCACTTTGTTTTTGAGTCGATATATTTAAGGGTTAGCGTTTTAACACGTTTAAAAATATGGATGCTAACTTTTGAGAAGATTTATATGTATTTGTAATCTCAGGATACTGATATTTTTCTCAGTATAAATAATATCGTATAAACATTAAAAAATCACCACTTTTCATTACGGTAAAGTGACTTAAGCCACTTTCAAAATAAATAGTTTGGAAAAATGACTGATATATATTAGTTTTGTCCGACGTATTTTACTGAAGTGATGTTTTGAAAGGACAGTGATTTACTAAAATTGTTGAATAAATTACATATATAATAATAATTTATACCATGAACATATTTTATATAAATGTTTGATTTAAGTATTTTTTATTTTAATATTCATAAAATACAAAAATAATTAGTACATTTTGAAACATAAGTATAAGTAATTTATATGAAAATACATCGGTTCAATTTAATTTTCGTCATCGATAGGAGTGATTAAGTCCTCGGAAATCGTGTTTTGTTTGAAATTTTTAAAATAACTGTGGTATATTGGGGGTATATAATTAAGCTAGTCCATCATGTCTTTGTATTTTGCTGAAGAAACAGGACGAGATCCGGCGTATAACGGATCCATTTCTATTTGTGAATAACGCCTAGGTCTTCCACTTTGTGGTGACAAATCCAAAGTTAGAAATTCATCTTTTTCATCTAAAGTTAGTTTATAAAACATTTTATAGCCATCTGCTGGCGGGTCTGGAGGTAGTCGCCACATCACTATAATATAATTTACAAAACTGCACTATTCTCTTTCGCACTTATAAGAATAAGTCCAGTGATTACAACTTTTTTAAAAATACTGAAAATAATTCAAAACAATACTTCACACACACTTATCACACGTTTCTATTTCTTCTACACTAAGCCCCGCAATTAATTTCCCGAGTACAGCGACTTACGCCACTTTCAAAATAAACATGTTTGTTATACCGTTAATTAGCAAAACTTCTCTCGAACAACTCTCAATAGTTCTCAACTTATTGATTGCAAATTATTTAAAAATGAAAAGATTAAAAATGAAAATCAAAAGATGATTGTAATTAGTGTTACCATTAACTCGATTTTTTTGAAAAAGTGACTTATGTCACTTTCAAAATAAACGGCTCATTTAGTAGATCACGTATGAATTAATCGTACGTATTCGAAATTATGTTATCTTAATTTTTATCGAATAATTTTACTGTCTTTAAAGTGCTAGTTGGATGTATTCATTTAACTCGAGTTACATAAGAATCTGATTAGAGAGCATGTCAATTATTTTGTGAGAAACACGAGAGATGGTTTCAGGAAGATATCTGACTTTTCTGTTGGCTATGGTTCACGATTGTTTATAACTGGTCGATGATCGCCCAAATGCTACACACGTGCACACGCGTGTAAAGCAACAGGCCCACGTGCCTGAGATGCTACATGCCGAAAGAGGCGATTACGTGGAGCGAGAGAGGTGCGACGGGTGTCAGGAGGCGTAGCCCTCGCGATCCTCGTGTCTCGTGCCGGTTAATTCCGAGCATGTCCGACATCTGGACATAAAATATGTAGCAGTCGGTGTTGAATCCTTTCATTCTAGATCTTCTAAAAAAAAAAAAGTTCTTTTTTATAGTGACACTTCTTTCGCACGTGTACGAGTTTCATCGTTGCATTTGCCTTAATTGGTCATGAAAATATTATCCCGGTCAAATATATGATTAGCTGTAATTAGACTATCGAACTTTATGGAAAATAAAAAATGTCGAAGTTAATTGCAAGAAATATAAGTTAAATAAGAAAGTCTTTCCCGTTCCAATGCGTTGAAAATAATGCAACAATATCCTCAAATTCTTGTAACGTTTTCATAGTTTTGTATTCGACCTATTCATTTTTGCTATAAACGCATAAAATTCGCAGCCTAGTTATAACGATTGATTCTCGTACAATGTTCGCGTTATCGGCATTTAAAAGTAGGCTTACAATGAATATAGAATTTCTTGTAAACGATTAAAAACTATCTACTGTATGAATTATGGGGCGAGGAGTTAGCAATTTGTACAATCAACTCGTATCCAGCAGGACTAAAAATGCAAAAGTTCGCGGTACAAAGTGCGGTTATAGTTGAAAGAAAAGAGGAAGATAATGAAACTAGAGTTAATTGCTGCTTCTAGTTCCCCGTCCCGAGATCGATGCTAGTTAACCCCCTACTACCGGGGACTTGGTTTTCCTCGTTTTATCGCGGAGAACGTCTCTCTCGTTACCGGGACGGAGAAGATTCCGCTTAAGCATTCACACGACCTTCGTCGCGCGTACTCGCGCGTATCTCGTGTGTGCAGGATCGCGACAGATCAGCCGAGTGATCGTGGGGAAGGTCAGTGGCCGATTCAGAGATTTTAGTCTGGACCTTGTTCGTCGAGAAACGTACTTTGCCCGGCAATTAACTTTGTACTTGCCTCGTTTCGCACAACCTTTTCAAGTCCACCTGCTGATCTGCTTCGTCTACCAGACACACGGCACGATGCAAGAAGATATTATATAGCCTAAATTTCTCTGATACGTGACTAATTTCTCTCAGCAGATTTATACCTTGCTTAAGGACGCTTTTATACTATGACACGGGTCTCAAAATTGTTCGAACATGTTTCAAAACACGTGTACTTGAAATTACGGCGAAGAAAACTAAGATCCTTCGTAATAAGCGAATCAATAATAATCAAATTGACTAATTTTATCTACTTACGATCTTCCACGAGATCCCATCGAGTTTTTATCAATGTCGTTCTTATAAATTAAATTTAAAAAGTCAACTTTGCTAAAATTGATGCTAAATAAATAAATAAATAAATAAATAAATAAATAAATAAATAAATAAATAAATAAATAAATAAATAAATAAATAAATAAATAAATAAATAAATAAATAAATAAATAAATAAATAAATAAATAAATAAATAACAGTAAGAATACAGACACTGTGCGTACTTACACGGACAAATAAAATTGGTTCGAACATAATGGAGTAATACCGATATATCCAAGCTTAATTAGAAATACGTTAATTTAACGAATAGACAATTATTCGGCCATCGTTGTCAGAAATTTACTAATATTTTTTCAGAACCAAGTGGAAATCGCGATAGAAGCGAGATTTTGTGATTTGCGAAACTATTGGGTTGGCAACTAAGTAATTGCCGATTTCAGTTATAGATGTCTCTCACTCCCATTTTTATGATATCCGTAAATGTTATATTATAAAATTATTATTATTATTATTATGTTATTTTTTATTGTCCGTGAATGTTAGCAACTGGACAAATTGAATGCAGCGGTCAAGGAAAAGCGACCAGAATTGGTCAATCGTAAAGGTGTCATTTTCCAGCAGGACAATGCTAGGCCGCACACGTCTTTGTCCACTCGGCAAAAATTGATGGATATTGGTTGGGAATTGATGTTACACCCACCATATAGCCCTGATCTCGCGCCATCGGATTACCACTTATTTCGATCCCTGGACAACTCCCTTCGTGGTAAAACTTTTAACGATGATGACGCTGTAAAATCTCACTTAACTCAGTTTTTGGCCGAAAAGGATCAGACTTTCTACGAGCGAGGAATTTTCAAGTTGTCAGAGAGATGGCAAAAGGTCATCGAACAAAATGGAAAATACATTACAGATTAAACTTCATTCCAAGTAAACAAAAATTTTTTATTTCTTTGAACAAATCGGCAATTACTTAGTTGCCAAACCCAATAGAACTTTTAATCGGTAGATCGGATCATACACAATGGTAGAAGTTAGATATTCAGTATGCGTAGAGAAAGAAAAATTGTTGCGCAATAAGTTTTACAAGAACAGATTACAAGAATCACGTTCGGATTTACAAGCAGCAAATTGCGTTTACGTACCTATAAATTTCACGGCAAATTACTTCAGAAGCTGACACGCCGATGAAAGACAATAAATACACATCGCGCGTTCGTACGTGCGGCAAAATAATTAAAATTCTTCCACATCGGGTTACGAGGTAATTGATCGTTTTCACGATACGACCGGCCGCGCCGTGTCAGACGATAAACGAACGAACTTTGGTCGAGACTATGGGTGAGTTACCCGCGTCTTAAGCCTAGCGATGGAACCAACTATCCACATACGATTGTTCGGTTGCGGATCATTATACTCGAATCTAAACAATCGTACCCGCATCGATTGTCCCCTTTCCTTCTCTAGCTACCTTTTCTTCTACTAGCATAGTTTCTCCTTCTTTATTATGTATTTCTGATCGTTTGTTGCACGTTTAAAACTGATTTCTGCGGTATCTCGAGAGCTATAAAATTTTTCACGAAGAATTTTCGTTTCTCGAGGTCCGTATAATGCTTCGTGTATTCGCCGAAACGTTCGTAGATTAGTTCTAATTTAATTTACTGGGAAATATCGGAAGATCTCGCATTTTATGTCGCTCGCGCTTTCCACGATCAGCGACGGGTACGTATGCGCAAGATTCGAAACGTACTCGACTCGTACCTAGTTAAATGCAACTTCGCAACGATATTTTAACCCGAGAAAGATAACCTACGTCGCAGAGGCGCCTGCGAAGACTGTTGATTTTTGTTAATTTTTCATAGAGGTCTAGTGATTTAAGTTTAAAATTACTTAAAATATAAAAAAATATAATATAAATGCATTTTATTTTTACAATAATGCCAAACCTTTAAAATGACTAGATTAACTTAAATAAATATCCATTGTTAGTATAAAATTGACGCCTTAGAAAAGCATGCGCCCCTGAAGCGTATGGTTATCTTTTACGTACGTTGTCATATGGTTATCTTTCTAGGGTTAAGGGCGTATTATCCACAGAAATGCTTCTCACGCGCAAAGAAAATGCGAATGAACGATTAATATCGTAAGAGGTTGATAATATCGAAATGAAAGTTTAAAGTTCGCAAAAATGGCGAAAAATTGTTCGAAGGGTACACGATTCACGATTTGAAAATTCACTGTCGGATTTCGATTTCGCTTGCTCCATGCTTGGGACCATCGCTATCCGAGACGCAGCCGACAATTACGCAACATTTCGCATCCCGTAGACACCACAGATCGGTCGATCGATTAGACGCGACTAATTTTAATTTCGAAAGCCTTGTAAACGCAATCTATCGCTCGCACAAGAATAGAAAGTGCAAATAAATTATGCGCCGGTGTAATATCGTTGAACGAGGGAACGAACGGTCATATTCCGCGATGCGGACGCGCATATAACGCGAATTAACGTACTTCCTACGCAGCGACACGAGATTACGATTCATCGTCGCGCAACAAATGTAGCAGTAATATTACGTCGTTTTCGTCCGCTAGGGAAGAACGAATCGCGTTATTCTATATCGCCGGAATGGTCCGCGCGGCTGCGTATTATTCCGCGATTCGATGCACTTTTTGTCGATCGACGGGGAGAATCGCGGCTCTGTAAGTACACCGACTACTTTAACACTTTAATCGCCGTGTCACCCACACGCGTCGGCGACACGTCTGATCTTCGGCGAAAGATTAACGCTTTTTGTAGGGACGATAAACAAACGATCGATCGGTTTATTTGTTACCATTAATAACGAATGCGATAAGAGTTAACAAAAAGTATTTTGCGCGTTACGTTAGATATCCGTTTAACCCTTTTGCACTCGAAACTATTTTAACTGAAAATATAAAATCATTTTTCTAACTTATGGTATTTCTATTTTTTATGACAAAATGCATTTTATGCATATGAAATTGACTCTTGGGACTCGCGCAACAGTTTGCAATCTTAACAATTTTTTAAATCTTAGCTTTGTCAATATCAAAATTATCTTAAAAGGTGATATAACAAATTTTAGCGGTGCCCCAGAGTCACCACTCGAGTGCAAAGGGTTAAATGCTTTTCCTTAATATGTCCGGCTTTTGCTCGAATTATAGTCTTGCGTATTCTCGATATCCATGCGACAATGAACAATCGAAACTACAAACGAAACATTGATGAAGTTAGTTCACCGGATACCGAGAATACACAAGACTGAGTTGCATAATTCTACATATCACTCGGATGTCCCCTCTCGTGGGACATTAAAGTTTATTAGTGATTACGGGGAATTCAGTTATTTCAGCGCAACTTTTTGCGACATGCATGTTTCCCTGAAATTTTCTCTTGAAATGGCACAAGAAATCAAATCAAAATATATAGTAAAATTACTAAGGTATATACAAGAAATGTCAGCGGGTTTTGACGAGAACGTGAGAGGCGTGCTCACGACGGTCCGAGCACTTCAAAGGCGCCACTTGAAAAGAGCGATAAGGCAAGTTTGTGGAAGAAAGGTCGGCATGCGAACATAGCACGCACTGTATAGTGAGATTTATAATCATAAAATCTGGAGGAAAAGATTTTCAAAGCTGAACTCAGCCTGGTTTGAAGCGTCGAGCGGTATAGATAGATCTAACGAGTGAGAAAATCGGAAAAGTGATTCTTTTCTTGGTAAATAAATTGTTTTGTAAAAGTTTTTTTGGTAAATATCATCTTGTGAGTTAGTAATAACAATTAGAAATTTTCAACCTATGTATTTATTCATATTTTTTATTAGAACAATGGCAAAACGTTCAAACACGAACGAGTCTCATGACACAAGTAGTAGTGAAGATGAGCTCCAGATAGACGTTTATACAGATATGTTAGAAAGACTAACTGTAGAAGAAAATAATTAATTATTATATAATTATTATAATTATTATAATTATATAATAATAATTACAGTGATCGTATTTTTTAGCAGTAATTAACCCTTGGCACTCCGAACTATTCTGGACGTTGGCTACCAGCTATTCAGCGCCACTTTTCGGCAGAAACGGGCATTTACAGACCCTCGTATTATTTAGTATGGTTTTGGAACTAACTAACATATTATAATGATATTGGAGAAATTTGTAAAAAAATCAATATGTTATTTTTTATAATTTTGTTATTGTTTGTTTTATAATTATATAATAAGATACAATGAAAATATAAAACCTGTATTTTCCTCAACTTACGATATCGTTCGAATATTTACGAACGGCGCTATACGTATCTAATGCTACATCGCACGGAAGCAATACTCTAAGTAACATGTGGAATAATATCGAACAATTTCGTTCACGAACGTAGAAAAAGTCGGGCGTGGTGAAAGAAGATGGTACTGAAAAGGTCGCAAATTAGCTGGAAATACGTTAGAGTTCCCCCTTGAGCATATTCTGCGAGACTTCTCGGGTACCGTCTAGACGAGCGACCGTTCAACCCTAAGGGTTGCAGTACCGCGCCGCATAGCTTAGAAAATACCTAACAATAAGTCCGAAATTAATTCTTCGGTTTCCTTTGCTTCGGCAAATGAAGGGGTCAGTATTAAAGGCGATTCGCGGACACGCTTCCCGCGAGGGTCGGCTGCAGGGCAGCTCTCGTGGGTGGGAGGGCCCCCATTAAGTTGTTACGCTAGTTTATTCTTCGTTGGCCACACCACCATTGATTAAATCGCTGTCTCGGCTCGGTGCAACGACATCTCGCGATCTCGCCATTGGGCTCCGCTTCGGAAAAAAGGGGCGAGATCACCGATATTTCTCGTCTCTTTCGTTCGGTCCGTCGTGAACGAAATGCCCCTGGAGCGGGTAGACGAGCCGAAGAAGCGCCAGGCGACGGTCCTCGCCCGCGGACCCCTTTCGGGACCCATTTTCGTGATGGCTCCGGGCCGTTTATTAAGGAAGATTTACTCGCCGGGCGAACTTCCTCCCCCCGGGCGTCACCCGAAACAGTTTCGGCCTCGATCTTTGGTTGTTTGACCTCTCTAGGAATTTGCCTCGACACGGATAAACGTTCGTTCGATGGTCCACCGCGGCGATTAACATGACTCTGCCGTAGAGGAATTCTATCCATCCCATGAAAGGGTTCCCTCGTTTAACTCGTGGCGCTCCTTTTTCCCTGGAAGCATTTCAGATTTGTCGAAACGGCGCTACGAAGTTGTCCCTGGTGGCGAGAAATTATCGGGGCCCTTCTCTCTTCCCGCTGATTTCTATTAATTAGAATATCGACAGCCATTACGCCGTAATTTCGGTAACAAGATACAATCGTTGGCCGCGCGAGTCCGTTTAGCTTTTCGGATAAATGGTCCCCTGGGTACCTTGTACCAATACTGTAACGATGGCGGCAATTTTCTGTCACGTTTTCTATTTGCTTGTACACCTGGGGTGTCAAACTCAAAAGCTAACCTTGGGCCAAATAAGCAATGCTTAACTTTAGGTGGGCCGCAAGAAAAATCAACGTTCATAGAAACAAATATTTTTATTTTGACTAGTACATTGTAATAAACATATATAAAGTTAAATTATTGTTTACGTCCTGATACTTGACATCTCTTCTCTGATACTATCTTCCCTATTACGGGAGAAATTTTATTGGCCGAGACCACTTTCAAAATTTCTAATTCACATTTCGATTTTATTTTTACTTTGCGTCGGATATATTGACTGAGCCGCAAAAATGTTCATCTCGGGCCGCGAGTTGATTGTTAGCTGTTACGAAACCTGAGATACGAGTCCATTTTGACTGCTAAAGATCCGGTCGTGCCATTTTCATCGCAGTCAGAACTTTTATTTCAACTTTTATTTCAACGCGATTAGAATTTTTAGGATTACAATAACCAGACTGACAAATACAAATTGTCTGCATCTCTGGCAAAAAATAGGAATAACTTAAAAGTTGCATTCGTTCCTTGATAGTTTGAAAGTAATATATATTATATTAATATTATATTATTAATTCTATTCTATTCTATTATTAAAATTATATTAATATTATTATATAATTATATTAGTCGAAAGTAATATATTAACATTATTAAATGTTTTCAATTTTTTCTGCTGTTTAACATTACAAATATTCATTTTTGTCGTCGATGCACGAAATCCGCGGCTTAGCAATAACTTCTTAGGAGGAAAAGATGATCGGTGCTTATCGCGCGTGTCTCTTACTTGAACGTTTAAATACCGATGACAAGGGTACCGCTTTTATTCCAACTGAAATGAACAGAATAACATTCGAATTTAACAGGTCATTACTTGAAATCTCCACTGCAGACTCATCGAGGCGCACCGAAAACGGCTAGATCCGAATAAAGCCGCAAAACCGTCGTTTTCGAGAGACATCCGGCGGTCCCTTTTTTCGGAGTTCGCGCGACGCGACGTTGCGATTCCTCTTCTACGAATCGTTTGGTCGATCCAAAAGACTGGAGAGAAAGAGAAGGCTCTATGGCCGTCCTCGCGGGTTTCTTATTTTGCGGAGCTCTGTGCAAATTGCCCAAGGATTAGAATCGCGAGCATGGGCTGCGTGCTGCGGCCCCCGAAGCGATGAATTATTATTGTCTCGTGCCTCACGCAGCCACGCTTCGCGTTATGCAGCCGTACGGGCCACGGACCATTCTCGTAACGGCCGGACAGCGAAAAATAATATCGCTAGCTGCCGGCCAACAAAATAACTGGATCCTCCTCCGACGGAGCAATGCCAGCCCATCTCCGGATGATTATTGTGTTAGTACTGGCGTCAAAGGTTTCTCCTATTATCTTACCGAGCCTAGACTTCGAGCGTTATTCGGAGTGCGCTTTCTTTTTTTTCGACTCGTCTCTGCGAGACAAAATAATAGGGTGTTCGATGTACTTAAATATTTTGGCCAGTAAAACCCCTCTAACATCCGAAAACAATTTGGATCGCTTAGTCCAATTATAAGAAAGAAATTGCCAAAGTTTATAATGTTGTTACTTCGTTGAAGCGAAGAAAATAGACACGGATAACTGAAAACGAAATAACTGAAAAATAAATTGATACTTTGAGAGTGTCGCGTCCGATATTTTTCGATAAATCGAATTCGTTCGAATTTTGCAGAATGTAGAAGAATCTAGAGAGAAAACAAATAAACGCTGTGTGAGCTGAACTTTTTAATTCTACAGTTTCAATCCTATTAACAAAATTCGAAACTGTAGAACTTTTAGGGATCGCGGCAACCGCGTGCCAAACGCGGTAAAAAGTTATTTTATAAAAGTATGCTTGTAGTAGAGGAAATTTTTCCAATAGCGTTACGTCTTTTTCGCCGTTTGTCCGTCTAAATTGACTTTGAAGTAGCCAATCTCAAAATCGTCTGAAATTAAAATCGTCGATCGTAAGAGCTTTGTTCTCTTTGAAATGAAATTACAAGCGATATACAGGGTGTCCCAAAAATGTCTCGCAATCCGGAAATGGCGGGTTCCTCGGATCATTTTAAGCAAATTCTTCCTTTACAAAAATTTTCTCCGAGGCACCGTTAACGAGTTATTAACGAAAAACGGTGACCAATAAGAATCGAGTACGGCTGACGCGAGGCAGCCCAGCCAACCAGCGCGCGAAGCCCAGTTCCGCTCACTGGCTCGGCCGCCTCGCGCCAGCCGAGCTCGCCTCTCATTGGTCACTGTTTTTCGTTAATAACTCGTGAATGGTGCCTCGGAGAAAATTTTTGCAAAGGAATAAGTTGCTTCAAATGACCTGAGGAACCCGCCACTTTCGGATTGCGAGACATTTTTGGGACACCCTGTATAACCCTGTATATCTTCGGACGGGATTTCCTACACGTGTGTCTGACAATCGTCTGCTTCGGAAGCAATCTAGACGGCAAACGCGTTGCGGTTAACTTCAACGTTTTGCGTATAGAAATGTTCGAAGTATTATATTATTTCCGATGAGACTTAAGATTAAAATTAAAATTTAAATTTACTTGTTCTTTGCACAATCTAAAAAATTGCCTACACGTGTCTCCTCGATAGACGGTGAACGTTTTCTTATTAAAATGCTACGATAACCCTTTTCATCTTACTTTTCTTTTTATACATCTTTAATATTCTTTCGTTCTCCTTTTGTCAATATTCCGAATACAATTTCTTCATCGTCGTCTTCTTTCAACGGTAGCAAAAGTGCAAGCGAACGATTCGTTTCAAAATGGTTATTTCACTTTCTCTGCTCACGCTGTTCTATCCGATAGATGGCACAATACTATACCGAATGATAAGCACGCGTCTAATCGCGCGCGTCTAACGCTAATAGAAAATATCGGCCGCGTGCGGACGTCGCGTCTAATTGCAAGCGCCGAACGCACACGTCCATCCATTCGCGTCTGACGCTTATAGGAAGCGTCCTACCTTTGTGCGACAACGGACGCGCGATAGCAATAGGTCAGTGTACCGAAAGAAAGGCCGGTTCTTCTAGGTGTTCTCTCGTTTTCACGTTGGTTCGATTAGATCGCCGGGCGAGACTTTTGCGGCTCGATGACTGTTTTACGCTGCACGGGGACGCGAGGAATGTCCTGTCGTGCGCGGCCTTTCGATTCCATGAAGACGTACGTATCCGCGCACACGTGGCCCTGCACGCACGAACGAGCGCGCGCGGCGATACGTCAGCGGGCACCCACATTCATTGTGCCGCACTACGATTTCTCATTGTAGGTGGAGGAGGCACGGCACGAGTTATTGACTTGTTTGATCCTGGGTTACGCCCCGACCTACCTTAACTCTGACTTACTATCTTGCCACAAGAGAGAAAGAGAGAGAGAGAGAGAGAGAGAGCTTTTGACCCACGTTCGGGGGCGTTCGCAAGCACCGCAACGATCCTTTCAGTTTCTTCGGGGGTACCCGCAGGCTCCCGCAAATTTTATAGAAAATATTATTATCGGCCCTCCGATCGATTTTATATCTGTAAGGTTTTAACCAAAATATCCGGTGTCAATCGTTTTACGATCTTCGAACATTGTTATTACGATGCCTCTGACAACAACCATCGTGCACACGATGATCGCATTCCGAAATCATTGAAGTAGTGTTGAAACAGATTTTCAAGAATTTTTCTAAGAACATCCTGTTTTGCATGCGTAGCATAGAAGTCGGTTTGTAGCCGTTTAACCGAATCGGTGCGCGATAGAGTATTAGGTCCAAAAAGCTCGTCAAAATACGATTATTCGAATCTTACTGCTTGCCATATGTTTTTTACTTTGCTCTGTAATCTTGTATGGGCTTCTTTTCTGTACGTGATTAGTTAAAAAAATTCGAAGCTCTTGAGAAAAAATAATGTTTATTCCCTTAATAACGAAAGCTTAGCTTGAGAAGAGCAGGATTAGAATAATTATTAAATTTTGTGAACGCGTACAATTAATGTTTTACTCGCTAACGCGAGCAACGTATACAAATATTTTAAGCAGACATTAATTTCAGTCAATATCTATATAGCGAAACTTTAATTTTCATCGTTATAGAGCATTCAAATGGTATACCTATGATTAAGAAGATGCTAGAAATTTCATAATTTCTCGAGCAGCGCAGAAAATGCATCGTGGCTGAGGAGAACTCGCCTGGTGAAACTCTTGGAATCATAGAAAGATCGCTTAAAGATTTTCTCGTGCTTGTGATATTATGATTTATCACGGAGAAAGCAATCAGCTTTGAATACATTCACTTTTCATTTTTTGTTCCATTTCCCGGAGTACAGTAATACAACGAATATTGTCTATTAAGTCCACTCTGCCTAGAGAAAATATATTTTAAAACCAGTTCCTAGGTAGAAAGAAGCAAATAATAAAGGAAAAGTTTGTCTATGGATTTCTACGTACACTTGTCACTTTCTCTCGTATTACAATCCATGCAGGATTTATTTAATTATTTCGCTGGATTCACGACAACGCGATTCTTTTGTGCCTGTTGCAATTCATCGCATCGTATGCAACGCTAAAGTTCTACCACGGTCAATTTACCAGGTTCTCATTTTACACTTATAAAAAATATGAAGAGGCTTTTATGGGATACGATTGCATAAATTATATGATATACAGGGTGTCTCAGGTTTTAATGTTCAAACTTTGTCAGTATATTCTATGGCACAAAGTAAGAAAAAAATGTTATGTAGACACAGGTCATATAGAGCTTTATTAAGAAGTTATAACAAAAATTCAGAATAGGAATAGTAATCAACTAAAAAAAAAAATAAAAAATAAAAAAAAATCTTCGATCGATGTCAATCATGTATTGTCAAGAACGGTTATTAATACATTTCGAAATGTATTAATAAACACAGCTTACATAAACACACGGCATATGCTGATCTATTCAAGCCAATGCTCGCAGTAACAGCAAGTTGATTACTATTCCTATTCTGAATTTTTGTTATAACTTCTTAATAAAGCTCTGTATGACCTATGTTTGCATAACATTTTTTTTCTTACTTTGTACCATAGAATACACTAACAAAGTTTGAACATTAAAACCTGGGACACCCTGTATATTATATTTAGTCATAGTACGGTAAACTAGACCCTTTAACATTAACAAAAAAATTGCAGTCATTTAGCCCAATTTGAGAAAAGTTATAGGGTTTTAAGAGATGCTTCTCAATCATTGTCCGTAAGCGTACGTATTCATAAAAGGTTCAAATCTTCTGGGTCGGAGTTCGAGTATACTTGGAGGTACTGTTTCCGTTCCGCAAAATACTTAAAACTTCGACGGCCTCAAAGGACCTACAGGACCTCGTGAAGATTCGGATTACAAAAATCGATTCGATGCAGTTTTTTTTTACAAAATGTATCATAATTATATTGTTAACAAAATGTATGCTACTTACGTTATTAATAACGTAATATAACGCGTCATCCATACGTGGCTGACAGAATTATTTGAAATGTAACTTTTAAACATTAATTTTCACGCTAATCCGTTATAATTCCTTAATTCGATTAAGATTCGCAAGAGGTAAGAACGTTGGAATTTCGAAACTATCCTGCTAGATTCGCACCTATTGGTAACACGCTCGATTCCATTTCTATTGGGTTGGCAACTAAGTAATTGCCGATTTCAGTTATAGATGTCTCTCACTCCCATTTTTATGATATCCGTAAATGTTATATTATAAAATTATTGTTATTATTATTATGTTATTTTTTATTGTCCGTGAATGTTAGCAACTGGACAAATTGAATGCAACGGTCAAGGAAAAGCGAGCAGAATTGGTCAATCGTAAATAATCTTTTATTTTACGTTTTAGATTATCAAAATAAAATATTTATTTTCATGATTTGACTTTATAGATATCAAAATAAACTATTTTATTTTACGTTTTACATTATCAAAATAAAATATTTATTTCATGCTTCAGCTGTGGATTATCGAAATAAGATATTTTATTTACTGAAATTTTATGTCCTACTCGATGTACTATTTTATTTCAATTGTGAAGAATCTATCTAAAATGCTATTTCAAATATTTTCTCTACAAATATTACCCAGCTCTGCTTACTCCAACAATTTTTATAAATTCTACAAATTATAATATCACAGTATTTGCAGTGATTCTCGTTGACGTTCATTGACTCTAACACAGAACAACTTGATTTTATTTTTTAAACAAAGGAGTTAATCTAAAGAATTAGAGTCGATCTGAAAGAGGAACTTTGAAAGAACTGCAATTCTTTTCTGAAAAAAACTGAACTCGTTCCTTCCAACGAACTCGAGCCGTTCGATCTATTGGGTTGGCAACTAAGTAATTGCCGATTTCAGTTATAGATGTCCCTCACTCCCATTTTTATGATATCCGTAAATGTTATATTATAAAATTATTATTATTATGTTATTTTTTATTATCCGTGAATGTTAGCAACTGGACAAATTGAATGCAACGGTCAAGGAAAAGCGACCAGAATTGGTCAATCGTAAAGGTGTCATTTTCCAGCAGGACAATGCTAGGCCGCACACGTCTTTGTCCACTCGGCAAAAATTGATGGATATTGGTTGGGAATTGATGTTACACCCACCATATAGCCCTGATCTCGCGCCATCGGATTACCACTTATTTCGATCCCTGGACAACTCCCTTCGTGGTAAAACTTTTAACGATGATGACGCTGTAAAATCTCACTTAGCTCATTTTTTGGCCGAAAAGGATCAGACTTTCTACGAGCGTGGAATTTTCAAGTTGTCAGAGAGATGGCAAAAGGTCATCGAACAAAATGGAAAATACATTACAGATTAAACTTCATTCCAAGTAAAAAAGAAGTTTTTATTTCATTGAACAAATCGGCAATTATTTAGTTGCCAACCCAATAGTTAACAGACAACACCCTGTCGAGAGAAGAAGCGCGGGCTGTCGAAGATGGTGGATCAAGGAAAAAGTGCTCGGGGCGCGTAGACATCGCGATCGGGGCCCTGTCCATGGGCAATGGTATCGCGAACGCGGACGATAAGGATCCATCGTGGCTGCCGGGTGTCGTTTAACAATGAACCCACGGTAAGTTTGAGTTCGCCTACCGCGGACACGGTTCGGCCCGATGATATAAATCGCCGGGTTCGTTAGTGAAATCAGCGCAACGGGACCGGCGGCGCTTAAATGCGCACCACGGATGAAAGAATGATACCGCTACGTTAACGAGAGAAAGAACCGCGGCCCGCGAAAGAGAAATGGGTCGGTGTTCGCTGAAGGCATCGCGCTATGTATCTTCCGTGCTTCGAGCCCTTTTCGACTGTCCTAACTACTATCCCCGGCATCCCTTGGCTCTCCTCGCGCCATCGGCGATACGATGCAATTGCCATGAAAAGAACCAGTCCTGCCAGGATATCCGAGTTAGAAGAAAAATGGCGTATCGGGGCTGCTAATGAAAAATTCGTGGTCAAATTATAACCAGTCCGATAAACGCTGTAGTTGATAAATATACCTTCCGGATGGATTTATTTTCCCTCTTCTCCCCTCGATATTATATTTATCGGCCGATTGTTGTGGAAAAGACGGTTCTCTGTTTATTTTAACACAAAAAGTTGAATCCAGTGATTTCCATCTTACGACAAAATTCACCGGTCGTCTGTCAATGGTTAATTCAATTTTCTATATTCGAACCTACAATCGAGAGAATTATGTTCATTAATTCTTCGCGTTCGCATTAATCAATTTGTAGCTTTCTTATCTGTTGCATTCGTTCCATTTGTATATTTTACATCGTAATATCTGTAGCTATATTAGTATATTTAATGCATACGAATATAATAATTGCGTCTACGAATGATAATTCTTCTTAGTATCGTTAGAAAGTGGAGACTTTAAAAACTACGAGGATGATGCCAGAAGTATCCGACCCGAGGTATAGATGGCGGTTATTGTTTAAAAAAAATGACAATGCTCGAAAATGGTCGAACACCGCTGGAAGAAGTGTACCGAACTGAAAGGAGATTATGTTGAAAAATAAAGATATTCGTTCCCAAATTTCTTGTATTTTCTTCGTTGGGTCGGGTACTTCTTCGATTTTTTAGGAAAATTAAAACGCAGCTCATTTAAATATTGGTATACATTTATTAAATTATATAGATACCATTCTGTTCCACAACCTTTCTCCGTCTCGATTTCTGTTTTGGAGTCACGACAGATTTAGGCATTTTGTTAAACCATTGATCCTCTTAGCGCCGAACAAAAGAGTCGTATATACCTGAGCGATACTATGGCAGAGTCTCGTTTTATTAACCTTTACTAATTTCTAGCTATTGTGTACACAATATTAACCAAATAGTTATACAGGATATATATTGGGTTGTCCGGAAAGTTCGTGCCGATTTTACATAGCCAAGCTTCACGGTATGATCGTGGATGGTTGATTTTGATTTATTTAGCATTCCTGCTAATTGACGTAATGTTGAGCGTGGGTTATTCTCGATTTCTGTTCCAATCATATCTTCGTCTGTGGTGGACGGCCTACCTGGGCGTTGTTGATCTTCAAGGTCGAAATTTCCAGCTTTAAACCGAGCAAACCACTTCCGCACAGTTCTTTCGGCTACAGCATCCTCGCCATAAACAGCGCATATCTTATTTGCCGCTTGTGTGGCGTTTTTGCCCTTTCGGAAAAAGAAAAGCATTAAATGCCTACAATGCACTTTATTTGCCACCATATTCTAAGGCGTACAAAACTGATAGAAAATTAACGAATCGCAACCAAACATTTTTCCAAATATGGCTGAAGTTATCTCTTTTAGAATATATGCACACATGTCATTTGTTTTCAATAATTGTGATATATATTCAGTCAGGTCTCTCACGCTAACTACCGAAAATCGGCACGAACTTTCCGGACAACCCAATATTTACATCGATTTCGCGCGAATAAATTCGTATTTTCATTAACATATTTGTTAATACGCGTATTAATAAATACACATCCTAATTCGTATGTATCGAACCCTTTAATTTTTAGGATCGCGGTATATAGAATATCTTTCTGGATCTATTATTTAAATATAGGTGTACGATCGATGTCCGTAAATTTCGTGTCGATACAATGCAGCGTTCCACGTGCGTGTAAGATAAATGCACGACTCGATTCTGTGTAGGAAACGCGTTATTAAAAGTGAATCCGATCCAGCAGGATGTTATCCCGAAGAAAACGAGAGCAGATCGAGCGAGTGCGGTTAATTGGGGCCTCTTTAATATTGCAAAACAGCAATAATTCAATGGTAGACCATGTAATTAAGCATGATAAGTCACGGTTCCGGTAGGCGAGAGATCTTCTCCCTACTAGAGACGAATAATAATTTGCATTCCCAGAGGCGGTCAAGGTGCGAAGACGCAACGAACGAGCGAAAAGGAGCGCGTTACGCCGCGGCGAATCAGTTTTAGGATCTGCCACCGATCTTCAACGCGCCGCGCCGCGCCGGACCGCCGATTTTTCGCGTTCCTTTTCTCACCGCGCATTCATCATAAGGCTTAACTAGGCGTGTCCGTCGGCTTCGGGCGCGTCTCAGAATCTGAACTTCGAACGACGCGTTGCAACTACGCTCACTATGCAACTCGGCCGTTTTCGAAGCCGGCAGGTGTTGCTGGCGACGACCTCTGGGCAGACGCGACCTTATCGGCCGATTTTTATGCCTATCGGCCCTGTTATTTCGTCCACGACCAGCCTAACGCGTTCGGTGTCCGGCTTTTGCAGCTTGAACTTTCAGGAACGTTGCGAACCGTTTACCGTTCAGAACGATTTCCATTTTAATGCGTTCAATTTGTGGCATTTATACAGATCAGAAAGATCAGAAAGATCAGAAAGATCCAGTTGTACGTTGTACGAGGTCAGTGCCTTTCGACAACGTGAGCCACAATTCCAGTCGGTAAATGCATCCTCAACTAAATGGGTGAGTTTCTTATTGACAGTATTTTTCATATTTCTCTAATAAACAAATCCTTTACGTCCCTTAACGCGATTATTTATTATTAAATCAGCTTTGCGAATCATTCGTTGAATTCTGTTCGGACACGGAATTATTTGAATTAAAATATCATTTACAAACTTTGTTCATCTTCGCTGTATACCTTGCATAAAAATTTCATGTGGTACACATGAGGTGTCATGCACACCAAAAAATTAAAACGGCTGTCACGGTTAAACTACGTATTATTTCGGGTCCGAGAAGTTAGTAAATATTCTTCAAACATTATATTATTATATTAATTATATTATATATATATATTAATATTTAATATATATATATATATATATATATATATATATATTAATATTTAATATATTATATTATTATATTAATTATATTATATATATATAATTATATTATAAATAAATATTATTCAGACGTTACGATATCACTGTTACGTAGTAAAAAGAATCTGGAAAGTTCTCGCTTCGTGACTTGTTCAATACTTCGAACGTAGCTCGAGTCCGTTCCGACCTTCTGTCAAAGCCTCGTGCTGCGGGCTCTCGAACTTCGCGCCGTCATCTCTCATTGGTCACTGTTTTTCGTTAATAACTCGTAAACAAAGTCGCAGATTGTATTTTCGCAAAGGAAAAAGTTACTTCAAATGACATCAGCTACCCTCCGTTTTCGGCTGTTAAAATAATTGCGGTACACCCTATATATAGACATACAGGGTGCGGAGTCGGACTTTTACGCGAAATAAAAATTGTTCATCTTCGTTATAATAAACAAAAAACTGATCGAAGATTGAATTCTTTTCTCGGTAAGTTTAATTCTTGGAAAATAAGCTAACAATATTTCTGAACTGTTTCGATGTTTTTACTATTTGAACCAAGGGCAATACTGTTACGTTTGCTACAAGTAGACTGCAGATCTTTAAATTGTTAGGTTTCTATTGAAATTGTTGATCCAATTGATTCGATCTATTGAAACATACTATACACACGTGTCGCACTTCGAACCGCTTCGTGCATGAAATTGATATTAGTGTGAAAAAAAATAATGTGCAAAAAAAAAGGTGATTCGAAATTTAACCAGAAACATCGATTAATAAGCGTGTACAAGTCATCCATTCGGCGATCGCGTTAGCAGCTGTGATTAAACACTGTCTGCTAGGGGTAGTAGTTACTCGAGGAGACATCGCGTCAGGTTGACAGAGCGGCCAATCGAGTGTATGGAAGCACGAGCGCGAGCACGAGCGCGCGAACAGAGCAGAAGATCGCGTTGCGTGCCCGTGGCGAACGCGCATCGGTGATTCGTGCATTCCTTCTGGGATTAATCGATTTAACGGTTCGACGGGCCGAGCAGTGTCCACGGTGCTATAATTTGATGGAGTGGCGTTCAGCGTACATCTCTTTCGCGCGTCATCCACGTCCGATTCATTGACCGTGCGTTTTCGCACTGTCACCACGTAACCGTTGCCGCGCGATGCCCGCTGTTCAAGCCGCCGGCAGACAAAGCGGAGAGGAACGCTGCGGGGAATAGAAAGAATCGGTGAAACGAACGGGGAACAGGGACAGTAATATGCGGCCACACGATCATTAATTCAACTTTGCTCGCAGACATTCGCAGGCGATTCGAACACGGAAGCTATCTCCGTCTGTGTCTTCCTTCTTCTTTGCCCCTCTTACCATCCCCCCCTCCTCCTCTCTTTCTCTGTTCTTCTGCTCGTCCAGAGCTTCTGCCCGCTGAAGTGCACGACAGAAATGATGGATAAAACGAAGAAAACGTGGAACCTGCACTCCCGGCGATAGACGTAATTTTTAGATCGTAGAAAGTCGCTTCGAAATGAAGATTTCTGAAGAGGATCCGAGCTTCCGGGAAAGAAATGGTTAGCCGTGTATTTAAGTGGACTGGATACAGAGACTCATCGAGATTCATGGTTTTTGTCGAAACTTCGAGGTTTCATCGGATGATCGATCTTAACGCTTATGTCAATGACCAAAATTGTCGACGTCGTTCCATCGGGTTGGCAACTAAGTAATTGCCGATTTGTTCAATGAAATAAAAAATTTTCTTTTACTTGGAATGAAGTTTAATCTGTAATGTATTTTCCATTTTGATCGGTGACCTTTTGCCATCTCTCTGACAACTTGAAAATTCCACGCTCGTAGAAAGTCTGATCCTTTTCGGCCAAAAACTGAGTTAAGTGAGATTTTACAGGGTCATCATCGTTAAAAGTTTTAGCACGAAGGGAGTTGTCCAGGGATCGAAATAAGTGGTAATCCGATGGCGCGAGATCAGGGCTATATGGTGGGTGTAACATCAATTCCCAACCAGTATCCATCAATTTTTGCCGAGTGGACAAAGACGTGCGCGGCTTAGCATTGTCCTGCTGGAAAATGACACCTTTACGATTGACCAATTCTGGTCGCTTTTCCTTGACCGTTGCATTCAATTTGTCCAGTTGCTAACATTCACGGATAATAAGAAATAACATAATAATAGTAATAATAATAATAATTTTATAATATAACATTTACGGATATCATAAAAATGTGGGAGTGAGAGACATCTATAACTGAAATCGCGGCAATTACTTAGTTGCCAACCCAATATATAAACATTCTACCTATATTTTTGAATATTGTTCTTTATAAATCCACTCGCACAAATACTGTTTGTAACAATCAGCTGTAAAAAATATTGTTCATTCGAATACGAGCGTTTCTAAACAATAACATACTGTTCCATATTGTGTACTTCAATTTCTTCATCGTTCGGATTTATTGAACAGTTGATTCAATGCCCCTATTTTGGAAAAAAACATTTGAAGTAGGCGTTTCAAAATAGGGACAATCAATCCGAAACACGGGAATATGATACAAAAATGCCGTTCCATATTAGATGCACGCTCGTACAATCTTGGCAATCTTATACCCTCCGAAAAGCGTCCCATAATGGGGACATAATATTCAATATTATTAACCATAATATTCTGGTTGCTTTTCCTTGACCGCTGCATTCAGTTTGTCCAGTTGCTAACATTCACGGATAATAAAAAATAACATAATAATAATAATAATAATAATAATAATTTTATAATATAACATTTACGGATATCATAAAAATGCGAGTGAGAGACATCTATAACTGAAATCGCGGCAATTACTTAGTTGCCAACCCAATATATAAACATACTACCTATATTTTTGAATATTGTTCTTTATAAATCCACTCGCACAAATACTGTTTGTAACAATTAGCTGTAAAAAATATTGTTCATTCGAATACGAGCGTTTCTAAACAATAACATACTGTTCCATATTGTGTACTTCAATTTCTTCATCGTTCGGATTTATTGAACAGTTGATTCAATGCCCCTATTTTGGAAAAAAACATTTGAAGTAGGCGTTTCAAAATAGGGACAATCAATCCGAAACACGGGAATATGATACAAAAATGCCGTTCCATATTAGATGCACGCTCGTACAATCTTGGCAATCTTATACCCCCGAAAAGCGTCCCATAATGGGGACATAATATTCAATATTAATAACCATAATATTCTGGTCGCTTTTCCTTGACCGCTGCATTCAATTTGTCCAGTTGCTAACATTCGCGGATAATAAAAAATAACATAATAATAATAATAATAATTTTATAATATAACATTTACGGATATCATAAAAATGGGAGTGAGAGACATCTATAACTGAAATCGGCAATTACTTAGTTGCCAATCCAATATAACCGAGGTAGCGTTAGAGATGTCATATGTATTTCTCAATTATTTGCGAGAACTCGTAGTTAAACGAAGAAGGCGCTATTCTTCTTAAGATTGTAGAATTAAGAATATCTGTACAAACAATATAGAATATATTGTTATATATTTAAATATAATTTTATCCAACTGTGCTCCGATCGAAGATCTTGAAACGGAGTCCACGTATCCCCGATATTTTTTTTATTTCACCGTATCGGTGAAACTCGTCTTGTACAATGATTCACGAAATATCGTTCGACACCATCGAATAAAACTAATAACAGTTTACCGTGATACGAATCGCCGAGCCGTTCCGAAATCGGTATCATTGGCCAATCAGCGTAAACCGAATCGACAACGATACGGCTTTGGCTTCGCGTATCGGTGCGCGGAATCGAAATCCAGTCGAGACCTATAAATAGTCGTGGTCGGAAGCGTGTATGGTCATAATAACAGATCGGGGCCACGGATTTACCGTCGATCTGTATCGCGTATCGCGAATTTACGGCCCGTTCCCGATCGCGTCGATAATTAAATAGCGGACACGCCGTCTCCGCACCATCCACGCGCCTTCTTCATCTTTATCCGACTTCTATCGGACACTCGTCCGTGGCCGTTTACCCACGGAGAAAGACATCGTGCGTGAATTATCCTTTCGTTTTCGCGTTTACGCAACGAAATGATTTCATTCGATCTGTCACCGCGATCTTCGCGACGACCCGAGTGTTTCCTTTCTTACAGAAAGATCGGTAACCCGTAGCTGAACCGATAATTGAGCCGTTTATTTTGAAAGTGGCATAAGTCACTTTACCGTAATGAAAAGTGGTGATTTTTTTAATGTTTATACGACATTATTTACACTGAGAAAAATATCAGTATCCTGAGATCCGAGTATCCTGAGTATCTTCTCGAAAGTTAGTATTCATATTTTTGAACGTGTTAAAACGCAAACCCTTAAATATATCGATTTAAAAACAAAATGACTTATGCCACTTTCAAAATAAACGGTTCAATTGGGGCTGAAGTGCAGGGCCCAGTGAATCGTGGGAATCGAGCCGGAAGAAACGATCGGACAGAGAAATATTTTCTTGACATTTAACACGTGGGGGACGACTAACTTTTATAACACTTTACTGATTCTGCCGTGCACAGTTTACATAGTTCGTATAGTTCGCCACATAGTCTCGATTTCGCGCGTTTCAACAAATTTGATTGCTCGATCAACACTAGAATCCCCAAATCAGTCTCAAACGACTGATTTCTGATTTTGTTTTCTACAATTCCCGATATTACACGTACGCGTGCACGAGTGCAAAACAATCTGCGATGCTGACTCGAGCCATAGGATAAGCAATCTTTTATTACCGACACAAAGAAGTTGGCGCAGAGTTGAGACAAGTGTGTGATAGAGGACTATGTCAAAGCATAGGAGCATTTATGTTATTATATATTATTATATATTATATATTATTATATTATTATATTATTATATTATTATATTATTATATTATTATATTATTATATTATTATATTATTATATTATTATATTATTATATTATTATATTATATATATAGGAGCATTTATATTATAGCATACGAAAATGATCGCATCAACCGTATAAAAACCACAGTCGCTTGTCCGTTAGCCATCCAATGACTTCCATATACGGTAAATTCTCCCTAGAATGCCAAATCTCGGGTTGCTGTGAATTTAACCCTGCGCCATTGTTCCTTTTTGTTCACAAGCCGAGGGACGATTGGAGAGAATTTATCCCGAAGAACATCTCGTTAACTCAAAATCCCCTGGAGTTTCTAAACTAAGAATTGACCCCAGAATCGCGAGCTCGCGGCAGAATCTGCCAAGTGTCGCCGGATAATCGAACTTCTCCCGAGCGACGGCAAAAGTTCTGAAACCGTGTGCCGGTCGCTTAACTCCCGATTTCCATTCGAAGGTGAGTAGCGTATGCGTTACAGGTAATTGGTATCTTACGCGGCCGTTGGGAGAATAAATCGATTGTAGCGAATGTTGTTGGGTTTGATAGAATGCCGGATAGCGGCTCGCACAAAGCGACCTTCGTCTGGTCGAGTGAACCTGCTACCAGCCAGACAAATTGATACCAGGCAACGCACTCGCTCTCCCTATCTTTTCCTGCCTGTACAAGGGGGTACCTAACGTGCCTCCAGTAGGTACGGGCGCATAACTTCCAGACCTCGATATGCCGCCAGTCGAAAGGATTCACGGCCGGCGTGGATCGAGCTTGTGCACCTCTTACATCCCTCTATTAACTTGATAGAATGTATTTCGATGCTCTATTCTCTCGACAGCTTTCCCTTTAAGACCGGTAAGCTCTTCTTCCGGACCTCCCGCAATGTCGCTTTGCCTCGCCGAAATCGTTGATCTATTGGGTTGGCAACTAAGTAATTGCTCAATGAAATAAAAATTTCTTTTTACTTGGAATGAAGTTTAATCTGTAATGTATTTTCCATTTTGTTCGATGACCTTTTGCCATCTCTCTGACAACTTGAAAATTCCACGCTCGTAGAAAGTCTGATCCTTTTCGGCCAAAAACTGAGTTAAGTGAGATTTTACAGCGTCATCATCGTTAAAAGTTTTACCGCGAAGGGAGTTGTCCAGGGATCGAAATAAGTGGTAATCCGATGGCGCGAGATCAGGGCTATATGGTGGGTGTAACATCAATTCCCAACCAATATCCATCAATTTTTGCCGAGTGGACAAAGACGTGTGCGGCCTAGCATTGTCCTGCTGGAAAATGATACCTTTACGATTGACCAATTCTGGTCGCTTTTCCTTGACCGCTGCATTCAATTTGTCCAGTTGCTAACATTCACGGATAATAAAAAATAACATAATAATAATAATAATAATAATTTTATAATATAACATTTACGGATATCATAAAAATGGGAGTAAGGGACATCTATAACTGAAATCGGCAATTACTTAGTTGCCAACCCAATACATGGTCGGACAAAAATCCCTCGGTATGGAAAATGGTCCATCGACGGGATACTTGTATTAACTTCCTACGATTCTTCTAGGCGACGTAGGTAGAAGGAATTTCAAGGTGCGTTGGAAGTTATGGGAATTATGAAGGTTCGAATCAAAAACATGTCTTTTTGGGTATAATTTAAAGTCAGCCCTGCACAATGAAAATTTTTAATCGCTGCGGTATTTTGACTGTACGAAGGTAGCATAATCATTTGTCTTTTAATTGAGGACTAGAATGAAGGGGTTAATGAGATATAAGCTGTCTAAAATTAAATAAATAATTTAGATTTTAAGTAAAAATGCTTAAATTTAATTAAGGGGCGAGAAGACCCTATAGAATTTAATAGGTTTATTATTTTAGTAACAATATAATGATAAATTATAATATATTTATTTTATTGGGGGGATATTTAGATTTAAATAAGTTTAAAAAATTATTATCATATTTTTATGTATTAAATGAGATTGTTTATTAAAAATAAGTAGATAAATTACCTTAGGGATAACAGCATAATATTTTTGGAGAGTTCATATCGATGAAAATGTTTGTAACCTCGATGTTGAATTAAGAATTAAATTAAGTGTAGTAGCTTAATTATTAAGTCTGTTCGACTTTTAATATCTTACATGAACCCGAGTAACTAATAAATAATTGTAGTCATTAGCAGTTTTCTATTGCAACTTTATGGAACTCTAACGAACAGGAGATTCGATCGTGAACAAATTTTGCAATTGCTTGAATTACTAATAATTTAAGAGGGGTGTTACTTTCCGAGGCGCGATAAATTTTTAAAAACCGAACCGGGTCGCTTGAATATTTTTAAACGACGACGGGATTAATCTACTGGACGATGACCGAAATGCTTCTTCTAAATTTTCCTATTATTTGAAATGACAAAAAGAAATTGAAAGAACTCTCGTTTTTTAACTTCTTTATCCGAGTCTATAACGGAAATTTAAAAAATGTATCTCGGTGGTCTCGATTAAATGATACGCGTGCTGAAAATGCTATAAAAACGTGTCACGAGGCTCGAATAATCGTTCCGCCTCTTATTTATAAGAGGCCTATATTTATATATATATATATATTTATATAAATTTATAAACACTCGCGTACGTATAAAATGTTTCAACGTAAAATTCGATACACGTGTTACTACTAAAAAAATCAAATGTATTAATCTTTGCAAAAATGAGCTTTGCAGCACGTTTTAATCGAAAAGAAATTAATAAGAATCCCGCGTGCATATGTATGTTCATAATTCTAATTATTATTTCACGCAGAAGGTATTCGATCATACAATTTTGATATACTGTTTCGATAATACATAAATAAATTATACAGATACTTTGGAATAGTTAAATTAAAGTTCGCAAAAACTTTAAGATAATTGCTTTATATCATTTTAACGGAACGATACGGAAGGTTAAAGCTTACAGCAACTTATTAAGTAGAATCGTTACCACTTGTGTTAGAAATAGCCCAGAATTTGTTCCGAGTGTTCTTTATACGAAACCTTTGCGTTTTGCTCGGTGCGTGCAATTTGCCCTCGAATTAGACACACTATAGCGCCCTCCAAGTGTTTCACCGAATGACGATTACAAGCCGCGATAATAAAGTTAATATCCACACTACCCGCACAATGAAGTAAACCGTCATTATCGTGATTACTATTATTATTGCAATTATACGAATTGCTCGGAGTAAGCTCGTCAACTGGGGAGGAGTAGGAATTATGCTTTCAAACATGAGAAGCCGTTAATGTTTGCAACGAAGTATGAAAATTCACTCTGCCTTACGCTCGGACGGATAAATCGAGCGTAAACATAATTTTGTTAGAACGTCGACATAATATGCGACGAACTACCACAGTTCTGCTAATTTTGAGCAATCCGGTTGAGATCGATATGAGCCGTTTATTTTGAAAGTGGCATAAGTCACTTTGTTTTTAAGTCGATAATGTCGACTTAAATATATTCTATTTAAGGGTTTGCGTTTTAACACGTTTAAAAATATGGATGCTAACTTTCGAGAAGATTTACTTGTATTTGTTACCTCAGGATACTGATATTTTTCTCAGTATAAATAATTTCGTATAAACATTAAAAAGTCACCACCTTTCATTACGGTAAAGTGACTTAAGCCACTTTCAAAATAAATAGTTTAGAAAAATGACTGACATATATTAATTTTGTCCGACGTATTTTACTGAAGTGATGTTTTGAAAGGACAGTGATTTACTAAAATTGTTGAATAAATTACATGAATAAATATGAGCCGTTTATTTTGAAAGTAGCATAAGTCACTCTTTTTTTTTTCAAATGAGAAGATACCGTTCAATTGTAATTAGTGTTACCATTAACTCGATTTAAAAAAAAAAGTGACTTATGCCACTTTCAAAATAAACGGCTCATATGTCAAAATTATCCGCAACAAGTAATGCAGATCTCTGATGTAAAAAATTATGGAATGGACATTCCGATCTCCTAATTTGAATCCCATAGAGAAACCATGGGATAGTTTAGACGGAGTAGTTCGATAAAAGTATTAAACGTCTGGAAAATATTTATGAGAATTATTATAAGCTCAACGGGAGAATATATTTCTTTTATTATTACTATTTCTTCTCTAATAAAAATTGATAGTTAGAATGCCAAAATTATTGAAAGAAGTTTTAAGATCACGCGGCGGTTACATCGACGAGAAGAAAATTGAATTGTTTTTCTTTTTTTTTATTATTATTATTACCGGTGAAATATTAAATACGTTATTGGTAAAATATATTCTATGATATAGTACAAAGTGTAATAAATACAAAAATCGTGACAATATTCATTAATGATTTCACGATTTTCTTTATAGATAACTATCTTAATTAAGATTATTGTCCGTATACTTATGTCCGGGAGTGTAACGTATACGTAAAGAACTAGTACATGTATTGTTCCGTTTAATTAGTTTGATTTTTAGTAGAATACAAAGGTTAAAGTTATTTTTAAGAGACGACTGTGCTCGTTGGTCTCTTCGTTACGTCCACGAAATCGTTGGCGCAGCTAGATCCTAGACTTCCTAGAAAAAGTCGATGGCCTCGAGGAACAGTTTAGGCGGTTCTGCGTCGTTCTGCACGAAGTCGAACCGGAATATGCATCTTTATGCACCTCGATCATCCTCTGTCTATCGTCTCCCGCGTTTCAAATTATGGAAGGCAAACTGGATCGATTTCGATAATCTTCGTGGTCCAATAGTATACTTACGAGTGTTTCCGACGATCCGGTACAAACGCGCCACGAAATCTGCATAATTATCTCCCGTGCAGGCTTACGATTGAAAGTTGTAAAATAACCGAATCACGAATAAAACCGAACGGTCGGCAACCATAAAAACAGTATGTAGAAAAACGAAAATGGTAATGAGAATTGTTACGAAATGGACTTCTCGCACGGATCGCTGCGACAAATTGTAGCTAGAACAATATTTGTTATATCGTTGAGAAAAATAAATGCAAAAACTTATCGTTAAACGAAATCAATGCGAAGCTTCTACTTAATAATTAATATTCCGTTATACGCGCAGAAGAAAATCCAAAAATCGAGATCACATAGATCTATGAATGTACATATATGTAACACAATTTTGTAGACAACTTTTTATATTGATAAACGAATATTATATTAATCGGTAGCAAGATAATATATATTAATAATATATATTATTATTATTATTATATTATATTATATTAATTATATTATTAATTATATTAATTATTATATTCATTATATTAATAGAATATTATAATGATAATTATTATATATATTATTAAATATAAATATAAATAATTTTGTAATTTTGTTGAATATAAATTATTTTGTGATTCAACCATCGTGCGTGAAGAGTTGAACGCAGCGGTATTAACACTCAACATGTAACGACGATAGAATTCCAACCTATTATTTCTCGCTGGCTATAAAACGATAATCGCGACGACCTAAAAAATTGCATTGCTCATTATGATATTGGATCGATGGTTTTCCTCTTTGTCCCAAACGCTATTGAAAACACCATAATTTAAAGGACACCGTTGGAATTCCACCCTTTAGTTCCCTTCAAAAGCTTCTTTTTCGCTGGTTCGCAAATTAGAAGCGAGTTATGATAATATCGTGACGATCACGCAAGAAACGAACTGCGCATGTTATATCCAAGATGAATATAATAGATGCATGGAAACGGCGTCCGGAACTAAATTCGAAAATAGGAGTTATTTATTCTTTTTCCAGAACTTCGGAAATAAAATTACAGTAAATTCTCCCCAACTATTGTTAAGAAAAATGGACAATTTGGGAACAGAAGATATAATTATTCGAGTGTTGCGCCACGTTTTTAGAACTGTGACAACGAAGAGAAATTGTTTCGGCGGCAAATCGCCGCTAACCGCTCGTCTGAAACCGGTCTCAAAATCCTGAGTTTATCGGAACAATTTTAGGTCTCGTTTTCGTAATCAACGGTGCCGATACAAAGCGAACCACTTCGCGTGAGTTTTTCAAGATTATTACACAGTATTCTTTTAATTGTTTGTTTGGAAAAAAGACAACTTCCAGCTATCGATATACCGACCCTTTTCATTTTCTCCGCTAATACCAAGAGGGGCAAATTAGGACCACCGTCCAACCAATAAAAACTGCATCCTTGTACACGCATACTATTTACTTCGTTTAAACGACTAACCCTTTGCACTCGAGTGGTAACTCTGAGGCACCACTAAAATTTATTAATTCACGTTCCAAGATAATTTTTATATGTATAAAGTTTAAATTTAAAAAATTATTAAAAGTATAACTGTCATCACAAGTCATCGCAGGATTCAATTTCATATGCATAAAATGCACTTTGTCATATAAAATGGAAATACCATAAGTCAGAAAAATTATTTTAGATTTACAGTTAAAATGGCTTCGAGTGCAAAAAGGGCTAATATTTGTGGGAATCGTAAAGATCGAATATGAAATATCTGCGTAAACAGCGAGTATTTACGAAGCTGGTAAGATATGAGCCGTTTATTTTGAAAGTGGCATAAGTAACTTTTTCAAAAAAATCGAGTTAATGGTAACACTAATTACAATTGAACGGTATCTTTTCATTTAAAAAAATTTGCAATCAATAAGTTGAGAACTATTGAGATTTGTTCGAGAGAAGTTTTGCTAATTAACGGTATAAGAAACATGTTTATTTTGAAAGTGGCGTAAGTCGCTGTACTCGGGAAATTAATTGCGGGGCTTAGTGTAAAAGAAATAGAAACGTGTGATAAGTGTGTGTGAAGTATTGTTTTGAATTATTTTCAGTATTTTTAAAAAAGTTGTGATCACTGGACTTATTTTTATAAGTGCGAAAGAGAATAGTGCAGTTTTGTAAATTATATTATAGTGATGTGGCGACTACCTCCAGACCCGCCAGCAGATGGCTATAAAATGTTTTATAAACTAACTTTAGATGAAAAAGATGAATTTCTAACTTTGGATTTGTCACCAAAAAGTGGAAGACCTAGGCGTTATTCACAAATAGATATGGATCCTTTATACGCTGGATCTCGTCCTGTTTCTTCAGCAAAATACAAAGACACGATGGACTAGCTTAATTATATACCCCCAATATATCACAGTTATTTTAAAAATTTGAAACAAAACACGATTTCCGAGGACTTAATCACTCCTATTGATGACGAAAATTAAATTCAACTGATGTATTTTCATATAAAATACTTATACTTATGTTTCAAAATGTACTAATTACTTTTGTATTTTATGAATATTAAAGTAAAAAATACTTAAATCAAACCTTTATATTAAATATGCTCATGGTATAAATTATTATTATATATGTAATTTATTCAACAATTTTAGTAAATCCCTGTCCTTTCAAAACATCACTTCAGAAAAATACGTCGGACAAAATTAATATATGTCAGTCATTTTTCTAAACTCTTTATTTTGAAAGTGGCTTAAGTCACTTTACCGTAATGAAAAGTGGTGACTTTTTAATTGTTTACACGAAATTATTTATACTGAGAAAAATATCAGTATCCTGAGATAACAAATACAAGTATAAATCTTCTCGAAAGTTAGCATCCATATTTTTAAACGTGTTAAAACGCAAACCCTTAAATATATCGACTTCAAAACAAAGTGACTTATGCCACTTTCAAAATAAACGGCTCATATGGGTCTTTCCTTGCGAATTTTCAAGACAATCGCTTTAATTTCTACAGGATAACGAAATTGATGTAATTTTGAGTAAGCGTTAAGACATTTTTTCGAGAACGAGACACCTCGGCCCAGTTTCACGCATCATTTGTACCACACAAATTTAAAAAAATGTAAAATCTCCGCTGAGAACTTTTGCCCACCCCGTACACACGAGCTAGATGTCCTTGCACGAATAAACAAAACCCTGCGAAGCGAATGCGCTTTTTCCCTCGTGAAGAAAAAACTGCCAGTATTTCCAGAGTTCCTTTACTGCTCGGCCATCGTGTTCTTCTTTCCCGGTCTTCGTAGCTTGCTCCTAGTCCTCCGTGATTCTTTCTTGGCTTTTTTTTGGTACGGACTCGGCGCTGAACTATTACCGAGGACCTAAAGCGTATCCAGTATCCTTTCATTACCGAGCCATGAAAAATCCCGGACGGAAGACGAATAGCGCCGGTTCCAGCGACGCGACGGTTGATGCGCTCGCCGCGCAAGTGAAGATGTTCCGCCGTGGACTTATTAGCACCTCCTGCGCGCATTGTTTGTGCACACCGACGCGATGAGACGAGACGGAACGGGACAGGACAGAATGCGACGAGAGGATCGCGCGGTCCTTCGACGTCCCGCTTCGATATTACCTCAGCCTTCTCCCCTCCTGCCGTTCTCTCGTTTGCCTATGTTACACCTAACAGAGCTCCAATTGCCGCAAACGAGTCAATAAATAATTAGCTTTCTCTCTTTAATGAATCGGGCGTAGCGTTTATCGGCCTAATCGAGGAAGCTGCGTGATTGAAATTGATTCGCGTGCAGATTGGACGTACGTCGTATAATCACCAACCAAAATTTAACCATTTTTTTACCATTACAGCGTAAAATTTAATAATAATAATTAATATAATATTATTATTAATATATTATAATTAATAATATTATATAATTAATTAATGTAATATTATTCATATAATATAATTTAATAATAATAAGTAAAATGGTAAAATTTAACCATTTTACCATTTTACAGTGTAACCATCAACACGTTGAATGACACTAATTTTTGACTAGTGTTCAAAATTCAGTTTTATCGTAATATATTCGAACATGCTGAATTCGACTAGAATGATTAGGATATAAAAAAGTTAAATTAGCACCAACGGTAATCAATTTTATCTTTCTAGTATCAGTTTTGCAGGAGTTTGGAGGAAATTTTGGTGTTAATTTTCGGCACTCGACGCGTTAAGTAGTTATTTCTTCTCTAATTTAGATATTTAACACTTTTTAACTACCGCGTCATCCATATACGACGGAATTATTTACCAACAATTCGAACATCGATTCGTTACGCTAATCTATTATATCTTAATAATAAAATAAAAGTAAGCTAATCGACGTCGTACAGCTTACCCTTTCAATAAAATAGGTTTAATTTTAGTTGTTAGCGCGACAGCCAAAATGTTAAATAAATTTTTCTCTACCTATTTTTGTACGACAAATATTGTAATTTATTTTGGCTAATTATATCCAGTTTCTCTATCCCAGATATATTTTCATTATTTTGTATAACGCAAAAATGTTTTAAATAGATATCGTATAATTTATGGCAAATATTTGATGGTTTAAATGCCGCATGGTGTACTTCTGGTATATACATATGCGACACGAGATACATTATACATACGCACAGTAGGTATATTACTCAGCGTTGCACTAGAATGGCCGAGTAATCGTAATTTCTGGTTACACCTGATACGGGACGTAAAACGTTAGACGCCTTTTTTCTCGAACCAGTTCTTTTCCGATCAAGCGAACTTAACATGTAAGAAACCAATCGACCGAAGAACTAATTTAATTTAATTTTAAATATTTTTACTCATTCTAGTTCATACCGGTATTTATACTCCTATAGATCGCGAAATATTTTACACTTTTTGTATCGGACGGCCGCTTCCTTATTACTGCTTGTAACCGTGAAGAAAATCGCTACTGTCGCCTGCAAAAAATTTGAATGCCTAATTGTTCGAACGTAGGTTAATGAGTATGTCAAATTTGAAATCGTAACGTTCAATAGTTTTCTTTTGAAACATTCTCGGAGATCGTTCCGAATCAGGGCATAGAACTAGCACAGATTTCTACAACTATACCGAATGCTTCGACTGTCAATAACACCATCGGACTTCCATAAAATTAAATAAAATTCCATATAAAATAAATTCCATAAACAATGAATAGTTGAAGCGTCCAATACCGCGAATATCCTTTCAACTGTTTTATTTAACTTATGAACATTCGTAAAAATATATTTTCGAAAGTACTCTTTAATAATTGAACGATCTGCATACTCTGTGCCCAAACGGATCCGAACTCTACCGCCGAAGGATCAAGAGATATTCAACGTTCGCAAGACGTAAAATGAATTTTCCGTTCGTTGCTAAGTTTGCTAGGATAACCTTTTCGCAGTCGGTAGCCGCGCGATTTTGATCGATGATTAGACGAATTGCATGTACTCCGTAACTACTCGTAATGAAGATAGTATTTCATTGGAAATTACCGCGTGCTGGGTATAACCAGAAGGAGAAAACAATGATAATTGGCTCTAAGGATTTCGTGTAGTCACGTAGAATTGCATTTGCAGAATACGCTCGGTGGCAGGCTAGAATCTCTCTCTTGATCAATGCGCGTTGCCGTTGTTCTCCGTTAAGGACGGATCGCCATTTTCTCCGGATGAAGAGGATTAGCGATATTAGCCGGAGAAATCGGCCTGGCGGTGGCGAGCAACGTCAGCCGCGCGGCTCGACTTTTGTATTTTCGTCCTCGCGATTCCTGGACTCAGAACGAAGAAGAGCAGCTTTCTCACACCGCGAGGAGGAAGGAAGGTGACTCTCTTCCGTTCGTCTTCTTCTTCTCTCTCTTTCTCACACACACACACTCTCTCTCTCTCTCTCTCTTTTTCACGCTCCGTCTCTTTCCTCTCCTTTCTTTCCTGTTCTCGCTCTTTTCGCGTCTGGCCGGCACCATCTATCATTCTGTCAGCTAGGAGATTTCAATTTGCTCTCTTTTTGCACCATTACCGAGCCCCGCAGCCCGCGCAAAATTGTATTTAATTGTGATTGACTGCTAAGTGGAGGTGGCCGACCGCCGCCATTTGCACCGCGATTTTTGCATATTTCTAATTGCGGGAGGAACAGTGTTGCGACCGAGTAAAACTCCGAATCGGCCGCGTTCGAGCACCTTGCGGCTTTGCTGGGTAGTGCTGGTGATAATTTAATTATTCGCGACTATGCATAGAGAAATGACGATGGGATAATAAGAAGAAATCTTGGATGAGTAATCTTGTATCGAAGGTGTTGGATAGCTGCAATTACCACCTCGCAGGCAATAGATAATTTTAACTGTCGCAAGTGTCACGAGAGATTTCAGTTTCATCTTCCAACGCAACCTATAATAGCGTTAAAGCTCGTTATCGCCCGATTAACAAAAAAAAAGATATGATCGTTGCATTCGCGTGAAGTGTGCATGTACGTAAACGAATACTTCTTAAATTGTATAATAAGGATCGCGTCGGTAAAAGAACAAATTATTTATTAACTTGTCAGGTCGTGCGCCAACAATTTCCACTCGAGACCGGCACAAGCCAAGTTCCATTAAATTTGTTGGTCATCTAGGAAGTTTCAGAGTATACTGTAAGCTTCCAGGATTATTGCTTTCTGTATGGCTTGACGCGTGGATTGGTTCTGCTGAAGTTTCTTCAGGCTCGCGACGAACGAATATAACGTTGTTTCGGTGACTTGCGTTATCATTTTAGTTTTTGCCAGTTCGATAAAATAAGTGAAACACTTTTCCCCTCGGAACAGCTTCTGAAATTTGATCGAATTAATTACAGCTGACAGAAATGTAAATTTGCGCGAAACCTTTTGTATAATAATTTCATTGCAACGACGACGACGACGACGACTTTACGCGGATTTTAAAGGATATCGAGAAGAGTCGAGCAATTAATATCTGACCTATATTATTCGTAATAATCTGATCTAACGATTTAAATGAAAACTCTGCTTCTAATTTAAACGTTCGATGCTGTTACGCTAGTCGCGCGAACGTGAAATTGGGCAGGTTAAGAAATGTTGGTCCGCGTTTCGTGTCAAAAAGACATGTATTTATTCATAGTCGAAAAAACAATCGGGGCAACGCAATGTCGTCCTTAACGCCTACGGATTCTTTGGTATGCCTGGGAAACCCTTATTCGATCGTGGAATACGTCGTTTCGTACAAATTGCGAGGTGCTTCGATCGTTGCATCGTTCCTTAACTTTACAATATTCGTCGACGCTTTCGCGAGGATTCGATCATCGAATCGTCGTCATCCTACCTCGGTGATAACTAATTATGAACGAACGAATTTTAACAAATTCGATCAACGACAAACGTTTTACAATCAAATACGGTAGAACCACGATTTAACCTCGACGAAATCTTTCGAAATGACCAGCGAACTCCATCTAAGATCAACGATAAGCTCTTATCGGTACACACGGTATTCTCGTTGAACAAATATATATATATATATATATATATATATATATATATATATATATATATATATATATATATATATATATGGTAACGATCGTTGGACCGCACAATTTTACGAATTTATTAGGAGCAAGATTGACGACAAATTCTCAAACGTAAGATCTCATTTTACTTTGCTGAAAGCGGTTGTGTGAAAACAAAAGAATTTAACTTATTCGTAATTCTATCGTGCTTGCGAAAGCGTAAATTTGCAGGAACTTTCGCGGTTCAATGACCACGATCATTCAGGTCATACGTAGCCTAACATTGAGCAATCAAATTACACTTAAGAAAAGTTTCATATAATTTCAGTCTCTGAAATTTCTTCGATTCGAACAGAACTAAATTCAATTGCATTTAATTCCATTCGATGTTTCGCATTAGCTAATTTAAGTACGAATTTATTGGATGATCTAATAACAACGCGGAACATACAACGAATAACATTAATCATAAATTAAGGTAAAAAGGAAGAGATTTATATACATCGAGATGGTACCAGTTTGTTACACTAAATTGGTCACCCATAAGCACGGATAAATCAAATTCTACTGTACAGTCTCACTGGCGCAAATATCTTATTTGCATACGTAAATATGTGTAACGCTGTCGCAGTCTCGTGCGATCCATCGGTACGATCGGGAGAAAATCCTTCGTATTTCTAATATGTACATAATTACCTATACAGCCTCGCAATAACTTAATCGCGTCTAATCGGATATTTACACAGAGCCTACGTTTAACGATAAAATGATACTATTTACAATTCAAACTCGGGACTCGCGCGCATTTTGTCGCTCTCGTTACAATTCCGTATTGTACAACGAATTCTGTCAACGCTTACACTCGCTTTCTCTCTCTCTCTCTCTCTCTCCCTGCTTTTTCTTTCTCTGTTCGTATCGATCACCGGAGTACGGATCATCGCGTATTTAAGTTATTTTTCATCGATAGGAAAACGGTTTCACTCGACTCCTTCTTGAAACGAGACTATGAAAACCGGAGTTTGCACGTACATCCAGAGTTTACAAATCGCATGTTCCGCGAATAGCACATTACCGTCTAGCTAACTATAAATAGACTTCCGCATGCTGAAAATAAAACGTTGACTACGTCGACTCGTGCATTTGTTTCGATACAATTCGACTAACAATTACGATTCAATGCTTTCCCTGAACTGGACACGTCAACCTTCGTATTCAACTTAACTCACGGTACAACGATGAAGCAGTTTCCCTAATCGATGCGCGAAATTTCTCAATTATTTATCAATTAACCTTCGGTTAGGTGTTCTTCGAAATATGAGCCGTTTATTCTGAAAGTGGCATAAGTCACTTTTTCAACAAAAATCGTGTTAATGGTAACGCTAATTACAATTGAACGGTATCTTTTCATTTAAAAGAAAAAAAAAAAGCTGACTTATGGCACTTTCAAAATAAACGGCTCATATCTTCTATTACAACAGCGAATCGTTGTCCATGCCGCGACGGTAATGTGCTAAGTTCGTCGGACTCGTTTTATTCCCGTATCATCGATACTATCGCACTTCGATCTGCTGAAAAATCTGCCGGAATCCGGTAACATTCTCTCACGAGGAAAAAGCATTAGCGCCGAGCATCGTATACCGCGTTTGTGCGCACCGCAATTATTGCTAATTAAACTATCCGTGACGACCGAAACACGAATCATTTTTTCTTTTCTTCGAACGGCTATGAATAATTGTTGACACGGGTAACCCATTCCGCCCGTGAATCCGAAGATCTATTTACGCATCTGCAACAATTTATCTCGGTTGTTCAGCGCGCGTCGGAACGAATCTCGGCAGAAATAAATTCATGTTACTCCGTTCGTTTATTTCCGCGGTTAGACACGACTGCTCGGGAGAGTTTCTTTTTAATTATTTAGATACAATTTCTGCTCATCGTTTCCTCGCGAAAGGTGTCTCTTTTCGTGAAATGAGTTTCAAGATACAGGAAAAATCATCAAATTTATGAATATCGATGCGTACAAAATCGCGACACGATGCTCGTAATACCAAAAATACGTTTCTTCGCTTGAAAAGGAAACAGAGAAAATCTATCGGATTAACGTACCGGTCGTTGCGCGGGTGCCGAAATTGTGAAACGAATAGAAGCGCGAGGAACGAAATCGGTACAAAAGAAATTGAACCACTTGGAACCGATGGAAATGTCGGTTACGAGAGTCTCGTTACGTACGATTAGTTTCTCGCGAGTCCCGTCCACGCGCGTCGCCGACGCTCGTGCTTTTTTTCGTACTTACAGTTTCGTTCGATCAACGTGGCCGGTCGATCGACGATAGATCGGCCAACAGCGTCGTTGCTCGCCGCCCGTTCCAAACGTCGGCCGTGCGTCTATCGTAAAGAACGTTTTCTCGATCTCGGTGAACGACAACGGGGCTCTTTCGTGGTCGACGTCGAGAGGCCCGTGTCCTCGCAATTTAAGACCTCGACCAAAAAACCTTGCTCCAGTTACAAGAACTGGAAACCTTGAGAGACGCCGGTTTTGGCGATGCGCTTGATACTTCTCCGTCGACAAGGTGCCCATACTCTTGCGGCCGAAGTCACGTACGAACGGGGATCGCGCGGCTTTGAATATTTTTGTACTTCAATCGAGCATTCCAACGAACGAAGAATACTTGTTGCTCTCAGTGCTCCGATCCTCTCGTTGATCCGCTCGTAGAGGACGTTCTTGATCGTTACGCGAACGACTGGCTCTAGATCCATTCCGATCCGTTCGTGTTTCTCCAATCGTCATCGTCCTAACCGTTCCAGTGCCAAGAGAGGGTTTCACCCTCGTTGCTTTATTAAAGTTACTGCTATGTGCCAAACGTGCTTCGATTGACAAATATTCGTTAGGTTCTTTAGCTGCTTCGAATAATTTTAACGCAACGAAACTGACACTGGAACGGTTGGTCCAATGGCTGAACAGCCAAGCTGAAAACCTGTCCCAGACGCTTCACCGTCGAAGGGTCTGTAGGAGCTGCCTCGGTTCTAGTCGCCAAGCTGGTCCAAGATCAGCCGTGTTCACTCCCTCTGCAGAAGCTCGTAGAGGGCGGCGATGTAGGTCTGTGCCATCTGCAGGGTCTCGAACTTGCTGAGCTTCCTGTCGTTGCCGAGGCTGGGCACGACGTCTCTGAGCCTGTCGAACGCGTCGTTCAAACTGTTCATCCGCCTCCTCTCGCGCGCGTTCGCCGCGAGCCTCCTCTTCCTGAGCACCTCGATGCCCGGTGTGCCGTTCTTTATTTTCTGCATGGTTTCCTTGGACTTCTGGCCGGCGTACTCCATCGTCGCGACGTGCAGGCCGGCGTCCGTTTTTTGGTGATACCGCGACGTCGCGCACTTGCCGCCCTGGCCGCTCTGGGCCCCGTAGCTTTCGCTCCTCTGCACGCTGTACGCGGCGCCCAAATAAAGAATGTCGCCCCTCTGCCCGTACGGATTGCCGTTATTTCTAGGTAAAAAACCATCGGGCTTCGAGACACCGTAACTCTTCGCGGCCAAGAAGCTCTCCTGTTGGCTCTGCTGGCCGAAGTCGCACCTGGAATTGCCGAGCAACGCGTTGCCGGGGCCTTGTTCCAGCTTCGGCGAGATGCCGCCGGTGATGTTCTGCTCGCCGTCCGGCGCCTCGTTCGCGAACTCGACACCGCCGGCCACGCAATCGTAAACGTTCTCCATGCGCTCGTTCATCCTAAACACGACCTTGCCGTGATCCTTCGCGGCGGGCCTCGCGCCGTTCGGCTGGTGGTCCGGACGATGGTCGGCTCGGCAACCCTTCTGCTGGTAGTAGCCCTCATAGAACTCGGAGAAATTAACACCGGTCGCGGACACGTGAAAGCCGCCGTTCGCCGCGGCGCCGATCTCCTGGTACTCGCGATTCTGACAGTCCACGGAGCTCACGCTGCCGCAGCTGCTACCCCTTGACCTCGGCGGCTGAGGGTAGATCTCCTGGTGCGTCCAGCTCCGCGGATTCGACTCTGGACTACTCGCCGATCCGTAGCCCTCGGAGTCCAGCAGGTCGTACTGTTGGAAGCTGGCGTAGGTTGACATGCTTTATACTTTTTCTTTTCGAATGCTTTCTCTACGATCTGGATCTCGCTGACGGGGGTTCGTTCAAACGCGATGGAACTCTTCGGAGATCCGGCAGCTTCTGGCGTCTAGTCTAGCGTCATCTCATCGATAGGGCCGATATCCTCGCGACGAGAACGACTCGGGACACGGGCGTCACGGACCTGTCCGCTCTCCCGAGGTCAGAACATCGTCAAACAAGGCCGCTGGCTCTGCTGCAGGATACCACCATCGTTCACCCAGGCGTCGCGCAAGTTGTCAAGAAGCTAGGACTCTCGGGATCCTCCGGATGACACCGTGTGCATGCTTCGCGTACGGAAGCGTTGCGTAAACTGGCTTTACCTGGCGATCTCGTGGTCTGGACCATGCTGCCCAGTTTTCTTGGGCCCCGGTGGTGGGGGCTGAGAATTCCTAGGACCCACGTGGAAGGGATCCCCGAGGAGTGGAAGGGATCCGCGCAGGGAAGTGGGTATCTCCTTGTAGAAGCCGCGCGACGGGGCACGCCTCCCGTCTTCCTTCGTCTCTTTGCTGGGGGCTCAGGAAGTTAGGAGCCGAAAGACGATCGGCGGAAACGAAAGAAAGGCGCTCCGTCGAGCGCCTTTTGGTCACGGGACTTTGGCGCCGCGCTCTTGACATTCGATGCGTGCTAGCAAAGGCCGCGTCGACGCACGGTTACAATATATTAGATCCAAAAATTGAACCAATGTATGATTATTCGAGTATCGCGTAACATGAAAAATGCTATTTGGAATATACGTACGAACAACGCACTGCTTCCCATTTCGAAGTAAAGACATTCGTAGTACCGATTTTTGTGTCCGTCCTTTTCTGAAATATCGTTCGATTGGAAGGACCGTTTATAAGCGACAAACATATTGTATTCATATAAATTATAGTTTTCAGCAATTTTCACTGTTTCGCCGTTTGTCTCTTTAATCCGACCGAATCAGTTTTTGTTTGTTTCCCGAAAGGATTCGGTAATTTTTTTATTTTTCTTGTAATTGATATTTAACATCAACGTTGCGAATATATTTAAAATATAAAATTAGAGAGCAACGTAACGTCATAATTAAAATAATATCCAAATAACAGAATAGCATGGAATGAAAATGTCGAGTATTCTCGATTGAAACGGAATACTTTATCCGCGCCTAGGTGTCGCCTGCTTCGTCAAATATTGTTTTATGCGATTCGTATCGCATCTAATGTTCAACCGGCGTTGGAATATATTTTCTTTAAATTTTACACAGCTACGCGAAAAAGCACATTCATCGAAACAGCAAATATTCAAAACAAGCTGCGAGCGGTAAGGGGCAATTGCATAACAGACACAAAGGTAACAATAACTTGTTAGAAGCAGTTCTTGCATTCAACGTGCCGCGTACAGGATAATGTTCGCGGCTAACGTGCCTGGTACGCCAGATCCACGCGAAACATCTTTATTGACGAATCTTATTGGACGCGATTATTTTTACCAGCGCAAACATCTACGTTGGTCCTCACGCTTGTTGTACCATTTAGAATCGCTACAGGAGTTCTCACAAATACGTTTACCATTCTGCTACCATGTGTCCGCGCGTTAACAAAATACACTTAGAATCGCGATGCATTTGCACCGTCAAAGTTGACACGGTAAAAAGAATTAAATTAGCGTTCAACGAAATCCGTATCCGATTATGTAAAAATAATCAAACATTATAGCTAGGTTGCGAATTTGATGCATTTGTGATAAAAATGGGTAGATGAAATTACGAACAATGAAAATATTAAATGAATATAAGAACGTTTGTCTATTATTTTCAAGTTATAATCTAATCATCTCTAATTTCAAGTTATAATCTAATATCTAATATTTTCAGTTATTAAAAAAGGAAAGAAATTTCTATTTGACTAGTGTTTGTTGCAATCGATCATTTTTGATTTTTGCACGAAGATCGGCAGTCTAATTATAATTATACGGTAAAGAATTAAATTAGCGTTCAACGAAATCTCGTTTAACGGGGGGACCCGCATCCATAAACAAATTGTTCACTCGTAATCATTTCCATCTGTATCCGATTATGTAAAAATAATGAAACATAACTAGGCTGCGAATCTGATGCATTTGTGATAAAAATGGGTAGGTGAAATTACGAACAATGAAAATATTAAATGAATATAAGAACGTTTGTCTATTATTTTCAAGTTATAATCTAATCATCTCTAATTTCAAGTTATAATCTAATATCTAATATTTTCAGTTATTAAAAAAGGAAAGAAATTTCTATTTGACTAGTGTTTGTTGCAATCGATCATTTTTGATTTTTGCACGAAGATCGGCAGTCTAATTATAATTATACGGTAAAGAATTAAATTAGCGTTCAACGAAATCTCGTTTAACGGGGGGACCCGCATCCATAAACAAATTGTTCACCCGTAATCGTTTCCATCTGTATCCGATTATGTAAAAATAATGAAACATAACTAGGCTGCGAATCTGATGCATTTGTGATAAAAATGGGTAGGTGAAATTACGAACAATGAAAATATTAAAAGAATATATAAGAACGTTTATCTATTATTTTCAACTCGGTGGAGTTATTAAAAAACGAACAAAATTTCTATTTGACTCGTGTTTGTTGCAATTGATCATTTTTGATTTTTGCACGAAGATCGGCAGTCCAATTATTACCATTCTTACGAGACGCCGTTTCTGTTACTTTTTCACGAAATACCACGCAAGCCACGACTCTTTGAAACAATTTAAACATTAGTCGATACTAGAATCTAACGTAAACATGGTTGTTTTTTAGACCGGGTAATACAAATTTTGTTCCAACGTAATGTAATCGCTGGACCGCAAATATCTTTATGCATTGGAAGAACAATTTTTTCGCTAAGTAGAAGATTCGTTGCGGCGAAACTAAGCCGCGAACGTTATCCATTTTTGTGAAAATAAATGCATCGACGCATTTCACTTTGCACTTGTCACGAATGCACGAAGATCCACATGCGTCTAGCGATCGCATCTTTAGGAAGCAACGTAATAAAGTCGGTTAAATAAAATCGATTAACGTTCGGTTCCGTTGGAAGCGTAAGTCCGTGAATTTCCAAATTTCCTCGATCCCAGGAAATCCCGGCTCCGAGCACCGTAGGCGTGTCTCATTTGTTTTCGTTCTCCTTTTTCGGAAACTCGGAGTCGCTTGGCTGTTCGCAAAAGGCGGCAGTTTTAAGAAGCTCATTAATCCCAGCTAATACGCAACAAATGAGCCGCAACAAACCCGTACGATACGGGTTTACGCCCACGAGGGTACTTTCCCTCCGAAAAGCGAAGCCCTTCCGTCGGTACCTGCTTCGCGTGCCAGTTATCTTTTTTACACGTTCCCTCTTGCAATAGTTTTTCTCTTCCACATTCTTATTACACTGCTTTGCGCCGTCATTCAACGAATTCATTTGTACACAATAGTTGTTATTAAGTATAAATGTCACGCTGCAAGGAAATCGGAAACTCTTCTTAGCTTTAACATCGTTTGAGCCGTTTATTTTGAAAGTGGCATAAGTCACTTTGTTTTTTAAGTCGATATATTTAAGGGTTTTTTTTAATTTCTGTGGTACAAATGATACGTGAAACTGGGCCGAGGTGTCTCGTTCTCGGAAAAATGTCTTAATGCTTACTCAAAATTACATCAATTTCATTACCTTGTAGAAATTAAAGCGATTGTCTTGAAAATTTGCAAGGAAAGACCCATATGAGCCGTTTATTTTGAAAGTGGCATAAGTCACTTTGTTTTTAAGTCGATATACATATTTAAGGGTTTGCGTTTTAACACGTTTAAAAATATGGATGCTAACTTTCGAGAAGATTTATACTTGTATCTGTTATCTCAGGATACTGATATTTTTCTCGGTATAAATAATTTCGTATAAACATTAAAAAATCACCAACTTTTCACATTACGGTAAAGTGACTTAAGCCACTTTCAAAATAAACGGCTCATTTAAATGTGCTCGTCGTCGTCATCGTCGACATGCTCGTACATTTAAGCCAGCAAATTTTTGATCTTTAGATGCTTACAAAATCCATTGAACAGACAAAAGTACAGAAAATAAGATCTGTGCTCCTTTTCGTCGTAAACTAGTTTCTATAACGGTCATTTTAAAAAAGAAACGATGCGTGCAGTTCGCTAATCAGAAATCAATTCGAACGAGGGGATTAGACATCCAATTCGATTGGCAATAAAACTACAACAACAAAAAAACTGGAGAAGTTGTTATATTACAAGGATACCATCATCCTTCCAACTATTTATTACAAAGCCACCTAGAGCGATACAGGAAGCTGTAGAATCTGAAAAATCTGTGTTTTACAAAATCTTTTCAAGCGATAGGTGCAAACGCAATCATCTCGCTATACGATCTATCCAATGATGGTATGCAAACAGCGAGGAACGAATGAGACCGGTCCGACTGTGCGATCCAAGTCTATCGATGTATAATAGATCCTCGGTAGGTGCTAGAATAACGATCGATCTATCGGCCGGGCCGATGTACATGTAATGCAACGGCCCGCGATAATAAATTTATTATGAACAGCGAAGGCCGCAAATTGATTATTATTACTCGGCCGCGGCATATTGAGTATAGTTACAGTTTAGGCGATTGCATGTGATCGACGATGTAATGATTCGTAATTACCTGATATGTACCGTTAACGCGCTCGCATTTGAATTCCTCCAATGATAGGGAACGTGCTATTGCGGCAAAAATTTCTTCAATATTTTCCTTTATTATTTTTCTTTAAAAACTTCGACAAGAAAAATGTCGAAATATCAAGTTCGATAGAAAATTAGTTGATTCTAGCATAAAATAAAAAGTATTCCGTTTCAAGATCTTCGGAACACAGTTGGATAGAATTATATTTAAATATATAACAATATATTCTATATTGTTTTTACAGATATTCTTAATTCTACAATCTTAAGAAGAATAGCGCCTTCTTCGTTTAACTTCGAGTTCTTGCAAACAATTGAGAAATACATATGACATCTCTAACGCTACCTCGGTTATATTGGGTTGGCAACTAAGTAATTGCCGATTTGAGTTATAGATGTCTCTCACTCCCATTTTTATGATATCCGCAAAATGTTATATTATGAAATTATTATTATTATTATTATTATTATTATTATTATGTTATTTTTTATTATCCGTGAATGTTAGCAACTGGACAAATTGAATGCAGCGGTCAAGGAAAAGCGACCAGAATTGGTCAATCGTAAAGGTGTCATTTTCCAGCAGGACAATGCTAGGCCGCACACGTCTTTGTCCACTCGGCAAAAATTGATGGATATTGGTTGGGAATTGATGTTACACCCACCATATAGTCCTGATCTCGCGCCATCGGATTACCACTTATTTCGATCCCTGGACAACTCCCTTCGCGGTAAAACTTTTAACGATGATGACGCTGTAAAATCTCACTTAACTCAGTTTTTGGCCGAAAAGGATCAGATTTTCTACGAGCGTGGAATTTTCAAGTTGTCAGAGAGATGGCAAAAGGTCATCGAACAAAATGGAAAATACGTTACAGATTAAACTTCATTCCAAGTAAAAAAATTTTTTATTTCATTGAACACATCGGCAATTACTTAGTTGCCAGCCCAATACTATCCCTTGTAAGTATACATGTAAGAATAGTAAAGAAATGATGAGCTGAGATCGAAAAGCGACGTTCATGCGGATATCGTCTAGAATATATTAAATAAAAAATAATAGAAAATTGGAAACTCTCACACCCTAAATAAAATATCAATTTTTTCAATAATCTCATTTGTTTTTAATTCGTAAAACTAGAATTGTGTAATTATTATTATTTAATTTCATTATTATGAATTATTGTGTTCCAACTGATAATACATATAGTAGCGTACAAAAATTCGGTAACAATTCACGGAATTACGCTTTCAAAGCATTTTAATTATCATATAAGTACACCGACATTTTAAGTAATACATGTATATGAACTTTATCGTGGGAACAGATTATACGCGTTTTAATTAATATCATTAGAATGATAACAATATATTATATTTTATATATTACATTTTATATATTATAACGCGATATCGAGAGAGATCAGGAGTATTGTATTGTTTTTTTTCTTCGACTTGATATTATAGGAGCCAACGTAATTAAATGCCCGTTTATAATTATCACATTAGTGAAATAATATTGAAGCGACATCGGTAAGTAACATTAAGAATATTAGTAAATAACATTAGGTAAATAACATGTGATCTCGTATGTTCGAAAGAGTATCTCTGCAAGCGTAACCTGTTTCGTTAAGGCTATGCTCGCACGTGCCGGAGCCACTGTTTACTTCGCAACGTGTACTTACCAAGGTGTAGCTTTCGCAATAGCAGCTAATAGCAGCCAAATTTTTTTTCAACGAGAAGATAAGATTTCGCTCTCTTTCTCTCTTTAAAATGCGACCAAAGCTAACACTGCGTTCAGAATTAAAAAATGAAATGAAAATTCAACATATTTAATTAGGCATAAACTCAAAAAGTATCATAACAGACATAAAAGTGTAATTTATGTACAATTTAAGTACATACTAGGTAAGCTTATTTCTATCGCTTGTCATTTAATTTCAAGGCAAAAAACGCTCGTAATCGACGATTTACATTTCATTATAGCTCATATGCCTAGGTAACTGTTGGTAAAAATTTTATCAACCATACGTAAGCATACTTGTAGAAATATGACTTTTTACCGAGATTGGCGCGCGATCGCCCCATAGTAAGCCGGTAGGAACAGCAACAAAGGGAGCGCCTAAGTGGCTCGTTCGCGGTCGGATATGGTGCGAGCTGATCGGATGTAAATCTAGAAGTAACTAACGCCCACGGTTGCCTACTTTTCCTACAATTAATCAGCTGTTACCGAAAGAAGCCAGAAATTGGCAGGACTCGCACCGTTTTGCGCCAAAGGCACGGCTTCGGAAACGCTCGAAAACGTTGCCACCTACCCTGTAATTAGGACACCTCCGTGTGATTCTAATTAGGGGCCTCGGTTTCCCATAAATCTCTGGCTGTTATAGAGGTCATGTTTGAACGAACCACGAGGAAGGGGATCTTAAATCATTTAGAAAATCGAAGCTTCGCCGAATACCGGGTACAGGACCGATAAACTCTTATCTGTACAGTTATGCATCTTATCGTAGCGTTCTAATCATTTTTCGATCGTCTTATTATCGGTCGCAATTATAATCGCGATTTCTTTGTAATTACGAACACTAATTCCTTTATATCGTTTATTCTTTATACCCTTTGAATTTGTTTCGACAATTTTAATAATATCGAATAAATTAATAATATTGAAATTTTGTCGTTTTTCTCCACGATTTTAGTATCGTCCGATCAAAAATACTTCGCTTATACTGTTGTATTCTCGAATATCGCTTCTGTGTCCACGAATTTTATTTATTTCATTTAATTAACTGCGATCTCTCTCTCTCTCTCTCTCTCTCTCTCTCTCTCTCTCTCTGTTGTTTCAACAAATTACCTTTTTTTCACACCTTTGACATCGAACGGCAATCTCTCCATCGCGCGCAAAATTTTTTCCGATATCGTGCCTATACAATTTCATGTTTTCGTACGTCTACCGAACCTTGCTTTCGGCATCTCGTGGATCTTATTTCTGTACTATCTAAGTGCCGTTAAATTGCTTCGAGTTATCTAACCGAATCTCGTATACTTGGCATCTATTGACCGATCGGCAAACTATTATAGGGAAACACGTGGCGCCCGTATGGCAGTTGTACACGATTACTTAATCAGCAAATTTAAATAGATGATACTTGAAAGTCTGCGAGCATCGATTTTAGAAGACGAAATTGTCATAAACGTATGTAATACGTGTAATATGTGTCTACGTGCATGCGTTTTCATAAAAAGTTATGCAAAACATACGACACGTGCAAAGTATTCGAAACAAATAATACATTTTCGAAGCCCTACGGTGACAAGACTTTCTATCTAGGTTTCGCTTTTTAACCTGTTTTCTAAAAATATGTAACAATCGTATAATAATTGTATTACAAGTAAATTTATTTATACCGTTTCCCAGTCTACCTCAATCGTATCGAAGCTGCTCGGGTTGCCTATGATAAATAGATTTTAAATAATGAAAATGAACGTCGATTTGTTTGTTCATGTTAATATAACATCGCAAGCATTAATCTTCGATCTAGATTAATTGCTTCCCATTTGTCGTTTCGCTGTAAGCCCGTTGGCGTGTAATGAGGAAGGGAAGGTTACGGGTCATTGCCTCGCGAAATCATCATCGAAAATTGAAAGGCGACGAACTGTGGCGGCATGTGCGTTAGGCGCGTCGCGCCTCGTATGTAAGCTTATAATTTATAACTCATTAAATGGTACACGCGTAATTGAACTTGATCATCCTTAAACATCGTTATCCGATACAATGTGCGACGAAAATGAAAATAGAAAATTAAACCTTGAGTCTATTTAATGTATTTTAATACAATATCACTCGCAATCGTGGTTTCAAGCATACTTTCCAAACAGATGGAATTAACTCTGGTTGCGATCATAAAATTATGATGATCGTAAAAATTGAAAACATTTACTTGCGCTTTAAATATGAGCCGTTTATTTTGAAAGTGGCATAAGTCACTTTTTCAACAAAATCGAGTTAATGGTAACACTAATTACAATTGAACGGTATCTTTTCATTTAAAAAGAATTTGCAATCAATAAGTTGAGAACTATTGAGATTTGTTCGAGAGAAGTTTTGCTAATTAACGGTATATCAAACATGTTTATTTTGAAAGTGGCGTAAGTCGCTGTACTCGGGAAATTAATTGCGGGGTTTAGTGTAAAAGAAATAGAAACGTGTGATACGTGTGTGTGAAGTATTGTTTTGAATTATTTTCAGTATTTTTAAAAAAGTTGTGATCACTGGACTTATTTTTATAAGTGCGAAAGAATTGTGCAGTTTTGTAAATTATGTTATAGTGATGTGGAGGCTACCTCCAGACCCGCCAGCAGATGGCTATAAAATGTTTTATAAACTAACTTTAGATGAAAAAGATGAATTTCTAACTTTGGATTTGTCACCAAAAAGAGGAAAACCTAGGCGTTATTCACAAATAGAAATGGATCCGTCATACGCTAGATCTCGTCCTGTTTCTTCAGCAAAATACAAAGACATGATGGACTAGCTTAATTATATACCCCCAATATACCAGTTATTTTTCAAATTTGAAACAAAACACGATTTCCGAGGACTTAATCACTCCTATTGATGACGAAAATTAAATTGAACTGATGTATTTTCATATAAATTACTTATACTTATGTTTCAAAATGTACTAATTATTTTTGTATTTTATGAATATTAAAATAAAAAATACTTAAAAATCAAACCTTTATATTAAATATGTTCATGGTATAAATTATTATTATATATGTAATTTATTCAACAATTTTAGTAAATCACTGTCCTTTCAAAACATCCCTTCAGTAAAATACGTCGGACAAAATTAATATATGTCAGTCATTTTTCTAAACTATTTATTTTGAAAGTGGCATAAGTCACTTTACCGTAATGAAAAGTGGTGATTTTTTAATGTTAATACGAAATTATTTATACTGAGAAAAATATCAGTATCCTGAGATAACAAGTACAAGTAAATCTTCTCGAAAGTTAGCATCCATATTTTTAAAAGTGTTAAAACGCAAATCCTTAAATGTATCGACTTAAAAACAAAGTGACTTATGCCACTTTCAAAATAAACGGCTCATATATACCGACGCTTTAAAGAGGTTTAGGAAGTTAGAATTTAATATCATACGGAGTAACTGTAATATGTAATATGGGAGTACCATATAATTATTTTCTATTCTTTATATTTCTAGCACACAAATCGTACGAACTAAGCCACCAATTGTCCTAACGTCTTCTAATTATTCGTCAGTGGACTGCCGATTTTATGGATTTACGACAACAGTGAATCGGTTCGATACGAAACCGTCTGTTTCACTGTTGTTGACTTAATAAGATCATTGAAAGAAATAATGAAATGAAAATTAATTTCTATTTCTTGCAATTAATTTAGCAAATTCGGCATCCGAGTCAGATCGGGCTACTTACGACGACCTGTTTTTAAGTAGCTAATTACGACGGTCGAGACGTCACGGTTCGGAGCGTGCGCTCCGTTTTGGCGGGAGATTTCGTAGATTCGGTTGGAGCAGCCGTTTCGAGGATAACGGTCGAAGTACATCGGACTCGTTGGAATTCCCTTAGATACTGTGGGATACGTCGGTGTCCTCTTCTTCGCGTTTGCATGGGTCGTTACCCACGAGTGCGCAACGGCCTCCCGATAGTTATAAATCAAAATATCAGGATTAAATCGCGGGTCGCTCGTCGCACCATCGCGTTTTCTAGCAATTGAATCGGCTGGATCAAAAATTTAATAAATCACATCTCGACAATTTTTAAGCATAATCAAAAGCAGCAATGTCTCTCGTTAGTTATATAGTAATTCCAATTTTTCATTCGTCGTTTGCTCGAAGTTCGAGTACGATCGCAAGATGCTTAAAAATTTAACCAACTTCAAAGATATCTACAATTATGTTTAACGCGTTACGATAAAAATCGTCTAATTAGAAATTAGATTTCAAATGAATTTGACAATTTTCCTGTATAAAAATAACGAACGAAGAAGCTTCTATCCAAAGCTTTTGTCCGACCAAATTTCGTACACGCGTAAAGGATTTTGTTGCCGGATGCAGCACGGAAACCGTCGTACTACACAATGCGCAAGCAGCATTATTATTTCCACGGGCATGTAAATATGATAAATGTGTATATCCAAAAGAAACCGTTACATGTAATCGACACTCGTTTGCCTGTCTCCTTGTAATCACGCCTGTCTTCCAATGGTCGGACACTTTTCTAGAATTATTGTGCAGCCTCGCTGATTTCACATTAATCTCCGTTTTATAATCAGTCTCGTGATCGCGTCTACCGTTAGCAAGTTTGAAAAATACGTACATCTGTCTTTCCACTTAGCTTTTCTGTCACCGTTCCATTAATTTTGATTTATTATCGGTTTAGACGGTAGTATCGAACCAGAGAACCGAAATTTTTACCAACCAGACTCGTTTGGAACATACGTATGCGACAATAAAGATCTTAAAGAAATAATATTGGGTTGGCAACTAAGTAATTGCCGATTTGTTCAATGAAATAAACAAATTTTTTTTACTTGGAATAAAGTTTAATCTGTAATGTATTTTCCATTTTGTTCGATGACCTTTTGCCATCTCTCTGACAACTTGAAAATTCCACGCTCGTAGAAAGTCTGATCCTTTTCGGCCAAAAACTGAGTTAAGTGAGATTTTACAGCGTCATCATCGTTAAAAGTTTTACCGCGAAGGGAGTTGTCCAGGGATCGAAATAAGTGGTAATCCGATGGCGCGAGATCAGGGCTATATGGTGGGTGCAACATCAATTCCCAACCAATATCCATCAATTTTTGCCGTGTGGACAAAGACGTGAGCGACCTAGCATTGTCCTGCTGGAAAATGACACCTTTACGATTGACCAATTCTGGTCGCTTTTCCTTGACCGCTGCATTCAATTTGTCCAGTTGCTAACATTCACGGATAATAAAAAATAACATAATAATAATAATAATAATAATAATTTTATAATATAAGATTTACGGATATCATAAAAATGGGAGTGAGAGACATCTGTAACTGAAATCGGCAATTACTTAGTTGCCAACCCAATAGAACGAGAGAATTCGAGGCAATTCTTCTATTTAAAAAAGATATTTCCAAACTAAAATTTGTGATTTATCATCGATTCATTAATTGTTAATAATCGATATTATCGTTGACCAATGTTGATGTTAATAAACGATATTATCGATTTATTGTTTGATTCATCGTTGTATTTTAACATTCTATTACAGGTTTGAAATATTTCAGATTTAGATCAGAGATTTGAACATATTCAAGCAATGAAACTTAATTCAAGATCCGATAGCGTACATTTCAATGAGAATATCCATTACGAACAATGCTCGATATCGCATTTTTCATTCGAAATGCTATTTTCGCGTATATTTAAGTTAGTATTGGCTAAAATACTTTCGTCTTCAATTTTTTTTTTTTTGTAATTCAATCGAAAATACCCATTGAAACGTGTCGTTGAACTTCGATAAAAGGATAGAGATAGATTCCGAGACACAGAAATTGATAGCTTGTCGTTTCAAAACAGAGAAAAGAAATATTTTCGGATATTTCCCCGTGTTCCTCCTTCGCTGATATCTCGACTCTTTGACGCGAGAGCGACGTTTATGTACAAAATACTATCGTGAATAAAAAAAGTGTAAATCACACGGTTTGCATCGATACTTTGATAGCGACGAAGACACGGAAGACGAGACGAGTGCAGAGATAGAGACAGAGAGACTGATACTTACGATAATCGTACGGTCATCATCGTCCCGTTACCAGCAAGAAAATCTCTAAACAAAAAAGAACGAATACGTAATTTTGCTAAATCACGATGTCCCGTGTGTTAACCTTTCGTCGTGTCATCGAACACGCTCAAAAATATTGCAGGAAAGATCATTTCGTGCGGTCAATATTATTCGCTTCGGAATTGTTATATTTATAACAGCATTGTACAGCTAAGATGGCAACCTAAAGAACAAATGCGAATACAAATAATTTATATAAACGATACGAACGGTATAATATAATACTAGACAAACAATCGAATATTTATATTTCTTACAACTAATTCTTATAATTTTCCAATGTTGGAAACGATAAAACATTGATTACTCTGTCGTCGATTTTATTACACGACTCTTATCGATCTTACTAATCTGAAATGATTTTCGTAATTAATATTGTACCGTGAACCAACAAAATTTAATTCGAACCATTTAAACCATTCAACCAGGTATAAGATTCAAGTTTTTGATTCAACTTACAGGAAATTCCGAAGGATAACGAAGTTCTAATCGCCGTAGGGTAGCGAGTTTGTTTTTTGGACATCGTTAACTTTATACTTATCGAACAAGACGTATTAAATATTTGTATGAAAAAATACCCAAAATAATAGAATAACAAAATTTAATACGTATTGTTCGAATAAAGTTAATCCTGCTCGAAAACGAACCAAAGGCACAGCGATCGGCCACCCAGCGATAATCAGCTTAATTTAACCCTAACTATAGAATAAATCGCAAGTCGATTGGTTTGAATATCCTGGACCACTGCTTCTCGACTGGTCCAACAACGATTCCGAGAGTCTACGAGTGACATAGCACGCTCACGGTTGAAAGAAATCCTGATGCTTGTGGAAGGGGCGAAAAAAAGGGTAGGGAGTCGTCGAAGATGCGTTCCCGGTCGCGTGCCGTTGTGCTCTGCCGGGCTCAACGATCTTCTCGCACATGACACACCGGAATAGGACATTACGTTATTGCGCGTGGCGTTACACGGCCAGGCCAGCGAGGTGTCCAGATGCCCGTTGCCCCTGACGCTTCAACCATGGCGCAGCTATAAGCATAGGATCCGGATAGTCGGTCCGCGCCACGCGATCGGCACGTGGCCCTGCAATCGCACCGGCCTGGCCCCCTCGGTCACGCTTCGACGATTCGCCTTGGTCGCTCTTCGTATTCGCAGACGGGTTACTGTTCCTGTATCGACAATTATTTCTTCGACGATCATTTCACCGAGACGATTTCATCGTCGCCATATTTCGCCGTCGCGAAGTTTCGTTGAAACGCTAATTTTTCACGTTAGTACGTACACGTCATAGAATAAGGGAAAACTAGAGAGAATATGGTATGAACATTTTTTAACCTTGAAAATTTATGTTAAACTCGAAGTATTCCAGCGCAATTGTGATTTGACCGATACACCGTGTACAGGATGTAAGGAAACGGTACATCGTAACCCTTATAGCGGGATTCTGTCCCTTGGGTCGACGGTGATTTCATAATGTTGCCGTAAAATTGACCTCGAGCATTAGTTCCAAGGTCGAACTTTTTTATTATTCTCGTCGGAAGCAATAACAAAGTCGCATTGTTGGTATTTCGCGTTAAGCGACGACTCTAGGTTGCGCCTAGAGCATAAGAAAGTTATCGAATTTTGTCCGAAAATACACTCATATACGAAAGTATTCGAACGCTTACGTTTCTAACATTCAATTAATAAAATATATGTGTGAAACTGAAGCATTTGATATAATTTGACACATATAACGAGGGATGGGTCTTAAGACTGCGTAAGCAAAATTAGAAAATAATTCAACAATATATAGCGTTTTTACAGTACATTTATTGTAAACACGTACCAGAAATGGCTCACAAAAGTATTCGAACGAAACAATTAATAGTTACTTAAATTGAACGATTAAAGGTTTTAATAAGAAGTTGATCCACCTTTTGCTTTTATAACAGCCCTAAGTCTGTTTTCCATTGAGTGGACCAACTTAGAAGTAACATTTGCATCTATTGATTGCCATATTTCAATAATATTTCGTTTTAACGCTTCTTTCGAAGCAATAACCGTATTTCTTAATCATCTTTCTACTTCATCTCATAAATGTTCAATAGGGTTTAAATCGGGACTTTACGGTGGATGTGGCACCACGTGTGGAACATTGTACAATACCCATTCTTTGACTATTTTAGCGGTATGCTTCGGATCATTGTCAGACTGAAACCAATAATCGCTAGGTAAATTCAATTTTGATACACTGCTTTTTAAATTTTCCTACAAAATTTTTAAGTATTTCGTTTCATCCATTATCTCATCGATGAACGCAAGGTTTCCCACTCCACTAGATGCCATGCAGCCCCAAACTAATACAAACCCATCATTATGTTTTATCATCGGACGTAGATTTAGCGGTTCTAATTCTATGTCCTTTTTCCTCCAAACACTTTTACGTCCATCGCTACCAAAAACGTTAAATTCACTCTCATCAGAGAATAATACTTTGTCCCAGAATGAATCATTTTCATAAATAAATTTTTCGGCGAATTTTAAACGTACAATTTCATTTTTCTTGCTAATAAATGGCTTTCTTCTTGGAACTCGTGCATGTAAACCATTATTTCTTAATAACCGGCGACACAGTTCTGGATGCACTTCTTTCTGGAACTGCGTAGCCACCATTGATGCCAATTGCGATCCAGAAGTAAAAGGATCTTGTTTGATTTTTCGTATAATTGTCTTTTCTTCTCTTTCATTCAGCTTTTTTGGACGACCATAACGGTGCTTATCAGCAGCGTTACCTTGCGTATTAAATTTCTTCACGATATAATGAATAGTGGATTTGCTTCTGTTTACAAATTGTGCGATTTCGCTGTATGATTTTCGCTGCCTTCTTTATATCACTTCGCTATCAATTCTCTTACTGATTTGCATGTTTCGGATTTCTTGCGATTCATTTTGTTATATTATCGATAATAAAAATTGTGACAGAAATTTTGAACACCGATTCCCTTGGACTAACTGTTAGTGAACTGAGAAATGTTTGTTTCACATTCTGCGATCTTCGGGAATTGTTAATTGTCAGAGTTCGAATACTTTTATGAGCCATTTCTGGTACGTGTTTACAATAAATGTACTGTAAAAACGCTATATATTGTTGAATTATTTTCTAATTTTGCTTACGCAGTCTTAAGACCCATCCCTTCTTGTATGTGTCATATTATATCAAATGCTTCAGTTTAACACATATATTTTATCAATTGAATGTTAAAAACGTAAGCGTTCGAATACTTTCGTGTATGAGTGTAGGTATATCGGTGCACCGTGCCACGCCACTGGAACGCTTGTTCGCCCTCCGTTATCCCTTACGAATTACTGGACCGAGGATAATTGACCCCTCCTATCGTTATTTACGACTATTTACAGCAGCTTAACTTTCGCATTGGTATTTGACTTCTGTCGTGTCGCCTTCCCCTAACCGCGGTATCGCACGAACCGTCATATGACAACACGCAACGTTATGGGGGTGCTTCTGTCTCGAAAATGATTAAGAGCCGTCGAGGTTGCGCCCGGGATCTTGAAACTGCTTCCGAACTAGACGCTATTTTGGCGATTTTGTGAACGAGAGGAACGACGTTGTTCACAGCGAGCATAAGAACGCGACTACATCGGCCAAATTATAAAGACGATAAATTTGTACGCAACTCGTCGAAGAGCGTCCCTGCCGCAACCTTGACTCACCTATGAATTCTATGCGTTTACAAGAAGAATGGATCGGTGCCGTTTCAAACGGAAAAAGCGAACTTATAGAAAAGTGTCCTCCCCTCGGATAAACTGCAAGTAACAGGAAAAGTAAAAGAAAAACGGTCGGTCGGACCACGATCGCATATTTTAAGGTCACCGAAATCGGATACTATCTTAATTTTTTGAAGGTCGTCGCGGTCCGACCAACAATTTTTTTAATACTTTCTGTTGCATATACGTCAACGTACAGTGATCGAGAAATGTCCCGTTAAAATCTAAAGGGGGGACTCTTTTCTACGCGTTCGTCCAGGAGAAAGATTGGAAGAGGTTATCAAAGGTTATTAAACCTTTGCACGCGAAGTCGTTTTAACTCTAAATCCAAAATAGTCTTTCTTACATATTACGTATTTCCATCTTGCACGACTCACGTTAGCGTCCAGAGGCTTTCTATGCATTAATCTGCGATAATCTCCTCGATTATCAACTCGCTCGAGATTATTCCGTGCGTTCTGTTCGAGGTTACCGCCCAGCAGAGTCGGGTTATTACGAACATCGAAGGTTTTGTTTTCTTCTAAAAAGTATATTTTAACAAATAGTTTAACCATAATTATAAAAAATTAATAAATTCTTGCTTACGCGTTCGCGATCATCCCGCTCTCCTCTACATCAAATGTACCAGTAATTAGTCGTTCTTTAAGTCTAGAGAAGATTTTCCGTGTCACGTTTCTGGGAGACGCGGCACTCGAGGTGTCGAGCCTCCTCCAACCGGAGCTACCTTCTTTGTACCGGCCGAAAAAAGCAGCGATTTAATATGGTACAACCTAATTGGCTGTCGGAGATCTAGGGATAACGGCAGTAGTCTTGGCGCATGGTTCAACACGGTACTTCACTTAGGACTCAAGACAGGCGAACCAGCACGGAAGACTTTCGGGTGGTTCGTCTTTTACGATGGGTGGCGATGCCGACGATGTTGCCACGCTGTAAGATTACCCGACGATTCGGAAGCCTCGTTACGAAAACCTCGTCGTTACCTGCGGTCCGACCGATGCTGCGACTCTCGTGGCAATTGTCGGATAAACGGGGACAAGGTGAGAGGGGGAGAGGGGCGGCGAGATAAGGGCAAAAATGTGAGAAGGCGAAGGAAAAAAAGATGGAAACGGTGGCCCCCGTGTCGTAAATTCTCGTCGACTGGCCCGCTAATGGACGTTTCCTGTCGAACCTCGAGAAATCGTCGCGAGCACAGCCGCGAATATTCCTCTCGACGACATTGCGCGACGTGCCGGTTGACAAAGTAACGATAAAGACTCGCGCATCGGGAACTTCTCGGGTTTACGGTACTCCCGGGTACCTCGGGTACACGGCGACTTAACCCTGACGAGATAACGCGTTTGTCCCGAGCTCCCGCGAGTCGCTTCAGAACGCGGTGTGTCCGAGAGGAAGGTGGTATTATCGCAAGGCTTGTCCTTCTTAACCCTTAAATGCATAGAGTCCCAAAAATGAATCAATAACTTTTTGCGCGGATACCCGACAACAGTTTTGATATCGATACATTTGGCTGAATGGCAGTGATTCCTTTGTCCATTGACTTATCAAAAATTAACTAAAATAATGACATTTGACTTCAATATTTGTATCTTTCTGACGTTATACCAATTGGCGCGCATTTTTGATAGCGGGTTCATTTACGTACTTTTGGAAGTGGATTATTTAGAAATATTTTGGTGTATTCGTTAAACAAACAATATTTTCTAAAGGTAAGGCTCTTATTTATTAATTTGCTAGTACTTTTGTCTATATTCCGTAACTATCATGTGTATGGAGGGCTTATTTCGTGTTGATGCAAAAATGGGACAACATGCACTAATGGTAATAATTACGACATGTATTTAGTACTATGCTTCCTTTATTGGTTTGTTGGTTTTGTTTTGGTGTGGTATGCATGTGGTTTATAATTTTGTTATAGATATGTCATACTAACTAAAGAATTTTTATGTCTATTTTGCATAGTGTACCAAAAATGAATCATTAATATTTTTCAATAAAAACCCTATAAGATATGACTTATAATTTTTTTTAATATTTTTCCCGATTTCCACTCATTTGAAAAATTATAACCCTATTTTTTAAATAAAATTCATTAATTCATGCATTTAAGGGTTAATAGAAGGGATTTCGGTTTGTAGCTCGCAGAGTTACTCGACTCTTTTAGCTGGTGCGACGATATTCGCAAAAATAACTGGGGCGTCGGGGTCGCGATAAACCACAAATAAAAAGTGGAAAGAAAAACGTTGATCCAATTATACAAAATGCGTGCTAGGCTCGGATAGAAAAGTTAAGAAGAGAACTTTTTTTTTTCTTTTTTAAACAAAATCACAACCAACTAAATCAACGATAAATTCGACAGCTCGTCGATATGAAATTTATGTCGACGAAGGCGGGCATCGCTTTTAAACAGAGATATTTAGCAGCGTTTAAATCGTATTTTGTCGTGAATTCTTAATTTCAATTCAAGCATTTATGAACTTTTTGTTGTATAAAAACTGTCGAAGTATGTACGGAGAAATGTATTTCATTTTAACCCTTTGCACTCGAGCGGTGACTCTGAGGCACCACTGATATTGTTAGTTCACGTTCCAAAATATAATTTTTATATTAACGAAGTTTAAATTTAAAAAATCGTTGAAAGTGTAACTGTCGTCACAAGTCATCGCAGGAATCAATTTCATATGCATAAAATGCACTTTGTCATGTAAAATGGATATACCGTAAGTCAGAAAAATTATTTTAGATTTACCGTTAAAATGGCTTCGAGCGCAAAGGGTTAAATAAAACACTTCACAGTGACAAAAGTAATCGAAGTAACATGAAACGATCCGATATTATCGTCACGGAGAAGAAATTCGTTACATGCTGGCGCGCTGGAGATTAATGCAAATTTTGTTCTCCATATTTCATTTTGCACATTATTTACTCATGGTCGTTTTACGAGCAAATACGTTGAATGGGGGATACAATAAATCCCCCCCCCCCACCCAATCGTCGATTATAAAAACGAGGCGCGAATAATCGTATCTCCTCTCTCTCTCTCTCTCTCTTCCGAAATTGTCCATTTCTGTTTACAAGCTGACGGACAATTGGGCAGAATTTACTGTACCGTACTCACCCTTTCCTGGCTGGCTCAACATTTTACAATGACAAGGTCACGCGTCACGAAGCGAATACTAGTTATCGATACGGAGGAAGAACGGCGATGCTTAGCGGGGCAATTAGGAAGTAATTAATCCCGTGCACCTCGTTTATAGTAGCCGACCACCGAGCACGGTCACGGTTTGCCGGTCAGGATGTAACCGATGCAACAGATGACACTCGCTTCTCGATGGCACCACCCAGCCTATCGCTACGCCGGGGATACCGCAGTCATTCTCCGCCCCAAAGACTGCAGACTCGTGCCATGTGGCGATCCCCTCTAACCATCTTCCGACACGTCATCGGTATAGCTAATTTACGATCGCGCCCTAAACGGATATACCTTTCGACTTTGGCCCGACCTAGGAACAGATCGACGAGTGGATCGCTTTCGGAAGGGTCGAAGTAAATCCGATATTCTCTCGATCGATTTCAGGACCTGGCAAGCCTGTGATTTCGAAACTATGACCTACAGAAGTAGTACGAATAGTTCCGTAAAATATCAATATTTATTTCAAGAGGATTTAACGGTTTAAATTTTGTAGCTCTATAAAAATCGAACGGAATTGTAACAATTAGCGACACCGAATTAAAAAGGGAAAATGAAACAGCCGTTAAATAATTTCTAGACAACGGAAGATTCTCGTTTTATCTTCTTCTACAACGACGTATTAATGACACGCGATGACGTTACAAGCAAATCAATGTTGTTGTACGACGCTACGACAGATACGAGAATTCAACTTTTTTCGATAACAAAGAGTCTTTTGCGAAAAAATTTCGAATCCACAATTCTACGATAGGGAGAAACGTATTCGCAGAGATCAGTTTAAAGCAGTGCACGTTGCTTGTGCTTTTAGCGTTAAATGAAACTACTACTGTCGAACGATGTTTCGTGAATCATTGTACAAGCCGAGTTTCACCGATACGGTGAAATAAAAAAATATCGGGGGTACGTGGACTCCGTTTCAAGATCTTCGGAGCACAGTTGGATAAAATTATATTTAAATGTACAACAATATATTCTATATATTGTTTTTACAGATATTCTTAATTCTACAATCTTAAGAAGAATAGCGCCTTCTTCGTTTAACTTCGAGTTCTTACAAACAATTGAGAAATACATATGACATCTCTAACGCTACCTCGGTTATATTGGGTTGGCAACTAAGTAATTGCCGATTTCAGTTACAGATGTCTCTCACTCCCATTTTTATGATATCCGTAAATGTTATGTTATAAAATTATTATTATTATTATTATGTTATTTTTTATTATCCGTGAATGTTAGCAACTGGACAAATTGAATGCAGCGGTCAAGGAAAAGCGACCAGAATATTATGGTTATTAATATTGAATATTATGTCCCCAGTATGGAACGCTTTTCGGGGGTATAAGATTGCCAAGATTGTACGAGCGTGCATCTAATATGGAACGGCATTTTTGTATCATATTCCCGTGTTTCGAATTGATTGTCCCTATTTTGAAACGCCTACTTCAAATGTTTTTTTCCAAAATAGGGGCATTAAATCAACTGTTCAATAAATCCGAACGATGAAGAAATTGAAGTACACAATATGGAACAGTATGTTATTGTTTAGAAACGCTCGTATTCGAATGAACAATATTTTTTACAGCTAATTGTTACAAACAGTATTTGTGCGAGTGGATTTATAAAGAACAATATTCAAAAATATAGGAAGAATGTTTATATATTGGGTTGGCAACTAAGTAATTGCCGCGATTTCAGTTACAGATGTCTCTCACTCCCATTTTTATGATATCCGTAAATGTTATATTATAAAATTATTATTATTATTATTATTATGTTATTTTTTATTATCCGTGAATGTTAGCAACTGGACAAATTGAATGCAGCGGTCAAGGAAAAGCGACCAGAATTGGTCAATCGTAAAGGTGTCATTTTCTCTGATACGTGACTAATTTCTCTCAGCAGATTTATACCTTGCTTAAGGACGCTTTTATACTATGACACGGGTCTCAAAATTGTTCGAACATGTTTCAAAACACGTGTACTTGAAATTACGGCGAAGAAAACTAAGATCCTTCGTAATAAGCGAATCAATAATAATCAAATTGACTAATTTTATCTACTTACGATCTTCCACGAGATCCCATCGAGTTTTTATCAATGTCGTTCTTATAAATTAAATTTAAAAAGTCAACTTTGCTAAAATTGATGCTAAATAAATAAATAAATAAATAAATAAATAACAGTAAGAATACAGACACTGTGCGTACTTACACGGACAAATAAAATTGGTTCGAACATAATGGAGTAATACCGATATATCCAAGCTTAATTAGAAATACGTTAATTTAACGAATAGACAATTATTCGGCCATCGTTGTCAGAAATTTACTAATATTTTTTCAGAACCAAGTGGAAATCGCGATAGAAGCGAGATTTTGTGATTTGCGAAACTATTGTAGATAGACTACGTTTTCGAAACACTCTGTAGATGATACAGACATACGCTGAAGAGCGAATATTCCGAATTCTCCGGATCGCGGAGTCAATGAAAGTATGGAAAAGAAGAATCGATCGAAATGATAGTTGTCGCGCACCGCTCGTCCGACGGTTTCGTTTCATCCGGCCGTAACACTTGGCGCACAAAGCTTCGTTTTTCGTCTTCGGCAACGCCGGCAGATTCGAGCGTGAGGTGCAGTCTACTTGAATACGCTTGCAACGGCCATGGTCATCTGTGCGCCATATTTCGGACACGGTGCGGCGCGTGCCGTGTCGATAATACCACACCGATGGATTCAATGACGAACGATAAGTAATTACGATACGAAAGAGCCCACGCCGAGGTAATAATTTATGCGGACAATAAGACATATGGTTCGACAGTCGGTTGTAATTGAACGAGACACCGAGAATTTGAAGATACAAACTGTTCTGTAAAAACTTTGCAATACGGATTGCCAAGTCCATGCTAGACCGATATTTCGTATTGCTCGCGGATCGGCCGCGTTCATGCTTCATAGTTTATAGCGTGTACAATTGATCTGCTCGATGTTATTGTTTGATGTGTAACGTAGTGTACGGAGTGTTCCAAATCGAAACCGGCACGCTTTGCTAACACATTCGGACGCGGATAGCGATAATTTGTCGAAACCGTATGGTTTTCTGATGTTCGATGAACGATTGTGTATCTTCGACAGTTAAGTATCTGCGATTCGTACTGCAATTATTACTCCTCGATTATCCGAATCAATGGACAAATTCTTAATAATTTCACCTCCTCCTTGAACAGCTAACACTACCTGTTTCCACTTTGACGACATATACGATATGTATCGTCAATTTAAAGTATATACTACCATTTTCAAGGAAAAAACAAAAAATACTGTAAACGGACGGTCTCACCCGCATCGCCGGGTCAGAGCGTTCACTTGTTACGGTTTAGAGATTATAAAAGAAGAAAGTAATCCTTATGTTATCTTTTCTTCAACTTCCCACATAATTCATAAAAATTCTCATATTTGAAACAAGCGTCCACTTGCTACGGTTTGGAGATTATAAAAGAAGAAAGTAATCCTTATGTTATCTTTTCTTCAACTTCCCACATAATTCATAAAAATTCTCATATTTGAAACAAGCGTCCACTTGCTACGGTTTGGAGATTATAAAAGAAGAAAGTAATCCTTATGTTATCTTTTCTTCAACTTCCCACATAATTCATAAAAATTCTCATATTTGAAACAAGCGTCCACTTGCTACGGTTTGGAGATTATAAAAGAAGAAAGTAATCCTTATGTTATCTTTTCTTCAACTTCCCACATAATTCATAAAAATTCTCATATTTGAAACAAGCGTCCACTTGCTACGGTTTAGAGATTATAAAAGAAGAAAGTAATCCTTATGTTATCTTTTCTTCAACTTCCCACATAATTCATAAAAATTCTCATATTTGAAACAAGCGTCCACTTGCTACGGTTTGGAGATTATAAAAGAAGAAAGTAATCCTTATGTTATCTTTTCTTCAACTTCCCACATAATTCATAAAAATTCTCATATTTGAAACAAGCGTCCACTTGCTACGGTTTAGAGATTATAAAAGAAGAAAGTAATCCTTATGTTATCTTTTCTTCAACTTCCCACATAATTCATAAAAATTCTCATATTTGAAACAAGCGTCCACTTGCTACGGTTTGGAGATTATAAAAGAAGAAAGTAATCCTTATGTTATCTTTTCTTCAACTTCCCACATAATTCATAAAAATTCTCATATTTGAAACAAGCGTCCACTTGCTACGGTTTGGAGATTATAAAAGAAGAAAGTAATCCTTATGTTATCTTTTCTTCAACTTCCCACATAATTCATAAAAATTCTCATATTTGAAACAAGCGTCCACTTGCTACGGTTTAGAGATTATAAAAGAAGAAAGTAATCCTTATGTTATCTTTTCTTCAACTTCCCACATAATTCATAAAAATTCTCATATTTGAAACAAGCGTCCACTTGCTACGGTTTGGAGATTATAAAAGAAGAAAGTAATCCTTATGTTATCTTTTCTTCAACTTCCCACATAATTCATAAAAATTCTCATATTTGAAACAAGCGTCCACTTGCTACGGTTTAGAGATTATAAAAGAAGAAAGTAATCCTTATGTTATCTTTTCTTCAACTTCCCACATAATTCATAAAAATTCTCATATTTGAAACAAGCGTCCACTTGCTACGGTTTGGAGATTATAAAAGAAGAAAGTAATCCTTATGTTATCTTTTCTTCAACTTCCCACATAATTCATAAAAATTCTCATATTTGAAACAAGCGTCCACTTGCTACGGTTTAGAGATTATAAAAGAAGAAAGTAATCCTTATGTTATCTTTTCTTCAACTTCCCACATAATTCATAAAAATTCTCATATTTGAAACAAGCGTCCACTTGCTACGGTTTGGAGATTATAAAAGAAGAAAGTAATCCTTATGTTATCTTTTCTTCAACTTCCCACATAATTCATAAAAATTCTCATATTTGAAACAAGCGTCCACTTGCTACGGTTTAGAGATTATAAAAGAAGAAAGTAATCCTTATGTTATCTTTTCTTCAACTTCCCACATAATTCATAAAAATTCTCATATTTGAAACAAGCGTCCACTTGCTACGGTTTGGAGATTATAAAAGAAGAAAGTAATCCTTATGTTATCTTTTCTTCAACTTCCCACATAATTCATAAAAATTCTCATATTTGAAACAAGCGTCCACTTGCTACGGTTTAGAGATTATAAAAGAAGAAAGTAATCCTTATGTTATCTTTTCTTCAACTTCCCACATAATTCATAAAAATTCTCATATTTGAAACAAGCGTCCACTTGCTACGGTTTGGAGATTATAAAAGAAGAAAGTAATCCTTATGTTATCTTTTCTTCAACTTCCCACATAATTCATAAAAATTCTCATATTTGAAACAAGCGTCCACTTGCTACGGTTTAGAGATTATAAAAGAAGAAAGTAATCGTTATGTTATCTTTCCTTCAACTTCCCACATAATTCATAAAAATTCTCATATTTGAAACATCCCTCGTAATACCAATGACCACACCCTCGCACATTTAAGAGCCAGTCGTCATTTGTTGCGGTTTCGAAATACGGTTGGCAGATTTTGTTTCGATCCTTGTTCGAACCTCCGATACGATAAGTTATACGATTTAAAGTTACGATAAGTTATACGTATTTGTCGCACCCAGCAATTAATTGTATCAGACATATCAGCTGGAATAATATAAATTTTCATAAAACGTTAATCACTCTCGGTCCGATTCCACGATTTGACAATTGTGTGTAAAATTAAAAAAACATGTAAGACACCGTTCAATCGAGTTTAACTACTTATTAAAATTAACTTCTATAATAGCCGATATGAAAATTATAAACTTGAAATTCGGATATTAATATGTGAATCGATTGTTATTCTCGTTTATACTTTTCTATGATTCTCTACAAAGAATCGTGGAAGCAGTATTTTAATGGTAATTAATAGTGCTGCAATTCCGACGATAAATAGTACAACTATTATTCTTACGATTGCAAAATGAATTTGAGACATATTATTTATTACCGATTGTAAAACTGAAGCGAGTAGAGAATAACAGAATAATTTCAAGGACGCGATTATACTTTCAGATCTTTCGGCATTCGCGTTCCGAGCGGTCTACGCATTAAGCATTATTAATTACGCAAGCAACGATCATTGTGCCGTAGGCGTTATCGAGTTTGATAACAAGCAAACTCGTGTAGCGCAACTGTAAACTGCAAATCATAGATGTCGCTGACTCGAGCACTTTCTCGCTAGTGCTTGCTGTATCGTTAGTAAGTATATAAGGCGCAGTCCGAGCGATTTCGCTGGGTGGGGTCCGAAGCGTCAACGAGATAGAAGTTGAAGTACACGTTTCTTTGTGGATGCGCTCTCTTGGCGATCGTGCCTTGACGCCGTCCCAAAGATACGCTGCTTACTACCGCTTACGAGGCTCTCACGATTCTCAAAATATTATATCTTGACTTTTCCACATTTGACACCGATAGGGAGTTCGACTGGCAGTGACCCAGTGGCTCGCGAATATTGCGGTGCGCGCTTTCTTAAATGTTTCGTTAAAGTTCAAGATGACATACTGTATCTTCGATTTCTTCTAAATCCATATGATGCGACGTTGACCCCATCTTTTGAATATTTTTAAAAGATCTACAGCGTTCGCCGTGTTTATTTTTTCTTATTGCTAATAAACGCGTTTGGACCTCGCACCTTCGACGAGTTCCATATTTTCAAAATACGATTCGTCGATGCGTCGTCCTGCCTTTTTTTTTATCGTTAATTATTTTCCATTTCGAACGGTACGCGTGTACTCGCACAAATGACGACAGGCTTTTCGATAACTGAGCCGTTTATTTTGAAAGTGGCATAAGTCACTTTACCGTAATGAAAAGTGGTGATTTTTTAATGTTTAGACGAAATTATTAATACCGAGAAAAATATCAGTATCCTGAGATAACAAATACAAGTATAAATCTTCTCGGAAGTTAGCATCCATATTTTTAAACGTGTTAAAACGCAAACCCTAAAATATATCGACTTAAAAACAAAGTAACTTATATTTTGGCGTACGAACGTATTTTTTGTATCATTCTCGAAAAATCGACAAACGTAATTAAAGGTATCCTGTCGATAAGTTCATCTTGTTTCGTAAACCTACTAAAAATAGTATCATTGTTAATTATCGCGGTAGAAAGACGATAGAAAGACACCTTAACGATCTAAAAATACGAAATGTCTTTTCGACGGAAATTCTGTCTACCTGACCTAAAATGGAACTACGAAACTCTTGTTCTCTTTCGTTATTAAATGAAATTAATTAATAATAATTTAAAATTATTAATTAATATATATTATATATAATAATAATATATAATATATAATAATATAATATATATATAATAATAATATATATATATAATAATATAATATATATATAATAATAATATATATATATAATAATATAATATATATATAATAATAATATATATATATAATAATATAATATATATATAATAATAATATATATATATAATAATATAATATATATATATATAATTAATATATATTAAATTATAATTAATAATAATAAAATAATTAAAATTAAACCTGAAATGAAACTTTTTCATAGGTATCCTCAGATGCGCGGTAAACATTAATCACCGTTGTAAAAAGAAAAGCAACGTATCGTACATTTACCAAATCGACCCACCGTATAATTCCACCGTTGCATATTTCATTATATTGTACAAAGTTATTTATATTAAAATTATATTATGAAAGCCTAAAGTACGATTAAAATAATAAATTGTAACGATTAAGCTAAGCTTATTCTTCGGATTCATTTTCCGCAAATTTGTTCCATCAGGCGCTATACTTTCGCACAAGGGTCGTCGATAAAGCGTCTTTCGTCACGCGGTATGTTCTCAACTCGTTCAAAAATATTATTTCTCACGGCGCCATGGGTGTTATCGAAACGAATTCCGACCTCGTTGCTTCTTCAAAGCGTTGCGATCGGTCTGAGATTTTCCTCCGCCACGGGACAATCGACGATCGCGTTAATCACAAAAAGGGTTAACGAGTTTTGCGTTCGAGTCGAAGAGAGCGGTGGCAAAATCTTTCGACACGGAGTCAGGTGGCTGGAATCGTAATCTCGTCGAGGGTGCTGCCTTTGACACCATAAGGGTAGCGAGGTGTCATAAGATTTTCGATGATCCGCTCACCCTCGTGCCCTGGAACGAATCGTCCTTCCCTTCAGGAACTCGGGTCCTTCGTCCTCCGGTTACGCCTCATTAACGAACAATATGCCGTAGTAACGAGGATGTAATTTTTGTTGGAGCATTATTACCAGCCGCGCGCGAGATAGCTCCGAAACCGCCATTTCGTCGCAGTATTATCAATTGCCGTAACCGTGCTTCGCTTTGCGAACATTCGAATCGCTGCGAACTATCTTCGCAACTGTTTATCGTTTGAAAAATATTTCAAACGCAATTTGCTTCGTTCGAAGATGCCGTGATATGAATTTCAAGTACTTTTACGTAAAAAAAAAAAAAAAAAAATAAAAACGAAACGCAAAATCTATGGAAAAGCGAAATATTCGTTTACAAAGCACGGAAAGAAAGAACGTGGAGGTTCGAAGAATTCGTGGGACGGATTTGACCGAATACAGGCTCCATCGTTGGGCGTGACCAAAAATGGTCGAGTTTTCGAAATTGTAACCGGTATCCATTTCAGGTCAAATTTGCGCCGCTTGTGATCTTTCACGCCGACTTCTCGTGCAAGGCTAGAAACAGCGATCTTCACGAATTCGCTTTATTTCTTGGCGCATTCCGTAATTTTAGCTTCCAACGTATTGATCGCAAATTGTTAGATGTTTCAGTTATCTAGTTTGTTCGAATTGTAAATATAACGGTACTAGTACATGTATTTAAGGAGTTGTTTCCTAAACTTTTCATAGCGTCTAATTTCGTTAACACTGCGGTAAATATTATTTCATATCTTGTCTATCATGATAACGTATTGTACTCTAACAATGGATGCGACTAAATACAAAGCCAACGAACCGATTGACAAAAAAAACTTTCGCGAATATACGTGTAAATATTAATAATATATAATATATTATTATATGGCAACTAAGTTTTAATTATTATTGACAACTAAGTAATTGCCGATTTGTTTAATGAAATAAAAAATTTTTTTTTACTTGGGATGAAGTTTAATCCGTAATGTATTTTCCATTTTGTTCGATGACCTTTTGCCATCTCTCTGACAACTTGAAAATTCCACGCTCGTAGAAAGTCTGATCCTTTTCGGCCAAGAACTGAGTTAAGTGAGATTTTACAGCGTCATCATCGTTAAAAGTTTTACCGCGAAGGGAGTTGTCCAGGGATCGAAATAAGTGGTAATCCGATGGCGCGAGATCAGGGCTATATGGTGGGTGTAACATCAATTCCCAACCAATATCCATCAATTTTTGCCGAGTGGACAAAAACGTGTGCGGCCTAGCATTGTCCTGCTGGAAAATGACACCTTTACGATTGACCAATTCTGGTCGCTTTTTCTTGACCGCTGCATTCAATTTGTCCAGTTGCTAACATTCACGGATAATAAAAAATAACATAATAATAATAGTAATAATAATTTTATAATATAACATTTACGGATATCATAAAAATGGGAGTGAGAGACATCTGTAACTGAAATCGCGGCAATTACTTAGTTGCCAACCCAATATATAAACATTCTTCCTATATTTTTGAATATTGTTCTTTATAAATCCACTCGCACAAATACTGTTTGTAACAATTAGCTGTAAAAAATATTGTTCATTCGAATACGAGCGTTTCTAAACAATAACATACTGTTCCATATTGTGTACTTCAATTTCTTCATCGTTCGGATTTATTGAACAGTTGATTCAATGCCCCTATTTTGGAAAAAAACATTTGAAGTAGGCGTTTCAAAATAGGGACAATCAATCCGAAACACGGGAATATGATACAAAAATGCCGTTCCATATTAGATGCACGCTCGTACAATCTTGGCAATCTTATACCCCCGAAAAGCGTCCCATAATGGGGACATAATATTCAATATTAATAACCATAATATTCTGGTCGCTTTTCCTTGACCGCTGCATTCAATTTGTCCAGTTGCTAACATTCACGGATAATAAAAAATAACATAATAATAATAGTAATAATAATTTTATAATATAACATTTACGGATATCATAAAAATGGGAGTGAGAGACATCTATAACTGAAATCGGCAATTACTTAGTTGCCAACCCAATAGTTTGTTCGAATTGTAAATATAACGGTACTAGTACCGTATTTAAGTAATACATGTATTTAAGGAGTTGTTTCCTAAACTTTTCATAGCGTCTAATTTCGTTAACACTGCGGTAAATATTATTTCATATCGTGTCTATCATGATAACGTATTATACGCTTACAACGAATGCGACTAAATACAAAGTCAACGAACCGATTGACAAAAAAAACTTTCGTGAATATACGTGTAAATACATACATTTCATTACTTGATGCATTTATAATCGCGGAAAATAAATTCAACGGTATCCGTAAGAACAGTTTCGTTTCTTAAACAGGTTACGCCCATTCAGAAATCGGTGATGTCTAATTGTTCAACATCGGGGAAAAATTCTCATTTACGACTGAAAGCTGAATGACCGACCATTCGATGAAAGAGAAAAACACGAAAATCGCGCGGAACCGACGATAATGAGCTCTATTGTGAGACGCGTGCCGCTGTCCGCCCACGTGTTCCGAAATGAACGTTTTTCCACGGACCACTTGCCAATTCGCTGCATGGAAAAGGGTTACCGATCGCTGTCGCAACCCCTTTCTATCGTTCGGGCGTCGCTCGATGATCGTTTTCCGAGCAAAAGGATTCTCTTAGAACCGTCAAATGCCTAGAATCGCTCTGCTCGCTCGTTTCGTCGATCTACGCCGACGATCAAAATTGACCCTTCTGTCATTCGGACAGTATTCTACCGACTAACAATAAGTGGGGCATCGATGGTTACATCTATTGGCATCTATTATACATGCCACAATGAAAAGTAATCGTTGCGACTTACGAAGCAAAAATGTTACCAAGGATTTTAGTGAAAACGTTGAAAACGATTGAGAAGAATCGTTTGACAGAAAAATTCACGTAACGCGCGTTGATTGTAATTTAACTTTATGCGGAAAAGGAATCGAGAATAATAGCGTTGTTATATCACGGTTGCAAAACAATGCTTTATTTACAATATCTTATGACATCGGTGATTTAAGATTCTTCGTATAACTCTAACGTCGCTTTATTAAATTGAGTTATTAACGGTGTCGCGTCGCAAATTCTTCTTTGGCCCCGTGTTATAATATCGTAATGGACGGCAGAAACCGACTATGTGCCGTAATCTTCTCTTAGGATAATTATCAAAACTTCTTGACTAGTTAACTCCTTATCGATCGAACGTGGATTAAAATTAAGTTAAATATTCTATACCGTTTGAATATTTGTAATAATTTTGTTAAATGGTAACGCTTCGCAGAACTCCGTTGTAAAACTTAACGCAACACGGCTACCAACTGACCAATCCTAAATATAAATAATTATTAGAGCATCGATGGCACTATCCTTTTACATTTCTACTATCACTTATCACGCGCTCGGTCGGTTATTCTAACAAAAGTACTCGAACATACGTTGATTAGATCTCCGTTAACCCTTTCGCTACTACGGACCACTATAGTGGCTTTCCATATGATGCCACTGAGGTACTACGGACCACTATAGTGGCTTTCCATTTGGTGCCACTGAGGTACTACGGACCACTATAGTGGCTTTCCATTTGGTGCCATTGAGGTACTACGGATCACTATAGTGGCTTTCCATAAGATGCATTATATTGCATAATGTTATTTCCTCTCATACTGTAAATTAAAGAGCGCATGCTAAGACGTTATAAAATACCCTGGAATACCCTTTATTTATAAATACCCTTTGGAGAAAAATTTTTTCGTTCGAAAAATTCATTCAATTCAAACAGCTTAGGTTCTCCGCCGACCGCCGCGGAGTACCGACTTCCGCTGACGATCGCCGTCGCGTAGCGTGCAGTGATGTCGCAGCGCTCTGTTCAGCAGAAGTACCGCGACGGAGAATCCGCCCGTAGCGAAAGGGTTAATAGTATTACATAGGAATTGAAAACACCGAGTCGTATCGTGGTATTAATAAGTACACATAAAAAGATTGCCGCTTATTTAAAAATAATTTCACACCCTACTCAAATTAGATTCAATAATATCGAGCGTTTCCCTAATCTTTGGATCCATACATCGCGGAAACGATTGGAATTTGTTGAAAATAACGGCTACATATTTACACGCGATCCGTTTACAGTTTAACGCTCGCGCACGTATACGCGGTGCAAATATATAAAAGCCTAAATGAAAAACGAGACTTTCGAACACACAGAAACACTTTCATCATTTCCAGTGCATTATTTTAAGTTATATTCTGCAATTCGTTGCAAATCGCGCAATGCCGATTATAACCTACAATAAATATTTATCCTATTCTAAAACATATTACAAAAGTAAATGCATCTTCGTTGCGCATGCATAAAGCTTACAATTTAATCTTCGACGATTAACGATAACTAAGCGCGTCTCTAGTTGCTAAATTACGACTACGTTATATTATATCGTGTTATTTTTTCATTCGATAACGATCACAAGATCCTTTTCATACTATGCGATTCAGTCTAGTCTCTATTAATACCCTCGCAATATCGACCTTATATGAGCCGTTTATTTTGAAAGTGGCATAAGTCACTTTACCGTAATGAAAAGTGGTGATTTATTAATGTTTATACGAAATTATTTATACCGAGAAAAATATCAGTATCCTGAGATAACAAATACAAGTAAATCTCCTCGAAAGTTAGCATCCATATTTTTAAACGTGTTTAAAAAACGCAAACCCTTAAATATATCGACTTAAAAACCAAGTGACCGACTTGAAAACAAAGTGACTTGTGCCACTTTCAAAATAAAACGGCTCATATGTCCTTGTACAATCGCTGTCCGGCTGTCCAGCGATTGTAACAGTTGAATAACGATCGTACATCGGAAAATAAAATTCGTCGACGGGTTAATAAAATAACAAGCGGCAGAACAACATTTATTCCTACCCATTGCAACGACCTACTTTCGTTATTGCCATTTTCCATCGTGTCTCTGGAGAAGATCGCACAGCGCCGCGATGTACGTTTGCGCCATTTGCAACGTCTCGAACTTGCTGAGCTTGTGATCGGCACCCAGGCTCGGGACGACTTCCCTCAATTTGTCGAAAGCGTCGTTCAGACCGTTCATCCGGCGTCTTTCCCGCGCATTCGCCGCGAGACGTCGCCGCTTCAAGACGCTCGGCGAGGGTGGCACGTCCCGTGATCGTCGTCTTCCACGCCGCGGGCTGTTCGTCGGCGACAATTGCTTCTGAAAGTATTCGGTAAATCCGATCTTAGATTCTTCAAAGATCTCCATCGCGAACGAACAAAAACATTTCCTTCGCTACTTTTTTCGTTTCGCATCGATCCTGGCACGCTACCAAAAAAAAAAAGAAAAAATACTTGCACGAAACGATCCTCACGATAAAACGTAAATGGACGAATGGAATGAATACAATTTAACCGAGGGGTCGATTCGAACAGAAATTCGAGGTATCTGCTTCCGACGGACGCCCGACATTTCCACGGCCGAACGTATTTGCAACGAAACGAAACGATAAAATAGAAAACTAGGATGAACGAAAGGCGAAAGCGCGGCCGATCTTTCTCCAACGCACCTGCGCGGACGCGACAGGTTCCCAACAAGTCCTGCGCGGTTCGGCGATCATCTGCATCGGCTTGCTCTTTTCAAGCATCTGAAATTTTTGTTCCTGCGGTGGTGTCTCGTAGCAATAAGCCGCGGGGACGTATTCAACGGAGTTCTCTTCGTGTAACATCGACCTGGGAGAAACCGTGTGACTTATCGCGTGCTGTGGTTCGTACCTGTTGAAATTGAATGGAAATACATGAGCATCCGTTGACCACAGGATCAGCTAATGTATGGCATTACGAGCAATTTAATCTGCCTTCTTTCGTCGCGAACGCAACGAACGTTGTAAAAAATGAGTGCTTTCAGTGTCACGGTGCGAGCGTCGCACGAAAGGCAAGAAAGCGACGCGAGGCGTCGAATAACGCGCGCGCAGCAGAAATAAAAGAAAAACGGCCGGACAGATCGAGATTCGAACTTACCTCTGCGGTGTCATGGGTGTCAACACACCGAAAGAACTCCTGTCGTACGAGTCCGGGGTTCTCGAGTATTTCGGAACCGCCTCGTTCTCGTAGCCGGCCGGCTCCGATTCTTTCCGCGGCGTGTGCTCACCTTTGTGCCCGAAGTTCTCGCCGTACGGGATTTTCACGGAATCATAGCTCGGGGAATTGTACGGCGAGGGGTACAAGGAATCGAACGTTCTCGTGCCCGAGTACGTGGTCGTTATCATCGCGGTGGTCACCGGATAGTCGCGCGGGTTCGTCGTCAGGGCCATAATTCCGACGCTTGCTTCGACGATCGGGCCGCATCAAACGACGATCATCCCCGAAATTATGCTCACAGGCGTTTCATATGATGAAAATTATTATATTGTGAAAATGTTTAAAAGGCTCTCGAACTGGCTCTTGAACTTTCCCCAATCTTCGGTGGAAGCTTAAGGCATGGTGGAAAATAACACAACTCGATGACATTCGAACTCGCGTTTAGCAACTCGCGGAATTGTTACTCGGTGTGAACACGTCTCGACGAGATTTTCGTTCGCTATTCCTTTTTTGGTACCGGTGGTACCGCGCGGAGATCGCGTCGGTAAGAGCGCACCGGACACAGAGATCGCGCGATCGGTTTAACAACAGTAGGAACAGCAAGAAGTCGCCGATCTTCGCGGTCTAAAGGCTGGAGTTTGAGTGTGGCGCGTGCCGTGCGTCCTTCGGCGCATCAACATATGGTTCCCACTTCGTTTTATGTCCATTCTATAGGTGCACCTGGTAGCCAGTTCGTGCTCCTTCCGTAGCTACCCTCTCCTCCTCTTCGTCTAATATCACTTTACCCTGAACCGAAGCGTGCCGCATCGCCACCACCGCTTCCCACCACCGACACGCTCGCTTTTTCCTTCTTCCCTTTCCTGTGTCCAGCGTTATCTGTTCCGCGTACGCAGAAACTAGACGATGCTTCCCGAAGGGAAGGTGTACCTGTTGATTTAGATAACGGAGAGGCCGGCCAACGAGTACTCGTGGATTTAAATTCCCGTCCTGGAAAATCGACGACAACTCGAACGACGTTAAAAGGCTTAAAGGAATGCGAATTTACGAAATCGGTTACAGTAAATTCTCCCCAACAGCTTGTAAACAAAAATGGACAATTTTGAAAGAGGAAATACGATTATTCGAGCTTTATGCCACGTTTTTATTTTAGTCGCCGATCGTCGCGTCTCGTCTTCCAAAATTGTCCATTTTTGTTTATAAGCGGAGGGACGATCGAACAGAATTCACTGTACTGCCAATTTTTTTTAAACTGCTTTTCGTAACTTAGATACCGTCGCTTTCTTGGCGAGAAAGAATTAGATATTTGCAGATTTATTCAGATTTTATTCAATTACGTTTGTCGTTTCGTCAACGTTAAACTTATATTAGCCAAACACTTTGGATTTTGTATGCCAAGATTAAATCTGCTGTATCGAATCTTCTAATTCATTGTCAAATGACACGTTTGTTAAGACATTGTATTTCAATATTTCCGTATCAGTACAGAATTTTGTTCAAGAAGATAAGATGATTAATTTATTTCATTTCCTTTATCACTGTTCGAGGGACTTTTTACGCCTTATACATAAATAATGTCGTATAGCAACATTCGTAACATAGCGATTGCTAATTGGCATAGCAATCTTGAGCAATCTTTCGCGTTGTTCGAATTCTTCTTCGGTTCATAAAACGCAATCTCTTCCCTCGCTGCAATTCTCGTGTGTAAGTCCAGCGACTTCGACGACTGCGTAAGACATGTCCTGCGCGAGAAACGTCCGACTTCTGTTGCGCGTGTCAATTTTCTTCGTTTAGTCCTCTTCAGTTGCATTTTCTCTCCTTACAAAGCACACAGGCAGCAAACTAAATCTTCTTTTTCACCGTACATCTTTTATTCCGATTAAAAAACACACTTTCCTTCATTTATCTTTGTATTCGGAAATATTCTATTAATCGTGATTGTTTCTCCGTTGAAACATCAGAGGAAATCGAAGCACGATAAAATTAGTTTGAAGTGAAAATACTTTTATTCATTTTCCATCGTATTAATGTAATAGATACGTAAATATGTACTAAACATTAAATAACGTGTACGTTTAAATTGTAATCTTAATCGTACAAAATATCGAAGATGGTTTATTTTCATAATAAATAACAGCAAAAACCGACGTTCGATACAAATTATGCTTCTCTTTATGCTGTAAAGTCTTAACAATAAGAAACGTTTATCGAGCCGAAAAGTTTATCTGAAAACGAACTTACTTTTCTATTATCAGATCGAGTAATTCTTTTCCGAACTTATTTCGCGTATCGTCGATACAATACGTGTACACCGAACTTAGCGCCAGAACTACGTTTCTTCGCGCATGGAGGATACGCGCATCTTATAGCCTATTTTCCAGCAGATGCGACCGATACAATTTTCGAAAGTTTTTCGAACCGACGTTGGGCTTCACGCTGAAAATTTAATTCCAATTACCGATTTTCCAGCCTTTGTCTCACTTACACAGAGCACACCGGCGGACTTTCTCCGTTTCGTCGGTTCGCTTCGACGGGGCGACAGATGCTATTATAATGGAAGCTACAGAATATAATAACTGCGTGTAATACGTGCATCTTATCCAACGCGTAAGAGAACAATGACGGAGGAAGTGAAAATAAAGTGGAAACGGAATACTCGCGCGACGCGCATCGACGTCTCCGGACACGTGTAGTCGATGATATTCCACGGTTCGGGTACAGCATCGGCAAGTATTGTAAATCATATTATCGCGGCAATCTCGATTGAAAATGTAATTTTTCCTAATAATAATTTCCTAAACCTAAACTTATCCATCGACAAAAAGATACTTGTCGAATCCTTTTTTGAGATGGACCGTAGAGTGCAAGCTTTTATAAAAACCGATGATCAACGACCGAGCGACGTTCCTCGTTGGTCTTTGCGAAGTTGTCGACTATATCGCAACGTCCAATGATTTTAATGCCAAACCTACCACTGTCGAACGACCGGCCTCCAATTTTACAATTATGAGAATTTTAACCCTTTGCACTCGAATGGCGACTCTGCGGCGCCACTAGAAATTGGTATACTATGTTTCAAAATCATTCTAAAAGCATCAAACTCGTTTATATTTAAAAGAAGCTATTAAAATTCCATTGTACTTGCCAATAGGCCCAATTTCACATGCACAAATCGCAATAAATTATATAAAATAGAAATACTGTAGATCAGAAATCATGTTCTGGATTTCGAATTCAAATAGCTTCGACTGCAAAGGGTTAAAGACATTTCCATGGGAAATGTTACGATAATAATAATAAGTTATATTATAAAATATACAATATATAATATATAATATATATATATATATATTATTTATATATATTATTATAATAATATTTATATATATATAAAATATATAATATATAATATAATAATAAAAAGTTACCAAAATTGTATTCTTAGGGACAACGAGTGTCGGCTAATTTTACAACGCGGATCGCGCGGAGGTTTTTCGGTAAAAACGGAGAAAAATTGACGGAACACAACGGTCGCAACTCGGGGCAAATCGCCTTGAGACAATTAGCGATAGCCATCTTGCAGCAGGACCTAGGTCTGCGAGGAAGGGGCTGTTGGGCCGAAGCGGCGCGTGCCCTGCGCCAGCGAGCAACTGGGGCGCATGACGAAAGGAACTGCAAGGTGTTACCCCGCCGAGTGCAGGAGATTGCAGGATAAAGAGTACCGACTAAGGGGAGAAAAAAACTGTCTCGGAAGCACTGGGACGCGAAGACATCGTCCCTCCTAGGACCGAAGTCCGTTAACCCGAGGAAGAAAGCGATGAAATTGCTAATCAGCGATACGTGGTGTCTTTTAAATCGATCCACGAATCGTTCCAAGAGAAACTGTGAAACGCGCTTCGTTTCAGCGCGTCATACTCGACAGCATTTTTATAAATAATACTTGACGCGATTAACGATATATCAACATTTTCCGCTTACGTTCAACAATTGTTTTCACGTGCGAACAATAGTTTTGAGCCAGTCGTCGTTTCTGGCTCGTCCACGGCAATCCGATATCGATGCACCAGAGACTAAACCTATCCTTCCGTGATTTTGCAACATCGATTGTTACAGAAAAATTTGTCATAGCGATCCCTTTACTCATACACTTATCGGCTTTCTATCGTTTGTTCTTCGTTCACGCGAGATGCAAATAATTCTTTCACGAAGAGACGTATTTTTTCATTTTAGCTATCGTCCCTCTTGTAACATTCGGTCAGACACGTGGTAAAAATATGAAATAGAATTATCTGTTTCATTTTTTCTAGTGCGATATAAAGAACTCTGTAAAGATATTAGGTAATCCTGGTCCAACAATAAATCATGATGCAAGAAACTAACGATAAATTGTTAATATACATATTAACGATTACGACGCAAGTGTAACAAAGGCACTGTAAATAGTTCGATTCTATAATTTTTGTTAAGAGGTAAAAAAAGCATTTGAACGATACATTTTTCGAGTCTGCAGACTTTGCTTTTACAGTCCAGAATTTTCTTCGGTGCCGCTCGAACAAAAGATAGCAAATTTGATGTTCCACGTTTTCCGAATCGTATCGTACGCCTGTCGCGCCATATGGTTCCTGGGGGTTAATTCCTTTCCAGGAGAAATAGGTTGTCGACGCAGAAAACGACAACACCGATCTATCACACTCGGCACGCGTCCCACCTCCGCCCGAACTTAATTGATTTCTGGTCCGTGCCCATTGAAGAAGTCATTCGAACGTCGATAAAAACTTGTTAACGCTCGTCACTGTGCACGATGTTATTCGTCAAGAACCAATTTTAATCGGCGAAGGGAGAAACGATGTTTCAACATCGAGAGCCGTAGGGCACAGAATGGATGGCCCGTTAATGGCTTTTGTCTCAATTTATACCTATCAAATTTATTTATCAATTTCTGGTACGATTCATAATTATAATTACCTACCGACAACTTCGCCGTCAGATTTCTAGAAACGCCGCTTCGCGAACGAAACATTTAAAAATACACGCTCGCGAAAATTTGTAATTATGGAAAATTACAAACTTAAGAACCTCGAGGATAACGATCCGAATTCTTATCGTAAAAAATAATTTTCTATACGTATAAGAGAATCTAATTGCTATAAAAAGACTCCAGTTATTATATCAACATTTAACATAAAACATCCATTAAATTGTTCTGATAAAAAATGAACATACTAAAAAATATTGAGAATTGCTTTGTTTTATTGTAGTTATATGAATATGTTCGTTCGGTGTTACAGTGCAGTTTCGTCCACGTAGATCCATTCGCCCCATTTTGTACATGTCCATTCAACTACCAAGCATCGGTCCTCGTTTATCAAATGATAATTATTGAAACGAGCATAGTACCATGCAGTAAGAAAACGACGTCTGGAGAATCTTGAAAAACGGTAAGCATAATTACACGTTTTAACGAACACTATTATAGTACGATTTTGCTGTAAATTAAGGAAGGGCGTTCAGGTAGAACATCAATTATCAATAATTTCCCAGATAAAAGTTTGAAAATACGCGTATCGATAGCATTTTTTATGCTGATTCGAATTATGAGAAAATTATTTTGCCAACCAGTATTTTTGTTGATAAAACATTTTTTTAATGAAAAAAGATCGGATGGAAAAAGAACCGTACCCAATTCTTTTCGATATTATGTACAGAAACTGCGGTAAAAAATTCGGCTCAAAAACTATAATTGGAATAAACGCTAAAAAATGCTATCAAAATGCATATTTCTAAAATTTTATCTGTGACATCATCGATAGTTGATTTTCGTCTAAACGGCCTCCCTTAAACTGTAAATCACGAACTAATAAATGAAAAATAGCATATATATAGTAGAGATACATAAAGTGTGCAGACCAATTATCGTGTACCATCGTAAAAATTATTATTATCATATTACAACGAAAATAACATCTTACCGAACTGTAGTTCATTAAATTGAAAACGTAGACCTTGCCTGCGGTTAGTTCTACGCGTCGTATGCTTTTTAACAACATAATCTGTAGAAGCTTTCTGGCACCTAAAGAGAATTGATACCACTTGCCCGAAGATCTGAAATTAATTGAACATGAGGAGGCTAAGCGAGAGGTAGAAATATACAACAGTCGCATGTTTTACTCTGCTGCGATCGTATCGAAAGTTTCAGCAAGATATTTGTCCTTTTATCTCAAACGAACAAGAAATAAAACGCTTCGAACGAAATACCGGGGCATTCGCTGTTCACTGAAATTGCTGAGACACAAGCACGATGGTAAAAGAAGTTTTGATTTGTAAATTTTTAACGGATTGCTTACAAGTAATCATAGATACGATCAATGGCGTCCGTAAAGTGTTGCGCCGGCAGGCTCAGGAACAGCAAGGAATTCAACATGCATGCCGACAACGAAGCGTATCCGAAACTCTTGCTCGGTGAGTTTAAATTCACGATCGCCTAATTATAAAAGGAAAAACTATAATTGCTGAAAAAAATTAATTCATTAAATTTGTTTACGCGAATTGCAACCGACCTGAAACTGACTGAAGCTCACACTGACCATGTTGAATCCTAATTGGAAGAAATAAGATATCGTACACGTGGACTCAAGTGTTCGAGCAAATCTTCAATATTTTCGTTTTAGTTAGAACAAGTTTCGGTTGCGCTTGCTAACGGATATAAATGCGAAAGAAAAACTGGAAGAAATCAATACTAACTCAAATATGTGATCGTGTAATTTTGCACAGGTTTTCAGCGTTCGATAGGCTACGTCGTCCCGTTTGTTAGGATACAATTCTATATCCAAATTATTATTATTTTCCAGAATGTGTTGTAATCTACGTCTAAACATTGTTAAATTTACAAAAGAATTAGATACGCCTTCAAGCTCTATCTTTTACGATTGTGACATATGTATATCGATTTACAGCGACGAGCAAAAGTGTACGCGTGCACCGTACGTCTCGTTTAAAATGAAAGATATATATTATATATTATATATATATATATATATATATATATATATATACGGACCTGATCTTGGTATTGGACATCCGATGTCCATTTGATTGGACATCAGGTGTAAAGCAGATAATAGAGTTCAGGGAAGGTTCTATAATATATATATATATATATATATTATAGAACCTTCCCTGAACTCTATTATCTGCTTTACACCTGTTATTCGAAGATTCGTACTATCGGATGTCCAATACCAAGATCAGGTCCGATATTAGGATTGGACATATCGGGATGTCCAATATCAGATTCAAATACGCATGCTTTTGTTTCATCGTACCAAATCACTGTGTATCGCTCAAAGAAATAATATTACGTTTCTTCTCTTTGCTAAACGATTTTTATGTCTTTACTCGGCCGAACCGACTTCTAAATTGAGAAATAATTGTACAAATGTGCAAAACTCATTGATATTAAACAATCGGCACTTGTCGATTGTCGTGCAAAAATTCAAACGTTGCGTTATATTCCTATTTTTTAAAAATCATCCGTATATCGTGAATATAAGGAAAAATAAACTGCTACGTATCGTTAATTACATTTAACCTTGTAACTACGACCATCCAAATCCGACCGAGTAGTTAAGGAATCGATAGCGTTACCTTCATTTTCATAAGACACGCGGGTGTGCGTAAACACTTTTGCTATACGATTAAATTCTGTCCGAGAATATTCTAAATTTTTGCTTTATTTTTTAAGCAAAATCCGAAAAGATTAGTCGAATACATTCTCAATCGTATGTAGAATAAAAAACTTGTATAGATCCTTCCGAGCTATGATATTAAATTGCTTGGAAATTTCGTTGCATGCGTCAAATCCAAATTGCAACCGTTTCAAATTAATATTCTTACGTATATTTATACGTAGAATAGATTTATATATATATTGCAATTACGTATATTTTAGTAAACCATAAATCGAAGACGCCGCAAATTTTCCAAGCTATTCAATATTTTCACTTAAGACACTCCCTAATCAGTTATTGCACAATTACCCAAAAATTTCACAAAGTCCACACTCGTGCCGAACGAATTGTACTATCATCGAATCGCAAGACACAGCTATGTTGATGAATGATATGGTACAGACGTAGTTGTGTAGCGCAAGAGGCAAGTAATATTTTTCCACGTCCAAAAAAGATTCTACACGAAACATCAGCAGTCGCTCGTAAGTTCCATTGACAGCGTTTAATTTATTAATTACTGTCAATATGGTTGGCATCGCCATGAAAGGCAACATGCATCCGTATATTGTTGCTGCAATCAACGTATTAATTAATACGTTCATTATTCGTGTATGTATTATTTTAATGTAATTACATTAAACGATAGTTCGAATAATATTCTGTTCTTTGTAACATATAAACCGGCAGAATAATCACGATGCTACACAAGCAAACATAATTTCATTACTTTGTCGATTTGCAATTACGGATAACGTTCATACTACATTTTTCATTTAACCTGTCAAACCTGACGATTACTCTGTCGAAAATTGCACTTTCTAATTAGTTCAAAGAATAGAAAAAAGTGTTCCAATATCTTTTTCGATAAAACCAAGAAAACTATCTTTATTATTTTTCCTTTTGTTTCTCTTTTTTTTGACAAAAATACGAATTTTATTACAGTTATCGACATTAATCGATACTCAACCAACGAACTCGATATATTAGACTTGGATTCGAAAAACAACCGATGGTCGGAAAAAGCAAGCTTCCACGTATCGTAATTTAGCGACAGTTTCGAAGCGCGTTTCTTCACGCAACCTACATGTGAGCCGTTTATTTTGAAAGTGGCATAAGTCACTTTTTCAAAAAAAATAGAGTTAATGGTAACACTAATTACAATTGAACGGTATCTTTTCATTTTTTAAAAATTTGCAATCAACTATTAAGATTTGTTCGAGAGAAGTTTTGCTAATTAACGGTATGACAAACATGTTTATTTTGAAAGTGGCGTAAGTCGCTGTACTCAGGAAATTAATTACGGGACTTAGTGTAAAAGAAATAGAAACGTGTGATAAGTGTGCGTGAAGTATTGTTTTGAATTATTTTCAGTATTTTTAAAAAAGTTGTGATCACTGGACTTATTTTTATAAGTGCGAAAGAGAATAGTGCAGTTTTGTAAATTATATTATAGTGATGTGGCGGCTACCTCCAGAACCGCCAGCAGATGGCTATAAAATGTTTTATAAACTAACTTTGGATGAAAAAGATGAATTTCTAACTTTGGATTTGTCACCAAAAAGAGGAAGACCTAGGCGTTATTCACAAATAAAAATGGATCCGTTATACGCCGGATCTCGTCCTGTTTCTTCAGCAAAATACAAAGACATGATGGACTTGCTTAATTATATATCCCCAATATGTCACAGTTATTTTAAAAATTTGAAACAAGACACGATTTCCGAGGACTTAATCACTCCTATTGATGACGAAAATTAAATTGAACCAATGTATTTTCATATAAATTACTTATACTTATGTTTCAAAATGTACTAATTATTTTTGTATTTTATGAATATTAAAATAAAAAATACTTAAATCAAACCTTTATATTAAATATGTTCATGGTATAAATTATTATTATATATGTAATTTATTCAACAATTTTAGTAAATCGCTGTCCTTTCAAAACATCACTTCAGTAAAATACGTCGGACAAAATTAATATATGTCAGTCATTTTTCTATACTATTTATTTTGAAAGTGGCTTAAGTCACTTTACCGTAATGTAAAGTGGTGATTTTTTAATGTTTATACGAAATTATTTATACTGAGAAAAATATCAGTATCCTGAGATAACAAATACAAGTAAATCTTCTCGAAAGTTAGCATCCATATTTTTAAACGCGTTAAAACGCACACCCTTAAATATATCGACTTAAAAACAAAATGACTCATGTCACTTCCAAAATAAACGGCTCATGTATACATACAAAATACGAAATAATTTTACCTGTATATCTAATTGTGGTTCTTTTGCCCAGCGCGTATTGACTAGATAAAATTTCATAGTCCTCTTTCGATTTCATACAAGCCCTCCAATCATTTTGCATCACGTTTAAAAGACCCTTCATCTGTAGTAAGGATCGAATTCATTGCGATGTAATCGATTAAAATTGTTCGTACTAAGAATTGAAAGAACGTACCGCTTCACGATTAAAAAAATTTGTATATTTCGCAATACAAAAGAAACTAATGAGAGAAGGAGCAAAACCTTCCGCGAACGCATCCATGTCACCGTCTCTTTGTGCAGCTATTACACCGCCAACCTGAAAATGTTTTCATTCTATATATAAAACTACAACAACTTACAATTGGTATTTTTCACAAAGACATCGCATTCACCGAGGGTTAATAAATTAATTATCCGAAATTGGTTACTATTTATATTAATTTCTTTTGCAGGCGGATATTGTTAAGCGGTCCCTCGGCTATTTTATCATCTAATTTATTAATTAATTCCTAGTCTTAATTAATAATTGCGTGCGTCTCGGTTAAGAAACATTAAGATCGCACAGGGATTTCCGACTCACGGTAGCACCCGGGCAGGAAGTAGAGACGGACGGGCGCTACGATTTTACGAGTGAATCCGTCATCTAGCGGAGAGAATCGAAACTAAATTGTTCAACAGTTCGAGCATTCTACCGCTATGTGGTTTGGCGCTGTTCGTAGATTTTCGGTAAGCACACGATTCGTGCCGTCGTATACACGATATATAATCTACCAAGTATAATTTACCATTACGAATTAATTTACCAAGAATAAATAATCATATTGACATCGTGTCTATACAAAAAATCTTGTGAACATTCCTCTATGTTCAGAAATTTTGTTGGTCTCCGAATTGTCGGATTTTATGATACTTTTTATATCCGCATCCCCTATGTAGCATTATTCCAATATTTATCCGAATATTCCGGGGGGCGCCGATGACTATTATATATAATAATTATTTTATTGTAAATTATATATTTTACACTGCAATTTGAAGTTTTAAATATTATAAGATATATTCGTAGTCTCAATTCATCCCAGTATTCTGTTATAGTTCTTTTATATCGCCTCAATGAAGAAATTTTAATTGCAAATACATTACAGCAAAAACGGCAAGAGTCATTTACAGCTAGATTTAGATGTGTTCTAATAGTTAACATGCACAATTAAGAGCCAATATAATTGAAACAAACAGAAAGTATAATACGTTCACCAACAAAAATTAATGTTTAATTTTTTAATTTTAGCTAAACGTAGAAACTAATATATTCTTATCAAATATTTAAAGCTATCTCCGAATCGTTACGAACAACGGTACTTACGTAGTATAAAACTTATAGAAAGGAAACGTTTAAAACATTTGTAACTTTCAGCATAAAATTGCAATACCTGAAAAACAGTTTGAGTAATGACCAATGGCAGGACCACTATTCCAACTAAAATCTTCGACCACGGTGTTTGATAAGGCCATTGTCCTATGCAACATAACAAATACCTATTGACTTTTAAATACTCGTATTGGGAAATTTCCATGTTCTCCATTTCGACCTTTCGTTGGTTATTTCTGTTTCAAAACTGAGCTCGATGCTTATCGCGAGAGATGTCCGCGTCGATTGCAGGAAGCATTGTTACATATTCTGTTTGAGGGTCGACGAAAAATAATTATCCTAAATTGATTCGCTCGATTCTTCGCGTAAGCTATTAGGTAGAGTAAAGGAACAGGCGATGCGCGGAGCCAAAGGTTCAATTACGACGAATTAAAAGATCAATAATTCCTAATGAAATCCCATACCGCAAGGTGCTTTTTCATTCTTCGGTAATCTGTCGTCTGTGCATAGAAAATTTTGGTCGGATTACTTCAAAGTTCCCACAATTACGAAACTGTGAATCATCTATGAACGACAGATGACGATTTTCCTACTTTCTTCTACCCCTTTTACGCTCATTTACTACACATGCGGTACGTAAGGTAGGTCGGAACGTATCATTGCCAGTATGTGCCACCATTCTTAAAACCTCCGCCGCGTTCTAAGAAGATACGAAAATACATATCTGTATTATACTCTTCTCGATCGAACTGTCGTCAATCATGAATATCAAATTTTTCGCAACGATCGAATAATTTTCATCAACGAGCGCCGAGGAAAGATCGGGTACGTAATTCTGTTAATTATCATGACAGTCTCGAATAAAACGCGACGATCGGAGCATGTTCCGGGAAGGCGTAAACACTCTCGTTTAATCGAAAATGTGTAATATATTTATTATCCATATATTAATTCTTACAACATCATTTAAATTAATACGCGGCATAACATTTCTAAACCGGAGAGTACAACGAGAAGACTGACAAAATATGATAACCGTGATACTTTTTAACAAAAGAATTTGAGCAATGCAAAAGAACGATACTTGTTTCTACAACGCTATAGACATCTCGGTAAAGTAAAAGACAACGTTCGTTAGACGCTGCGCTCTTCAAATTTCTTAAGTCCTAGTTGAAAAAAAAAAAATATTCGCTAATGGTCGCGCCTAAATAAACGATCGGGCAGTATCGGTTAGAACGATGACAGTTAACGCGAATGAAAACGGAAACAGTAATTACAGCAACCGATCGCACGGATTCGTTCAATTCATTATTACAGGTCATAATGCACAGACTTGGTCACGCACAAGTGGAATAGAGGACGACCGTGTTTCTTTTAAGTAAATTATATTCGATTGTTGAAGACATGTTTGTATATATACAGTAGTACGATTAAATTGCAGAGGATAGGTACCTTGTAGTTAAGACACTTCAGGATGTAATTCTGTATAATTGCGGGCCGCGTTAATAGTATCCGCTTAATTGTCGATTCCGTTCAACAAATTTGAACACCGAAAAATTAGTCCGTTCGGAGAAGAGACACTTTGTCGCCCAAAAGACGAATTTTAATCGCGCTAAACGAAAGTCGCCTATAAACTCTTGTTGGTAGCGAACGTTGGAAACTTTAGATACTTGCAGCTGATTATAAATCGAGCATATTATAATTTGACAAACACATAGCGACCATTATATTAATTATCTAATTTTGATGTCGACATCTTTCTGCTTACTACTACATCTATATATGTATTTTGTTATTGCATCCGATTAAACGTTACGGTCAGACATGCATAGGAACACGACCTTTTGTAATCTTAGGTTGTGGATACACATTACATTACTACAGTGTAGCGATTACAAATGAAATTTTTAAAAAAATGTGTGGTCTCGCGATGATCGAATCAGGGAAATTGACGTGGCACATGCATTAACTTATATATGTATACTGTCCGACTGTACTTATACAAATTTATTATACTGTCGAGACGATCATTCCCGAAATCAGTTTGATTGGATAAATCAGTTCTTCCATCGGCTCCGCAATTATAAACTCAAGCGACCAAAGCGTTATTCTCCGGATCTACACACTTGTTTCTTTGTTCCCTTGTTCGATATACGTATTCGTTGGGAGCACAATACCATCGCTGTGTCCAGGAATAGTACCTATTAACGAAGCGCAGTTCATCTTTCGATAGTCTCAGGTTGCTCCCAGTATACAATCGTGCTCGTGCTTCTTACAAACTCAGAGAGTCTCGTTATTTGTTAAAACGACTTCGATTACTAGCCGATATCGAATTGCCGTCGATGTTTACGCTATCTGTGCGATAACTTTCATTAAATCTATCGCAGCCGGTATTAGAATCGAAACCGAGATGGCACAGATTCGAATCCTATTTAAGTAATTTGAAAAACAAAATCAGTGCTTACAAGCGTCATCGATTTCTACCAATATGCTTGGACCATTTTTAATTACTTCGAAGAATAAATTAAAACTTAGAAGTATAGAGCATGTTCGAATCCTCTGTCTAGTTATTTTGACAAGCAGGAATTATGAGATGTAAAAGATAATTTTACTAAAATTAATTGTAGGGAAACTGGAAACGAATAAGAATATGTTCGTCGCAATAAAAAAATTATTAGATTTTCATTGAAATAAAAGAGGCGATCTAACTTCGATCTTGAGAATACTCGAACTCGGTTACAGCGTATTCGAACTGAATTTAATTCTTCTCCATGTTTTAACTATTCTTTCGCGCATCATGCATACACATACGTATGTATATGTTATAGGAAACACAGATGCGCATACGTTCCTCTGTATGCACGATATTGTCGAGATTCGAATATATTTGAAAGAGATTTACATATACCGAGTTCGAACGAATAATTCGTTTTTACGAGTACCAAGCGAACCTAATCGATCGAATCATTTGCTTTCGTGTAAAAAAAAAAAAATCGACGAAACGAACTGTGGAGGCTGAATAATTAACCTTGACATTCACGAGTACACCGTAAAATCTTTATGCATTTGGCGCATCTTTGTAGCGTATAAGTATACGTACACTTGAAATTTTGTAAATTACACCATTTTATATTTCATTCTTTCTTCGTCGAATCTATTATCGAAACAATGAAGAACTTTCGTTTTCGAGAGAAGTCCGCGGAAACGTGAATTTGTATAAAGTTCCACGTCTATTCCATAAGTACTTGACATTTTTTACTTCTAACGTGTGTCGATTCATTGAACCTCGAACAACGAACTATGAAACCAGTCGATTCCAACATACCGTAACAAATATTACAAACATAGTTATTTTAAATGAAAATGTTCTGCAAATATCAAGATTATCGTATCCGTTATATAAATATAGTCGACAATTACATAAACGCCTCTCTCCGAATCGATGATTTTCGAGCTAAAAAAAGTTAAAATTCGCATCGAACAATGTTACTTGAAAACGATGGAAATTATGATAATGCCACGTTTTTGAAGGAAACATCGGAAACTTAATATAAATGGATCTCCCGCGACTCGACATTCGCTGGCCGAGGTTGAATCGAGAAGTTTCTATTTCAAGACCGTAATCGGACTCGATTCGTCGGTAAGATAAGTCGAAAACAATAAGTATCGGTTGTCTATTAGGCAACGATGCAGCCGTTATTCTGATGACGCGTTTTACCACTCTTCGACATACTGAACCCAGGACAACACTGATCCTGTTGCATCAGCGACTGCGAATTGTGGGCGTTGGCGTGATTCTCTTTGCTCTTTTTGCAAGGCACGTTCTTCTCTCGTTTCGGAACAGTCGCTCGAACCTTTTCCTCGCGAAACTCCTCGGAGGACGAGCTCGAACTCGCGTTCACGCTCACGTTCACTTCCGGTTTCGCGTGTACCAGAACCGCTTGGTTCTCGGCACGCGGCGACAGACTATCTCTGTGATGTCGGAAGTGTTCCTCCGTGTCGTTCAGAAGGGAATTTAGCAGGTCCATATTCCTGGTGATCACAGCGCCCATCGAATTCGATCTACACTCTATAAAATAGAAAGAGGGAGAAAGATTCATTTTATTTCCAGTAACAACAAAAAAAATATCCGACCGTCTAAGATACATCGTAGGCAATTCTATTTGATCCGAGATTAATCTTCTTCCCACGATGGAAGCTTCAAATTTTTTCATTTTGCATAAAGATCCGCAGTGAAATGAGATTTCTTTCGAATGTATCGAAGATACGATATTTTTTAATTTAAAATGGATGCCCCGAGGAGACAAACCATTCTTGGCAAAAGCAAATCGTATTTCATGCTATTAGTTTAAAGGACACGAGAGAGGATCAAGGATTAAATTAAAATCTGAAAAATCTTAAAAGAGAATGAAAAATACATATGTTACAGATCCAGAATTTTTAGCAAAAGATAATAAACAGAGCAAAGTAAGTCGGAGGGGGGGGGGGCATTTAGAAAATTCCTCTTTTATTTCATGATCTATCGATTTTATAATGGTAATTCTACAATATTGTACGTTCGAGGTTATACAATAAGCTAGGGAAATAGTCAGACTGGTAACGAATGAATGAAAGAAATGAAGTTACGTTCAATGAATTATAAATTGTCATCGGGTAACCGAGATTATGGGCGATCGAAAGAAGTGACAAAAATTTGAAAATATCAGATTAATCGTAATTGAAATATTTCTGAAATTTGAAGATATCGATACAGTCTTATTCCACACATTTAGCGTTGTCCGTCGCATTTATCGTTGCATGTAGTAACTGAAAGGTTAAACTTTATGATTTATTTAATAATAAACGTTATTCAATAAATAACTGCCTCACCTCTCGTGTCAGGAATCTTGGTCGGCGAATTGGCAACCGATCTCCGCGCCACATCTTGAAACGTGATCGGCGAATAAATTCTCCTCTCTTCGGGAAGATACGACGAATCCACGGCTATCGGCGACGCTATCTTCGAACCTCGCCTAGACGAAGTCTCCAAACAATTCTGAGGACTAAACATAGTCGCAGAAACGAAGCTCGCGGACGTTCCCGCCGACAGTCTTTTCTCGATGGTTCTTGCGTGCCATTGCGGTGGTTCTTGGATCGTGATACCTTTCGTCGTGGACGATCTGTGCTCTCTTTTCTCCAACCAGTAAGTTTTCATTGTACCTGAAGCACCGGAGCGAGCATAATTCATAGCCTCTTCGAAACGATTCGTCAAGGTCGGATGAGAAAAATTTAAGAGATAATTCTTCGTGTCGATATAAGACGAAAATCAGAAACAATGTTTATTATTAAATAACAAAACGAATTTTGAAGAATACAATACAAGTCATCGTTTTTCTATGTATTATCAACGTTGAGTAAAATCTAACAAACTAATCTTACATCGAATATTAAATATGCTTTCCACCACTATTTCAATAATTTCGCACCGCTCTTACCTTTGCCTTTCACCTCAATTTCTCCCCGCTCCTTGACTTTGTAAGAAGGTGACAGCAATTCTCGCGTAGAATGCGATATATGAATTTGCATCGCCTGACTTGTCGCTTCCATTCGAGATGCCGTGTTCACCGAGTCGCCGAACAAACAATATCGAGGCATTTTCAAGCCGACGATACCAGCCACCACGGCACCGCTGTGAATCCCAACGCGTATTTGAAGATGAAGTCCTGAAAACAAAAGTAATTAAACATCATTAAAAAGGTAGTCGAACCGTTGTTTGACAATTCTTTGCGAACTAGAGTTTTAAAATTGAATATTCTCAGGCAAAATCTAATCACGCTACGCAACAGGGTCATCTTTCTTCTTCGCACGCCCATTCGCTACAATACAGATATCGATTAATTAGAAATTGTGGAGAAGAATTTTGAAGGTGTAAATATATTTTTTCAAGAGTATAAATAAGTTAATCTAAAAACGTCGAAATCTCACGTGTGACAATAATATCATCGATCAAGTGTGGAAGAAATTAATACAATTTTATAAAATGAAAAATTCCTACAATCTCGAACGCGATACTTTTCGTAATCCTACCTGTGGATCGATCTTTCAAATCTGTTATGGCTTCGACCATGTCCAGGGCCATATCGCATACGCGATGCGCATGGTCGATTTCTTTCACAGGCGCGCCGGACACGACCATATAAGCATCGCCGATGGTTTCAACCTGAAGAATGGAAAACTGCTTTTGAACTTACAGCGGAAATATACGGAGGACATTTATTAATGTACTTTTAAAGATAATACAAATGTTTCTTATAAAATTGAAATATCGCATACAATTCAAGGATATAGCGAAAGAAATTCGAACGAGTACGCGATTCGACTGTCTGGAAACAATAAAGATGAGACTAACACCACGCTGCCACTCGCTATTGTTTTCTCTTTGATAAATCGTGAGTACGGTAAATACGATAATGTAACCGTGAGAGAAATCTAAGGTAAACGTCTACTTTATTCTCTCGAAGCAAGCGCGAGTCTACGGTATGTGAACAAATAAATGCTAACTCTAACTACCTAAGAATACCTTATACACCCGATTCCGTTCTGTCAACGTGTCAAAAAGAGAGTACATTGCGTTCAGCATAGACACGACCTCCATCGGCGTGATTCTACTGCAGATCTCGGTAAACGTAACAACATCGGAGAATAAAATCGATACGCTGTCAAACATCTGAAACCATCGAGGACAAAAGTAAAAAGTTTAATGTATAATCGCAATTTCTTTTTTTCGTTTTGTTTTTTTCTTTTTAATCGTTTACTTATGTAGTATCGATTCGATAACTTTACGCAATTGTGTCTTTATTCGAACCAATCGTATGTGATCCTTTAACTTAGACATGAAAACGAAGTAAACGCATGTTGTGCGATAAATAGTTTCGGTGAAAATCATACATATGTATATACATACATATACATATATGTATACAGGGTGGGGCATTTTAAACAGGTCACCTGAATAACTCGCTTGTTTTTGAAGACAGGAGAAAATGCATTAGACAAAACTTACTTGGTATCGGGGGGCTCATATATATATAATCTGGTATTACCAATTTTTCTGTAGGTAGAGGCGTCAAGAAAATATGAAGGTCAATTATGTTTTTTTAAATGGAACAGTAAGTTTTTTTACTTACATTCTGATAGTGTTTCGAGACGAATACAATGAACTATTATGAAAGTCATTCAAGGTCGGCCAAAGTGACACAGAAAAGCAAAGCTAAGATACAGTAAAATGGCAAATAATCACACAAATTTGTTTATAAATCTAATAAAAAATAATGTCATCTATTTACTTGTGTGCAATTTTTATCGTCACAATGTAAAAGCTAAGATCAAATCCAATGCAACGACCACAACACTATGACCATATGACATTTAGTACGAAAAGTCCAGAAATATTTACGACATTTCTAATCCTTCGCTGAAATGTATAAATCTCTGAATTTTTCTTCAAACTATTTTCTAAAACAGATCATTTAAAATTATCAATAATGTTTGAGGATACAGATAAGCGTACAATGTGATTGAATAGTTGTTTATCTTTTGTGACCCGTGTCACGTAATACACACACGTGATACACAAGTATTCGAAAAGTACTCTGAGACAATTTATTTTCTCTTACAGTTGACTTTGGGTGACCTTGAATGACTTCCATAATAGTTCACTCATTTCATATTCGCCTCGAAACACTATCAGAATGTAAGTAAAAAAACTTACTGTTCCATTTAAAAAAACAGAATTAACCTTCATATCTCCTTGACGTCTCCACCTACAGAAAAATTGGTAATACCAGATTATGAGCTCCCCGATACCAAGTAAGTTTGGTCTAATGCATTTTCTCCTATCTTCAAAAACAAGCGAGTTATTCAGGTGACCTGTTTAAAATGCCCCACCCTGTATATATGAGCCGTTTATTTTGAAAGTGGCATAAGTCACTTTGTTTTGAAGTCGATATAATTAAGGGTTTGCGTTTTAACACGTTTAAAAATATGGATGCTAACTTTCGAGAAGATTTACTTGTATTTGTTATCTCACGATACTGATATTTTTCTCAGTATAAATAATTTCGTATAAACATTAAAAAGTCACCAGTTTTCATTACGGTAAAGTGACTTATGCCACTTACAAAATAAACGGCTCATATAAATATACAGGGTGTTCCACAATTATTTTAACAGCCGAAAGTAAGGCGTAGCTGAGGTCATTTGAAGTGACTTCTCCCTTTGCGAAAATGTGATCTGCGGCTTTGTTTACGAGTTATTAACGGAAAACACTGACCAATGAGAGGTGACGGCGCGAAGTTCGAGAGCCCGCAGCAGAAGCATTGACAGATGGTCGGGACGGACTCGAGCCGCGTTCGAAGTATTGAACAAATCACGAAGCGAGAACTACCGGATTTTTTTTTACTACGTAGCAATGATATTTTTAAGAAAAACGCTGTTCATCTTTACTTTAGAACGTCTAAAGAATATTTACTAATTTTTCGGACCCGAAATAGTAAGTAATTTAACCGTGACGGCCGTTTTAATTTTCTAGTGTGCATGTCACCTTGTGTGAAACATATCAAATTTTTAAGCAAGGTGTACAGTAAAGATTAAGAAAGTACGTAAATGATATTTTAATTTAAATAATTCCGCGACCGAACACAGTTCAACGAATGATTCGCAAAGGTAATTTAATAAATAATAATCGTGTTAAAGGACGTAAGAGATATGTTTGTTAGAGGAATGTGAAGAATATTATCAATAACCTTGACATAACCTTGACATAACCTTGAATATAACCTTGACATAACCTTGACATAGCTTTGAATATAACCTTGACATGTCAAGGTCATGTGGAGGTTATATCAAGGTTATGTCAAGGTCAACATATGAAATTTTTAAGCAAGGTGTATGTATAGTGAAGATTAAGAAAGTACGTAAATGATATTTTAATTTTAATAATTCCGTGTCCGAACACAGTTTAACGAATGATTCGCAAAGCTAATTTAATAAATAATAATCGTGTTAAAGGACGTAAGAGATATGTTTGTTAGAGGAATGTGAAGAATATTATCAATAACCTTGACATAACCTTGACATAACCTTGATATAACCTTCACATAACCTTGACATAACCTTGACATGTCAAGTACTTTGTTAATCTTCACTGTACAGCTTGCTTAAAAATTTCATACGTTACACACAAGGTGTCATGCACACTAGAAAATTAAAACGGCAGTCACGGTTAAATTACTTACTATTTCGGATCCGAAAAATTAGTAAATATTCCTCAGACGTTCTAAAGTAAAGGTGAACAGCGTTTTTCTTAAAAATATCACTGTTACGTAGTAAAAAAAAATCCGGAAGTTCTCGCTTCGTGATTTGTTCAATACTTCGAACGCGGCTCGAGTCCGTCCCGACCATCTGTCAAAGCCTCCTGCTGCGGGCTCTCGAACTTCGCGCCGTCACCTCTCATTGGTCAGTGTTTTCCGTTAATAACTCGTAAACAAAGCCGCAGATCGCATTTTCGCAAAGGGAGAAGTTACTTCAAATGACCACAGCTACCCCTCATTTTCGGCTGTTAAAATAATTGTGGAACACCCTGTATATATGCGTTTACATAATTTAGAAGAATTAAATATAGTTGTTTTAATTGTTGTGTATTCATTAAATTGTCGAAAAAGTGTTTGAATCTCTATCGAGTATTAACAAATAACTCGTAAACATACGTATTAAATAATATCAAACGTATTGCTCACTTCGCACGTATCTATCGGGCTCTCTCCATTTCGCAAACGATCCGCCACTTGTTTCGGTATCATCTGATAAAGCAACTCGTCCGTTCGTTTCATTTCTTCGTCCAATTTTCTCATGGATTCCTCAAGTTTCTTGCTCTTTAATTGCTCCTGATCCAACGCTAGCTTCAGTTCCACCGATTGTTGTGTACCAGCGAGCATCAGGTCCCTGCGAAAAACAATAACTTCCTACTACGAAATTTATATAAAATAAAAAAAACTTGATGTAGGTGTACACTAGACTCTTACAGAATCGGAATACACGTACAAATAAAAAATATACTGTACCTGCTGAAGTCGTGCATAGAGAGATCGTTTATGTATAGTCCAGTCGCGATTAAGGCGTTCAAGTCGGGCATTACGGGTGTACCAAGATACATTATCATCTTCCAATTGTCCATGTATATCATTTGGCCTGAAGAAGTATAGTCGATATTATTCGAAAGCTTTAGTTTATCTAGACCGCGGATCGTTACGCTAAATACAAATTAGTATTTATCGATGTCAACGGTTTCTTACAAGGTACGAATGCGTAGAAGCGTGCACGGTCTAGTTATCGCGCAGCAGATTTTTATCGGATTTTCAATTGTACCTGTCCGAAAGTGATACGACGAAAAAAAAAACGTGACACTGATTTTGATCGAAAAGATACCTTTCAATCTTAAAGTTCTGTCGTCCACAGAATCAAGCTCGTCGCTTAACAAAATTTCATCCCTGTGCCGATCGGATGGTCGCTCTGTCAGAATCGGTTCTACCGTTACAAGCTCGAAGATGTTGTTCGTTCTGTTCAAAATCTGTAACACAGATATTACTTCGTATAATAAAAGCGGAAACCGGATTAAGGATAGTCGAAGACAATTTCGTTGGATGCGCTTACCGAATGAAACTTAAACGCAATGAGCGGTCTAACAAGATCGAAGAAATGCGTGATTTTTTTACCAACGAGATCGGGTAATATTACCATCAGCGAATTTCCGATACTCCTTACAACCATGTCCGACCTGAAAAACAGTAATTTATTTTCATATTACCTAAAGAAATTATAATTATTCGCATGGGCGATCGTTAAACTGCAGAAACTACGAGAGGTGCACATTTTTATCAAACGATTACGTTTCATTTTGTCGAGGTTGTATTTTATTTGTATTTTATTAACTTTTTGGCGATCGTTATGCTCGATGAACGCACAATGTCCATACGGTCTAGTATTAAAACGGAACAGGGATTTTGAAAAGAGAATTACAAACATAATATCTAGTAATAAAATAGAACGGTAATGTTTAAAGAAAGAAGGACAAAATCATATCTGATAAAGGTGCAAAACAAAACTGTTTAAGTTTTAGAAAAATCTTCGAACATTTAGATTTTAAGTATCAAAAATTTCCTTAGATAAAAATCGTAACTACTTAACAAATCGGTAGAATTAACTTTCCTTGGGTAAAGATCGAAATTACTTATCGAATCGGTGGAATTCACTTTCTCGCGTTGCAATATAGTAATCTACTGACAATTTTTGTATTTTAGCCTAATACTTGTAGATGTACACATATGTATATGTATAGGTGGCGATAAACGCGATAAAAATCGAAATCAACGTACCCAAAAACAATGCAGAATGGAAATATTTCAAACAATACGAAAGCTCCGATCGGCAGGTGTTTCTCTTCGCGAGTCATCGCCAAGGAAGCTTGCGTGAAAGCTCTGTTATCGAAGGTGAGTTGGAAAGTCACGTGCACCGTGTCGAAAAGGACTTCTTCCCTTACGAGCTCGATCTGTAGTTCCTTGTGATAAAAATGACGAGCTACTTCTCTTATCTGACCCATCGTGTAATAAACGAAACCGCGTCGCTTGCTCCTGTAATGAAGAGTCAAGCCTGGAATAGAGGGAAACAGATTGGTTACGAGATTTACTTGGCAATTCCTATACTTATCGCACCCTGTCATCGAGAAATGTTTTATTTGGAAATTGGTAACACCGTTAACATTACAATTAGAACGACAGAACTCGGTTCTAGATTTCTGTAGACAAGAAAACACAATTCGAATCATAATTCCTCCAGGTTTCGTAATTCTGCATTTTACAAACAACGATTTTACGATGTTAACTAATTTTCGTGTTATTTTCCGTAATACAAATTGAAGAAAATTTCATTGAACCAGACTTATGATATTGTCGAGCTCTCGTACATTTTTTAATAAAATTTTATTAGACCAGAATTGGTAAGCTCTAATACAGATTTATAAAATTTTACCGAATATTCGCGAATCAATTCGCATTGCGATATTCTGCATCAGAAATAAGACGTTCCCTTATATTCTGGTAAAAAAGATGTCACAACAATTTCTCAGTTGTCGAACGAACGCGATCCATCGAAAACCGTGGCTCTAGCTCGAACGAATAAAATTCGTTTAAAGTTCGGTAGAATCTCGACTCCTATACTGGGAAATTGAGTATTACATTCGGAACGGCTGTCGGTATTTACCTTGGCGTGTTTCGTTTTCGCAAATAAACGAAGGAGCTCTCATCCTCGGGTACGAAAACTTGAGATATTCGTGTAAATTGTCCAACCCATTAAGGAAATCTCTTACGTGACGTCCGAGTACTGAAAGCACACGATCGTAACCGTACTGGCCAACGAATCCTACGAAGTGTACACCCAGTTGATCGAAAAATTCTTTCTCCGTTATGCCAAGTACCTGTGGTGTGAGTGAAGAATATACTCGATTGGACGGAAATATAATACCAACACTGGCAACAACTATTTAATCTATCGATCGAAATATATCTGGTACGAAAGAACAAAGTATTCGAGACGGTGAACAGAAAATATACATATACGCATCCTCGTGTATGCGTCCGAATACGTATACAACTCTATTATACGTATGCACTCCTCGCGTCTCTACTCTACGAGGATTTACGAAAGAGCTGTAAAGATCCTCGATATTTACAAACGTACAAATAATCAAATGATTCATTTAACTTTTCACGCTCGATAATGTTATAGACTGTCATATTTCAAATGAACTGCAGAGTTTTACGTATTTTAGGTACTTGTTGCAGCTTCTAACGTGAAAAGTTTTTTAGTCGATAGCTAAACGATGTTTTTTGTATCCATCGTTTTTTCTTTTTGTCTTTATTTCAAGTAACCATTTACTACTTTTGAAATTACAAGATGCTCTTAACTTTCAGGCAACTACATGTAAATCGCGGGACGCGAATTTAATATTTTTGAGAACGCAAGATAATCTAAGCTTCGAAACAGTTGTTTTACATCGCATAGAAGTCCACATAAATCGTACCTGAATCGCCTTCTTTGCTAATCTGGGTATTAGATTCTCAGGATAAACTTGATGAACGCTAAAACTCGGTTGATCTACGGCCGCCTGTCGTCGAATCTCCTCCCATCTATCTTCTCCGTAGACTTGCCGTATGTACTCGGACATGTTCTCTAATATTAGGCCGTACATCTTTACTTATTTTCGCTCGGTTTCTGCTGAAAAATTTTCATCTGATTTCAATTCATCGCGCGTTTCGTCCGCGTATATATAGAGAAAATTTCATTATATATTTATATATATTATTATTATATATATTATATATTATTATATATATATATAATATATATATATATATATAATTATCACTATATATTATATTATATATTATATATATATATATATATATGCGATGTTGAAACTTTCACCAGAAGCATACCAAATCATACTAATTTGCCGACGAGAAATAGCGGAATACACATTAGCACGCTGACTACCGCGCCAGTTATCGCCACACGATTCATTGTTCAGATTTCAAAATTAATTTTCGTGCCGGTACATTGAGCAAATTAAATTTCGTTAGAATCTACGAAATACAAGAGAACAAGACGATTTCCGTTTAATTACGTGAATTATTATATATTGATTTTTGCGAGCACCAGATCGGCAGTCAATGCGTTAATACCGAGTCAATTATCAAAATCAGTCGGTCGATATTACATATTCTCGCGATTACCAGCACCAGCAATTTTTATGGGAACGTTGTTATTAGTTATTTAATTATTATTAGTTATTATATATTTACCGATGTATGTACGTGCGTTAAATATCGCGTTCGTATCTATTCCATCGAATTAGATTACGATCGTAGATGACTATAACATTTTAATGAAATATTGTATTTTAGAGATATGAATGAGAAGAAACGGTTCAAAATCGAACCATGTGAAAGGAAATAGAAATTCAAATTATATATCGAATCGAAAGATCCGACTAGGTCGCTTTCACGCAAATAAGAACATGTTTTACGAGCGTATATCGAGATCCTTCCCGACGAAGATTATTTTCCGATCGAAACAGGCCCCGATTATCATTGTTGAAAGTAACGTTGTAACGAGACGCAGCAATGATAAACGATTTCATTTCAGCTCGCGATGTCTCGGCGGCGATATCATGAAGATTCTTTGCCATAACCGACGAAAATAACTCAAGATCAAGGAGCTCCCGAGGAACAATCTTTTCGGAGCGTGATGTTCGGACCGCCGACAATTTCGACCACTTTCGGATGCTCCTCGCGTTTTTTGATTATGATGTACACTGACCCCGAACCCCGAAAGGACGGGGTCTGGCCGACGTTTTTGCTTGAATTGAAATCAACCATGCACATAAGTAAGTGCACGGTTATTATTAGATCGTTCACAATTTCGCTCACGCATGCACCTTCGCCGATGGACACGCGCGCCTAGATTCGCCGACAGCGAATGATAAACGAGACTCGTCTTCGCGAATGATTCTTTCATGATTCGCGTAAGCTCGTGACGATTTTCACTTTATCATCGATGCCAGTCAACAAATTCTCCCAGCACCGTTTAAAAAACCGAGTTACCTTTTTCGAGATTTGTACGAACAACATTTTTTCGAGACGCTGGTACAAGTATTAGCCGACATACGATGTTTCTGGAAGATTGCGTTTGGTCAGAATTGCGAAAAGAAATGTAAAAGTAGTCGCATCGGTGATAATTACGATCCGTTTTTGTCTCCTCCTTCGTGTTAAAAGTCTGAATGTAATAAGACAGGTTCGGGTTCGTAGTCGCTATTACGACCGCGAACGTACGTCTTCATTGAAAAAATGGACCATAATTAAGCTAGGTGCACCATCCAACGCAAGTTTTATGCTTCGATTAGCGATAAGCGATTCGAAAACTCTACAAAATAAAAATTCTTCGATGATGCGAACGATCAAAATGTCACTTATTTTGTTTCTAGATATCGACACACAAGCGGGGGCAGTCGCAGTATTTTAATACAGATTTACGGAGCACTTATGTTTCCACTTTCGTAACGAAACGACCTTAACTTTTGTTCTCCTTTTGATCGGCATATACGATGGAATAATAGTATCTACGATTTAAAAAAAAAAACGCTAATATAACGTAATCATAGTAATATAACGATGTTTGAAAAAACGATCGAAATTCTACCAATGAGATAAACATTTAGCGAACAATAGATACGAGCATAATGCCAATTGTTTAATTTATTCGTAACAAAATAAAGATCTCAATTCCAATCGAATCCAATTCCAATTAATGTCATTGTTCTAAGCTTATCGGGTCAATTATTTCGTTGATACTCCGTTTAACGAGACCAGCTCTAATATCGAGATACACCGGGAGTATCCCAGACACGAGACGAAGAAGAGAACGATCGACGCTCGCGTTTCGTTGTCGGTGCGCGGGAAAGTATTAGAGCAATATCACGGCGCGGCGTCACGCGAATTCTTTAATTACTATCATCTATACTTCTCCACTCGGTGACTCTCTTTCCCCGGAAAATTTTGAACGACGGCGCATTCAGGTGCACACATATCACGCGACCGCATCTGCGACTTCTATTTATAAGATCGACTAGGCAGACGACCGTGGAGTCACTAGAAAAATATCCTGAAATAAACACCCTCCCAATTAATGATATCGCTTCGACGGGCACTGTTGCGAGCCTCCGGCTGGATCGACGAAATCTCTGGTCCACGGTTTTTGCGAACTACGAATCGCGATCCTTCGGTATTTGCAATCTAGAGGGCAAAAGTCGGAGATACGAATCGGTCGATTTGTGTGAAAAACATTTACAAAAAGTTATGGAATTTATCTCCTTTTTTTTTCTTTTACCTACATAGGAAGAGCGAAGAGACTGACAGGACTAATACATAATTGCGCTTTTACAGTTAGGTGTAACAAATTTTAATATTTGAAAATTACAATGGAAAAGTAAAAGAGATGTACAAATCGTGAAACAGTTAAAAAAAATCTCTAAGGGAAATTAAAACAAATTTTACATTTATTGTAAGAAACGAAGGTTTATCAAGTAGATATATAGATATATATATATTCTTTGAAATTTATCGTAGCCTCCTTTTGTAAAAAAAAGGAGGTCGTTGAAAATTTGTTTACGTCTCAGACAGAAACTTTTAATAACAAACGAAGGATTCTACGGCATGCCTTTTACTTGTGGACGGCCATAAAACTTCGCTTTCATTACATTTACGTTGTCACATCTCATACAATAACAATAAAGCATGCCTTGAATACTTATTATTTCAAGTATGCATCGCAAATGTATAGCGCCGACGTACATGTTCTCGGCATACAGTTATCGCGAGACATAGCCATCGAGTTCCCATTCTTAAATTGCAAATGTTTCAGCGAATTCGAATCATCGTTGATAAATGTATGTAAACGAGAAGTAAGACGAGTAAAAGATTATAGTTGTCGATATATTTATATAATCGCTATCGATGAAATTCAACTTTCCGAAGGTTATGATTTTGCTATTATCTTTTAACCAGACACGTTCTCCGTTATATTATTATATATCTCGACAGCTTCTTCGAAATAAAGTATCCAAAACATACAGAAAAATACTAGAATTATTCAGAAAATTAACAGCTAACCATATCTTTGCACATATCGAGTATTTATTAAAATAATTTATCGTTACAGTTTGTCGGTACAATAAAGTAGATGCGACCGAATGGAAATTATAATTGTGAAGATTGTTGCCGAAAGAAACGGTGACAACGGTGTCGACTACATGTGTAGGTCGCGTCGATATTTTAATAAAAATGACACTTTCAAGTAAAGGAGTAAGATGAAATTATAACTATATCGAGAACCGCGCGATCCGAGCGTGAAAGGACGCGTCTCGCACGAACGAAGATGTTATGTATCGTCTGGTTACGTTTCGACTTCTAAAAAGACTTGCAAAAATGTACTTTCCGACAAAATTTACTTTCCAACGATCTAACCAAACGGTCCAATCACCGATCAGGCGATCAAGATTCAATCATACGCGTAACGTATATCCAAAAAAAAAATAAATATTCATGCCGACGTTCTGAAAAAATGAGAAGTGTTACACACCGAACCAAGTCTTCGCGTTTACGACTTTAAAACTCAATTTAAGGCTAAACCTAGCGCGAGCTTTAAAAGCGACTGACGCGGCTTGTAAGAATGACGAGATGGAATCCGTTTAAATTTTACATGCTTTTCGTAAACCTTTTTCATATAGACCGGATCCTTGTCATTTAATTAATCATCGTGAAATAAAATTTACAAAACTGACCATTCAATCAACGATGGTAGGTTCGGTAAGAGAAGTGGAAATGGATCATGGAAGAAATGTGGAAGGAAACGATCATCGACGACGTCGGGGGGGGGGGTGTTTGCAATCGATTAGGAAACGTTTCGTATAAAATTGCAAAGGAAGAATTGCAAGGACTTGGTTTACGATCTAACGACTACCGGATAGAAGAAGGACTCACAGAACGATTCGCCAGGAATACCACTTCACTTGCGTCACTGTGGCTGTAGCGGCCAGAAAGACGCACCGGTGCGCTGTCGCGCACAAAAATGAATCCAAAGGAGTACACGGGGAAAATCTGTGATAGATCTCCAAGGCAGATAGACAAACGGAGAGAGAGACACGAAGGAAACCAGCGTTACACCACCGCGTTACACATTTCGCAAAAGCGCCGGATCACGTGTCCTGCGGGGCAGTGCAGTGTATGGAATAGTCGGACAAGCAGGATCTCTCCCCCTTTTTCCGTCTTATCCTGCTCATCCCCCGTACCCTGCCGTGATCCATCCCTCCCTTCTGCCTTTCCGGCTCTGTCAGACCCATTTACAGAGACGTCAGAAGTTGCCGGTGTCAGTGACTTTTGGATAGACCGATGCTGCTTCCGGACAACCGTTACACTCTACACGAAATTACTATAAGGGCGCTATAATCTATACTGTTTCCAAGATTTTTATTCGAAAGTAACGTCACGCCTGGCGTGAACGAGTGCTCGCTACATTTATACAAGGAACGTCGCCTGTAGCTCAGAGAGGCTGTGAGTATCGTCATCGTATAATATCGTAATTAACGAAGATACCCGGTAATTCTTTGAATCGTTCTTTTTCAACTGGAACGACTTGAAAAACAGTTTCGAGTTCAGAAAAAAAAAACGAACAGAAACAGAAGCGTACAGCGATGCTAAACGCGCTTAAGATTTCTTTACTTCTTTGCGAAGTCATTGATGTAGAGGTAAAAATGCTAGGGAAAATTACAGGGATTTTGTAACTGCCGATGATCGTGCGGTGCGTGCCACAGATATCGCATCAAAAAGATAACAATAAATGAAAGTACGTTTTTATACGTATATGTATAAGCAAAACCACATTTTTTTCGTAGGAACGAAAGTTCGATTTATGAAGGATAGGATTTACTCGGAATTATATGATAATTTTATAAACAATTAAACAATGTTGTAACTTTTTAAATAAAATTATCAAGGTTATGTAACAGTTTTTACAAAATGTCGTACAAATTGTTTGCTGCATGTACCGATAATTATAACAGTGATTTAAAGCAAAGATTCTGAACAATATGAATTTTATTTTAAACGGTCCTCGGTGTAAAATTAAATGAGATAGTATTTTAAATGGGAATTCGAGTTTCAGCAAATGGAATAAAATATTTATTGAAAATTAATTTTGTGCTATAAACGGTATATAAAATATTAATATCACAATCAAAGAATCTTTGAAATAAGTGCAAAATAAAATAAACGAATTGTAATAAACTCCTATCGTAATCATCGGTATAATTCTGTTTAGGGGATTTCTGACATATTTGATAAAATATATACATTATTTTTTAATACAACTCTATTTCCCAAACTCCACAAACCACTAACTTTGAATTGTATAAGAGCACAATATTGAAAGACAAAATATGAAAAGAAAACTTTTGTCATATGAAAGTTTCTGTAAATGAGTTTCAAACAAGCTGTGTTAGCATCTGTCATAACTGTACATACATATATATATATGTATACATATACAATAGCTTCAGACAAAGGTATTGCACAGATATCTGGATTTATGGGAGTCATAATCCCAATTGTGAGAATTTAAAATCTATTTGTTGCACTTGTTTCTTTCTTTTTATGAATTTCTCCTACATTTCTCTTTTATATTGTTACAACAAACAAATTGTTGTTTATCGCAAACGTTTGCAAGTTTATTTATTATCTCTTTTATCCGGCAAATCTACTTTAATTAATTATAAAACAATTATAAACAAATTAACGATAACATTGTTGCGACTTTCAGTTCCGCGAAGTGTGCTACACAGCATTGTAATCGATAGACTTTATTAGCCTTTTGTTATCTACATTACCTTCGATAAAAGATGCAGGATATTTGCCTATGCATACTCTTTAATTACACAAAATACGTAATTCGATTTATTTAATATTTTCTAATAACAAATTGTTGTCCATCGAATACGAAACAAAATGTCGAAAACCGAGATTAGAAAAGTGCGCGTAACGTGACGGAATAATTAACATTAAATGTTAAATAAATATATAATTAAGTAACACATTAATATATTTTTATCTTTATCCGCGTTTCTTATTCTGTCGATTAATAAATCCTTTCGTACCTCTCGTACCTCTAACTATACGATTCCAAGCTGCATACTTTATTAATTCTTGCGATTCATACATTTCTTCTTTTTACATCACAGATTTTTTTTTAATTTTCGAAGAGAGTTTAAGATGATTCATTTCTAATAAGATCCTTTAAGGGACACGTGTTGCAACCATATCCGGCCAACTCGTGCGACCTCGTCATTATTGGATACGGTTATAATTGTCCTAGTATACTTAATGAACGTTCAAGCAAATTACACGACATCGAAATGCTCCCTGTATCGTGCTCTAAATTGATATTAAGCCCGATGGGGGAGGACTGTTGTTTCAGGACGAGCGTGCGCCATGTGAACGCAATGGAAAATTGCTCGCTTTTCCTAACGTATACAATTTATAAAGTGGTTTTAGCGTGGCAATCGGAAGATTATATTTTGCAGTTTAATGAAAAACTGCTGGTTCGATATGTAATATTTTTATACATTTGGCTGAGTTATTATTTAGTCTAATTCATATATCTCACTGGCAAATTATAAAAATAAATAACTGCTTGTTACAATTTTTCTTCGATCCTTTTCCTTTTTTTTTGTCTTAAATAAACGCGCATCACTATTTATTGTTCTTAAAATTATAAATTTTAAACTGTGAAAAATGAATATATCATAATAGTAATTGATCAAGAAGTTCAATAGTGTTTTGAATCACCGAAATATGTAAAATCTTTAAAAAAAAGCACATGAATCGACAAAAAATTTCAATGAAAACAATAAAAACGTAAAAGTAATAGACAAACTCATTTTATTTATAAATAAGCATATTATTATTTCTCATAAATGCAAAGATTATTAACTGTGGAAATAATAAATTTAAGGAATGAATATTGAGAAATTGTAACTGTATTAAAATGTCATTAAGGAGCTCGTTATCTTCAAAATGTACACAAGAGTATTAATATTCAAACGGAACGTACCAGATAATCACATAGGGTAAATTTTAATTGTGGGAATTTGTCGACGAGCATACAATTTGTGTTAATATTCTTCGTATTATTTACACAATCGCATTCGATGATTATATTAATTTAAAAAATCGTGAATACATTTCATGATTCCGAAGATTGTTCTCCTAGAAGTTCTCTAGAAGAATATCTCTAATAACTTTTTAATAAACGATGTAATATTATTTGAGAAAGCTTTCTCCAGCATTCCTAAACCGTCTCGATGCTGCGATGTATTTTTCTTCGTGATAATATGAATCGCTCGCATAATTAAAGCGCACGTGTTTTATAATCAAAACAAAACGTTCTCGTTTACATGTTTCGTTTTAAAAAAAAAAGCTTCCAATGTTTACAAATCAGTGGTGTAATCGATGAAAAAGAAACTATTTATCTTCTGAATAAGCTGCTTTCATCGCGTAGCCAATTAAAGAGCACGTGTATGCGAGATCATCGACTCTCCAAGATATCCAATATTTGCCAGATACATACACGCGGTATGTAATGTAACATCGCGAAAAATTACGATTACATAGCTGAAAGTGGCGGCTGTTATTGTCGTTTTATTGTGACGAATCATCCAGATGTATTCTACCATACGAACCGTCGAGTGATCCACGTGACGTAGACGTTCAAGGGATGCAGCAGGTGTTAGAAGCAGTCCACATCCACACAAGAGTAACACGTTCACGTTAACCAGCTATTTACCTATGTGTGAACATACGAATAGCCAACCGGGGCGCATACTCGAGATCAATCGCAAAGAAAATCCTGCGCAATCGCGAATCTCCTCGATGCTACATGAACATACGACTTTCCTCGGCACGATAAGACACTATCAATTTCTCTTAAAAATCCCATGTTCTTTAAAAGGAAAAGAAAAGAAAAACGTAAAACGATAAATCATGAAAACGAGCACGGGGTACATTCAAGCCCGCAAAAGCTTCGTACAATTTTAAGGGTAAATACAATGTTGTATGTGTCTAAAACACATATGTACGTAGTTCGAAAACGTCATATGTATACGAATAATATGAAATTATTTAGGAAAAAATTACGAAATTATTATAAAATAAACATTTATGGACAGTTTTTGATAATATTTCTTACTCGAAGAGATGATGTGTTGCAATATGAAATAAAACAGAATTGGTACAATAAATAAAAATAAAAAAGAAATTTCCTTTTTTTGTTAGAAAAATACGAAATATTTCGAGTCGATAAAAATGAATAAATCTATTTCTCTAATTTGCATTCCGCTAATATTAATATATCTATCCAATCAACCTACGTTGAGAATTAATCGAGCGCGTATTTTATCCCGAGCTTTTTCTCGAGCGAAGTATTAGAACACGCAAAACTCGGGTAACAATCTACGAGCGAATTCTATCTCGTTTCATTGGAGAAAATTAGTGAAACACACTTACCTCGTCCCAACTCACTGTCCATTCTCGTTTAGCCAGCTCGAATATCAAAGTTCCTGGAGAAATTCTATTAATCCTAGACACTAGAATGAGGAGTTACATCTTTTATTCGAAGAGATCACGAGACAAAGGTCCATTGCATTTACGTTCGTTTATTTACTATTACTAAGAACATCGTCGTCGGAACCGAAGAGCACAGCTCTTATTCGGTTCTTATCGCAAATAACTTCAACAACGATCGCCGGTATAGGACGCGGTGAGTATCGGTAATTTTACGTTTGCAAGAATGCGGTATAATTACTTCGGAAATATCACCTAAATGAACCTGAATGAGATTTGTGTTCCTTCGCGTCTGTTACAGGTCAATTTATGACAAACGATTCACGCTTCCTAACGATTGACGAGGGACCCATAGAACACTACCGGTGTCCGGCGAACAATCGGACACGTTACTTACTGGCCACGATACCAGACGCCACTGTCTACATGGAAGGTCACTGTTTCCTGCTATTAGCCGGCAAACTCGATCGGAAAGTCAAGCGATGATGTACGCCGCTCATATAATAAGCTGATATACCAACCGCGACTACCAACGAGCCGCCGCAGACGTAAATCGCAACGGAAGGCAGCGAGCGGAGTCGTCAAGAGGATTGCATTTGCATGCAGCGTAACACGGTCCTGTAGAAAGTGAAATGGTAATCGCCATTGGTTTGGTCTCGCGACAGAACAGGCTTCAACGAGCCACGTACGACTACGTCAATCATTGAAAAGTATCTATCCCAAGCTTATTATTAGACGTACAATTCAATTTACATAATGGATACTTGACATAACGACCGACTCTGTATAAGATGAAATAATTGAGCTCAACTTCGCGTAGAATAATCGTTTGTATCGGATCCCTAGAAAAGTTATTATAATTTTCTGTGTTTACACATGATCTTGGAACGGTATAGATTCTTCATACTTTCGGTACGATTTTCGATAGAAACGAGATCAACGACCAAAATCAGGACAAAACGTTTTTTGTCTTGTTGTGGAATAATTATTAAGTCTTCAACTAGAGATCTCATAATAACTTGACGCGATGTTCACATGATTCAGAAATTTTTATTACAAAATAATTACAACTGCGGCGGTACATCTTTCAAACATACTACTGATGCACTAATTATTCAAATACACATATAAGCACATTTAAATTAATGGATATAGTACTGTACAAGATACTTTATACAATACGAAAAATTAATCAATTGTAAATCGTACTGAAAATATAAAGATTATCACATTGGTGTTGCATTACATATATAATATACTTATATACATATATAAAGCAACAGTTTTATAACATAACTCTCTATATACTCTTTCTTTGTATGAAATGATAACATGCTATGCTGAGGAATGTGATTAGTCAACCTTATGTTAATCTTTACACAGATAATTTGCCGCCGTTTTCAAGGTCAATTATAAGTACTTAATTTAGATATCGAATCTTCGATATACGAAGTCGAAACTTCTAAAATACGCAAAAAATTTCAATAAAATATAATACTCGTAAGCGGCGCGATATATACGAGATCTTTTTCTTCTTTCTTGTTAGTCCATCTTTTCTTGGCTATTGGATTTTGCTTTCGATTTTGAAGGAAATATTACGAACAAAGACAATTGTGCCAAGGAAAGGAGAAAACCGACAACGTTCTGGAACTTTTATAATATAAAACATTAGTGTCTGACAAATACGTGAGGATATGTTATATATTTACACAATCAACTGTTTACTTACGATAATGAATGAATTATTAATTATAATTCCATATAATAGCCATTGGAAAGTAACAAGTGTTCCCATAAAAATAATAGGAAATGGAAGCATATCTGTATTTTTGGTCTTTATTATCTCTCCCTGATAGAAAGAGAACAAACATAGGATAATAATTTGTACTATGCAACTATGAATTATGTGTACGTGGAAAACTTTCAAAACTTACAAGATGGAAAAGCGGAGACATGATTAAGAGGAGCAATAGTGCCGTCACGATTATACCAAATCGGAATTCGATCTTCTCAGGGTTTTCCACTTGAGCATATGCAAGGAAGACCGCAACAAAGGCTGTAGCCTTGCCTATTAAAGCAAGCGTGTCCTTCTAAAAATTTGTATAATTCAGAATCAAATCTATTAGCAATTTCCATTCTGCGATTTCTTCGTATCTTTGTCTGAGAACATCATTAATTAATTAATTAACGTGAATTTGAATACGTTAATTATACCGAGCTTAATTTTTACCAAATGAGTCTCACTCTGATGTATTAAAAATACTTTCCTAATGTTTCAATGCCTATGAATATTTATTGATGGATAATTTAATCTACGTAGACCACAAAAGGATATAGCAGATAAGAAACAACGTAGATAAGAAGGGTGTAGATAAAACAGAAAATTGTCGCGTCATAAATGCAAGTAAGCAAGTGTCTTATACATTAGCGACCGTACAGAGACTGACAATTATAAAATACAGCAGGCTTATAAAATTTTGTGTGCTAAAGGTAGATCGACCGCTTGAGTTTTCAGCTGCAATACTAATATCCGAATTACCTTGTCTAATACAACAGCCACACTCATAATACAATAAGTAAGAATAACAGTATATAAAGCACTGTATAGAATATTTACATTTATTATAACGTTAAATAACTTAAACTATGACACTTAACAAAATTAATTGTCCAAAATAAATAAAATAAAATATATCTAAAAGATATCCTCAGTGACCTGCCCCAAAATAATACATATTTGTACAATGTGAAAGAGTAAGATTGAATGAAATATATTTACTTGCTTCAATTTTCTTCTGAATTTCTTATCACGTTCAATTTTGGAAGTTATATTGTGTACAGTAAGTTATACTTTTTATATTGAAAATTTATTTCAAAAACAGCAGAAGCAAACTTTAATCGGAAGCAACAGCATGCGTGTTATTTTATAAATAAGAACTCGTACCGTTTGGGATGAGTAATAGTAATACACAGCCATATATGCCACATTTGCGAGTAATCCAAAAACATTAACATTAACCATTGCAGGATCTCTTACAATGAATGCATATTGAAGCATCAAAGTGCACCTATAAAAAAAGTTTAATTGACTATGCATATTTCAAATGTATCGTATTAGATAGGTATAAACTTTACTTGGCAACTACAGCACAGTTAGTTGAAATTATAAAACAAAAAGTTTTTACGCTTACATTCCTATACCTCCCAAGAATGGCATTGGATCAAAACCCATTGATGATCCTTTCTGATAAATATTCTTGCATATTAATCTATAATTAAACAATAAGAAAAGTGAATTTATTTTTATTGATAGTTTTCGATAAAAAAATTCTAATAATATAAACAAAAATAGAAATTTTTAAATATACATATAATATATATATATATATAGATTCATACATGTACGTTAATGTATCCCATGCTCCAAAATTAATAGATACAAAAAATTCAAAATACATAATGTTATTTAAAGTTAAGGAGATAATATCTACCTATTTTATCATTTGTAATAAAAGAAATAAATTTTTATTGCATATCATTTAATGATTTTGCATACATAAATGTCAGCATGTCATATCTCATACTCTGTAACTCATTAATTTATAGTTTAATCAGTATTTCATCTAGACTTGTATATTAACTTAACGTAAGAATTTATTTCCAAACAAATATGTTTTACTCTATAAATCAAATAAACTGAATTTAGAAATTTAAATTGAACATGGTGAAGTATGTATAAAGTTACAAAACTTATTTGGTATAGACATTTTTTAGTAAAATTTTTAGTAAAACGAAAGGTTGTCAAATAATTATATGATGGAATAAGAAATAACATTATGTTAGTCTGCATGTTTACATTGAGAAACTTGGACATTCTATACATTTGACAGAAAATAGATTACATTAGATCGAGAACATAATTAATTATTTAAAGGTAAATCAACTTACGTGCCAGATAACATGTGGCCAATAGTAGTAATCGAGGCACATGTTGCCACAATTTCCTTGTAATCTTCCAAACCCATTCTGTTCTAACAGTTGTTATTCTCTACAATTGTAGAATCACTTCGTCACACTGGTTACCGCAAAGTTCTCTCAAGTGTTCTGCACACTCCCGGCATAAATGAGTTGATTAAAAGGATGACGAGGAGAGTATAGATGTGTTATGCAATATATTTTGTACAATGTAGTTGTTAAACCAAACTCTGTGTGTGTGTGTGTGTGTGTTTTCAATGTACACAAAGTCTAAAATGCTAACGTGTCGCCCCGTTGCGATACGAAGACACACTACCATGCTTACCGACACGATGGGTTCAACCTACATTCGGGAAATATGTTGACAGCTTTTCAAACGGAATAACTTTTTTAAAATTGGTTCAAATGACTTGAATTGTTTATATAATGAACTTTAAAAAATACGTTTCGTAGATCACGGTAAATTATATGCATGCCCCGAGTTCCTATAAAAACGAGCCGTGAGGCCCGTAGAATCGCGACTTATTATTCTCAAATCTCCCGATTTTAATAACGACCTCCGAACATTTCTGGGAGAAATTACTGTAATCAATTGTAAAATTATTAAGGTCGTATGATCTTTTACCGTACATGTATAAAAAAATATAACATAGAACTTTCCTCAAAAAACTTCCTCCCCTTATAAACTAACGCCCTTGGCTATAGCTTATTTAGCCTATACCTAAATCCACCACTGAATCTAGCTTTATTGATTTCAATATTAATATTCCCATCAGATAATACCGCAAAATTAATAAGTGTAAATCTTCAGTACTTAAAAATGAGTAATAAAAAGAAAGAATTATGTAATCATGACATGCACATACTTTAGCAATACGAATTAGTCCTTGAATTTGATTAAACATAGTAAAAACATTGTGAACAATATGTTTAAAATTCGTTTTTATACATAATAAAAACACGTTACCGTTACATTATCGGCATTAGTTAATAATTAGTATGTATTAAGCTGTTCATTACGTAAGATTAGTCTGCAGATCGTTGGAAACGGCATTTTAAGGTAACTTCACGTGCTTCCGGTATATTGAACCAACCGGGCTAACACAGTGGTTCAGAAACAGTAGGGCTGTAAAATAATTTTGATTTTAGTATATTATCACATAAAGACAGAATTACTTTAGAGTGTAAATATGGATTCCATATCGTCTTTATCACCTGGCTCATTAACAAGTTCCCAACGAGATGAGCTTATGGATCAAATTAAACAACAAATCGCTGTTGCAAACGCACAGGAGTTACTTACGGTACGATTACACAAGTCCATATTATTTTTTACTTTTGCGAACGTAAGATGAATGACTGGCGCGGATTTGATCTCATATTTTTAGAAAATGACAGAGAAATGCTTCAAAAAGTGTATAAACAAGCCAGGTACATCGCTGGATAGCTCTGAACAGGTAACATCGTTTATTTTGTAAAATATAACCTTAAAAATTGTTAAATATTGATACAGAAAAGTAATGATTTGTAAATCGACTGATTTTTAACTTTTCCTACTACAGACCTACATTTATGGTGACTCAGAAAAGTAGCACACAAATCATTTTGTAACATAATTTTAATCCAAAATATTTACTTTCGTTCGTTAATATTTCATATAATTAAGTTTATGAACTGTAAAGTATATTTTATGAAATATTAATAAAAATAGTTTAAATATATTTGTACATTTGTTTTTATATACAACGATACACATTATGTAGTTATTTTTAAAATTTCATCACTATAAATGTCTGAAAAGTAATTATGTCTTATAAATACTTATATAAAAGGGGAAAATATATATAAGCACAATGTTATACTTTAAATCTGCCATAAAACTTTGCTTGAGACTATCATTTTTTAAACATTGATAACATAAATTGATAATATAAATTATCTTTGTATATAATTAAAATCATGTTACAATGTTACATACAAATTTAGTGAATACGTAGATTAGTATACATCTCACTAATTTTGGTAATTTTTAAATATATTATCAGGGGTATGATACTTCAACCTTACAACTTCTAACTTTGTAAAAAAGGTACTCTTAATTAAAAGGCGTTTGCTGGTTATATATGTATATTAATTCCTGACAAATAAGCCCACAGGTCCCACACTGACCCATACGCCACCACAAACATCTAGGATTTACATACGTAGGATTTATTGGAATAGTAGTAACAGTTTTTCACAAATATCTTCGAAAAACATATTTAAGAATTACCAAAATTGGTTAAAGCTTGCCCTAATCTATATAATTACTGCAAATTTTTCTTGTGAATATTAGATCATTTTATTCATTATTTTGTTTTATTTACAGAAATGTGTAGCAATGTGTATGGACCGATATATGGATGCATTTAATCTTGTATCAAAAGCATATAGTGAACGACTACAAAGAGAGCGTAATAGAATGTAAAAGTAAAATTTTTTGAATAAATTGTTTTCTTATTGTACATCTAGTAGTTTACTAAAAAGTAATAGGTATATGTCAACTATTTTCCAAGCATTGTTAGCAAGTATCACCATTGTATAATGTCATCAATACAATGTGTATTTATTATAAGATTCTCACAGAGTAAATTGTTGCAACTTAATCATGAATATTAAACAGATTTGTACATAAAGATATGAATTCTATTTAATTGTAACTACCAAATAGATTCTTGTATTTGTACATTTGTGTACACTCATAAAATATTTAAAATTTTAATAGCCTAATTAATAATCACATTGTTATGTGCATTTATAGAATATTAACATAATGTAATAAATTAAAATTGAATAAATATATAATTTTTAACATTTTGTACATTATATTTCCATGTAATATTAAAACACTTGTATAAGTGTTGTTTAATTTACCAGTTGCAATGTAATAGTTTGTAAAAACAAAAATTATTTAATAGAAATTAGAATTATGTAATGAGTAAATCATTGATATGGTTTTGGATACTTACATGAGTTCAGAATAAAGATGAAGTATTCGGGGTAATTACAAAAAATGTACACCATTTGCAAAAGAGAAAAATCTTTATAAAATAAATAACATATACATGAATATCATTACATCGTACTTCAAAATCATAAATAAGTAACTTAGGTGTTTTGTAAATCCCACAATTCCATAGTATGTATTTGCATTGTTTATTATTCATACACACTAAAAGGCACAATATAGCTACCAATATTTCAACGTGGTTACAGATGTAATTACCTAAGACTGTATGAAAAAATATTGTGAATAATTCATTAATACTTCATCTGCTTAATTTGATAGTATAAATTAGCAAATAACAATAATTACAACTATTTCGTACCAGTGTTTGCAGGATCTATAATCAATTTGCATACAGTGCATTAAATACCATTATCGTATATACAGATTAATACAGTTACTTTTCATAACATAACAAATTGATATCTTTACTCATTTATAATATTTTTTTTCTATTAAAAAACTGCTTTAAAGATGTATGTAGAAAAAAAGTAATGTATTTTTTTTCTTGGAACATATACTTCCAAACTTTTTTGTACTGCATTCTCCTACATGTGTCATGTATAAAATGAAATGTTCGCATATTTGTAATGTACGCTACATATACATTTTATAAATGTTTGAAAATAAAAACATGTAACAAGACTTTTGAGTTATTTTGCATATGTATTAGAGTAGGTGAAATCTATTCATCTGTTACATATAAAGAAGAAACGGAAACAAATAATGACATCTCTGAGAATTAACAATTTAGCATGCTATAACATGGTAGCAGACATTGCACAAAATTTAGAAGTTAGTAATCTAAAAAAGCAAAATGTTATTGAAATGTGATCATCTAATATTTTAAGTAATATTGTTTTCATTGAAATTACTCTAAAATATATTATCGTTAAAGTAATAGACAATGTGCAGCATTATATTTGAATTATACTTAAATAAGGGGAAAGTGATGTAATATGATAAGAAAATTTGATAAATAGAAAATACATGTAATCATCTTGAATCTCATTAAATAGACATATTCAGTTCGTGTTTACTATTAACAAAATACAACAATGTATGTGAAAAATAAGCAGTCTATTAAAAAATGAGTCTAAGAATAAACCATCATCAATTAAGAACTTTTATTGTGCTGTTGAAAAATAGATCAAAAACTATAGGATCACGGTTGTGTAAAAAAAACAACTTCTAGGTTTTATTAATTTTTTAAAACCGAAGAGTCTGCAACCATGTTAAATTCTTCCCCAATTAAATTAGAATTAACACAGGCCATAAGTGATATCAGTGATATCAGTGTATCAAAAATTTCTTTTTACATGAATGTAACAAATATATTGCCGATATTAGCAAATGTAAAATTGTTATAAACCTGTAACAAAATGTTCATACGTGCTAAAATGCGAGTGGACTACATAACTATAAGACAATCATGTTTAAAATTAATTGAAACTACATAAATATAAAAATGTTTGTATATCCTGTAATACAAATGTTTATAGAAACAATTCCTAATTTTATAAGAATGAAAAATAAAATTTCAACATATTATGTAATTATAAAATATTTCTTAAATTACACACACACACGCATACACTTGCCCTCTTTCTCGCGTCAGCTCTCTCGTTCTTATACTCTATAGTGAAAAATACTTATGCTGTAAATTTGCTTACTAATTCTAACAATACAACAAAAGTGTAATAATCTTCATAACAATGGAATGTATTTATGCTTTACGTCTATAGTGTAGGAATGTTCAGTGTTGTCCTGAAATTGTGTTTATAAAATTATGTTATATTGATTTTAAAATGTAACCACGTTGATTGGTCAGGAACACACCTGCTTTAATATTATACATAGAGATAAAAGACGATTCAAACTAAGTGATTTCATTGCTCTACATATACTCTGAATAATGCAGAAATAAGTGAATGTATCGTTTTGTTATTTCAATAATAAATTTTTATAAACATATACTGAAGATATGAAAACAGTAATCAACTTTTTTATTTGTAGCTAATGAAGGATTAAACATGAAAAATATGTAAAATAAGAAACTCAACCACTAGCAATACTAAGAAGAAAGTACCATGTCAGTTAAGTAATTGATCTCAATTATATTTCTTATTGTGAATTTGTATAAAAATAAGCAGACACATATTCAAATGTTTATGTGATTGCGCACTGTTTACGATGGCGTTTAATGTTAAAATCTTAATGTATCAGTGACTTACTTACGCAATTTAACTAATAAAAGAAATATAATTGGTACTTTTTCACTTTAAATTATAAGTGTTCCCCTAAATAACGCGTTAATAAATATTCTTTTAAAGAACACTTATTCGCAAAAATGTTTATATATGTGTTTGTTTTTTGGAAAGTGTATCTCACATGACAAAGTTTCATTGAAATCAATGCACAAACTGATACGGTTTCTTCTTAAAAATAAATATGTCACATTGTATTATAAGTAACATTGCTATAGTGAAATTACATTCAATAATTATTTTCTATTTAAATTGTATATGAAATGTTTTAGTTATAAATGTTATACTTTTAGTCTTAAATAGGATTAGTCTTGTGCAGATGGAATTGTAAGTTGCATTAAAAGATTCTGAAATCTCTTTGTTTGAATCCATTTTAGTACTTAATATTGATGATCTCACAGTAGTTGTGTGCTACTAAAAAATTTTGTGAAGAAAGCAGGCTGTACATTTTTACAAACAGATTTTGATTTGTCAAGCATTCTGTTGATCCACCATGAATTGTACTTAGTTATTGCATCTTATTTGCGGCATAGTATATTTATACGAATATTTTTATCAAGGTACTGGATTGCCCAAAAATTTAGTTTCTTAGTCTTAAGCTTCTATAATAATTGAGACATTAAAAATTAGGGATGCAAAGAAACACATGAGCTCCTAATTTCCATAAAATAACTTCAATTTTTATAAATAATTATTTCGGTTTCACGTATTTAGCACCATTACCTTTCAAAAAAATAATTTGATTTATTTTTAGGCAATCCATTTTTAGACGGATAATTTATCAATATTGCTATCGATACTATACCAGTATCTTCAGTTAAGTGAGGTAATTAATGACATTCAGTCATAAAATCAGACAAGAATTATTCTGGTAAACACAACAAAAATATTACAAAGTTTTTTTTTAGAGAGACATAACTAAGTATCCAACAATCATTAATGTAGCTGATTACTTTCCACTTCTTAAAGTATTTTAACATTGAGATAATTGGCTTTAAGAATAATAATACTAGACATATTTACAGAATAACGTAGAAGGCAGCTTGTCTGAAAATCTAATTAAAAGTCTTAGTATTACAATTCTAATTCAATTAACAATGTATCACAATTTCCAAAACAAAAACATTTCACATTCTGATTTTGACTATTCAATGTATCAAATTGAATTAAATAATGTTTCACATTTTTTGTATCAATGCAATTTTCTAATTGCAAGTGTTCCTTACTGCGTTACGGCGGTGTAGATACGATAACGACACTTGTTGTACAAGTCTATTGGAACTTTCAAATGATCTCTGTTTTCAATTCTTAGATTTACACGAAATATAATTTTACATCTTATTGCAGTAGCAACAAAAGGCATTGGCAGTTTAGTTTGTTTTCCCACATGTAACTCATTTTAATAATATAGTTTATACCTTTTTTTCGTAAATACCTAAAATATTTTAATGTTTATTTTATAATAAATTCAGAATATTCGTTCAAAAGTTGTCATTTTTAAATACTGCTAGAATATATCAAATATGAATTTATGAATTGTACAAAAATATGTTTCTATTGAGAAATATCTATAAAATACAGAAAATGTAACACTTCTGGATATAGATTCAGACATTTCCCTTCTACGTTTTTTGTAGAAAAACTTATAAGTATTGAGCCATAAATGGCAGTGCCATGTCAAAAACCAAAATAATTCTGCAAGTTTGTGATCCACCATAATCTGCATTAACATATTTAATATCCCAATGTAGGATATCAAGTATGAATATTATAAAAAAAAAATAACGTCTTAAAATACTTGCAGAATGTAAAAGCTGTACTTGCTTTTTCAATTATAATTCTTTTGCGCAATTAGCAGTAATACCCGTTGTAAAATTTGATATATTTTTATCCATATTTATGTCTTCAAGCTAAAAAAGAATTATAAGTGGAATATTCAAACTATATAAGAAAATTTGTTTACTTAGTAGCATATATTAAACAAAAAGACCTTTGTTTCACATTGTGTTTACTTACACATGAAGTACTGCTTAATACGTCATCAATTTCCTCAATTTCTTCACTTATTTCTTCACTATGCGCACTTTGAGTTTTGTCTTGTCTTTTTGTTTGTAATTTTATTGGGCTATTTAACTTTTCAGGTTCTTTGGTAGGGCTTTGATCATAAGCACTACCGGATGCAGATGAAATGAAATCTTCTTCGTAATTATCAACACCATGTGTTCCTGAAAAGATTATTTTAATAGTATAAGACGTGAAAGTGCATAGCTACACTGTAGATGATTATGCAAATGTGCTACTCAAGAATTACTCAAGAATATTAGGTATAATTTTCTATTTTAAAATAAATTTGCACAGACGCCTACAGTCCATAAATGTTTAACATATATCAACATACCAAGTCCAATATCCATCAATTCTTTCAGATCATTAATATTAGTCTTTTTACCATTTAATGGCGGGAGATCACTAAGTATAGAATGGGATTTCTTATCTAATGATGGTAAATCTTGTAAAAAGGATTCACTATTATGTATAGTATTGATATTTTCTTTTTTTCCATCAACAATAATTTCTTCAAAGTATACAGTTTTCCCAAAACTATTTCCAGTATTAACTGACTTTTTATTTTGTACGTTATTTGCTATTTGTAAATCCAAACTATTTATATTATTTTGCTTACTTATATCTTCATTTTGATTTGTTTGCAGTTCAGTAACTATAGATTCATCAAACTTAATTAAAGGCTCGGTTTTATTTAGTAAATTTGTTTGGATGGTTGCATCTACTTCAGTCTCCTCTGTCATGTGATTCATCACTGTAGTTGTGCCATTCGGACTTACAGAGAGTGTATCAAAATGCATATTATTGTTCCCTGTGCTATCAATTCCATTGTCTTTTTCTGAGTCTTCAGAAGCAATACTTTTCCTGAGAGAATTATTTTGTTTTTCAGAATTTGATCGATCTATTGAAATATCATCAAAAGACATTTCTTTACTCTTGTTATCATTTATTGTCATATTTATTGGAAGTTTTGGGCTTTGTTGCGAAACACTCTCCAGTTTACCCGAAATATCATTATTATTGGATAAAGATGCTGTTTCTTTATTTAATACCTTCGGAATGGAAATTTCAAATGTTGCATTGGCAACATTTGTGTCATTTTCATTGGTTTTATTAAACCTGCTGTTATCAGTTTCATTCTGTAATAATAATTATATTTTTTAATTATATTTAACATTTTAAATACAATATGAATTAAAATGTTGTGATATAAATACCTTCTGTGTGTTATTGAAGGCACTAATCATGCTATTTTTTAAAATTTCACCAAGTAATGGTTCATTTGATTCAATACCTAATTCTTCACATAATTTATTTCTTCCAACATAATTATATTCTTTTCCAAAGTATGTCTCTGGATCATATACAGATATTGTATAATCAAGACCAAAATATTCTAGGAACTCCCTAACCAAGGAAAACAATAATTTTCCTTCTGAATTAGCCAGGTACTGTTTTACAGTTTTATTGAGAAGTGGTTCTGGATTCTAAAATATTAAATTAATTATGCACTACTAATGCCTTAAAAGATTATGAAACTTGAATAATAAATTCTTATTATTGTTTACAGTGAAAAACGCCTACTAAATTAAATTACAAATAAATCAAATTCTCTCTTTATATTACTACAATTTAATATTAACCCTATGTTATTAATAATACTACATTATAAACTATGATTTCAATATCGATCAATGGAAATTAAGATATAATCAATTTTTTTATAAGTCCTGACAAGAAAATTCAAAGATTTTTTTAAGACATATTACAGAAAATGTTAACATACCATTACTGATTCTTGTTCTTCTAAAGCTAAGAACACACTTGCTCTCAGTTCTGCCTATAACATTATAAAAGACTTTAAAAAGAGTATTACAGCAAAAATTTGAAAAATTTGATCAAGTTCCTTGACACAATATACATAACCTAGAAAAAAAGGCGTGATTTTTAAAATTTCGTTTCAGCCTACCCGCACTTTAGCAAGAACACCATTATTCTCAAGGGTTTGCACCACCAAATCCCGTAATTCTGTATCTTCCTCCATGGAAATGTTTCCGTCTATCATGATTATAAATAAAAATTACTCCCGCAAACACTCAAGAAATGTAAATATTTACGCTTTCCATCGCGTGTCTTCTTTTCACAGATGTTTACCTAGAGATTATTTTTTCCCTGCCTAGGGAGTTTAAACTCAACTTTGAGAAAGTTGAATGTTGTACAGTATTCTTTTCTTTATATGTGTAAAAATGTATTCTCGCGTTCTTTTTCTTCGATTATATGAAAGTGTATATAAAACTAAAATAGAGCTTATTACACAATAGTTGCTTTTAGAATACAAAACGTAAAATAAGTGATCAAATTTAATACTTTGTTCGATTATATTACAATATGTCAGTATTGCCAATATACTTTAGTTTTTAATTGTTTTATTTATGTAAAAATTAAGATATTAGAAAAAAAAATAAACAACGAAATCTGTACTAGTTGATTATTTTTGTGTTCATTTATGTAAATAATTATGTTACTTTCTATACTGACATATTAAGAAAAAAAAACCCGGAAGTAACATAGCCATTCAAATGCAACGAACGTTTCGAAAGTTTAAATCTCATATTACAATTGTACATTATATACTATGTATACAAATTGTTCTTCCAATTTCAAATACGTAAACGTCATATGCAATATTTTTATTAGATACTTATTTATTTTAACATTTTATCGAAATCGAAATTCGAGTAACAATAAAATTCATTTCCAAGATTATTTTGATGATGAGGTATAAAATTACAAATTTTAACATCCATTAGCTTTCCTACTAATTCTGCCATAACAGCACCTGGTAACAAAAAGTTGTAAATTAATTTTAAATAAGAAATAAGAAATAATCACTTACCTGTACAAAGAACAATATTCTTTTTTGCCAGGAATTTGATTGTAAGTGCAGTTTTTGTTAAACATTCGTCAGAAAGAAATGGTGGATCAGCTATGACCAAGTCATAATAACCTGCCATATTTCTTGTTAAATCCAAAGGAAATTTATAATTATATGGTACATAGTCAGAACCAAATATTTTGAAGCGTTCGTCATACTCAAAAAGTGTTACTGTTAACAAAGAATTTGCTAAACATTTATTAAAAGTCATATCATGTAAGTCAAAGATTTATTCCTAATAAATTTATACCTTGTCGTAAGCCACAGTTTTTTTTTAATTTATTGTAAAGTGTAGGACATGAAATTAAAGCAATCTTTCCAGTAGAATCTGTAGAATTTATAGCACCTTTGACAAGAGTATCTGTAGTATACTCGTCATACCAAAACTGACTCAATTGCTATCAATATTGAAAATTCAGAGATTATACAGATCATATTAATATCTTCTAATATAGCTAATATAACATAGTTATTGAGATATAATAAAAGTTAACTTACCCAGTTTTCATCGAAACAAATATCTAGACTTTGATTTTCTGAAATGCATTTTAATTCATTTTCCCTTTCTTCCTTTTCTTTAAGAAATTCATTTAAAGCAGCAAGTGTTGTGGGACACAATTGTAAATCATCATCGTCACTGTTGCTCATTTTTCGTACGATTTTGCTACACGCATATATCTTATTAATAAAAAAATACTAAATTTTATCGATATGATCGATTGAACAAATCGTTTATATATTACATTTGAATCGACCAATTACTTCTATAATACCTGCAATAATATTATACATATGCATAAATTGTATTTAGACAAATTTGTTGATTTCATGACAGCATAATTAATTTAAATTATATGTTTTTTCAAATAAAATTCGTATATACATATAATGAATCGAGGAACAAGACGAAATGAGTGATTTTTTCAGATATTCTTATTGTATGCCGAATGTCTTAATTATCTTTTTTTTTACGCACCAAACACATTCATTAAATATTTATAATTACGATTGTAATTTTACAGTAAATTAGCTGTTTACTATTATACAGTTTTAATTATGTTATATTATGTGTGTATGGAATAGTATTGAACAATAAAATTCCTATATATGTAGAATCCAAAATGTAGAAATTGACCTTTCACAACGAAGATTATAATATACAGATTTATTACATATTACACATCTCTCCTTTTCCCATGGCCACATAACCCTAATATGTACATATTGTCCAATATTGGTCTTAGGTTATCGAATTGCATCATATCAATGCAAGAATTGATTTGCCGGTTCGAAATCAAAAACAACTTTTAACTCATTCTTGAAGAGAAGAATAGAAATATGACGGAGAATATGACAAAAATAGAAGATGATATACAATTGTTCCAACTAATTGGATTGAGTGAACAAAAGGCTAAAGAAACTTTAAAAAATAAACAAGTATCTAATAATTTGAAACATGCAATAAGACAGGTTAGTTAATTATTTAATACTTAAGAATACATAGACTTATAGTAACATTGAATTCGTTATCGTTCATTATCATTTATAAATCTTCCATTTACTTAAATTTATTATGAATATATAATTTTTATTGGATTTAAAAAGTACTATTTCTATTATCGAGTTATTGCCACATTTGGTTTTACCATATGTAATCAATAAATATGGAATTTGTAGGCCTCTCACTATGGAACGATTACTCCAGAAATTGGAGTTTTATTGTACCATCTTGCTTCAAAAATAAAGAATCAAATTTTTTGTGAAATACCATTTGTGGTTAAATACATATTTGAGAATAAGTTAGATACAATACAGAGGGTCGATGCAGCATTGGGTTATCTACTTCATCATGTAGGAGAAGTACATAACATTTCAAATTTTGAAGAAGAATGTGGTATAGGGATTGTAGTTACCCCAGAAGAAATTGAAACTGAAGTAGAAAAAGTTATAGAGGAACATAAGTCAGAAATATTGGACAAGAGGTTTTCTTAATTACTTTATAATATTAAATCTAATTCTAGTTAACATTTTAAGATACAAAACTGTATGTATTTACAGATATCGTTTTAATATTGGTCCATTAATGCAGCATGTTCGTAATAATTTAAAGTGGGCAGATGGAAAAGCAATTAAGAATGAATTTGATGTTCAGATTCTCGTACTACTAGGACCTAAAGTTGATCTTGATTTTGCTCCACCTCCTAAAACAGTAAAACAAGTTAATACAAAAAAAACGGAGAAGGAAAAAGGTAAGTTGCAAAGTTATAATTAACTTTTAATAGCTGTAATGGATTTTTATGCATCCAAATTTTCTTTCTTCATATTATAAACAAAATTTTATTTACAATACATATAATTAAATTATCATTGATTTAAGTAATTTGTTATAGTCTAGTAGTTAAGATTTTAATAAAAAAGAATTAGACTGCATATACAATGTTTGAAAAGCAAATTACTTAATATTTTTTTTTATTCAGCAGAACTGAAAAGTGTGGTGGCATCGAGTAAAAATATAGGTGCTCAAACAATAAGTGAATTAATGAAAACTAAAGTTCATTTCCATAAACCAGGAGAAAATTATAAAACTGAAGGATATCCTGTACTTCCAAACACGCATAAGTTGCTGCAAGAGCACTTGGAAATAACAGGTGGTAAAGTAAGAACTAGGTTCCCACCAGAACCTAATGGAATTTTACATATTGGGCATGCAAAGGCAATCAATATTAACTTTGGGTATATTTTATTTTTCAATGTTTCTTATGCTCCATTTTTTTTGTTTACTGTTTCCAGTAGAGACATTGTTTTTATTGTAGATATGCTGCAGCTCATGATGGCATATGTTTCTTACGTTATGATGATACAAATCCGGAAAAGGAAGAAGAAAAGTTTTTTCTTGGTATTCAGGAAATGGTAGAATGGCTTGGATATAAACCAGCAAAGATTACACATTCTTCTGACAATTTTCAACAGTTATACGAATGGGCTATTAAACTTATAAAGGGAGGTTTTGCATATGTATGTCATCAATCTAGTGAGGAAATAAGAGGTTTCAATCCTCCTCCAAGTCCATGGCGGAACAGACCAATTTCAGAAAGCCTTCAACTCTTTCAAGTAATTACATTTTCCATAGATAAATAAAGGATCTCAACAATTTGTATACATAGTTCTAGAAGTTATATAAATTAATAATATACAGTAGGGACTCCCTTATTCAAACATTTATTTTTAGAATATTCTGGTAACCAAGCGTACTATTATCTAAGCATTGTATTATTTAGATACGTCTACACCTAATAGAGAAATTGAATTTGATAATAGAATGTTTTGGTATTAGGATATTACAAAAATAAACCTTCGGTTAAGGGTGTCTCTACTGTACCAGTTGGAATCTTATTATTTTTCATGTAGGATATGAAAGATGGCCTACTTGAAGAAGGTGAAGCCACATTACGTATGAAAGTAACATTAGAAGAAGGAAAACAAGATCCAGTTGCATATAGAATAAAATACATACCTCATCATAAAACAGGAGATCAGTGGTGTATTTATCCTACTTATGATTTCACCCATTGCTTGTGCGACAGTATAGAACATATCACGCATTCTCTCTGTACAAAAGAATTTCAATCACGAAGATCATCGTATTATTGGCTTTGCAATGCTCTGGATATTTATTGTCCCGTACAATGGGAATACAGTAGGTTAAACGTGAGCTATACGGTCGTTTCTAAGAGAAAAATTGCCAAATTAATTGAAGAGGGTTTCGTGTCTGACTGGGACGATCCTCGGTATTTTAATATTATGTTCATAAAAATATAGAAACCTAAGTCGTATATTCTAAAATCATATGATTCTGTTTTTTAGATTATTTACGTTAACAGCTCTTCGCAGACGAGGGTTTCCTCCTGAAGCAATAAATAACTTCTGTGCACAAATGGGTGTAACAGTGGCTCAAGCAGTTGTTGATCCAGCTGCTCTAGAAGCATGTGTTAGAGATGTTTTAAATGTAACCGCGACTCGACACATGGCTGTTTTGGATCCTTTAAAAGTGACTATTAGTAATTTTACACATGGAAACCCTATTAAATTGACTGTTCCCGATTTTCCTAATGAACCAGGGAAGGGACAACATGATATTGTTTTTGATGAAGTAATCTATATTGAAGCATCTGATTTCCAAGAGGTACAGTTAAACTTTTACACAACAACATAATAGAGAAAACACTGGCTATTATAATTATTTTTAAAATGTTATAAATGTTAATGTAGAAAGCATCGAAAGACTTTCGACGATTAACTCTGAATCAGGCTGTTGGTTTGAAACATGCAGGAGTAGTGCTAACAGTTAAAGAGATAGAAAGGGATAGCAGTGGTAACATCGTAAATATTATTGCTACACAAGAACCTGCTTCTGAAAACAATAAGCCTAAGGCTTTTATACATTGGGTGTCAAATCCTATATTGGCATCTATTAGGTTGTATGAACGTCTGTAAGTAGGTGGATTTATTTTGTTTTATTTCATAATAGTTATATAGCTTATTGATAAATATTAATAAATATTATAGATGTGAATTTATAATTCTCTTACATGTAGATATTCTCAGCTTTTACAACACTTTTCTTACTAATATACAATGTTATTATTAGATTTAAACACAAACATCCGGAAGATGTAAATGAAGTGCCAAACGGCTTTTTGAGCGATGTTAATTCTAGCAGTAAAAAAGAAATTGTTGGATACATCGATGCAAGTTTGGTAGATTTGGCGAAACCTCTAGATAAGTTCCAATTTGAACGCATTGGATTTTTCTCTGTAGATCCTGATACTACACCGGGAAAGGTAAAAATGTGCTGTGACATTTAGATATTTGTATTTTTATAAATGTGCTTTTTCTGTTTGCAGCTTGTTTTCAATAGAACCGTGACATTGAAAGAAGATTCAAAAAATATGTAAACCAAATTAATTTACGAATACGTGGATAATTTAATTTAATATTGCTTTATTTCGAAATTTTATTATAATTTACAATTTCAATAAAGTTTTGTCAATAATATTTTTAAACAATAGCCCGATAACGAGTATGTATAATTAATTCATCATACAGTTCATCATGCAGGATTCATAAGTAGGGATCATATATTTGATATTTATAAAAGCATCTTCACCCCCATATATCTCGAGCATTTCAAGTGTTTCCTGTATCATGTCAGCAGGATTTTCTCCTCTTTGCTGTGCGTAATCAATCCCTTCTCCGAGGTTGACTAAAATATTAAATACAATTATTATTTTAGTGTAAATATATCACCACCGATTGGAAATTTCTTTTTCTTTTTACCATTTCTATCTTTTAACAAATTAAGAACTGGCAAGATTTGTCTAAAATATGGCACTAAAGCCTCTCCAACGCAATCTGCTGAACGTACAAGTTTTTGAAGAGCTCTCATTGTAATACAAATGATTTCTGGCATTTTTGTATTTAGAGCCTCTGCAATAAATGTATATATTTTATAATGTTAAGGTATGTAATTTAAAAGATTGTTCAAAAAAAAAGAAGAAATTACTTTTAATAGGAATTATTAATTGAGGTACAACTGGCAAAATCTTTGGACCTCCTTGTTCCAACATATCAGATATTCCCTGTTCTACTAAAAATTTATGCGGTTCTTCAGTTTCTGTTAATCCGTCGAAAAATAATGGCAAATAGTGATGGAAATCTAAATTTTCGATTTCAACTTTCCAGCAGAGTTTAGGTCCGAATGAATCAGTTTCTAATGTAATTGGAAATACACCGCGTTCGTAGAATTTACGAAAAGTGGATGGTTTAGGCGGCTGCGGATTATACAATCCGCACCGTGGAGGTTTTGCAACAACAGTGTTTTCCTGAAAATTTTACTAATGAATGTTTTAATGAAAGCCACATACGTGCATGCAATAATAAAATAGTCAAATCTTACTTGTAAAGCTTGAATCGTAAATGCGGGAACAACTCTCGGTTTCTTTTTTTTGTATCGAGGAATATCTTTCCGAATTTCATTCCAAAATTCTGTTTCATTTACCATTCCGATATTTTATTATGATATCCAATTATTACGAAATTTCTTCTTGTACTAACACCTTTACGTCCAAACTGAAGTATGTAACACTTTCACATCGAAATCATATCACTTTGCTAAATGAGGGTGAAGACTGAAGAGACTGAATGAGTTATATAAGGATACGACAAATATGGATTAAACATGTATCCTAGCAACTAATATGTTGCTTAATTAATCACAATGATACACTTGTATAGACTTATTTAAAAGTATATTTTTGCTTCAAAAATTTAAATAAACTTCAAGCAAGAGAAACTACTATATACGTATAAAAATTAATCGTTTGATTAGAATACATCTATCTTTTATATACATTAGATATTTCATTACAAAGTACATAACAATTAGTTTATATTTTAGATGTGCTTTTTGTAATTTTCTTGTGGTACTGTGGATTATCAAATATCAAATCCCTCTTATGTGGCTCGTCCTTATCAGCTGTATTTTTATAATAAGGAAAATACTGGAATGAATATATTCGTAATTCCTACGATTAAGTGAAGTAATACTTTAAAAACAAATCAAATAAAATGACATATTCCAAATTTTCGATAATTCAGTAGACTATTTGAAAATTTGAATAAGTAAGTTTGAAAAGGATATTTATGAAGTAGTTTGAAGATTCCTGTTCCTACTGGAATTGGAATACCCATAATGATTGATTCAGACACACCGCAGATTACATCCTTTTGCCCATAATAAGCTGCATCAAATAGATGATCCGATGTTTTTTCGAACTGTTGAACAGATATTTATTAGTTTTTTCTGTTCGAACTTGAAATGCATAAAACTATCATCATATTCGTGAAGGATATCTTACCGAAGCTAAATTTAAGACAGACTCTTTCATCTTTGCTAAACCCTGTCTTGTAATACCCAATACTTCTCCTCTGCTAGTCATTAAATCTGCAACAAGCATTGGATGTCGCCGATCGATACTCATTCCATGGTTTTCCATCACTAATTTAATTTCTGTCATTATCGTTGCTCTTGCTGCCTCGATGCCCAAAGTTTTGAAAACCTAGGACACAATGTATCGTGTGTGTACTATCTATCTTAGTTATTTATATTATCCTAAAAATGTTTTATTTTATATTTACTTCCAACGTATTATTTGATGTTGTATTTCGCCCTAAAACACCAGGAGTTGCTAGGACTTCACGCATGTTGTATCCTTCAACGAATAGTTTGTATTTCGTTTTACCACTTGAATCGTCATTATGAATGACAGCTCTAGAAACCGACGGTAAACCCTACAATACATACAGTAGGGCAATAAGACGTGTGGATCTTTCAAATTTGAAAAAGTTCTTTTGTCGATTCATTCTTTTTATTTACCTTCACAACGATGTTCGGAATTGTCTCTTTAAGATGAGTGAGAGCAGAATTTAAACTGTATTTAACTCTGCTGGGACTCACTGTGATAATTGAGTCGCCTCTAACATCTACTGCTTTCGGATTCAGTCTTAACTTTGATGTACAGATCCTAAGTAAATAAAATAATGTGTTTGAAAAATGTTCGTTTACATAGCATTTCCAAGCATCGTGATTCAAATACTTACGAATAACGAATTGAATTTACGTCTATTTCCAATTTCAACAGTTTTATTCTATCGACGTCTAATTTTATTAATAAGAAACAATCGTCCGGTAGGTATACTTCCTCAATGTATTCTGTTACTTCTCCCAAGGTAGTTTTTTCAATTCTTCCTTTTACTCTCCTAGCATATTCTGGATCACTATCATTTTCCTAAAATACATGTATAGAAAAAGAAAAAATACAGATCAATATCTAATACATGAGCACAAAAATGTATACTAAGTATGAAACTTACTAAGGCTGCTGTGATAATGGGTGTGCTAATCCTGGGGTTTGCGTTAATGATTTCTTTGATACGCGGTACACCTTGAGTAATGTTCATAGATGCTACACCAGCAAAGTGGAAAGTTTTCAAGGTCATTTGTGTGCCCGGTTCTCCAATACTTTGTGCAGCGAGTGCACCAACGGCAGTGCCCGGTTCAATCTTCGCTCTCATATATTTCTCTTTACAAGTGTGAATAAATTCTACCAATTGAGAAACTGTAAGTCGCTCGAGTTGCAAAATTACAGGTACATTGAGTGGAGCATTGTGTCGAAGACGGGCTATTTTACGCGCTACACTTTTAAGAAATGTGCTATAAAAATAGCATAATGTGTAACAAGATAATTTCGGGGTAATTACATTAAAATGATAAATTTGATAGTAACGTTATACTTACGATAATTCTTGTTTGAATTCCTCACTGAGGCATTCATACTCATCGGAATTCAATAGTTCATTTGTAGCTTTTATTATACTAGGACCATCTAAAGGATTTTCATTCTTACACGGTGATTTAGCCCTGACATGATCCAATATTCTTTTGTAATCCACTGGACAATCTTTTCCTGTTATTACGTAAACAGTATTAACTTAGATATACTTAAGTTTAGTTACGAAATATTTTGAAATATAATTTCTCTTGATTTAGAATCTAGGTGAACGTTTATTAAAATAATATTCAAATATATATAAAAATAGTTTCATACCTTCCATGTAGGTGGGATCTAACGCATCTCCGCCATACAATATTTGTACAATGTCTCCGACCGAGTTACGAACTGTCATATCATAATGAAGGCACAAATCTTCTAAACTTTTAACTAATCTTCGCTGCATGTAGCCAGTTTCTGCAGTTTTAACTGCTGTATCTACGAGACCTTCTCTTCCACCCATTGTGTGAAAGAAAAATTCCGTTGGCGTTAAGCCAGAGTAGAATGAGTTTTCAACAAAACCTTTGGCTGCAGGAATTTTCGAATGTCGCTCGAAATGTGGTAAAGCTCTCTCTTCAAATCCGTTTGGAACTCTCTTACCACTAATAGCTTGTTGTCCTACACAAGCTAATTAACGAAAAAATAAGTTAAGGCATATGAACTTACATTAAAATGCAAATAAAATAGATGCTTTTTGTAAACACAATTATAGTACATACCAATCATCTGTGAAATATTAATGAAACTGCCCTTACTACCAGATAAGGCCATAACTAATGGACTGTTACTTGGATGAAGCTCTTTCAAACATGCTTTACCAGCATGATCACGAATTACTGAAAGTTCCTTGAGTATCATTGCCTCTAAAGTTTCTTCTTCCGTACATCCAGGTTGACATACAAGACGACCTTCTTCCATTTGATGGATGTACTCTGTACATTTATAGTATCTAAATCCAAGCATAACTTAATAATGATATCAGCATATAATATTATATTAATATATATATATATTTTTTTTTTATTCATTCTCACCCTGCATTCAGAAGCTCATGCTTAGCTTTAAGCAGCCCCTGTCCAGGCGTAACATCACCAATGCCAATAGAAAAGCCACGATTCATAAGAAAGAAACTAGCCATTCGTGCTAATCGCCACATAGCAGTTGTTGCAATATCTTCACCCCAATCACGCAGAAGAATGTAAAATATATTTTGTTTTGATCCCGAACCCAATGTTGACTTATCCATAGATCCAGCAATTAATTCTGAATTTCGAATAATTACATCTGCAATTTGTGGATTATTTTTTACTGTGTGAATGTATACGCATTTAGCAAGTCATACGTACATGAATCGTTCAAACATAATTCTTTGTTCTTAGTGTAAGCTCTTCCTTTGGTTCTTAAATTGGCTTTGATGTTGCAAGAGTTATTAGGTTTTAAAATCAAACTAAAAATTTGTTTTCCTGTCCACAACATGGTTGGCTTTAAAATAGCAGGTTCAGGTAAATTAATAGACATAGAAAGATCATTTCCTGCTAGAAGACAACCAGCCAGTTGACTTGCTTGAGATTTATTTAAAAACATATCCTTTTGAGTTAAAAGATATCCTCCAGTGATAAAGTCTTGTGTTGCTGCTATTAATAATTCTCCATTGCGAGGTGTAACTAAATTTGATTTATTCTGATAGGAAATAAATAAAAATGTATATAGCTATATCTCCTACATACATACATAACATAAATTCTAATGTAAAAAAAAAATTATACGCTACCCCCATTAAAACCAAAGCTTCTGCTCTTGCTTCTTCAGTTTGTGGTAAATGCAGATTCATTTCATCACCATCAAAATCGGCATTATACGGAGTGCATACACATTCATTAAATCTAAATGTCCGATGTTCTAATACTTTTGCTTTGTGAGCCATGATACTTAATTTATGTAAAGATGGTTGTCGATTAAATAATACTACATCGTCATCTCTAAGGTGTCTTTCAACGATATCACCATACTATAACGATGATGAATATCAATTAATGATAATTTGGAATATATTGTAAGATTTTAAATTGTATAAGATTGGATAGACACTTATAAGACAATGTTACCTGTAAATCTTGGGCAATTTTGTGACGATTACCATATTTTAAGTATTTCTTAAACTGAGTTTTTCCTTGTTGTATAAAATTTGCACCTGGATGTACATCTGGACCATTTTTTACTAATTTTCGCATTAATTCTATATTTGATGGATTCACTTTTTCTGGATATGTTAAAATCTTTGCAACATAGATAGGCACACCTACCTAATGGAGAACGAGATCTTGTCTTCAAGGATGAAAAATAATATAGAAATTTATAAGTTGAAACTTACTTGTTCAATTCTGAGATTAGGATCTGGTGAAATGACAGTACGACTAGAGAAATCAACACGTTTACCAGATAAATTACCACGAAATCTACCCTGTTTTCCCTTCAAACGTTGAACCAATCCCCTACCAGATTTTTTCGGCTAAAACATTTTAATACGGTGCATGTAATTATGTTAGCCAATAAATAAGCCATTTAATTTTCATTTGCTAAAAACTCACTTGCATGTTAAGTGGTATACCAGACATTTCACTATTTATATAAAGAGCACAATGTAGCTGGAGAAATTCCCAGTCTTCACTGTACATTTGCACCTTGGCTCCACTCTGTCTATGTTTTTGAATAACGTCATTGATAAAGACTATTTCTGATAATTTCATTGTTAGGTGATCTTCGGTTGTACCTGCTTTCAAATCTGATACAACACTGGGTCTAATACAAATTGGGGGCACTGGAATTCTTGTTAATATTAAATCTTTTGGTAATGCACAGTCTGAATTCATCAATAGCAAAGGAATGTCATTTTCTGGTATCTTTTCCAAAATATTTTGAACCTTAAATCAAAATATGGTTACAAGTATTGAGTTAAAGCTACAAGTTTCTTAATCTTGTGCAATACTGTGTCTTTTAAATTTTGCGATATTAGGTTTAAGCTTAATCTATAATTTACTAACATAATTTTCACAAAAACACGTTAAACAATAATACAAACTTGAATGTATTTTAAAAATGAGAACACATTTACCTCCAATGGATTTAGGACATTAATTAACCCACTTTGAAGTACTGCTTCAAAGGCTTTATTATCCTTAAGCACATTATCATACTCTGCTAACTTTTCTTGTAGAACAGTATCTCCTTTCTTTTTTGCTTTATACTTCTCATGAACTATTTTAAGTAAACCAGCTTTTTTCACTGTCCCATTAAGGTCTCCACAATTTTGACAAACAGTAGTCTTCTTTGCCTTATCTAATATTTGCTTACGTAAAGCTTTACGAGATAAATATCCTAAATTAGGATTTAAAGCTCTAGCTAGGAAACGTTTTTTATCAGCTTCGGATAGCATAACGTGAGAACAATTCTATAAATTCAAATATTATCATTAATGTTAGAATTTTAACATTAATTAATATAAATAGATATGGAATTACTTTAGATACTAGATGGAATTACTAGATACATTACTTTACAAATTGATTGAAGAATCCCAATGATTGCTCTGAAGTAACCAACATGGAAAACTGGCAATTCTAAATCAATGTAACCAAAATGTCCAATACATTCATTTAATGTTTTGCCGCATGATACGCAATTTGTTGTATTGTTACAAGTACCCTGAAAAAACATAAAGGAATATAATTTCAGTATAATAGTTAAAGAAAAAAATCCAAGAAATGCAATGTTAATAATACCATTCTTCTATCAAGTACGCCATATGGAACTGGAGTATGTTCAACATCCTGATTATATAAATTCTTTGCCACAACATGCATATGGGCCTGCCTTTCCATGTTGTGGCGACTATCGACTCCAAAGGATACATGGGAACTAATAAGAATAAAAGTCATAGTTTAAAATGATACACAAAATATTGACAGTTATAAATATTAATGAAGCGGATTAAATTTCAGTTTTATGATCCCATATAGAATTAAACATTCCACAAAATCATCCAACATGAAAATCAAGAATAAAAATCTTATCCTGTTTGTTTTTTTCATCTCATGCACTATATAGATATTTAAGGACATGGCTTTAAAGATGACAATATTTATTGACGTAGAAGTTCAAAAATATATCTTTTACTGGCGGATTCCAGTAATTACATACAAATAATTTTATAAAAGACTTTATAATAATTTAATGTAGTAGTACATTATGAAAATTTTACTTGGTTTTGTTAACAATAGAATATATAATAAAAAATAAGAGATAAAGTAGGTTTCAAAGTGGATTTCTATAATCCATTAAAATATACGTACATTTTACGGGCTACGTCTGTTTCTCTAAATTGTTCTTTCACCATTGTGGAGGTTATATTTTATTCCTTGATATAATGTTATTCAATATTGTTTTATCAAAAAATGAAGCAATATGGACAATAATCAACTTTAAGCTATCATAGTGTATACATCAGTGTTTTTATACAAATTATGTAAACAGTCAAAAGAATTCAGGGAATCCTTCTTCAAGCACGTGTTATTCTTCATTTGTGCTGCCATCTCGAATGTGACAGGTGGTAGATACACAACAGTACTGACAGCAACACTCTTCGGTCACAACGCGTTCCGTTAGTGACAATAGGATTAGAAATTTCTTTACTCTGATTAGCTAAAAATTCAATGCTAAGATAAAATTCACTGCGGATTGGATACGCAGTAAAATAGTGCGGATGCAAGCGCTTCCTTAAAGAGGTGGAAAACCGTACCGGAGTTGAAGATATAATATAGAAACTACGTAGAAATGTAGAAAGAAACAGGATCCTCCCTCTCCCCTTTTCTCAGGATGTACAGTGATGGGATCTACGCAGCTTAATTTGTTAACGAGGGTCGATATAGAAATTTTCTTTGCTCTGATTAGCTAACAATTCACTGCTGAGACAGAATCAATTGCGGATTGGATGAACAGTAAAATAGTTGGGATATGCGCGCTAGATTAGAGAGTATGAAAAGTGCGCAGGAGTAGGTCCCATTACTGTAGAACTTTGTGTAAATAAAATTGGTGGTCACAAGAGTACAAGCACATACAAATTTTCAATCTTTCCTTTTATTAGTTTTCTGACATAAAAATTGCTTTAATACAAAGCTTTCTTTTATACAAAGTACACATCTTAAATATGCTTCATTGTATTGATGAATCAATAAATTGTTAGATTTAAAATCGCGTTCGATGTGCCATTGTGTATCACTGTGAAATACGCGTCAAGTATGTGTACGTTAGTTTGTGCCATATAATCTTCATCAGGATATATGTATTGTATTTTTATCTTAATATTTCTTTGCTAAAATATTGGCAATCCGTTTTAAGCATCCCGACAGGTTTCTGCAAACATTAAACATGCCGAGGGTAAGTTTATATCGTGTAATCGAATGTCACTAATAAGTTAGGTTAGATAGTGACCGTAGTTCATACATTCAACATTTTTGCTGATAGTTCAATTTTCATTCTTATCAAATTTAATAATCCTTTCTCATACTTACAGGATATACGGTCTTATTTCCAAAGTACTAAGATTAATCCTAGTGTTACTTCAACAAAACCCACAAAAAGACGAATAATTTCATCCGATGAGGACGATGAAAAGATAAAATCTCCTATTAAACGATCCAAGGTTCCAAAATGTTTTTATTGTCGCATCATTTTTAAAATTTAGGTTTCACATGTCGTAATGATATAAATTTTGTATTTTTATAGAAAATAAAAATATTAGGAAAGAATTCAATTTCAGTTGACTCGGATGAAGAAGGAAAACAGAAGAAAACAGTTTCTCCTGGTGATATTTTTGGTAAAAAACCAATAAACAGAAAAGAAGCTGCAAAAATATCGAAAAAATTGCGGAAAGAGGTGAATATTATTCATACAATGTACAAATTGAGCGCAGTAACACTTCTTTAGAGGGGAAGAAAACTGTGAATGAGTTGAGGTAGTACCATTTTTCAAATTAAACGTATTTCTCTGATTTTCATAAATGACAATTTTAGACTTGTCTAAAAGTAAAAAGTTATACAAAATCAGATACCTTTTGCAGCACTGTTTCTGAGTTTGGTCAAATTTGAATATGTTGTAGTTTTGAGCGATATTTTTTTCAAATTTTCAAAATTGGCCTGCAATATAATGTGTCAACATTCTTATCCATTAAATCATAGCTATTGAACTACCAAACTGATGAAAATGAGCTTTTGGATGCTTATAGTAGAAACATGATTGGATTTGAGAATTATGTCACTTGAAAAAATTTATTTTTTCACTATTTATTTTGCAATCGTTTTTAACAAATGCAATGCCTTAACTCAGGGCACCACCGAAATATTTGAAAAAATTAGAGAATATAGCTCTAAGTGACTCTTTTACAGTCGATTTTTCAAAAATGTGGACACTTTAAAATTGATTATTATTTGAAGTGAATACTGCACTGGCATATGGCATACCGTTACGCCGGTTTAGTCGGTCGAGGTACGGTGTGAGCATAACTTGCACACATCAAATAACTTTTAAATTATGCATCTAATTAAAAATTGTTAAATACAGAAGTTATAGAATTAGAAGGAAGAAAGGTGACGCCATATTCACTTTTTAGTACATAGTGTAGTTTTCGAAATTATCGTAGATCGGAAGAACGTTCAATTTTAAGTAGGAAAGTATAAATGTAAGTCACGTGGTATCGTCAGAGTCGTTCACTGATTAAAGTCAAATGTTGGCTTTAACAAAAGTCTTTGTTTAGGTCTGTTGCACATGATGCCCATATGTTTGGGTCGTTAACAATAATATTAATGTCATTCTGTACAAGAATCTTTCTTAATTTTATAGGAAGCTGAAAGTCATGATGATACAAAATTCGAAGCAACATTGAGTCAGTTAGATATATCTGATATTGAACAAAAATATTTAGAAGAAAGTCAAAAATCTAACAAAGGTACTAATATTGAATATGACATGAGTAATATCTAAGAAAGTATAAAGCTATATTTCATTTTTTATTTTTTATAGACTCCATTCACAATGTATGTGAAAAAGATGATTTGCCTAAAAGCAATAGTGAAAATGAAGAGGAAAAGACAATACCATTTGAAAATGAAGATAAAATTGAAGAGAATAGTACAATTCAAAAGTCGAATACAGACTTACGTAATAAAAACCATATAGATAAAGCTAAGAAACATTCAAATGTCGGTATAAATGATTCTAAACTTGATGATAAATCAAAGCATGCAAAAAATACTTCTAAAGCAAAATCAAGTGTTTATGAACTAGAAATAGAACAATCAAAGAAAAAATCACCCAAAAACTTAGATGAGTATGAAAAACGAGCTGAGAAGAGAAAACAGAGCAGTGCCCTATATCAACAATATCTTCAGAGGGGAGGAGCTAGGAATCCAGGTTCAAAAGAAATTCCAGAAGTATGTGCATGAATATTGATTTATACAAGTGATTTATACAGGGTGTTCCACAATTATTTTAACAGTCGAAAATGAGGGGTAGCTGAGGTCATTTGAAGTAACTTTTTCCTTTGCGAAAATGCAATCTGCGGCTTTGTTTACGAGTTATTAACGGAAAACACTGACCAATGTGTCAAGGTCATGTCAAGGTTATGTCAAGGTCATGTCAAGGTCATGTCAAGGTCATATCAAGGTTATGTCAAGGTCTTGTCAAGGTTACGTCAAGGTCAACATATGAAATTTTTAAGCAAGGTTTACAGTGAAGATTAACAAAGTACGTAAATGATATTTTAATTTAAATAATTCCGTGTCCGAACACAGTTCAACGAATGATTCGCAAAGCTAATTTAATCCATAATAATCGTGTCAAGGTCATATCAAGGTTATGTCAAGGTCAATCAATCAAGGTCCCTTACGTCCTTTAACACGATAATTATTTATTAAATTAGCTTTGCGAATCATTCGTTGAACTGTGTTCGGACACGGAATTATTTGAATTAAATTATCATTTACGTACTTTGTTAATCTTCACTGTACACCTTGCTTAAAAATTTCATATGTTACACACAAGGTGTCATTCACACTAGAAAATTAAAACGGCTGTCATGGCTAAATTACTTATTATTTCGGGACCGAAGAATTAGTAAATATTCTTCAGACGTTCTAAAGTAAAGGTGAACAGCGTTTTTCTTAAAAATATCACCGTTACGTAGTAAAAAAAAATCCGGAAAGTTCTCGCTTCGTGATTTGTTCGATACTTCGAACGCGGCTCGAGTCCGTCCCGACCATCTGTCAAAGCTTCGTGCTGCGGGCTCTCGAACTTCGCGCCATCACCTCTCATTGGTCAGTGTTTTCCGTTAATAACTCGTAAACAAAACCGCAGATTGCATTTTCGCAAAGGAAAAAGTTACTTCAAATGACCTTAGCTACTCCTCATTTTCGGCTGTTAAAATAATTGTGGAACACCCTGTATAATTCACATAGTATAGGAACTATAATATATATATAATATATAATAAATCATTCTGTAATACTAATGTTTTAGGGTTCTGAATACTGTCTTGCCGGATTAAGTTTCTTGATTACTGGTGTTTTGGATTGTCTAGAAAGAGAAGAAGCTGAAGAACTTATTAAAAAGTATGGTGGACGAGTTTTACATCAAGTTTCTAAGAAAACTGATTATGTCATAGTTGGCGATGACCCTGGTCCATCAAAAATATCAAAGGTAATATTAATTATTGTAGTATTAAATACTGGTTCTTTACATAAACAAATTTTATGATCTATAATGGCATGTGCACATTTGTGTTTAGGCAAAGAGTCTGAATGTAAAACAAATATCGGAAGATGATCTCTTAGAAATGATTCGAACAAAAAAATCAGGTCAAATTCAAGATGTAAAACAGTCTCGTACAAAATCAAAAGATAGAACGAAACAAAAACACATAGATTCGGATAGTACGTCTTCCTCGTTACCTAAACAACCAAAAACTGCATTAAATCAAGAAATAGAAAAGTCAGCAAAATTACAACCGCCTAATAAAAATGGAAGTGGAGACGGTGTTATAGAAAAGATGCAAAACAAAGAATATGCTGATGAAAAAGCAGAAAAGATTTCACCTAAGAAAATACATGATGATAGAGACATAATGGAAAGGGTAATTATGAAAGATGATAAAAAAGAAGTGAAGGATATTAAAGATCTACAAATGAGAACTGATTCGTTACAAAATGTGAGATTTATCATTTAAGTATAAGTTAAGCAGATAAATTTTATGAGATCTTATGTTTATGTATATTTACAGATTAATGTAGATGTACCAGTGCAGTCTTTGGTTGAAAAATATAGACCTAAATCTATGAAACAGGTTTTAGGTCAGCAGGGAGACAAAAGCAATGCAAAAAAATTATATATGTGGTTAAATAACTGGCATAAAAATCAAAATGGTCAAGTGAAGCGTACTAAACCCAGTATGTTTCAATGTTTAAGTTACAATAATTTCATATTTTCTATGTATTTCGATTCATTTTACTTATAATAATAATATATTTTTATGGTGATGTATTTTTTCATTGGCATTAGATCCATGGGCGAAGAATGATGATGGAGCTTTCTTTAAAGCTGCCCTGTTATCTGGACCACCTGGAATTGGAAAGACTACAACTGTTCAAGTTGTTTGTAAGGAATTAGGTTTTGATCTTGTAGAGTTCAATGCATCCGACACCAGGAGCAAAAAACTTTTAAAAGAGAGCGTATCCGAACTTCTATCTAACACTTCATTAAAGGATTATTTCATAGGTACGCATGCTTTATAAATATATTATAATATATATATTTATTATTAATATATAGAGATGGTAGTAAATGTTAAGTAAGATTCAAATCTGTCATATGTTATAGATCCTAAAAACAAACCAACATCGAAACATGTGTTATTAATGGACGAGGTAGACGGTATGGCTGGTAATGAAGATCGTGGTGGTGTACAAGAATTGATTAGTTTGATTAAATCAACCGAAGTACCAGTTGTTTGTATTTGTAATGATCGAAATAATCCTAAGATGAGAACGCTTGCCAATTATGTTTTCGATCTCCGATTTCCAAAGCCTAGATTAGAACAAATTAGGGTAAAATGAAACTGTTCTAAATATGAATATTTAGCTTGATTCTTCATAATATATTTTTTCATCAAAAGTAATTATTTATACAGGGAGCTATGAAATCTATATGTTTTAAAGAAAACATTAATATTTCTACGGAAAATTTGGATCGCTTAATCGAATCAACTAATCAAGATATACGACAAGTAATAAATCATTTAGCTTTGTTTGTTGGAAAAACTGGTACCCAAGAAAAGTCTGAGAAAAAACACATCAACAAAGATCTAAAATTAGGGCCTTGGGACGTTGTGAAAAAAGTATTTTCTGCTGAGGAACACAAACAGATGAGCATTCATGATAAAAGTGACCTGTTTTTTCATGATTATAATATAGCACCATTGTTTGTACAAGAAAATTATTTATTGGTTACACCACAAGGACCAAAGTATGTACAAAGTAGTATATTTCTTCTCTATACAGCCAGAATTAATAATATTTTGTTTTATTTATTTCATGTCTTATTCTTACACAGAAGTAAATTGTTAGAAAAAGTAGCTCAAAGTTCTGAAAGTTTAGCATTAGGAGATATAGTTGAAAAATCAATAAGAAGTAATGGATCTTGGTCTCTTTTGCCTATGCAAGCTTGTTATTCTTCTGTTATACCTGGAACTATAATGTCTGGTCATGTTGCTGGTCAAATTAATTTCCCTGCTTGGCTTGGGCGTAACTCGAAAGCTGGTAAATTTGATAGGTATATATATCTATTTCTCTCTCACACACACATACACACACACAAAATACATTATGATCCTTATACCATTTATGTAAAATTTTTATTATATTGTAGATTAATGCAAGAGATAACCGTGCATACACGGTTAGCTACTGGTGCAAGCAAAGAAGCTATAATTTTGGATTATATTAAACCTCTCAGAGATGCTATTGTTAGACCACTAGCAGTTGATTGTAGTGAAGGGGTAAATGCAGCAATAGATGTTATGAATCATTATCACCTGCTCAGGTTAATTTTATTTATGAATAGAAACAATACGAATGTATGTAGAAAAAACTCGGTCTTTAAAATATTTGTATTTTTTATGTTAGGGAGGATTTAGATTCTTTGATAGAAACTTCTTTGTGGCCAGGTGATCGTGATCCTATGCAAGTTATTGATAGTAAGGTCAGTTTCACTTATTATTATACTTGATTGAATAATATTAAACCACGTAAGCAACAAAATAAAATGGAAGCTTGTGTTGTAGGTTAAGGCAGCCTTTACAAGGTCGTACAATAAAAGTTCTATGGCTGTTCCATACACAGTCAGTGGTATGCCAAAGAAGAAAACTGCACAGAGTAAAGAGGAAGAGGGTTACTTAGGAGATGAAAACTCCGAAGAGGAGAATTCTGATAACGATAATATAGAATCTGATAAAATGATCAAGGTAAATTAACATTATTGAATATCACTGAAACTTAACAACAAATAACTCTTATGTATCACTTATAATATATTTCTAGGCGAAAAAGGCCACCTCCAATAAGAAAACAGAATCAAAAAGTAAAGGTACAGACACGAGTACAACGAAAAGGAACAGTAGTGATAAGCCCTCAACTAGTAAACGTGGAAGGGGCCGCGGAAAGGCAAAATAACACAAGCATATACTGTGAAGTTTGAATGTGAGTTTTATTCAACGAAACGGAATGATATTGATATTTCAAAATGCATTGTTTGTCATTAAATTTGTATCATTCATTTATTTTACTTATTCGTTGTACGCGAAATGAGATTATAAATTATATCTTCAACTGTCATGTGATTTGAAGTACAAATATGTTTGCTTGGAATGATAATATTTATAATATGTAAAGTGTTTTTACTCCTCAATGGATTCAGCCGTTTCAGTCGTTTCAGGAGCCGCAAGTTCCGATCTGGTTTGTACACATTCTAAAATAAGTAAAAACAATTGCTAATTTGGCACTTAACAAATCATAAATTCTCAACTGTAATGTTCATATTTGTTTGATTATCTGAATTCGTATATCTATATACACAAATTGTACTATTGTAAGAATACTATATTAACTATACTATTGTAAGAATACTATATTAACTATGCTATTGTAAGAATACATACTCTTTGCTCTAGGTTTCCATCCAATGTACTCGTTAGTTTTCTTGTTCTCCTCCGTGAGCCAATCCGTTAATGGTTTGAAATATTCTAAGAGTCCAGTGGTATCCATGTTCCTTTGGCCAGTGATTTTTTCCATTGCATCTTGCCATGGCTTAGAGGAACCCAATTCTAACATTGATCTAATCATAAAAAAATAATACGATACATAAATATGCAGTAGCCGAGGAGTTAATTAATTTCTTAAATACATTTAAGATCTTATACTTACTTCAACAAGTTTCCTGCTGCTTTATTGTTGTAAATATCACATTGATGCAGTAGTTTCGAGTCTGGATTCTTCGGATCGTATTGTTTTGCTTCTATACAGAGTGCTTTATGGAACTGGAATTGCACAATGAAACTCACATAATATCTAATATATTCTACATCAGCTATTATATGATATTTCGCGCCAGGATCAAAATCATCTTCCGATCGATCCACCGGTGCCTCAATACCTTGGAAGCTCTCAATAAGATCCCACCTAACGATTAAAAATGAGACATATATATTTACCATATCTTTCAGGAAACAGAATTTACTGTCTAAATGAGATTACAAGTTTTCTCGATTTCAGATCACATTGTAAATAATAGTCATTGGTTTTTATAAATAAATAGATATTTTCTAGAATATGTATTTACTAACCAGTTGCAGTTGTAATTGTCTGCTGTAACTTCACCTTGGAATACATTCCATCGCCATTTGTCCATCATATACGCGAATGGCAAAAAGACAATTTTATCGAGACCCTTCAAGTACAGATTGTTAATGTTGGCCTCTTTGTCGCTTGCATCATCGCTCAACAAGCTAAAATATAAACATAATAGTGATATAAACATAATTGAAAATTATATCTGCTATATAAAATGTTTTATTTACTTGATGCTTTTCAGGTGACTGGGTGTCGATGCACTGAGTGCTATAACATCACCTACAGCTTCATGGAAGCCTGGATTGGCACCCTCTTTGAAAATAGTGGGTTGATTTTTGTATTGAAGATAATATTCAATATGTCCCATTTCGTGATGGGCCGTCAATAGATCCTCCATGTTTATTCTTGTGCACTGTTTAATACGAAAATCTTTGCCGTCATAGAAGTCCCAAGCGCTTGCATGGCAAATCATCTCACGATCCTTCTGCTTTTCTAAAATTGACCGTTCCCAGAATAAGTCGGGCATAGCAGTCAAATTTATCGAAGTGAAGAAGTCTTCGGCAACTTGGAAAATCTTTGTTGCATTATATCCTGAAAAAACATAAGTAATTATCTTATAAATGTTGATACATTGGGTCAACTAAATTTTAATCTGTTTGCTTTATTCTCATAATGAAAGGTTTGTATAGAGTTCATTAATTAAATTGTATAAGTCAAGCATATACTGCAGAATAAAAGAGCAATACGAACGAATGTAGCAATATAAATAATTTAAAAAAAAATTTGAGTATACCTTGTTCAACCATAGCCTTGGTAGCATCTGGCAATTGTTTCCCTGGATATGGGATCGTGTAGTCCGCAATGTTAGACCAAGTTTGTGCCCACATATTACCCAATAAATGTGCTGGGATAGGGCCATCCTTGGAAACGATCTTTTCACCATATTTCTTTCGAAGTTCTCGTCGGACATATGCGTGCAATTGCAGATAGAAAGGTTTCAGTTTTTGCCAGAGGTTTTCTAAAATGGTGGAACATTACAAAACTCGATCATGCGTTTAAGTAATCTTTATAAATTTCTAATTTAAGAATTTCTTTAACGAAGAAATGGAGCGAAAGTGATTATATAAATTCCGAATTTGCTACAATCTTTTTTTTTTTACAACTTAGTTACAATTATTCAAATAAATTTGGCTCGTTTATTAAAATAGGAAGTATTTCCTTGGTAGTAAATTTAATCAAATTAATATTTGTTTAAAAAGTTCTATGGCATTCTATCAGCTCTTTATCTCAGTGGTTGAGGACTTATTCCCATAGCGTTTTAACTTATGTTACGTGTATGTACTTTGATGTATTTACCAATTTGTTCTGGGAAGTCATCGGCCTCGTAATCCTTCATCCAATAAGCAGCATTATCGGTGAAGTTATTCAATCTAGCAGCCATATTGCTCAACTCGACGTACCTCTTGTACAGCGGCTTCACTTTTTCACCCGTTGCTTTCCTCCATTCAACCCAGATGTACTTCAATTCTTCAGGATCACGGCTGTTCATCAAACGTTCCGTAAGCTCGGGTTCCAGTGCTAGATCACATTTAGTTTTGTTTTTATAATCACAGATTTTCGCGGTACTATATATGTTCTCCATTTCGCTGATGATTCTCTCGTATTTTTGGTAGGCCTGCAACCAATCAATAATAATTGATTGTGAAATAATAATAATAATAATAATAATAATTGCGAAAATTAGCTAATAATAATTAGCTGATCGCGTTCATCGATAATCCACAAATTGATATTTATACGTTTATAACATACACCATTATAAAAGATACAATGAAATTAGAATTGTTTCCCATTTTACTTGTACTCTAGCGAATTTAAGATTCTTCTTCGACTATTCTATTTTAATTTTAGTTTCTTCGTATCAGTCTACAAAAATTTGCACAAAATACATGTAATATAGCAAGTTCGTTACATCTTCTGGAAGAGCTGCGGTGCCCAGGACGCTGAGTTTCGAGAATTGTCTCTTAATCCTTTCGTCCTGCAATTTCTCCCAAGCGAACTCGTTCACTTCTTTCCAAATGGCTTTCTGAACTTTAGCGGCTTCCGAAGAAACGTTCAACTTTTTCTCTAAATTTTCTGAAGTCAGGTCAGACGCGTAGTTCCATTCTGCGAGCGATTGTTTATTGCTCCATTCTGATTGCTGTTGATCGATTTTGTTAAGGAATTTAATGGCCCTCTTCAATAGATCTTCGGGTGTTTCTGTAACCTCGATGTCCTTGGCATCCTGGGTAGTCGGTATTCCCCATACCAAAGTAACGAAAGCTGCTACTAGCAGTCTGCAAGTAAACGAGAAAACTAATTAGCCCAGAGATTTATTATATTAATATACAATTGTGAGTCGCGCAATCTTATCATGAATCAATATTTCGAACAGTTTTTCGTTCGACGAGTAAATAATAGAGCGCGTCCCACAAATCTTATCGAAATTTTAATTTCGAATTAACCGGTATTCGTGGCAGCAATCGTCCTAGCAAATTGTCCGAATAAATTGTTATTTTTTAGGGAGAGAGAATTGTTATTTTTTTTACGGTGAAAAAATTTTTCGACCACGCAGTCTTCTCTAACATGAAGATCGCATTACGCGATATTAATTAATTGCTGTACAATCTTGCATCCTTTTGTTGGCATGCGTGAAAACGGAAGCGGACCGAATCTACGTGCAAACTTTAAATTGATCGTTCATGAATGGTACTTGTCCGTCCTTCGTCACTGGTGCATGGCCGCGAATAAAATCAGAGTATCGTATTGTCGCGAGGTCGATTACAGATTAAAGCTGCTTTGGTTCAACGATTCGAAAGTTTTTCACGGCGCAGTCGCATTCGTTCAATGCGACTGCATCGACAAAAGTAGAATTGGTTTAAAGCCGTGTTCCGAGGAGATACTCTCGGTGCATTTCTCGCGAGCACCGATGTAGAAACGTATTTACAGCTTCGGCTCTGTTAAATGGCTTCTAAAAAACGTCCTTCGAAACTTTCATCATAGGTCTCATGGCAAAACCGAGTTTTTATGCCTGGAAGGCATTTAGTAGATACGCGCGAGTGCACTATTTCGAGATGTACAGATAGAATAATCGGCGGTGAATGATTAAAAACGAAACAAGTATCGGCAAATTATCTCTTCAAATAACGCTATCGTTATATTTAAAGAAATTTGTTTGAATAATAATCGACTAGAGATTTCTATATCTCATTTTTATAAATTCTTTCACAAAAACTAATGTGACGGAAACATCGATGACACGACGCTGAAGTAATAATGTAATTAATGTTTGATCTCTTGTACTTGATTTATATCAAAATGCCAAATTATAATCCTATCAAGCCTTAATCCTTAGACAACTATACATGCACTTTTAAGAGACAAATGTACGTTAGTATTAATTAATCATTGAGTTCTTCTTAATCTTTTTTGATATTTTCTTTGCAATCCAGTTGCCCGCAGACAATTATTCAATATTTGATAATAATTATTATTCAATAGACTCAACTTCATTCTCTATTAATAGAATGTAGAATATTCGAAGGGGCTATTGAAATAAATTTATTTATTGAAATAAATTCTCTCGATTTTGTGGGAATTTTTGGGGTTGTAGTTTGGTAATGAATGTTTTAAAGAAAAGAACAAGAAAGAGAATGTATTTTTCATGTTTCATTATTACCATGTCTGATTCAATGATCTAAGAAAATGATGAAGTAATGAAACGGTAAATAATGATTTGTTTAACTTTAATCTTTGTGTATTTTTGTAAAAAAAGCTGGTGAATTATGGAAGGATTACAAATCAATCCGATGATTTCAGCATCTCTCTGTAGACACGGCGAATGCTTCGTTTCAAATTAATGAACGTAAAGCAAAATGAAAGTCGGAACATTTATTCTATGATCTACTTGTGTATACATATATAAAGCTTGTGTAATTGCGTACTCGGTTGATAAACTACGTTTATCGTGTGCAGCGTACCTATGGCAATGAAAGAGTTAAATTATAAGATGAGCGGTTGCGGTGAGTGCCTGCGCAGTACCGGAACGTTAAGGAGAATAATGAAATAATAGTAGTAAACATTTAAATTATAATTATTATCAGCGACGGTTTGATAATTCAACAAGATATTTTTAAGTAATTACACTAATTAGCTGGCTAGAGATATTTTCATTTCCATAAGATATTTTATAAAAATAGAAACATATATTTATAAAGATTCACAGTCTATGGATTAGAGATCATTTCTTGAATTTTAAGAGTCTCATACTTCGAACTCATTTAGAAAGTTCATGTAACGTGTCATAAATATTCATACCGGATCTATAATTGCATTTATGCAAACTTGTATTTTCGAGGAATGTTTCACAAAAATTAAAACCAAAGAAAAACGCGTAGTTAATCGTAGTAATTATTTCACCTGCTTAAAAATAAAATTTTAACTTATTATTAATTTATGGTTATGACGGTTATTATGAAAAAGATATTCTACGGAATTTGCACTTTGTAACTTAATATTTGGATATATCGAGTATATCCGATTAAATTATACGATTTGGTTGCGTTATTCGATAATTATAAATCCGATATCACGAAGCACTTGAATGTTCGTGTTGCCTTATCTGTTACCGATACGTTGATACGTCAGTTAATTTCCGAACAATTACTGCTGTATGACAGGTATTTCAAGATTATATTGATAGTGATTTTTAATTAACTTACTTCGCAGGAAAGTATTTTAAAGTATTAAAAAATCGCAGAAATAGATAAGTTGACGGAAAGGTATCGATAACCGTGATTATTATTATCGACCAATTTTAAGAAATAAAATAAATGTAAGAAAAGCTAACACGATTCTGCATTTTTTCAACATACGACGCTTCTTCATGACATCTGCGGTTTTTCAACATTTGAAATGTCCGATCACGATTTCATGACGTTAGATAAAATGATAGCCATCGCGCGCGCGTTTCTATGTTAATTAAATCATAGCAATAATTTCATGAGAGCGAAGTAATAAATCATTCATTACGTTAACCAATTTATAATCGCATACATAATTATTATAATTTTATTTCTTTTATTTATTTCTATTATTTTTATTTATTTATTGAAAGAGTTTTTTTTACGTTACAAACTATGTATTATTTCATACTTGAAATTCGACATAGTTTCAATAATTAAAACGTACAACTGCTTGAAGTTAAATTATTACCATGTCTCATTATTATAATCCATTAAATAATTTCTTTTCGAAGAAATAATCACCGTTAAGATCTTATCGATTTTGTTGAGCAACATTTTAGAACTTTATTCGATTTAATTTATTTAATATCCATCTAAATTAATATCTAGTTAGCGATCGTTATCGATACTAGATCGATAGTTTGTAGCAATTTATTTATCGGAACAATTACTATTTGTATATTATTTATATATTTATGTATTCTATTTTCTGTAAGAGACAACGTTGTCGATCATAAATTATTTATTAAGATCACTGGATTCTCATAATATACTTTTCGTTGCATTCTACATTTGTAGCACACATTTTTAGCAAATGCACTCGTATACAGTGCGAACAACTTTTTAACTTCCGGCTTGTTAAGGAAGTGGTATAGCAACGCTGCTATTCTCATGTCGGTAGAAGGAATGACAAACTCGACACCAATAATATGATAGAGGACTTCGAGAGGAAAAATATGACTTCGTTCGAAGAACGTCGAATAAAAAAAAAAAAGTATTTTTCTGCGCAGATTCTCTTACTATTATCTGTTGGTTTATAGTACCATTCCTTTTCTAAAATTGTCAAGAAAAATCACTTTGTCCTAAAAGTTCGTTTCGTTTACAATTAATACGATCGATGCAAAAATCCAGTATAGATATTTTTTAAGGAAGTATAAACCGAGCGTTTAAAAATAATTCAAGCCTCGCAAGGTAATAAAGCAATAAGAGAAAAATGATGAGACTGTGTGTTTAAAGAACTTTTAGGACAAGCGAATGTGTTTCACGCACATTATACAAACTCGTGAATGGAATATTATTATTGGGCATATGTATATTTCAAGATATCGAAGGTAGCCATTACAATTCGTAAAATATGCCAACTTCGGATATAACGCCTACTATTTGGAATCGTGTTCGGAATGCATTTTTATATAAGATTCACCGAGCTCTGACAGCGTAACGACAACGAGAGTGTCAACGTTACGAAACACCGCAACTAAGAAAACATTTCGGTACTTCCTGATCATTGGCTAATCACTGTCACGCCTGTTGCTGTGACAGCTGGTGTACCGAGGTCCGTTTCGACGGTAAATTATCGTTTTCTGTTCACATATTTTGCGTGTACTCACAGTCGTAGCGTCATCGCGGCAACTGGTTGAACGCTGCCGATTCGGTTCGAACTCGGAACTTGTCGTCGATGTTGTCGTCGATGCGAACGATCACGACCAATCGAGGACTAACTTTCACAGGGCCCCCAATGTTCACCGCGGGATCGAGACTGTCGGTCGATCGCCGAGTGATCTCATCCCGCGAGATACGCTAACTTTTATGCAAGGTCCCCTACTCTGTTCAAATAGTGTTTTCCTGGCTCTGAACAAACTGGACATTAACCACTACAGACTCGTTCTGTCAGTTCCATCGTCGTGCATTGCGAGAGAGGAGGGTTTTAACAGGTTCAATATTTTTTTTCTTTTCTTTTTTCTTTTTTTTCTCTCTTGTTTTTGTTACTGGCGCGAAGCTGCCGACGGATCGGAACTTGGCGGTAATTGATTATCAGACGTAATGAACATATAATAATTTGTACGAAGAAGGAAGCTGGAAAACAACCAATTTTATGCCGTAGCCGCACCGGCTGAAGTTCGTGGCCGAGAAACGATTCTGCACTGTTTATTTGAATTGTCTACGAGTTTGTTGTAACGCGTGTTGCAAAATTATGGGTGCTGCTGTAATTTAAATTTGCTGATTTTGATAACATAATTCTATGAATTAAAATGAAAATTAAACACGAAAGAAGCGACGTAATTTTATTATTATTATTATTATTATTATTATTATTATTATTATTATTATTATTATTATTATTATTATTATTATTATTATTATTATTATTATTATTATTACTATTTTGCAATTTAGCAAAGCTTTTAATAGATAAGATTTTGAGTAAAGCGGAGTATCCGAACGTTCCATTATCTAATCTTTCTGTTATTTTGATACATTATCATCTAGCAGAGAACTTCTAATAGAGAATGAAATTTTTAGACGATAGAATATTTTTGTATCACGCGATATCACAAAAATAAACATTCAGATAGGAGAGTCTCTACCGTATTTTCATTCTTATAAGTTAATGTAGATCAAATATGTCGGCGGGATGATATTCGACTAGAAACTTATTTAATTCGTTTAGGCCGGATGACGAGAGCCGTGGCGATTACGCAGGTAACGATAAGTTAATCGCTCGTGGTGATCATATATTGTTTTTCTGATTCGATCTCTTAATCAACATCCACGATCATCGACCGATCAGTTAAATAGTATACGACTGTGATCGGTTAATAGATCGGTACAGTTATAATCTTACCATTGTTAACTATTGCTGAGATTAATTAGTAATTATTGGATCGCTACATTTTTTTTTGAATTTGTAGCATACGTGAAGATTTGTTATATTTATAAATATATTACTTATCGTTCTGCAATTCTAGACGAACGAATAAATAGAGAAGACGGTATAACCAGATGGATTAATTCTTACGTAAAATTATTCTTACCAATCAAATTACGTGTTCGTTGGTACAATTATTATTGCGAGTTGCTTTCCTTTTTCTTTTCAATTATTTTGGGTATGATTTACGACGATGGTATTTATAGAAATTGTTAGTGACATGGTAAATTTTTGGTGACATCGAGGACGATCATCGATGCATCGACTATTTCAATATCTCAGGGAACAGAAAGGGTGCTAAATAGCGAGATAATATGTACTGCCATATTCCTTCGCTAGAAGTAGAACAAATAAGCGATAGACGGACGCGCCAGCCGCTCGCATTGTACCGTTTGTCTGCGATTTCTGCGATTTCTATAAAAATGTGCATAAATCACTTTTATAAATCAATTAACGCAAATTGGAATACAATCAAAATTTAATCAATCCGTCAAGTGTTCCAACAAATAACATCGTGTTTTCATATTTCACCTAAATATAAAAAATACTTAACACGTTCCGTGCCGAGCTTTTTTTACTCGAATCTTCACACTTTGATATTTTACTAAAACTTGATGTATTACGTGCAATTATTAATTCTCGTACACATAACAACGTAACAAAAACTTATCAACGCCCATTCTTGCGGTGGAAATTGATTCTTCGGTTCTAAATTTCTTGTAAACAATTTGTTCAGTTCACTAAGTAAACATGCAAGCGTGTACCATCGATGGTACACGTGGCACGGAACGTGTTAATCTAATCTGGTCTAGGTCCGATCTCCTCGAAGATGAATATTTTCAATATTCTAACTTGTATTATAAAGATTATATATAAATTCTTAAATACGCCGACGAAGCATTTTTATGAATATAAATACACTTTCAAGATGACAGAAGAATTTTATTTATGTAAATATGTAGTCACCTTTATCTTCGAGTATACGTTATTTTGAATACTTAATCGATCCATCGTGTTGGTTCTTTCCGGTCGCTGAGGTTGATGGAACGACTACAACCGGGCAATGTCGAATGTCGTCGAATCTTGGAGATATATGCACATTGTACCGAATTGTATACGTAGATAAGGTCCACTTTTCTGAAGGCCTTTTGCAAATTCTTTCTTTTTCCTTTTTATACATATATCGCTTACCCCTCGAAGCAATATTAACGACCTGGTTGCTTAGCATTAATAATCGCCACCCGGCGGCCCTCCCGGGGCCAGTTTACATTCCTGATCCGTAGGATCCAGTGTCCTTGTTGTGTACACCGTAACGTCCTCCGGTTTCTTTTTCGACGCGTGCTTTCGTATTGTTCTTAATTCTACGAGCTATGGCATCATCGCCGCTCGTGGTCGCCTCAAGGGCTCTTCTTACGAGAATCGAATAAAAATGTCCATGTTCCCCGGCACGTTGTACAACAGTTTCGCATACCGAGATCGTTCGTCTGCTACTAGGAAGCGTTTCAGGGTGATCGTTCGCCACAGTTGCGTATAATTTAGAGACAAAATTATTTTAAGCACTGCACTGTTCGGATGAAATGGTATTTCAACGGTGATCGTCGTGTTATTCATACTTAGGTTTCGAAATCATTTGTCTGAAATTAAAAATTAATTTTTACACCGATATTATAAATTTAAATTTAGGTTTCGTTTTATTAAATAAATAATATTCGTATTTTCTTAATTTTCGCAGTTGCCAGATTTGTGATTGTTATTTTAAATCGAACATGATATAAAATATTTTAATCTTGTATTTTAAATATGTAAAAGCGACTTTAATATTTGACAAAGTGAATTTCGTGTCGGTTTTAGTAAGTATGATTTAACGGGAACACAGCCACTTAGAACTAACAATAAGTACGCTGTAGTTTTTGTACAGCTGTTTAGATTGTATTTTTATATTACATTTATATTATGTTACATTATAATCATAATCACAAACGAAAATATTCATATGACTTTTTCAATGTTATACCCACGATTTAAAATAAAATGGACTGTCCACTATTTTCTGTTTGAAATAATACAGAGCTCTGTTTTGTACAATGGTAGAACACTCGGTAAATGTAATGCAATTAATCGTTAAAAAATGGTGTGTTTCACTTCACTAGGTATTCGTTACGTCACTAGTTATTAGAGCGCGAATGTCAATGTAAACCCGATTCTTTGTCAATGAACTATTTTGAAAAGTTCTCATCTTTTCTTTTTAAATTACTTTCTCGCTTCGGTATTCTTAATATCTCCGCTTTTATGAAACAAATCAATGTGCACTAAGTTATGTCCATGTTGTTTTTACAATTTTAAATGATAATATTTTTATTAATTTAGTCTTATATTCTTCAAATAGTTTCGATTTTATTCGATATCAAGAAAAATGTTTAGTAGAAATAATATGATAACGTAATTTTATTATAATTAATAGTTTCTTATGTTAAAGACTTTGGTGTTTTTACAGATACTTGGTCGACAGAATATTGAATAGTAAATTCGCGTCATTAAAGAAATAAGAAATTTCAGATTTGAATTGAAAAACACGAATTTCACGTAGAAAGAAGCAAATCAAGTTATTACGTTGCAGGAGTCTCGGGTCTGAGGTTATTTTGAATTCCTTTTATTGTTGACGCTTATGTAGAACCTGTTACAAATGCCTTCGACGACGCATCTTCGATGCCACACCAATAGTATAGAATACCAAAATTTTGTCCTATACAAGTTTCTCATGTTACAGGAAAAATTTGGTAAACTGTGAGGAAACTACATCGGATTTAGTAAATTTGATTAGCGTACACGAATAATCATTTTATTCTGCTTATATTTTTAATTACGAACAGTTTTTCCAATAGTGTTTATAAATTAAGATCACTTGAGTTGATTTAATCATGAGAAGAGCGCAGTTACTTTAGAAGAGCCACGGCTCATATCTGTAGCAGCATACTTAAGGATTCATTCGTTCGTATATTTTTAGGTACAATTGATTTTACTAGTCGTTGGAGATCATTTTTGCTGTTAAGACGAGGCTAATATTAGCTTCTTATCGAATGTAACGAATTTCATATGAAACAGAGCTAAATATATTATACGAGTGTGAAAAAAAAAATTGTGAAGAGCGTTTACGATAATAACGTTTTAAAAATATTCATTAAAAAATGTGGAAGGAAAATAGTGAGAGATCGTATAAGATTCAAATTCTAATAATTAGATCGAATTGTCCAGACAATAAAAAATACATAACTCTTTTTGTACTGAAATAGAATGCGTCGATAAAAAGGAGTCATTAATAAAATTATTTTCGGACAAAAATGATCGCATAAGGAAGAATGGCAGGCAGTGTTGGCTTCAGTCGATGAAGATAACGTGTTACGGTATTCATTTACGTTCAAGTTAACTAAGTAGGGTAAATTCACAAAATAGCGAAATAATAATTAATAATTTACATCTATTATTTGAGAAATAGAGAACAGATTTCAGGTTGCATGTTAATACTATAAAATTGGACATACACACATTAGTTGTAGCTTTTATGTTACATTTTCTACATGTTGAAGTCGTAAGTGAAATGTGTCCTTCATGTGCCAGCCTCTGCGAAATGTATAATCAGCTGCACAATAAATTCTAGCATTTGAAACATGTTACTAGGTTGCGACTCCGTATACATATTTATGTCAGGTGCACCATTGTAGACCGTAATAAAATCATAACACGCCAATTGATAAATTCATTTACCAAGTTTATTTTCGTTAACATTTTGTTCACTCGATAAACAGTTCTCGAAACGTGTTTAAAAATGGAAATGCGAAAGTTTATTTGTTCGAAGTTTCCAAACTGTAAGCCACAGAGTACTATAAATACGTTCTTTCTTTTATGTAATCCAACCGACTTTACGATGATATTAAGGCAAGCTTGCCACTGCAACGAAATAAAACTGCAAATGCAATGCAGTGTAAACTTTTTAAAATTGAACAGTAGATAATATCTATTGAAACTATTGCACTAGCAATTGAAATAAAATATTGTGTGCATATTCTTAACGGAAAACTGAAAAATTTTGAATAAATTATCTCGTTTTATTGTGGAATTCGTTAGGAATGAAAATTAATGATTTGGGAGACAGTCGACTTACATAATGACGCGCCGTAATCCCACACGTATATTTTTGTACATGATATCGGAATGACGAGCGTCACAAATTTAACACAATAAGCAACTATGCTTCCTATTATTTGCAACGTCCTTCGAAGCAGAAAAACATGTAGAGAAACTTGTAAAAAATGTGGAGTACTTACCTTTGCTATTAACAAATAGTTTTGTTCCGAAAAAACGTTTGCGCCATGCTTGATCCACAAACGATTAGGCATTCTATAAAAATAATGTGAAAAATTACAAAAATTAAAAACGCGATGTTAAAAACTAAATATTTTTCACGGCGAAGACGTAGAATCTGTAAATGCTGCGAACGAACGAATGCTTTGGTAACGAACTCTCGATAAAATAATTCAAAGTGATTACGAAAAAGGTGTCGTGACGATACGAATAATATACATACGTTCAAAAGCGGTAAACGGCAGGGATCGCGCGATATGTTGCATCTTCGCCAAACGAATCGCCCATAAAACGATGCAAGAAGAAATCCAAACGTTGCTTTCTATTTATCCGAACACGTGTCTCTCGGAATTACCTAAGAAAATTAGCCACAGCCCTGAGCGTCCGAAACAAAGGCGAACGGTATCATTGAAAAATTAGTGAAAAGCGAAGAAATTGAAATACCGATAGACATCGATGTAAAAACTAATTCTAGCCAAGATTATGTTCTACTTGGGTAAGTTTGGAGCGCCGGTGGGAGGTAACAGCATAATTCTCACCGCTGTTCTCGGACGGCCAGGGCCGTCCAAATTCGTACGCTGTCCACCCTCTATCGAGATTCCGACATCTGTGCTATACCGATTTCCTGGTTCGTAGCGTGTCGGATCCGCAGACATCGCCACGCAAAGCTTTTGCGTGGGTAGAGGCGCTGGCCAGCCCTGGAGGCGTCCCGCGTGCCCATCTTCGGTAGCGTCGCGTACGCTGCGGATGTTATATCTGGCGTCGCGACGCCTTCGAGCCTCAGCCGCGCCTCAGCCGCCCGCCGATTCACAACTCACCCCCACGGTTAGTAATTCCACGAAGTCCTCCACGTTCTCTTTCTTCTCTATTTCCTTCAGGTATACGAAGAGGCTCCGGTGTGTAGTGCAGCACGATCCGCCGGGTGATCTGTGTTTCTGTGGTGACTAAAGTGTTTGTAGGAGATTGGTACATAGGATTTAGGAATTAGTACGTGGGATCCGATCTCTAAAGTTCAGTGCAAGGAGTTCTTAAAAATCGTCGGTCGAGTAGTAAAATTTGAGCAGTGAGAGATTAAACATTGATCATCGTAGTTCGTTGCGTAGATACTTCATAGCGGAAGCTCATAATAAGCTAAAATTGCTCATCGTAAAGCTCAAATTGATAAAGAATCGACTTTTTTCGATCGAGTTTTTGTAAAAGCTTGAAAGAATATTTCAATTTCAATTGAAAGTATGAAAGAACATTTTTTAGAAGAAGTAAAAATAGATTTTCGTACCGTACGTAAGGTGGTAAATGATCAGTAGATATTGCAAAATAGAGACATTCCGAACGAAGATTTCTAAACATCGTACGCCCTCCCATTGTACAAAATGAATGGAACAATCTAATTTTTCTTTTCAGAGACACTAAAAAAGCAGCAACATGTGCGACGACGAAGTAGCAGCCCTTGTCGTTGACAATGGATCCGGTATGTGCAAGGCCGGTTTCGCCGGAGACGACGCGCCCCGCGCCGTCTTTCCCTCGATCGTTGGTCGCCCCCGTCACCAGGGTGTGATGGTCGGTATGGGACAAAAGGACAGCTACGTCGGTGACGAGGCCCAGAGCAAGAGAGGTATCCTCACCCTGAAATATCCGATCGAGCACGGAATCATCACCAACTGGGATGATATGGAGAAGATCTGGCATCACACGTTCTACAACGAATTGCGTGTTGCCCCCGAGGAACACCCAGTCCTCCTCACCGAAGCCCCCCTGAACCCCAAGGCTAACCGTGAAAAGATGACCCAAATCATGTTCGAAACGTTCAACAGCCCGGCCATGTACGTCGCCATCCAGGCCGTCCTGTCCCTGTACGCCTCCGGTCGTACCACCGGTATCGTCTTGGACTCCGGAGACGGTGTCTCTCACACCGTACCCATCTACGAAGGTTACGCCCTTCCCCATGCCATCCTCCGTTTGGACTTGGCCGGTCGTGACTTGACCGACTACCTCATGAAGATCCTGACCGAGAGAGGCTACAGCTTCACCACCACGGCTGAGCGTGAAATCGTCCGCGACATCAAGGAGAAACTTTGCTATGTCGCCCTGGACTTCGAACAGGAAATGGCCACCGCCGCCGCCAGCACCTCGCTCGAGAAGAGCTACGAGTTGCCCGATGGGCAGGTCATCACCATCGGTAACGAGAGGTTCCGTTGCCCCGAAGCCCTGTTCCAGCCATCCTTCTTGGGTATGGAATCCTGCGGTATCCACGAGACCGTCTACAACTCCATCATGAAGTGCGACGTCGACATCCGTAAGGACCTGTACGCCAACAACGTACTCTCCGGCGGTACCACCATGTACCCCGGTATCGCCGACCGTATGCAAAAGGAGATCACCGCCCTTGCCCCCTCGACCATCAAGATCAAGATCATCGCTCCACCCGAGAGGAAATACTCCGTATGGATCGGCGGATCTATCCTGGCCTCACTGTCCACCTTCCAACAGATGTGGATCTCCAAGCAGGAATACGACGAGTCCGGCCCTGGAATTGTCCACCGCAAGTGCTTCTAAGCATATCGTCGTCGCATCATCGACGTCGCACGAATATCGAACAATCACCAGTCGGTGTCGAGATGATCAAACATACAATCTGTTTGATTATCTTGATCGACTACGATGCTGCAGAAAAATAATTTTATCGGAATATCGCAGAACTTGGATCATCATCAGATCTCATCGAACCTTCATCATCGTGGCCATGTACGTCGTCCCGCACGGTACGGCCGCCCGGCTGATCATATCGTTGATCGTATAACTCTCGATGTGAGTTGCGAAGATCGCTTTCATCTGTCACTTCATCACGACCGAGGATGTCGGCTAAGGCGTTGGTTCTCTCGCTACCAGAGCTAGCTCGTGGGTGGCCATTCCTTATCCAGTATCGAAAACGAATGTCGTTTGCTATACATTGTCTGCTGACCAGCTACCAAATGCATCTTTCGAGCAAGAAAGGGACATTATAGGCGTACGCGGCAAATATAGGATCTTGGACAGGATTGGACCAACTTCGAGAAAAGCTGTCTCTATTACTGCTACGCGAGATCCCTGCGCCTCCAAAAAATTTCTCAAACCTATTATATGATAGTTAGCCTGTTAATTGAAGCAAAGTCACCATCAATGTACTTCTACTTTAATTTATTTTGTAAATATTATACACTATATATTGCTATATTGTTATACGATATCAATCTCAAATTAAATACATACACGTTGTCTCATACCACTGTTTGCATCCTTCGAGTACCACTATCCGAAGTCGTTCGGTACTGTACCTTAATACCCATGCTTTAGAAGGTCGCACCAGATCAGATCGGTCATAGTCGTTGTTAATTCCGATCAACTCTCCTCCCCCACTCTGCTCCCCTGCGTTGTGCTCCGGAAAAATATCTGCAACATCGAAACCTACGTAATAGTGAATGTTCGGAGACTTCAGAGCCGTATTAGCCGAGCGTTACCGAAGACTTCTGCTATCTATTCGACATCCTTCTATATATAGTTATCGTAAGAATTTACGCGAACGATTTTAATGTCAAAGAAGTATTACAAGTATACATATATATACGTATAGTATATAAGTATACATATACATATATATATATGTATTACGTATATATATTTTCGTAAAACTCGACGATTTAATATACATTTGTAAGAAAATACCGCTATTATATTCATGATGCTCGAGTGCCTAACCAAGATTCACGCATGCACAGCGGTGGAAAGCCGAAGTTATTTTAAAATAACTATTGTTGTGGCTTCGCGGTAGCGGATGACCTTGGCCTAATATGACTAATCTGTTTCTGAACGATTCCTTTTCGCATATACTCCCCACGGAAGATATCCTAAAAAAAGCCCGTTCGTATCTTTCAGTCGGTTGATTCGTAGCGTCAGAACTTTCAGGGGTTTGGTAATTTCACAGCGGAGAATACCTCGCTGCACATTCTCCGAGAACCTCTTCCGTCGATAAGGCGGATGCCGGAACGCGGGATTGGCCGATAAAAGAGCCGTGGTTTCTGCGATTTATTTTCGTCCCTATGCGTAATCTCAAAATATTCCTTGTGCTCCGATATCTGGTAGAAAAAGGCGAATGCGTATCGTGTAAAAGTCAAGCTTCACCCCGCGTCAGCCATCGGACTAAAATTGACCGAGCCATTCGACGGGTTTTAAACACCTTTAATGGTGAAGGGGAATCGCAATCGGTTATCGAAGATACAACTAACAAGAGATGCCTCAACCAATTGCGAATGTTTACGCATAATTTAACCGTCAACTACCGCGAATCTCAGGATCTAGTTTCTCCATTAGTTTTCTGCGAGTTTTATTTTTCTGCGTTTTAATTCTGTTTCGTAGAGGTAACATGCGATTACGTTACATTATTCTCTTTTCAAAGTATTCACAAACAGGACTGCGCAATATCTACAGTCGTTGCATGTATTTTTAAACGGACGATTAGAAGTGTCGTAGGACAGCTTTCAGGTATGTCAGTTTCATATGGGAACAGAGTACCATATCAATGGCACTATGTATGTATAGAGACTGGGAACCAATCTAGACAATGGAAATTGCCTCAGGTTCGGTATCAACCTATTACGAGCGACATTTAGTTCCAAATAGTAGTGTATTCGATGCATTTCTAGTATATACGAATATAATTCGAATATAATCTATCTACGTTTGAATATCTGTTTTTCCGCACTCGTTCTTTGAATGAGAAATGTAAATCCTGTAACATTTTCTAAGTACATAATTTGCATATGTTTGAAAAACTTTTCACAAATAAACGAGTACAGAAGAGAGTAAAAATAAATCATATATATATATATGATTATTATATATTATTATATTATAATAATATAATAATATATAATTATATAATTATAAGAATTATTATATTATTATATATATATTAAAATTTTGAATCCAACTAATTTAAATGGTTAAAAATATCAATTAGTAGTATTTAGATATAGAGAAATAAAGAACTTATATAATTAAAATAGAACATATAAAAAGAAGCGCTTTTAAGCATATTTTCACATCGATGATATATTCAACGAACGTATTAAACAAATTCAAAGGGAAGAGCTATTTGAACACGGAAAGTGTTACAGCAAAACTAATTGGAATCTTCTAGGAGCATCGTTTCCCTAGAAGCGTAGCGCAACCATCTCTGACGCTTCTCCAATAAAACAACGACAGAGGCCTGAAAATCCACTTCCGTAATAAAGCAAAACAAACGTTAACTTTGTACCAGTAATATCCACTCTCGTTATAATCTTCGGAGGGCAAGAAGAGCAAGCGGAATCGAGCGGCAACGAGCTAACAGCACGCTGCATAACAGTCCCTACTCGCATGTACCGATCAGAAAATTATAAATTTTCCTGCAATCGCAGGATATTCTTTAATTGTCCCCTCAATCTTTCGCCGACATTGTTCGTTCCGCGAATCCTATCGCTTAGATAGATTTAGTATCTTCGGTTTCGAGCATTCGATCGCGCGCAGCGATGTTTCGTTAGGGGTGCTGTAGACTTCCTACACCTGTGGCCGACCATTGTTACACCTCCCGTGACAAATGGATTCAACTCTCGATGCCAACCACCCTTTCCACACACCGTGCACGCGCGCGCAACAAGTTGGCGTGTATCGCATAGCGTTGTTAGCGGGCAATCGACAGCTCGTCACCCCAAAACAGGCAAACGACCAAAGTCCGCGCGAAGAAACAAACTACAATTCGCGCGATCATTTACTAGATTCGCTCGAATCCCTCTTCCGTATCAATTTCTTTTACTAATTCGTTCGCTTATTTCTCGGACGCGGACATCGATCTTTACCGAATCGATCTCCTTACCGAAGCTGCTATTCGATACTTAACCAATATAAATACAGATGGAATATCACATCGCGATCAAAAATCTCGGACGCGAGTTTGGCCGTCTCCGAGTTTTCCCAGAATCGTGAATACTAGAATCGAGAGTTTACGAACAAATATTTCATCGAAACCTCCCCCCGAAAAGCGAAGAAAAAGGGGTGGTGACGGTATCCGGGGAATCCGCGGAAAGTCGGAAAACTATAAGGGGAAACGGTTGTGGAGTGTTTTCACAACGAGACGCAGTTCCCTCGGCCCGCGTTAGGGCCTGGGGGCCGCCTAGTTCGGCGAGCGTCGCGACGCCACACGAGGCAAGCCTTTTTCGTGCCTGTCGGGCAAGCACCATCGCGCGAGAATGCGGGGGCGTCCTGACGAGAGCATATATTCGACGTCGCGACGCTCCCCAAGCACAGACGGCACTCCAACTCTGTCCCGTGCACGGTACGTAGAAACTGCTCTCTGGAACGGTATCGCGTCTCTTTGGATACTATCGGCTACCTCCCGAACCCTCGACGCTGTCCATGATACCATTCGGTTACACGCGATCGATCCTCTTCACCATTACCTTCGATAATTTTGTTCGGCCCACGGTCCTCCTCCGGGAATCCATGAGTCCGGCGTTCGTTTTCAGACGTTTCGCTCTTTTAAGGGAGCGGTCGAACTTCCTTCCAGTTGTTGTATCTGAAATAGCATCAAGGGTTCGGTCAAATGGTGCTCGAAAACTAAAGTGATACACGCTAAATTACCTACGAGTGAGTACGGGTTCTGTTTCATCGGTAAAACCAATCGAAATACTTATTCGGATCTCTCGGAATTTTGTTCATTTTCATAACAGATATGGAACGGTATATTTGTAGACTGTTGACATTCGTGCAAGCGCGGTTATTTAAAGACCGCTGTTTAGAATTTCGAATCGAACAGACCGCGGTTTTAGTAAATTGGAAAAATCAAGTAGGTGGCTCGCGAAGCTTCGTTCGACTCTCTATTGTATTTCGTACGATCAAGTGATCGAGTGTCGGCGTACATTATTCGCAGTCTAATTATCGATCCTAATTTTAGTAGCAGCGTCTTAAACTGACATTTGGCTAGCTTAAAGTAACATCGATAATGAATTGTAACAAAATTTATTTCCATTGAACGAAGCTTACCAATTCGTGTATGTTCAAAGTCGGACGATGTTCAATCTGGTTTTTATATTATTTGTACGCGAAAGTGGCCGGATTATTTATTTTCTTTCATGAAAGTAAGCTGTCTTGTTTTATCGTTTAGCTTGAATGTTTTATATAAACTCGAAATATATATAATTTGATATTGTATCAACATTTTGGAGCCATTCAGACAATATTTGCCGCGCTTCGAAACGCGGTGAGAAGCTTCTATCTTTCTTGATATTTAACATAATATCTGTTGAATCGAATGCAAACTTACAATTTTTACAAAATATTAATTCGATAATAACGGAACACTTCTTACTGTTCAATATGAAACTATAGATAGTACTACATCCTTAAAAGTCGGCAAATTAACCCGCAAGTGTATAAAAAAGTTTGCAAATTCATAGCATTCGAATGGTCTATCGGTGATCATAATTCGTCTCATCGTAAGCGAAGCGGTAAAATGTTATTTGAATCGTGATCGCGTTATTTTTAATGACACGTATCTTGTAAAGAACTCGATGCATATATCACAATCCGAGCACCGTTTGATAAAGTAGCCAGTTCCTAATTAACGATATTCGGATAGAAATTTATGAGACAGCGGTGTAGCAATCCAAGAAATTCGAGTCGCTTGGCTATTTCTAACTTTCCGACAAACCCTCGCAAATTGTATTCTCAGTCGATAATAAGGATCATCACAGTTTTAAGCAACAAAAGTTTTTCATTTTTGCTCACACATGTATAGTTCTTCTCCCCCCCTCCCCTCAAGGATTTCGGTTTTCGGTAATTCCACGAAATTCTTCGAAGAAACTAATCACCAAGGCCAGAAATAAGCTCGCGGGGCGAATGGCCGGCCCTATCATCGTGTTTAGACATATTGGAGGTCTTTGCCCGTGTGCAAGGCTCGTCCTTTTGCGAGCCCGGCATAATTTTGGCACGCGCGGGCCTCGTCGTTATGCTTTATCCTCGTGTACCGAGCACAGCCGCGCGGCGAACGAAGACAGCGGTGGTCACCATAATCGTCGCTTGCACTTATTAGGGATCGTCCGTCGGTCGTACGTCTAAAGTTAGCGGCGCGGCGCACCGAAATAGTGCTGCGACGCCGGGACCGCTCGCCTATCGTTTTATAGGCAACTGGGTCAATTCTGGCGAGTGCCGACGGTTTTCGTGAAAACTTTATCGAATCATCCGACATTCTCGCCGTTCCCCAACACGATCATTTCTTTTTAATTCTCCGATAAATTTATTTTTATTTCGCATCGGTATTTCAATATAAAAATTATCGACATTCCTTCTTGGACCTTCTTCTCCATTTGTTGTTCTTGTTCTTTCATGTCGACGAAATTAGACAACTATCCGGACATTCGTTGATCAGTCTCAGCCAGTGAAAACTTTTTCGACCGCTCTCCATTACTTTTTGTTACGAATGTTCTCGAGTCTTTCCGTACACTTAGATTCTTTCATTACGATTCAATAATTCGATTTTCCGTATAATGTTTTTCCATAAACGACAAAATATCTCTCACCGAATACTACCATTGTTAGCCATCGCGAATCTTTGATTCGTCGATTTAGAGAAGCAGTCGGGCTTAGATTATCCTAACAGTAAAGTTACACGTTTCCGAGAGACAATCAGAAAAACAAAATCAAAATCAGAGACAGACGATTTACGAAGTGAAGTATTTACGATGAATCGACTTATCAATACCCTGCGTATCGAACAAACGACAACGAGGAACCAAGAAAGGCCGCGATTTTTGTTACAGAGCGCTAAAAACTAAGAAGAAGATAAAAAATGTGCGACGACGAAGTAGCAGCCCTTGTCGTTGACAATGGATCCGGTATGTGCAAGGCCGGTTTCGCCGGAGACGACGCTCCCCGCGCCGTCTTCCCCTCGATCGTTGGTCGCCCCCGTCACCAGGGTGTGATGGTCGGTATGGGACAAAAGGACAGCTACGTCGGTGACGAGGCCCAGAGCAAGAGAGGTATCCTCACCCTGAAATATCCGATCGAGCACGGAATCATCACCAACTGGGATGATATGGAGAAGATCTGGCATCACACGTTCTACAACGAATTGCGTGTTGCCCCCGAGGAACACCCAGTCCTCCTCACCGAAGCTCCCCTGAACCCCAAGGCTAACCGTGAAAAGATGACCCAAATCATGTTCGAAACGTTCAACAGCCCGGCCATGTACGTCGCTATCCAGGCCGTCCTGTCCCTGTACGCCTCCGGTCGTACCACCGGTATCGTCTTGGACTCCGGAGACGGTGTCTCTCACACCGTACCCATCTACGAAGGTTACGCCCTTCCCCATGCCATCCTCCGTTTGGACTTGGCCGGTCGTGACTTGACCGACTACCTCATGAAGATCCTAACCGAGAGAGGCTACAGCTTCACCACCACGGCTGAGCGTGAAATCGTCCGCGACATCAAGGAGAAACTTTGCTATGTCGCCCTGGACTTCGAACAGGAAATGGCCACCGCCGCCGCCAGCACCTCGCTCGAGAAGAGCTACGAGTTGCCCGATGGGCAGGTCATCACCATCGGTAACGAGAGGTTCCGTTGCCCCGAGGCCCTGTTCCAGCCATCCTTCTTGGGTATGGAATCCTGCGGTATCCACGAGACCGTCTACAACTCCATCATGAAGTGCGACGTCGACATCCGTAAGGACCTGTACGCCAACAACGTACTCTCCGGCGGTACCACCATGTACCCCGGTATCGCCGACCGTATGCAGAAGGAGATCACCGCCCTTGCCCCCTCGACCATCAAGATCAAGATCATCGCTCCACCCGAGAGGAAATACTCCGTATGGATCGGCGGATCTATCCTGGCCTCACTGTCCACCTTCCAACAGATGTGGATCTCCAAGCAGGAATACGACGAGTCCGGCCCTGGCATCGTTCACCGCAAGTGCTTCTAAGCAGTTATGCTCGTTTCAAATTATTATTACTATCAATATTGTTATTGCTACACCTTTTCCCAAAATGTACCGTTCACTGCCGCACCGCTTCGTCTAATTTTGTCTCCGTTAGCTGAATCCTATCGGTACTGTTTCTACGTGGCGGTGAGATTTTTTCCGGCGAACATCGTCCGAACATATACGTCATCTTTTGTATATAAGTTTACATCTACGGAATAAATCAGTCTTATATTCTTACAACGAATCAAATCGTAGCTGTTCATTTAACGATCCCCTAAATATTACAAAAGAATTGTACTTCTATATCGAGGCGATTTGGGGTAATATCCCGTCGTTAGTACACTATCTTCCGGTTGAATTAAAGTACGTTGTCAAGACTAATTTAGCTTGTCTAGGTTACAATGGTACTTGTACGTTCCATTATAACGGACGCGCCCCGGAGTTCGCTCGGCAAGTCTGCCGAGTTTCAAAATAGGCAAAATAGGCATACGATCTACCGGGTTCGTCCGGAATTTGTTAAAATACACCGTCGCGACAAAGGACGAGATCGGTATTCTCTCGTTAACACCATTTTCTCATAATTCGAAAAGGTACGTAGCCGAGGGTGAATTCGATCAGTGTCAAAAACGCCGGTAACGGTTTTCGCTACGTAAAAATGCAACAAATGAGAAAACAATAGGACAGTACAAGGGGATGGAGGATCTAGGACATTAAAAAACATTTTCTAAGAAAATGTCGTTTATTAAGTTTCTCGTATAAAAATCTAGCGGCACTCGTGTCTACCTAGAGTACTACCAGTAATCAATTTTGGGAGGGGTAGTAGTAGTATACACATCATCTACCATGCATGGGCTGAATCATACGAGGGAAGAACTGATTGCTTCTATTCAAATTACCAGGAGTATCCGATCGGACTTCTTATTGGTATCTCTGTCGCCAAATTAATCGTAGACAGATGCATACTTCATCCTGGAACGTGGTCGTGCAAATCACTCGCTCTTCTTGCCTTCGACGCGTTCCATGCTTCGAACGCTTCGCTCATTTTTGCCGTATCGCTGTATCTGTAAATTTTTATCATTTCAATTTCATTCGTTTCATTCGCGAACTTGGGCAATCGAAGCTACGCAGACATATATATTTTGCAGACATGTGCTATCCTTAACCGCGAGAGACTGCTATCCTTTTTTTATGTAATACATACTAATCAGAATCGCTCGAACTTTCCCAACGCGGTGTACTGCTCGAAAAAGAAAAAAGTCTCGTCGTTAGGAGCTGTTCTCTACGTTTCACTTGGACTATTATAAGGAAATCGTTAATCGACGGCATGGCCGTTTACATAATCGTATCTACCTTGGTTGAAATACTGAGGCTCCTCGCGTTGCAGATTGGATCGCCTTAAATCATTCTGCTCTTGGTTCATCTTTGTGGCACGATCACCAAAGTTAGCGAAACTCTTACTCAATCGGTCGAGACCACCGCCGCGACGAAGAGATTGCGCGTACAAGTCTCCGCGGTAACAAAGACGCGCCGCGCCGTTTCAGGGTTGAAACTCTGCAATGCGAATCTGCGAACGGTTCGGAGCGGTTCCGCAGCCGAACCTTGCAAAAAGGTGGAGGGGATCGGCGGTGGCTCGAGCTCCGTTGTCGCCCCGTGCATTCCCAATTATAGAAAGCAGCCTAATCGACCAATAATTCGGTTCTATATAAACTTTTCATCGACTAATTGGCCAAGGATTTCCAATGACGGTGCGCGCGGCTGCTAATCACAAGCCCGGCAGCATCGAAAATATCGTCGCGTCATGAACAGAAAATCGATTATTATCGTTGGCACGCGAACGGTGTAAATCGCTGCCCATGCATGAATGAACAGCCCAGATTGGATCATTTTGTTGTTTTAATGACGTCGTAATAGACTTAATATAACGCGCAAGAGGGATCGTTGTGCCAATATGCATTAGCATGAATCATTGGATTCCGTTCGATTAAATTTATCAGGCTCGAATATTATAGATAAGATTGAATTTCGCTGGCGTTGTTCTAATCGGAATTATTGTTTATTTATACCGATGCAAGATGAATAATATTCTAATTCATTGGATATCAAAGCAAAGCTGATATAAGGCGATTCTTGCTAACGATAAAATAATCAACGATATGGAATAGTGAAAATTTAATGCTCTAAACATCGTAATATATTAGGATTAGAATTTTTCGAATTTCATTGCTCGGCAGGGACTATCTTCGCCCTTTCTTAGGTTTTAGATTCAATAGATCGAGCCTGCGCGTTGAATTTTCTATGAATTTTTTCTATTCCGATTAATGTGCAAAGTTATGTCGTTTCGAATATTCGACAACCGAGACGGGGAAAGGCGTGTGATCGAGGCGTATCGACAGTGTCGTGTCGGTGCCCTTCGACGCTTCGACCCTTCGACCCTTCGACCCTCGGTTATTAGCACCCAACGAACGACGGCCCTGGCGCATGACGAGTCCTTATTTGGATTGGGGGGCCGTCGGCAGCCGCCTCGTCGCGACGCGCGGCGTCTCTCCCTCTCGGCGTCGCTGTTAGGGCGACTAAGGACTAGGCGGTGGCGGCGGGCTGAGACGAGTGTTAATGCACGATAGATTTCCATCTAAGGGGCGGATCGCTATTTTCGGCTGCGAACCGATATGGATAAAGGGACCCCACAGAGCCGGCACTGTGCCACTCGCCGCTCTCGGTCTCTTGCACGACGTACGCCCAAAGCGACCGTTGCCGATTTTTCGACTCGTCAGTGAACGGTAAATGCATTTTGTCGGGTGTCTTCTATTTTTCATCCGTCTCTAAAGACCGTACAGTGAAGCACCGGCAAGCCGTCTTCGGGATCATCGCGCTCCTCGGTCCTCGCGATCTATCGTTTCGCGATCTATCGATAACGCCCGCGGACAACAGTGGATCTCGGAGGCTCCGTTTTTGTGTGATTTATTTCACCCTCTTCCAGTGATCCCGCGGCGGAAAATCGATACCAACCGATTGTCCAAACTGCACCGAGGACCGAGCGCAGTCGATCGCTCGAAGATATCGTTGCTCGAGTTTGCATGTCCGCGGATTATTGTGAAAGTGATTGATGTTCCGCGAATTGTGATTTTCACACTTGTGCCTGTTGACACCGCTTATCTTGTAATTAACTGATAGTTTCTCTTATCTCCGAGACAGTTAATAACGGCAATTTCTAAGCGATTACTAAATCGCAAAAAAAAACACGCTGATTACTGCCGGTTTCCTTTCAACGATTGACACCCAATCGATAGTAACAAATACTTTTACATCCTATTTTTTAAATCGTTCGTGTGCCGTATAACCGCTTCAAATTTTTCGCGGTACTAAAGAAATCTTTTTATCAATGCTCTCAACGTTTTTTTTAACTGTCATTTAATATCGGCTATTGCGATGATTTTTCTATTCATACGGTATTACTAACTATATTTTATATACGCTTCTGTCCTTAATCATTAAAATTATACAGAACATTAGAAAATAATTACGATCATTGTAATCAAACTAATTCAATTAAAATGAACGTAACTGTACGTACTCGTTATGTTATTTGTAGTTTTTACTTTATCTCTTATTTGAAATCATTGCTTTTCGTTGCAATCAGTATTTAATTAATATAATATTATTAAATATTTGTCATTTTCTTCTTTTCAAGCAATACACAGTATTTCGTAATCAATATTTAAACAGCTATATTATCTAATTATCATTCGTTCAATTTACATCAAATATCGTAAAATCATTGTAATTAAACTGCTGGTCTTTAAGGTTAAATTAAAGATTTGTTATTTCTATTGTCAATCGCAAGCTAAGACAAAAAAATAGTTATTCCTTTATATATTTATACACTTTATACAGATTATCTATTTAGAATACTTTTCTCTATTATGTTCATGTTTACTCGTTTATGACCCAAATTGTATATAAACTCGACAGAATATTCAAGTTTCTTTCTTTTACGCTAGTAACTATAATATTTCGGAAAAATCGTTAAATGAGGATAGTAGACCGTAAATGAGAATATTATTAACCTTTTGCAATCCTGCTCTTAGATTCATATAACTAGACAATAAAATCTTACGTAACTCGTTTAATTTTTGCAGAAAATAACTAAAACCAGCCAAGATGTGCGATGATGATGTTGCGGCATTAGTCGTGGACAACGGGTCCGGTATGTGCAAGGCGGGATTCGCTGGAGATGACGCACCTCGTGCTGTCTTCCCCAGCATTGTCGGCCGCCCGCGTCATCAGGTTAGTTGGCTATTAATCGTTAAATTTGATTGATATCAAGCAAAATTCAAGCATACCAGAGAACACGCCGAAGACCCTAAACATGAATTTTGGTAGCTGACACGATGATATCTCGCAATCACTGAATCTTATATCTCTTGTTTTCAGGGTGTGATGGTCGGTATGGGTCAAAAGGACAGCTACGTAGGGGACGAGGCCCAAAGTAAAAGAGGTATACTTACTCTAAAGTATCCTATAGAGCATGGTATAATCACCAACTGGGACGACATGGAGAAGATCTGGCATCACACGTTCTACAACGAATTGCGTGTTGCCCCCGAGGAACACCCGGTCCTCCTCACCGAAGCCCCCCTGAACCCCAAGGCTAACCGTGAAAAGATGACCCAAATCATGTTCGAAACGTTCAACAGCCCGGCCATGTACGTCGCCATCCAGGCCGTCCTGTCCCTGTACGCCTCCGGTCGTACCACCGGTATCGTCTTGGACTCCGGAGACGGTGTCTCTCACACCGTACCCATCTACGAAGGTTACGCCCTTCCCCATGCCATCCTCCGTTTGGACTTGGCCGGTCGTGACTTGACCGACTACCTCATGAAGATCCTGACCGAGAGAGGCTACAGCTTCACCACCACGGCTGAGCGTGAAATCGTCCGCGACATCAAGGAGAAACTTTGCTATGTCGCCCTGGACTTCGAACAGGAAATGGCCACCGCCGCCGCCAGCACCTCGCTCGAGAAGAGCTACGAGTTGCCCGATGGGCAGGTCATCACCATCGGTAACGAGAGGTTCCGTTGCCCCGAAGCCCTGTTCCAGCCATCCTTCTTGGGCATGGAATCCTGCGGTATCCACGAGACCGTCTACAACTCCATCATGAAGTGCGACGTCGACATCCGTAAGGACCTGTACGCCAACACTGTACTTTCCGGCGGTACCACCATGTATCCCGGTATTGCCGACCGTATGCAGAAGGAGATCACTGCCCTCGCCCCATCCACCATCAAGATCAAGATCATCGCTCCACCCGAGAGGAAGTACTCCGTGTGGATCGGCGGATCTATCCTGGCTTCGCTGTCCACTTTCCAACAGATGTGGATCTCCAAGCAGGAGTACGACGAGTCCGGTCCCGGCATCGTACACCGCAAGTGTTTCTAAGGTGTCGCGCCGAGCTCTGGGATTCACAATTGTATCACCTGCTTTCTTTTCTTTTTTTTTTCTATTGGTGCTCGGCGGTTCTCGAGCTACGGTCACCGCATTGATGCTGGCGTACCGAGGTTACAGAGAAGAAGGAGAGAAGAAGGTAGAATCGGGGGTATGTGGTTTTGGGAAACGAAAATTACTGAAGTGCCTTTATTCTACACATTTATCAGACTGTACTTTACTTTGTAGTTTATACAACACGACTGTTTATTATTAACGTTAATTAATTTATTGATAATTCTCCTCGGTCATTGCAACGAGCCCTTCTCGGTCCCGTAAAACGTGTATACGCAGATATACATGTATTCACACAGTACATACACACTCGGATATGCTTTCTTGTTATATCGTACGCGCACTTTGATTTGGCATTTGCGATTTGCACGGGGTGGTAATCGACGAGAGAGTGGAAATATACAACGGAAAAGAAAAGAAAATACCGTGACCAGGCGCATCAACGTCGGCTCATATTGCTGCCTGGCGTATTGTTCTTCTTATTATACCATATGATTAATGATAATAAAACTGTATTATATAGTAAGTCGATGTCGGATTATGTGAACCTTATCGCGGTCGATATCGTTGGCGAATGTTCAACGCGATGACACAATAGTCGTGAACAAATTGGCGTTTCATACCCTACGAGAATTGGGAGAAATATTGTGTTTTCGTTTCTCATGACATTTTACTCTCTGGATGCAGTGTACTTTGGCAGCCAGCCAATCCGTATGTAACTTTAAGTGACTGTATTTTTGTTAGGTTTGGGGTAATAAGGGGTTTCCTAAGATCTCTCTTTCGCAGCGATAAAAGAAAAAAAAAAACATGATCATTTTTCTTACGCGCGATCTATTCGAGAATAATCAGGAATGTTTCAACAGGAACTTCATCATAGAAACGTGTTCCACATTAATCGGGTTTTTACCGTACGTTAGTTATTGGAAATCTGCAGTTCTCGGTTCTCCTAAAAATATGGACAATAAGTAAATGGACTTTAACATTTTACGTGAGATCTTGATTGTAACGTTTAGCCAGAGATCACGATGAAATCTAGCCAGAAGCAATTAGGTTTCAACATTTCTGTGCCGCTAGAGAGTTATTTTGACCTGCGATCTCGACGTTCATCAAACGATCGTTTCTGTGTTTGGTAACACGTTGAGATTCGTCGATACGTAACATGTTCGCCTCTTCTTCTTGAACGCGATGTCCTCGGCTGGCCCCGGGAACGGCTGATTTTAGTCGTTTCCTCGAAGTCGAAGCGACGGCTGAATTGTAATCCAAGACGACCGACAAAACCGCGGTACAAATAAAGAAATAGCGAAAATAGAGCTGTCGGGGTAGTCGAATGCGTGGATGCTCCTCACGGCTATTGAGGAGTGCGTGCCGGGGGTCCCCGGGCGCATCTTCTAGCCTTACAAGGCCCCCGAGTGACTTACGTTTATTCTGACGCTTCGACGACTAAAATTAGAGCAGCCTGCGCTTCTCGGGGCTTGCATGCACGCGTGCACCTGCATGGGGTGGATGCGCGCCAGTTTAGGTCGACGCTATCTCTCTTCGTAAGTCGGACACCGTGTGTTGTATTAAACACTCTCGGGAAGAGGACGGATTGGTTCGCGAGCGCGCATAACGCTATAACTCGCATGCTTTTACGTGCTGCCCGTTTATACGAGCAAACTTTACCAATAAGGCGATCGTTACACCAATGTACAAGTTAGTTTGGAAAGTTTCTAACTTTAAAACTTATTCGAGCGATGCTCGATTCGCAGTATCGGGGAGCATTTTGTTTTTTGAACACGGAGTGAGAGTTCTACTTTATGCGGCACGTGTTCAGTTCATATTTACTCCTTTTGTAACGATTCAATCGAAGAAAGGAAATACATATTCATTTTACGTCCACTTTTACTTATAAGATCAAATACTAAAGCTGTTGGAATAACCGAGTCTTTCCTTTCTTTCGAATTCCGCAGTGATCAGTTTTCTTAACTTTTTTCTTTTTTTTCTTTTCTTATATAATAATGTTATTTTTTTCATAGAATTTTATATGGTTTTTGTTCTGAAATGTATTGGAAAATTTTGTAAAATTGATCCACAAAATTCGGAAATATCTATTTTTGCATCTGTTTGAATAGAGTAACGAACGGGACGCTCTTTAAATGCTTATTATTAGCTAGAGTTCAGAAAATACCATCGTCTACGGTAAACATTACTGTATTTTGAAAATCAGATAGTTCGATAGGAAACGATCTTACTAGTATCGTACAATATTATATTACGCGCAGATATATCTTGTGACGTTGCATCTAACAAAAAATTTCTCTGATTTCTCTACAACGATAACATATCTATAAATCGGACTTCGATGAAACCATTCAATATTGTCACGAACAGTGCCACCATTATCGCCAATACGAAGCGATTATTTCCAATAATATAATAATATGATTTGTTATAGTTTTATATAAAAATATTAATTAATTTAGATGTTCGTCGTTAAAATTTAGATGCGTATGCAGATCTTTTACTTTTCTGAAAAGAAGAAATCAACAACATTTAGACTAAATAATAAGGTAAGTTACAAATCGCAAATTTTAATGTCAGCCTACATATTTTCATCGCTTTTTTCTTTATTTACTGAAATGTTTAAAAATTATTAAAAAACAAAAAGTGGTCGCAGGAACTGTCTCGATTCCGAGGATTAATCAAAATTTTATTTTACTTGAATCTTCCTTATCGGGAAAAACGGCTAAAGAATATTTTAAGGATACAGAAATATTCAAGAAAATACAGCAAATTGTATTATATAGTACAGATGATTATTTTCGCTTTCTCCATAAGATATGATGTAAATTCCGGCACGAATCATCTGCTTCGTAAGATAAAGAATAGTGCCATTAGATGTAGTGGCAAAACGCTCAAACTATTCGCTATGGAGGGAAACGAAATACAAGAATAATATCGTCGATAACTTATCGATAGTTTTAGATTTTAAATTTATTAGTAAGAAACAAGTGTATACTTTATTTCAACTATGAATTACTAATCGTATAACTCGGTGACAATTATATATGGTGCGTATATTTAAACGATGACAATAGACAAAAATAATATTTGATAGGTTCGTTAAATTAAATATCCTTAAAATTAACAACAAATATAAAAAACAATGGGAAGATTTCATCCCATTTTCTATATACATATTTTTTTTGCGGCTAACTAAAGAATCATCTATATATTCAATTTTCTCTCTATTAATAACAATAGATAGCCTTTTTGCTATAAAGTAGACGTAGAAAATTTCCTTGAACACACATATTTCTGTATCTTCAAAATATTCGTTTAATATCTTAATTGCTATATTTTATTGAAGTGGCATGAATGATAAAAATAGTCCAATTATCCCGGCATTGTGTCGATTTCGAGTATGATGGACACAACATTGTCGGAATTCTACTGTAAAATCTAAAATTGTAATCGACGAGTATAGATCAATTTAACATTACCTATAAACTGTAAGCGTGTAGGCGTAAGTATACATATAATATACATAAGTTTTTTTGCATCAGCATCTATTTGATAAGCGTAAATGTAATTGGAAACGATTTAGTTTTTAGCAAAGCTTCAAACTGAAGGCTACGTATGACCTAAATTATGTGTCTATACGTACACAATATTGTACAATGTAGCTCATGCTCAGTCGTTTCACGCTTCTTTACATGCACAATACTCTATACGCATACATATGTCACTACAGAGCATATGTAGCGTGCTTCTTTATCAACAAAAAGTGAAAGACAAATACTTGCTCAATCTCATACTTGTGATATAATACACTTGTATGCGAGCGATGCGAGCAAGTTTATACGTTTGATTTTAGTCGGCGTATGTATGCCATACACTGTCATTTGTGCTAGAAAATAAATACCACGCTGTTACAACAATGTCTGTTGCATTAAAGTGACGAGAATACGAGTGAAGATGGAAAGAATAAGGATTGTCTTGCTCTTGAAGATGTCCTTCGTGTGTTCTGTGCAGTAAAAATTTAAATGAAATGGTCATTCAGGCTCACAAATGGATACGTGTGTTCTAAGATAGAGAATTACAAATGTCACCGTGCATGAAAAATCTACATTAATAAAATAAGAATTTGGTGATTGGATTCGAGAGAAAATGGAAAACACTGAGGTTAAATTCCGAATTATGATGTCAATTATCACAAATCTTTTTAAGATCAAAAGGTATATTTTATAATTTCATCACGGTAATAAAACACAAATGTCTCTCTCTCTCAACTTTAAAAAATTAATAAAATCATATTTAGAATATTATATTGCATACAATCATTTTTCTTCTTAGATTGGACTTTGTCATTTCCTTATTATATAATTGGTAGAATAAGAATTATATTATTTGGTGAATATGTAGCGAAACATTTTATTTTGTAATATAAAACGATAATATATTTGTTACAGGTTCACATTACATCGGTACAAAGTATAATGTCCAAGTTATTATTAATATTAAATTATGTTTATAATGGGGAAAATTATACCAATGAGCTGGTTGAACCAGATATTGTTAATTTTAAGTATATTAAGTGCTACTTTGTCTTTGGTTATACAAGAATGGGCTGGCCTCACACCGTTACCAATTTATGTTTCTATATTATGGATTATTTTTATTACAATAATGTCTGTATGGCTCAGTTGTTATTTATTTCAGCTTGCATTAAAAGCAAAAAATCCATGTAACATAACATTCCTGAATGACTGGTTATATCAAAAGTTAATAACTAATCTAAAATTACCTGTGGACAAGAATTCGGTAAAACCAGATACCGGGAAAATAATAGATGCAAATGCAGTGAAAGAAAAAGCATCTAAAGAAAGAAGAATTTCTTCGAAAAGAAAAAGATTGATAGGAGTGAATGATATAGTGAAAGAAATAGACTCGAAATGTATACGAGTATGGTATGAATCTATCAGTAATGACAAATCGTTTCCTGACGAAGCACAGGAATTACTTAAAAAGTTATTTACCAAATTGTTCTATCGAATTCATGTGATGGATAAGGTGAAGCTTACTCAACATCTAGCCAATGTGTTTCTATTACATTTTAAAGAGTATCGCAGGTATGAATTTTCGTTCATAGATTTATTAAATACATCGTTATTACAAGTAATTTATTGCTATTGTAGAGCATTGCGGCGAGTAGAGAAAGGGACAGCAAAAAATGTGGAAGAAGCATTTAAATATTTACATCCTGGTTCTCGTAATGTATCAGCTTTGGAACATATGCTTCATCGAATGATCAATATCATAGCACAAGAATTTTTACAATGGGAATTGACGAGTTCGTTGCCATGTAAACTATTGCTATCTATTTTAGCAAAACGACTATTATTATTTATAGAAACAGTCAGTTGTCCAAACTGGCTTTTTCAACGTTTGCTGGAATTATTACAGCCTATATCAAATGAAGTTGCTAAAGTTCAAGATAAAAGGACAAGCGCAGAAGAAACTGTATTACGCACAAAAGTACAGTATATTCTTATAAAATTCTATACTGATCATTAGTCAGTTAGTCATATTTTGTATTAAAAGGATGATTGTTTTAGAAGCTGGTATCTGAGGTCTTGTGCGATGGTATAACATCTTCAACAGCTGCTATAACTCCAAGACCAACATTGAAATCAAATTTAGACACATCTGTAAAAGCGACAGCCGAAAATAAAAGTAAAACACTGACTATCAACGAAAAGAGACCGACCTTGCGCTTAGACAATTTGCCTACAGAACACAGAGGTCTTTGGGGTCAAAGTATGTCCGAAGGCGATAACGAATTAGACGAAGATAAATTATCTCCTGTGTATGAAGATACTACAGATTTTGCATCAACAATTGCTAGATTAAGAACTGTATTACAACAAAAATCAACTGTGACTACACCCTTGTAAGTTACAAAATTATTTTCACTTAAGTAATGTAGCGAGTATCCTATTACATTGTACGTTCCCAGACATATGGAAGAAAAATCGTACGCAGTTTACGAAGGTAGTCAATTTACAAATCTAATGATTCCTTGGACGGAATTTCGTACTGAACCCGATGGATCGCAACAGTTACTTTATTGCATTCAATTTGATGATATAGAACAACGCGGTGTTGATTTGTTTGTAACTACGACGGCAACTGTTAGAAGACAATATCGTGATTTTGTTCAGTTACATGCTAGTTTACAAGAGGTAATTTGAAAACTAAACATTTCTGTACATCACAATATTTTATTTCATTTACTTATTATAACGTACGGCACATAGATCCCAGAATTAGCATCCGTGATGAAAAATTTAGTATTACCGGAAGGTGGGCGTACCGAGTTAGAAAATTACATCATAACTCTAACTACACGCTTAGCTAGCGTATGTCCGCCACAATTGCGACATTTTTTGCGACCAAGCAGTAGTGCTGACAAAAAAGCAGATATCGTAGCACCTCGTCTTGATAGGTTCTTGGCCAAAACAGTAAGTGGGGTTTTCAACACTTTAAGAACAGTTGTCCCAGGTTTTGAAGTTGAACAGGAAGAAGAAAGTGTACCATTACCTACATTGATGCCCTTAGCTGATATACCATGGAGATTTGTGGAAAACATTAAAACGGTAACAACTATAATGTAAATCTTGATCAAATTTACAATATACTTATTAATAATATTTATAATATTTTATTCCTTATTTAATATGAAAATCTATATGTAGATTTCTTTTTTTTTTTTAATTTGCACAGAAAAGTTTAGCAAGTGAACTCCAACAATTGGTCGCTGACAGAACTGATTATTATTCTGTAGACACAGCTTACGAAGCTGTTGATTCTATAGAAGGAAGCAATGATACCGCACTAATAGGTCACTGGTTGGAAACCGTAAACGATTCTTACGAAGGTAAGTTCAGTCTACATGCTGTTCTTAGGCATATAAGATAGCATTTAATCTGTTTTTATATTCGTTTTCTGTTCTTCTCGACAGAAGAAGCAGATGAACTGGATTCTCATTTAACATTAACATGTGCGGCTGTTGATCTTATCTGTGAATTGTTGGCTGGTATAGGAAGTAACAACACATTGCAGCAAGAAGCAGTTGTTAGGTGGACGAAATTACTTTTCGGAAATGTCACTGAATCTGTGTTACAGGTAAACATTCATGGTGATTATAGCTGGTAGTATTTGTAAGATGATTAATGAACTTTTATTATTCTTTTTTTGCAGACTATAATTCTTAAAATTTTTGATTTCTTGAGTAATAAATCATTTCATAACGTACAAACCAAAGTTTCTGACGAATCATTAGTACAAGTAAGGGAAAGATTCATGCAGGAAATATTAACTACAATTTCCAATGATGTGAGATTAATATTTGGCGAGGATGATACGATAAATATTCTAAAATATTTACTTGGTTCTTATGAAATAAGGAAAATTAATATCGACTTGAACCTACAAATATTAGACGTTGTAGCGTCGCAACTGTTAATTTCATGTAGGACAGCTCATCATCGCGCAATTTCTTAATAGTTTAACTTTCTGTTTGTTAATTTATTAAAGTGGAAGCAGTGCATAGAATGTGTATGTTATTCACATGAATTACTGATGTCTGGAATCGTAAAGTATTGATATATAATTTTAGTCACTAAGGAATTGATGTGCCATAGTAAATTTGTTGACAATTTAGAACTATCGAGATTTCAAAAACAGACTATGTACCTGATTACATATTTAAAATAAGGACGCCAAGTATTTTTTCCATTAAACTGAGTTATAAGTTGAATGATGTGTGATGTATATACTGCATACGGTATGCATTTAAACTGTACATTCGTATTTAATGTTTAAGTTTTGTACAAATATTTATGACAAAAACATTATATTTCACAATTAATAAAAGTTATCAATATACATGAGATTTAAATGTATGCAAGTTCTTAGTAGTCTAATACATGTTTATTCTTACAATTAATAACATCTAATTTATAATTTATTTAATTATCCTTCCCTTGTTCACTTTTAACTTTCTGTTTCTCTAACTGAGCTCTGAAATAAATAAACACATTTTATTGAATATGATATTAAAAGCTTCAATAATATATGTGATGATTAAATTAATTTATATAAATAAACCTTTGCTTCTCTATTTATAAAGAAATAAAACGTCATTTTCGATTAGTGATAATATTATTCATTAATATCATATTGTAACATAAATATAATTTAATGTAAATTAAATTTTCCAAGAGTTTGCAAGCATAAGTAAACAATTTGAAAATATACATATTTAACGTTAACGTGTACAGGGTGTACCAAAATTGTCCTACTTCCGGGAAATGAGAGCTTTCTGAGATCATTTGAAGTAACTTTTTCCTTAGCGAAAATGCAATCCGCGGTTTCGTTTACGAGTTATTAACGAAAAGCACTGACCAATGAGAGACCACTCGTAAATGAAGCCGCAGATTGTATTTTCGCTAAGAAAAAGGTTACTTCAAATGATCTCGGGAACCTCTCATCTCCCGGAAATACCATAATTTTGGGAGACCCTGTATATTTATTTTATGCGAATGTTCGTATTTTTGTCACAAAATTTACCTCAATTGTTGATTAAAGTCGTCTTCTACATCATCATCATCCCAATTGTCTTCCCAAACACTAATATCTTCATTGTCTTCGTCCGCCGCAGTCCAATCTACCAAGTCATTCATTCAATTGAGGTTAGATCTCGTCATTTACAAAAAAATATTAGTAATCTTAAATTCACATACCTTCCGCATGAAATTCTTCGAACTCATCGTCTTCCTCCAACAATCCCAAATCCACTTTCGCTTTATCGTTCTTACTCTCGGTCATTTTTTAATTTGATAGTGACAAACAACGTTATTGTCCGTGCGATAGAAAGAAGCAACTAAAGCATGAAACAAATATATATAGACATATATGTAGATATACAGGGTGTCCCAAAAATGTCTCGCAATACGGAAATGTGGGGTAGCTGAGGTCATTCTAAGTAACTTTTTCCTTTGCGAAAATGCAATCTGTGGCTTTGTTTACGAGTTATTAACGAAAAACACTGGCCAATGAGAGGTGACGGCACGCGAGAGAGAGAGAGAGAGAGAGTCCGCAGCACGCGAAACTTTGACAGAAGGTCGGGACGGACTCGAGCCGCGTTCGAAGTATTGAACAAGTTACGAAGCGTGAACTTTCCGGATTTTTTTTTTATTACGTAAAAGTGATATTTTAAGAAAAACGCTGTTCACCTCTACTTTAGAACGTCTGAAGAATACTTACTAATTTTTCGGACCCGAAATAATATGTAGTTTAACCGTGACAGACGTTTTAATTTTCTGGTGTGCATGACACCTCGTGTGTACCATATGAAATTTTTATGCAAGGTGTACAGTGAAGATTAACAAAGTTCGTAAATGATGTTTTAATTTAAATAATTTAAACAGCCACGAAAGGGATCCCGTTAGTTTGTGCACCATCCTTCTATGTATTCCTAAGTCCGTGGGAATAAGTGTCTCCCATCTTTGGGTGATATGGGGGGTATGGAATAAATAAGCTAATCGATTGTAATATTTCCATTCAACACTTATAATTTATTTAGGTATTTAATATTTTTTGATTTAAATATTTCAAATATTTTGATTAAATATTTAAAATAATTTTAACATTTTAAATGAGTAAGAAGATTTGTAAGATCACTGTAAGAAGATTTATTATAAATTGTATACTCGTTTCGGTAGGTAACAATAATAAATGAATTGATATTTACATGGTGACGAAAACCTTATTAACATAATTCGTAAACTTAATCGATATTTAAAAATTGTCGATAAAATATGAAACATTAATTATCTACATCTGGCACAGTGACACCATAGTGCTGCTATCTGCTTCTGAATCGGGAAACTATGCCTGAAATATGACGCACGTATATAGAAGAAACCCACATACGTTATGTATCGAAGCATTTACCCATAATCCAAGCATATGCACTGGCCTTACTGTTCGTGATTTAAATATATTAAAACATATAATATTGAAATAAAGTTTATTATTTTTATAGTTGATCCAGAAATATTCTAATGGTTGATTTTGTAAAGTTATTTACGTAGTTCAACGGTTTCACTACAAGATGGAGCTAATTTTCATTTTCGTTTTAATTTGTGACTTTATGATCGCGAAATTATTGTATAATTTTCGGTGGGTTTTATTATTCAATTTTTAAAAATCCTGGTATCATAATAAGGTGATAATATTTGTATATATATATTGAATTGTATATTTGATTTCAATAATCAAATAAGCAATTATAAATTAAATACTGGAAGGAAGTGAAGTAAATAATATATTCAAACTGTTCAATGTATTTGAATTTTGAATTGTATATACTTTATTTCAATAATATATATATATTATTTAATAATATCAATAATTCAAATAGATCGAATATATATATATATATATAGTTTGAATATTTAAATTAAATGTGAGATTATTATCCTAGTCTAATTTAATGCGTTAGTTTTATGTTTCAGATGGACATCGGCACTATGGATACTATAAAAATAGATAGTCACATTGAAAATCGGAATGAAATTCTTCTTGGATTGAAAAAAATATGTAACAAAAATTCGGGACTGCAAACAACGAATTCAGGTTGCGTAAGAATAATTAAGACACGACCGGTCTTTTAGAAGTGCTAAACTATGTAAACAAGTATAACATTTCTTTTATTAACAAACCTTATTCCCTTTTTATTTTCAACAAGAAAAATATACATCTTTGGAAAGTCGGAAGAGCTGTTCCTTTATTAATAATTAGAATTTCTCTTAATTTTTATGTCTTAGACCCTATTTTCACTTTAAGCAGTTAGAGAATAGAAGCTTTAAGCTAGAGCTAAGCTCTAAAGAAGCTTTAAAGAATACGTTAGAATACTTGTGTAATATCTAGGTACCTTTCATAATATGATTGTAATTATATAATAATTTTCTGTAGCATATAGTAGCGAAATTGAGTTTGTAATCTCTTACGTTAAATAATACGAATTTCAAAAATTACAGAGGAAGATTCCAGCATTTTCGACATTGTTGATTCTCAAGCGTTTCCTGAACATTTATTACATGCAAATAAATGGCTGACTTTGAATTTATCGAAAGACGTAATTCAAGAAAGTGATAGAGTTTCGACCGGTCCCGTAAGTTGTTCCGGCAACGCAAGCAATAATAAAAGGTTTGGAACAACAAAATTTGAGCAACATACAAAACAAGATAACGATCTTCCAAAAGATCTAAGTAGCCTATCCACTTTCTCTTCTCAAAATACACAAAGTTATTTGAAAAACATCTTTAAGACTACTGTAGTCTCAGAAAACTATGTGATATCGGAATCGCAGAGTGAAGGCTCCTTCTGCTCGAACACGGTCAAAGATTCCGAGGGGAGTCAGGAAGCAGGTAACAATAATGCAAGTCAAGAGAAAATAGACGAGGGTTCGTGCAATGGGATCGATTACATCAACAAATTGGTGGGATTAGGATCCTTACCGTCACAGATCGAAACCCACGATCGCAACGATTTATCGCACAATATTACTTCAGAGACAGAAAGAGACATCTCTGCTAATGAAAACGCTTCGAATGTTACATTTCACGAATGCTGTTCGTTGCATCAAAAAAACGTTGATAATTCACGAAAAGATGACGACAAGATATTGCCAGGGTTAAGTATACTTGATATTACACCAATTTCGCAAAAGCTTCATTCTTCTAAACGGGACATTACGCACGATATATTTCAATCTAACGGGGAGAACTGTTTTTCCCGAAACGAAGACGAGAGCGATCTTACAAATTTAGAGATCGATAGCATCACCCGGTACCAGAGATGCAGTCTTGTGGATAATTTAAAATTTTCTACTGTCGTTATGGACGAGGAGGAAGGGATTAACGATAAAACTCAAGAGTTGTGTACGTCTTCGTTCCAACTGTGTGGTGAAAGTATCGAATTGATTCAGATTACTCAGAATGTCACTCAAGACGTAGTATCGTTTCAACAAAATGGACGATGTTTGCAAAATGATAATTCGGTAGAAGATGAGGAACGTATGGATCCTTCTGAAAAAAGGAGAAACTTAGATTTGGAAAATAAAGTAGACGCGCTTCGTAAAAACGAGGGGGAAAGGATTCCTTCCGCGTGGTTGACCTTAATCCTTGATGCTCCCAACACGAATAACATTCCTCTTGAATCGATGAAGGCAACACTTTCGGTTCTACTGGATGAGAAGGTAATAATGCAGTATATGAAAAACAGATGCTGGAAAGATACTATTGAAATGCAGTTAGTGAACGCTATATTAAATTTTTGCAATGTTTTTGAAAGTGAGAATAAAAATAAGGCGTACACGAATGAAATTATTCAGGTGGTTACGAACACGTTAGACAAATGCATTGGAAACACAGAATTGGAAAAGGTAAATTGAATACGATAATAGAATCGTAAAATACAATTTGACACGATAAGTAGTCTATACCTATTCATATTTCATATGTTTGTTAAACTAATTTACAGACAATGACATTTGCAATTTATATTCTTTTATACGTTGAATATTTGAAACTTCCAGTCGAAAAATTATTTTTAAAAGTTTGGTTGGAATTTAACATTTAAGAATTTAACAAGAATTTAACATTTAAGAAAATATTATACATTTATTCAAGAAGTTATTTTTGAGACACGGATTACACGCGCGCGCACTTACAAATCTAGAACTGTTAAATGATTTAAAAAGATGTCATTAAAGTACATTTAATTGGAATTACAAAACATCTTACTTTGTAGTTGATCATTGTTGTTTCTTATTTAAAAAATTAACATTAAAAAGAAAATGTTTCTTATTTACTGAATAAAAGAAATTTCATAAATTTGTTTGAAATTAAAAATTTAACTACGAATTTTAATGTATAATACATTTGTTTGTAATCATTTACGATCACAGAAAAAATCTGCAAGTTTGTATAAAGTTATGATCATAGATGAGAAGATAAATTGTCTAACATAATTTTCAAATAAGAATTTTCAAATATTTTATCGATTCGAAATAGTTATTATCCACTATTCCACAATGAACAGTATTGCAAAGTAAATCGTTTTGTTAATTGATCATTGAATACTGAATAAACAGTATTTGAAAATGTATACATATTAAACTAGAAATTGTTGTATCCTAGGCTACAATATTAATCCATCAAGTAACCATTATTGTGGAATTATGTGCATGTATGGGAGTTTGTATCGAAGTTATAAATTATTTATTAACGAGACTGAAGTCGTACGAAGGTATGTTGACTTCGTTGGCGACTGGCAAAAAAGCGGACGTCCATAACATAGTGAACTCATTGCACATCATCTTTTATTCGTTAAATTTATGTTTGGAGAAATATCGGTTAGTAGTTTCTGGTAAAGATGACAATCATCTCGAAGAGCATGCGGAAAAACAAGCGGATGAAAGCAGACAAATACGAGAAGGTCGGTGGCAAATGATACTGAATGATTTTACTACAATTGCTGTAGAAAGTTTTATTAAATTTACAGAAATGTCGCAAAGATTATTGAATATATTAACACGTAAATAGACAGTGTCATAAATAATAAATGCACACGAAATGTACTGTTCTTACTGCGAGTTGTATTCACGGTTTCATTAAAGCATTAAACATTACAATTTGTGTACAATTAAATTATTCAAGTAGACCGAGATTCTCGACTAATTTCTTGTTTATAAGAGTCATTTCTAAAAATCCTTTTGCGCAAAATTATTACTAAATAATAAATACATTGAATAGAACTTGTTACGATGTATTGTATGATAAATAATGATTTTAAACTGAACGATTTAAAATAAAAGTATCAATTAACAATGAAATACTTCTTATACTTAATATACGAAGAAAATAGAAACGCATACAAATATTAATATTACGTTACATAATTGATGAGATTCGGATCGACTGTAAGTGACGTTAAATAATATCGTTTCTTCTTCAGAGATATTAAAATTCTTCCAATGGCACAACAGTTTTGAATTTTCCGGTATTACGTCGAACACTATATTTATAAACTTATCCAAAGGACAAATGTCTGTGCAACTTGGTATCGTCAAAGGTATAATATCACCTTCCACTCCTGTATAATAATTTATCTGAAACAATAATTGCGTAGTTAGTGCAGTATTCAATTCTAGAACGTTCGTACTACATATATTGTTCATTAATCAATGGAAAGTTACGGGTAAACGTTTCTATTCTTAACTTAGATATTCTTTACATGTGTGTGATATTTTGATATATATATTTCGATTTTTAAAAATACGGTCTATAAAATATACTAAACCATTGTTTACGCTACGAATTAAAAATAGTTGCAACATCGTTTATCGCTATTGAAACAGTTTAGAAAAATGATTATGATTTTCGAAGACGTCTTGCACGTTTAATGGTATTATTAATACATTTATTTACTTTTTTGTTTTTAGATTACTTTTACTACGTGGTATAATTAAATTTTCTCCAGTATTTTTAATTTTCGAAAATGCAAGTGCTAAAATAGATACACAGGATAAAAAAGGTTTTATAGTTGGTACAACTTTGAACATGACAATATATATATATATACATACCTTTATCCCATGATGATCGGTTTCATTGTCATAGTAACTTTCGAAGATCACTGAGGCAGCTTCGTTAGGAATATGCGGTGACCATACGTCAAGAGATTTCAAAATGCCAGCTATATTTCTATCATTACCACTGTATAGCATAAGTTTCCGTTCACTGGATATATTTCCTTGAATATATCCTAAAATATTCCCTAATATTTCCTTGATGAATGTTCCTCCGTTTAGCTTCTTTTGCAGAGGAGTTTGCGAGAGGAGATCGTATTTTAACAACGTAACGTTCAACATTTCTCCATCGGGGAAAATGTCTTTGGCCCAGTACGGGAGAGATTCGTTTAGACTAACCTGTGATTAGACCCGTTGTTATTTTCGGATCAAGAAAAACGTTCAAGTCCAAAATAACACGAAAGAGAACAAATTTAAAGACAAGATGTACGCGCGTCTTACTTTTGTTTCGAAAACCGCGTATAAGAGAGCTATGTCCGATGGATAGAGCATCTTCATTCCAGTATGGTTGGAGACGTAATCGAATAAAGGCTTATGATGCAGTAGTTCTGATTTCACATCATCCGACATCATCAAGCTTTCCATTTCGGACGCAAAACTTGGACAATCTAATCCTAATAATAGAGTGTCCTCGTCGGCGATTGCATAATCTGCAAGCGTTGAACATGAACAGTTTGAGCTGATCTTTTCATTTATCTCACGTTCCATTATGGTATTTGCATCATACATTCGTTATGGCGAATGTTTCGTTAAAGCGAATGCGTTCGCTTTATCATATGAAGTCTAGTTACGAAGCTTACAATAAAATTTCTTAAATATGTAATTTCAACTATTGGGTTGGCAACTAAGTAATTGCCGATTTGTTCAATGAAATAAAAAATTTTTTTACTTGGAATGAAGATTAATCTGTAATGTATTTCCCATTTTGTTCGATGACCTTTTGCCATCTCTCCGACAACTTGAACATTCCACGCTCGTAGAAAGTCTGATCCTTTTCGGCCAAAAACTGAGTTAAGTGAGATTTTACAGCGTCATCATCGTTAAAAGTTTTACCACGATGGGAGTTGTCCAGGGATCGAAATAAGTGGTAATCCGATGGCGCGAGATCAGGGCTATATGGTGGGTGTAACATCAATTCCGAACCAATATCCATCAATTTTTGCCGAGTGGACAAAGACGTGTGCGGCCTAGCATTGTCCTGCTGGAAAATGACACCTTTACAATTGACCAATTCTGGTTGCTTTTCCTTGACCGCTGCATTCAATTTGTCCAGTTGCTAACATTCACGGCCAATAAAAAATAACATAATAATAATAATAATAATTTTATAATATAACAGTTACGGATATCATAAAAATGGGAGTGAGAGACATCTATAATTGAAATCGGCAATTACTTAGTTGCCAACCCAATACATTATACAATTTTGATGTACAGTTTTATATTGGTTTTAGCATTTTGTATGCGTCAAAATCGTAATATAAGGTAAAAATCGTTACTTTCGAAACCGATCTACCCTGCCTACCAAAAGGTATTGGTTGCCAATCGATATCATCGCTCCATTTAGTCAGGTTCGTTGGTGGCCAGAGTCCAGCGTTTACCAACTGCGCCGACAGTATCGACAATGGATATTCTGCAGTTCTCACTTTCATTGTTTCACTTCTGTACTGCATTCCCAAAAATTTGTCGTAAACGTTGCGTATATGTGTTCCTAGATCGTACATGTTGAGTTTGCCAACCTGTTCAGAAACGTTTGTTAGTCGTGTAATAAATTTTGTACCTTTCTGATTTTTCAACTGAATTCGACACAAACAGTATAATAATGAATAATAGAATAATAATATTAATATTATTATTTTATTTTTATTTTTCTAAATTTTATAATATTGATATTATATAATATATAATATATATAATTATTATTATATAATAATATTATATAATTCTATTATATAATATTCACGAGCTAATAGAAGGCCATCCAGCAGAATGTCGACACATTTAACTGAATCGTTATAATTTAAAGCCAATTTTCAATTATCAGTTCGAAAAAGTTGAGAACTTTTCCAGCAGTCCAATTGTATTAATTTACAGGACTATGAGGATTTTATGTATCTATTTCTCGTGTGCTTATAATATAATCGGACGGTTAACTAGAATTTCGATAGTTATTTAAAAAAAAAAAAGAAAACAAATTTGACCTGTTATAATAATCACAGTCCAAGTAAGTCTAAAAGACATATTGAAAAGCACATATTGTAGATTACTCGATCCGAATTGTTTGATTACTCTTTTCCAATTGCACGGATTAACTTTGAGTATCTCAAACTTCAAACATCCGTGTTTGGTTTACCAACGGATTTCGGTAGAATTAAGTTCATCAGGCAAATGATAACATCTTTTTAATGTAGGTGGTAAAGCGTTATACGGAAGTAAAATGAAACGATTTATTGAAAATCCTTGCAGACTCACGTTGGGCATCTGGAGTGTAGCAAAATTGAAGTAGTCATAAGTAAGTGCAGTTGGAAAACTTGAGTCGTTGCTGTATACCAGAGGAGAAATTGGAGCGTACGTCTTATGGGCAAATATCTGTAAAAAATTGTTGGAAGCATTCTTTTTTTATTTCGTAAGATGACCATTTGTTTTTCACAAGCTTCGTTAATCATCCCGGAAAATTTCAAGTTGTTTTGTGCGTGTACGCGGTATTTGATGTTTGCTTACGATTTGTAATAACTGCAACTCAGGTTTGGCCTTTATCGCAGTTATTAAAATACATAACCAGCATAGCATGCCTGCTTTCATATTCAGTTACGTGGATTTACGCTTCCTTCGATGGTGTATGAAATTCCTGAAAACAAATTAATGTCGTTTAAAATTGCGTTAATTAAGTGACATTAAGTACATTTCTATCATTTGCGATAGTCATTTTCACTGAGGTGGGTGGGGGGGGGGGGATGGTTCCAGTGACGAAAATTTATAAAACATTTCTTTTTTGAACTTCAATGGTTCTATATGTCACGAGAAAAAATGTTTCTTTCTAGAATTGTCACCCTACGATTATAGGGTAGACACAGATCGCTCCAGTCGTTTATAAATAAAATCGCTACATCTATAATTCAGAATTTTATTGGGTTGGCAACTAAGTAATCGCCGATTTGTTCAATGAAATAAAAAATATTTTTTTACTTGGAATGAAGTTTAATCCGTAATGTATTTTCCATTTTGTTCGATGACCTTTTGCCATCTCTCCGACAACTTGAAAATTCCACGCTCGTAAAAAGTCTGATCCTTTTCGGCCAAAAACTGAGTTAAGTGAGATTTTACAGCGTCATCATCGTTAAAAGTTTTACCACGATGGGAGTTGTCCAGGGATCGAAATAAGTGGTAATCCGATGGCGCGAGATCAGGGCTATATGGTGGGTGTAACATCAATTCCCAACCAATATCCATCAATTTTTGCCGAGTGAACAAAGACATGTGCGGCCTAACATTGTCCTGCTGGAAAATGACACCTTTACGATTGACCAATTCTGGTCGCTTTTCCTTGACCGCTGTATTCAATTTGTCCAGTTGCTAACATTCACGGATGATAAAAAATAACATAATAATAAGAATAATAATTTTATAATATAACATTTACGGATATCATAAAAATGGGAATGAGAGACATCTATAATTGAAATCTGCAATTACTTAGTTGCCAACCCAATACATAATACAATTGATACATGAGTCGTTTATTTTGAAAGTGGCATAAGTCACTTTACTGTAATGAAAAGTGGTGATTTTTTAATGTTTATACGAAATTATTTATACCGAGTAAAATATCAGTATCCTGAGATAACAAATACAAGTAAATCTTCTCGAAAGTTAGCATCCATATTGTTAAACGTGTTAAAACGCAAACCCTTAAATATGTATATCGACTTAAAAACAAAGTGCTTATGCCACTTTCGAAATAAACGGCTCACATGAAAGTGAAGGTTCGTCGCAAATATTTCTGCTTACATTAAACTTTTTAAAACGAATAATACAAGCAATGTTGTTGATACAGTTCGGTACAATGGTGGTACACCGAGCAATGTTTTAGTAAATGATTTCGGTGACAGCCTGTGACGTTTTGCTTAGTACAGCATACACAAGAATGGATTTTGTAATGCGTTCACTGAAATGGGAAGAAATCAACAAGAGGTACGTAATATAATTGGTTCGGTTTCTCAGAGATGTCAATCCAACGTATTCGGAAGCATGAAGAAGACTTTGAAGCGGAGCCGCATATACGAGGTAAGCGTTGAGAAGCGTCGAAGGAAAAGTCGACGTATCATCTTCGATCTTGCAAAGTCATAACGTTTTAATGAAACACTTGTAAGTTCACATGATAAAACATAGATTAAACGAGAAAACTCTGGAGCACGTTGTACACAGTTCAAATGAAAACACATCCCATTGTTGCCGGTATAATAGAACATATTCGTGTCAGGTTGCGAACAGATTCAATTAACGTTTATCTTGGACGATAATCTTTATCCTAACTTACCGCTAAAAATACAGTGAACCGACTGTACAGAAAATTGTATCGATGAAGCTTTTACCTGCCTCCTTGTGCTGCACGGTGTGCAACGCGAGGTTTCCTCTGCGATTATACAATTATCCGTAATTGCTCCGTTCCAAACGGAGCACAACAGTTTTCAGACAACGAAAGGAATGCGAGCTACAATAAAAGTGGCGACACTTGTTCCAACTTCACAGAGGACTGCACAACACTGCTTACACTCCTTCGGCCGATGATTGCGATCAGATAAAGCGTCTTTGATGTGTCTCCGCACGTTGGTGCATCGCTCGTGCTTAATTTAATCGGCAACCTTCGCATGAAATCGTCATCTTTATCAGAGGCAGGAATCGACGGTGCTTTGTGTAATACTTGACAATCAGTTCGTTTCCACCAAAGAATCTTTGTAATCAAAGATCGTGGTTCATATAAAATGATTTCTGGAGGCAGCTCCGGTGGAGATTGTTTGGACACGCTGCAGTCTTCGAATCCGCCTCGGGCTTAGGAGCTACGACCTGCTCACAGTAAGATGTCCTGCCGTCACACACTCATATATCATCATTGTTTCTTGCCACTGTGTGTCCCGACCCTTCAAAGTGTAGTGCACATACTGTACAGTTCGCTAACACCGCGTCAAATTCGACCGTCTAATTGTAATAGCTGGAACGCGGATTTTATGCATTTATGATAAAAATCAGAAGATCAAATACAAAACAGTGAAAACATTTGAAGAGTTTGAAGATACTGTTGCATTTTGTTATCAATTCGGTAAAATCGTTAAGCAAAGAAATGATAGTTCACGTAATCCCTGTATCTTGTAGGCACTGTAAACAATTTTTATTCTCTGCATAAAGATCCGCAGTTTATTAATAACTGAACATTGACATTGCAATTCGATCCAATCCGCGACTGGGTCCAAATCGAATGGGCACCGTATTCAAAAGTATACGGTATTTTTAATATACAGTTATTTGCGTTATGTTGGTTAAATATTAGATGAAAAGTCGACCGTGAATGTACATTATCTTTTGTTGTTGGCCGATGTTCCGGACTTGTTCTTTCGTAATCATCGGTGAGTGTGTTCTGTCGATGTCAGAAAAATATGTACAATCGAAACCATTTTCAGGAAAAGATTTTAGAAAAAATTGAATTGCCGTGATTGAAAACTGTTATACAGTAATAGGAACGTTGAAATAGCTACGTTTTCTTCCAGCAGTCATCTTCGTTTATTACGAGATAGTCGGGATTACAACATTAATTATGTTTGGTTTCCAATCGAATTAACTAAATATCATTTAATCAGATTTAATACAGTTATAGACTTGTTTGAAATAGGTCACAGTAAATATGTCGCCATCGCAGAATCCTCGTAATCTAATCACGTCTCACTTTAAAATGTTCTTAGAGGTAGGCTCTAGTCGGTAGTCTAGAGATTTGTAAATAGCACTTACGAAATCATTTTTAATCTTTACGATCTTTGCGGAACGAGAAAGAAATGGAATAATTTGGAAATATTTAATTCCCTATACTTTTACGGACATCTTTCCTTTCATCGACTTCTGTTAATTACATACAGATAGGATTTCGTCTGTAGGTTTAAAATATCTTGAAAGAATTTAATTAATTGAAATTGCAACTTTTTCCCCCTTTTTGCAATATCGATACGCTACGTTATTTTTATATTTTACTATCGTCACTTTACTATCGTCATTTCTTCTAATTTACTTCAAAATTAGTTGGTCCACGGTGCAATGTTTCCTGTTCCTCTATGCGAACAGGAAACTTAATTACATGAAACGATTCCGCGCATATCTTAAGACAAATACGCACACGATTATTTAGTCTAATTATAAACTTTTATCTATTGCCGCTTATCCTGAGCAAGTTTCGATGTTGGAGTTCTAAGATTTATCATGTGTATTATATCGATCATCATCGATGGATCGATATTGATTGCAACATAGGTGTTGTCGGTTTAAATGTAAATTTGAACTGGCGATACGATTAAATAGAAATGTACACATTAGTACCAACTTATGAATTTAAGTTGATATAGTAGTATAAAAAATCGAATCTCATAAAGCTAGCACTTAAACTCTCTGAATGCCAACAAATAATATTATCTAATTACAGTACACAGTGAAACATGATTGTGATCATCTTTCCATCGCAGAAACGTTTGTTCATTTAAGAATACTGTACATACGTTGAACGTTGAACCATCGTACAGAATATGAATATAACAAATTACTTGATTACAGAGTATCAAGGTTGAGAAATCGTTTATTCTTTCTTTTTCTTTTTTTCTTTTAGATACTGCAAAATTCCATATCTTACTATGATTCTGTTGCATTCTCATATATTTCTATAAAATACGAAATTACGAATAAGACGTATATAATATTGTTATTATATTGTTATATAATTATTGTTATAATACTATATATATAATATATATATACTATAAAAAAATATACTATAATATATATTATACTATAAAAAAAATATACTACATATTATATAGTATAATAGTATAATATGTAGTATATTTTTTATAGTATAATATACATTATAGTATATATTATAGTATATAATATAATATGTAGTATATTTTTTATAGTATAATATATATTATAGTATTTTTTTTATAGTATATATATTATATATATAGTATTATAACAATAATTATATAACAATATAATAACAATATTATATACGTCTTATTCGTAATTTCGTATTTTATATATATATATATATATATATATATATATATATATATATATATATATATTATATAGTATATAGTATAGTATATAGTATTATAATTATTGTTATAATATTGTTACTTTTGAAGAGTGCGCGAGAATTGAAGTAAGCAGCACACAATAAAATTGATATACAACAGAGTCGTGATAAATTGCCAATTGTTTACAATACCGGATAAAATGTTTGACGTTATGGGGAGTACGGAGCATTCTGAGCAAGAACTAAAGGCAACGTAACACGTTGTAATACCGTGGTAAATGGAGAGTGTCTAGTGCACGTACCGATGCACAATGGCGGATAATTATCCTGCAGATCGTTTTTCCTATCGACAACCCATTTTGAAAGCCGTTTCACGTGTATCGGTTGAATACGCGTCAATAGCCTAACAAGAATCTTATCGTTCTCATGATAATAAGCCCAACCACGTGTCAAGCATGCACCCGATACTTCTTCAGAATATCAAACACAAATTAACATTTTACAGCGTATTCGTACAACAGAATATTACGTGTTTTAGTTATCTTTGCTACGTTTTGACGTCATTCAAAAAATTCATTGATCCAGTTCGTAGAAAGATAACGGTCGTATACATATGCAATGTTGTACGAGGTCCTTACTTGCCACCTACCGAAAAGATACATATAATCGCGTGCATTTTGTATCGTGATTTGTACCGATCGTTCCAATGATTCATTGTAGCATGACACAATATGTACGGCAATATGATGGATAACATGATTCCCATCGAACTTGTTCTAAACAAGATAAGGAACTACATATTTTCACAATGCTCGCTTTAATTAATTTTAGAACATTTCGAAATGTATTCGAACGTCTTTCATACTTTTGATTGAAATTCGAAAATTTAACGTTCGAACACTTTATGGAGATATCGTATTTGTGACAAAATGCTTCACTTTTCGGTGTCGTTATTTGCGATGAAAATACTTGAAATATTTGCATTTGCAACGCAAATAAAGTGCTACATACGACTAGAAAAAATATTAATACCATCTATAGACCCTATAGTGGAGAAATAAAATAATCTAATTAGCAATAACAACACTATCCAACGTGTTCGCTTGATGTTACAAGTTCAAGATAATTAATTTGGACATATACATTTCTTTGCAGAGAAAAAATAGTTTCATTACCGACTAAAATAATCTTTTTTCTTTAGCGTTAAACAGCATCTTTGATACCGACTATACAATTTAATTTGAAATTTTTCTAGTTCATGCATGGCATTGTTGGTTGATGAGTTATTTATTGAGTAGATATACATCATAAAAAAACGTCTGCAAAGTTTCAGAGTTATCGAAGAATTTTCATTTTTTCAAGGCGTAACCATTTTTCATTAATGTAAATGTGTCGTCAAGTAAGACAAGTTTAGCTTAATTATTTCTATGAACTTGTTGATGGTCAAGTTTCAAGCATTTGAAGTTCTAAGAAGTAACAATTCAACGAACATAAAAGGCCGCGCAAATATAAATATATAATATAATAATATAAAAATCATTTGGCCTATAACTGCAAGATGAAATATATTTGTAATAGAAAAATATGTATATAATATATTTTAAATAGAACGTATATGCGTTCATACGTTTCAAATAAAATGCCCTCTACAACAAATAATATCTCGTTCGCTCAATCGTTGTAGTTCATTTCGGTTTTCCAACAACGTTAAATTGAACCAAAAGTGTTTATTTGCTTCCGGAAATCTTTGTTGAAAATTGATGCAACGGCACGTCATTCTCAACAGATGCCGGAATTAAATGATCCCACGGCAATGTCGTACATTATCCGTCAAATAATAATGGTCCCGATAAGACACTTCGTACGGTTGATACGCAGATAAGTTATCAACAAAAGAGGTACATTTAAATGCAAAGTACGTTTTGCTTTCAGCAGATAAAAGTACCTTTTTCGTGTAACGTAGCGGGATATTTTAAACAGTATTATTTTGCTTGTGTTTTGAACCGGTTATTGCTACGGAGCCAATCACGTGAGTGTGGAAATGTATCGTAAATGTTGGTAGACATTACTGGCAGTTGCTTAGTTTCGACATTCTGTCACGCCACGATTCAAGAACGAAGAGGATTCGTATTTCGTGTAAGGCACACTGCGACCACCAATTATTTTCGTTTAACCGATTTCTTTTTCTAATACTTTTAGTTAGTTTTATTTAGTGCTCGGACAGTGTAGATTTTTCAGACCAGCGTAGCTTTTAAAAATAGCGATAATTAAAACACATAGAAACTATCTGGTAACAGAGGCATTTTTACAACAAGGACTTACGTACTGGCAGTTTTAGACGCTGAACTGTAGGAACGCGTTCGTATCGCTTGGCTTTAAACTGCGCCAGAACAATTAAATGTAATAGTTAAATGTTGCGATTAGCGCATTTGTTAATGACTCGTTAAAAGTAATTGTTAACAAATACTGTGTGTACGTTGATCGCATCGATGAAGGTAGTAAATGCATTTCTATTAGATAAATATGTCTTTTAAATTTTAAATAACAGCTTTTTAATAGTTAGGTAAATACATTATACATGTATTACGTAATATACGATATAGTTGTGTGTATGCAGACGTAACGGAGAAGAAGTATAGCAATTCGAAATAATGTCAGAATGACATTTTTCAAAATTAGCTAAATAGGGTGATAATAAGTTGTTATGACAGTTTTTTGGGGAAAATTTAGTACGCCTAACTGAGTTTCACCGGATAAAAATCACGATGTTCCTTCGATTAAGTTGATGTTGAAATTTTTTGCAAGTTAAAAATTATTTGTATTCCTTCGATATTTTAGAGATTGTAATTTCCATCATTTTATATCTTTGCTGCACTTTATAATTATACGTTTATATCCAGAGACAGATTTAGATATAGGTTAAACAGGCTATAACCTAGGGTGGCAGTTTTTTCTTTTTTGGTGGGGGTGGGGAGATTTTTGGGAAAAGTTCCGCTTTAAGATTTTTTACGCACGTTAAAAAATTGTACGACCTTACAACCGATTATTACGTATTCAACAAATAATATTAATTAATTCCTGTATATGTATTATAGTACGTTTCTACTGTACCAATGATTTGGTAGAGACCGATGCTTTGATTTATTATTCTAAAAATTTAAATAATAAATAATATGTGTTTTCATAAAAATACTAAATCTAGCATTTCAAATACTTGCGATCATCCTCCCTCTTGCCTCTTACCCCTTCTCTTTTTATCGCGGGCGGCAATAAAACATATGAGTCTAGGGGAAGCAAAAATATAAATCCGCTTCTGTTTATACCAGTAATTCTTTTGAAATGTAAATGGATCGAACAAGATGTTACTCGCATTGTTTTCATTTCTGGGAATTGTCTGTGTATTTGACACGATTATGGTTCCGATAACGTGTTTAAACAAGATATAAAGGTACCTGAGCAAATTAAAAAAAAGAAGTTGCTGTCATTGATCTTTAACATTAGGTTTACGGACTGCGTCAAAATAACAAATATTATAGTAGAAATCGTCAAAAATCTCAATAAATATATGCTTCGTATTTTTATGAAGCGTTATTAAATACAATACATAGCTGCCTTCGGTGATCTTATATCTAGTATCAATGGTATCGTAAATTTTCCTGGTAATATTTATTCTTCTACGTGATAAATGGCAGAGTTGCGAAGTACCAATCGCTATAAGTTTCTATACCATAACTTATAGACCACTGTTGGTAAAAATGAAATTAAAAACAAGCAAAGCGTAGCATATTTAAAGGTACTAATTTTTAGAAGATCAATTTGAAAACGAGCCATTGTCTCGACCAGTTATACCAGTTAAGTCTACTTGATTAATATCGTTAAGAAAAAAATACTTGATAGAAAAAAATGATAGAATAAAAACATTTCATTCGAAATATATGTTCGCAGCCGCTATAAATGAAGACACGCTCTCTAATCGTTGACTTATTTTCAATTCTCTAAAAAATGTCGTGTCTTGCGTAAGAATCAATGGAAAAACTTATATAACTTCTATACTGCACTTGTCGCAATGATAATTATCACGTGAATAAGTACCACATTATTGGTTGATACCGGAACTGTATTTATGGCGTGTGAAAGACAGGATTTCACACGCGAGTTAATGAAATCTCATTGCATTCTTTTTAATTTATCAGACGCGTTTGCAAAAGAAATGATAAATTTTTTGAAATTCTGAACGAGTTAATCTTAGCTTGGTATAATTTTCTTTCGTCTACAGTGCTTTGCGTTGCCATATCTATGCACATTTGTTAACTACTTTTAATTACTCTTAACAGATACCACGAAGTCTAGTCCGTCTGTCGTTCATGTTAAGATTAATGGCTGAAATGTGAAAGATGGCTACTTGGTGTATCCGGTGATACGTCTATTTAAATGTTAATACCTTGGCCACCGTTATCTAGTGCCATCCGAGTTTATGTAACCGCGAACTTACTTCCGCAAGAACGTAAACGTTTCATATAAATTCTCAGCTTTTATCATCGAATAATCTTGTGCAAGACAAGACTGGCTTGCATATGGCTGCAGATTTTATGGTTTAATAGTTTCTCCAACAACGCCGCTTGTATCTACCTCACCAAGCATGTAAATAACTGCATCCATGCGCCTGTCCTCCATTTTTACGCTCGTTCGTGGACAGGGGCTGTCTATAGCGGCGATTAATTCGTAATCTCGGGGTCTGTTATGTCATAAGAAATTGCTTGCTCGTAAAGATGAAAATGTGGTTATCCACTGAAATTAGAACGGTTGGAATTTACGACATAATGAAATCAATATCATACGATCCTTGTGTAAACTATTTTTTAATTATACCTGCTAATTATAATTCGCTATATTCAACTATATATATATATATATATATATATATATATATATATATATATATATATATATATATATATATAGTTATAATATATAGATTAGAATATATATAATTCGCTTTATTCAACTCTCTCAATTTTTAACGCATTTAATAGAAAATATTTTGCATTCGCTACATTGAGTTCCCAATTTCTATAGACCGTTCGAAGAGAATAAACTTTTTACTAGAATTAGAGAAAAGGACAGTTCATAATCTGTGCGACTAGGATGCTAGATCGAGGAATCCAAAGAACAGTGCGTCTTTCATAATCCAATCTACATGTAATGGTTGTCATCAAGTTGTTTTCTCGAAAATTATTGTTCTAATCAGAGTTTCGTAATTTGTCATTTGTCATCGTTATTAAGCTTTGGATCATGAGCACCGGTAATAAGACATTCGTTGTATCGGTATCGTTAAAATAAAAATTTCTGAAGCCAACGGTGATTGTACTTAATCATAATTAATATTATACATATATGTTCTACGCTCTTTCGTCTGTTTATGTTTGAAACTAAAACTACCGGGCACTAAAAAAAGCGACTAGTTTATATTTCGTTTTAAAAATAAAGATCGCATTTATCGAAACATTGCACAATAATTAGTAAGTTTAGTAAATTAGTGAAAAGAATCCAAGTCGTTTGCTCCAATTTTAAAGAGGTGCCACTGTAGATGTAAATTGAGAATAGCCGTACCGGTGAGCCTAACATCGAAATTCGATGAACAATTGCAGAACATATTTTTCGAATATATGAGCCGTTTATTTTGAAAGTGGCATAAGTCACTTTGTTTTTAAGTCGATATATTTAAGGGTTTGCGTTTTAACACGTTTAAAAATATGGATGCTAACTTTCGAGAAGATTTACTTGTATTTGTTATCTCAGGATACTGATATTTTTCTCAGTATAAATAATTTCGTATAAACATTAAAAAATCACCACTTTTCATTACGGTAAAGTGACTTAAGCCACTTTTAAAATAAATAGTTTAGAAAAACGACTGACATATATTAATTTTGTCCGACGTATTTTACTGAAATGATGTTTTGAAAGGACAGTGATTTACTAAAATTGTTGAATAAATTACATATATAATAATAATTTATACCATGAACATATTTAATATAAAGGTTCGATTTAAGTATTTTTTATTTTAATATTCATAAAATACAAAAATAATTAGTACATTTTGAAACATAAGTGTAAGTAATTTATATGAAAATATATCAGTACAATTTAATTTTCGTCATCAATAGGAGTGATTAAGTCCTCGGAAATCGTGTTTTGTTTCAAATTTTTTAAATAACTGTGGTATATTGGGGACATATAATTAAGCAAGTCCATCATGCCTTTGTATTTTGCTGAAGAAACAGGACGAGATCCAGCGTATAACGGATCCATTTCTATTTGTGAATAACGCCTAGGTCTTCCTCTTTTTGGTGACAAATCCAAAGTTAGAAATTCATCTTTTTCATCTAAAGTTAGTTTATACAACATTTTATAGCCATCTGCTGGCGGGTCTGGAGGTAGCCGCCACATCACTATAATATAATTTACAAAACTGCACTATTCTCTTTCGCACTTATAAAAATAAGTCCAGTGATCACAACTTTTTTAAAAATACTGAAAATAATTCAAAACAATACTTCATATACACTTATCACACGTTTCTATTTCTTTTACACTAAGCCCCGCAATTAATTTCCCGAGTACAGCGACTTACGCCACTTTCAAAATAAACATGTTTGTTATACCGTTAATTAGCAAAACTTCTCTCGACAAATCTCAATAGTTCTCAACTTATCGATTGCAAATTTTTTAAAAAATGAAAAGATACCGTTCAATTGTAATTAGTGTTACCATTAACTCGATTTTTTTGAAAAAGTGACTTATGCTACTTTCAAAATAAACGGCTCATATATAAAAGAAATGATCTCATTTAACCGATTACTGGACTCACGTTCATAAGAGGAAAAATGCATAAAGAGGAAAAGCGTAAAAGTGATCTAATAGGAAACTTCCTTTCACATCCTTTGCAAATTTTTCTCTATTCGTAATTCTTTTATTCGGCATACGTCACAGTTACAGCGGACGCTTTTGTTGGGCCATCGTCGCAGCCTACGTCATAAGCGCAGAATTCCTTAAATGGTTTTCCTTAACCACACAAATGCGTACGATTAAAGACCACGAATTTGGAAACGGGAACTTCCTCGATGCACTAATGGGTGACCAAAATGAAGAAATGTTAGGAAATGATTCAACGAAAGGACATGCTCCTATGACGTGTTACAGTCCTTTAAAATCCCTGTCAGCTACTCGACACCCACAGTACTCCATTTGCATCGGCAATTGTGACTTCAGTATTAATTTACATCGCAGACGTTGCGTCGTCGCTATTTATTTATTTATTTATTTATTTATTTATTTATTTATTTATTTATTTATCTCAAACGTAAGTGAAACATATACTATTTACTTTTTTGTCTCCATCTTCTACCGTGTGGATATTATATTGTAATTACTACAAATTAGCACAGTGGTGATTTTATAAATATATCTGAACATTATAAGTATATATATATATATATATAATATATGTATATACATGTGTATTAGGAAAATTGCTGATAGTTCAATATTTTTTGATTCAGAGTTTTCCAGTAATGATATTTTACTGCTTATAGAAACGAGGTTTTTTCGTCGTTTTAATGTGCACAGACTGTTACAATAGAGTGGAAGTACGGTTTTTATGGGGAATGTGATTTTTGTTAGATAGTAATTACGAAATCATCGTAAAATAGTATACTAAGAAACTAATGCATAAAATGCACGTAAAATGTATATTATAAATTAAAACTGACTCTTTTACTTAACCAGTTAATAACAGGGAAATCTTGTTTTCGAAAACAATATCAATTTAACGTATTTCCTATTTCAGGAAGAATACCAGCAACATGGTTTCGTTCGGTAATAGCAAAACCACCTCGTTGCTTTATACAATCGTTGGTCTGGCAGTATACGCGTCGATCATTCAAGCAGAACTGAGACAAGTGAACGTGGTAAGAACGGCAGTTATTTATGTCTCATTTCTTTTTTGCGCTCAAATATTTTCCTGGAAGGCAAATTACTTGTCTAATTGAAAATTACACGTTGCGCTTTTACCACTTGTTTTTTCCACAGATATTCAGACACGGTGACAGAGCGCCGGATGATACTCCCCTCGAAATGTATCCAAACGATCCCTACATCAATTTCGATTTTTATCCAGAGGGTCGAGGTCAGCTGACTAATGTGAGTAGTTCTACAAACAATGTGTAATTGTCATATACGATTGTCATTATATAATTATTGTTAGTGCACAATTCGATAAAATTATAATAATAAGCTTTATCGACTGAGGAAGAATAGAAGACGGCACAATTTCTTATATAATTTACGAGTAGAATAATTTACGACTGCGATCGTTACGATGCGCGTTGCACGCGTCCCTGTCAAATGTGAACAGGTGTAGTTCGAAAGAGTGGAAAGATGAAACGAATCTATGAATATCGATGATTATTTTCACCCTGTTTGATAGCAATAGATAAAACGTATACATCTATTCTCGTGTTTCTTAAATGACCGTTATCGTTCTATAAATGCTTGTTTTGAAATAATATTATTTTTAATTAATATTATATTATATTATATAATTATATTATTATTATAATTATTATTAATTAATATTAGTAGTAGTTAATATATATTAATAATAATTAATTAATATTATATTATTATTATATAATTATATAATATTATATTAATTATATTGAAATAATATTCGATTGTAATTGATAAATTTCAGCAAGGAAAACTGCGAGAATTCCAACTGGGAAGGGTGCTCAACGAAATGTACTCAGGTTTCTTGGGGGATCTCTATACAGCGCAGTCCGTCTCTGCTCTGAGCTCGGATTATGACAGAACCAAGATGTCCTTGCAACTCGTCCTGGCAGCGCTTTTCCCACCAAACACAGAACAAAAGTGGAACTCACGTTTGAATTGGCAACCGGTTCCCGCGAGATACTTGCTTCGCGTTGAAGACAATATCTTCTTGCCCGACGATTGTCCCGGGTAAGCGTTGAAGAGACTTATTTTTAAATAAATCGCGGAGTCTATGGAGAAGGTCTGCACAAGATCTTTCTATAACGTTCTCCGATTACGTGTTGTCAATGCGAATGCGCGTTTTGTTTGTAGCTATTTGGCAGAATACAACCGAGTCTTGAATTCGACCGAGGGAAGAGCAGCGTTGTCGAAGTACGACGGGTTTATGCAACAATTGACAACATGGACAGGAAAGAACATAAGTACCCCATTGGATATGTACTATCTCTACCATACACTGATGGCCGAATACTCTCGCGGCCTTCCTTTGCCATCGTGGACGCGTTCGATTTTCCCTGATGGCGAATTGAAGAATGCAACTATATTCGCTTATGATATTGGCAGTGCCACACCTACGCTTAAGAAGCTGTACGCGGGTACGGTATCGCTTATATGTTCTTCTTTTTTTTTCATTTCGAATTAAGTCAAATTTCAAGCGTAATATTAACAACTACAAAAGTACAATTTCTCGCATTACTGGCTGCTGTGACGATAGGTTAAAGGTATTATTTATCTCTGTTTCAGGACCGTATCTCCTTCTAGTCACGAGAACCATGCTGAACCTCATTACCGGAACAGCTCAAAATCCGCGAAAGATGTACCTGTACAGTGGACACGAGACTAATATTGCTGCAGTTTTGCACGCGTTGGATGTCTACAAGCCTCACGTTCCTGCATATTCCAGTGCTGTGATAATGGAGCTCCATGAAATAAATGGGGATTTTTACGTCAAGGTATGTGAACGCTATTTCCATGCCGAAATATTAAACATCTCGATAAGTAATCGTTTATGATTTAATTAATTCGAGTTAATAGTTAGAAGCATTACAATCGGAAAACATGCGAGAGAAGTAATTTTTTCCATCTTATCCTTCCATCGCTTCAACACACGTAAGGACCTGAAAGTAATTTTAAAAGAATTTTAATAACACTCGCGTCGATTACGTCTTGCACGTATGCTCACGCGAATCGGTCACACGGACGTAGGATAAAGTATATTTCGGAAAACGATACTATACTTCCTTTCTGTCACTTTCGGATTTCAATTTCCTTCATTTCATCTTTATCTCGCTAATAAATTGTGGTAAAACGATTAATTTAAATTATCTGTTAATGCTCGATTCGCATTTGCAGGTTCTCCATTACTTGGGCATACCGTCTAGAGTTGAAGAGGTTAAATTACCGAACTGCGATATTATGTGTCCTCTGGATATGTATTTGCAAATGACCGAGGACTTGATGCCGACGCAAGAGGAGCTAACGTGCGATAAGGGTACAACGAACATGTCGGAGGAAGTAGATATAATAAGATTCAATACGATAGTCGCATCAAGAATATCTAAGGCAAATACAAACAAAACGAAAAGTTCAAACGTAACATTTTGAGATGACCCTCGTCTCGCTAAACCAAAGAGAAAATGTCTACGGAAATGCTAAATGTAATTTTCTAGTTAAAGCGTGTCTAGCATCTTAATTAATTTTTGCTGCCGCGACAGAAACTTTCTCTGCGACTAGAGATATTTATATAATATATATTTATTTATAAACTTTATGTACGTACTTGTACACGTCAATACATATATGTAAACTTTGAGTTTCTTTTTAATAAATAGTGTCTAAATTATATTGTGCTTTCATATTTATCCCAGTGTCGCAATTTCGATATTCTTTCACGAACATATGGAACATATCTCGTACTTAATATTTACTATGTGTTTCTTCGCATTAATGTGAAATCTAAAGGATAAAATACAAATATGTCAAATCAGATAAATCAGTATTAACAATTTATTTTATTACTAGGGTAGGATTATAAATAGCGTATGTTATTCAAGGGGGTAAAACCTCGAAGACATCTAAGAATTCTGAGCAGACTCATCTGTTAGCAGGCTTTGAAAGGCTTCCGATAAAAATCATGTCGAAAAATTGATGAAATGCAATTACAAATTCCAAACATAATAACGTGACTTCAAAACGATTCTGTGGATCATTTTAAAATAGATTCTCATTGAACTTGAGTTTAAAAGAAAATTCAAGATCATGTCGAAATATGGCTAAAACGCGATCATAAATTCTGAGATAAATGACGACTTTAAGATAATTCATTAAATCAGTTACAAAATGGACGCTCGTGAAGATCTTTTAAAATGAGAATAACAGAGAACTTGGAACACTTGGAGTTATTTTTAAAAGATGAATGTTGTAATAACATTGTTATTTTAAATATATTTATCGATACTCGTATATTTACTACGCTATCAAATGCCATTTCAGCAAATAGTTTCTCCACCAACCTTTGTTTATGAGAAAAGGACTCTGCAATCGATCGTAAAATATCGAGCGACGTAGAATCGAGAAACTACATATGAGCCGTTTATTTTGAAAGTGGCATAAGTCACTTTGTTTTGAAGTCGATATATTTAAGGGTTTGCGTTTTAACACGTTTAAAAATATGGATGCTAACTTTCGAGAAGATTTACTTGTATTTGTTATCTCAGGATACTGATATTTTTCTCAGTATAAATAATTTCGTATAAACATTAAAAAATCACCACTTTTCATTACGGTAAAGTGACTTAAGCCACTTTCAAAATAAATAGTTTAGAAAAATGACTGACATATATTAATTTTGTCCGACGTATTTTACTGAAGTGATGTTTTGAAAGGACAGTGATTTACTAAAATTGTTGAATAAATTACATATATAATAATAATTTATACCATGAACATATTTAATATAAAGGTTTGATTTAAGTATTTTTTATTTTAATATTCATAAAATACAAAAGTAATTAGTACATTTTGAAACATAAGTATAAGTAATTTATATGAAAATACATCGGTTCAATTTAATTTTTGTCATCAATAGGAGTGATTAAGTCCTCGGAAATCGTGTCTTGTTTGAAATTTTTAAAATAACTGTGGTATATTGGGGATATATAATTAAGCAAGTCCATCATGCCTTTGTATTTTGCTGAAGAAACAGGACGAGATCCAGCGAATAACATAATATAATATATAATATATAATATATATATTATACAATATAATTTACAAAACTGCACCATTCTTTCGCACTTATAAAAATAAGTCCAGTGATCACAACTTTTTTAAAAATACTGAAAATAATTCAAAACAATACTTCACACACACTTATCACACGTTTCTATTTCTTTTACACTAAGCCCCGCAATTAATTTCCTGAGTACAGCGACTTACGCCACTTTCAAAATAAACATGTTTGTTATACCGTTAATTAGCAAAACTTCTCTCGAACAAATCTCAATAGTTCTCAACTTATCGATTGCAAATTTTTAAAAAATGAAAAGATACCGTTCAATTGTAATTAGTGTTACATTAACTCGATTTTTTTAAAAAAGTGACTTATGCCACTTTCAAAATAAACGGCTCATATGTACATCAAAGAAAATTCGTCCGAGATATAGAAATCAGTTTAGTTGACCGATGTCTGTGAGAAGAGAAAACTGAAATCAGTTGTGAACACAGACACGAGATGAATTTGTTTTAAAATGCCGTCACCACGTAAAAGCAAGATCTTATGGATTTTTCTGTCTTAGTTTTAACCTGAAGAAGAAATATGATGTTATCGATACATAACACCTGCAATCTATCTCAATCAATGCTATAAACTGTGCGGTTAATTAAAAACAGATATTACTTACCAAAAAAGGATTGTGACAATCTAGTCGATTAAAGCAACAGAATTATAACATTCAAATAATGCCTCATAATTCTGAAATTAAAAAATAATTTTTTGATTTCTTTTAGCGCACAGGACTTTTCGCTTTAATTTTTTATATAATTTCAGAAAATTTTATACGTCTTTCGTAATTACGATAATTCATATAAATAAGACTTGTATGTACTACATTTACGTATAATATTTATCATTCTTGATAAACTTAAAAAACATAAGCTTACTATTGCATTATAACATTTGCATTTTACTATTTTGCTACTTACTATTTGCATTTTAACCCTGATACAATTTTGCAAAAAAAAGAAACATACAATAAATACGCGCGCAAAAGCATACTTTGATCCTTCTATATCATGGTTTTACAAAGCCTGATCCTTCTATATCATGGTTTTGCAAAGCTTTATCCTTCGATATCAGACTTTTGCAAAACCTCATTACCGACTACAGATATACTTGTTATATTAGATTAAACACACTTTATTAACACTTTACCGACCGATAGCCTATTAATCGGCTTTTATCGCTGACGCTTACCCACCGATAGTCTATTAATCGGTTGCCATGGCGATAAACAATTATTATTATGTGAGTTGTGATTTGTTATTTAGTATTGAGGTACGTTGCTCAGTTGCGTTACGAGCGTTAGTCGAATCGTTAGCGATCGGTAAAGTGTTAATATTAGCGAACATAGACTATATCGATAACTTACCTTATGTACTTGCACTTTCGAATAACCGCTTCGATGCGAAACTTTGAACGTTAAACGTATCGGGGGTTTCGAGTATGCGAGTTCGCGAAATGAATTCGAGGTCTTGATCTGTACACGGACAACTTTATTTACTCGACAGACGGTGTTTGCCCGATCAGGCTGATCGTTCAAGAGATTGTTGCAAATGTATTTTCAGTTTTTCAAATAGATAGCTTACAAAAAGACCAAAATTACTCTTGCAACAACTCAATATCGCATATTTATAATCCGTGTAAACATTGCATGCAATGCTCTTTTCTCTTATAAATCTTTTAACGTTGTAAATATACCCATTTTCTGTGGTATGTGGTTCATCTTATATGGCACAAACTTTAAATCAAAATATCTCAAAAACGAAGATCTATTCTGAAGAACTCATTTGAGATTTTCAAGATCGTAGATTCTCCTTGTTACATATTGCGAATAATACTTTATTATAAACATATTGCGAATAACACTTTTTAATCATTTCTACAAGCACGCATATTTAGATTTTAATTACAAGAATAGAATGAAGCAGTAATACATTGTAAATGTCGTTTTTTAAACAGAATACTTCTTTGCATCACCAAGTCCAAACGAGATTCCATTGACCATTTTTAAGATTGATTTTTATGCTTATTTTTCTACAACATAGATATATGAATTCTCATCCGTAAAAATTGTAATTTTATGTTTCAAAAAATACAGAATCTTCATTTTATAAGTACAAGAAATACAAAAAATACTCCCATATATCATCCTCCAATTCGCATTATACCGAAGTTCCCTGTTTCTCTAACGGTTAGAGTCTACATTTATTGTATAGAAGATTACTTTGCTATTACTTGCATAGCCAGAAAGTTGGTATACATTTTTCAGAGATTGCATCCTATTTATATTTTCTGCTTCATTTATGTTTGTAAATTTGTACCATTTTTTGATGTGCATCATCAAAATATAAATGCATTTTATCTTGTTTTTCAAGAGTTGTAGTTTCAACATTTGTAGAAATGTCCACAGATTTTTTAGTTTTCCGTATTTGAAGCAATATTTCATAATTGTAAAAAATGACCAAATGACCAAATGACCATGGACGTTGATCCGAATATTCTGTATAAATTTTTTCCTTATTTAGTACTTGCAATGTAAGGATACTTAAGCACAGTACTCCGTAGATTAAACAATGCTTTATAGTTAAAAATAATAATATGTATATGTACATAATATGACAACTTACAAGCAGTGTAAAATGCATTTTGCTGCTGCACCCAAATACTGATTGCTGCTTCATAAGAATGAAGCATGAATCAATGTTCATTTTATACACATTTTCCCGCCGTTCTAAACACACAAGTTTTAATCATGTCAGAAAAGTTACACATATTATATTTCAAGGCCTGAATAATGTAATTCAGGATTATACTACAAAAGCTATTTAAGACTTAAACATATGAATGCAATGTGACATGTGTAGGAAATATTTAACACTATATTAAATATAATAATTTAGAAAACTTCTTTATTTAAGAATATACACAAAAATTATATATAATTATAAACGAACGTTTTTGTTAAATGCTTTTATCTCTCAACAGTCTCTAAAGGTATTACATTGCAGCCCAAAAGGCCATTGCCAGCCCAAGGACGTGGAATTAAGTTCAAAACTAAAATATTAGATACACGTTTAATTTTTATGCTTATGTTTTTGTACCTACTATTTTGTACTAGAGCACCAATATCTCTTAATGACTTAAAATTCCGATAATCAATAGAACCAAACTCCAATATGAGATCATCAACTTCAATTCCCTAAAATTTGAAATTAAATATTATGCATGTTTGAAATTATTTCATTATTCTAACAGTTTATAATATATATCTTACTGCAATCTCAGCTGGTGAATCAGGGGAAACCAAGTTTACCCTTAAGAAAGGCTCTAATTGCACAGCCTGTTCAACATCATTTTCTTCAACTGGCTCAGAACTATCTGCTCGATTTCCTGCCAATGCATGTATTTTGTGCAATCCCTCTTCTATTTTTTTCATCAAGGTTTTATGATCATTCCTAGAACCTAATCATTTAGTAATGCATTTATTTTTGTTTCAAATTATTTACATTTTATACACAAAGATTATATAATTATACATACATATAATTTTATGCCTTGCATGCCTGACTTGATAAACATCGATGTCCTGTCTTGGATATCCCTCGGAATCAACCAACGATTCATCCATACCAACATGATTCTACGATCATTGCATACCCAGAAAATTGGCAGATCATGGTATTTGCGAAATAAAAATAGTCATTTATGATGACACAATTAAGTTTGTAATTGTTACGAATCTAAAATGTTTCTATATACGTACGGAATCTAGAATTTCTTTCAAAGCTTTTATTTCCGCTTCAATATCATCTTTATCCTTCATAAGCTGAAGGACGTAATTCTTGGTTTCCTGCAATTCCATATCGACCACCATTTTTACTTTCAGCTAGCAGTGACGTCACGAGATTAGACTACTGCATATACAACACAGTGACAGCCATACACACCATCAGCTCCCGTTCTTACAGCTGTTTTCAGAGGTAGCAAGGCTCCTTATCCGAGATATGGTACAGAAACTGCTTTGATCTGATTGGCTGACGATTCACAGTTTGTGTTGCTCTCACAGTCAAAAACGTAGAGATTGTATTCTACTTGTACTTGTCGCCTTGTAGTATTCTCGACCACATCATCCAGCGTAATTGCGAAAGATGCTCAATGCACATTGAGATATATTTTGAATACATATATTTGTAGAAAATGTTTCGCAAGTTGAGCAGGATCAGAAGAACAAAAAACAGTTTCAGAATTAAAGAATTAGAGTATGTAACTTTACAATCCACCCTATACATTCGATTTATCGCCAATAGATTTTCATGTTTTAAATAGAACTCTTTTCACACGGAATGAACACTTCCTTTGTGAAGATAGTATTCAAATTTCCATAGCTGAATGTATTCATGCATAAGACCAAAACTTTTTAAAAATGACATTTATAAAGTGTATGGAAGCAAGTGGGTCATATTTCGATCAAAGAAACATTTTTTAAAAAGAGATATTAAGTTTTTATTATATATATTCATTTTCTTCCGCTACCATTCAGAGCAATGCAATAATTAGCTGATCCTGATCCTGCTCAACTTGTCGAAACATTTCCTATAAACATGTACGTATAACACGTTGAATGCCACGGGGGTCACCGTTGACCGACACTTATATTTTAATATATAATATATATAATATTTTAATATATTTTGTATTTTTATTCGACGAGTATCGAATAAATAATTTTATTCGAGGAGAATTTATTCGACGAATAAAGATGCCTTTTTATTCGCAGCGTTGAATGAAATTTCCATCTTTTATCTATATATTTATTCGAAGAGAGAGAATTTGAATAAATCTTCCAATAACTTTTACCAACTTGAATAAACGCGATGCCGAGAGCGTCGAGCCTTGAACGTCAAAGACCCAACGACTCGCCAAAGGCAGACTTTTTAAATGAATTCAGCGGTCCATGAAATGTAGGTGAGGAGCGTGAATCATGGCACAGGAAAGTCATTTTCAGCAATTTCTTTAAGTAAGTTACAAATCTTTAAACTCTAATCTTGCAAACATAAAGTGTTTATATCTCCACAACGAAGAGTTTCTGAACTTATGTTTATGTGATCTTTTCTCATCCTTAGGAGGTACAGAATACGATACCGAAGTTTGTTCATTATTTTCGGGGAAACCCTGCATAACTTAGACATACAGTAATGGATCCTACTCCTGCACAGCTCCAGGCCACAGCTTGATTCGTTAGCGAGGGTCGATATAAAAATTGTCTTTGCTCTGATTGGTTGATAATTCATTGCCGAAACAATATCCACTACGGATTAAATGCGCAGTAAAATGATGGGGATGTACGCGCCACCTTAGGAAGTAAGAAAAGCAAGAGTAGGTCCCATTACTGTAGTATGTATATGGTCCAAGTTTTACAAATCATATATAGGGTGTCCCAAAATTATGATACTTTCGGAAAATGAGGGGTTCCTGAGATCATTTAAAGTAACTTCTTCCTTAGTGAAATTGCAATCCGCAATTTCGTTTACGAGTTATTAACGAAAAACAGTGACCAATGAGAGGTGAGTTCAGCTAGCGCAAGGCTGCCGAGCCAATGAGCGGTGGAAGCCCAATTTCGCTAATTGGCTCGGCCGCTTAACGCTGTGCGAGCTCGCCTCTCATTGGTCTGTGTTTTTCGTTAATAACTCGTAAACAAAGCCATAGATTGCATTTTCGCTAAGGAAAAAGTTACTTCAAATGACCTCAGGAACCCCTCGTTTCTCGGAAATACCATAATTTTAGGCACCTTTCTAATCTAAGGCGTACATTGTAAATATAAGCCGTCAGTGCCGCATATACTTAGATAGATACCATGCGCAGACTTTTATCATAATACACTGTCTATTTGTGTATTATGTACATATACATATAGAAGTGCGTTGGATCATGTCAATCGTTAATTTTCATAATCACATGATATTCATTGGCCTATTTTAACCCAGTATTTTTAATTGTGATTTATTTCTAACATTTCATAACAAGATTGAAAAATGAAAATAATTTAGGACATTTGAAATCTTAAAAACAGTGCTTTTAAATATCGCGCTTCGTATACAACTGTTTGTTTCCCTTGTGGTTCCATAGAAAGCATATCTCGCATATCGAAAGGTTGTTCTACTACTGTCATTATGTCCCTCCCATAAACTAAAAATAAAAACGTGTATTAAAATTATGAAAACATAATATTTTAGAACGAAAAATATACTAGTACCTTCGCAATGCTCCAAGAATTGTATACACTCTTGAAGTGTTGTGTCCTTCAAAACTACCAATTGTTTAGCCAATTGTTCCAAAAGCGAAAGAAAACATCTTTTCGCGTAGAACCAAGTATCGGTTCCTAATCTTTTGTTGTATGGTTCTAAGCTTTTCATCACTCTAGATATACCGAAGTCATAATTTCCTTTAGAACAGTACAGTGTCCCTATTACCAAATTCACAATACACAAATGAAATAATTTTTTATCTTGGTCTTCCTTCGAAATTGCTTGTTCTTCTTTTTCTATCTTTTTCATTAGGCCTTCAGCTTCTGTATTTTCAGATGTCATAATGTAACTTACACATAAATTAGCGAGTACTATAGCGCTTACATCTAAAATCTGAAATTTTAGTAAATTAATTATTAATCACTTATAATTGCCATAAGCGAAGAAAAAACACGAGATAACTAACATTATCATATTTCTTTTTTACGATGGGTTCATAAAATACTGCTGCTTCTTTAAATTTGTTCTTTTGCATAAATAATGTGTGTGCTACATTTAATTTCCATATATCATGTTCATTGCAAAATTCGACACTTTTTCGAAATGTTTTTTCAACTTGTGTATAATTCCCAAGTTCCCAATAAATTTTGGCTTGAGCCATTAAAACAGGTACATATCGCTCCAAAGCTTCTTCGTAATCAGTTACAGCTTTTTTAACAGCATTATCATCATGATTAAGTCTGGCTTCTTGAACCCGCTTGGTTGCTTTACTTAAAATCTCCATGTGCTTATTTCCAAGATCATCGAATTTGCGATACGCTTCTTCTGGTGAAGTTTGTTGCGTAATTAAAGCATCCAAAAAATCGTATAAATACTAAAAATGAGTTAACACTTATTAAATTCTATTAAAACGTGTTATATGCATGATCGGGGTTTGTAATCATTCGCAGCTTCATATCACCCCATGTTGTTTATACTTGTTACAGCCCTGAACTTAAACAATTAGGTGATCTTAACCTTTGTGTCATGTTTTCTTGACGGTGATTTATTATTATTGTTTTAACGCAATAAAACAATTTCATAACCCGCATGAAAATATACTTGTATTAAATCTATTGAAAATGGTAAATTGCAAACTAAATCAAATATTTCTTGGAGAAATTGCGTCTGTACAAAATTACGGAGCTTTCATTCGAATTCCTGGCTGTGCATCGCAAGGATTACTACACAGATCGCAGGTAAGAAAACAATATATTCAACAATATTTGCAAAATAGTTAAGTTCCTATTTGCATTATAATATAAGTTTGCAAAATGAATAACTCGTATTAACATAACCCTTTTAGGTAAGCAATGCTCGTGTCGATGATGTTGCGCAGGTTTTACAAAAAGGAGAACGAGTTTGGTGCAAAATAATTTCTATGGGAGATGATGGTAAAATAGGGTTGTCTATGAAATATGTGAATCAAGGAAATGGGACAGACTTAGATCCTAATGGGGTCGAATTACAAAGGGATGCTCAAAAGAAGAAATCTTTCGGAAAATATGAACATAAAGCAATACATTTAGAAGCAGTTCTTAACACAACGTGCACAAAATGTGGAACTGCTGGTCATTTATCGAATGATTGTTTCATGTCTCCTGATGGGAAAAAATATGACTTAATTCCAGAAATTGAAGAAGAAGTTGTTCAACAACCGATTGATGAAAATGAGAAGGAAAAGAAGCACAAACAAAAAAAAGTTAAGAAAAAACACAAACTTAAAAAAAATAAGCAAGGCATAGATAATAGTGATTCAGATGAGAAAGAAATAACAAAGAAAAAGAAGAGGAAACATTCCAAAGATCAGAAAAAAAAGAAGAAAAGGAAACATGACAGTTCCTTTAGTGATGATAGTTCTAATGACAGTTCTTCTAGTCATAATGTAAAAGTTCACAAACGAAAACATTCTGAAAGCTCAGAGAAACGTACAAAAAAATGTAAGCACTCAAAAAGTAAATATCCAGATCGATGAGACATAATACAATTCGTGCAGATTTGAAGACTAATTTGTATGTAGCTTTTATAACTTCTTCAATTACAAAAATATTTTTAGTGTGTAACTTGTGATCTATGCACTTTCGATACTTGTAATAATGCAATAAAAAAATAATACTTACTGATGTCAGATACTTAAAAGTCAGGTGTACATTTTCGGCTAAAACATCAGCTGCTAAATCGTAATATTGATATTTGCAATACAGTAGTAATAAATTAGCAAACGTTTCAGGTGGAAATGGATTTTGTTGTAATAAAAATTGAAGTTTCTCGAATCCTTCACTTGGCTTTGTGTCCATATTTATCAAAGCTTGATTGTGCAATGTAACAGCATCAAGTTCTTCTTCAGATCTTGGGGGCATATCTGTTAGTGCTTCTTTTGCTGCTTCATCTAGATATATCAAACGAAATTTAGTAACAATAGGAGATATCAAATAATAAATATCTTTTGTGTATAATTACAATTCTGCAATTGATATTCTATTGCAGCTTTTAAGTTGAACGCTTCTGTTAAAGCTGTTTCATGTAATGTTAAGGTATTTCCAACACTACGGACTTCTATACCATCTGTGGTCATTCCTACTCCTAATTCTGGATGTTCTCGTATCCCTTGCTCAATAATATCAGCTAGTAATGTATAATAAATGTTATATTATTTTCATATATTAAGCTGAATTAGTCATAGTAGCATGAGTTTTACCAATATATTTTAACGATGCAGCAAATTCTTTTAATTTAAAATAACAGAGTGCTACGTTGTAAGACAAATGGGGTTTAAAACCTGCAATTTGTAACGCATTTACAAATTTCTTTAAAGCTTGCTCATATTGCTCTTCCTAAAATGAAGAAAATGTTTAAAAATTGCTAGATGTTTTTTTTAATTTCTCTTTTTTCTAATACCTTATATAAAAGACAGCCTAAATTAATTTCTGTATCAACATCATCCACTGGACATTGATCAACAAGGCTTTTTGCAACAACCATATCTTCCTGTCCATATTTTATTGCTGCTTGCAACTTCTTTACTTTAGACTCTAAATTACTGTGATTTATAATATTAGAACATATTGCCCAAGACTCTTGATACATACAAGCTTGATGCAAAGACTGAGCATGATATAATTTGTATATATTTTCGTCTGGGCATAATTGAACTAGTTTTTCATAACACTGTGCAGAAGCTATAAAATCTTGTGTGTAGAAGTAGCAATATGCAAGCAGTGATAGGCAAGGCCTAGACTGTAGAATAAATTATTAACTATATGGACTTATTTATTACAATAGAAATGATCATATTGTTATTTACCGATCTTACTTACAGAGTTATAAGAATCGAGAAGTGTAATTAAGACTTTTATTGTTTCTGTATACTTCTGTTCTTTTATCTGAAAATATTTATAATTTTGTATTTTTATTTTATAATTAGTTATACCTAGTAACATATGACATTTTTCCTCCTTTACTTTTGGTAATTAAAAAATATTTACCATGGTATAAATTGTTTTTGTATATTCTCCATCTTTTATCTGCACATTCTCTATGAAAGTACTCATATTTTTTAAACTACTGGTTTATTTAGAATGTGTTACTAACTGCACATTCCTCCACTGAATTACATATATACTATTTATTCGACTATTCTACTACATATTTAGCGCACAATGTTTTGATAAAACCTACATTTCGTAACCATAGAAACAAATAGTATTTCATGGGGAAAAGAAAATACATATGTAATGAAATGTACATACACAGCTTTATTCATTTATATAAATTGCTTTATAGTGTATACACGGGATACAAAATACTACATTTGGTTTTCAAAATAGAATTATTAACGCAACCACAGTGTAATTTGCCACAATTTACCAGAGTCATTGCCACCCGTCATACTGCCATACTTACAGAGATATTCAAATTAGTATTTTTATTGCGCATGCGTGCATAAACTGTATTCCGTAAATAATAGTAACATGTACCTAAGTTTCTGCAAGACTCTCCCTGCAGCGCGATCTGTTAGCGAGAATAGGAGTAGAAATTGCTTTGCTCTGATTGGCTAATGATTCAATGCTAAGACAAGATTCACTATGGATTAGATGCGCAGTAAAATGGTAAGGATGCTTGCAAAAGCCAAAGAAGATAAAAAAATCGTACAAAACCTGAATCAATCTGAATTATTGTATACCTATACCTATAGATACTGTGACTTCAGATAGTTTGCCTGAAGCAAAGATGGAATCATCTACGTAATGTAATATCTGCAATTTCGAAAGAGTAACACACCGATGTTCCAGGCATGTTGAACAATTTTAATGTTTGACATTAATGAATATATAAAAGTGTTCAATTTTCAGACAACAAATTTAATTAATTAAATATGAAATATGCATGGATATGTTCCCACCACTATTTTGATTCTCTTTGCAACTTTTGAAATAACGCGCAGGTACCATTATTTTCAAAAATGTTCAAAATTACGTTCACCCAACATGTTGATTTATAATAGATATAATCAAGCCTGATTGGTTTGATGTCATGTCAACCATTTTGAATGATCATCTTTTTACTCCGCGTGACGTTACAGTGAACAGGTACCTCTGCTTCACTGAACTCTTGGCTTTTCTACTGCATACACTATACGCATTACATATTTGTATGCCATGTTTAGTAGTTGTATGTACATATATATGGTCTAAGAAATACATACACTACTTTTGCGAGCTTCATTGAACATATAGAGAATGTTGCTGATGCTGCTCTAAATAACAGAATAACAATGTCAAGTTGTAAATACATAGCTAATTTTCAAATAGGTTTTCAAAAATCTTGACAAAGTACTATTCGAAACTAACCTTTTCAAGGCTGCACTTATGAGAAGCTTCAGAAACCTTTTATATTATTTTATCAAGTAGGAGTTTATGAAAACTTGTTATACCATTTAACGGAGGAATGGGAAGAAGGTAATATGAGTACCAACAGTATTTGGACATGGTTCGAGCGTGTACCAAATTTTAATGATTAGTGTAGAAGAATAGACCTGTATACATTTGTGTACTAGTCGTCTTGGAAGGGTTAACAGATGATGCTAACAGATGATGCTACGTGCAATCGTAGTAGGCAGTAATGGATATTGAAGATCAAAGTTTTGATCATCGCTGCTCCAATAGGTGTTTTGCAGATTCGATAATGTATGTATATATAGTACATATGTAAACCATGGTTCGCACGTATAAGCAAGGCAGTGCGGTTTCTCGATAGCGCGGTACATAGTGTTGTACGCAGATCAAGTGCGTGTGTGACTTGCCTGGTTGGAGAAATGTCGTCGGCATTCGTGGCCGCGAAATAAACGGCGAAACATGTCCGGTCCGACAATCAGTCGTGCGCAGACACTCGGCGGTGATGTTCGAATAGGTGCAACGGTGATCTGCGTAGTTTGTAACAGGACTGACAAGCTATTGAAGTGTTCGCGGTGCAAGGCCGCCTTCTATTGCACTAAGGAACACCAAAGGCGGGACTGGAAACGTCACAAAGAATTTTGTACAACTCATTCCTCGCAATCGATTGTACCCAGTACCGTTTTACCTACGAATCAAAATTCTGTTCTGGAATCCAATAAAAAGGAATCCATTCAGGAGAAAAATCAGAAAGCAAATACACCAGTGGTTTCTAACCTAAGCGAGAAGCCAGTGTCAGACACAACGCAAGAATCGAACGCTGCTCCAGTAGTGCATTACAACGCGAAACATCTTGGAGGTATATACATTAAATTCGGTTCTGTTTTCTACACATTCCATAATAAGCCACTGCGGTATTTGGAAATTTCATTGCTGTCAATCGTTTCATACAAAACAAGTGTCTGCCTTCAAAGAAAGCATTGGAGTCGAAAATATGTCTTCCTAATAATATATTTTTTTGTGTTCGTCAATTTATACCAATGACGGTCTGACAACACATTACATATGTACATATATATATATATAAGTAATTTAGAAAGCCTACAAACAAAATAGATTAACATTATAGATCAGTGACAGGAAAACTGCCTAGGTTTATACTTATATTTACTTAACTCAAAGAATTGTATTCGTTAGTCTAGTACTTAAGAGTAATGGAACCTTTATGATCCTAAGTGTGAAAGATAATTTTTCTGTTTCTGATTATTATAATACATTTTAACAATACATAGGCATTATATTTTCAATAACATTGTTTATAGGATCTACCAAACACACAAAAGAATTGAAAGAATTATCAGATCACAAGGGAGGCCAAAATTCAAAGAGGAAGTCTAAAGGAAAAGGCACTAGTAAAAGCAGAGCAGATGGATGGACTTCTCCTATAACATATGAAGGCAGCTCAGAAGACACAATTCTAGGTGCCAGAGCAGAATTATTAAATCCTGTTCTTGAGAACTCAAGAATTCTCGATAATCTACAGGATAATGAATTAGACATGCCTACGCAACATCATAACGGTATGAAGAACTTCCCAGAGGTTCATTTAGCTCGCGAGGAGGAACTGTTACCACCATTCCTTCATAAAAACAGAAATAACTTGGAAGAATTGCACTTGAATGAGATTTGCAGAAATGTGATCAAGGATATGGATGAATATGGTGTGTGCGTGGTAGATAATTTTTTAGGCATCGAGAAAGGTCGTGCTGTATTAAATGAAGTTTTAAATATGTATAGTGCTGGATTATTTAAGGATGGACAATTGGTTTCTAATAAAGCAGGTGCAAATGATTTAAAAACAATTCGTGGTGATCAGATAACGTGGTTAGATGGAAAAGAAAAACAATGTCAGAACATTGGGCTGCTCATATCCAAAGTTGATGCCATTATTATGAGGGCAAACAAAATGCGGAACAATGGAAAAATGGGAAACTACACAATCAATGGTAGAACAAAGGTAAGAAAAACTAAATTAAAACTTAATTGGGTTTTTACACAGAAGTACACTGTTTCAAGGTACATGGGGTAAGAATGTTGTAATACATTTCAGGTGTTCATTGCACATTGTAACTATGTATTTCGTTGTAAACAATTTTTAAATTTATTTTCACCGAACATTGGTTATGCGTAAAACATCAACTAATTGGACGCATAAACGAATAAACTGGTTCATTAATTTCTAGAATGTTTTGGCAAGGTAAACTTCTTTCATAAAGGCAGCTCATGATATCAAGTATCGCGTACGAAATTAGACCCCCGATTTCAAATGAGAACAGGAAATCTAGAAGTTGCATTAGTTCAAATGTAGCTGGGTGTGCTTCAAAAGCTATCTAGTTAGAAATTTAAACAGTTTCACACGAAACTTACTTCCTTCCATACACATCAGAACAATTAAATTTTGATTTCGAATTTCCGGAAGAGCCGTTGAACGATCACATAACAAGGGAAAAATTAATAATTATATATTAACTTAGCATTGTGTTTAAAAAACATTAGGCGGGAGACAAATTATGTAAAATTTAAATGAGTCAGAGTGGTTCACGTTATCTGTACGTTTGACCGTATAAAACGAGACATTGTTTTCCGCAATGTTTGCCGTAATCATATTAGTCATTGTTGAATGCAGCCAGCCTGCCAAGTTTCCCCGTTTCGTCATGAAGTTCCGATAAACGATACCGCGCCGGTATCGGTGAGAAAGAGTACATAGTCGGATTCCCGGTCGAATATCGGCATCCAATCTCCTCGGTTGGTACTAAAACAAGGCGCAAGGTGGGAGGTGACACGGTGGTAGACTGAGAAGGTCAGGATCCCGAAATTGCAACGATCTTTCGGGTAGCTCGGGCGTCGAACGGCGGGAGTGGGCACCACACGTAGTGCAGTCGGTCACGTACGCCGTACTGTTGGCTCGCTCCTCGTTATATATCTTTATCTCTTTCTCTCTATTACTAACTTTCTCTTTCTTCTGTTATCCCAGAAAGTTGTCGGCATCATGAGTGTATGTCTCGATTACACGACTTGTTTTTATAAACACTGCTCTAAGCAGACGGTACAGGTGAAATCGAGGCTGTGTGTGTCACAGATCCAGATAATAGAATGTCATCGATTAAAAGCTACTGGTATCATACGACATGCGTACAGACACGTCGAATTATTTTTGAAGTTATCAAGGCTTTCCGAGCTTGTGCAAAAATTTCGACATTGAAAATTTAGGCTTATCTTTATTTCCTCTTTTTCTAATGGAAATGTCACTTCTGAATCGGACGGCGCGTGATAATGACACGAATATTGTCGTTTCTAGGATGTAAACCAACGCTTCTACATGGTTCTGGAAAACGGCTAAGTCGGAAATATAGTTATGATATGGGTCGCTCTAAATATCATTGCTCCGTGAATGTAACGTACGTGAAACGTTATTCAAATATTAGTTTACTGCCATTTGTGTTGAATGCCTTCCTTTAGGATTTTAAACATCGCAGCGCTTTTTTCCATTAAAATACCACCTTTTTAAAGTCGGTGATTATGAGGGTATACATACTTATAAATTTTTCTTTAATTGTATGTTGTATAATCATCATTTATTGTCTTAGGTTCTAGATAAGGCGCGTACCCCATACGCTCATAGAATACACTCAATTCAATGGAGGGTCAATTCATAGAGCATTTTAGACTTATTGTAGTATCTTTTATCGCCGGTGACTCAACCTGTATTTTAAGAATACATACTCTGTAGAGTGCATTCTCTACGCGCTTCTACGGGACGTTGTTACTTCGGACTCATTTCATTCAGCTGACCAAGCGGTAGCTTTAAAAAAGAACGCTAATTCCGTGTCCTGGTCAAACGGAAAATTCTAAGTGACACAGGAAGGAATGCCCAGATTTATATAAAATATACAAGTATAAAGTTGATAAATTAATATGAAATTGGCAACGATAAAAAATTGATTTTATTTTAACCAACTATTTCATTGGTTTCTAATTGATTCATTTAAAAATTATTTGATACTTATTTTTCAAGAGTTTTATAAAAAAAAAACTAAATAAACAAGTATTATAAGTACTGTTTATGTAGTTGTATTAATCCGGCCGGTGTAACATCATTTCACTAGCATATAATCACGCAATTTTGCGCGACATGCAGCTTTATTGTCGATGATCGAAGAATCAAGATTGGAGAAAATTAATAAGAAAGTTGAAAGTATCATAATCATTTTTTCAAGGGTTATTGAACAGTGTCCAATTCGCTAATTTGTTATCAGATAATTTGACATAAATAATATACGGTTCTTTTTACTAAAGATTTCAATTGCACCTCGCTTATTGTACGGAAACTATGGCGCGACGAATGATTTTATTTAATTTTCATGTTGACAACACACATGGATAATATCACATTTCATTTGAATCTGAGACTTCGAAGAAAATATGTATACTAAATGTAGTACTATAGTATACCATATATGTAGTTTCCTTTAAACGAAAATACGAGAAACTACAATTAATTTGTGTAATATCAGAAAAAATTAAAGCGACTAAGTAACTAACTGACTGATGCTTCGCATGAAAAATTTGTTCCGGTCTTCCGCTTCGGGGCAGCCCATTGCATCTCCCTGTTTAACCTTGCCGGAGGTGAAAGAATCGACGAGGTGCGATCTATATGTACATATGCATCCGTGCATATACTTAAATACGCGATGAGAGCGTGCCAATCGTCTGGGGACGGTCCCGTTCCTGTTCGTCTGTCTCTACGAGGATACTTGTCGTCGCCTGTTTCACTTTCCAACCGTTTCAGAATACTTTTCGTATAATTTGTAATTATAATGGCCCCGTGTCAACGATGTTCGGATTGCAAGGTTGTTCAAACGAATGGAGTCGGAGCGGGATGGAGCAACTCACGAAATTCCAAAAAATTCTTTTGATTATTCACGTGACTAAATCGGGGTTTCTTACATTTCATTTCAAGAATAGAAACATTCTCTTACATTGCTTTTTTCTCGCAACGCTTTATCTACTACACGTCTATTAATAGGATTTTCCATGACTAGGAAAAATCTAAATGTAGTTTGAGAAAATCTTCTTTCAAATACTAATCGCAAGAAAGACTAACAAATTGCACTACTGTGGATAACTTATCAATTTGCAAATAAAATTTCTATTGTCAACGAAAAACTGTTTAAGAAATAACGGAAGATAATTTACTTTTTTTATTATTTTACTACTAATTTTATGTGTAGTAATTTCTCTTTTCCGCAGAATTTTACATTTGCTTTCTTGAAAGCTGTGGAATCCGTGATCCTTAATAATGTAAATATAATTTAAGACGCGCGTTAATTTCGTAAAGCTAAACATGTTTACCTTGAAGTTCTCCTTCCAAATGACCTCTAGAATTAAAGCCACGTACACCACGTTGTTGATCAAGTTTTAATACAGATATTCCGATGAGCCAACGATCACCAATACAACAATGTTCAAATATACCCGACAGGACTTCGATGCGTATATGTTCGCTGGTAATTTTTCGTGGAATAGTGGCAAGTTAAACGAACGTAAAACATCATTTTTCATAGGTTTTGCACGTCGTACTAATCTTCGCGATACATTTAGTGTAAGCAACACCGAAGTTTTCCTCATTTATCCTATAGAACATGTTCACGAAGGAAATTATTTTTGGCTTTTATGCGCAACTTTTGCGAGGGCGCAGTACATATCACGAAAACTAAGCTTATAAACGGTTTCCGCGATAAATGTTTTTATTTAATAGAACGACGAAAAATATCGAGAGCACGATCGACGATCCATGGAACATAAGAAACGTTTTCTGTGTTTGAAATGCAGCGAGCTGCGTTTTCCTTGTCGGTTCTCTGAATCGTCTATTATAGTTTTGACAGATCGTTTTTCCGAGAAAATACCTCGCGTCACGCTTTGTCGTTTTACTTCGCGAAATTCATGCATTGTTTTCACGATGATGCACCGTACGAGAGATGTTTTGTTTACCTCTTTCAACAAGTTAGGAAAGGTAGTGTTTATTATATTAAGCTAAAGTTCTTCGCAATCATTTATGTTTCCCAGCATTGATGATTTTTAATATTCAAACTTTTAAAGAATCTCAGTGACTGAGCTCATCTTCCCGCTAAATGCAAAATTCTTGTTATCACCGATCATTCTTCCGATCCATCGTTTCTGACAAAGATTCAAGCCTACCTTTCTTTTGATCGATCAGTAAAGTAACAGTCAACCTGGCAAGACATTCCCGTCTGCGCGTAATTAACGGTTGCGAAATGTGTATCTATCGCATGACTTTATTATACGGTGAAATTAGTCCTGGATTGATGATTCAAATACATCTTGGACGATGTTCAAATATTAAAACAGCTATTCTGACGTAACCGCTGACGTATCGCTAGTACTGCAAGTTTGAAAGAGGAATTTCTACCAAACAAAAAGTTTTAGCAATGATGAAATGTGGTCTTTTGTCAGGTTTCGCATCATTCTTTTTTGTAGTTTTAACGTTTCTTAAGGGAGAAACGCAATTTCCTTGAAACCTGTCAAATCAGCTTTTGTGGCAGAAAGTCTTACAATCGCAAAGTTAATCTGTTAAGTAAATGAATATTGGTCTGTTTTGCATTCACTGTCATTTTTTTGAAGACGACATGTCGGGGATAACGAATCTCTTCATCGCCAGGAACCGCACATGTTTCACCAACAATTAGGAGTTAAATAGCAAAGTGATCGCTGTTGCTGTGTGCCAGCTGACATTATCATAGATAACATACATAACAAGCATACATTCTGTCTAATAGTTCTGTATTTGATAAGAAAGGACAATATTACAAACAGTGACCGATGGGTCGATGAAATCGATCATTGTTTTCCTACACTCTGGCAAACCGTCTTTATAAAGATTCGTGCTATTTTAACATAATTTATACATCGTGTAAGTTGTTGTCTTAGTCATTTTAACTTTTCAAATCTAATCGATCTAAAAGTTATTGTTCAAATCTGTTTGTCTAAATATTTTATTCAAATAATTTTCGTCGGAAGACACAAATTTTGAAAACATTTCAATTTATGAAAGGAGAGGATTGCACATTTAGGAAATCAACGGACATTTTTTCTGACATCTAATAAAACTTTTAGCTTTTGTTATAATCGTCACATCTAAACGATGCCTTGCAGTATACCTGTGCGTTAATTAGTGATTAGGTTTAAGGACTTTTCATATGTTTCTTTTTTTCTCGTTCATCTGAAGAATAATTAAAAAACTGTGAATGAAAGCATCATTACATTGTTGACAAAGCTACAGAAGAATCTTCGAAACGAATTACTCGAGTCTCTCGATTTGGCTGGACCTAACTGAGATATAGTAAATTCTCTCTAATTGTCTCTGAGCTTGTAAACGAAAATGGACAACTTGGGAAGAGGAGACATGGTTGCTCGAGCCTCACGGCTCGTTTTTATTGTTGTCAAATGTCAACAATTATAAAAACGAGCCGCAAGGTACTGTGCGTTCAAAAAGCGGATTATGTATCATGAAGAGCTCTATTGTCTTAAACTCGACTCTCAGAAAAACCGCGCACTGCTGGGAGGATGATCTAATAGAATCTTTAACTTAAAGTCATTTCTTCATGTATTTGTAGTTACATAAATCCTGCGTCACAATCTAATTGGAACAAAAGATAGGAACTTTCAGTGACTAATTTGCGAGAAATCTAAGCAGCATCGTCGATACTCCTGTTTCAAATGCATCATCATAAGCGGTCCATTGCTTCAAAATCCACTTCAGATTTCGGTACACATCCTGCGGAGAATAATTTGCTTGACAAAACGTCCACTGAATAAGCTCGATGTTCCTCCTATAATTAGATATTATATAGGAATTTGAAAAAATGTGAACTAGGTTAGTTTGTTCAATGATAAACTTGTCTAGAATACTCATCGTGACATTACCGAATATAGAACAAAGTGAAGAAGTAATTCAGCAGCAGCTAATAACAGTGAAAATTTCTTATTTAAAAGAGACACAGAAAAGACAGTCGAAAAAGAAAAGGAGAGAAGTTATTTATGTTTATAAATTCTACAAGTCTAAGTTATAATTTATAATTCACAGATTATACGTTGTCAATAGATCAATAAATGAACACAATTGCATTGTGCGTTTTCCCCGCGATGCTTTTTATCGAACGAAAAACGGAATCGCTTGCGGATTTCAACTTCGCACGACTGTTGGATGTCAGAAATCGACATAACAACATCAGTCACCTAGCCTTTCCGAGAATGACGTTTCAAAAGGTGAGGCATTTTTCAACTGTACCGGTATTACGATTAATCCAGCTCCGACGACTCTTGCGTTATCTCGATAATGTACATACTTTCGGCGAATTGTGTTCCTTATCTGTAAAACGTGACCGGCTACACGTAAAGTGACTCAATATCGACCTTTTGTCTTGATGCTGCACTTTATCTATGCTGTCCCCCGAAAATGCTGGACCACTTGGACAATGAATTCCAATAACAAAAAATTCGCGAACGCTATTTATCTGGAAAAGTTTCAAAATTCGCGATCTGTCGAATTGTCGGAATGATTTTGAAAATTTTGTCGAATAGTGTACGACTGGTGCCTTCCTTCTTCACTATCACTGCTAAAGTACTTCTGACCGATAGCGTAGTCTATCATATCGATCGGCTTCGCTTAATAAATTCAATCATCTGGTAAGATAACACAGTTGCAAATTAAAGAGGACAAATCGAAGGATAGTCGAGACATACCTCAATAGTGTTTAATAAATGCAGATAACAGAAATTCATATGTTAATTTTTACCGATTCCCTAAATTGTTTAAACAATTTGCAAAACTCGCATATTACAATCGTAAGCATCTTCTTTCCAATACGAAAAGAAAGAAACTTTTTGAATATACGTGTACGGATATTATTAAAAATTATATTGGACTGCCTATTTTTATATGATATAGCTTACTTCGAATGTTTCCAAAGTATTGGTCTAGCAAATAATGTTTTTCTTTATCTTCTGTATGTACGAAGAAGAAAACATTTGTATTTTGCAGAAAATATTCTAAAGCGGAATGACGTGGTTTTATGAGTAATTGTCATGAATGATTCTCGCGGCAATTGACATTGAAAAAAAATTAAAAGAGATAACGGCAAATTAACCATTTGCCGAGCCATTCTATACTCATAACAATAATTATCTATTGTCCGTAGCGCGGAAATTATGGTCGATGGTTTCCTTACAAGCTACACAATGGCGTACAGTGGTCACTGGAAAAATCTATATATCCCGCTTATTAGAATGATGTTTATAAAAAACAATTTCCAGTCGGTCTGCGTTCTAGAAGTTCTATTAAACGTTGTCCCACCTACATCGTTTACCTTTTTAACAGAGTGAAAGGCATTCTGTAACGCTGCTAAAGAACAGGTAGCGCTAGTATTTCATTCAGAATGTATTTTTTTCTGTAATACGAGATGTGGTTTAAGGAGACAGTTGGCAATTTCACATGCTTGAAAATTGGCCTGAAGTCAAGATTAAAGTCTAGATCAAAGTCACGATTTATTCCGCAAATAGAAATTGTCTATAGTCTATAATAAAAGTGTACACTGACATTCACCAGTCGAATTTAAAAGAGTATCTGATCAATTTTGAAAATTTCTTTTCACAAAAATAGAATTTTGTATGAGAAAGTTTCATTCAACATTTTTAACATATATTCAACGCTTGTGCAAGCCTATACATATATGTACAACGAGTTCCATAAGACTTGTGCCGAAGATGGATTTAGAGCCCTAGAACAAATAAGTATGTGTGAATGTATGCTTCATTTGACCTCGCTTCCAAAAAACGATTTCTGTTCTGGCAGCTTATATGTATTTGCTTAGCTTCGAGATGGTAGAGATGACCAACTTGCATTTTAGTATCATTTCTCTGTCCGAATATCTATATTTTATCTTATATTTTTATATAACTAGAAATCATTATATTGTTAAGTGGCGGGTACGTTTTACATATTCTTTGTTATAAATATTGTATCATCAACCCGAATAGAGGGGTTTTCTATGATTATAAAATTTTATAATTATTTTCAATTTTTATAATTGAACGATTATAAAAATTAACATTGTACAACGTTTGCTTCGTGGCTTACGTGAGATTCTACGCGTAGACAAATGTCATACCAAGGTTAGCCCGCTATTCGGGTCAATGATACAATGTGATCCCTATTTGTATACCTACTTCGAGAGACCTTACCAGTAACACAACCCTTTTTGCGCACGTGCGGGCATCGCCGTCGCTGCACAGTGTTTTGGAAACCCGCGCTTTCTGGTCAAAATCAATTTTTCAAATTTGATTAAAAGGATTTGTTTTCTTAGAAAGTGACAATCCTTCAAAGTCTCAAATCCAAAATATTATTCATTTTAGATTTTAGATCATGTGATGAGATATAGCGGTCTAAAGACAAAATCATAAAATTCAAAGTAAAATTAAACGTTTTGTATATCAATAATAGGATATCAGAAAATAGGTTTTAATGTTGGTTCTATACATGTTAGCAGGTGTACTTATTTAATCCAGTTTTAAGCATCATTTAATCCGTATATAAATATTACATCTTTATAACGATTTGAGGTTTGTGGGGACTGTTGGAAAAATGCTTAGAAGTGCTAGATTTCGAACTTATTTTGTATGAAAGTTCTTTTGTTAAAAAAGAATATTTGAAATTCAGCTGCTACCTCGCGCTACTTTTAATTTTATGTCAAAGGTATTCTGATATTTCGTTTCAGACCTGGACGCGCCTGAAGTGAATTAATTAATTATCTTAAATCGTTAATTTTTAGTGCCGAATTCGTTATCAGCGATCACAAAAAAAAACCCGAACTACCAATTTTTAGACAGTTGCGATGCAATTCTGAATTTTGGCTACAAAACACGGGGTTTTCAGACCACTACGTGCTGGAGCGTTTAATTGATATATTCACTCCAGGGCTCAGAATTATTTATTATACTTACTGAATTCATCATTTTCGCTAGAAATTCAGTATTTCGTAGTATCATCTGAATATTTTCTGTCCTCTAATACCGTCCGCTATTTTAATTATGCAACTCGTCAAGAAGCCATTTCAAGTTTAAACTATTTTGCCCCATTATTAAAAAGAATCAATTTATGTAATTTAATTGTTTTCCATATCTACAATATATTTTAGACATACTTTATTTTAGACATCTTGTTCAATGAAACCTGGAGCACGTTGTGCAACCCTTCGTGATCTGCGTCACGTATGGAGAAAACTTCCTATTCCAACTTCATTATTTTCATTAGTTGTTACGTCAAATTCATTCACAGCACCACATTTCCTGTTTCATACTTCTTTCTTGCTTCAACCTTTTAAATTATACTTGACTTCTTATTTTAGAAATCTCAGCACGTCAATCCTTATATCGATAATTAAAATCGTCTGCTGTATTTATTAAGTTTAAAGTATTTCTATCGAAAACTTTCAGGATATATTGTTCTGTCGTGAATATAAATCAAGAAAATAGTATTCTAAAAAACTGTCTAAATTTTCTAGTCTTATGTAAGCAAATATTTTATCCCGCACTTAGAACTATTGAACAATGTCTAATTATCACTTGAAATACAATTTTCCATTATTTTTTGATTAATTTTAATTAACTTTAATAAAATCTGTGTAAATTCAAATTTCTTATTTTCTTACAACGTTTATTTATTTTACAGGCAATGGTGGCATGTTATCCTGGTCACGGTTCGCATTACGTGAAACATGTGGACAATCCTAATCGAGATGGACGATGCATCACTGCAATATACTATCTCAATCGAGATTGGGATATCAAGGTACGATTAAGAGTACATTAAAGGTCGTAATCTCTAATTTCCAGGTTTATTCAGATTATCGCGTTGTACATCAAATAATAATTATTCTAAAAAATAAAAAAAGGCTTATTTAAAAAAAAAACAAAAATTGATTAAAATGTTGATCATTCAATATTATAACTTTTTGAAGAAGCAACATTAATATTTATAAAATTATATGAATTGAAAAATCATATTCATACATTTTTATAACAGTGGTTAAACGTTAATCAGGTTCTCAAACACTTGAATTTCAATGTCCGCAATACGTAAAACGAACGAGGAAACTACCAAGGGCGTTTAGGGCCTACGTGAGTTGCTGCATGTAACACCTCTATCCCGCATATGTACCGGAAGACCGGGTTAAGCAATGTTTACACTGGCCACATGAAAAATATACGCTGCCTTTATAAGCAGAAAGTCTTCACAAAAAAGTCCTATATAATATGCACCTATTAACTTAATTTTAGCTAAGGACGCAAAAAGCCTTTATAATTATAATTCTCTATATAACAGAAACTTTATATAATGATAGTTTGATATCAATAGACTACAGTACTTCGTGCAAAATAAAAATGTTCTGCACCCATTACAACTCATTATATTTTTTAAATGTTCATACTGTTGTTGTTTTAGGAGTATTAAAATTAAATTAATAAAATTTTGTTCCATACTATGTTGCTATTGTAAGGCTTCAAAATATTCATTTGGTCCACTATGTATGCTGTATTTTTTTAATCGCAAAGTTGCGTTTCTAACTAATAATAATTCGACGTTATCTGATTATAGAGAAATGGTGGCCTCCTGAGGATATTTCCAGAAGGCTGGCGCGATCAAGTTGCAGATATCGAGCCCCTTTTCGACAGGATACTGTTCTTCTGGTCTGACAGGAGAAATCCACACGAAGTACAACCGGCATATAAAACCAGATACGCGATCACTCTGTGGTACTTCGACGCCGAAGAGAGGAATCAAGCTTGCCGAAGATATCAGAGAGAAAGTGGGTATATTAATTGTAATCCGTATGCTAGAGACATTCCTTCATTTTAAAGAATGAGATTTTTCATAAACAATTTTCTTTGAATTTTTAAGCACAAGATGCACAGCAACAGACATTACTTTACTTCTTTTTGTTGATGATTATATTATACTCTAATGAAAAAGCATGGATAAATATTGAAGAATTACAGAAGGTCACTTCTCTGACTCTGATTTACATAAACCATGACTCATATTCCTACTTTATGTTCAAAGTGTTTGTTTTTAGATTTACACACAAAAAGTGTGGCTTCGTAATTTATAGATATATCTCCTTGACGACCTCCAGCATGAAGCTGCATTTTTTTATAGCTATACTTTTTAAAGCATTTGATATTATTAGTGGATCTTTCCATTATATAAAATGTACTTTTTGCAAATTTAAAATTATGTTTTGTAATAACTAGTTCTTCTTTAAACTAGGAATATTAAAACTAGGATAATATTAAACTAGGAATATTAAATACCATTGGAGAAATTAAGTTTATACTAAACTTTATATTGAAAAGTTTAAAATTAATGATTCTATTAATGTTGGCTAATAAATTCAAGAGCCTAATGAACTAAATATCTTTTTATCTGACTTTCAGGAGAGCTGCACTCTAAGAAAGAAAATTCGTGAGACATGGAGTGTGAGAGACTGTCACACCATCCGTTGACTGAAATTGTAACTCTATTAGCTGAACTTACACATGTGTATATAGCTACATAAAGAAAGCACTGGTACATAAAATTATTATGTATTACTACGTATTAAGATATAGTCGAATGAAGGAGCTACTGATATTGGAGTTACAAAAAAAAAGATTTTCAAGAATGTGCAATAGTTGTAAGCGCGTTCTTTTTTTTGTTTCTTTTTCTTTTTTCTATGCGGCACTGTAATATATTCAAACGTGGGCTAAGTGCGTAATAGCTCTTACGGTTCTCAATTTATAAATACAATTATTAACTCCGTTTTTTCTAACACTTAATGCTCTCACTCTAACCGAATGTCTTAAGAGTAAAAATTTTAGTATTTGCTTGCCATTCGATTAAAAGTTTGTTCGTCATCGACGTCGATACTTAGCTTCTAACTGTCGGAGTACGATCAATCCTTACGGCGATTTGTGATCCGTACATTTGCTGAAATAATAGTGTACAGAGAAATTAATGCGTGCGTACGTGTATGTGCATGCGTAGAACGAGAGGGAAATAGTCAAACAGTGTGAGTGTAGACAGAAAGAGCGAGTGAATGATCTGAATTATACAAAAATGTTCGTATGTGTAAAATTTTCTAAAATTGCATCTTACTTATTATATTTCAAAAACAATTTCTGTCTTAACACATATATAGTTAGTATCATTAATAACAGTTCAGCTTGTTATTAATATAAAATTGCGAAATTCTTACAATTTTATTATTACTTCTTACACATTAAACATTGTTCTGCAAGTTACAATCCTTCTACTGATGTTTGATTGAATGGCCAGTAATTGACTCATGCTTCCAGTGTCGATAATTGAGATATGTTGGGGCCCAGTCCGTACCTGTAATATTGTTATGTACATTGCGAAAAGGTAGAGACATTGTGTTTACTATTGTATTGTATCTATTTATATAAATTGAATAAGTAAAAATGGAAAAATATAAACACGTACTTCCTGTGTCCCAGATAGAAAGTCTGATATACAAACTTTGTTAGTCAATCTGAATAAGGGAGAAGAGGTGGAAAAGGAAAGAAGAGAGAAAGTGTGCATGTGTGCGAGTGAAAAAATAGAGAGAGAACGAGAAAGATAAGCAAGGAGTGTTGAATTTTTCTAAGGTGTATTATGTTGATAACATTAAACTTACTCAATCGCAAGAATATGTGATTCTCTTCGATTCTCTTTGATTGTATTATTGGACACAGAGGACCAATATCTAGTATCCTCATAAAGAGATTAAGTTATTTCGATGGATGAACTTAATTTAATGTGCTCTTATGTTTAATATCGAAGATTGTTGTGAAATAAGTTATGAACTGATAACGCATTTTTTGAAGTATTGTAAAACTGATGAGAATTGTGATGTGAAAATAAACATTTTACAAAATCGGCATCGAATTGTTTACAGCATAATTATTGGATATTCTTTATGAAACTTTTCATTTCACCGATTTGTATGTCATTTTTATTTGTATACTTATACATTATTTAATTAATATCATCCATGTCTTTGGGAATAGCGCAGTGTTCAACTAAATCCAAGGCAGGGACATATACTTTAAATGAATGACCATTTTTCGGAAAGAGTCCAGGATTAATGATACGACAATCAGAATAAACGGTTTCGTATGCTTCAAATTTGTCCGCAACCACAATCACATCCGGAGTTGGATATATTTGTAGAGCGTGATCGTATTTCCAATATATTGGGATCACAGAAAGACTTAAAGGAGTCAAATGCGACTGGCAAATAATTGATTTGGCATACTAAAAAATGATAACAGAATAATTGAATAGAATAATTTATGAATTATAAAAATAAACAAACATTTTAACTTATGTAAACCTACATGATCGTAAATATTTCCTTCTCGCGGAAATTGTAGTGTATTTCTACACATTTTCGTTAAAATGTCCTCTCTTAACACGACGATTTCTTTTGTACAGTATTGAATCCTGCAAGGATTAGTAGTAAATATTGCACCAGGTACAGTTTTTGTGAACTCTTCTGAAATATTTTTTGGAATTGAAGATCTTGGAAAAATTTTTGGTGATCCTATGTCATCTGGTGCTGGTACAAAAATAAATTTGGAAGACCTTTTTATATCTGGATATTGTATTATTATATCAGCTAAATCTTTCAATCCTTCTTTTAGCTTTTGTGCACTGGTTATATTTGCTGGAAAGCTTAAGAAATGCCCACACAATACAAAAGCAATAGGTGGACATTCAGAATATCCTTCCAACATAGTTCTAAATTTACGTAATACTGTTACATCATCCAGCCACATTTCAGATAAAAAAATAATCATTCCATCTTTGTTACTTTCCTCATAACTTTTTAATTTTTCTGATAGCTTCAAGGAAAGATTATGTGAGCTGCCAAATGTATTGGAGTCACCAAAGTCTGCACGTGCATTACTAGATGACTCAGCTGGTGGAAAAGCTATATCTTTTACATACAACATACCATCTCTATAATCTCCACTAGCTATTACTATAGATGCCTCCATGATTAAACCATCCTGAAAGTTGTATTTATTTGTTAAGGAAAAGAACCTCTAAAAATATTTTCATCAGGTGAATAGTAACATGAATTAAATTATTTTCTACAGCAAAGGATATTGCTTTCTTCAAGTCAACTTTAATTGTTCCTCCTGTGTCTTCTAAATAATATTGGCCTTCTACTAATTGTGTTAAAAGACCCATTACATAAACATTCCCTTTTTTGCTTTCACTTAACAAATATTCAATAGGCACTAATTCAATCCAATTCTCTTTTTTTTCACCAAGTTTAGGGGGAATAAATAATTCATGCCTTAAGGTCCTACGCCAGAGTAACTCAAATCGGTCTTTAAATATTGCTGACTTATGTGGAGCTTCAGCAAATAAATCTGGTGTCACAGGTGATAGAAGAAATTTCTTTTTAGTTGGATCATATTTAATTTTTGGTATTTCAAATGCATTTATGATACTAAAAACTGTTTCTGTATTTTTCAACGTATTAGGCCTTATGCATTCTTCTATTGCTAATTTGAGACTTTCCAGTGTAACTTGAGGATCATTTAAATTTTGTGTCAATATTTGCTCCACAATCTGTGTAAGCCAAGTTTTGCGCTCATTTTCATCTACATTCAACAATTCTTTAGCAAGAGAAACACTGAGTTTTCTAAATGAAATAAAAAAATGTGATCTTACTTAATGTGTACATTGTGATAGTATTCCACAAAATATGCTTTAATGAATAGAAAAAGTATACCTTGAAAGATTGAGACCATACATAGAAAAAGTGCTTTGCACAGATTTCACTAATTTTTCATCAGCCATTTAGAGTAAAGATATTTTGCCACACTATAAGATTAAGACATCATTACACATATACTCGCAATCACTTCTTTGACCTGCATGTGCATATACAGTTCGATACAGAATATGTACAACAGAATAGTAGAACTTTCCCGCCTTTTTAACCATTGCATAAATACATACATACATAACCAATTGAATATGTATGTATGTATTGTACATGATACATGTGTATGTATATATTTCCATACGTTGCATATGTACTTGTTATATCACATACTGTCATGGCCGGTAACTACAGGAATTATATGAAATTATTAGAATCTTGGCCTCTGGATAAATCGAAAGCTGGCAGGTAATTTCTCTCGAGCAAATAAATTGAAGGCCTTTAAATGCTTTTCTACAATTATTGTTGGAAAGAATATTGTTGTCAATTTAATGTAGTCTTAATTTTTTTGTGGAAACGTGCGTACGTTAAGGTTAGAATGAAGGCTACAAAACATATAATAGCAGGATACATATATACATTCATGATATTTTTCGTCTTCTAAATGATTAATTATTAATATATAACCATATATATATATATAAATGTACGCAGATTTAATGACAATTTATATTTGTTGTAGAGACTTAGGGCAACACATTCGTGATCAATTAAAAGTTTCTTTTGCAAAAGGTGAGGCATCTACCCAGGTTAATCGTGAGGTATGTGATCGTTATTATCTAAGTTTGAAAAGAATTTCTTCCAACCAATATGGGCAAATGTATGTCCGCACACGTAGTGATAATGCTAGTGGCTTAACAAGGGAACAATGTAATATGGCACTATCACCAGAACTAATTGAGTACTTTGAGAACGAAGAAAAAGGATTTCTTAAACGAGTAGCTTCAAGAATTGGAGATGTGTTCAATGTTTCCAGAATCAAGTTGTACAATAGTACAAAAAGTAATACATAAGATGGTAAAGATAGTAAAATATAACAGCATTAGTCATAGTCATAGAACTATTCACTATTTATTACAAAAACAAAATTGCTTAAAAAGTCTAAAAAATACAAAAAAGCACAGTCAGTCGGCATATGAAAATGTCGACAATGTATTGCATATGCCGGTTATGGCTAAGGAAGTATTACAATATCTAGAGCCTTCACCAAAGAAACTTATAGTGGACATGACATTTGGTGCTGGAGGACATTCACTAAACATTCTAAAAACTTTTCCTGAGGTGAGGATATTTGCTTTGGACAGAGATCCTGTTGCATATGAATTTGCACACAAATTGTCAGAAAAATATCCTGGTCAAATAATACCTTTATTAGGAAGATTTTCTGAATTACCACAGTTGCTTTGTCAGCATAAAGTCAAGAAAAATAGTATAGATGGGTTCCTGTTTGATTTTGGTTGTTCATCAATGCAATTTGATGTTGCACAGAGAGGATTTTCTATATCTAAAAATGGACCTTTAGACATGAGGATGGATGGATTTAGGTATCCTGAAGAACCTACAGCTGCTGATGTTCTAGAGAAAATAACTGAAACAGATTTAACTCAAGTCTTGAGGGCTTATGGCCAAGAAAAGAAGGCAAAAAAAATTGCACAAGCTATTATTGAAGCTCGATATAGTTTCAGAAGTTTAAAAACTACAGAAGAGTTAGCAAAACTAGTTGAATGTGTTGTAAATGAAAAAAGACTAGACCAGCTTGGTAGACTTGCTCATTGTGCTACAAAAACATTTCAGGCACTGAGAATTTTTGTGAATAATGAATTAAATGAAATCAATTATGGTATTGTCCTGGCTGCAACATATTTAAAAACGAATGGTCGCTTAGTCACAATATCTTTCCATTCTTTAGAAGACACAATAGTTAAAAGGCACATTTCCGGAAATGTAATGCATACTGTTGCTAATAAATTACCATTAAAATTTGCAGACCATAGCAAATGTTACGACTCTGACGAATACAAGAACCTTATAAACACACCATGGAAAATGTTACATAAACATGTAATAACACCTTCGCCCGAAGAAATTAAAATAAATCCGAGATCACGTTCTGCGAAGTTACGGGGTGTCAGTAAAGTGTCGTAAACAAGTGTCATGATAAATTTTTAACTTTACTATCGTGTGTAATATAATACAAAATACGTATAAATGTTTCGTAAACTATGTAAAAAAATAAAATATCTCATCCTGTGAAAACCATTTGTAATATACTATAAATGAGAATGGTTTTGCAGTTAAAGAAAAATATTTAAAACAATCCTTCTATTTCGTCATTTTCACTGTTCCAATCCATATCATAAATGCTTGGCCTGGTAGAAAGTCCTGGCATCATCATTATCTAGAAAAATATTTTAGTTTATATTTTATTCATGAAGTTAATAATTTTACACAGAATTCACTTACATCTCCCACCATTGGTACTATAAAGCCAGCACCAACAGACACAAATATATCTGTAATACTCAATGTGAAACCTGTGGGAGCACCTTTAATTGATGCATCACCTGTTAAAGAGTTTGATGTCTTCGCCATGCAAAGGGGCAGTTTGTCGTAGCCTAGTTTGGTATATGTTTTAATCTTCTTTTGCACCTACAATAACAATTATTATATATACATTTATTAATTACTTATTATATCTATATTTATTTATGGCTCATTGTATCTAAATTTATATCTACTTTATTTGCGAAGATCTTTACCTCCTCTGAAAGAACCACTTCTCCTGCACCATACATTTCTTTTCCAATGATATTAATCTTTTGTTCGATACTGATATTCAAGTCATATAATACTTTGAAATTACTGGACTTATTCGTGGCAGCTATAACTGAATCCGCAAGAGCCGTTGCACCAGCACCGCCTTGCGACCAATGTTTGCATATTATTGCATCTGCTGCACCGCTTTCGATAGCAGCTTGCTTTATTAAATCTAATTCCGCTGGTGTGTCAGTGCTGAAACATTAATTTATTGCTCAACACATACTTGAAAGTATAAATTTTAGAGAAACTTACACATGGACATTAATTGCCACGATAACTGGCACACCAAATTTAATTCCGTTACTGATATGCTTCTGCAGATTCGGAAGACCCTTCCTAACTAATTCAAGATTTTCTTCGCTATACTCCTTCTTCAAGGTAGCACCCGTAGTTACCGGAGGTCCACCACCATGCATTTTCAATGCTCTAACAGTTGCAACAAGTACAACAGCATTTGGTATGTGTCCAGATGTTCGGCACTTGATGTTGAAGAACTTCTCCATACCGATGTCAGAACCAAAACCAGCTTCTGTTACCACGATACCTTCTGGTCCGACTAATTTCAACGCAATTGCATCTGCAATAATCGAAGAACAGCCATGCGCGATGTTCGCAAACGGTCCAGCATGAACCATCACTGGAGTTCCTTCCAAAGATTGCATCAATGTTGGCTCGATGGCATCTTTCAACAAAATTGCCATCGCCCCAGTCATACCCTACAAACACGAACATAATTCTTACAAATAAATGGAATAATAATTTTATGATTAGAATCGTAAATTTACGAACGAAGTCCTCTGCAGTCAAGGGTTCTCCACTTTTGTTGAAGGCTACCACCATGTTACCGAGTCTTTCCTTCATATCATCGACACTGGTGGAGAGTGCGAGTATTGCCATTATCTCAGAACCGACGGAAATTTTGAAAGACGTTTCTCGCGTTTTTCCTTTCTCGGTTGGACTTTGACCGATAGTGATTTTACGCAAGAATCGGTCATTCGTGTCAATTACTAAAATATATAAATGTTAGTTTTACTTCATCTACTTATTTTCATGAATAGATTTCTGGATTATTTTAGCTTCAATACCTCTGGTGAAAGGAATATTCTCTGGATCGATGTCTAATTTCGCGAACTTCTTAATTTCGTCCTCGGTTAAGCTGTTAGGGTCGGTCTTCGTGATACCAAGCTTTTGTAAGCGTCGTAGTTGAATGCTCGAAAACTTTCTTACGCCTTTAATCGTCGGCACGAGTCGGTCGTAAAGAACTTTATCGGATTGAGTGGATTCGTGGAAGTATCGGGCATCGATTTGCGCCGCCATCAGGTTATTAGCTGCAGTCACAGCATGAATATCTCCGGTTAAGTGTAAGTTGAATTCCTCCATAGGAATGACCTAGAAATAATATTAATCGTAATACTTTCGTGTGTGTGTGTGTGTGAGGGGGGGGGGTGTTTATGTATTATAATATAGATATTGAAAAAATGAACGAACCTGTGAGTATCCTCCACCCGCAGCTCCTCCTTTCACACCAAAAGTGGGACCCTGACTCGGTTGCCTCAAAGTGACAAACGAGTTTTTCCCCTTGTGCACAGTCAAAGCTTGCACCAAACCCAACGACGTGGTGCTCTTACCTTCTCCGAAAGGTGTTGGCGTGATACCAGCAACTACTACGTATTTTCCATTTGGTTGGTCTTTCAGTCTCTTCAAAACGTTCAGACTAATCTTCGCCTTCTTACTTCCGTAAGGACTGATTTCGTTCGGCAACAGCTCAATTTCTTCTGCTAAAAGTGTAATCGGCTTCGGCTCTTGACTCCTTGAGATCGTTATATCACTGGGAACCGGCGTTTTTGGACTGATCGCCAAAACATTTAGTTTCCACTTAGTGTTCAAGATTCTGGTTGCAGATCTTTGAGCTGATACCACTGTATTCGTCATCAACATGGCTACGGTCATCGGGCCAACTCCGCCAGGTACCGGTGTAATATATGATGCCACCTTCGCGGCTTCTTCATAATCAACGTCTCCTACCAATCGTTGTCCAGACTTCTTTGTTGGGTCTGCAATATAGTTTCATACGTTTCAATATCTACTCTAAATAAAATATATTTTACTTGAATACTTTACCCGCCAGTGATTATTTAATCCTCCACGATGTATCGTTTAGCAATCAATTGCACGGTAGACTCAGGGTCCAATCGGGCCCATACGGTGAATATACTTTAGGAAGGGGATAATTCGAGACGCCTGGAGACGTTCAATTGTTTATAAATATGGGTTCGAATGGACCTTGAGTTCGTCCGGCGTGGGTTAATATATCTAGTTTTTGAAGTCGTTAACCAATTTTTCCAGTAGCCACAGTAATTGAAATCTCTTGGCATTTGAAAAAAATGGTCGGAATGTTAATTATAAGTTCTGATATAATAATGTATGTACATACTATACTTTGGATTGCAGCAGTCTACTGAACTCAATACTAATACCATAGGCCTCTTTTTTAATAGCGATAGCAATTTCATTCGTAAATTAATAAATTGTCTCGAGTAACATAGTTTAATTATTTCTTTTCAGATTGTTATTTAAATGAGAATTATTAAGGTTATTTTAGATACGACATAATTATTTAAAAACCTGTTAACAGATCCAGTAAGTGAAATTATATCTACCTGCAATAGAATTTATTCCGCAATCGATTACGATTGCTCCTGGTTTAATCCAGCTTCCCTTGACCATCTCTGGTTGGCCAATAGCAACCACTAAGATATCAGCTTGTGAGACCTATAATCAAATTCGGTGACTAGTATAGACGCATTTGACTAAAAATTGTTTTAAAAAATTATCCAGAAGTTATTGTTCGCTACTTACAACTTCGGGAAGATTCTTCGTTCTGGAGTGACATACTGTTACCGTGGCATTATGCCATTTTAGCAATTCGGCAACCGGAGTACCAACGATCTTGCTTCTGCCTAAAACTACGGCTCTGGCACCAGAAATTGGTACGTTGCTCCTGGAACGTATTATTACACAATTAGCTATGTACATAATAAATAAAATTATATGAACGAATGAAAACACTTTTGATAAACATACTTTTTGATAAGTTCTATGCATCCGTTCGGAGTGCACGGTAGAAATCCTGTCATATCACCAACGGCGACTCTTCCCTCATTAATTGTGTTTAATCTGAAAAAAATGGAGTTTCAAATATTATTGTTGTTTAACAAAATTAGAGATTTAAATTTTTCATTCTGGATTTATCTACGATATTGCGCTTACGAAAGTATAGTGACGTAATCACGCATAAATAATAAATTATCGCTATTGCATTTATTGAGTCCAGAAACGCGTGACGTGATTATCTGAGCATGTTACGAAACATTGTTTTTTTTATCTGTAATATACAGGAAGATTTACATTATTGCCACATTCGGTACATTGTTTAATGAATTTAATTACAGAATTTTTGAAACGTTATACATTTTTGTTGTAAAACATTGCCATATATCCAGAAGAATTTTTTTGATTGTAGTATTTATAGAATGAATTTAATTATTACGAACAATTGTGCAGACTTACCCATCCACATCTTTTGCAGGCGAGACCAAGTCAGTAATCATATGACTGTCGATTTTGTTCACAGTATCGAGAGGCATTTGCACAATGATACCGTGAATGTTCGGGTTATTGTTTAATTCGTTCAGTTTGTTCACTAATTCCCTTTCTGTCGTAGTATTTGGAAGTTTCACGTGTTGCGCTGCGATACCGATATCGTTCGCCGCTTTTATTTTCATTCTGATATAAACATTTGAATCTTCCCGACCGCCAACTTGCACGATAGCCAAACCGGGTGCGAAACCTGGCAGTTTCGCTTTCAACAATGTTACATCCTGCGCTAGACTTTGACGGATCTCCCTGTGAATGAAAAAGATCCGTCTTATTGGTAAGAAATGAAATGAACATTTTTATAATAATTTTTAAATATATATAATATATATATAATAATATATTAAATATATTTTATAATATATTTTATATATATATATATATATATATATATATATATTTTTTTTAAAACATTTTTATAATAAATTTAAATGCAAATTGCACAATAACTGGATCATAAAGAACGATTTTGTTATACGTAACAAAATAACAGTGAATAAAATAGAAAAATTATCGATGTTTCGTTGTAATAATTGTTAAAAACATAAATCATATTTTATAGATAGTAATTATACTGTTATATCTTTTTGTATATCATACAAATTTTCTGTAAATATTGTACAAAATAAGAGTTAAAATGTATTTCTTCTTTTAACAGTTCTAACAAATTGAAAATGTGATATTATTCTAAGGTTTTTCTAATGCTATCACTGCTCCGTACATAATTTATAAATTTGTGTTATAAATACATAAAATACGTAATATAATAATAGTGTATATTAACCAGTTGCAAAAAATAAAATGTCTATTCGTCTACATTGTCATTTATATAAGATATGTATTTAAAAATAGTTAATAACACGAAAAGTGTATATTTTTTTCGTTCCTCCATATTATTTCCAAATCATATTCCTACTGCCCTGCAGGAGTTATGTGAATTTTCGAATTATGCGAAAATTCAAAATTCGCGGCCTTTCTATGGGCAATCTCGTTTCACGAGAGTAATATGAATTAATCGATTCGTAAACTTGTACGAGTTTATATAAATATGTAGGCATGCGCAGTTATGCATTCTGCTGCAATAAATATAATTTTAAGATCATATAATTTCGAGATTAAAAGCAAGCATAACCTCACATTTACAACGTGCATGCACGTAAACATTTTCGAGAATTTAAAACGATTTATCTGTAACTCGATTTTGAAGTTCAGGTCAGTGCATCGATCATTATCGATCCCTCTAAGTTGATAATTGAACAGCAAATTTGTGAATATTAAGTTAAAAATGATTTTAAAAATCTCTGCTCGGTTGTTGCGGGAAATCGACAAAAACATGTAGAATTGAATTTAAAAATGTACGCTGTAAATAATAATAAACTTCAATAAAGAAGGAATTATTGTAATACGCATGGGTAAATTTGAATTTGTTGTATCTATAGTTGAAAAGAATGCAACTTACTTTGCCAATTCGGTCCCAGACAAGACGACACCTCGCACGTCCGTCGACATAATTCTCGTGAAAAATCTAGATCCACAGAAGAAATCACTGTTGATTGCAATTTATTTATTTATATATAACGTGTAAACTGAAGAATGCGTATGCACGTGCCGGAGAAATTTACCGGAAGATCGTCGATGCTAAAATGAATGGAGTTAGTATAGGCAACCGGTTTATTGACGATCACTACAGTCGCTGTAACATGTGTATGTATGCATTAGTGGAGATATCAGTGTGTAGGTTATTTACGTAGAGGAAAGCGGTGGGGAAGAGGGGAAGTTTGGGAAGAGGAGATACGATTATTCCAGCGTTGCGGCTCGTTTTTATAGTTGTGACAATCGGTAACTATAAAAACGAGCCGCAAGGCTCGAATAATCGTATCTCCTTTTCCCAAATTGTCCATTTTTGTGTATAAGCTGAGCGTCAATTAAGGAGAATTTACTGTACATTCAATTTCGTTCTTTGATTTTTTTCGGCAGCTTCTGTATTGCAGTGATACTCAATTTATTTAATATTGACAAATTATAATTTATTAAGCATGTGTTTTATATGATCTTTATGCTAAATAGTAGATTAACTGCTGTTTACGTTGATAATGATTTATTAATATTTATAGTTAGTTTATTTTTTCACATTTATGCGTCAAAATGATTTCACTAATAATTACACTTTAATTGCATTTACGGAGTAATAAATTTTATGATTTCTGCATCGTTTCTTGATTTTTATTTATTTCTTCACATTTATGCCACAAAGTGATTAAACAAATAATAACAAAAATTGAAAGATGGATATTTTTCAGAAAAAGTAATTAGTAGGAGAAATATTAACGGAAATAATCGTCTTACTTATAGACTTGCGCTAATCGCGTCATGTGGTTGTTCGACTCAGCTATTCCCTGGTTACTACTAATCATAAAAGCAATCTTCACAGGGGGCAAGAAACTATATGTAGCTGTTTTTCATGTGTCGAAACCCAAACCGATAACCATTGACATGAAAAGTGTTATTATCGGTTATCTTAAATTTCTAAGCAGAACTTATTTGTATGTTACATAGTATTAACGAGACAAATAATTCAATTATAGCACCATTTATATTGTCGTTTTATAAAGCAATATTGCAAAAATATCGTTTTCCAGTATAGAGAAATAAATTATTTAAATAAGATCAAAACAGAGAAATTTGTTGTACAGTGTTTTACGGACATAGAATAACATTTAGCTAAATATTCTTAATTCTAATTACTTCATTTATATTTCTTTATTTTCGTAGTGATGCCGAATGAAATTCCAGCCATTATAGATCTTCCTTTTAAATTCCATTGTTTAGGTTCGCTGTTTTTCGAAAAGTCATCTTATCTTTTTAAGCAGCTTAAAGTTTTTCGAACTGAATCTGCAATGTACAATATAAAAAAAACCGTCATAATTAAATTTAACGTTCTCGTAAAATAGTTAGAGGTCAATATTTGATTAGGATATTTTGTCCATGTTTTTGGACCCCTTTTCAATGATTATGCAAAGTATGCGATATACAATTCCAGTATGCTGTATAAAATATCTATTTTACTCTGTATAAGAGAAACACGATGGGCAGTTGTAGACTGCTAATTGCGAATTTAACTTATTCACGGTCCATTGATAACTAAATAATTTACCGAATCAATAAGCTCTTTAAGTAGAACACTCGAAATAATTAGGGGATTCCCTAGCTAAATGATGTAACCTATGTTTTGGTCATGAAAGAAGCAGTCGCAATACCAGACTATTTATTTATTTACATAAATAAAACTCTGTTCATATCCTTTTTATTTTTGTATAACTATTTACATCGAAAGATAAACAATAATATTATTCGAATTAGCAGAAAATCGAAATTCATAATTATTCAAGAATTCATTCAGAATTTGCATGGAGATCTGTTTGTTTAAATAACTTAGTTATCTTATTTGCAATTTATGCTTAATATTTTATTATTTTCTCAAAATTATTTTAGATCCAAATATTTTTCGTTCCATGACAGCTACAAAGAATTGCCATCTGTGTTTACGTAATGTCGCATTACTTCGTTGAGCGATAAGTACAATCATAAAGATTATTGCTTACAAAATAGCTACTGACAACATCCTACATTGTGTTTTGTTTGTATCCGAGCTCAAGAAAAATATTGTTGACGTTTTAACCCTTTGCACTCCTACAGTGACTCGCATTAATATTCGGACACGATATTACTAGAAAAATTATTGCTACTTTTTACTGTTTATGATAGCATTATTGAATCAATTGTTTATCATATAGTAAAGCACTTTTTAAAGTAAGTAGAAATATAAATTTTGTTTATTTATTGCACATGTTCTTTTGTATAATAAGCGACTGTGACAACATTTATCGTCGCAAAAATATTCGGATACAACATCTCAGATGCCAGAGTAAAATACTGTACTACATTGACGACGCCGCTAACATACATTGTTTATAAACAAATTTTATAAGCAAATAAAAATTCGTTGTGAGAACTCGGTGCCACAGAAATTATTGGTGATATCAGACGCTTTACTTGTGAAAATGGGACGAAAAGGAAGAAATACGTCTTTTGAAATCCGACAATTGGTTATTTATCATAAGGAAAAAGGAAAATCATACAGAGATACAGCCAAATTATTAAATATAAGCAAGAGTAGTGTGGCAGATATATTACACGTCGGTACATTCGTGAGGATTGAATCGATTTAATCCCTCAGAAAAATCGTCCAAAATTATTAGATTCTCGCGACCAACGCAAGATAATAAAACAAATAAAGAAAAATTCTGAAGTTGTTCGTAGAATCTGAGAAGAAGGTACACCCGGACACAGTACGACGGGTATTAAAAACTTATGGCTGCAGCGGAAGAGTTCCTTGTAGAAAGCCATACATAAATGAAGCAAATCGCAAGAAAAGATTGAGCTTTGCAAAAGAATATTTTTACAAAGACAACTGATGGTGGAATGATGTAATATTTTCGGATGAAAGCAAATTTAATCTTTACGGATCCGACAGACGAAAAATGGTGTGTGGCATAAACTAAATACAGAATTAAACATTTTAAATTTAAGACCGACATTGAAACACAGTGATGGGAATGTAATAATGTGGGGTTGTATCTCGTCTATAGGTGTAGGTGATCTAGTTTTTATCGATGGTATTATGAGCAAAATGAAGTATTTAGACATTTTAAAAAAGAATTTATTTACAAGTGCTATAAATATGGGTATACGTAACAGTTTTCAGTTTTATCAGGACAATGATCCTAAACACAAGGCCAGAATTGTACAGGAATATTTATTATACAATTGTCCAAAAGTACTGTATTCTCCTCTTCAATCGCCTGATTTAAATCCGATTGAAAATTGATGGGATCAATTGGGCCGCAAAATTCGTACAACACCTACAAGGACAACCAACAAAGTTAAAACAACGTTTGTTAGACGAATGGAAACGGATTTCACCGGAGTATTTAAATAAAATCATCTGTAACATGCCCAAGCAATTACATGAAGTAATAAAACAAAAGGGTCAACCGACAAAATATTAATATTATGATAACATGATTAAAAAGATATTCATTTTATATAAAATTAATGTAATTCATTCACTGACCGAATATTTTTGCGATGTTAAATTTTGTCACAATCTTGTTTACCGCTTATTATACAAAAGAACATGCGAGTGTGACTCGACATCAGCTTTTATCTCAGGAGCTCCTTTGTCGAGTCCCACTCGACATTTCGAGAAAACATTTTGTCGATGTTTATACGTGATTCTCGTGTTCCAAATATAAAATTGGGCAGGCCTGGAAATTATGATAAACACGATCGTTTAGATGGAAAGCCTCATTTCATTTTCGTACATTCCAAAGGAAAACAGAAGGACTATGCAGTTTGCTCAAATAGAAGGATACCTGGAGGAAGAAGAGAAACCAGTTTTTTTTTGTGAAACGTGCGAAAGAAAACCAGGACTGCATCCTGGAAATTGTTTCAAGAGATATCATTCACTTGAAAGTTACAAAATACGACAATAGTGTGAATAAAACTGGTATTTAAGTGAATTTGTTTCTTTCTTTCTTTATTTAAATCGGCTCATTTATTAGTTAAAGTAAATTTTGAATAAAACACTTAAAAGCGTTGGGAACTGCTGGTAATGAAATTGAAATAAAATTCGGAGTGCAAAGGGTTATTAAGAATATAAAATCCTATAAAGTAGAAAACGCTGTAATCAAGAAAAATATTTGACAAATAGTATCAACGATTTGAGAGAAAAAAATCCAGAATAGTAAATAACAATTCAGGGAATATGTAAATACATGCTTGCGTCAGACTGAAGGCAGTGTACTTTGTTCACAACGAGTTCAGTGAATAGTTTTATCTGGTTTTACCTGTGGAGTTCCTTTGGAACTTCCTATTGAATTCAACAAAAACAGCTTGCTTTCCTGATTCTATTCAACGTCGACAGACTGACGACTCGACCACACCCCAGAACTAAGCAAAAAACTACGTTTAAGCTCTTTGATGTCATGGCATTTAATCCTGCTTCAAACCAGAATCTCTATACAATAATGAATTTGCTTTATGTTCGAGTCTGGCAGGTTGACATTATATTTCATTTTTATATTTTGTGAGATTATACTGCTGTTAGATAATGTCGAAAAAACACGTTTAAAGTTTTTTTTTGTATCACTTAGATCAAAGCTGTTCAACAGGCCTTGCAAGGGCAAAGCTATGGACAAGCGTCTTAGCGGAGTGGAGACGTGAGAAAAGAAAGCGAAGTGTTTACGTTTTCATGCCATCTTTCCTCTCTCATTCGCACGCATTGCCGTTATATGCATATCGTGCGATGCTCATTCTATTTCACTTAATCTCGACGCAACCTACAGTCGATCTCTGTCCCTGCTTCAGCCATATACATATGAGCCGTTTATTTTGAAAGTGGCATAAGTCACTTTTTCAAAAAAATCGAGTTAATGGTAACACTAATTACAATTGAACGGTATCTTTTCATTTTTTAAAAATTTGCAATCAATGAGTTGAGAACTATTGAGATTTGTTCGAGAGAAGTTTTGCTAATTAATGGTATAACAAACATGTTTATTTTGAAAGTGGCGTAAGTCGCTGTACTCAGGAAATTAACTGCGGGGCTTAATGTAAAAGAAATAGAAACGTGTGATAAGTGTGTGTGAAGTATTGTTTTGAATTATTTTCAGTATTTTTAAAAAAGTTGTGATCACTGGACTTATTTTTATAAGTGCAAAATAATAGTGCAGTTTTGTAAATTATATTATAGTGATGTGGCTATACAGGGTGTTCCACAATTATTTTAACAGCCGAAAATGAGGGATAGATGAGGTCATTTGAAGTAACTTTTTCCTTTGCGAAAATGCAATCTGCGGCTTTGCTTACGAGTTATTAACGGAAAATACTGACCAATGAGAGGTGACGGCACGAAGTTCGAGAGCCCGCAGCACGAGGCTTTGACAGATGGTCGGGACGGACTCGAGCCGCGTTCGAAGTATTGAACAAATCACGAAGCGAGAACTTTCCGGATTTCTTTTTACTACGTAACAGTGATATTTTTAAGAAAAACGCTGTTCACCTTTACTTTAGAACGTCTGAAGAATATTTACTAATTTTTTGGACCCGAAATAGTAAATAATTTAAGCGTGACGGCCGTTTTAATTTTCTAGTGTGCATGACACCTTGTGTGTAACCTTGACATATCAAGGTTATGTCAAGGACATATCAGGGTTATGTCAAGGTTATGTCAAGGACAAATCAAGGTTATGTCAAGGACATATCAAGGTTATGTCAAGGACATATCAAGGTTATGACAAGGACATATCAAGGTTATGTCAAGGACATATCGATGTTATGTCAAGGACCTATCAAGGTTATGTCAAAGACATATCAAGGTTATGTCAAGGACATATCAAGGTTATGTCAAGGTTATGACACACAAGGTGTCATGCACACTAGAAAATTAAAACGGCCGTCACGCTTAAATTATTTACTATTTCGGGTCCGAAAAATTAGTAAATATTCTTCAGACGTTCTAAAGTAAAGGTGAACAGCGTTTTTCTTGAAAATATCACTGTTACGTAGTAAAAAGAAATCCGGAAAGTTCTCGCTTCGTGATTTGTTCAATACTTCGAACGCGGCTCGAGTCCGTCCCGACCATCTGTCACCTCTCATTGGTCAGTGTGTTCCGTTAATAACTCGAAAACAAAGCCGCAGATTGCATTTTCGCAAAGGAAAAAGTTACTTCAAATGACCTCAGCTACCCCTCATTTTCGGCTGTTAAAATAATTGTGGAACAGCCTGTATATATATGTGGCTATATATACGCTGAATCTCGTCCTGTTTCTTCAGCAAAATACAAAGGCATGATGGACTTGCTTAATTATATATCCCCAATATACCACAGTTATTTAAAAAATTTGAAACAAAACACGATTTCCGAGGACTTAATCACTCCTATTGATGACGAAAATTAAATTGAACCGATGTATTTTCATATAAATTACTTATACTTATGTTTCAAAATGTATTAATTATTTTTGTATTTTATGAATATTAAAATAAAAAATACTTAAATCAAACCTTTATATTAAATATGTTCATGGTATAAATTATTATTATATATGTAATTTATTCAACAATTTTAGTAAATAACTGTCCTTTCAAAACATCACTTCAGTAAAATACGTCGGACAAAATTAATATATGTCAGTCATTTTTCTAAACTATTCATTTTGAAAGTGGCTTAAGTCACTTTACCGTAATGAAAAGTGGTGATTTTTTAATGTTTATACGAAATTATTTATACTGAGAAAAATATCAGTATCCTGAGGTAACAAATACAAGTAAATCTTCTCGAAAGTTAGCATCCATATTTTTAAACGTGTTAAAACGCAAACCCTTAAATATATCGACTTCAAAACAAAGTGACTTATGCCACTTTCAAAATAAACGGCTCATATGTATACATACATATAATGTGTCGTTACTGGTGGGGAGTTTCACCAGGAACTAAGGATAGGGCATCGTTGCTCTTAGACTCGCCGATCGGTGTTTGCTTTGGACTGAAAATCGCTGCCGGTACGGGCAAGATATTGAACAGCTCTGATTTAGATAAAAATCATATACATAGATAAACTGTCAGCTCATGGACCTTCCTTTTGTTAAAAAAAAGACCCTGAATTTCCTCTTCTTTTGTCGGTCTGTATGGGTCAAGATATGTTTTGATTCCTTTTTATGTTGTACGCAGTATGGTAGAACCGTTCAAACAGCTATGTATAATTTCATCAGTTTCTTGAATCCAACAATATCTTTTGGTAGAAATATCTTTGAAAGCATATGCTTTCAGGAAATTAAATAAAAAGAGAATTTATTTTTTTCTACGCCAAAGAATCCCCTTAACAGAAATATATCTGATCATTCGTCTGGAAGATGTAGACGAGACGTCTGCAAGAAATATGCCGACAAAACGTAATTAAACTTAATAGGGGAGTGGAGAAAGTGGTAGGGAGAGGGTGAATACGGAGCAGGAGTGTAAAGTTGTCCCGTGAGATAGACCGGTTTGCCCTGAACGATAGGGAAATCTAGAGTATCGGAGAGGTGGCCATGAATCGCTCTCCTTTGTGGGACTTACGCCTTTCTGTGAGCGCGGAAAGCCACGGAAGAGCAGGATCTTGGTTAATCTTACTAATCTTCGCCGGTTGCGCCGACCTCCGATGGTGAAACGGTACAAGGGCCAGTCGAAAACCGCGGCCTAATGACATTACAGATCCCCCAATCAGCGCGAAGACCGGATAAAGGACGTATAACGTGCCACGCTCCGTTTCACTGAGCCGTTTTCAGCAGACGTAAAATCTTTTCAAGTCGTCCGGCGCCCTAAGAATCTCCAGATTTTATGCGACTGTGAAATATATTTATGAAATTAAATTATTTAGGCTGCTAATAGGACGTATGAATTTCTCCTACGGGGTGAAGCTCCTCCCTGTGGTGTACCAGTCTGAGATCTACCACACATATTAGATTCAAAATTCTTAAAGAACTTTACCAAATTTACAAATCATGACGGATCAGATAAAATTTTTCGAAACTCATAAAAAATCTCTATAGATTTCTCTCTCTATATATATACACATAAATCTGAATACATTTATCTATAGTGTAGTATTTAAAATCATAGTTAAAGGTTTGAGAATTTCGAGCCACAGCTTAGGATTTCTTAACTTTGGTAATAGCAAAATATTCCACCTTATTGAAAAATTGAAACCGTGACACAGACAATTTCTGTATAATTTTGTACACGAAAATAGCGATTTAATACGCTGCACATTAGGAACAATAATTCATTGTAGCATTCAATAATTTATTTTCCACCGACGGCGGGAACTGACAAAACAATTAATACCGTGGCAGTAAATGGACTTCATAAAATATGCATAAAGTAGATAGTTTCATTACAGTTTATTGCAGGTACAAACGTAATTAAAATATACATGTTTAATAATATAACGACCACAATCGCAACAATATTAGCCGGTGGAAATCCTATTTATGTGAAAACCTAATATAATTATTCGACTAAAGAGAATACGCATTAAGTTAGGAATTTTTGCGTGATTACTATTTTATTGTTGATTTAAAGCATTACGATGCTTTACATAATTAAATAACAAACAGCAGCCCCATTCTCGTGATCGTCGGTTTAAAAGATTTCCTAAGTTTCCCCGTTTATAATTACATTACTCTTGCTGGTACCAAAAAACATTATTTGCAGTTTATATAACCGATTTTTCGAGGTATAGTGGGGAACAAAATTCAGTGGCACTTCTTAAAACGCAATAACTTTTTAAAAACTGAACTTTTTTTAGATGATAAGGGGACTGGTCTACTAGACAATGACTAAAATGCTTTTTTTTTTTTTAAATTTTGTTATTACTTGATATGACGACGATCATCTAAACGACGGTTAATTGTTTTGTTACTAATGCTTTCCAGATACAGTTGATTTTTAATTTCAGAAGCAGTGTAAAATGGATTCGACTTAGAAAGTCTTGCAATTCGACGATCTAGTTTTTCATCTGTTTTTCGCGGTCTGCCAATTCGTGGTGCCGTTTTAACAGTTCCATATTCATTGAATCGTTTTATAATTTTCGTGATAAGTCACTCTTTTAACAAAAAGCAGAATTAATGGAAACAATCACGAAAATATGGTCAGAAATACCGACTGAGTTTTGTGCAAGATTAATTGAATCTATGCCACGCAGATGCAATGCAGTCCTCAACATCCAAAGGTCAACCAACATCTTATTAGACTGTTATGAAAACTACAGACATTGACACATCGCTGTTTTTCTTTAAAAGTGATTATATAACTTAAGCGATGTATGTTTCTTAACTTATGTCGCGCAGCTTTTGTCTTATTTCTTCGATTCAATTTAATTACGGCTCTTGTACAAGTATATTTGAGAACAAACTCATTGATCATTGATGTATGGGATGCTATCTCATTATGCTATTTTTAGTCCCAACCTATGTATTAGGTCTACCGGAAAGTTCTGTCCGTTAACACAATTTTCATACATTTAATAATATTTATTGTAGAATATACTTTCCATCGTTAATTATGACTTCTTGCCAGCGTGATGGCAACTTGTAAATGCCATTTTTAAAAAATGATTTATTTTTAGAGGCAAAGAACTCAATTAGTGCTTGGTTGACATCAGCTTCAGTTTTGAATTTTTGTTCCTGTAAAAAGTTTTGCAAAGGGAGAAACAAGTGATAATCGGAGGGGGCTAGGCCTGGGGAGTATGGTGGATGCGACAGGATTTCCCAGCCTAGCTCTGCGATTTTCTGACGAGTCGCCAAAGCAGCGTGTGGTCTGACATTATCATCGGTAGCCATGTTTTTGCGATCGCGTCTCACTTAATAATGACATGAGACATCTTTTTGTTTCAGTTTATTTAGGAGAGTACATGTGAGTAAATGCAATGACAAAGTGAGATAGTCGTATATGTTTCAAATCAACATGTGCATATGGATTGAAACTTGAAGTGACACTATCGGACAGAACTTTCCGGTAGACCTAATATCTTAGAAGATAGGGAATATACCGAAATGTATCAAACGATTACGTTGTTTCTGAACTTTTGTCAGTAAGTGTATATAAACAAATATGTGCGTGGTACGCATTCTGAGATTGGTATATTCGTGTATTATGGAAAAACGGGATTCATTTCTCCCAATAGGCGTACAAAATACATAGTTGGTACACATATGTCCCGATAGACTCCAAAGGGTTAAAAAAGTTGTTGCGTTTTGAAGAGTGTCCACTCAATTTTGTCTCCCACTATACGTTAACTAAATTAGTCAGAGAAACATGAGTGTTTCGATAATAGGGAAGATACTTGATTAAAGTGCTAAATTAAATCTCTACTGATTTGTAAAATAAGCATTACTGTGTCTTCTCCAATCGGAATTCAGGAGGTTTGGGTAATCGAGGAACTGTACTTGAAATGTACGTAAACGTTCAAATTGTTGACTGTTTAAGCACACTTGCAGCGTGCCTCCCGAAGGACTTGCGACCCCACGCAAGTCTCGAATCTCGCGGGTCTTCGCAGTTTAAGGTTAATTAATATTAGACCAACAGTAATGTGGACGAAGATCACGGGGAAATTGGCGGTCACCGTGAAATTGCCGGATCAATGTAGCTGTCGGCATCCATAATTCCTCGAGGACCTACGTTTCCATCGACTTTGTGATTCAGGTGGCCGATCTTCTAGGAAACTTCAACCGTCGCGGTCATCAAAGGCCACGCTTTCTATTCATTTCTTCTCTCTATTCCCACTCGATTCATTTCCCTTCAATACGTCTCTGCAACTCAATCTCGATTCGCAAAATATGCCGGCGGCAATCTTACGTTGAATCAATATCACTCTGACTTACACTAGCCCTTCGCGTACCCTTTTGTGCGCAACCAGTTTGGTATTCTCGAAGACGTAGCGCTTCGAAGTTCCCCGTTACGAGTAGTTTAAAGCAGTGGTATAAATTTTAAAAAGATCACGTTTCCTCTTTCATTGGAATAATTATATTTTGATTAATCTAATAATAATCTAATAAATATAATAATCTAATAATATAATAATCTAATAATAATCTAATAATAATATTTTGATTAATCTGCTTTTAATTATTTAATCTGTTAATTAATCTTAGTTATTATATATATATATATTTAATCTGTTATAATTAAAATTGCTAAAATTATTTGTGAGGATCATAAGTTAGATGAAAATGTGTTTCGTCTTTTATTAAGTTGTCTTGTGATAAGTTTACAATTAATTCAACGATAGCTTTAAGATCTTTAAAATTTTGTATTTGACCTGTTCATTTTTCTCATAACTGCATAAAATCTGAGTCTAGTAATCTCAGATTCAAGTATTTCTTTTATATTCAACATTTTTCATTTTTAACTTTGGCGTAACATCTGTTGGAAATGACCGGTTATTTTCTTATAAGCACTGTATACACAATTTTTATGTACTATGCTTCATAGCGAAACGTTTTCCGACCACTTGTTCTCAGGAATTGCGTTTAAAGATTCGCGTAACAGGTTCCGGCTAGCCAGTTGTCCTGAAGGGGTGACTCGAATGCTACTACCGAAACCGGTATGTATTTGAACTCACGTGACAAAATCGCGATGTAAAACGACTGTTACGATGCTCTTCTCTCTCTTAGATATATCTCCATTCTTATTCCAATCCTTAAAAGAACAAAAAAAGCAACGTTCATCAATATATCCTCTGTCTCTCAACGATTGGCATAGATTCTGAGGAAAAATGTCTTTGACCATGAATACCTCCAATTCAACAACTGCTTTTTACATGCAAACCATACGAAACTCAGAGAAATCTGTTATCATTTTCTGTACAAAGGAAATCAAGCGTCTATACTGCAATTTAATGTAAAATGCCTGTCAAGAATTCAACTGTACATTAAAAATGAAATTCACATTGTTCGGAAATGAGCAAAAGATCTATAAGTCTATCTTGGAAAAAAACGTCTTACATGTATTTCCGCTGGAATGGTTTTTCGTTTCGTTTTGTTTCTCAGCTGCCCATCGATTATTTCCGGCGTTCGGACCTCCGAATACATAGAAATCCGAATCAGTGTGTTCAAGTCTGAATGAAGGGTGCTGCCTCGTGGAGACGGGGGCGAGTTCGTAGCTCCGTCGTGGAATAGGTACGTACAGATTCCAACTATTGCGGATAGTTAAGCTTAAGGGTTCTACGGAGAAACTAGCCTTGGGGTGACTGCAGCCACGGATGATCAGGGCTGAAGTAAACTGCGGGGTGCAAGAAGGGAGGGGGCGGGGTCGAAGGAAAGGGGCTGGATTGGGTGCTATAGGGTGGAAGATTTCTCCATCTCGGATAGCAAAGCAACTTGGACCGCAAATTCCTTTACGCGGTACAGCGCGGAGTGCATTCACGGCTATGTTCAAGGAATCGACTCGATTTCGTTAATAGGTCGCGTCCAACTTGGCCTGCGGATTTTATTCGTCGAACTCTAGCCGGCTTTTGAAGGGGACACTTGTACCCGGCTCTGTGTAATTGGGGGATACCGACAATGAGAGCTGCAATGCACATCTGCGCTTCGCGAGAACTCGTGAGTTGCGTCTTCGTCTAAAAAGATATAAAGAACATTAAAACATATTGTGTAAGATTAACGCAGTTTCTGTTATACGTTTTTTATGTTAACTCTTTGACGGCCACGCCAAAAGAAAATTGAATAGAATTAAAGTATTTGCAAAGTTATATGACACCAATTACTTTCCCATCATTCTTACCTCTTGCGAATCTTAATTAAATTAAGAAATTATAATGGACTAGTGTAAAAATTAGTTTTTCAGAATTGAATTTTATATATATAATTTTGTCGCCAATATATGGATGCTGCGGCATTCAAAGTGTTAATAGTGCAATTATGATGTATTTTATTAATAATATAAATAGAAGAAAATTTTGTTAATAATGTAAATACGATACAGTTTTTAAAAAACTGCACTAAATCCATTTTTATAATCCAACTTTTTGCGAAGTCGTGTGTACGTGACTCCAGCCGTGAGAATGTTAATTGTGAGTAAGTTAAATATTAATACTTTTACTGCCACGTTAACAAATTCAAAAATTTCATAAAATTAAAGTAATATATGTATTTAATCAAATTTTGAAATTGGAAAGTTAATTCGAACGACATCGATCTTTTAATAAAATTAGAAAGATGTAATAAACTAGCGTAAAAATTAATTTTCTATTCTGAGCAAATAATTCCGCTATCCACATATGGGTGACGCTGCCGTCAAAGTGTTAATTCTGAAATGGTGCCGTCTTTATGTTCTGTTAGACTATGAAGTGGCGCTCTGAGATTTTTTACACTTAAATTTCATATTTTTTTTGCAATTATTTTGTAATAAAATAGCTGAAATCAGTGTATGAAACATTTTGTATCGGCACTATTACATAATTAATAAACGAATGAGGAATCATGTAATCAGAGTCTTTGAAAAGAAATAATGATTAAGAGCAAATTCACTCAATTTATCCATCATTTCGAAGGACTCTGGATTTATAATCTCACTTTCAATATAAAATTATAAGCTCTAAAATGTAAAACGTGTTTTTTTATATTTTTTATCCTATTTTTACATTTATTCTTTTCGCCAGTATGAAAAACAGAATTTCATTGCACGATTCGGTCTCAATTAGCACCATTTAATTGTCCGACGAGGCGACGACGTTTATTTTCGCAGAGGGCGGAGGACGTAATAATTTTATTAGAGACACGAACGATTAGCGCGGCACTTAGAGTTCGCTCAAAATGTAAACCATTGGGGACACAAATTACTCGATGAATCGGCCGACTTTGTGAGCCACGTGTAAACTGCCGGGCTCGTAAACCTACCATTACAACACTTTACATTTAGTGCCTTCCCATAAACATTTACATTTATATCGCGCTTTTCGGCCGGGTACGACGAAATTTAGCTCCGAATAACAAGCACGCGGAGTGCACTTTCCTATATTCAATATTAATTACAAAAATGCAAAATTGTCCAGTTTATTCCACATTTTATGCTTTGTGCTTTAGCAAACTAAATTGTACGGTTAAAAGATGAATTATCGTTTTATGTGCAGAGTATAAAATAAAAAGAGGTATACATTGTTACTAACATTATAGTTACAATACATTTTCGAATTTAATTTTTTGGGTAATGTTGTACAAAATCGATCTTACTTTGTACCAATAAATTTTTATAATTAATTATATATTTATTTAATTATATTTTTATATTCTATTATTATATTTATTTTAATATATATATATATATTTTATATTTTATTTATATATTTTATTATATATTTATTTAATTATATTTTTATATTAATTTATAATTAATTATATAACAGTGAATGTTTCATCGTTATTGTCCGTATAATTGGGTGTAACGATAAATAATCTGTTATTCACTGAATCTTTTGAGTCACCAGCCCCTAAGTATGCAACTAAATAGTTTAATTATTCAAGCAACGATAAATCATTTCGTTCTTTAACACAAATTTGTCGTTTGTATAGCAGCCATGATATAACAATAGTCAAAATTAGAACAATGAATTTTGTTAAAAATTATAAATATTGTAATTATTCCCTCGAAATTAGTGTTAAAAAACATTCCTTAATGACATCACTTGCCTCGGCTACCAAATTAACGTACACATTATAATTTGTTCGTAGGTCGCGCGACCGCTTCCAATCAAGGTTCCTTAGGAGAGACTAATCGAAATTAATAGTCAATTGCCACTCCTCCGCATCTAGGCGATATCTTCTGGAAATGGTACGAGATTGGATGTGTCGGCAATAAATAGACGATTGAACGTAGGCTTCGCGTTGGACAGCGGAAGGGATATGAAATTAATACAACTCCATCCTGCGGACCTGTCATGGAAGGCGCTCCTGCCTTCAGATAGGTATTTCTGGCATCCTTAGGCTTCTCGACCGTAAGGACCCTTCGATGTGAATATCAAGGAAATTAGAGACGCTAGCAGATAGGCCTGAATTATCGACGGTTCGTCGAATCGCCGCTTCTTGGCCATCGGGATTTAGTTTTGGGAAATGATTACATCTGCTATTTATGGCTGCGCGTTTCCTTATGCCTTTGCTGTAACTAATTTCAATTTACACTTCGATTGCCAATACAGCAACCTCCGCACAGCACCTTAAAATCAAAGTAACTTGTTTAATGAAATCACAATTGAAAAATGTATGCGTACTAGCCTGCCAATGGCATACAAAATGACATTAATATTTGTTAAAGTAAGCGTTTTTGTATCACATTTAACGTTAAAAATCCTCTAACTGATAAACAAAATTTCGTTTTTACTTTAACTTTTATGAAACAATTTTTTGAAACCGGGAATTTACCTAAATATTCGCACCTTGTTGAGTACTCTATCAACCTTCTTATATTTTGCAGATCTAAACCGGTGCACTGAGAATATATTAATATGAAAATAAATTTTGATATCTAAATAACTAATCCTGATATCAATTTTTAAACAATATGGCTTTCAAAGTGCTAAACTGCAAGTTCTATTTATTTCAATTGCCACGTTTTTGTAAATTCATTATTTATTTATCTCTGTCGAATTTTCAGCAACATTCAGTTCTTTTGCTACATACAGTACACGATGTTTTTTTTTTTTTTAAAAAAAAGAAGTACGTCGATACATAAATTGGAATAAAAGCTTGAATATAAAACGCAGATTTAAATATTTAAACGTACGCATAGAACGGAAACTTCAATTCTAAAAACGAATGTCTGAAGTTCCGGAGTTTAATGAGATTGATCAAATGTACTGGGTATATCGAAGTAGGTAAGTGTCGCGAGTTTATACGAGTTAACTTTGCATTTGGTCTAGGTAGTGGATTCGGCACTGTCGTTCCGCTTTTAAGTACTTTTATTGATTAGCCAGAGAAATTTGACAGCCCCGTGATCGGAGGCATTGCCGCAAAATGGATTAAACGTACTTGGAAGTCGTATCCACTTCGATGAACTCACAGATATCCGTATAGCAATAGGGTTGCGTTTATACCGCTGTGGCGTCTTTTATTTTCTACTTGGGGAAAACTGAGGATTCGTTTGTAGCATTGTCTATTACTATATCTATGAGCCACGGTTGATGGTGTTTTCGCTTTAGTTTCATCGTTAGAAATGTTTCAGTCAACAAAATAGTGATTTTGTTATTACTTATTCTCTATGAAAATAATTAAAAACATAATTGGACAGAATTAATTCATCAAACGAAATGAGTAAAATATATTTAATAATAAAAGCAATGACAAAAAAAAATTTATAAATAGACGGACTATAGTATCCTCTTGTGAAAACTAGTTTTTACGAGATACTTATTTATCTTGCTCGTCACTCAAATCGATTGACGAAAAGATAAAAGTCTTATCAATTGGTGGTTATATTGTACAATGTGTTCACATTGTTCATGCACAATATGATCGATACGTTATTATACATTTGAATGTAAATGAGTATCAAGCAGCTCGTTTAATCTGAACCTCATTCATAGATATCTCGAAGAATTTATGAATTTACGGGGAACGATCGAAGAATATTCAAAGGAATATGAAATTCATATCGCATCTTTAGTAACGCAAGTGCTGATTGATCGTAGCAATGGTCCGGAGTGGTTCGGTCAATAGTTGGGAATTTCGAGGGTGCTCTAACTCTGTTCGGGGCAGGGACAAGAAAGATAACTTTGTAGAGAGGGTAAGACGCGGCTTGCTGGGGGTTGATTGGGCGACCCCTCACCATCTCGGTTCTCCCCGTGTGGGCATCACCCTCTATTTAGCATCTCTCTTTCTCTACGATCAAAACGATTTCACCCTTCTACTTACTATGCGTTGGAAAAATATGGCCGCGACTAAATACGATTTCTGGGGGGGCACGAATTCATCGTCCTAGGTTAGAATATAGACCTAGTCATATGCTGGACAATTAGTCGTGAAAAATATACAAATCTTTTGGCTGCAAACTGGACCACGTGGAAATAATGCGAATTTGTGTATTAACACATTAAAGGCGGGAGTCGTAGTACTACGATTTATCTCGACTTCTCATAAATATGTACTTTAAAACATTTTTTGTAATTAGTGTTTAGTTCTTTTTTAATATTTCTTTTAGTTTTTTAAGAGTTTAAATAAACTTTTTTAAGTCTACATTTTTTTATGATTACACAAAATATCGCCCGCTCTAGGACGAAAAACGAGGCGGGGCGGTCGCCGCGTTACCTAGCATACTTTCGTCAAGATCCCCCGCCTTTAATGTGTTAAAATTGAATTGCCTGTATTCGTGTCTCTCTTGCCATTAACTTCATCCGGAAAGATAATGTGAGAAATTTCTGATGTTTACATCTTCATGTTGATGATGACAGAAATATTCCCGCAGATTGAATGATTTGTAGCAGCAATTGTAACATTGTAAACATTTAAAGTACTCTTACAAAAGCTAGATTGCTGTGGTTAATTTAACTTGATCAGCTTCTACCTTCTCAAGTACTTGAATTGGAAGGATTGAGCTGTTTGCTTCGAGCATTGAATGCTGAAAATAAGGGAACTTGTTAAGAGAATTGTAAAAGCTTTCTATTCGCTGAATATGTTATTACTGTGCACGGCGATGAATTCAATTTATCGGTGTTAGAGGTTTTAAATTTACCTGGTATGAGAAGAAAATGCGTACAATTTAATTTTTCTATACACTACGAAGAAATTGATGCGAGGGCACCGGATTGAGAGAACATTGATTGCCTCTGAATGGAAGTCGAGGAACAGGATTGGTCACTTATTACGGGCTAAGAATTACAAAAGAGACTTGACGAGGTTTAATCGCGCATAAGTGGAAGATTTGTTGGTAAATACTACGATCTCGTAATTTACAAATAAAAATACAAAGTTATTATTATATTCTTCAAGAATTTACTTACTGTGACGGACATACAGTGGCCCACAAAAGTGTTCGTACACCGTTTAAAACGCAATAACCTTTTTAAAACTGGACTAAGTGATTCGAATTTTTTTTAGATGATAGCGGGGCTAGTCTACTAGACGATGACCAAAATGCTTTTCTTAAATTTTGCTATTACTTGTTTTTTAACCCTTTGCGGTCGAAGCTATTCGAATTCGAAATCCAAAACATGATTTCTGATCTACAGTAGTTCTATTTTATATAATTTATTGCGACTTATGCGCATGAAATTGAGCCTGTTGACAAGTACAATGCAATTTTAATAGTTTCTTTTCAAGTAGAAACGAGTCCGATGCTCTTAGAATGATTTTGAAAAATGGTACACCAATTTTTAGTGGCGCCTCAGAGTCGCCATTCGAGTGCAAAGGGTTAACTTTCTTATCTGTGCCTATAACGGAAATTTAAAAAATGCCTCTCGTAGAGATCTCGGTAACTTATATGCATGCTGAAAATTTTATCGAAATCAGTAGACACTGTTATGAGTTAGAACAAATTAAAGATGACAAAACTCGCAGTTTCCTCACGATTTTGATCGAACACTGGAAGAAATCTGCAGTTTTTTTAAATCTTTCAACGCCTGTAGCACGACTCTGGGTTAACCGATTTCGATCAAATTTTCAGCACGCATATAAGTTACCGAGATTTATGAAAGTCATTTTTAAAATTTTTGTTATAGACTCAGATAAAAAAGTTAAAAAACAAGAGTTTCTTATCTTTTTCTGTCATCCCAAATAATAGCAAAATTTAAAAGAGTTATTTTAGTCGTCGTCTAGTAGACCAGTCCCTCAATCATTTGAAAAAAGTTCACATCATTTAGTTGAGTTTTAAAGAAGTTATTACGTTTTAAAAGGTGTACGAACACTTTTGTGGGTCACTGTATATTTAAGATCACTTGGGAAACGGTATAACTTTTTTAAAACTGGACTAAATGACTTGAATTTTGTTTAGATGATAGAGGGGCCAGCTTACTAGACAATGATTCCAATACATTTTTAAATTTTGCTATTACTTGGAACGACGAAAGAATAAAAAAACTCATGTTTTGTTAACTTTTCGATGTTAGCCTATAACGAAAATTTAAAAAATGCATTTTGTAGATTTCGGTTAACGCAGATCTCTGAAAATTTCGTTAACCTCGTTAACGCAGAGCCAAGCTGCAATTTGTTGAAATATTTTAGAAACTGCATATTTATGACAGGTATTGGTCGACAGCGTAAAAAGTCGGAACGAAACTGTGATTTTTTCGCGATCTTTAATTGTTTACAGCTCCTATCAAGGTCAACTGATCTCGATGAAATTTTCAGCATGCATCTAAGTTACCGAGATCTACAAAATGCATTTTTCTAAATCTTCGATGTAGGCTCAGTTAAGAAGAGTTGACAAAACATGAGTTTTTTTATTTCTTTGTCGATCCAAGTAATAGCATAATTTAAAAAAAAGTATTGGAGACTGGACAGTCTAGTATATATAGACTGGTCCTTCTATCATCTATAAAAAATTCAAGTCATTTAGTCTGGTTTTAAAAAAGCTATACCGTTTTTCAAGTGGTCTTAAGTATGTGTGCACCACTCTACCTACCTTCGATTATTTCATTTTAATAAATGTGGGATTTATAATTGAGAAATGGATAAGTTTTAGCCGTCTTGATAAGAATGAAAATGAGATAACGTAACCTCGTTTCCAATGAATGAATTAAAGTGGTGTTCATAACATTCTCAATAAACCAATTATATTTTTCAATTACTATTAAACCCCGATCAATATATAATAAAATTCAATCCGCGCATCTGATGTAATTCTTACTTGTTAGAAGTATTATCTATTTGATTTTTATTAATAACCAAAGTAACTACGTGTAACACTTCAATAAGTAATACATCATTTCTTGCATTGTCGATACTTGTTTCTAAAAAAAGAATATTTTGTGTCTTATAATACGGTTTTCAATAGCATTCAATGACCAGACATCCTCCTACACAAATGAATTAGAGGATGTGTACACGTTGATATATATTACTTTATTATTTTCCAAAGTAAATACTAATGCTAAGACTGCTATTCGATACGTCAAAATTCGTTCAACAATAAATATCACTAGTGATGAGCAGATTCAACTTAGAAAAGTTCCCAACAAGTTTCACGTATTTTAAATCAGTCTAAGGTATCTGTAAGATAAAAATATGTGCGTTGAATTCGGGAGAATTAATTGTCCGATACCGTAGATATGTCCCATTGTAACGAGGACTTGGCGGCAAGGTAAAGTTTGTCCAAAGTTTAAGGAGTATCGGTGCACTCGGGCTGAAGCATCGAGATCTCTCGGTACAGAACAATAGTACACCCTGAATTCCCTTCTTAGATAGCATCTGTATCGAGGATACGGGGTGTAGAAGAGAATCGGTGGGAAGGTCCAGGAACCCATTCCCAGACTGTCTCGAAGCGCCTACCATCTTAACAGCCATATTGAATTATGGTTATTACGATGTCCTGTCCTTACGATATTTCGAACCCTTTGAAGTCGCGGGAAATTGGACCCTTGATAGGGACGCGTCTTTTTCGATTCGAGCAATTAGGGACGATCGAAGTTTACCATGGAAAATCCTTTTTACTAGAACTCAGATCAACAAGATCATTAATTAAAAGGTGGCAATTGAAACAATGTTGGAAGATTCAAGTAATTATATAATAAATTCATTAAGTTAAAGATTTTTGGGTACATTTGGGTACAAAGGCGTATTCAGCAAAATTGATTAGAGTAAAGTTTCAAATGTGTTCTAATTTTCTAGTAGCCAGTTTAAATTGTTAACTATTCAAAACATATCGTTATTTGTCTATTTAATATGTCGATATAAAGTCAGGCGAATGTTTGAGTAACTGCTATAATCAGTGCTACCAAAATAAGTTTCTAACTACATACATCTATAAGTCTAGAAACATGAAAGTATTTTATACGAGCCCAAATCCTGTGAAAAAAATGTTTCGCACAATGAACAGCGCAAGAGATATCGCCGGTTCATCCATTACGCTTAAAAATCAATAAAAATCGAGGACAACTCGCGACCGTCCAGGTTCGTATGTTAGATCAATCAATCCGCAATGCAATAAGTGACGTAGACGTTCCTCGCTCAGCCGCGATACCAATTATGAAAATCTGTAATCTGCGGGGTGTACACCCTTGGTCAGACGCTGGCCAGGATTCTCGTGGGTGCGATCACTCAAGTGAGGATATCTTGATGCAGACGGTCACGATATCGACAGTGCATCCCTTAGGCCCGGCCCGGAACTCTCCTTATCCTCCTTCCTGCGTACCTCCGAATAACCTTAGTTACTTTGCTTGACTGTTAGGTTGCTGAAGCCAGCGCACGGCCGAAGTACGAAACTCTCGGTTCCTAGGAGAGTCCTAGGTAATCACCGAACTTCGTCGCTCCCTCAGGAACCGGCCACGGCGTATCACCCCGACTCCACCGCCCCCGTCGACCTCCAGCCCCCTCTCCAGCCCACCCCCGCCTCATCGCCCTCACCTCCTCTTTCACCGAACGGCAGTAGGAGCCGATATAACTTTGTTCCTGGGGGTGCAGTACCGTTCCACAAGCCGAGGCTACTTCATAGCTATCGTATGCCGTTGGCTTGCTTCATGGCGAACGGTTTGCGGACTTGCGATGAGCATCGCTGCGGTTTCCTGTGGCTTATGATTAAACGGTCTGTTAGGACCCTCTTTGTTCCTACTTTTGTACAAACGATCCTTATGGAGCTCGATTTTTAAGGCGCACTGGCTTCGCGAGAAGTGTTTCATTTGATAGAAGAGACGTTCGGTAAACTCCTTTACTTGAAGGCTTTGCTACGTTATCGATGACGAATGTTTCGATGACGATATTTCATTGTTTCCGCGCTCTCCAGATACGTGTCATTTCTAACTCCTCCGTTGTCACACTTCCTACCCGAAACACATATGTTATACTGGGTCACTCGGACCCAGTTCACGTTTTAATAAAACTGTTACTAAAAAACCAGCAATAATATCGAGTCAGAAAAATTTGAGGATAAAATGTGAACACTTTAGAACATCGTTTCCTTTATTAGAACTCGATATTTCACTTCCGAATGTATTGATTTAATTGTTAATTTAAAGATGTGGTACATTTTGACCCAATGAGATAGTGGAGGGTTAATAAATTATGTCCTATACAAATCGTTATCTACTAGAGATCGTTTTATGAATCGATAATGTAGTTCATTTTAGTTTAGATTGCAGGCTTCCATGCGAAATAAATTTCTGTCGGAACTCTTATTGTATAAAAGATCTTCAAGTTCTTGTTTAAAACAGCATAAACACGAATAAAGAGAAAATAACATACTCCTGGTAGGTTTCAACTTAAAAACATTTGAAACAGTTATGCAATGAAACAAATGCTTGTACAATTCAGCAGATAAAAACCATGAATTGTAAGAAAATTATGAATGCGAGTTTTAACCATAATATGTAACATAAAGTTAGAAAGTTTCAAACAACTTAGGGTAACAAGAAAATGATTCGAAAACAAAATACTTAAAAATGAACCGTATCTAATTTCTTTGGGAAGAATAAATACTAAGAAGCGCGGGTTTCCTTCTGTTTGGAATGCGCAGTCAAATATTTAAATGTTTCCTTTGGGATGCAAATTCTTTTCACAGAATTCTATTTCACAACCAAAATTTCTGCAGGTATTGTTAGAAATTTACGTGGTTTAATGAGATCTCTTCGACACGTTGTTGGTGCACGTTTAGCGCTTAATGTATAGCCGCAAATCCACGTGGTCCAGAAAATCATAAACAAGCCGTCCTTTATCCAGCTTAATTGGGCTTCTAGAAAAGCCTGCAACTGTACAATAGTACGCGTTCAAGTCTATTGTTCCGTTTCTCAGCGATCTGCGTTCTACTTAGAGAATTACGCAACTTAGAATTCGTTATTCCATCTCTGAAATGCGATGCCCGTGAACGACTAGATTATACGTTGGCAAGAAATTACCATTCATTAATTTCTTTGAGAACAATTTATCACGTGAGAAATGTAAAACTAGGTTTATATAAATTTTATTGAGAAAGTTGCAATCTTTATAGCAGTACTAAATTTTAGAAAACAAATATTTAATACCGCTTGCATTATAATTTTAAATTTTCAATCATTCATTTTGATTGATTTGATACTTCCAGTGTTAAATTGGTATTTATGTTCGTTGCGACTTGATTCAAAATGCTGATTATTTAACGTATATATCGATGCAACTATTATATTTGTAGATTTAGATAAACTTTTATTACGTTAACTCGTTGTGGCAAATTAATGTCAAATATATTAATTGACGTGCTACATTTTTCAAGTTCACTTTGAAAGATGACGTAGGAGTAATCGCGACTGCGTCAGACGACTTGTCCTTATATAACTAAACAATTTGTGAAGTAAATCTGTGAGTAGAAAGTAGTAAAGCAAAGTAAATATAATTTGATAAAAAATATTTCATATAGGAAGAGAGTAACGATATGATCCTGGGTGGATGCGTCGCAGCTAAAAACTTTTACGGCGTCGCAGAATAATTTATGCCGGGAAGATCCGTGGTCAAGTCGTCGTAAAATGGTCTCGTTGGTTGACGACGAGAATTCGACTCTTATCGCGAATATTCGAAGCAAAGCGGGTCGATGGACAATAAGGTCGTTGGACGGATCCACCTATCTCAACAATGGTGGCTTATTATCTCGGACAAAAGCAGAGTTCTACTACCCTTAAGGGGGTGGTGCTAGTTTCCCTAGGAAAGATGCCGACGCCATAAGCCTACTAATGGATTCCTTCAGAAGCAGCTGCCGCCTTAAGATTGACCGACTTCAACGAAATTAATCTCAATGTCTATGCCATGCCACTTTCCCTAAATTAGGGGGTTGAAGAAAACGTTTGCGAATATCGTACATAAACGACTGGTCGAGCACGATGAAAGCAATTGCCCTGGAGGATCAACAGGCATAGATCAATATCTTGATGGTATTAGGTATTCCCAAAAATTCGTTTCGTCCCCGACTGTTGTGCATAATGCGAATTTAGAACAATCTTTTAAGCAAATGAATGTTGCGGCAAAATAAGTGAATGTTTGCGGATCAATGAAACATTAAAATAAATATAATTGTGTGATATGTTCATATTCATTTCGTATACTAGTACCAAGCGCACATGTATTACCAAAGGCTAATGTAATGTTTCAACAAGCCCTATTACAATGTATCATGATTTGACAAACAATATACTGCGGATATATTACATATGCACAATCAGCATAGCTGCTAGTAGATTTTACATATAAGATTATTCCTTGTCTCAGAAATTTTACTAAGAAATTGCAGTATCTTTAAATTCTTTATTTTATATTACAGATTTATGTTTTCTATAAATGCATAAAATTTGTTGATCAGTAGTGAACATGTGTAACCACAAGTCTATCGAGTTATGAAACATAGCAAATAGTTACCTATTTTATTTAAAATTTTAAGAAAGATTAATTCATTTCTGTATACATTATTTCTATGATATCTTAAAATAATGAACATAATTGTAAGAATCATTTTATTATAATTTTTAAAAAGTAGAAATTAATTTGTTGATTAAACCGCGCAATAATGGTGGACGGTGTCCAATAGTCTTCTAAAAGATGGCGCATACTGCCATTTTATGACTGAATCAGGAGTACGTGGGAGGAATATTGATCCAGCTGAACCCCATCATTTACTAGAGCCACCTACGCGAAAGCTTGGAAACTTTCTACGATTATCATTCTCGTGTAGAATGAATCAAAGTCTTGGTCGGTAATCGATTAATTAATTTCTTACTTTACCATTATTATTCTAAATTATCAGCAAAAAAGCGAAACACTATTTTATATTTTGAAAGGACATAAATCTGGCACGCTGAACTAAATTTATTTATTCTATGTAAATTTTTTTTCATTGAAGCAATTTCGTATATATGTATAATCACTAATTAGTTAAAATTGCTTAAAACTACTCTTGCCATTGAAAATTATGAGACAAGGAAAAGATTAGTTGAAAAATAAAAGGTTCGTACAGAATAGTAAATTTTCTCTAATCATTAATTCTTTAAATATTTCTGATGAATTATTCTTTTGATTGCAAATGGCAAAGTAATAATAATAATTATTCTATTGCTAATGTTTCGAGTTATTTCAGCTAAAATAACATGGTTTAAGGAGAGCTTTAAGATGAGTGTACCAAATAATTTGTCAACCCTTTCTTTCCGGAGTTATCAAGATTTTTTACAGGTAAACCTACAATTTCATTTTGTTTAGATTCTGAAAAAGCTACATGTTATGATGTTCGCCGAATTCATCTAAGCATCCCCTAAGCGATGGGTACAAAAAAATTGTAGGTCAACCTATAAAAAACTGAAGACTACCTTGACAATTCCGGAGGAAAAAAGAATTAACAAAAAATTTGATATAATCATCTTAAAGCTTTCTTTAAACCACGTTATTTTAGCTCAAAAAGTTTACAATCGAACCACTAGCAACAGAATAAATTAAGCTGATCACGTTGCGTGATCCACCCTGTACATTAAGGAATGATGAATAGCAAAATAATATGCCGGAATTTGTGTGCGCTCAACTTGCAGTACGAAGTAACTAATCAATATTACCAGATATGATATTTACGCTTAATATACTTACAATACTCATGAAAAGATCTTAGCGTAAGGATTAAATGCAACGTGGAAATTTTCAAGCAAACTCTTAAATATAAAAGATGTAATTGTTCGAACGGTTCAAAACTTTCCTCGATAAAAGTCGTCGGGGCTGTCACCCCTTGCAAATGCTACAGTTGCAAAATTCAGATAGGCCAATAGCGAAATTGGCGATCGATACGTTTACTTACATTCGTTCATCTTGGAAATCGACGGCAACAATCCGATTCACTGGCACGATACAAACTGTCCACGTTCATTCTGTATCTGCTGAAAAGATGCGGTACTTAAAGGAGATACGGCTTTTGAAAACCAGTCCTCGCAACCCCTTGCATAGGGGTGGCCGGACACGAGCCAGCCAGTACCGGACGAACTGGTCCTCCCAGGATCAAGAGGGATTCTTCCAGCATCCTGGTGGACCAGTCGCGGCCGATAGATCGACCGGTCCCCATTGAATAAAACACGGAAAATGCCGTTGCGACCGAGCTGGACATCGAGATGACCAACCGGTCCGGCAGATGTTGGTCCAGCTGCAGTTCTTTTGGCTAATCAAATCCAGCAGGAAGGAGTTGTATGGGGGATTGGATCATTCAGAGTCTGCGGCACAGCCAGATTCGCTGATTTTTACGATTGTCTCGTTGTCAAGGAGAGCCAGGATTATTATCGTTGATATACAAAAGATGGAATTATAGTAAAATCAATAGGATTTATGTATAAAAAACTTCAGGGCAATATATATCGAATTTATCAACAAAGTACAAATATTTTGAAAAATATTCCTTGTTTATTGGAAACGTTGCATAAATATTGCCAGCGTTTTTCTGGTTCGGTTTTTGTTATGGGATTAAAATGAAAGAATAAATGTAAAATAAAATACAGCTGTGTTTTATTTTTAACATTCTATGTTACAAAGATGAGGTTTATTGGTTGCGCACTAATTTTAACACGTACTTCGATTTTAAATTGTTTTCGCTTAAAATATGTTTTAAACATATGCTAGAAACGTGTTTGAAATTGTTCTACAATGATTTACCTGATTCTTTCACGACATTATAAGGCAAGTTTTAGATGTTGCCCAAGAACGAATTAATGTTGAATTTGAAAATGAAAACTGTTTTCCTGTTTCTAGTAAATGTTTTACCAGATAAACTGTGATCTAATATGTTCGAATTTATCATAGCGCTTATTGTACTCATTTCATGTACGAGCTATTGTTCAATTTGGTAATCTGTATTTTCTGCGATGAATTATATAATTTAGATTTCTTCGGTAACGAAAACTTGCATTAATAGTAAAAATAGTTACGTTTATACGGCGCGTTTATTTTTGTAGCTTAAGCGATGAGATTTTATAAATCATGTTTTGTTACGATTTACAGAAGAATGTGTTACACTTGTGTCGAAAAGAGACTTCGGATTGCTTTAAAACCAGCTCGATATGGTAAAATCAATTCTTTTAAAGTGTAAACAAATTTGTACGTTAAACGAATGAAAGGATCGTTTCAATTAAAATTGGACGGCCGCATAAATAATTTATTAAATGTGAATTCGAGGTAAATATTAACTTTCGATCAAATAATTTCTCTAGAATGATATCGATTGAATGCAGGCGCGGTGCAAAATGCTACATTTATTCAGAGCCACGAAATATTTCACTTTTAATTGAAGAGGACGATATTCTCATTAATGCGTTCGAATTCGTGCGAATGAATGAAATTCGTGTTTCATAAAATTATTAAAACAGCCCCGTCAATTAATCTGTTAATTTCCCTTTCGTTGGCACAACCACTTTTAATTATTTCCACTTTCCTTTCGATTCATTCGATATACGCGGGACATTATTGAAAATAACGAGCATCACGAATAATTTACGTTATGCTTTTGCTCGATTCAGCTTTCCGATAGCGTCAAACATTGTCAATAGCGTTGCAGTATTTTCTGTAAAAGAAAATTTCACAGGTGGATATTTACATGATCGATACGGTTCTGTGCCAGTGATAAGCATTCATCTAATCAGTAATTAATATGTGGCGCGTTCAAATTTGTGGAACTGTAATTAGTAATGCGATTAATTCAGTTTTTGATTATTTAAAGAAACATATCGGAGGCCTATACAACATTTTGAAACCGTTCGCAAAATTAATGCTGTGCCACAGTATAATATTTCTAAAACGTCACTATTTGAGATTCTTATTTTCTGGTTCTGGTACAACGATACTTGTACCGAGCGTCGAAGTTTAATCATTTTCAAGAATAAATATCTTCTTAACCCCTTGTACTATAATATCGTGTCAGACATGTTGCGAAGATTTTGAACATAAAGTCCTAAATATTGATGTTACGTGCTTCTTTTAAATCGAAATAAAATCTTATTTTTTTATCATCAATATATAAGTATTAAATGAAAGGTTAGCACGCAATGAATATTAATTTAGGAATTTATTAGCGACAAAGAAGTAGTGGTAATTAGCTTAGCTCTGAAAGAAAGTGTTGCGCAAAGGGTTACGGATGTTCGTATCCTTTGAACTTGTTATTGCCTTTTATCACGCTTCCCTTTTAAAGAATGATGCAGTCATTCGTGTTTAAGACTGCAAATATGAGATGTTAGACATGAATCGAAAGAAATATTTATATAATTTACTGTAATGTTAGTAAGCTTGTCTTGCGCACGACCAGTTTCCTTGTTAAAACCATTGAAGAGCAAAAATCGAGAGGATTTTAATCATCAGCTTATTACACCATGATTGTTAACTGTCGTTGACTTGTACTTTGAACAATTCCAAATCATTTAGAAGCCACAAAAATGTCAGTATTATCGAGAGACATGTACCAGGGATTAATTTGTGATCGCATAATAATTAACTGTTAGAAATATTACTATGGCCGTACGTTTTGCATCGAGCACCAAGAAATCTTTTCTGTCTCAAAATGGATCTGTAAAAGCTTGCAGAGAAGAACCGAACATCGCATGGATGACAGCACGATCGAAGCAGTTCTGCGGTAATTAATTCGTGGTGTCCCTTGATACAAAAAACTGGTCGGCGATGAAGCGATCCCGGCGCACCTTTCACCGAAACGAGAGGAATTGTCTGCCCATGAATAAGGAATGGCCAAGTTGTTCGCGATGCCGTTTAAACGCACCGGAAGTTGTTTAAACCATGGCTCCTGCTGATTAGCGCGAAAGTCCGAGGAGCAAAGGGCCGCTTAGTAAACAATTAGTCGACCGTGCAGCGGTATAGGCTGCGATAAAGAATCAACCTTGGAGTTCTTGGTGCGTATGTGTGTGTGTGCACGCGGTCGCTGCGTATAATCCGGCGAAATGAACTCGGTAAATAAATAATTAAATAATTAGCGGGTTGCATGGGCGCAGAACTGTCGGCGATTCGTGCGTTTTCTCGGTTGCTGCCGCTTAAGAGTCGTCGGCGCTAAATTAAAGAGGAGAAAAACGAACTGGTAAGAGGATCGCCGGCGAAAATTTTGACCGTGTGCCGTTCCTTTTCCGCAACGGGAGCCCAGACACTGCTTTCCCGACGTCTTCCCGCGGCGTGAATTTCTCGCGGAGGGTTAAAAACACCGAGGTCTTCGTTCACCGTGACTCTCAACGCCTGACTTTTCAACGTGTCTCCAGCTGAACAAATTAATATATACTCGGCGCGAAAGATTGATATCATTTGTAAAATTCAAATCATCCTGACGCATATGCAGCGACAGAGAATGCAAACGAGACATTCTTCGGCTTTATGCAATTTTTATTATGTTATTAAATTGACACTTGGTACTGATTCATTTTTGCGTTAATGAACCAGGAATTCTAGTTCTAACGGTGCATTTTTTCTTTTCTTATTGGAAACTTGTGTAGTTTTTTTTTCGGTAACTTGTTGCATAAAATGGACTTTCTAGAAACTCTTAGTGCAGCATTCTTGTTCTGTTGCTTCCATGAATGATTTCTGTTTGCGTCGACTATGCATGTGTGCATAAAAGAGGATATTGTATTTTTGCTGTAATTTATAATAACTTTCGTCTTGTAATTTATAATTTTCTTGAATAAGATTAAGTCACATTTTTCGCATATCACATCTCTGAGAATTATTTATTTCCATATAGAATTTGTTCGCTTTTGTGGACGTAATGCTTCTACATTAAATTACGTGAAATTTGTTATTCATTTCTTGATCAGTTTAGTCTGATGATCTGTGAATTTTCATGGTAAGTATCTCGGCAGGCTCTGTAGCGATATACAACGTGTCCATAAAAGCTTCAGCAGTGTCAGGGTTATTTAACAATGACGAATTTTCCGATTTTAAGAAAATTAATTTCTTCATCGACCGAACTATCGATACTCGATGACTTTTTCTGTATTTAATTTTGTAGATACAATCTGTTAGAGTATAAAAGACTCACGAAAATGTTTCCACCGGCATCTATACAAATTTTCAATTCTTCTACAATTTAGTTATTTCGATGATAACAAACGCTTAACTATGTTCAAAGTCGACGAATAATCTGCATTAAGGCATCTTTCTGAACGAATTACCTTTCGAACTAATCTTTCAAAATAGTCTTGGCTAATATACAGTTCATTTCCTCATTACCGTTCGTACCACTTGTCTCTCATTCTTTTCCGCCCTCTTCGCGTACGGCAAGAGAAGATGGAACGACGCGAACGCAACTGCGAGTCTTCGAGTCCGCGAGAAGAGAAATTTGAGAACCGTCTTCGTTTAGTCGACGAAGTGGCAGAGCGTCGAGGCGGCACGACGAGAGCATTATAAACTCTTCTTGGCCGTGTTTCTGTCGTTTCTACTTTACCGCTTTCCACCTCGTCGTGCGAGAAAGTAAAATGAAAAAGAACCGGCTCTGTATGGGTGATATACACGAGCCAGCGGCGGCGTTTTATCGCGCGGTTTATGTTGCACACTTGGCACTCCGTGAAGCCGGAATTTGCCAGCGCCGGCAGGAGTAAGAATGCTAATTGGAAAGCTGGAGCCATTTCTTTCTTTCGTCTTGGAAAAGGAAAGATATTTCAGTGCACCGCCGAGCCCTGCACCCGGGGGTGGGATTTACATTGCGTATTTTCCTCGCTCGGTTAATTGCAGTTTTCGAAACCCTTAATCACTGTTCGAATTTGGATATTAGAGAAATATTAGAAGTTCTCCGTAATGATCATTAATCTGTGAGATATTTTTACACGTCTTTGAACTCTTGATAGTAGTTATCCAGTTTCAATAGTTCTATTGTTATTGCAATTTTATTATTCGAGCAGCTTCGCCTTTCTAATACTTCATGTTACGAATTTTCAGCATGAGCTTGTCTCGTTCAATTGTCATGCCAAACGAGGAAACTGCATTTGAATTTTTTGTACAAAATTATGTTCGTGGGCTTTCCGAGCGTTTCTATGCGAGTATTGTTGCCGTTTAGGCGCATTTCAATGCTTCGTCATGCACTTGGCTTTTCTTTGAATATGTTTTGAAATGAATTGACGAGTTGTAGTGAAAAGTGGTTTTGCATTAAGAGGCTATGTATTTCTTTTGAGCTGTGAACAAATTAGTTTTTCGTACCGTAAAATTTCATAGGTGTATCTAACCGGACCAGTATGGTGAAATTGCGTGGAAGTTTTAACGTTGGAGCAGGCTTGGTGGCTCACTGTCATGAAAGAAATTTTGCCTGGGGATGTACCGAAACCAGTTTTTGAAACGGGAAAAGTTCTGACCGTCGAAAGAGTTAGAACTTTGGACGACCCTGGAGTTAGGGGATGGGAGAAAAGAGGGAGGCGCGATGCACATTAGAGCTTAAAGGGTTTATTATAGGTGGTGCCGGAAGTTAAGGTTGCTGCAAGGGCGTGGCAATGCTTTAAGTTCTACATCGACAATATTAGCAATGGCACTCTATCGAATGAAGGTCTTCTTTGCACCTTTATTTACTTGTTCCGTTATGTTTGTATGTTCTTCGAACTCGAATTGTCGTAATTCGATCGATATTGCAATCTGGATTCTTGTTATTTTAGATATAAATGTTTACTTTTGAGCAAACTCTTGATGATTCATTTTTTCTCGGTTATTTATTTTTGTGTTATCGTCACTTTCTCAATTTCCAGAATGATTAGTTTTGTTATTCAAATGTTGATGCATTCGTTTCTTCTTTTTCTAACATATTGTATCATCGAATGCAATGCGTTTAATCATATATCTGAACGCATGATTCAGTTCAGATTATTCCTTGTTGTAATTTCTCATTTCAAGAGAATGTTCTTGATGTTTCGGTGAAGACAGTTCCTAGATTTAAGGTTCATGGTGTCCTTTCACTCAAATTTTGTTTTCCGTATCTTCCATGTTTTAGAGTTTCTGATATAAAATTTTGAGAACCTCTAATGTAAGGCATATTTAATTTTATCATTTTTATAAACGTTTGTCCATTAGTTTAATGATTGAAATATTTTTTGAGAACTTTTATATTTGTGACACTTTTCTTTTGAATTTCTGTTCCACCCTTTACTGGCATCGTCTTCTAATTTCTTTGTTTTTCAAGATTGAAGCAATTTTCATATTATACAAAATTAAAGATAAAGGCAAAATTTGTTTGTCAGTTTTTGATAAGGATAACGTGTTTCTTAAGAAGTCATTTTACACATTTTTACAATAATAATGAAATTCATCTTTTTATCTTGAAGATATATTATTTCCTTATTCTTCTTAATTTAAAAAAAAATTAATTTTTTTGTTTTCAAACATTAAAACACGTTCCTTAGTTTTTCTACAGTCAAAGCTACCGTACCAGCTCTTTCCTCAAGGTTCTTTTTCATCCCCCAGACACATCTTGCATTACTTTTTACATGTTCAAAATGGAAGAATGTACATAGCACTTTTTTTAATACAAGAAGTAAAAAATTTTCATTTTTGTAGACTTTGTCTCGCTTCTTATCTTTTTATCTCCGTGGAAACAACATTCTTTAATATTTCAGATCTGAAACAAATTTTTATTCCCACGTTCGAAAATTTCCTCTTTGGATATCTGTCATTGAATTTTCATTTCGAACATAGTATTTTTGGAAACGCTTTTACTGAACTCTTTATTTCTGAAACAAATCCTTGTCTTCTTGTTCGAAAATTTTCTTCTTAAATATGTGTCCACGAATTCGTATTTTGAACATAGAATTTTTGGAAACGTCCTTACAGAACATCTTATTTCTGAAACAAGTCCTTGTCTCCTTCTTCGACAATCTTCTCTTTGAATACCGTATCTTTGCGTGTTCGTTAAATTTTTTATTTCCGACAACAAGTCCTTATCCTTACGTTCGTAAATTTCCTCTTGGAATTTCCATTTGCAAAACGTAGAATTTTTGGAAACGTTCTTGCCGAATTTCTTATCTCTCGTTAAGGTAGGACGCGTGGCGGCGGGTCGTCCTGGATAATATTCGGGAAGGTCGTATCGCAGAAAACGCTTGAAGTGGTTCCCACTTTTGCGCGGGTTTTATGTTTTCCGGTTCCTCCGTTGCTATTATCCGGCCTCCTCTGTCCTCCAGTCGCGTTTCTGCCTGAAACAATAAAACACGTTCATGAATGAAACCCTTCTCTACACCCTTCTCCGTCCCTTCTGACGCCCGCCTACAATTCCTACACCCCTTTACGGCCTTCAGGAGTGGACTACCACCCTCTTTTAACGCGCATTATCATGCTCCTTCCATTCATTCGTAGCTTCAGGTAATAAACTTGGGGCCGCGACATGCGGGTGTGAGAAAGGGGGCGGAAGATCTTCCTGGAACTTCGCCACGCGTACGCACGCAGCACGTTTATTTTTAAAAAGGAAGGGTCGGCGGTTGGGATTATTATGCGTCGCCGGTTTCGAAGGTCATTCATGGTTTTCAAGGGTACCGGCGATCCCCGGGTGACGCTCGGCGAGATGAAAAAGAAACGCGACGCTCTTTTCCCCCTTTTCTAGTTCCCTGAATTCGATAGGATGCGAATCAATAAAAAATAAAGGTTCGGAGAACTTGTGTACGCGTTGCCTCGAGAGTTTCGCGATTCTTTTCATCTGGAATTTAATTATTTCTTGAGACTTCTGTGTGTAAATGGATTGGAGAGCTTGGTGCAAGGCCGCAGAATTATTTGGGGGTCTATTAGAAGTGAAAGATGGGATATGGCATTTTAAACAATGTCAAGTTGCTTGTCTTTTTAAAATGACAACAATATGTAGGAGGCATAACAAATTAACTTCGATCAATAAAAATGCTGCAAAGATCTTAACAAAATTGTCTTTTATATTTTTGTATTAATATTTTCTTCGCGAATATCACCTTTATGATATGCAATTAATAAAATTATGCGATCAATAAAAATGCTGCAAAGATCTTGACAAAATTGTCTTTTATATTTTTGTATTAATATTTTCTTCGCGAATATCACCTTTATGATATGCAATTAATAAAATTATGCGATCAATAAAAATGCTGCAAAGATCTTAACAAAATTGTCTTTTATATTTTTGTATTAATATTTTCTTCGCGAATATCACCTTTATGCAAAACCAATATTTCCTGCATCGTTACAGCAACAAGAGTGTGGTTTAAATGCAAACTTATTTCTTATTTAAACAATATTTCGGAGTTGCCAATGAGATAATAATGTTCTTTAAGTTCTTAGAAGATTGTCTGCTTATATTTCACAGGTATAGCCCGCTTCCAAAAGTATTAGGACACCTGTTTATTTAGTGTAAATTGTAAATATTCCATTCAGTTTGGGTAATATCTGTAAGTCTGCAATATGGCATCATATTGTCGACAGTGCGTATTAAGTTATAAATGTTTGTCACTTCGAATCTGGGGTACATTTCATACTCTTCCATAATATGTTTCCTTAACACATGGAACATACTACAAAATGCATGGAATCAAAGAATATCAAAAATAATAGACGAACTAATAAAGCTGATGCCGAAATTAGTCCAAGAAGTAATGAAAAAATGCGGCGGATATATCGACGGAAAGAAAATTAAATTTTCTTTTATAAAATTAACGTCATCTTTATTACAGCGTAACAATGAAAACGTAAAAATTAACTTCGGAAAGAATTAAAATCTTATACTTTAAGAAGTACGATTTCACTGAAAAGTGAATCTGCAGAAATAGTTTCGAACAAAACTATTCCAACATCGCATTCTTTGTTCAAACATAATTTCTCCAGGTATTTTACCGAGCTCGCCACGTTAGGTTAGGCGAACCCGATGCATTTCACGCACGCCGCCTTGTCATCTTGTTCTATTTGCCTCTTCCTATAATAAGCGGCTAGGCGCGACGCAAAAGAGAGCGTGAAATATTTTCTTGCTCGCCTTTTTTTCTGCACGCGAGCGCGCGACAGGCGATCGCGTAATTGTTTATTTATAACGAAGCCATGCTCTGCCCACGGTAAATAGCCTACGCCAGTCAAAGATTCTCGTGTTTCCCGAGTCTGGCGAGCGAGCGGTTGGCCGCGACAATTTTTCGAGGAGTTCCCGCGATCTTCGCGAGCCGAGCCGGTTGTCGGGGGCTGCTTTCGGGATGAAAAGCCAGCAATTAGCGGACCTCGGCGCAAACACGGGATGAAAAAGAACGAGAAGAAGAAGCGTGGAAACAGACGACTCTTTAACGGACTCTTGATGCGAGCGAGCTTCTCTGGCCGGATCCCCAAATTAAAACCGTCGAGAGGAAAGAAAAAGAGTGCAGCGGTCGTCGGGTCCGTGTTCTCTCCGTTGGCCTCCGTCTCGACGGAGGAGGACGTGTAGATGCATTTAATTGTTAAGTCACTCTCGAGATGAGGGACCGAGGGCAACGGAAAATAGATCGGAGCAGAGGCAGTGCTTGCATACAGACAGATAGAAGAGACAGACTGAGAAGGCTCCTCATTCGTAGCACGGAGCTCGAGATCGCAGTGGGCATCCATTGGCCAGAACTATGGGGTGGGTTGGCAGCGCTATGGGCTACTATCGGCTCCTTGGGGATGTTTCCACCCCTATTTCTACCAACTACCCCCCTTACCCGTGTACACCGAATACACTGGTATAGTTATACAGACTCGTACGTGCCGGGCTGTTGGGTATTGATCGTCGTTGCTTCCAGAATACCACGTTCTACCCATTTCTCCTTCACCTGCAGTAGCACGTCCTTACACATCCTTGTTCTCGTCCTTCTCTCGGTCGGGGGTGCATCTCTCCCCTCTCCACCTCCTCCTCCATCGCCTCCTTCGCCAACCACCTCGCACTCGCCGCCCATCCTGACACGGTCCATGTCCGATTTCTATCTCGCAGTTAGTCGCGGAGTTCAGCCAGAATTTCGATATCGAGATATGTTACGCGATGCCGACACCGAATACCCGTTGTTCGATTTTTTTTACGCGTGCACGCGCTCGTTTTTAGGGCGACCTAGACCCTCGATGGCTCGCTGGACAATCTTGGGGAGGAAGAAAGATTGTTTTGGAGTTTTTTTGGGGAGAAGCCTTTTTAGGCGATACGTTCGCGAACGATGCTGTTTCCACAGACGCAGATCAAAATTCCTCGCTCTGAAAGTGTCTTCTTTATAGTCTTCTTAAAAATTATCACGTAGACCCTGAATTATCTTTACTCTTGTAAAGGATTTTTTTTATATATAAATACTTTATCCATTATTGTTGAACATATGACGTTTCATTGATAATGTGACATTTAAAGAAATATATATTTTTAAAATGTTCAGGAAAAGCGAAGGTGTTAATTTTAGCCCAAAGAATGTATGCCGGTTAAGATAACTGAACGAGGTAAAGAATGGAATACAAGACAATTGGGAGAATTACGTATGATACTATGATATGTGATATAGAGCAAGTTTCAAATGACATGCCGATAAAAAATATTAAAAATTATATGTATTAAATAAACGTCGGTTTTTATGCAAAATAAAACTTCGCTGCATGAATTTCAAGTACCAAGGGTCAGATACAAAATGATTGCGTTTAATCGTTCTAATTCGATGTTTCTACTGTTTTGTATTTTATCTAAGCTTTCTTTATAAATCTATAAAATCCATATGGTGTCTAGGAACTAGTAGATTAAACCGTGATTTGAACATATATTTCCAGTCAGTTTATTTATTATATTTCCACATCCAGGTTTGTGTTACAACTTCACACCAATTTCTTCACTTTTCGAAAATAATTTATCCTCAACAAACAAATAAATAAATCAATCTATAATGCAATCCAATACTAATATAATCATCTCGTGGAGGACAAATGGACTTATATGCGTATCACCTAGTCGGCGAAAATCCGTGACAACCTCTTTACGAGAATATTTGTGGTGCAGGGAAAAAGTAAGAAAGGAATGGAGGGAAGAGAGAAGAAAGGGTGCAGCAAAGGATGATCCGCGGGCGCGAAAACCGCCAGTAATCGAAGACTTTTATCTTTATTGCCGAAATTCCACGTATCTTTGGGAGCGGAAGCACCGATGGAAATGAGGACATTCCGTTCCCCGGCTGGATTGGGTTTCGACGATTAAGGATCCTTCTAATCCTTCCAGCCTGACGTTGTATTCTGCGGCCACTATTTCTCCCCCTCATTCTCCCTTTTTAGTGATCTTTCTCGTGTACCTTTCGTTCATCGGAAACTCTTGCTCGAATTCACCGGATTCACAAATAAATACGCTGACGAATTGTGGAACTATTCCCAACGTTTCAGCACAAATGTAGTCAATGTTAAACGTGTTGCGAAACAGTTAACACGTTTGTTGCTCCGAATATCTCCACTAAATCACGTAACTTAGTTATCTATTAATCAGTGATTTAGTTTACGTCATTGCAAAAATAATCATTCAGTTAACGAGACTATTGTTTCGGATGCTACTTCAATTCTTTTAGATCGTGCAGATCTAATTGAAATTTCGTTTACGCAGGTACGTTGTAACAAAAATGAAATTGTGCCTGCCACATACGACGAACATGGCAGTCAACGCGTTAAATAGGGACTGTATAATGTATGCTATTACTCGTAAGTGCTTGCCCCCGCGTTGTTTACTCTTTTATTTTTATCTTGACTTGTTTCATGACCCTTATTATAAGGGAAGCCAGTTCACGCGAAAGACCCTTTGTATTTTTTTAAGTGTAATGAACAGAAAGTTACTATTTCATGTTACCTCCTTTAAAAAATGATGTTGAACAGCTACATCGCGGACCTTTGCTTTTCGTCTGAATTGCAATAAATTGGAAACAAATAGAAATTTATTTTCTTTCCTAATAGAAAAACTAATCAATTTTTCTAATGCTTTTATCGTTCCTCTGTTACATTCATAAGATCCGCCGTCTATTAATAACATTGAAGAAAGAATGAAACTACTAAAGGAACACGTTGGATGCAAAAAACGTGTCCGTTATAAATCGTAGAAATAAAATCCTGATAACGCGGATAATATCAATTGAGCGACGCAGAAAGTGAAATGAATAAAACACGAACTTCCGAGGTTCGAGGAATCCCGAGTATAATTCCATAAGGATTTAATGGAATGTGTTGCGGTTCAGCCGCCGGAACAATGGCAAACCTTTTCTACTTACTCGGTTTTCCAATGGAAGCGATCGATCAAACACGGAATATATGATGCCGGATTTAATCGGCCTGAATTGATTCAATTGCCAGTTATTCGATTACACTATTCTTCCGTGATGGGAACAGACGTAAGAATTCACTTCGCAATGAATTTATATTTTAATATCAACAGGAAGAGATTGTCAATTCGTTTTCATTTGATAGAAAGAATCTGTTCTCCGTTCCATTCGCTTGATCTACGTATTAAAAGGACAGCGCATATTATATAGCAGCAGTTCTTTTACACATTACTTTGAAATATATATTGCAATTCTGGTTACCGAATATTATTTATTATCGAATACTTGGATCTTCAATGTGTATGTCAGCATGTGCTCCCTTTTTATTTAATGTATTTTCACAGTAATATATTTTTGTCGATTTTGTAATAATTGTATTTAGCGGTCTATACAAATATTATTGATCTAATATATGTATGTACTGTGTGTGTTCCATCAATTTGACATATTAAAAAAACTGTACAGATTATGGGAAAAATTATTCGATGTATTATCTTGAAAATTAAATTAAATTGTGGTGACTAAAATTTCTAGTCGTTTGAACGCATATTTTAATTAATTTCTCAACAACTGCATTTGTAAGATAAGATAAGATAAGATAAATTATGTTTTCATAAAATCGAATATTTTTCATGATGTTAACAAATTATAATAAATGCAGAGATATATACTAATATTAATATTATATTGTAATATTAATGCTCGGACAGTGGGCCATGTTTACAACGATACAATTGTTATTTTTTGTTATTTTTTAGATACTTCTTGCAGATATATCAATCTTTCTGTTGCTCTCTGTAAGATAAGATAAATTCTACCAAGGGATTATATTCTCAAGCAAAATTCATTCGCTTAGTATGGTTAGAGGACATTTATTTACACGTTCATTGTTAGAACATTTATTTGTACATTTATTGCAAATTGAAGCAAGCTAATTTCCTTTCTAGTTGCAGTTAAGTATGATGTTCTTCTATTTCATTTTCCTAGAAATTAATTAACGATTTGCTACGCTTTCAGCTCTCTAGGTAGGTGGCCTCATAATTCATCAGAGTATTTCTTATCTAGGGGTGGAAAAGAAATTCACGTCTTCGCGATAGCGCCTTCTCATTGTCTGGGACGGGGCGGGGGTAAGTTAGAATGGTAGATGCTTAGGGTGGGGCGAATGGTGCGGGGAAGCACGTTTTCTAGAGAGGGTAAGACGAGACTAGCGGTGGTGGTGGTGATGGTGGTGGTAGTCTAACATTTGCAGGGGAATATGAAAGGGGTTTTGCAAGGAAAGGCGGGGTAACAAAATGGCCGCGGCCACCGACGTAGGGGAAGTAAGACATTTATCCGTAAACAACGCTGCATTGGCTTTTGCTCTTTGTACTTCGAAAAAGTAACTAGCACTCGCTCGATCGAAAATCCATGTTAATTCCTTGGAAATGTCTTTTGTTAATTTTCGTATTGTTATAAACTAAAACTCTTTAATTTTCACAAAATCATTCAAATTCACAAATCCCTTTTTGCGACCTTCTTTTTTACATTTAATAGAACTACCATTAAATTTATATAATTTGTTTATTTATTATATCAGACTTTGTATTAATCCTTGGACTGCGGTTACTGGGTCATTTTTTCTCACTCAGTGTATTTAAATTCTCACCTTTTTTTTTACTTAATTTTTGGTAATTAAATTAAATGAATTGCTGTTACATTAAGAGCAATAGAAAGATTGATATATCTGCAAGAAGTATCTAAAAAATAACAAAAAATAACAATTGTATCGTTGTAAACATGGCTCACTGTCCGAGCATTAATATTACAATATAATATTAATATTAGTATATCTCTGCATTTATTATAGTTTGTTAACATCATGAAAAATATTCGATTTTATGAAAACATTTTCTTGTTTATTTTGGTTAATTTAATAATCATTTCCACGCGAGAGTTGTACAGCCACGTCACCGAAATTATGAAATTATTAATACGAATAGGAAGATTATTTCGAAGGACTAGTGCTGCTGTGGCTGCGCCGCTGTTTGTACGATTTAAAATTGCTCTCAAATACACGAGACATCATTACATTAATTATTCGTAAGTTTATTTTGAAACATCCTGTAGACACACTGTGTCGCGTATCGCAAATGTAAGTAACCCCGTGGTCAACCCGACATATGCTTCTAAATTAACTCCGGGTCTATTCTATTAATTAATCTCATTACTTTAACATCTCTGCGGATCTGCTTTCCGAAATTTACATCTTTTGTCTTGGAAACGTGTCACCGTGTTTGTCTCATTTCTGAATAGATTAAACGCTGACGCTGACTTAAAATCAATACATCTAATTAGACAAAGAACGTACGAACTTTTATTATTATAATTGAACTATTAATTAGACGTTAATGGTAATTCGATTTTGCATGAAATATAAATGTGAAAATGTTCTATCGCACTTTGATTCAATCTCTAACATTGTAACGGCTATTTCGTTAAAACCACGGACTTTACATAAAGAAGATGGATGTGTAAAATTGATGGTTTTTGTAGAAATAAAAAACTCAATGATCTTTGGATATGAAAATTTTCACGTTTAGCCGTGTCGTATCTTACAGAATCCAGAGACATTCGATCAAACATTTGCCTAAGGTTCCCGACACGATCACCGTATTATTAACGTCGCAAGCTCACATCAAATTGTGGTTAATACCCAGCCATTCGGTAATCCTTTATTATGGAGCGGAGAGCGGCATTAGCATAAAAACATAATTATGCAGGTGCGTCAGAGTGCACCATCCATAATATTCTGTAATAGCGGGTCCGATAAGTTGAAAAGAGGCTTTTACATATTTCGTTACTATCATTAACCATAACATATTTTAATGTCATACATTCTTCTCTCGCTTGTCATTTACTAATATTTATATTTTAAGAATTCTGGGTAGCAAACAATATTTTGTAATCCTATTTGTCAGATATGAATAAACAATTTTGGAAAATAAGCTGTATCGAAACATCAGGATCAAAATCATATATAGACAGAAATCAATATAAGCTTGACACTGTTGCTTAAATAATTTGGAAAGGGCATTGTATCTCTTAATATTCTACTCTTTTCATTTTATACTTAACCCTTTGGCGGGCGCGCCTCTTTTCATAACGCCATCGAGCGTTATGGCAGGGTAACGACAGGGTAATTTCAAAGAAGTTAGCATTTCATCATCAAATAATCATTATTCACGATGCGACCAGGATTCAAATGTATATTCTATATGTTTTATAAGCGTATTACAGTGGAATATTAAATAATAATCGTATTATGTATTAACAATTTAGATACGCACAACACCGGGGGTAAAGAAGGGCGTAAAAACTGAAGGCCATACCGCTTTAAGAGCGTTAATAAACATATTAAACAATTTAGATTCTCAAGACTTTTAAACGATTTTCTCATTTGAAATTAAAATACCGTTAACGATTATAATTGCTGCTAATTTACAACACGTAGCCGAAGACCTCCAACTGATAGAGTTTTGCTCCAATTCTGCAAAGTTTTGCATGCTTTATTTTCATAAAACTTGCCCGCGTGCATGGAGTGGACGGGCGCGGCTTAATTTTTATAAAGTAGACTTTATATAAAAATCCGTAACATTATTTATTTATTTATATAAATATTATTTTCATAAATAATTTTAGCGTTGTATACAAAGAAGATCTGTGCATTCAAAGAAACCTTGAAATTCTTTACGATTAAACTTTGACATGAAACTGCACGCGATAATAATGACAAGTATATATTAAGTTATCAGCTGCTATATGAAATTCTCCTGGCAAAGAAATAGAACAGGAAACTTATCTATCTTGTTTACAATATCGAATCTAGAATATAAAAATTACAAGCTATCCAATTAAAAATGCCAGCTGGTTTGATGACCCATGCATAACTGATTTCAAGACGAAAAATTCTCAAAATACTCGTTAAAAATCAATATAAGAACCTTGTGTGTAATCCATGACTCATACCAATGATTAACACTGCTAAAAAATCTAACAATACATTGTTACGGCTTAATGAACTGTATCTTTGGAGATTATTTTCCTACCAAGCCACCGAAACAGGTGATCAACACGTCGAAACCACGTATCAAGGGCAAGCCCGTAGCCATCCTCGCAGCGAAATCGCAACCTACGCGCTGACAACCATGATTTTTCCGCGCGTACTGTAACGAGGGTCGCGCGACGTCGTCGATCGCCAGCCCGTGGAAGGTTACACGGCTTATTGAACAATTAAACGGAGGGCGCAGCACGAAAAGTAGCCCGGCTCTGATCCGAGAAGGGGCCCGGGCTCGTCTTCTCTTTTTCTCATAGTAACGAGCGATCGTGAAAGTACGATCGGTCGGGGTTGCGCGATCGATTCGGTAGTAAAGTGCCACCCGGTACTCGGGCGGAAAATAGCGTTCGGTGGATGTTGACTACAACCGCTCTACCCCTTCGACAACTTGAACGAGAATGCCTGGTTGGATGTATATAGCTTTACAGGAAGTCACTCTGTACCTTCGTTGAATGACCAGTACACGTGGCCGGGCTTTACGTGCTGGTGTGTTCCATAAGTATACGCCGCCGCGGCGCGTTGTGTCGTTGTGTCTTTCCCGTGTGCCGAGGCTAGGTTCACAGGGTTGCATGAGCGCGAGCGCGCGCGCCTGCACACGTTCATGTACGCGTATGATACGGACGTACCTAGATACGGATGGACGGGCAGGCTGGACAGAGATGGTGGTAGCTGCCCGGACAGAGAAATGAGAATAGTGTCGGTCTACGAGCTGAGTGGAGTTGGTGAGCAAATTGCTCAAAGTAATTAATCGCTTTTGCCGGGTTGGCTTGCCACGCTGCCGGCTGAAGCTCATCCAAGGGGTGGCACCAGGTATCCTAGGAAAAGCTATCGAGGGACTCCGGTTAAAATGGCTGACTTAATGAGGCTGCTGTCTCGGTACACCTGCAGAATCTTCGAATGACGATCATTGACCGTTTACGCCGCCGCCTGTCAACATGGGTCGACACCCATCTTGAGGAGACGCAACCTCTTGCATCCGGCTCGCCGTCCACCAGAAAAATCCGCCCCGACCCCATCGTCTGATGGGGTTTCTATAACCGGTTCGGATAACTAGCCAAGCCTGTCCACGGCTCCGAGCTGGATCATGAATTATAAAATAATTTTGTAATATGTTGTGTATTTAATATGTGGTTTAGTTGCGTCGGGAACAGTGTTTGTCGGGTATTTATTTTGGAATCATCCTGCTTTGCGGATATATGTGGTCCGCGCAAATATTGAATCGTTGCCATGTAAAATTGGTAGACCGTTATTACAAATTCCCCGGAAAAGCGATTACATGCGACCATGGAAATAAATTATGTGATGCGATTATTAAATCCGTGCGCGCCGCGCGCGTTGTTATAAACCATGTACTCAGCAGAATATCGAATTAAAATATTTTAGGTAGAAATGCTACTTCCGACTTGCGTATGTCCCCGGCCATTGTAACCCGATGATCACACGCATGATAAACAGTGTTGGCCGCGATTATCCTCTTTCGGTGGCTCGTCGATCCTAATTCCGAGCCTCCACTCTTCTTCTTCGACGCAAACATCCTTTTCAAAAGTTGCTGAATAAAGTATCGACGATGACATCGACGTACTTTGTCAGCTTATGAATACTTATTTTCAGCCTGCACTTATTTATGCGACTGTGCAATTTCATTGTAAAGTACTCTCAATAATTTCGATTTATCGAACACGATTTTTCTCGCAGAAGCAGGCAATCCGTGGTCTACCGATTTTGGTGTTCCTTCGTCTTCGACGCTGACGACACTACCACGAAGAGATTTTTCGTTAGCAAGCTGGCGAACGAAATCTTGACAATGGCTCCTCCGTCGCGAAAACTCCGGCAATAGCAAGTTTCCGGTGTGCATCGACACTCTTCAGGGAAACATTCCAAAACCGAGTGGCCACGACCTGAAATACCGCCATATCTCGCGCCAAGGGAGATCCGGAGATTGTTACTCCTTCTCGCGAGAGGCAACCAGCGATATGTGTATGCTTGGATTTCGGCGTGTCTGCCCGTGTCTGTGTGTCTGTGTATATTGCAGCTGAAACTCGTAGAAATTGCAACTAGCAGCGCTTGCGCCCCGCTAAACGAGAGGACGGAAAGGGGGTGAAAAGCTCGAAAGAGCAGGGAGGGTGGCGGAGAGTGCAAACGCAGGATAAGACGCAGACAGGTTGCTCGACGAGCAACAAGGAAGGGCGAGAAGGAACACCGGCTGGAACAAAGGCGTGAATTTGTTGAGCGCTAGGAGGAACAAGGAGGAACGGGAGACAAAGCGATCCCGAAGGAAGACGCCGGACAACGGGGGATAGAGAGGAGGGCCTCTGGGTTGATGAAAGATGAAGACAGTTTGCGTGACAAACAGAGTGCCGGGAGGCACTGGAAGGGTACGAATTGGGCAATAAGAGACGGACTAATTGAGCAGCTGGCAAATGGAAAAACTCGGAAGAAGCGTTCTGCGAAGGACAAGAATGAATCGCTGGGCGAAGACGCGGGTACGAGAGGATAATGCGCGGGGGTGGAAGAACCGGGGATACGGAGGAAGCTCGGCGATTAAACGAGGACAAAGGTATACCGCGACCTGGCGGAAGGAAAGGGACCGAAACGGAGAGAGGATAAGATGCAGACTGGCGCTGGTTGGACGAGGAACAGGAGAGATAGACGCAAAATAGGTACGCCGGAGTAAGCAAGGATTAGAACGAGATGCGAATATCTGGGCTTAGCACAGCAGCCGAAGGTGGGGGCGGTTCGCGGAGAGGGAAGGGGATGTTTACAGCGAAAAGGAGGAAAAGAGGACTTGAAAGGCTCCCCTCCATCGGGGGAAAAGCTGGGTCGTTCAGGAGGCAGCCGTCAGGAGTCGACGCCGCGAGCTTTTACGTGCCTCTCGAAGAAGAAGAAGAAGAAGAAGGAGACGAAGAAACGACTTTCCACCTCCAGAAGGCGATTGCCTCGGGTCACCACCACCACCCAACGGAGCCTAGAAAAGGGGTGGTTGCCTTCATCCGCGGAACTGGGCGCGACTAACCTCTATTGATCGTAAGAAGACTTCCACACCTACAATCCTCACACTTTCATGCTGCAGCCTGTACCGGGTGGTTCGCATGTAAATAAATGATCGGGCTGCTTTCGCGCACTACGAAGCTTATCTTTGCGGTTGCGTTTTTTCTTTTTTTCAGTGAAGCGTCACATTTTCCGTTGACATCATTCTTGACATTTTTGGAGGATCCTCGTATGAAACTGGCTCGGCTTATTCGAATAGTCGTGTCGATACAAATAAGCAAAAAAAGGAGAAGTTTATGGACCTGTTTATAATTTTCTCTGAGATCTATAACGAACGTAGTCAACTGTAAAAGGTCTCGTTTGAATGAAACCTAGCTAATACTCGAGTCAAATTGAAACCATATTTAAATGAAGAGATGTACAGAGTCTTCTAATGTCTTAACTACAGCTGATGAAGAAGAAGTTTATGAATGTTATTATTTTCTCCAAGGTCCACAACGAATATAACGAGATACGTTGCCATCATCGTTATTTGCAAGTTAAGGAGGCTAAGCTCGATAGTTGTTGAATTTTTATCTTTTGTTTGGGCCCACCCGTTAAGTAGTAGATCCATTCAGATAGGTTTTGCAGGTCTCCACGGTAAGAAGCGCAGCTTCGGCCACGACATAAGAACATTGTTGCCGGCGATGGTGGTGGCGGCGATGCAAAGGGGTTCGCTGGAGGTTGCCAGGGGTGCAAGGAGGGGGCGAGACGGGAAACTAAGTTGTATTGATCCAAGGTTGCAGGGGTGGAAACCAGGCAGGGTTAGTACGTGTTCTTAATCGCCAAGTGACCACCCTCACTCTTCCTCTTTCTCTGTCCCCCTGGTTTTCCTCTCTTCCTCGGTCTACGTCTCCTCTTCCTGTTTCTCCACCTTCCAACCCCCAACCAGCGCTATATCCGACCGGCTAAAGGGGTCTCGCTTCTCACCCTCGAGAGAACCGGGACCCTCCTTCCACCTTCCGAAATCGCCGACGCAATTCTGGCCGGGCATTGTCTCAGGATTAGGTAAGGAACAACGGTATTGTTCTCTGCTCTATGATTCGCTGTTGCAACAATAAAAAATCACGCCTCCGTTGAAAGCTTTCTGTTAATTGTATTTTCGATTCCGCCGACCCTCGATGTTTTAAATTTCGAAACTGAGGGGTGGTCGTCGTAATAAATTTGTGCTAGTTTCTCGTATTAATTAAACGAGTATGTAATTGTTCTACGATATTCGAGTTAGGAAATATTTGTGGCTGAACATAGAGTTTTTGTTATAAGATGCGAAGATTAGTTTACTGAACAGTTTATAGTTAAATATCATCAGGTCTCTATAAACCTCTGGAATAAAATATTAAAATCGCGATTCGTTGATAACGTAGCAATCCAAATACTTCTAATACAGTTTTAGAAAGCTAAAATACGTTTCGACGAATTATTTTTATGCTCCGCGGTCGAACGCAATCCCTGTCTACCATTGTTGAATTTGCAACTCCAATTCGCTTGGAACAGCAGAGAAATTCTAGAATTGTTCTCGCATACGATGCAATAATATGACATAAACGTAACAAAAGTCAGTGAAATAAGTAAAATTCAACGTCGAGACTTTACCTCGACAAAGGAATGTCTTCGAACGAACGGGATCTCCGTTACCACGAGATCATAATCTCGTTACGGGTCCCCATGCCGAAGATATTCAACGCGGCGTAGACAATTTCATTACAGTGCCGCTCCCCCTCCACTATCCGAAATGGGGCGTTCAGTTTTCCGCGAAAAGTGAAACGAGCCGCGGTAGTTCGAAAGGCTGACAGAACGTGTCTAGCAGCATATTATGTCGCTTAAAATTCAAAATGGTGAAAGACACCCGCGGAGGTGTCAGCATTAATTGGATTCGGTTGAAACTCGTATGTTACTGTCCGCGCCGACTGGGAACACACAGGAAAGGAATGGCGCGAGGTGCCACATGGGGGGCAGCCAGGGGGTCGAAAACACGATTAACGAATATGCCGGTCGCTTTGCTTAAATTTCAAATTGGCCAGGTCAGATCGCAACCGAAATTGTGTATAACTGCTGTCCGTTCGGTTGTCGCACGGAGTAAATTATTGAATAATAATTTGAATTATGGAGCATAATTAAGCGTCGCTTTTATTCGCGTTGGCCGCAGCGAGGTAAAGTGGGGGTCGGCTATCTTTGTAAACATTCATATTAATAAACGGCGTGAAATGAAATGGGCGCCGTTCAGCGGTTAATTAAGCGGACAAAGACAATTTCTGCGACCGATCCGTCCGGGTGACAATTCTATGATTGCAAGGAAGAACGCCGGATATCGCATGTTTTTTCATTTCTAAGATATTGTCGCTTAAAGGTCTGATCACTAATGCTTCGTATTAGTGGTGCCTCCAAATTGCATAATTTTCATTGAGTCTATTGAATTTGTTTTCACGAGTCTACAGTTCGATTGATACAATAGCTTAAATTTTTTGAAATTATGACATGCGGCGTTTTTCCTTGCAGCTACAGAATTGTTCGGGTGAAATAGATTCGCTTTAACTGGCGATCGATAGAGTCTTCCAGTCGGGGGCAGGTTCTCCCAAAAATTCTCTAGACTAGTTCCAGAAGAGGACACTGTCTCACGACCTTCGGACCACGTCCGAAATTCTTCCCCTCGCGAGAAGTTACCCTCTTCGAAATCCGGATTCTGCGGTCCAGGGATTCCAGTAGAGGAAGCTGACCCGTGGGATTTTCGAATGCAACAGTGCTAGAGGATCCTCTATTTCTAGTTTTTCCGCTCCATTCTCGAGTGGGGATCTTATGCTTGCTGCGGGATACGATAAACCGTGTTGCATCTCGTGGAAATGTTAACGTTACGTTTTACGATACAGATTCACAGATTTGTTATTTGCGGACTGTTGTGTGCAGAAATTATTTTTTAAATAAAGTTCAGATTAAAGAAATGCCTGAAGTTATTTGATCGAACAAAAACACGTTGGACAAGAATTCATTTCTCGTTTCCTTTCAATGTACGAAGGAGTTTGTCGGAAATAGTCGTTCAATTAATTCAGTCTGGATATCACGGCTCGGGCAAACACCGTTTCTGAATTCTTCTACGATTAATCATGTTTCTAATGTTGGCACAACGTAACACTTAATGGACGTTTTCCCGACTGCATTATGCTTTCGGCGGGGATATTCAATTCTGACAAATTAACTTAGTTCGCACTATTCCTGTAGAGTAGTGTAATTTGTCAGGAAAAATCACTGCGGATTGAAATGATTGCAAGGGACTGTTTTGTATTTTACACTTATTCAAGTTTATTATAAATGCGTAAAATCGTCTGCACATTCTGAGTCTACGACTGCTAAAATCATCACCTCACGAACGTTGGAACTTAATCAATTAATTTGAAATTTAAACATCGTTCTCGTAATTATTATTATCGTTAAATAAGTTTGACCGAAAACAGTAATAAATGCGAACAACTTTTTAAATCTTACGAGATCGATCAAAATGACAATTGTCGTTTAGTTGGGAAGCTTGGAATGCGCGAAGCATACGGTTACTTTGCACGTACCAAAAGTAGGGGATTCACATTTGCTTCTTAATTTCCGTCCCGTTAGGATACAGAAAGCGGCGCGTTTAGGCGAGCGGAATTCAGAAAAAAGGTCGACGCGATGGTGCCGGTTTTTAATTTCCGCGCGTATGGTCGGCAAGCAGAACGCATCCCGGAATGATTCCCCGTGGCCGAGGACGTGTCGGTCCGTTCCACGGCCGTATTCGCTGTAACACGGTCCCGCAGTTACAACTGCGCTGATTGTGTAATTTCTCGCGTTGCTGTGATAATATTTCCGCGTTGGCTCATTGGGAGGCGCGGTTCGGCCGCAAACAAACCCCGAAACAACAATTGATTCCGGCAAACACGTCGCGTCGAGGACTCGTGCAAAACAACGAACAAGGGATTTTCTTGCTTGCCATCGGACAGGGGGCCGGACCGGCCACGAAATTTACGGGATTGTATCCGTGCGAGGGGCTTTTTGCCCGGCCACGACACGAGTTTGCTTTGTCGTTAATTACGCGCTGATAAGTTCTCAACTCCGTCGCGACACCGATTTTTTGCCGATCCTTTGCTAAACTTGTTGACCGCGCACCAACTAAGACTCTTCCCTTTTTGCTTGCACCGGAGATTTAATTCCGCAGCCCGATCTCTTTTTCCTCGGCTCGAACGGATCGTCCACGGTGTCTTTATCCGCAGGAAATTCTACCAGAAAATCACCTTCGAGCGCACGATATAACTAACGGTGAACGAAGACTTTTAATGACACGTTGTTCCCGATAATCTAATAAAAGTCAATTGTGTAATGGGCGAATCTCCAATGATTTTAAACCTTTCGTTTCCTATAATACTACATCCCTAAGTATTACCTCTGATGCATTCGTTGAGTAATCAATTGTGTATCAATCAAGATTGTGTAAAATATAACGTGCAAATGTCATTTTTGTTCCGGAACTGATCTCGTACACATAATTTAGCCACTTTAAAATCGTTATTAATTGAAAATTGTAGATCTGCGGATCATAATCATGAGCGATAAAACATGTGAAGCTTCGTGACAAATTCCCGTCCTGTTGCGATGCTTTTTAATTCGCTCAGCGTGTTGTTAATTTGCAGCGTGTTCGGTTGAGTTCGATATGAACAGCCGACCGAACGCAAAGTCGGACAATTTGCTATTTAACCCGTGAACGCGATGCTTTTACTGTTATTGCAACGTAAAAGCCGTACAACCCTTGAATTACCATACCCCTGGCGCGACACTTTCTCGCGTAACTACATCACGGCTCTATGAACCGAGGTACTATTTAGCTAATACATTGTGTCAATTCCATCCTTTCAATTGCGAAACAATATCAGAGTTAATTTTCTGTCGACGGACTTCCGAATCCTGTTGATCGACTAATTGAGAAAGTTTTAGAATTTCTCTTTAGAAGCTCGGGATTAATTATGTACATGCTAATTATAAGGAGCCGGAACAAGTGCCATTTAACGCCACCGACCGGAAAACTAAACAACCTTTTAAACTCGGATACGAAACGTGCAGGCAATTCGAAGAAGCTCTCCTTAATTCGCAAAACAGGTACATCGATCGTGTGTGTGTGTGTGTGTGTGTGTGTGTGTGTCCGCGTTTTAAGCGCATTTGTAGTTTTACTTAATGTCCCGGCACAGTCCTCGAACGGAGTAAAGTTTCTTTGAAGCTGTTACCCTGCGAAACGACCATTTGATTACATTTTACTCGCCCCAGATTACGCGAAAGGAATGCGAATTGGATTACAGTCCAGTAGGAGTAATTTAACTCCTCCTTGAGGGAAGACCGGAGAAAAATACGAAGGAAATTCTAGAAGCTTGACCATCTTCTTTGCAGCCGGAGTGGCGCGTTCGGTCTACTCAGGATCCTCGGTATGTCTCTCGAAAATAATTACACTTTCTACTTTTACATTTTCTAATACCCCATTTCCACGTTTTATTCGAACACCGTTTAGCCAACGTTGCTCATGGAATATTATAAATAAAACAAGTGGTACATTGATAAGATTGTTTTGGTAGGACAAAAATCACGGATTACTAAATTTCAATCAAATCTTTCGTTTTCGATTGTTAGATTGCAAAATCACCTTCTGCCTCGATTGTAAGAAACAAGGATTAAATAAAAACGTATGTCCTCTTCGAATAGTTTTAACGAATTGAAAGTAATGCAACAATATTTAATGGATACGAATATGGCTCGTGAATATGGCTAGAATATGGTTTTTAAGGCGTAACAAAAAGTAAATAAGATTGCGAAACTGTGAAATTAATATAGGAAAGTGAGAATACTCTTATGCCGTAACCTATTAAAATGATTAAAAAGGAGGGTTATAGTCACTTTTAACATTCGCCTCTGACTTGCTTGATTTTCATAAAAACTATGATTTACTGACAATAGAATGGATGAAATTCAAAAAGTAGAGGCACAAAATAAGAGAATCTGGACGCTTTGCAGTGAATGATTGAAATAACCGAAGAATATAGCTAAGGGATAAAAATAATGTTACTCGCCCTGAACGTGCAGCGGGACCGTATTATTCACGATGCGTCCAAATAAATTCTATTTGTTCATTCGACGAGCATCAGGATCTGGTTCAAAGTTCGCAGCGAGCGCTTTCGTCCCGAAAATCCTGTTTTCCATCCGAATGTCGGCCCAATCTTAATCGGCCGACGGAAATATGTTGCGAGATGTATAATCCTCCGTAGGAAATGACGTCATCACTCAGTGCAACGTTAGAGGGAGACAGGAAAAGGAAGACAGCGGCGGGGGCGGCGTGAACGTTCCACGAGGAGCCGAAGGGGTTCGTTCGCGATGGAGAAAGAGGCTGCTAGGCGGATCCGCGAATTAGACAGAGATAAATAGAAGCCGTGATAACCTGTGTGCGATAGTCTGTGTGTGAGAGGTATTGCACGCAGAGGGTGCACGCCAGAGACAGATCGTGGGAGAGAGAAAACGCACGAGGTGGGCGAGTGCTGGAGAAAGACAGGGCGAAATTGCGAGACAGAGAGAGGGAGGTTTTCGCGAAATCCCGGCAGGTAGCCTTGGTTGAGTTATGCTCGAATTTCCCGTCAACACATCCGATGATGTCTACGGTAATGTAACCGAAATGTATGAACGTTTCGTACTGCCACGGTTGCACGTGTAAATGTCCATCGTTGCAGCCCTCGCGACGCTCTTGCGTGTAACTCCACGCACGATCAGAAGTCCGTGTCACGAATCGTACGATTTACACGCCGATAAGCGCGTTGATTATCTGTTGCCAAGAACTTTCCATGGGCCAGACACATTGGCACTTCCCATCCGCGGTTTTTTATCGTCTTTGAAAAACTCTGATTTCCCGTGCATTTTCGAGCAATCGATGGAGCAAAGTACAAATAATTTTTATACATTAATTTTGAGGTATGAACAACTGCAAATAATTTTTGGGCAATTTTCGAGTGAGACGAGATAATAGATTCTCAGCGTTTTGCAACTCTTTGGCTAGATGAAACTAGCAAATTCATTTAAACGTAAGGAGTACATATCGGTTAATGAATCAAGTGACAAGCTAATCGTTAGACTGCAACTTTTTATACAGATCAAAATACTATTAGTTTTTAGGAAATGAACAGACGCAACGACGCTACTTTGATATCTATATGCTAATGTTAGCCACTTTGGTGATCTTTAATTCTCTAGTTCATGAGTTTTGTTCATATAGACTGACAATTTTTTACGCAATGTTGAAAATCTAGATTTTCAGTTAACTATCTGGTGAAATAATTATTATTGAAACTTATGAAATTTAGGAAAAATTGAAAAAATGTGTACTGTGATAAAGATACGAGCAAGTTTTGTGTTTCTTGGAAACAATTCAAATGTGATGGAACTGTTTCAATCGTTCGGACATGTTATTTCAAGTAGTAACGCGGAACAATTTATTTTCTATAGGTAAAGAATACTTTGAAAAGTTGGATTTCGTTATACGAACACTCGTTATTTATATTTGAAAAACACCCTGTAGATTAAATGCGAGCGTAACGTTCTATGTTGACATAATCGTCTATTGATCGAACGGAAGCATATTTTACGGTGATAATAATTGATGTTATGTAAGAACTTAATGACGTGTAAGAATGGGTTCTAAATGTGTCGTTGGAAACAGTACACAGGGTAGAGCACATGAATCGTAACATCTAACTGTTATATGCTTGAATGTACGGTAATTTTCATTGTAAAAAAAGCGAAACTGCTTTATTAGGAGAAGAAAGCGTTGTTAAAGCTGGTTCTTAAATGCATAATTCTATTTTGTTTATACTTTTGTTACAGTAGTTTTGCATTTTATCTATAAAATATTTTCTACAGGTAACAAAATAAAAATTTAGTGTCAATTCAAGCAAAAATATGAATTGATTGATAAATTACGTGAATAAATATAAAGTATAGACAACCCTCTTACAACACAGGTGTAAATAACACAGTTTTCAAATAGCACGATTTACTAACCTTGAACTATATTCGCATAACAAGGGACATTTTATTTAACATAATTTGAATACAATACGGACCGAATCAACCGCGTGGCTGTATCAAATGATTGCACAAAAAATTGACGATAACAAATAACGAACGAGCCAAATTCTCAACTGATCACGATTTCATCGTGTTCACTTTGCCAAAATGCGCCGCGATAAATCTTCAGAAAACTGTGTTCCCTTCTGGAAATGTAACGGGAGATCCAACGTACATTTTCCAACGAATAAGTTGTCGGTCGATAATTGATCCACATTTCGGCGCCTTACTTTCTACGAGTCGTATTCTCTGAGTGAATTCGGGCTGCGGCACGGAAGGATGGAAAACAAACGGCCAGTTCGATTCTCTTTTGACCCCCACCTCGTTCCTGCTGAAACACCCGCATGCGCCGTAAAAAAGCACAGCTGCCACGGGTTCGTTTTACTCTTCGGCTTCGTCTACGGGTTAGCCGATAAAAAAGCTCTCCGGCCGAGAGACTCCCGTTCGACGCTGCCGCGGCGGACGTGTTTGTTTCCCGACGACTTTTCGTGCAGAATTTGTTGTTGTAATCGCGTTTTCTTGGTGCCCGGATAATCGTTCTACGTGCCTACGCACCAGGAATCCCAAAGGAAACGCTGGAAACGACCGGGAACGGTGGAATAAAGCACGAACGAAGAGGGAAGAGGATATTCTCCCGAGAGACGCGAAGAGGAAGAAGAAGAAGAAGAAGCAGAAGAAGGAAAACAGCAACAGACGAAGGCGGAAATTTTAAGGATATTACTTAATTATCTTGCGCCATCCTCCACCATCTGTTCTCGTGAATGTTCTAGTCGACGTCCATGGCTTCCACGTCGGCTATAAGGGATGCTTCTCCGTGGAAACCCGGGGGTGAGAATAGGAACAGACCACGCCTCTTGTCTAAGGTTACCCCCACTTTGATCCTCGAGCAGTCTCCCTCTGCCACCGTGCGGGAAACCTAAGATTTTTCCACTTCACCCCCTTCCATACCTCTTGCCGCCAGTACCCTCTTGGCTGCTACCCCCTCTCTCGGCGCTTCTTCACCCCTTACATCCTCACCACTCCTCGAGGAGAGTATCAACCCCCCTTCTTCTATTGATCCGGGTCTAAGGTTGTTTCTTGTGCCCTAGGAGGTGGTTACTCAAATCCCGCTGGACCGAAGAAAATCCGGCTTCCACTCCTTCTTTTTTCTTTCTCTTTATCTCCCTCCGCTCCTCTCCTCAACTTCTTTCCCTACGCGCGTAACCTTGAAAGTCAGCCTTTTTACTCGCCGCCCCGTAATTTACGCTACACTTTAACGGGATTTCTCGCGGTCGATGCGACCTCGTGCGAACACGCTTTCTTTTTCGCAACGGGCTAACGTTTTCACGATTCGTAATCTTTGTTCTTCATTCTACGATCGGTCACCGATAACACACGCCAATTTTATCTGCTGAACGAATTTTCAACCTTTGACTGGGTCAGGTGCAAATTTCTGTACCTTGAATCTTTTTTGATCGATGATGATACGTTTAAATTTATTAGTAGACTGCGGATCATTGTGTAAAATCAAATGCTGCGGGCTTTACTTATGGACACTTATCGATGCGAGTGATTTTGGTATTTTCGAATTGAACTGGAAACATTATTCAATGTTATCGGAATACATCTGAATGCATAAAAATCCGCGATCCATTTAGTATGAATATAATTTTTGCGGCGTTACTTGTTTCACTAAATATACGAATATATCGTGATCGCTTTGTTTTTCATAAAACATGTCTATTAATTGTTAATATCTAAAGAAAATTATAAAATGCATTATGTGCTACATCTGAAAGTAATATAATAGAATACTCAAATAATAGCGTCAAAAAGAATTTACTAAATTATGTGTCATCAAATAGCTTACTGACTGGTGAACAAAATTTGTGTCGCTATTAAACAATTTGTAAAGAGATTCATAGATTCTGATTCTTAATTTATGGAAAATTATTAGCTGTTATGATTCTTAAATGTTACACTTAAAAATCAATATCAAACAACGAAAACAAATAAAACTTCCTAACTATCCTAGTTTCAATAAACAACATATCTATAATCTCTCGTAACTGTAGTGCTAAAGAATCCCCTTCAGTTTTCTTCATTTTCATTAATTTCGTTTGAATCTCTTGAATAGTTCGAGTTTCGTTCCTTTATCGCGAATCATCAATCTGGATTCTAAAATTCTGCAATTTGTATATTTAGAGAGTCTCGACACTGTTCCGAGTGCCGTAAAAATCCAGAAATCTTGTGTTTCGCGAGGAAACGACAGAACTTTCGCCGGCAAACCGCAACCGTGGGTGTACAGGTCGTTTCAGGCGTGGATGGAACAGTTTTATAGAATCTCCTTTGGCAGTACTGTGCGTGTACAGTATGTAACACCCAGTCTACGTTCTATGGTGAATGAACGCGGTGGTTAAGAGAGCTCGGGGGCGGGGAAGCGGTGCTTTAGCCAGCGGCTGTTAAACACGCTGGGTCTTATCGGTAAAACTGTTCTGTACAGGACCAGCACGTTCAGCCATTGGCCACGAGAGTATCTGTAGCCTTATACTCGTCTGCCAGGTATACATGTCGGTACATTATACAATATTAATGCCTGCTCGCTGAAATCGCTCATGCGAGGGACTTGTGGTTGGTAGCTAGGGATGCAAGCGAACTTGTTTTTCGTCAGCTGGGATCGCTGCTCGTCGGCTTCAACATCATCGATTTAGCTTCTCCTGCTTCCTCATCTTAATTGCATTCTCATAGATTCTTTCATTTCTGTACGAATTCTTCGAATGTGTGGGACCTTGATTCTACACCTGAATGTTCTGCACCGGCGTCGATCTCGCAGGGTCCATCATCGATCTGCCATTGAATTTAGAAAGGCTCCTATTGAGAACGCGATATGGGCAAAGAAAGTTCAACAAGTTTCCAATGGATCTAGTTCACTCGATTGTTTCAGTTTCAGAATTGTATGCCGAACGTGTCTCTGTTACTACCACAGCGAACGATTCTCGGACGTATCGAATTTTTTTGATCTCCTTAGGCAGATTCCCGTGAAAATTCTTGACCGGCATCGCGGGGCCGTTTGCAATTCTAGTCCTCTAGCCGCCGTGAGACCGTATCCACTGAAACATTAACAGCCTATCGTGGAATCCTTAGAGCCTGGCATCTCTAGGGCAGGAACATCATTTAATTTGCATCGATATTTGCTACTTCCCAGCTCTGCTCGATAGATAGGCTGCGCTGTACGAGTGGATACATAAGCGGGATCACTTATAAGCCTATAAGTACATATGTATTTGCGGGAGCCTTTCTCGACATTAGGCGAGCCGGGGGAGGATAGGGCCTTAGAGGTCTCCTGGCAACCAAGCCTATCAAACTATCTTACGGTCTAACCCTTACCGTCCCTTTCCCGAGGCCTTCCGCAATCTCCCCACCTCCTCCCGGAATCTCACTTAGAGCCTTTAACGACTGACCCCGCGGGAGACACGGCGGAATTGAGAAAATTATCCTGGCCCCGATGTTACACGGAGACGATCACTCGTTTCTCACGTACCCTTTACGCATCCCTATAACGCCACCCTGGACTCCGGCAATGGAGCTTTACACTCGCGCAAGAAGTCCTGCGGGGAGGGTGAGCTAAATGGCCGACAGGACGACTGCCATCTTAGTTGGGAGTTAAGGAAAGGGTGGCGGCTGCCAACCCTCGGGGATAGTCTCCCCCCAATTGCGAAGGGTGACGCTATGATCCATTATGTTTACCCTAGAGGCTTCCACTGCGCCATGATGCTGTGCTATGGACGCCTCGCAATAATTTTTGCGATTATTCGACGACTCTGTTACGCTAATATCTTCATTTCAGCGTTCTCCACGAATTCATTGAACGAAATTTTACTTGATCGTTAACAGCAGTTAGACTTTGGATTTTATGCACTTATGATAACATAAATTACGTGAAAAATGAAACAATATTTTTGTCTTGTGCGAAAACTTCCAGTCGAATAATAATGCATATAATTTTATATATATGTATATATATACTAAATCTATATATATATATTTACTAGTATATTTATATATATTTAGTATATATTTACTCGATTAATTAATTTTTTAATTGCATATTGATAAATATTATATCTCTTTGCAATGTATCCCTTAATTTTGTTTTTTGTTTTTTTTTTAAATAAATGCATTACTATACTATATATACAGGGTGTTGCAAAATTATGGTACTTCCGAGAAATGAGGAGTTCCTGAGGTTATTTGTAGTTACCTTTTCCTTAGCGCGAATGCAATTCGCGACTTTGTTTACGAGTTATTAACGAAAAACACTGACCAATGTGAGGACAGCTCGGAGGCGCAAGGCTGGAGCGAACAAAACCCAGTTCCGCTCGTTGGTTCGGCCGCCTCGCATCAAGCTTCTCATTGGTCACAGTTTTTTTTTTATTATAACTCGTAAACAAAACAGCGAATTGCATTTGCGCTAAGGAAAAAGTTACTTCAAATGACCTTAGGAATTTCTCAGTTCCCGGTGGTACCAACATTTTAATAAATAATTGCATATTGATAAATATTATTTCTCTTTGTAATGTTTCCCTTAATTTGGTTTTTTTGCTTTTTTTAAATAAATGCATTACTATACACAATATTTCACAAGACCAAGTGTGCAATAAATGCATAGAATTTACTCGCTACATAATCAGTCCTCCAGGTATCGATCACATTAGGTGACATAAAAGCAGCAGAATACTTTGATCTGATCGAAAGTTGTTCTCCTCGCAATCTTCAAGGAGTTCGATCCTTTGAAAAATGTACCTTCCACGCGTAGACGCGTGATCGCACGTGTGCATTCGAGTGCAGTGTCAGTGGACACAAGTGTGCAGATCGTAGAGGGACACCGAGGACCAAAGGGTCGGTCTGTCGTCATTCTAGTACGGTTACAGCGGCCGCGGAGCCCGACAGAAGTTGTAAACTTTATGGTAAACCGTGGCGGCGGCGCCGGCCACGGCCGGTAAATGGGGAAGGTGCCGGTGCAGCCGTGTGCTTAATCCAATCCGGAGTTTGTTCTTTCGACGATCGACGTAATCACCGGCCGCACGTAGTTTCCAACCTGGCTTGACCGACCTAACACTTCGTCTAAGGTTGAACCCTCTCTCTCCGCGTATGTATCTAATTTGTCGGTGTTTGTCGATGCTCGCGTTTCCCGCGTCCTCGTGTTCCCCTAATTGCTCCCGATCGCCGACTTTTCCCGAACCGACCACACGGAACGATGCGTGCAGCCATCGTTATCTTAAGCGATCAACGGACACATGCTAACTCGTTTTCTTTTTCTTAGACGTCTTCTCAAGTTCACGCTATTTTTTTTCAGCATTTATTCTACACAACATTTTTTAAGGCAAGCAAGGTAGCAGACAGATTCAAGTTTCGTTTAGATCTCGTTCAAATATTTTCTGAAATCTGCGCTTTTTTGTGTCTTCACGGTTTATACAATTTTTCGGAAAGCATAGGTAACCAGTATTGTAACCAGTATCGAATAAATTTGATTTAAAAGTTAGTTTTCGGAATGAAATAATGAACCAGCAAAGTTTTGTATAGTATTTGGGAAAGTTGTCTGACGTTTTCTATCATCTTCAAGCTGTGGACTGTTTCAAAAATGGTCAGAGAACGTCTATACTTGTTAAACCCACTTCTGTTCACTATATCAAAATCATAATCTTTTTTATTTAAGGAAGGACATCCACTTCCTTGTTCTTGGATCTAATACTGCTTAGGCGATCGCAATTATTAATCATTTGCTTTAATCGCTTTTAATGAACAATAAAGTTCGAACGATCATTCGCTCGGATGTTTATATATCTTTCTCACGAAAAATGAGAAAACCAGGGTGTGGCCATTCAAAGGAAAACCTGAGCGATATTATTATTTTAAAAAAGAAAAAAAGCGGATTTCAATGTCTCTTGGTAACTCTATGGAGATTCCATTTAGCTATAGTGATGGACTGCCTCTATCGAGGGCGTTTCGCCTGGGACCCGATTAATTATGGGGTTCCTTTTGGGGCTGCGAAACTCGAGGCTTTGAGCTCAGTCGGGGGCGAACGGTCGGGTGGGAAGTATAAGATACATCTATGGCCACTGTAGACACTCGGCTTAGCTTCCTCAGAGTATTAGATCAATAATTCTAACCTTAAACTGGTTCAGTCACGAGCATCGAGAACGGTACTCGATGTAACGTGATATTGCTTTGCGTCGAGTAATATTCCCGGGCGCCTTTATGCCGCGGGAATATAATGTTCCGATGTAAAGTTCGATATTTCGTTTCACCGGACTGGTCTCGACTAAACTGTACACCAAACTCACAAGTTCCCTTATCCCACAGTTTCGATTCTTTTCCCGTTTAATTGGAGCGGGGCCATTGAAACCGTACCATCAAAATATAGCATTTTACGAAAATTATTCCGTTGCCAAATAATATTAAGACATTGACTATCACACGTGAATGACACTTTTTTTTATTAACTTTACAAAGAAATTTTTAGTTAATAGTATAATTATAAATGTTGTCTTCTAGTTCTGGTTTCTTCGATGATTTTGTACGATTTTCTAGCAATTTGACATTAAACGTTTATCAGCTATTACTAGAGCGCGGATCTTAGATTTGATTTCAAGAAACAGGATTCACACAAACATTGATTTCTACTATTAATAATTTTATGAAATTTAAGGTGTCACACGATTGTGTCTTGAAAATTTTAAGATCATTTCAGTATTTCGCGTTTTATTGATCGTAACAACATAAAATCTGTAGTCTACAAAATTGTTATGTCAAGATTATGTCAATGTCAAACATTAATTTCTACTATTAATAATTTGATGAAATTCAAGGTGTCACGATTGTGTCTTGAAAATTTTAAGATCATTTCAGTGTTTCGCGTTTTATTGATCGTAACATCATAAAATCTGTAGTCTACAAAATTGTTATGTCAAGGTTATGTCAATGTCAAACATTGATTTCTACTATTAATAATTTTATGAAATTCAAGGTGTCACGATTGTGCCTTGAAAATTTTAAGATCATTTCAGTATTTCGCGTTTTATTGATCGTAACATCATAAAATCTGTAGTCTACAAAATTGTTATGTCAAGGTTATGTCAATGTCAAACATTGATTTCTACTATTAATAATTTGATGAAATTCAAGGTGTTACGATTGTGTCTTGAAAATTTTAAGATCATTTCAGTATTTCGCGTTTTATTGATCGTAACAACATAAAATCTGTAGTCCACAAAATTGTTATGTCAAGGTTATGTCAATGTCAAACATTGATTTCTACTATTAATAATTTGATGAAATTCAAGGTGTCACGATTGTGCCTTGAAAATTTTAAGATCATTTCAGTATTTCGCGTTTTATTGATCGTAACATCATAAAATCTGTAGTCTACAAAATTGTTATGTCAAGGTTATGTCAATGTCAAACATTGATTTCTACTATTAATAATTTGATGAAATTCAAGGTGTCAAACGATTGTGTCTTGAAAATTTTAAGATCATTTCAGTATTTCGCGTTTTACTGATCGTAACAACATAAAATCTGTAGTCTACAAAATTGTTATGTCAAGGTTATGTCAATGTCAAACATTGATTTCTACTATTACATTTTAAGATCATTTCAGTATTTCGCGTTTTATTGATCGTAACAACATAAAATCTGTAGTCTACAAAATTGTTATAACCAACTCGTTTCTTCTATCGCGGACGCGCGAAATTTCACAGTCCGTTTATAATTTTCGTCCGATTCTTATAAAATGTTCAAAAAATACTCACCATAAAAAGTGCAAAAATGTTGCCGTGATTGTTGAGGTCAGATCTTGCGGTACCTCTGCACAGAGTCACCAATTGCCAGCCGGTTCGAATTTTATAGCGACACTTTACGATTCACGTTTCCGAAAGCAAATTTTTACGAGACAGAGGGGCTCTGCGGCGCGACGCAGCGGTCAGGAACTGTCAGTAATCGTTGGATTATGACACATTGCTTTACGAGCAAAGGGGATGCTGCATGGACCGCAGCATCCCCAGTACTGACCGACAGACCCAGATTTCCGTCGGTTGAAATACGCGAAACTGGTTCCCGTCGATGATGCACACAATTAGGAAGAGGAATTTTCTTCTCGAAATTTAAAACTCACCCCACTTCTAGCTGCGGCGTTTTTCGGGAGCACGGAGGATGACCATTGGTCCACGGCATCGTGAGAACTCAGGGTGGTCCAGCACCCTGTCGCCCCGTGTGGCCGGAAGAACAGGTTCTTCTTCATCTTTCGATCGTCGAACCGTCGATTCTCCCTTCTCGAATTTGTGATCACCTATCACGCATTTCTAAATTGTCGACAAATCACGTAGCAATATGCGGCTTGTTCAGCTGTTCGGGGAGAGGAACCGTTAAGAGCCTTGTCGTTTCTAATTGCTTGTTGAACCTCATAACTGAGTTTGTAGAGCTCGCTATTGGAGGATTGCATTGTATATGTTTAGGTTATTTTAGTCCTCTTGAATTTCTCCATGAAAATTAATAACGATGGGCATAATATGTTACAGTTGTCTTGGGTGGTACTCTGTTAAAAAGGTTCGTTTATTCCCTTTGCGAGTGACGGTTTCAGAAATCTCACGAATACGAACGAAATTATTATTACTTGACAGTTACGAATTTGGGACTCTTAAACTCTCTGTAAATCTTGATCTAAAGAGCTAATCTTGGTAACTTGATTTTGATATAAACTTTTTAATTTTTCTAGCATTTTCACTACTTTGTTTCCCATCTACATATTTTTTCTAACGAATGCGTAAAATCCGTCGACAATATTTAGAAACAGAAAATAAAAAGAAATTTTATTTATACTTCATTTTAATTTGTCGTATCTCTTGAGAACTTGGGACTGTCTTTTTTGTAATATATCCTCAAGTATTCATTAAGAAAATGAAAGTTTAATATTTTCCAAGCGCTGGTTATGAAAATACCGATTTAATTCAATCCTTCGTATTTTGTCACTTTAATAAGCAGTGTTTAACAAGAATAACAATTATAAGTTTTATATTAAAAATGTTTCGTAAATACCCTACAAACTTGAACACTTAATTTTTCATATAGCTATCTTTTGTACAAATTAGTGAAACAGCATCATATCTCGCCTAGAATTTTTTAATAAGATTTGTACCGTCTGTTTCTTATTTAATGTCGTTTTCTTCTTAACTTTCGGAAAGACATTAATGTTTACGTGCATAACATAAATTTGCAATTTGCATACCTTATTTCGATCGCGTATTATCAACAACAGCAAGAAGTTGCAATATCCCAGAATATGGATGTTCACAAAGTGGTATTAAAATTTCTATTAAACGAGTTACGACCAGTTTCGCTTTCCCGTTGTTGACTGGCTAAGGGTGCGCAGCAGATCCTTGCGTTTCTCTCGCGTCTCGTGAGATGACCATAGGTCAGACACCGTGAGAAAAGTGCTTGGTCCAGGACTGCTTTACGCTGGAACAGGTTTTCACGAAATCAGTTACGCGACGCAGCGGACTGATCTGCTGATCTCTCTCCTTGACTGGACCTGTTCTAGGGAACTTTCTTCTAAGGGATGCTAGGAGTCCGGTCCTCTGAACAAGTTTAAAAATATTTTTAAAATTAATTTTATAAGAATATGTTTATAAGTTGAACTTGGAGATAACAATTACCCAATAAATTATATCGATACTTGGATATCATGTTTAAAAAGTTCGTTTCATGTGCTTTTCAAGGAATAGCAAAATGGCTATAGATTTCTACTCTTTTGGATAATTATAAATCGATTTATTATACATTAGAGGTATAAAAGTATGCCGTCAAATTAGAAAGTCGAATGTTATTGAACATTGTAGGAAATTTTTGATATTGACATGTTTCAGATGAGTTTTTGGAAATGTTGAGCTATCTTCTAAGTAACTTCAAGATTTCATATCTTTATATACGATTTTAATTTACAATGCCTGATGATACAATGGAATATACAAGTCGTTAATGTAAAGTTGAAGATGAAATAAAAACGTCGTCGTGTACATATGAACCGTTTATTTTAAAAGTGGCATAAGTCACTTTGTTTTGAAGTCGATATATTTAAGGGTTTGCGTTTTAACACGTTTAAAAATATGGATGCTAACTTTCGAGAAGATTTACTTGTATTTGTTATCTCAGGATACTGATATTTTTCTCAGTATAAATAATTTCGTATAAACATTAAAAAATCTCCATTTTTCATTACGGTAAAGTGACTTAAGCCACTTTCAAAATAAATAGTTTAGAAAAATGACTGACATATATTAATTTTGTCCGACGTATTTTACTGAAGTGACGTTTTGAAAGGACAGTGATTTACTAAAATTGTTGAATAAATTACATATATAATAATAATTTATACCATGAACATATTTAATATAAAGGTTTGATTTAAGTATTTTTTATTTTAATATTCATAAAATACAAAAATAAATAGTACATTTTGAAACATAAGTATAAGTAATTTATATGAAAATATATCGGTTCAATTTAATTTTCGTCATCAATAGGAGTGATTAAGTCCTCGGAAATCGTGTTTTGTTTGAAATTTTTTAAATAACTGTGATATATTGGGGATATATAATTAAGCAAGTCCATCATGCCTTTGTATTTTGCTGAAGAAACAGGACGAGATCAGCGTATAACGGATCCATTTCTATTTGTGAATAACGCCTAGGTCTTCCTCTTTTTGGTGACAAATCCAAAGTTAGAAATTCATCTTTTTCATCTAAAGTTAGTTTATAAAACATTTTATAGCCATCTGCTGGCGGGTCTGGAGGTAGCCGCCACATCACTATAATATAATTTACAAAACTGCACTATTCTTTCGCACTTATAAAAATAAGTCCAGTGATCACAACTTTTTTAAAGATACTAAAAATAATTCAAAACAATACTTCATATACACTTATCACACGTTTCTATTTCTTTAACACTAAGCCCCGCAATTAATTTCCTGAGTACAGCGTCTTACGCCACTTTCAAAATAAACATGTTTGTTATACCGTTAATTAGCAAAACTTCTCTCGAACAAATCTCAATATTTCTCAACTTATTGATTGCAAATTTTTAAAAAATGGAAAGATACCGTTCAAGTGTAATTAGTGTTACCATTAACTCGATTTTTTTTTGAAAAGGTGACTTATGCCACTTTCAAAATAAACGGCTCATATGTAGTTTATTCGTAAAGGTTGATTGAAGCAAACATTCCACTTCCAGTGAAAACATTGTGTTCCGTCATTTCATTAGGAGCGGCAGTTACAGATTTACTGGGTGTGTTACTCAGATAATTAAACGATTAAACGCACCCGAGGGGTTACGTCGTCTTTCTCAACTTTTCACCTCTCCGTTCATCCCACTTGGCCACGATCCTTTACGGATTATACGGATCTATCGTTTGCAAAATCGTATAATACCACAACGGTGCTTAGGCGTCCAAGGGTTGAAACATAGGTTTAGGGTGAGTGTGTGCCGTACCTAATGTTCGTATCATTAATCGAGCGTCAAATAACTTCGCACAAAATGGACCCCCATATTCAACGGAATTTTCCCTACAGTCGAGTAATTCTATAGAAATGTTATTGAAATGAAGCCCTCTTTTGAGCACATGTCATCTATTCACATCGTAACGAATAAATTTTCATACGGAATCATGCCTCATTGAAATTACTGCGAGTTTCCCTTTCTTGAAGTTAAAGCATCGATTAAAATTTATTTCTTTACTAATACACAAACCAATAGCTTTATCTCGCTGTCGCAGAGTTTGCTTGGATTTAAAATAAATAAATGTCGGTATATACCCTTTCTAGTAATTGGAAACAAAAGGGAAACGTTATTCCGGCGAATTTCCGTTCCACGGTCCGATAAGGAAAAACACGTGCAAGCATAATTGAATCTATTCTATTCCTTGAATTTCATTTTAAAATTAATTTCGATTCCGCTACCAATTGCCCGGCGGTTTGTGCACTTAGCTTTTCATTAAATGTCTTATTCCACGATTATGGCGGTCTTCGTGATTGCATAACTTCAACTACGATTGCACACGAATTCCATTTCGAGTCGATTGCAGTCACGACGCAGTAGCAGCCATATTTGCATGGGTTAGGAATGGTAGTAACAGAGTCCGTTGATTTTCCGAGAAATTTGCGCAGAGAGGGGATTGTCGAAGACACAAACCGCAATTCCGTTTGTCGATATATGTTGTTTGACTTGAAGAACTCGATATCGAAAACATTTCCGGAAATTCTTGCTTCGCCGAACGACTGCTATTAAAACCGCCGAACAATTATACTGTTTATTTCACTCGTCGAAGTAACTTCTAAGCGTTTCTCTGCATCTCTATTCAAAATATAGCAATCTTCTGTAAAACCGTCTGTGATATGAATTTATTTCATTCTTTCAGTCGCTATGAAATCCTAAAATTGAAACTAACCATCTATTTTTAAATATCGGATAAACATCTTGATTGAAAGAATAAACTCTGGTTTCTGTGTACATTAATTCGAGGAACAATTATGTTAGTGAAATGTTTGTACTATGAACTCTTTCTTGCAATTTATCACGCGAAACCTTCAAATCCGCGCGCGCGCGAATCATCGGAAGTACATACCTTCTTTACTTATTTAATAGCACAGTGCGAGTTCTACGTTTTCGTATCTTCGCCCACCTTTAAACATTGATTTTTCTGGTAACATAGCAAATTGAATTTCATTGGAACTGGCAAGACGTAAACGTGTTAAAACGAGTAATCACTGTGACAAACTCGAATACGGTAGCTTCAGTCTCATTAACTAAATTGCTTCGATCTTGTGGGACTTTTCAGGGTGGTAGTTCAACACAGTCGACGCGTTTAAGTGAACGCAATCGTAATTATCTATGCCTGTGAAAATCATAGAAGAATGAAACGAATTTTCTAGACAACCACAAACATTTCCCCCTTTTACTGTACACATGTCGTACAGACCTGACAAAAATTCATTTCCAACGGATCAATACGCAAAAGGTCTTAGACTAAGGGTGGGGATTCGCGTTGAAGCTGCGAATCGTGAAAACATACTATTCTTTTACAACGATTAATATTCAGGTTGAAGCAATCGCATATTTTACAACACATCGCTGAATTTCTTGATCGATACTTTTACATATATCGCGTCAATACCAACATCACAGCATACCCTAACGCAACATTCTGTTCGACTCTGATATTTTTATTCGTGAAAGATCTTTCGATCCTCGCGAGTCTCGCAGATGTTGGCAGTCTGCCGACTAGTTTCTGGAAGCAAGGTAGCCTAGCAAGGTAACGAGAGGCTCTGGCAAGGGAGAAAGACGAGGAGAGGAAGGGAGAGACATGGGGTCGGGTGGGAAGAGTACGAGAAAGCAACGACGTCGGTGGTTGCGGGGCGGCGGAGAAGTCGGGGATGGAGGTGCTGGAGGCCGTGGTGTTTGGAGGTTAGACCGCAGTTACAATATCGCTTGATTAGAAATGTACATAGCGTATATGCGCGCGGGCCGCATATCCAGATGGTAGGTGGTTGGGTCGGGTCGATGCCTGGGCAACTCCATAGTTTAATGCACGAACCGTAGAACTTGCAATAAGGAAGGGTTGAACGTTGGAAGGGGGCTCGGTGAAGCAGAGGTGAACAAGGGAGTGGGTCCTGGGGGTGTACGGGTCCCCGTACGTACGGGCACACACGGTTAACGGGAGTTCCAGTCTGCAACATAACGCGATCGCACTACTTGCAGCTTGGTTGCTGCCCCTCCAGAGAGAATGCTCGTGGTCTCATATACCTTTGTATATCTTCGAATTCCCACGAAATGGTTCTGTGGTACCGTTCTGACGTCACCCACCAGCCCTCTCAACCCCTCACGGTTGTTTCCTACGAATAAGCTTCGCGAAGAGGCTCGCTTCTGGGATTCCGTTTGATCGAGGATTCGTTAATGGCAGATCCGGGAACAATGGAAGACGGGCGCGAAGAACGGTGGAGGATACCTCGTTTCTTCTTGATTCGAGATTTCGGGCAAATTCGTTTCCGAAACGGATTTTCTGGGAATGGATGAAAATGTTATTACGTTGATTCTTATTTTATTCAATTGTTATAATAATCCTTTGCTGGGTACAATGGGTATTGTATTAACACGAGAATGAAATATGGAAGACGGTGATACAAAATAGATATACAGGGTGTCCCAGGTTTTAATGTTCAAACTTTGTCAGTATATTCTATGGCACAAAGTATGAAAAAAATGTTATGTAAACATAGGTCATATAGAGCTTTAATAAGAAGTTATAACAAAAATTCAGAATAGGGATAGTAATCAACTAAAAAAAAAAATAAAAAATAAAAAGAAATCTTCGATCGATGTCAATCATGTATTGTCAACAACGGTTATTAATACGTTTCGAAATGTATTAATAAACACAGCTTACATAAACACACGGCATGTGTTTATCTATTCAAGCCAATGCTCGCAGTAATTAATTACTATTCCTATTCTGTATTTTTGTTATAACTTCTTAATAAAGCTCTATATGACCTATGTTTACATAACATTTTTTTCTTACTTTGCGCCATAGAATACACTAACGAAGTTTGAACATTAAAACCTGGGACACCCTGTATAGCAATTAATTAGGGAAGGCCTACGAAACATTGATAATCGTTCAAGAACATTATTTCGTATTTCTTCATAGAGGGAAGATTCTAATATTCTTTGCTGACCGTTTGGGTACTGAAACGATCGTCACTTTTCAATTGTGAAATGTAATTTGACTAGTTTTCCTATACGAATGGAATCGATTATAGGTAAACTTAAGGCGGTTTCGAAAAAGACATAATATTCATTTTGCTGATAGTGCATGATACTTCGTCGAAGTGGATAAACAGTCGATCGACTAATGGTGCTCATTTTAAACCTGTAGATTTTATATCTTAATTGTTAATGCGTTTAATTGTTATTTATTTTAGATTTTCTACCGAAGCAAAGTCCATAAAGATACAACTATGGAAACAAGTTAAATGTTTATTTTCCTCTTTTTTTACATACTGCAACTCTTAAACTACAAATACTTTGAGAAATTCTAATACTAAAATCATGAAAAAAGCATAAAGTATCAAAATAGAGGAAGTAACAGTATTAAATACGTGTAATAACTAAACGATAACTATGGTAGTCTATGAGGTACTAGGTAGTTATATTTATATAAGACTATTTTCCATCATTTCCGTACTAAACATAAGATTTTTCAAAATTTTATGCAACACAGGTCACAGTCTGAATAATATCGATATTTTCAGGATGCAATCATGCATAGAAACAAGCAATTTGCCATTAATGCCAGTAAATAACCGTATACATTTAGCAAAATACCCATTTATGGTTCTCGAATGCGAGTGTGCGCGTATGTGTGCGAAGACGGTTCTATATTAGTGTTATACCTTAGTTCCTAAATCAGCGTGCGCTTAGATGTCTATGCTACCGGCCACTGCAGCTTCGTCCTCGAGGAATATTCAACCATTCCTCCTGCTTTGCCCTCAGCTTTCTCGTTTCTCGGTTGCTGCTTCTCTTCCTCTGTTGCTCTATCCTCGATTCGCCTAAAGTTTGGAGAGCTCGCGCTTGAGAGGAAACGCTGAACGTCACTGCAATATCGCCTAATGTTCTCGAAGAAGATGGCGGTTGTAACGTTTGATACGTTCCGTGTGCTTGAAATACACATGATTTCCCTTTGGATGCCATCCATGAAAATTGGAAGCACGATACGCGACCGTTATCTTCTTCAAAGAGATTTAAGTGAAAATCTGTAACCGTCTCCACATAAATAATCCCGAATTCTCCTATTCGAATTTCCACGGGTTTTTAAATGAAACAACGCATCGGTACGGTACTATAAGAACTACAATCTCGAATTACACAACTTCATTAGCTAGAGCTTCAACCAGCAATCTTTAACTAAAGAGTAATTAACCGCAGCTCGATTTACCGCGATGCTTGTAATTAAATCGGCAAGGTCAAAGGGGAAATCGAGTAACTTTTGCACCTGTTTGCGCATCAAATAATGGTTCGGCTAAATGCGAAGTTATTTTACGTCCCGTAGACTTTAATACCGCGATAATCAGATTTCATTTACTGTGACAAAAATTATTTACGATGAGAAAGTTTGCACATGAATCCGTGGTTTAATAATAAACGAAACTATCCGAAGATCATCTATAATATTCAATATTTCGTAAAATAACTACACACTATTTTCGCTGCACAAATTGGCATGTATCTTTTGTCTGCTCAGCCTTGTTCACAAATGATTCCATTATAGACGACAAAGCCATGATTCACCACTTTAGCCACCACAACAATGACCAATAATTTTCTGTTTGCTCAACCGCGTTCAGAAACGATTTCGAATTCGAGGCTGAAGTATTCGCGAGGAACAATGGCGACTAAGTTCCTTGAAATCCGCCTGTTCTTATTGCAGTGGAAGGACCATGGGAGGCTAACTTGCACACTGGGATAGCCGGAATAAGCCAGGTCCGTGCCTACGGCAGAGTGTCTCAGAGCACTGGCGCAAGACAAACGACATTGTTTTCGGGGAGATACCGAAAACACCGGGAGGAGCTTTCCTAGCAGTTAATTAGCTGAATAATGCAGCGTTAATCTAGTCAAAATTGCATGCATCTGGACCACGCACGTAGTTTCGTTCTGGCAAACTCATGAGCTCCACTGTTCCCCGGGCCAAAGTATATGTACACGTGTACAGACGCGCGCTGATACCTAGGCCGGCTGCAAGTACGGGCAAGTTGGATTCACTTCGGCCGAGCTGCGAACAGCATCTTCTCTTCCCCTGAATATTTGAAGAATATCATTTGCCGGCAATCCCCCTCGCATACCAAGATACGACTGTCTTCTATAATAAGACCTCCTTGCTGGCGCAATATTTTTTCAGCACACTCTGCCTGTTGTCTCCCTCAGATATTAATTATATTTTCATACTCTTGTGTTATTAGAATGAGAAAATTAACGCACTCGTTATCAACATCATACGTGGATAATTTCGACTTGTTTATGCACGTAATATGTACGGATATTTGTTGTTTAACTTTTTTCGATGCATCTAGTAAAATATCGTAATTTTGGAGAATAATAAGATAAATAAGATACAGTGCATAACTTTGTGTATATCTACGTTTTAGAATTGATTTGATATAAATATTTTTAACAGAGCGTTCGTTTGATATATCTACATTTGATTTTTACTAATAATTATATATTAATGATTGCAGCATGCATGGAACACGTAAATATCTTGTTTATTTTTCGTAACATGACAAAAAGGTTCGAACGCAGCTCAATTCGTTTCAGAAGGCAAATGACGTGCACGGAGAAATACTTTCTATGGTCATTTTTTTTTGAATATTTTGTTAAGGTGCATTTAAATATTTTTATTAACTCTGATGATCAAAATTATATATAAGAAAGAACATACTGTCTGACAGAAAATGATCGACAATGTCGAAAATTGTATGAAAATATTTAGTTTTGTTTCTCCTGCCTTTATTCTCGACTGTTCATTACTTGACAGATTCGGAGAATAAAGAGGGATTTAGTGAGAACAGAAGACTCGAACTCGGCAAACTTCTTCATTGTTCGAGATCTCGAAATCCACGGTCAGTGTCTAACCGTGTGATCGAAAGTAATTATATTAATTGCGTTGTAGATCCCCGGCGCTGTTGCAGAGTGTATTGGTTCGTCGCCTGTTCGGTCAATTTGTAGTGTGCGTGCGTGTTTGTCAGCGCGTGGCTGTCCGTGTGTACATGGCTCACGTGCCATCGTACGCAAGTGTCGAAGGGAACTAATTGTAAGTGCGCAATTAAATGTTAACGAATTTACGTCTACTCGATACACTGCGTCGTCGACACGAAGGGGCCGCCCTTTTAAATAAATGCTCACTCATCGGTGATGCTGATTAAAAAATTTCGTCCCTGATACGAGTTTCTTCACACCGTAAACCGAATCTGTCTAATACGTCATTGTATTAATAATATCAATTTTATTAATTCTTCTACTAATTATTTGATTAATTTTTTTATTAGTTATTTTATTAATTGTTTTCTTATTTATTTTACAGAGATTAGAATAAGGGGACAATTTCTTTATTTTTGTACCTAATATAAATAAAATAAATGTATCACTAATTTTTATTGGAATGCTAATTTCGTTGAAATTTCTTGGCTTTAAATATTTTACACGTGCTTGCAACGTTAGTTGTCATACATGAAATAAAAATCGCTTTGAATGACTAAAAGAACATTGTTAAAAACCGAAGTGAAACGACTCGATACAAATCTTGTTCATTATCTATTGCAATCTCTTTCATAAGCAATGAGAAATATGTTCGAACATTATCTTTTTTTACGATGTATAAAACGCTAGAAAATATGTGGAAGTAACACTTTGAAACATACAAAACGAACCTATTTCTATAAAGTATGTACTTTATTGAAAATTATTTATTGTTAAAAAGTGTGACAAATAATTAAGCGAGAGTAATCATTCTGAACAAATATTTTAATCGATAAAATCTAGTCTATTAAATATTATTTGTCGTGAAAATGGCGAATTCTGATTCGTAGCGTTTTCTTTTTCGGAAGAATATTTTTATTAGCATGTATTGATTATGTTATGGCATGCCGATAGAAATTCCAATATCTACAAAAACCGAAAATTCTGGTATCGTTTTCGAAACATGACCGGGCAACTTTGTATTTCAATTTTGTAGGAACGGAAAGGGGAACTGGACGAACGAGGACGCGAATCCCACGCACGGTTCTCAATGTTAGCCACCGCACAGGCAACGCCCGTCATTTCCTTATAATTACTCTATTTCCTCCTGCGCCTATAGTTGTTTGCTGGTAGTAGTTCGTAGGATGGAATCGGTGGTAGAAAATTGGTAGATATTGGAACGCAACATACGATCGTGCGGGTGAAACCAGTAGGAGGGGCATAGCTTGTTCGTTTCAAGATATCGAGGAAATGAATGGGATTGGCTGCCGGGCAAAATTGCACTGTGATAATTACCTATTAGCTGCGCTGGCACCGTTCGCTATCTAAAGAACAATACCTGTCTTCCAATCGTGCAAATAATCGTTGAATTCGGGCGTCTTCTTTGATACCGCCAGCTGTCTGAGATTGCGTACCACTGATACGTGTCGTAAATACTCTGATACGAAAAGAGTTGTTTTCGGCGAGGTGTGATAAACATTTTCAATGGCGAAGACATTGTTCATTATTAAAGTTTCGCACAAGATTTAGGAAACATTCGCTTTACGGATCTTAATGAATCCTTTCTCGCAAAACGCCTTTTATTAGATTCAAGTAATAGAATTTAATTCAACAAACGTAAATAATGCGGATAGAGCGTGGCCAATAAAATTCTTGAATCTCTGTGTACTATTAAAAAACTGGAACAAACGGTGTTCAGTTATTATCATTACACTGTGAATTTTTATACACTTATGAACAAATTCAAAAGATCTAACAACATTTTTATTTGCTTCTTACAATGCGCAACCTTTTCGTTGACGAAAGAAACTTTTCTCTAATTCTAATTTTTATCAAATAATGTATGAAAATGAGAATTTTTATAAAGATTCGCAGTCTAATAACCATCATCGGATCTGCAGTCCAGTTTTGAGGAACCTCTGTTTTCGAATTCAAATAACATTAATCGTGTTTAGAATGAGTGAAACAAGTAAAAACTATACTATTGATACAGAACCCATTTTTTAACCAATTAATTAAATTTAACGATATGTTAGGATCTAGCCCTAGTGGCCATTACATGGCAACAACTCTAACATGACAAAAACTGGTCAACCAATCTCCTTCAATCCTAATTCAACAAAAAGTCAACGAAGGAAAACCAATATCCATGTCTCATAAATTATGTTTCGTAGAAGGAAACACAATAAAAAAAAAAGAAACTAGATGGTAGAATCCTTTCGAAAGCGGTCAGCAAATTTTGCAACTATCTTTCGAACACAGGGATACATGAAGGTCTAGCTCTAGTGGTCATCGCAAGCCAATAACATCAAAATCCAGAAACTGGTCAACCAATTCCCTTCAACCCTGGCCTAACAAAGGTCAACAAAGGAAAACCAATATCCATGTCTCATAAATTATGTTTCGTAGAAGGAAACACAATAAAAAAAAAGAAACTAGATGGTAGAATCCTTTCGAAAGCGGTCAGCAAATTTTGCAACTATATTTCGAACACAGGGATACATGAAGGTCTAGCTCTAGTGGTCATCGCATGCCAATAACATCAAAATCCAGAAACTGGTCAACCAATTTCCTTCAACCCTGGCCTAACAAAGGTCAACGAAGGAAAACCAATATCCATGTCTCATAAATTATGTTTCATAGAAGGAAACACAATAAAAAAAAAGAAACTAGATGGTAGAATCCTTTCGAAAGCGGTCAGTAAATTTTGCAACTATCTTTCGAACACAGGGATACATGAAGGTCTAGCTCTAGCGGTCATCGCATGCCAATAACATCAAAATCCAGAAACTGGTTAACCAATTTCCTTCAACCCTGGCCTAACAAAGGTCAACGAAGGAAAACCAATATCCATGTCTCATAAATTATGTTTCATAGAAGGAAACACAATAAAAAAAAAGAAACTAGATGGTAGAATCCTTTCGAAAGCGGTCAGTAAATTTTGCAACTATCTTTCGAACACAGGGATACATGAAGGTCTAGCTCTAGTGGTCATTGCATGCCAATAACATCAAAATCCAGAAACTGGTCAACCAATTTCCTTCAACCCTGGCCTAACAAAGGTCAACGAAGGAAAACCAATATCCATGTCTCATAAATTATGTTTCGTAGAGGGAAACACAATAAAAAAAAAGAAACTAGATGGTAGAATCCTTTCGAAAGCGGTCAACAAATTTTGCAACTATCTTTCGAACACAGGGATACATGAAGGTCTAGCTCTAGTGGTCATCGCATGCCAATAACATCAAAATCCAGAAACTGGTCAACCAATTTCCTTCAACCCTGGCCTAACAAAGGTCAACAAAGGAAAACCAATATCAAGGTACCGTGATTTTCGCTTGATAGAAGGTGGAACATCAGCATCGCCTCCCGCGTAAGGAGTCTCGGAGAGGAGGTTCGATCACCGTTTGAAATCCTCGGAACGCCCGGCGTCGATTCTCGGCACGTTAAGAACGCTCTGAGAACTGGGTCGCCGAGCGCCGGGACGTTCAGCCTTTCAATCTTCATCCCCGGCCGATAGAGATTCCGGTCGGTGCTCCGTGTTTATGCGGTTCCAGCGGAGTGTGCAGCAACAGGGTTACTGTGGCGGTCCGACCTCGTCTTTCCAGATAGAGAGACGTCTCTCTGAAGACTGGAAACCCGCGATCCCTGGTGCAGACCAGCCGAAATGCCTGGGGGTTGATTGATTAGAGGGTACGCCGTCGGAGAGACCCGTAGTCGAGCTAGAGTTCCACGGTGCGGGTTAGTTCGGCAGGGACCCTAGGTTATTTGGGGGCGGTGTGGAGACGCGGCCGGCGTTCGTTCTAGCCTGCACCGACAAGAGGCGATGTCGGGGGTTGCAGGGGGCTGAAGGTGGCGGTAGGGGGCAGGAGGGGGGGGGGCTGGGAAAGGAGAAGTAGGCGGAGGCGGAGGTAACGCAGGGTGCTGGGGAGGAGGTCAGAGGAGAGGAAGAGAAGGAAGGCTGTAGGCGGTAGTTCGAGGTGCTACAGTTTATAATAGTTGCCACCGCCCTCTGGCCAACCAACCCTGTCCGCAACTTCTACAGAGTTGCTTAAACCTAACCTCCTCTCGGATCCTGGACGATCAAGTCTGGTCCACCGGTAAGGTCAAAGAATCGAGCTTCAGCGGCTGTCGCCGTTGAAATCGACTTCCGTTTCCTGGCATCCGGAAAGAGCTTTCGGGAACATTCTACTGTTTTCGGGGTTCGGCTCGTTCGGCTCGGATTTGGGATGATAAGGATGGTGGAAGTTCTTCGGGGCAGCCAATAGTATAACAGCGAGCAGAGACATGTGTGCTATAGATTAGTTCGTAGTTGGTTGTTCAAGAAAAAGCTGAGTTGTTAGTTGCGGCAGAGGCTCAGGGAACTGGCGGAAAGATGACGAGGTCAGGTGAGCTCCACGCGAGGCTCGATCGCAATCGTTGCATATTGTTTCATATTTTTTGGATGATGTTCTCTCTGTATTCTCTCGCATCTCTGCAAGGGAATATACTAAACCCTTCTAATAAGGAGTTGTGGCATTATATTTAAATGATCAATAATGAGTTGACTTGCCGGACTTGTGAAAATAAAGTTAGTGAACCAGCTGGACCAAAATGTCTCATCACAAGTACGTTGTTAAGAACGGGAATCGTTGCAACCTAACTTGACTAATATATTTAAAATTGACGATTGGGCTACTTTTTCTGTGGGTGTTTCTCAATCTTTATGATCAATCTACACGAGGGCAGTTCATAAGATTCAGCTTTCTACAAAAATTCTTGAAAAAAGTTAAGTGCTAAAACGCTAGAAGTTAATGAATGCTATTAAACAAGAAAGTGTACGACTGAAAGAAATGCAAGGAAAAAATTGCTTGTTTAATTTGCTTCTCGAGATACGTTAATCCAGTTGGTTGATAACGATTCTTGTTCTTGATAACGTACTTGCGACGAAAGAAGCAGCTTGTACGTCCACGGGCATACGTGTTCTCGAACTACACAGTTTCTCGGTGCTGTGACAGCGGCCTCCGTTATAATTCTCCGTTATCTATGGAAATTCTAAACCGTACTAAACAACAATATATATCCCAAAACTATGTAATTCTCCGCGAGCGTGTACACGATATACAATATTTAGTAGCGGAGTCCCTAAACCGATCCTCCGTTCAATTTTGTACTATTCTACCGGACTTTCGAAAAAACTCAATTTTTCCATAGATTTTTTAAAACCATATTTTTACACTGGTATTTATCATGTACAATAAATACCGGGTATATCCTGGAGAAGTTTTTCGTTCGTAAACCGCATGATATTTCAGCGGTTTCCATTCGAACAAAATCTGCTCCGATATTTGTAATTATCAGTGGTATTTCAAAATTGTTGAATCGGTAATTAATAACACTATATATATATATTTTTCTGTATGATGTCGCGTTGCAGAATGGATGATCGATGAATCCTGAAAAAGACCAGTACATCGAAAGTTAATATTCCATGTTTCCAATTGGAAATTGAAAATGTATTCAAATAGAAAACCTTAAGTTCAAAGAATCTCTCAAGCTGCAAAAATTTGACGTTATGAAAATTTGGGATATTGCATATTAAACAATGAGCCATCTCACCCGGACGATCTTATTAAATATCGATTAAATGTTTGTACATTTAAGAAGTGTCTTAAGACGCTGTCTTAAGTACATCCTGTTGTCTTCAAACAACGAGGACCATCGTCCTCAAGACACCTTACGGCATCTTTTAATCATTTCGGGCACAATGGCTTTCCTTACCACAAATTGCAAAGCTGGGGCGGTATAAAGGGTCGGGTAGTTCCTCGACGAATTTCTCTGAACTCGTGGGACTCCCGATGACGTTATCAAACGTACGAGCCCTAATTAAATAGGTCCCGCGGACCGTGCGCTGAAGCTCTAATCAGGCGTCTCTAGGAGTTTTCACGGTAACTGGAGCATACGTTGAAGACCCAAAAGACCTGGTACATATATGGTTAGAGGGACAGGAGGACAGGAAGATGGATCGTTGCTCAGGTCCTGCAGCAACGTCCTTCGAAGCTGTCTGTGCCTTAGGACAGCACGTAATCATACCAGTCCGCTATTACTTCCTATAACGCTATCTACGCCAGGAAACGCCATTGCTCGCTCGTTCCTACGTAGGTACGTGGTCCAGGGACGCCGAGGATGATGAGATCTGCAGGCTTGCATCCTGATGAGACTATTAGGATGGCTTGATAAGTCCATAATATTCTGGTCGATGCCGGCCAGCGACGTCGAGTCCACCCGGTGTCCTCGCCAAACCGCTACTCCCACCCCAGGCACCCGTACACCCCCACCGACACCCGCCCCCTTTACGTCCAGATATACGTAGACTACCTTCGGTCAGATTGACGACGAGATAACTGATGCTTCCATTGACTTTGTTAACCTCAAACTCCGATCATTCCGCAACCGAGGTAATCGTGGCTTTGGTCGCCGGAGGATTTTACACCAGATTTCACGTCAATTGTTCCTTCGCTACCATCCACCCTTCTCCACCTTTTCCTGTCACTCACCATGTTATTTTTCTAGCGTCCACATTTCCCCGACGTACGATATTTATTGTCAGGAGGAGTCGGTATTTATCAGTAGACCTTATTGCTGCAGAAATCGTTAAGGAAATATTTTTTGTTATTGCAACCGGATCTGAAACACAGAGCTAAGAGATAGCCATTTAGTTAAACAACAATCTGTTACACATATCGCTAGATTTCTTATTTCATGCATTTATGACAGAAACGAGTACATCGAGTGCAAATAGTAAGAATATTTAAAGAAATTAAAAATATTGTTGTATTACTTTTATGACTTGTGAAAATTAGTAAGGAAAGTAGTTGTCAAGTAGACAATTTTTATTTTGCTTAAAAATTCGTAGTTTCATCATTGTGTGACATTATTACAATCCTTCAAATACATTGTTTCCAAAATGTCTAGATTAATATGTTCAAGAAATCACAGAACTCTAACTAACTGCTCTGGCTGCGGATCTTTATGCAAAATAAAAATTGCTTTAGTTGATCGTAAGAAACATAAATTTGTTAAAAATGTCTTTCTTCTTTTAATAATTACGATAACTTAAAAATAATACAACAATATCTTCTAATGGCCTTACGATTTTATATTTGACCTATTCATTTTTCTCATAAATGCATAAAATCCGAAATCTAGTCATTACTATTAATTGCTAGACCGCAGATTTTTATAGAAATTGTTATTTTCGTTCAATTATGTTATCAAAATCATACAAACAAGGAAAGAGTTTCCCTGCTGATCTAGAAATTTTCGATTTAATAATGACCACAGTAGAGTTCACAGTGAGAAATGAATTGTCCATGCTACTGACTGACTTGTTTGGAAATTATTTATAACGTAATCTAATTGCAGGTTACGAGACCAAGTGGGATAATTCAACGGCGAATTTGAATTTTCAGATGTACCGTGTCGGTGTGGTCGGGAAAAAGTGAAACTTGCGAGACTGTCCAATCTTTGTTCCGCCTCTTGTGTACGACTAGTCGGTGTCACCCTCTCCGAGCGGTTGGAAATTAACTTTGAGTATTACAGATGTCGAGGCGCGCCGCGGCGAGAAGCTAGCACCTTGTTAGTCTGACAAATTCAGTCTGTCCGCCGTCCCCCTTCCTTCCGTCTTCCACTTTGCCGTATCAGCATTTAGCTCTGTTCCCAGAGAAACATTCGCAAGTGAGCCTCTTAGATTTCGGTGTGGGGGCAGGTCCATTTGCGAATTACAATTTACTACGTTCAGATTGGGACAGCCGTAATTCTCTCAAATTAAATGCTTAATTTCATAGGCCATTGTCGGCCAATATCATTTAACGATCCCAACGTAAACCCTTTTTTGTATGATTTTGTGCTCGGTGCCACCTTCGACTAAGTTATCTCCATTATCTGCTTCAAATTGCACGATTTCAGAGGAGCAACCCTCTAGTGTCGATCGATAAGCCGCTTTTTAAAGATTATTTCGTTCAGCATCTTTTTCAGACGAGCCGCTATCAAAATCTCCTTCATTTTGTCAAACTGCGACATAGGCAGTTTGTAAATATTCTGTAAGTTCGTCTGTAGAGTTCCGTTTGTAAATTAAGCAATAGAAAAAGCTTTAGAAAATTACTTGATGATCAGTCTGTGTTGTACAGTAGTACATTTACGAACTAAACGTTATAATCATTCGACTCAACAATAAAGATAATATTAACGTCGAAGACAATGACGATACCGAGAGAATGCCAAATGAACACGAAGTTCTCATTATTTTGTAACTAATAGTATACGAAATAAACTAGAAGCATGCAAAACAATAATCCCAAAAGGTATGTACAACAAAATGAAAGTATTAGGTCTACCGGAAAGTTCTGTCCGATAGTGTCACTTCAAGTTTCACTCCATATGCACATGTTGATTTGAGACACATGTGACTATCTCTCTTTATCATTGCATTTACACACATGTACTCTCCTAAATAAACTGAAACAAAGATGTCTCATGTCATTATTAAGTGAGACGCGATCGCGAAAACATGGCTACCGATGATAATGTCAGACCACACGCTGCTTTGGCGCCTCGTCAGAAAATCGCAGAGCTAGGCTGGGAAATTCTGTCGCATCCACCATACTCCCCAGACCTAGCACCCTCCGATTATCACTTGTTTCTCTCTTTGCGAAACTTTTTACAGGAAAAAACATTCAGAACTGAAGCTGATGTCAACCACAAGCACTAGTTGAGTTCTTCGACTCTAATGATAAATCATATTTTAAAAATGGCATTTACAAGTTGCCATCACGCTGGCAAGAAGTCATAAGAGTAACGATGGAAAGTATATTCTACAATAGATATTATTAAATATATGAAAATTGTGTTATATTTCAATTCAAAAACGGACAGAGCTTTCCGGCAGACCTAATCGATAACGAAAGAAACCAACAAATAATCGATGAATTCGATAAATCTGACAAAATTGAAATGCAAAGTACGAAAATCATCGTTATTAAGCGGAACCGAATACTGAGATAGAAAGTTAGCGTATCTTTCGAGCCGTCCACTTTTGCAGCAGCTTATACAGCTTGATACGGGAAAAAAGCGTTCTAATTTATTCGAATTGATGCATTCAAGCAATGCGGCAGCTCGAGGAATGCCACAAGCACCTGTCCCCGGAGGGTGGTCGTTCGAAATTGGCGAGAATGGAATCTCGAGCAGTTCCAGAAGTCACCATCCTTGTAGAGGGTGTCGATCGTTGGTGGAACGGTACTTGCTCGCTTAATCGGCCAACCCTGCGCCACCTCGACCGTTCCAGCCCTGAAAACCCTTTCCACTTTCCTGTCACGGTACAGGGAATGACTATCGGAAAGTGATATCGAGGATTTCCAGGGCTACACTTTGGTATTGCACGATTCCGTGGCACTTGCTTTGTTTCGTGCCAGCCGAAATCGAGGCTCTATCCACCCCCGACCCCGCCGTGTGTCCGTTACGGGTGGGACTGAGGAATGGGGGTGGCGAAGATCGGGATGAGGCTCGGCCGACGACACACTGCCGCTCATCCGTAAGGGTAATAGAATTGCACGGCCGAGGAGTGCCAATATCCGGCGCGGGCTTGTCGGCGGCATTTAATTGCATTAGTATTTCATCGCGGAACTCGAACGGATCCGAGACTTTTCGGTCGCTCGTCTACCGAGAACCTTGCTTACATCCTCCTTCGGGATTAGCAAGTTTTCTGGGGAGAGACGCTTCATCGTGGAGCACCGAAACGCTCATTTATTTTAGGAATAATATAGGAAAAGATTAGGGAAAATCTGCGTTCCGGAAATATTATTTTTGCTTTTATTTCAGTACTCTCTTGAAGTACTACCTTTCAGTGAAGAGTTTACTACTATGATTTATACATGCATATGAACAGTAAACCCCGATTATCCGAAGTTTCAATGCCAGGATTCTCTATTGCACAAATACGTTCAACATGTTCGCGCGATCCTAAGACAATCCATATGCAAAACGAGTTGCTGTGTACATCAATAAAGATTAAGTCTGGCGCTATAACTAATTGCAACTGTTTCACTACACGGGGATTCTACTGTATTTTATGTGGGAAACAGTTGTATTAACGGTGATAGTGAATGCAATAATTGAATTCGTGATGCGTCAAGAAAATATTAATGTAAAAATGAAGAAATACATTTCTCAGCATTCTTTATCATCTCATCTTCATTTCTTGAAGTTCAACTTCTTTTAGAGTATGCGAATGCTCAATCCAAACAGAGAGTTGCTGTTTAAAAGCATCGATAGAAACATTTACAAAAGAAAGGAATTGAGAAAAGGAAAATAAAAATTAGTACGGACTAAAATGCATACTAGATTTTTATGTTTGACTACAATTATAAAAAATATAAGACAAAATATAATATATCAATCAACGTGCATTCAATCGAATTGTGCATTCGTTAAAGTTCTTACAAAGGAATATCTCCGTTATCATTAACGAAACTGAAAAATACTGGAGGAACAGGTTGCATTTGTTCGAAGGGTATTACGGTGGAAATAGTTTTTTTCTTAAAGGTCGTATTTTCGAGATTCATGGTCATCGATGTTTTTGTAAATGGAATTATATTTCTCCATCATTATATCATGATAGCTAAAATCAAATAACGTGACCTTCGCGTGACCTTACGTACGAATAAATTAAATTTAAAACATTTAGAAATGAACACGAATGCTGAAATAACTAAAGCAGGAGGATCAAACATGAAAAGTTTATTCGAATAAATATTCAAAATTATTTCCATTGACTTCTGCACATTTCTTAATTCGTTTGTTTCTTTTATTCAACTCACAGCCAATTGCGGCGCGATCATTAAAATCACGAAGAGCAGTGCGATGTTCGATCGGCTTAAGGTCTCGTGAATGTCGTGCTACTATAGGTCATTGGATTCGTCTTGATCTCTTAGCTATCATGATATAATGATAGAAATATGTTATCTCATCTAAAAAACTTTGAAATCTCGAAAAATATATGTCTCCTCGAACCATACAATCGATTCTTCTAGCATTTTTAAGTATCGTTAACGAGATATTAACGGAGATATTACTTTGAATCACCCTGTATACAAGAATCTCAATCACAATACGACATTAGTTTTCGTCGAGTTTCAAAACACTATAGATAGAATTCAAAAACACTATAAAGATGAAATTTGTAGATTTTAAATGTATGCAGCGATAGAACGATCGCTATTTAGTAAGTTTCTCTTATTCGATGATCTCCATTCTATCATGGGAACTAAAGATTTCAATTTATATTGTTACTTTTATTATGTCAACTGGCATTTATAACATCGTTTCTGGAATACCAATTGAAAAACCGTGTTCCTGTTGAAGAAATGCACCGAAAGTTGCGGGTCATCAAAAGGGATTCGAGGCAGAGTTGAAAGCATCGGCCAGGAGGGTTACTGTCAGGAGAAAATGATGTGAGAGCTTATGGAATGGCGGTCTAGTCCGGCGAGATACCTATGTACAGTGTGCTTTCACCTAGCAGCGAGAGATAATACGACAGGGTAGTAACAGCCAGAGGTTTATCTTTGCAGAACCATAAAACTAACCCGTTCTACACTTGACGATGGGGGCGGCGTGGATGCTAGTCTACAGCTCGTTTCAAAACTCGTTCAGAATTTCATCGCGTAATGGGGATTTTAATGTTTCTACTCTGATTATACTACACTTTTACGTGGTCAGCTTGCATTCGAATTGGGGACGAGTTTCATATTTTCGCAAGAACTCATGTTGCACGTAAACACTCGCGCGAAACCATGATCATTGGTGTTGCTCCCATTTATTTAACAACATTAACACATCATCATTTTATTCAACTAATCTTTATGTTTTTTTTTCAGAGATATAATACATATTTCAAGCGTGTTTGAAAATAGAATAAAGTTCACGTTTCGTATACGAATATGCAATGTGGTTTCATTGAATTCCAACCCCCTATTCTCGGCTACTTATACGTAGCCATTAATAACTTATTACATATTTGTATGGATAAAGACTGCTATTGTTTTTATTAATGATGTTGATTATAAACGTTGACAACGAAGTATGCAACGGTATAAGAGAATGAATTTTATCTTTTGTAGATTGTAATAAAAATCATACTAAAACTCAGGCAAGCTTAGAATCTTCTATTTTAACCCTCGTACGTTCCTCGGGTAAGAATTCACCTATTTTCTATTTTAAATACTGCAATTATATTATACTCTCCGAATATAATATAATTTTATTGATAGGTTTAAAATATAATATTATATATATATATATATATATATATATATATATATATATATATATATATATAATATAAATAATATAATATATATAATATAAATACATATATAATTTATTCAAACAACCCCTTGTTTTATATTAAACACAACAAAGTAAAAATCCTCTCAAATATCAACGGACCGTCAATTTTCTTTTTAAATAAATTCGGCCCGTATTAACTGTAGAGTTGCTCTGTGCAGCCTTCGACAAATTAGTCTGTAAAATTTGAGCTTGCATAAATATTGATCTAGTCGGTGGCTCGTATTTGCGTTTGAATAGTTACCAAGGCAAACGATCGCAAGATCAACTTGTCGACAGCAGTTGAATAAAATGAGAAGCGCTTTGAGGTGATGCTGCGCGTCTCGCGATTAGGGGTTGGGCGTCTCAGGTCGATGAGGAGACGAGGTCTCAGACGAGTCAGCGTATCCTTTCGGCGTTGAGTTGATATTTCAGAGGCGTGTGTACACGGCGATCGTAAATTGTAAAATCTATCAAGACCAACGCGGTCGACATAACTCAGGGGGTTGCTATCCTGGTGGTATGAAGCATGGCGGCCAGACTCGGCATAAATACCCGGTAGCAGAACAGTGCAGGAGCAGAGAGCAAGCCCAGACCCGTTGTGGCGTGGCAACATCATCTATCTCGAATAATTTATTATCGCGCGACTACCGCGTCCTCGAAATCCGGACAAGAACGCAACTATAGGAACTGCGAACAGGAAACGAGTGTCGTGCATCGAGATCCTGTATGCGGATCTCGAGATCCATGAGCGAGATCCCCAACAAAACACCCTTCCTTCTCCTGCGCGTCGAATCTGCTTCCTTGGAACTAGTCTGCACCGAATTAGTTAATTTATTTCAATTAAAAGATCAGACGGATAGCTTTCTTAGATTGTCTCAGATTGTTTACGAGGAGGTAAAGAATTGTATTTGAGAATGTAAACGATGAGGAAACAAGAATCTATTTCCATGGATTAATTTTCTTTTTATACAAATAATAGCAATTCTTGAAGAGGAAAGATATTGAGAAAGCTGATACACAAAAATTCTCTCATATTTTATTTGATCCTGATAATTGAGCCGTTTATTTCGAAAGTGGCATAAGTCACTTTACCGTAATGAAAAGTGGTGATTTTTTCATGTTTATACGAAATTATTTATACCGAGAAAAATATCAGTATCCTGAGATAACAAATACAAGTAAATCTTCTCGAAAGTTAGCATCCATATTTTTAAACGTGTTAGAACGCAAACCCTTAAATTTTGTTACTTCGAACGGTGGGACACAGACTAATCAATTTGGAAGTGGTTTAGTGATTGACGATTTGAAATTTGTTTTCATAGGATGTTGTTCTTGAAATTCGTACAGTTTTCAAGTTGTGTATAATTTTTTGAGAGAAGCTTATATGGAGAAACCTTTCAAATTATGCTTCCGCGATGAAAGTTAGAGAAATTGTCTGTACGCATTCAGAATATAAGACTTGTTAGCGCACATCAGTGTGTATATTATATAATATATAATAACATCGTGTTGTCCCTCTCACGCATGTGAGGTAAAGATATTTTTAACTCGTCTTTATTAATCATGGAAATATTTATGTCAAATAAATTATTAAAATTATTGGTTTGTTGGGAATTTTGAATTGGCTAACGGAGATTTGAAATGTTACTGTAATTAAATAAAGATGATGTCTTTGCAGGTAACGATAATTGAGAATAAAATATCGTTTTTAAAGTATTTGTGCTATTGAATATTTTTACGATAAATTGATCGGAGAATTTAGAAAGATTTGTGCTTCAAACCAACATATCCAACGACTTGAAAAATTAGCATATCCCTTTGCGAACAGCAAAATTGGGTATTAAATGGTGTTACGAGCTGAGCAAGACCAAAATTTAGTAGGATTATAACCTGCGAGGAAGATTGTGCAATGGTTGGTTACATAGGCAGCGCTTTGGAGACGTTCATTGAATGTAAATTAGTCGGAAAGGTGGTGGAGATCACCGTGCAGTTAATCAGGTAAAAAATGATGCACCAAAAGTCATGCTAGTAACTGATAATTTTCTTATTAAATCAAGCAAGTTTTTTAATTCGCTATAAAAAGGTTTTTTTTAAAATTTCTTTATGGTTTTTTAGTTCTGAACCATAATAATATGTCTTCAAAATGTTTTATTTTCATCTCATATTTTTAACATTGCTAATTTTTTAAAATCTGTTCTCACGAAGATAAAATGATCTTTAAAGAAAATGTGTACGAGTATGATTCGACATATTTTTATATATTACAGATTTTTACATTTTTACTATATTTTTCAAGATCAGCAACTTGAATTCGTAATAATGCTAAAATACGACTTCCATTTCTCAAGAACGTGTAACTGTCATTAAATTTTGTCTTCGAGTGTATTTTCTCGTTTTTAGAGCATTCGAAAGTTTATCGATCCTATTTTAATGACTCCGTATCTGGAAGTACGACCATTTACCATCCTGCACTACTGCTCTTTAATACCGCATGGCATTGGAACAGGACCATCTAGGAAACTCGCAAAAGAGCACGGGACGCTGAAGTGCATCGTTACACGTTTATCGTAAAAGTTAGCTAAATGCCTTTCTCGTTAAAACTTTGTTAATTTCGTTTAGCATCGGAGCACCAGCGGCAATTCCGAAAGAATGATCTATAACTTTTTCTAGAAAAATTAATCGTACCCGCACGAAAATACACAGCGTATATCGTTCTCTGTAAAATGAAAAACACGGAAACGCGAAAATTCAAGCACCCAATTAACAATTTAACATTTAAATAATTCTTTCATACATCGCATTCGTGCTGACATCTACCGGAAGAATCGCGAACATCGGCACACATTCGAGCTTCAAAGAACGCCTCGTTCGAAAAAATGACGACAGATGGCGCTGAGTGTCTCTCGCGGACTCAAAAGTTACATTTTTTCCCCCTTTTTGGAAGCCATGCTTTTTCAGCGGGCGGGTACTTTCAAGTTTTCAAACCGACAGCGATTCCCGCGTTTTTTCCGTCGTTCGAGACGGACGAGGCGTGCGTACATGGCACCCTTCGAGAACATTCAAGATCTTTTTTCGCATTTCATTTAAGATATTCCGAGTTGCATTTTTACTGATTCTGCCCAGCCCAGGTGGGTGTTCATGGGTATCGGGCGTGGGTGCGCTCAAAGTTACCCGGCAGTCATCGATTCGGTGAAAATGGCATTACCGGGCTGCTGAATCGAACGAATCATCCCCCGTACGGCATCGTTTCCCCATCTTGGTATGCGGCTCAGGTGTAGACGCGGCGGAGGGAGCAAACAAGGGGCAGCACTCTGTTGGCGGGCAGATTTTCAAAAAACTGGAGGGTCTGCGCGCGCTTCGCCTTCATTGATCGGAGGGTTGTGACCGGTGGTCACCCTCTCCGCTGCGCTACGGACGCGAACTACCCTCGCCGTCGGCCGCCGGCCGAAGAGGGACTCGTTCGTCCTCGACTTTCAGGGCGGAGCCCAGGAATCTCCAAGGACCTTTCGTTCGAAAAAAAATTTCGAAAAATCGGTCCCGAAAAAAAAAACGGAAAAAACTGTGAGGAAAAAAAAAACAGAAAAAGTCTGGAAAATTGTAAAAATCTCGCCGTTTTCCGCTGGAACCCCGACTTTTTCTCGAGCGGATGCCTTTGGGAATTCAAACGTGAGGGAAACGAACGATCATCTTTCATTAATTAGGATATTCTATTTATTTCACATATTCTACCAGCAACAAATACATGTTTTATTTCGACCGCTCGAATCGCGCATGCCTGAAAAATCGGGGAGAAAAATTCAAAGCGAGAGTTTGCCGCCATCTCCGATCTTAGGACGTGCTTTTTCTTTTTCTGGGTAATGTTCGTTTCTAATCAGTATTGGAAGGGAAGTCTACGGTTCATAACGTAAGCTGTGTAGCTGTTGAAATGGAATTACAGCGAGCCCCGCAGGGTCCGGGTTAGGTCCGGTGTTCTGGGTGCTTCCTGTGCGCTGGTTGGTGGAAAATCGGCCAGCGAGTTTCTCATTACAGTTTCGTGGGGATTTCGAAAAGGCCCCCCTTCTCTCGCCTTCTAGTAACGGACCGGTATACCGCAGCATTTTTCAGTCTACGGGACCAAACCCTGGCAGGTTCTCGGGGGTTCGCTCGAGGGGGTTGAGGATGGATACACCAAGGATCGGTTAAGAGGGAGCAGGAGGCAGAGCAGGAGAGACGAGAACCCCTGGGCCGAGGAAAGGACGAGGAGGAACGAACAGCAGCGGGGACGAGGGAAATATCCGTATTTGAGACAAAGTCGGCCTCGGCGCGAGAAAGGGAAAGAGAGGAATATGGGCAGGCCAGAGAAGGGAAAGAGGCGAAACGAGGGTGCAAGCGAGACGGGGAGAGTTAACCTAACCTCAAAATTCCAGCATCAATTCTGGAGCCCCTCTAGTGTCCCACCCAGCCGGTGCAATTAGGAACTACCCCTTCTATCCTATTCTGGCTCTATCCTCACTTCCCTTCGACCTCCCACCGTGGAGAGCGGCGGGACCACGTGATCCGGCAACTACACTCTTGTTTTTAGGGTGGCGGCCTGGGTGTCGGTGTTGGCGGGCGAGGGAGCAAACCGGAGGAGGTGGAGGACGAGGAGGAGGTGGAGGTGGAGGAAGGGGACGAGTTGCCGGGTAGGAATACCATGTCCGCGTCGCCATGGCTACCGTGGGGGGTGGTTTATACTTGAAGGGTTACCCCCGAGGTACAGTCTCTGCAAAATCCTGAAAACTACCAGGGCCATGTTACATCTGCAAGCGGAAAAAGTGCCGGCTGCGGTCGACGTACTTTTGGCCACGCTTTCACCCAGGGGCTTTCCCTTTCGCGACCTCCACTGTTTACATCGCTTAAACGTCTAAGACAATTAATGACCGGGTTTTCGGGGATTTCCCCTGGTTTTTCGAGGCACTTCTCTTTATCTATCTCGGACCTTGACGGTCTTTCTCTCTCTCTCTCTCTCTCTCTCTCTTCTTCTTCTTCTTCTTCTTCTACCTCTGTCGTCTAAGATCCGACATTGCTACACAAACGTCTCCCTAACGTCATCGTTGTAATTTGGTTCTATCGTTGCCATTTGTCTTAAAATGGCGTCTTAGGGATAGATATGTAATATCAACATTAATATTAAAGCAAAAGTCACTTTATTTTTCAACATTGCATATGCAGGTAACACACAAAATTAAATGTTTCTATACATTGGAGATAAATCGTAAGACAAGAGGTTGAAAACTCACGATTTCCAGTTTCTTAACCGTACTAGGACCGCTCCTCCGGTTTATCTTAAGGCACGTTAGCGTTAAGTATACTAGAACGTTCATCGTACCTCGCCCTTAATTGTATTTGCCTTTAATTCGAACTTCAAACCCTGTTTTGCACGAGTGTCGTTAGCATTTGTGCGTCATTATTCTAAATGCTTACTAAGTGCTACTATATAAGTATCGTATAAGTACTTGTACGAGCCATTTAGTGTTTAAAAATGATTGTTCATAGTTCTGCTGAATCATTTCCGAAGATCCTGGTTGCTCGAGGTTGTTTGCACCGGTGGATTCAGTAATGGACAGTTTTATTTCTCCAGTGTGCGTATTCGGTGGGGCACAATCCCGGATGATAGTTATGAAAACGATTATGTTTATTATCCAGGAATGTAGTAAAAACGAACGATATTGTCCAAAGTGACGACACTCGGGCATCGCCGGTGTCGTTTAGCTCGCGCGATTTTCCAACTGCAACGCCGCTTGCACGTACACCGAGCGCTGTTCAAGATAAGACACCGGGGCAACATCTAACGTTATCGAGCTGAAAATGAAGCGCACAGTTTTTCCTGGTTTCATTGCCTTTTTTCTTTTTTAACGCGGCAACTTTAGATAACGATTATTCCCGATCAAAATGGCAGTTCGTAAATGGCACCGTATCAAAGACTCGTCGAATTACCGTTTCGAAATTCTGTGAATTTCGTTGCATCACACTCTATTCCTAATCTACTGACGAGACAACACGCTCCGTGATAACATGTCGTTCGTGCAGGTTAGTTTTGTGGCCCGAAAATTTCAATTTCCCGTTCCCTCGCCTTCAAAAAGGATTATCGATCCTGAGTCACGGTGAAACGACATCAACAATTCAAGCTCCCTTTTAGGACGGTATTTTCATTAATTCTATCCGTCCATAGTGATCTATAATTATAAATGTCCATGTGTTCTAGCTGTTACAGTTGTGTTCCGCACGAACGACCGGCATGCTTCGCAAGAATCGGGCGACTCGGGTTTTTTTCGTGAAACTTTCGCGCGATGTGTAATCGGTATTCGTCGAACGCTTCAATAAACGCTTTTTCTGTATCCGCCAGCGCGATCGCGCTCAAGTTGCCTGCTTAGCTGAATTATCGATCCACTCTGTACGCTCTGCGACTTTTCTGACTCGTTCAGCGAGGGCTTTATGCCCGAAACGAACATCGAATTTCATCGCGTTCGAATCGCTCGAATCCGGAAGAAACGAGTTTCGAGCCGTCGATCTTCGCCGAACTTTTTTCCGCTCGATCTGGCTTCGCCGTGGAAGGGGGAAGTACGGACACTGCCGCGGGGGGAAAGAGAGGGGCGTGTAATAGGCCGGAATCACAGCCAATAATTCAAGCCCGTCTCCCGAGCCTTTATCGCAAAATTCTAAACCGCCCCCGTGGTCGGCGTATCGTTTACGCGTAGCAGGTGCGCCAAATGGAAATCTATCGATGTTCTACTTGTTCTACCTGGCCGTTCAGGATCTCGTCGGGCTTCCCCATTGGCGGACGGTTCGGGAGCTGCAGTAGAAATGTACCCGCTCTGGCCAAGAACACCTCGCGGTTTCAGATAATGCAGCCGAGCGGAGATCCAGCGAGCCCTAAGCTCGTTAGAGTTACACGGCCGGCGCTAAAGGCAACGGGAGAGGAGGATGCGGACTTGTCAACACTCAACGGACCGAATTCGCTAACGTGCTGAACCTAGTCGGACGCCTCGAGCACAAGCCACAATCTAATCATGGCTCGCCGCATTCGCATCCCCCATTTTACAGGACCTACAAAATACCGACCGCCTTGTATCGGTTATTCCTTTTGAGTTTTATCGCCGACGGCCGCGAAACCAGTCTCCCTCTTGCCCCAAGAACCATCTCCTCAATCGTGCCGACGACTCGTGCAGAATGACTAGGATTTGCTTAGGATCTTAAGGACTTCGTCTCAGCTGGGATTTGGTATCTGTTGTAGAAGCTGACGGTCTAAGACGAATTCATAATAGTCAACGCATGCTCCTTCGAGATGAAAGTCTCAAAGCGAACAAGGGAAGCATCAGGCATGACTCGCATCTACATCTACAATAAGCATAGCTAAAATTTTAGCCGTACATGGGCAGTGAATGATGAAAAAGTTAGATTGAAAAGTTTATCAAATAAGTTTGGTAGGCAGCGACGCTTGTCGCTACACCGTGCCTGGTGGTGGCACTATTGGTGTTGTTCTATTGGAATGTACGCGTTCACAGCTATTTCGATTAACTTTACAGCTAATTTTCTCATAATTGACCGCCCATATACGGCTAAAATTTTAATTACGCTTATTGTAGGTACAGATGTATCAGCTTGCCAAATTTCGTTGAAATCGGCGGCTGATGCGCTCCTTGAAAGCCTTCTGCGAATTAATTAAACGCGTGAATAATTTTGCTTTAAAAATAAATTTCCGGGTCCTCGGATGGAAGTCGTTGCCAGCGAGCCGGAGCGCGCTGCTTTCCGGGGTAGGCAGCAGAAATGATGCACCCTGGGCGTGCTGGTCGGCGACGAGTCATCTACAGATGATCATCTGATTCGGCCGGTGTAGTATCTAGGCGGCGATCAGCCACCACTATAGCTACTAGATGAAGGCGGAGTCTACCCCCGTAGTAACATAGCATTAGGCAAGCTTTTCATTTTATTGATTTTTCGAAAAAGCGCGTGCGCGGCCGGAGCTGCCCTCCGCACTATCGCCTACGAGCTGCACCGTGGTCGTGAAAAGCACTCTCATCCCCTCTTTCGTACTCGAAGAGTCCTATCAGGTTGCGCAGCTCTCCCTTCTCCCTTCCCGCGGCCGCGCTCGCCGGCGTCCTACTGTTCCCGCCGCGTGTCTACGATTTTTGAATTTTCCCCGAGAAAATCTCGTAGAAAATTTCTCCCGTTTTTCCGACCCGCGGAAACGCAACAGTTTTTCTCCTCCCCCCTCGGTAATCGTATACGGCTGCTGGAGGTTTCTTTCCTGCAATTTATTCTCCGTCGAAGAACGAGTCTAATTGCCTGGCAAATCTTCATGCATCACTTTTTTTATGCGCTTTGGGCTTGGCAATTCGCATTATCCCCTTGCCATAAGATTTCTTTTCTCTTAAGAATTACCTATCAAAAACAAAAGGAACGCGTAAAATTGATTCTGAAAAAGTGAAGTTGGTTCTGAAAGTAAAGTCAGATCGATTTTATTTTCTGCCCTAATAAGTTGAAATAGGTTGAAAATAATGTATTTCCAAATTCTTGCGTTTCTATTGTTCAGTGTTCCTCTTACCGAGGAGCCTATTCGAACGAGTCTGCTCTGCGATGTGTAGGCCGACGGGTCAAGATTCGGTGCTGCACCATGTTTTTTGTAATATTGTCATCATCGGTTAGCCGATACAGTATGTATTAATAAAAGCAAAAATAATACTGAAGAAGTATCTAAGCACGCGGGTCAGCGTTCGATCGTCGGCGAGGATTTGTAGGCGATCGCGAACCCGGGCAGAATATCAGCGAAATTAGGATGCATTATGCTGAGGAGGGAGACAGCAGGGTTTGGTGATTGGGCCTGGGCAGACGAAGATCCATCCATGGGTCGAAGCTGGGAAAATGAAGGCTTAGCCGGCGGCAACAAACATTCATTATTACTCGACGCAAACCCTGTTCGTTCTCTTCCACCTCGTCATCCCACCCGGTCATTCTCTTCCTTGTTCTATCTCTGTCGCTCCGAGGACGTCATTGCGTATTGCTGGTTGCCCGGCCGGCGAGTCGGCGTGCTGCCATTGGTCGACGCGGGCTGCCGTGTTTTCCGAAATCATCGGGTCTCTCGGGCGCGCCTACTCAGACAGGCGAGCTGGCACGCATAAGCGTACGTACGTGTGCCCACCTACGATGAGTATGCATAAGGCGTTGTTCCACGGACACGGGACCAACACCACCGAACTGTCCTCGGTCGGTCCACGCTTACACGCTCTCTCCCACGCATACACGTACCGACGTAGTTTGCCGTCGTCATCAATCATCGAATGCCACCGACAGCGCTGACATTTCCCGCAAAAAGCACACGCACGCACGCAGCCACCGTACGCACATCGTGTTCACTCTGCGTCGCCAGAGCACCCGTGTGTCTCTACGTGGCTCTCTCGCCCGGGGAAAGGGTCGAGACTTCCCTTAGCGGTGCAACCCTCTCCTTCTCGCTCCTGCCGTCCGCCTTTCGTCGTCTACCATCCGCCGTCTTCCGTCGCGCCGCGTCGAGACGCCACGCGTTGGCGTTGCAGGACCTTTCACCGTGGGCACGCACACACACGCGAGCCGACGCGTGCACCGACGTGCGAGGAACCGCGGTCGCCTTCGACCGACTTTCGGCCAACGAGAAGACATTCCGTCGCGATTTCGTCGATTCGCGAAATCACAACGGGACGAAAGAACGGGAGCGGTTGCCGCGCCGCGTAAAAACGCAGAACTGAATCCGCGGCCTGGCCACGGGCACAGAGGGGTACGCCGTGGCAACGTATGATTGGCAACAATCGGCACTCTGATCGAACGTTTGTTTCAGAACACATATGCATTCGTCTCGCTCTCTTCGCCGTCCGTGTCAGCTCGCTCTCTCCCTGTCTGCTACCCTCTCTTTTTCTCCTTTCCTTTCCTCCATCCCTTTCATCGCATCGCCGGGTCTCGCTTCCCCACGTCCAGCCAACGGTTCTCCTCTCCTTTGCTATCCACCGAGCCCGTTTCCCGTTTCTGTTCCCTGGTTCTCTGCCTCTCGCTCCCTCGCGCTGCCTCCTCTTTCCTCCTCTTCGGCCGCGTTCTTTGTCCGACCCGCGAACCGGTCTGTGCCTCTCTGTACGTGCATCCCCGCGAGCTCTCTTCGTCTCTCTTTAATTTTCCTCTTTTATTCGTCGCCTCTCCTCCCGTCGATAACCGGCTCGCTCTGTTCCGCCAAACGGGCTGCCACCCCCTGTGGTCCCGTCGTCTCGCTCTCCCCGACGCATTCTCTTTCACCAATGTTTATATATCACGACAGGTTGGTATGCAGGGGCGTACATCATACCCGGCTAGGTGTGCGTGTACACATGCAACCGGGTTGCGCGAGACCACACAGTCAACCCCGATGCTTCGGCACGCCTGTGTTTCCCTGCCGCCTCTCTAGCCTCCCTCTGCGCGTCCTTCTCTATTCCGGCGTCCCTCCTGCCGCCGCGTCAGAGGTAACACCGTGTGTACGTGTCGCCTATCCCGAGCCTGTGTACGTGGCAAATGCGAAAAAATTGGCGGATGTATCGCTCGGAGCTGTCAGTGTGCAGAGGATCGCCACGTGCACATCGTGTACCGTCGATGTATCAAACCCTGCGCACGCGTGTACACGCGGACTGGGTCAGTGGAGGATCTTCCCTCCTTTCTTCGTAGTTTCTTTTCGTATCGGCGAGCGTTAAAATATGGATGATCGATTTTTAGTCGACGCCTACGAACGGCCCTCTCTGACGCTGTTGCGTTGGTCATTGATGGAGCACGATCGCGCGCCTCCGTACGCGCGTAACACCCCGGGTCTCTTGGTGAAAGTGATCCTCTCGTTTGGCTTTCCTTTTATGCCTCTGTTCTGAATGATTTGCTTCCTCCAGCGAAATATCGTTTCCCCGTGGCCGTCTTTTTTGTTCTGTCCCGGACTTTTTCTTTCCTCCTTGCATTTAGAGCTTCCATTGGTCGCTTTCCCCGCCGAACGACTCGGACCGAGGTTATTAATATTAATAGGAGCTGAATATGCAAAATGAAATTATACAAAAATGGATTTTGTGTTCTAGTTTTGAGGCGCTTTATTAGAACACGATCTTCTATTAGATTATGCCGTGTTACGGATGATAAAGGTGGTCTTTTTTGATCTGGTGCACGCAGGCCGCGGATCTTTGCATTCGCAGCATTTGCGAATTTGTAGAACACGGGCTAGGATTTATATTATCAAAAATTAATAGCGTTGTTAGTTTAGGTTTGCTGCGAGGGATCCTTTAATCGACGAAAGAAATTGTTCCCCTAATTCAATTTGCGCTGTTTTGAAAAAAATCGCGGATTAACTCTTGAGAGGTCATTGAATGGAAATATTTTTGAAATATTGAGTGGAATGAAATATTGAATATAATTGAGTGGAGACATTTTTTTAACGCTGTACAGTCGTATGCATTTCGATTTTCGAAAGAAATCACCTTCGGTTTTGCGTCATCTTTTATAACAGGAAAGGATCTTTGAACAAAATTCATTTGAAAAGGAGTGAGGAGATGAGATTTCACAAATTGTTAGACAATTTTCTTACGTGAAATTACGACAGTTCGAAGTCGACAATTTCAACTAATGTAACGTTAAAAGAATGAAAATGTGAATCAACTCGAGAGACCACCAAAACACGGTGGCGGTAACAACGTACATTTTGTAGACTACTATATAATGTTAAATCAATTCGCACCACAAAAATGATCGTATTACATTGAACTATCAATTTTTGTCATAACGAAATAACCTTGCATGCAAAGAAAACCGTTAATTGCGTTAATTTCACGTTGTAAATTTCACTGCACGGTCAAATTAAAAAAATTAAAATTTCATTTTTTTAAGTTCCCGCAGTAAAAATGCTCTCCCCGATTTTTTTCCGCAACTCAATCATTTTTTCCGAGTGCGAATTCGATCATCGCCGGTGGCGACCCTTACGAAATCGCAGGGAATTCGTTGCAGCCATCCTTAGGAAGCATGGTAAGTCAGTTCTCTTCCCCCAGCGGAAGCAGTCGGTAAGGATGTCGCTCCTGAGGGGTAGGTTTCGCGTGGTCGTGGCGGGGATTTGAGGTCGTCAGAAAACGAGATTTATCGTGGACACGAATTTATTGGAATTTAAACGTTTAAATTGGTTGCGGTCGGTTTCTCCGCCGGGTTATGTAATGCCGCAGAAATATCGGGTGTCGTCGGTGAACAAGGATGGGCAAAATAGCAGGGATAGATCCTTTTTCCGTAACCGGACCTGGCGGAGCAGCCGCGCCGAGACAAACCGCACGTCGATTATAAAATCGTTCAACATCGTTCCCGCCGGCTGAATTTCCGGGGCAAACGGTTTTTATCCATGAGGTTACCGGAAACCGTAGGGTCAGTCACTGCGGGCCATCATCATCAAATTTCACTTCTCCCGCATTTTATGATTATGCGCCGCGGCCAGTGCATTAGCATCTTTCCCCGATCGTTGAAACGGTGATTTTCACGACGGCACCCCTCTTGTTTCGATCAAAACCGTCCCCGCCGGGCCGCTGCATACCCCGATTTTCCGTGTGCAGCAACGCGGCAAGGAAAAACGAGAAAAACGCCGCCTCCAAATAGGGGAAGGAAGCGTATCGGCTGGAGGAAATAGCCGTCCTGGCCTTATTGCTTCGCCGTGACACCATCATCGTCGAGAATGTGTTCCTATTTCGCCTTATTACTTCTTTTCCGATTCACGCTACTGTCGGCGACTACATTTTATTACATTTTATTATTAACAGAATCTACGATGATTTGAATGTGTAACGCGTAACAAGAAATTTTCAATCCTTAGCCGTCGGTCGTGTCAACTTGACGCATCTTCCTCTGCTTGTGAAGATGGCGGTTTATTATGTGAATCGTATTTTATCATGCTATAGTTTTTCAATTACGGTTACGAAATTTATTTGTTACCACTCCCACCACACTAGTTTTCAGATTATTCTTCATATTTCCGATTCAAAGTGCCATGCGGCGCTAAAACTAAATGCGCCTTCGAGTATAAACTTTAGTTACTAGACTGAGGATTTTTATGTGAAATAAATATTGCTCGTATTAATTGTAAAGTTTAAACGGTTCCTTTGTTTTGTCTGTTCGCTCGTAAATGTATAAAATCCGTGATCAAAATCCGTGGCGATTATTAATTCTAGATAATAATTAGAGACATTTTTCTACGACATTGTTCTACCAGTGAACATGCATTTCACTTTTCCGAAAGGTAACTAGCAATGAAACAGCAGAAGGCATACATTCGATGGAATTGCAGTAAAAAAAAAATTCGTTTAATTTACTGAGGAGCTCCCTGACCTTTTAATATCGATCGATACGGAGCAGCCCAGGTCTCAATCGGTTCATTAAGAACTGGCCGCGCATTCTGCCCACTTTTCATGACTCTTCGCCGTTAACAGTGCCCGGTGGCGGAATTCTAAGCCTCGATTGCGCGGCACGGTAAAGTTCCAATGAGCTCTTCCCAGCGAAATGAGCACTCAGCCATCTCACTGTATGCCCCATAAAGTCGCACGGAAAATCATCTCTTAGGATGAAACGACGCGTGGGTAAAACGTAAAATGTTAGGACGTAAAATCGTCTCCCCTTTTTTCTCTCGTCCCGCGGACCACCATCTCCGTGGGCACCGGCATTTCGGGTTGAATGAGGCACGCCGGGAAATCGTTCTTTTGGTACCCCCGGCCAGGGAATACCACCGGGACCTTCATGTTCTTCGGTCGCGGAAGGTCGTTGGCGTTCCGTCGAGACCATTCAGAGGGTGCCGCGGCATTTTTTGTTTCTGCAAGTTTAATCATGAATAGGGATCGTTATACTTTTACCTTATGCCGTATTATTCAGCGAAATATTTCATGATTCTGCTGGAAACGGAATTGGTGGGACGCTCGCGACGCCATTATGGTCATTTGCGACTCGGCGACTTATTGTCCAACGATGAGGGTCGAAAAATAAGTATTTGCGAATACGGAGATGCGTGGTTGAAATGGAAATTTGAAACGGAATTTCGATTTTTATTCTGGTACTTTATAAAATGTATTGTTTATTTCACTATGTACAGGATAATGTACAACACGTTAAATTGGGTAGTTAATATCGAAATATTAATCGAATAAAAATGGCATTCAGGATTTTTTGCTGCAACTGTGGGCACATGCTGGAATAATTTTTAGAAGACATTATCAACCGGTTGTTTTAATATTATTAGGTATTATTAATTAAGTATTATTAATTATTATATTAGATATTTAGTGTACTACGTATGTAAATGGTGGAACGGTTTTAGATCAGAACGAAGAGTAGCAGATTTCACATTTATAATTTCAGTTTCATTTCACAAATTGGAAGATGCAGTTTGCCTATTAATAACTAATAGGTAATTAATCAGAATATCCTGTTTAATTATGAATAATTACTGCGTCTAAAACGAATGCACACACAAAACATGAATTGAAAGATATATTATAAAATAGGGTTTGTCAAATAACATCAATGTATTTATCACGTAGTATGTAGTCATCACGATAATACTCAGAAACATTCTAAAATAGAATAACCTTTTAATGATTGTACCAAACGAATTGAATTTTCTTTAGATGTTAGAAGAACTAGTTTACCAGACAATGTTTGTTTTTCCAAAAATGTTTTTAGAAAAATTGTAATTAGTTGGAATGATAAGAAAAGATTATGTTTTTGAAAATTATGATACATTAATTTAATTAAGAGCATATATTAAATCTATAGCAGAAACACTCAGACGCGTGCCCTCGCACGCACGCACGCACGCACGCACGCACGCACGCACGCACGCACGCACGCACGCACGCACGCACGCACGCACGCACGCACACACACACACACACACACACACACACACACACACACACACACAGAGAGAGAGAGAGAGAGAGAGAGAGAGAGAGAGAGAGAGAGATTCTAACATCATAAAAGCAATTGAGATTGAATCATTAAATTTGATGGATGGTAAGAATACAAAATTATTATATAGATTTGTATAAATAATATATTTGTATAAACAAAATCATGCAGATTGAGCTTGTGAAGTAGGAACAATAGTTGTTGAATCTGTTGTCTGTTTTAAAACAAAACTACGAAAGCTTGAATATACCAAATTTTTCATGATGATGCTACATGAAAAGCAGCTTCAAAAAATTCATTCTCACAACAATTTCAAATACATTTATTGAACCACGTTACTATAAGTGATCTTATTACTATAAGTAATAATCGTGATAATCATTTACATTAGAAATTTCATTTTTTACATAAGAATAAATGAGAATAAAATTCAATTACTCTGATTCAACTCAAAATTAAAATTAAAACAAATATAAAATCAACTTAACATAATTTCACTTGAAAAGATGAGTCGAAAATGTGTAGTGAAATATCTTTATTCCAAGCTTCGCTTTCGAGAAAAGTGAGTTGAGAATTCGACAAGTTTTGGTGCCCTAATATTATAAGAAGTAGAATCGATCGATCATGATAGGATGCGCTAGTCGATTCCCATTCAATAGCGCGTGTATTCGCCGACTTTCCAAACTCATACATATACACTCGAAAACGAATCTGCAAATGAAAAAATATTATTTTTCATTTTCGACTCATTTCTTCATGTAAAATCACCCCCTCCACTACTCGTCAATCATCCTGCACTATACTGTAATCACTTTACTAATGTACAGCACTTGCCACTGATATTCAGAAGTCTATCAAACTTATCTATGAATTATATACTTCAAAAATTCTAGAGGTAGATAATGTAATAAATAAACATACATATTTTCCCAAGAAAAAATATTGACAACAGTACAGCTGAGTATGCTCAGGATTATTCATAACTTCATTTAGCATAAAATTTGTTTGAACATAGTTTTAGAGGTACAATCGTCAAAAACTAGCTATTTAACCCCTTGTATTATAATGACGTGTTAGACTCGTGTGTTATGAAAATTTCGAATATAATATATTAAATATATTAGGTTCGCCAATAAGTCATTGCGTGTTTTCTCACAGATGGCAATACAGAAAAACGCAATGACTTATTGGCCAACCTAATATTAAATACTCTTTGTTTAAATCGAAATAAAATTATACTCTTTTATTATCCACATTTAAACATTGAAGTAGATTGGCACGCAATAAAAAATTCTTATATTTAAAAAAGAAATTTGTATAATTTTAAATAATGTAAAGTTTAAAGGAACTTTAGAAAGTGAATCTATTAAAATGATTACAAAATAGACGAACTTGCTATTTAGTCTCTATTTCCTGCAACTGATGCAGGTAATTTTTAATTTGCATAAAAATCTGCAATTTATTTATTACAAACGAAGAAACGTTTATCAACGCATGTGTATGTGTGTAAATCTGCGAAAAGTATTGTAATGCAAAAACTTAAATAAGATTTTCGTGTTGTGGGTCAAAACGGACCCAGGCTTCGTGGCCCGAGAGTTAAATGGTAGATTTGTTGGCCGAGACATACTCTAATTTCGAATATGAGGGGAATTCGATTGACTCGATAGCGGCGCGTAGTTGTTTGTACGCTTTCGCGCGCCACATCGGGCCGTCACTAATCGATTTCCCCGATGTAGTCGCGTGCAACACAGAATTGCACTTTTTAGATTGTGTGTCGCGCGTGGCCGCGAACGTTACCCTTTTTTTTCGTCCCCTCTCGTCGATCGGAGCAAACAAAAAAAGAAACAAGCGCGACAGCACGCGCGAGCGCGATCGCGAAAGAGTCGATGCCCATTGTGGACGCGCGATCAGGCACTTTCTGAAATTATTAAAAGAACGGCTGTTTCGGTAACACAATGCAGGAACGAAGCCACGGCTCCGCCGATCCTCGATATTTCAGCATCGGAGACCGAGCATTGGAAGGACACAATCCTCTCGCCTGATTAAACAGCACGCTAATTCGGCAAACTCATACATCCTGAAGCGAACGCACGGTAAACTGACATCGTGTAAACAGGACACCCGTTGAATCCTACGAAAATATTGATTGGCGGTAGAGTTCCGCAGATATGACTTCGATTCCTTTGTACGTGTGACAAATACACGTCTGGTCCCGCCTATTTAGGATCGTTCCCTAGATTAATCGAAAATGCAGGCGGAGGCGAGCCGGGCTGCAGGCGGGCCGCGTCGAGCCGTTACAACGGCCAGGATATATTCCTGATGGTCGATTGAAAATTTTCTCATCGATTGCAGTGGCACCAGCGAGAAAAAAGCCGGCGCGCTCCGAATCGGGCACCGCTTTAATCACCTGATGTACGCCTGAAATCGTAATATAAGATTAAATTAATGCGCGCCCGCACGCGAAAGCTTTCCGCGCCTACTGTTCCCCCTTTTTGCACGGCACGCAAGCGTCATCTATCTATGCGAGATTATTTTCCGATCGGTAATGGCTAGTTTGGTGTTGCAGCTGTGGTTTTTGCAAACGAATTCGTTCGGCGAGATAGAATTTCGTTGTATGAAAATAGGCGGCGTAGCTGTAATGGAAACAAGGTATGATAAAAGCTTATAGGACAAAATCGAGCCAGGTGAAATCGACGATTTCGGTGTTAATGATTGTTCAAGGCAAGAAGTGTCAAACACGGTATAGATTTCATTGAAAAAATTCTCAATCCTGCATTTGCTTGCCTTGTCTAGCGTGAAACGTTTTGGAAACTGTAAGCTTACTTTCTTTGTTCTCCCTAATGTTTAATATAATTTTTAAAAAAGTGTCTTTTTTTGATCATTTCAAGCTTAATTCAGTCCTTCTCCCACGTTCTGGATAATTTCTGGAAGTATCCGATTATGGTGAGCTCATTAATTTTTGCCTTCTTCCGCCAACACAAAGAGCGTTCGTAACGCAGCCGAAAAGTTTTTATAAACGCGGACTCCTAGGAAAATTTTTGTTCTTGTCTAGGAGCATGCAGAACCTTCAGTTATAGTTTAAACTTAAGGTTCTACGAATTAAGTACTTACGTGGTTTTATTTCCCGGTCTCCGCGTACTCTTTCCTGCTAGGCTTTATCATTCTAAAGAAACAGTTTCTATCATTAGTTTCATGTTACCTTGTTGAAAAAATTAAGCAAATGAATTCCGAATGCTTAAAAAATATGTACAAATTGAACGTAGGCTGTAAATGATTTCTGAAAGAATGATCACACGGTGATATGTAATCAATGTAATGCCAATAATGCTGATATAAACGTCATTTGGTCTACAATTATCTGATGTATGGCCCATTCTGTGGTTTACAACGTCCGAGAACTATACGCTATTCCTATCCGTTGACAAAGCGGAACTTACACGTTCCATCTTCTGTGCTCCTGCGCGAGAATTCCATCTCCCCATCTGCGTCACTTACACGTCGCTTCACCCCTGATCCATGATTCCCTCATTCATGTGTGTACACATTAGCGCGGTGACGATCCGTTGTCCTGGTATGTTAAGATATTTGGCAACCGAAGTTGACTACCAAGTCCCCCTACTGCAAATCTAGCTAATTGCGGGAAAACATTGATCGATGAAAATCGCTGAAAGATTGGAACCGCGAGTGTACGAAATATAGCGATCGATGGAACAAGAACTGGCCAATTTCGTTACGAACAATTTGCGCATTAAAATATTTCTGCCGCAAAAATACCACACGGAATTGTATACGGGCGCCATAATTTTTGTCGCGCACGCTAGTTTCGTCCGAGGCCATTACTAAACTTGTTTTCCATGTGCTTAAGTTTGTACAAATATTTGCGAACGTTCAATTATGCAGTATATACCCTATGGCCGCGTTTCATACTACGTCCGACGTAATTTCTATCAAAGTAATTACCACATTATCCCAACGTCAAAAGTTTAATAAAGCTGTTGCTTATATGGATTGCTTGGCGAGCCGAGTTCTGTTTTGTTTGATAGCGCGCATTGTGGTTCCGGCATGATTAAAATTTCATAAATTGTTTGCAAGATTTCCCGTTCACTTGTGTCTGTGCACCTAAATCGCGGCGTCAATAAACTTTAGTTAAAGCAAAACCATTATTTACAATATTTTTAAATAGCTCTAATTAAAGCGTCAATAATTAATTAAAAAGCGTCAATAATTAATTTTCTAGAAGACGGCATAAAAATATAATGTACACTATTCAATCGGAAAGTGTGCTTTGTGCAGTGAAAGATAAGGAATAAATTTTTTCAATTTTGCCAATAGCTAGCCATTGAACACCATTGATTAGTTTGATTGTTCCATTTTTCCACGTATTATGCGATGACGATATTCTTCATAAAAAATTAATTGTTTTCGAATTTGTCAATAATCAGTCGTTACCTGCCAATGATTAATTCCGTATAAATTATCAGGAAGTAAAACAATTATTATTCACTATTGAAGAAAAATATTTTCTTCCTAGTCGAAAGTTACAAAATCAATCGTTCTCAATTTTCGGTAAGGTTATCCTTGAACATATTTAACCCTTACAGAACGAACGTAGGTCACTCGAGACCCAGCTCGTAGGCCGATACAAATTTGTTTATGCGAGATTTTGCCATGGGTTAAAAATGGCATGGCACCGTTCTCTGCGAGGTCCGTCCTCCGAGGGTTAAGTAGTATAGTAAATTCTCCCCAATTTTCCTTTAGCTTGTAAACGAAAATGAACAATTTGGGAAATGGAGATACGATTATTCGAGCCTTGCATCACGTTTTTATAATTGTAGACAATCGTCAATCGTATGAAAATGAGCCGCGAGGCTCGAATAATCGTATCTCCTCTTCCCAAATTGCCCAGTTTTGTTTACATGCTGATGGAAGATTAGGGAGAATTCACTGTACTTACCGTTTCGTAGTTATATGTGTTCTTAGAAAAAAAAATGTGCTCGTGACACGGCTGGTCAGAAGAGTTTTGACCCCAGCCGGCCGCGATCATTCTGCCGTGCAAATATTTTCCAAAAAGAGCCGTTCTCAAGTATTGACTGGAGTCCGGCAGGCCGGCCGAGCTTTGACGTTTTCGTCAGGCCGGGTGCAAAGTAAAACTTGCTCGTCCCACTTCGAAAGTCCTCACGTACTGACGTTTCGACTTTCTCTCTTTTTCCCCGTCTGTTCGCCGCTTTCCGCATACAGGTTTCAGCAAACTGCAAACTGTCGGGACATTCTGCGGGAAAAGCTCCGCGTCGGCCGAGTGTGTTCACGGTGGACGTTCTTCAGCTTTGACTTTGCATGGGAATGTTTTTCATTTCCGTGTAACGTAGAAGAACGCAGGAACGTACCGCGCATACGTAAAACTTTCCCGCAATGTGAGCAGTCGTAATGGTTCTGTTATGTAAAGCAGCCCCCGGTGTAGCAGTAATCACACCCCCAGCCCAGCTCCCCCCTACTTCGACTACTACGGTTTGCGTTCGCCAAATTAAAATTTGCTATTTCCTATTCGTTACCGGCCGGCTAAATGCGTGCATTTATTAGTAAAAAGGAAAAAATCCGAATATGTTCACCCTCTAAACAAAAAATAAAAGGTCAACGAGAGGGAGAGAGAGGGAGAGAGAGGAGGGGGGAGAGAAAGAGAGAATAACGAAACGCCGGGAGGAATTCGGAAGGTCGACGCCAAACGGTACCGCTCGATTTCAAAGTGTGTACTGACGCGCCCCACGTACTCCGTGACCTACAAGTGCCGAGTTCTCGATGTATCAATGGACAAAACAGAGCGTCTCGCATCGCTCATCCCTCGTGCCGCCACTCCCACTCTCTACAGGTCTTCTCCCTCGCACCTGTGAATGCGTGCGCGATCCTGGCTAAACGGTCTGCCCGGCGCCGTTCCACCGGGAAAAAATTCCATTGTGACACGCCGAAGCATCTCGCAAATTCTGCATTGTTTCATGCGAGGACAGCCGCCATTTTTCCTTTCGTCATGCCGAACCGTCACGAGGTGAAAATAAAAAGAAGATCAGGAAAAAAGCGCCTGATGTACGAGGATAAAAAGGACACGAGGAGAAATTTTGTAGGAGTTTAACAGTGGAAGAAAACGAAGTACAGTAGAACCTCGCTTATTCGAACACGTCGGGGCGCAAGGCAGTTCGGATAACCGAGGTATTCCGCTACTAATGGTTCGATAGTCACCCATCCCACTTTGTTAGAACTCGTACGGATAATCGGGGTTGCAGATCGGATAACCGAGGTTCAAATGTTTATGACTGGTAACACGAGAAAACAAATACAGTTACCATTTTACCGTTGGATTCTAAGAATTATTATTAAAGGTTAATTATTTTGTTTGTTGTTCTTCAAAATTATCATTCTATATTAAGAAGAATCAATTGTTCTGTTAATTATTCTGTTTTGCAATTTATTTAAATATTTATGTTTAAGAATGTGTGTTCGTGTAACTGAGAATATGCCCGACAGCAGTTCGGATAATGAAAGTTTAATTATGAGTTCCTATATCTGAGGTAGAACATTAATTCGTTCTTACAAACATGGTGCGGATAAACATGGTTCTATTGTACGGAGAAACGAAGTGAAGAAGAACGGATGTATTTAACTCTATGTACAGAGACAGGCGAGACGAGACAGGAATTTCAGAAGGAAACACCTGATATATGCAGGTAAAGGCGGGTTAAAGAGACGCGAGGAAAAGCAAGGGTGGCAGAAAGTGGAATATGAAAGGGGGTAGCTAGAAACTAGAGCTAGTAACAGCTTCACTAATGTAAGATATGTGGAAACCTCGAGTACTCGTTGGATACCGAGTACAGAAAAATTACCCGGGTGCCTTAGAGCTGGCTGAGGTAACTTGATCACCTTGACGTAAACGGATCTTTTTTATGAAAACTATTTTAGGAAATTTCAAGGTCACCTCGATCTGTAAAAACCTTCATTAGTAAAACTATATCGACTCTCATAAATATTATATAATCATAATCATAATGTAAACAAGGTAAAGAAAAAATTTCGTCTGCGCCCTTCTGTTGAAGTTGGGGGAGGGGGGTGTCTGTTGGAGCACCTACTTCAGCTTCCAAGTATCAGGTACGTATAAAAACAGTTTCTTTAATATTTCATTAGTATTAGAACCAGGGCACGCGAGGATCATGATGGTTCCAAGCAGAATAAAGTTTCAATTTCATGTTCACAATTTCTATTAAATATATCATTAGAGATATATTTATATCATGTCTAATGATATCATTAGATATATCATTAGAGGTTGTTCGAGGTTGTTCGATCAAGTGAGACACCCTGTATATTTTCATTTTAGATTCGCACAACAGGGAATAACGCGAAGTAGTAGGCGTTAATATAACTTTTTCAAATAATTGCATCGTGTATCTCATACAACTAATCTAACTTTCCACATATTTGATTAACTTCTTGCCGTACCTACTACATAAAATTCGATTTTGCCGCAGATACTATTTATTTTTTAATTTATTATTTGTGCAAACTTAAGGCAGAATTTTTCGGTAAAAAATTTGCTATTCAACGACCATATGTATAAAGGCGTAAAAAACACTTGTCTGAGACGTTTTTGTACGTCAAGAGGTTGAAAACATTTTTTCATAAATAAATTACGCTCAATTATGACAATAATCTCGAACGTCTAGGTGCTGCATCTACACCGTACAATCGACTCATCGGTTAGTCCTCAGAAGTACCAGCTGTAGAAAAACGTGGGTGAAAAACGAAAGGAGAGACGTGGAATGGTAAGAAGGGTGCCACGGCAAAAGAAACAACGGGAGGCAGTGAAAAGGAAAGGAGGTAAGTATAGAGAGTCCAGGCTGAAACGAGAGTGAAAAACGGAGGAGATCAAAAGACAATCAGCCCGGGGGTGGGGACCAAAGGAGGACAATGACGGAGAAGGCGAGAGGGAGAACGGTCGTGGGAGGCCTAGGGGAAGCGGATCGAGCGAGAGGGACGGCGAATTAGGGGTTGTCTCCCCTGGAGAGCAGTGGCGGTTTCCTCCGAATTCGGTCGGAGCAGGATTGAGTCGGTTTTCCGTGCTGCTATATTCGTGATGCGTAACCTAGCATAATACCGACGCGGCCGGCGGCGCGGCGCGGCGCGGCTCGGCTCGGCTCGGCACGGCGTGGAGCGGTGCGGCGTGGAGTGGTGCGGCGCGGAGCTAGGCGGCGTGGCGCGTCGGCTGTGTCGGCGGCAGCGTCGGTGTCAGCAGGCGACGGGGGTGCGGCAGGCGTCGTCGTGGACGGGCTGCCGGTCTGCCGACGTTGGCCCAGGCTGTGTCTCTCATTGATTACGCGAGAAAGAGGGAAAATTCCGGCCGTTGTGTGCCTAGAAAGGTGGCGTAGGCGTGGCAACGCGTCGGCGTCACGGCGCCTTATTCGTTGAAAACTTCGCGCAAAAGCACCGCCCTCGCTCGCGCGGACGCCGTGTCCTCGGCACGTGTGCGTAGCCCCAGCTGGGCTTTTCGAGGGCCTCGTCTATTGTACGTACGGCTCGCACGCGTACGTATTGGAGGAAAGAAGAACAGGGAGGATGGATACCACCCCAACAACACCCTCTTGCGCCGCCGACCCTTCTCTGCCACGAACTCTTCCACCCCTAGCCCAGGTTCTCTCGTCGGCGGCGGCGGTGGCGGCGACGGCGCCATCATTCCCCGCCAATTTTTTTCAGATTTTGGCTCCCTCTGCGCGGCCGGCCCTCGAAACTTTCTCTCCGCTTTCTCGCTTCTACCCTCCTCGTCTTTTGCCCTTTCTCACCCCCGCCTCTCTCTCCCTCTCCCTCTCCGTCCCTGTCCCTCTCTTTCTCTGGCTCACCCTGTCGCGTCGTCTCTCCTCTCTGCGTCTGGTTCGCGACGCGCGTTCTCCGTTCAGGTTCGCTACCTCCTGAAGAATGGAACGGCCGGGGAAGGGATTCCCGCGTCGGCTGTTGGAGGTGGACGCGGAATACGTGGAGGGTGCAATAAAGAGGGAAGAACTCTCGAACGACACGATAAACGACGAGAGGAGCCTCCGTGTCGAGACGCGGGGTCGATTTCCGTTGGTGGAAGTTTTTTTCGGTGGGGACGGACGGACGGACTCGGCCGGTGGGGGTGGATGGGGCTCGCGGGGGTAGCCGAGCGCGCAGGGCACTGCGGGGGATGCCATCGCGTCGTCTCTGCCTTCTCCCGGCCTTTTTCTTTTTGCCACTCTGCAATTGACGACTCTATTACTTCTGCAAAAGAGAGCCACGTGCAGAGGGACCGAGAGGGCGAATACGAGGAAGGGGAGGAATGGAGAGATAAAGCGGCTTCGTCTTGCTGGTAACTGAGGACAGGGGTGAATGCCGAGGATGGAGGGAAATATTTTTCTTTGTTGTAAACGAGAGTCGTAACGTAGAGACGATTACTGTTGGCTTTCCAGGTGTTTCTCTCTCTTGCAGTCGCTTTTGAATAAGATTGATAAGCTTTGGACGTTTAATAATATTTCGTCCGTGCACGTGCACGCGCGCGCGCGCAATATTATTTCAAACTTCCTCGACTTCCATTCCGAATATTTTCTCTAGTCGCGTTCACCGTTAATCCTATTAGTACTGAATTCCTCAGCCGGTCCCTTTAGATGATATCGACATACTTTAACGCGAATTTCGGTCTAAGTTTTAATTCACTTAGGGGAACTAGAGTGTGATATGGAATGAAAATCATTCTTACCGCTTCATGTATAGCGCGTCTAAAGGGTTGATAACTTTTTCCGTTTTAACGTTTATCCAACTCTCCGAGCCAGGTTGTGTGAATACATTATGGGTACCATTTTTTAATTACGTAATTAGTAGCTACACCACTTTACAAGTACACTTAATTATGTTTTAAATCTTAAATTATGATAATGTGTGCCATAATTTTGCATTTTCTCATCCACTTGAAGTGTATTTGAACTCAAAATAAGTGTGATTTCGTCTTTCATAAGAGGACATATAATATGTCGATTGCTATGTGTACGAACGTTGTTGTCATATTAAATACTGGCAACGTTTCTGCAAGCCAATTGCATTTAACAAACTCAAAGAATTGATATTTTGCTTTGACCAATTCAGCAGACACAAAGAACATATCTCTAAAGTTTCAGATATAGATTCAAGGTAACCATATATTTTGATATAAACGGCAGCTTCTTGGCAGTTCGTAGACAAAGTTACGAAAAAGATACTAAATCGAACAATTCGAAATTTTGACGATCCTTTATCGTTCGTTTTCTACACAATACGATAGGTTGTACATTTTTCGTGCGATAGACTTGGACTAGAATGGTTACCATTTTTTCATATAGCATAACATAGATAAATACAGACCTACGTAAAATAAACCCTAATCACAATATATGCCTACTAAAATCCTGTGAGACAGACATACTGTACTTTCGAATAAACAGATTCGACAAAATTTCGGTAAGACGATGATAGTACAATAAATCTCTACTGAAAGAAATACAAAAGAGATTATATATCAAAAAAGTAATTTCCTCTTTATTACCGAATGGTCCCTTAACGCTAAACTTCATAATTGCTGGCGAAGTGCGTCGTTTAAGTAAGAAATAGTGAAAATTGTCAGCGTTTTCTTCGTCTACTTGCGCCCGAAGAAGGAAAGGAAGCAAGAAATCGCACGACCAATCCAGAGATAATGAGAGGAAGTAATTATCTCCATCCATTAAGCGATCGATCGACGCAGGCAACGTTCATTTAGCATAATAGATCCTCCAGCTATCGTACTAGTGACCTAACGACGCGGATCGTCTTGGCGGGATTGAGTTATCGTTGGTGTACGCACGTGCTCGAATTCCAGAGAACGCGTGCGCGTATTGACACTCGGGTATCGAACACACTGACACTGTCCATCACCGGGGCAAAAGACCAATACCCCGTTACCGGTGTGCTCGATCGCCACAACCACGTGCCCGAGCATTCACGAACGAGCCGTGAGCGGGTGCGGGGGTGGAGAACTGGACGGGGTTAATAAGTGGTCGCGGTCGTCGTGCGTGGTTCGTTCGTGCCTGGAGCGTTGAAAAATTAGGTTCCTTACAAAAAGCACGACGAAAAGGGGGATTTTCTAGGGGCGCTCCGGCCGGAACGAGACAACCGTTATACGTTGTGGCGGTGGGGGAGTGGAGCTGCGGGGGTGTGGTTCGAGGGGGGTGGCAAACGAAATGAAAAAGTTACGGGACGAGGCGGGAAATCGAGCAACGTAAATACGAAGCACGTTGCTATGCGCCGTAAGCATCCCGCCCAGGCGGCCTTTTTACAAAGGGTGCCCCGAAAGTACGGTACGTGTTAGCCAAGCGGAGTAGAAAGGAGCGAATGAATAAATTAGCCTCCGTCCGTGTGACAACGGTCAGCGGGCGAAGGCGGAGGGAGCAAAGGGTCGGGCCACCGTTGGGCTGACTGCCTGCCTGCCTGCCTGCCTGCTTGCCAGCCTGGCTGACTCTCGGCCCCCGCCATTTTGGAGAACCAGGCCTCCCCACGGGGAAAAACGACCAGCCCAGTGAAAGGTTTTTCTGGCCGTGTGTCGCATTTTACGTAGGTCACCCGTGTTTTTAATCGTTTTACATATCTTCGTCGGAATTATTGCGTACAGGCGCCCCTGTTGTCCCCGGGCCTCTTTAATTTCCGGCAGACCGGCCGCGCCAACGGCGAAACCGGAAGGCCACGCTGAATCTTGAGATTAATTTGAAAACCGGCGGAGATTAATTATAGATTCGGACCGGACTGCGCGCTCACGGTGTTGCTACGTATACCATCGGGGTCAGAAGCAACACTTTGGATTTGATTATATGATTACACGGAAATTATTACGTTTATATATAGAAGATTGCGTATCAGGCTTAAGATCATGATTTACAGAACTTGCTTATTGAATTAGCACACTACATGCTCGTTGTATGGATTAAACTTCTGTATTATGGGTTTTATACATATATTTTATATGTATATATTTCTATATCTATATATTTTATAGATTCGTGACAAATGCGAGTAGATCGAATGTAAAACCATTATAGATTAGCCATATATCGGTATGTACTCAAGAAGAGAATAAAACTTCTGTGTAGCTTTTGTCTCTTGCAATTATTTCCATTTTTACATACAAATCTGCGCGTAGTTATGTACATTGTATGTTAAGAGATATAATTGAAGCGTTATACTATTGATGTCAGTTGACTATGAATTAGTTCAGTAATGTATCCAGAAGAAGAATAACATTTGTAGTCTATTCATCCAGGTGTATTTTGTGCAAAGAACTGTACGATGTCTTGATAAATTCGATCTTGTAATGTTTTAAAAGAAATACAAATTAGTCGTTTTTAATATTTGGTAGTCTTAGCGTTTAAAGGCTCTGTGTTATGAGTAGAAAATTGTCATTGAGATACATATACAGTGAACATTATTATTAACTTTTAAACACTCATATAAGAGGTATATTTGTATTATAAATCACCACGAGAATATTGTCACAAGCTATTAAACAGATACTTAGTTCATTACATGTACAAACTAATTATATATTTATATTATAAAATACTGAATACAAAGCATACTGGCTGTAACAGATTCCGAATGATTTACATTATTTTCATTCTCTGTTATATTCGGCTCTAAAGAGTCCAATAGATTATTTTCACAGCTCGTTGGCAAGGAATTCAGCTTGTTTCTGCTGATCGATTATCAAATGAAGAATTAGACGCAGAATCAATATTTCTGCAGAATAACGAACGGGATACCTTGTCCGATATATGTTTCCGAATTCAAATAAGCGATTCGTTTGCAGCGCGAACGAATGTCCGTAATCTTCGCGTACCCGCAGACTGTTAAATATTACTGATTCGATCGGCAGTAATGGCTCATCGCGAATTCGAAATGGTAAATAGCAATAATTAAATCGGAAGTCGAGCGAATTCTGCACGTTGCGCCGATGAATTCGACATAATCGCCGACAGATTAACCAATAGCGTGGCTAATCACTGCCGGACACGACGAGCCCGCGTTAGTTGCGTTTTAGTAATAAATCGTGTCCCTCGCCGGTGGTCATCGATTATATGACCCCCCGCTCTTCTAAGGAACTTTGCATTCCTCGAAAATGGTGCACGCCGGATCGATCGATTATTCGATGCTCGAGCCATCGTTGTAGTCACCGTGCATCACAACTGTTCACATTGCGCATCGAACATTGCGTAAACTCCACACGTTGTAACGCGATATTCTTCTCTGGTTACTCTTTTTTTTTCCATTTGACAAACCGGTAGATGCTTGAATTATTCAGTCTGGTATACCACATAACAAACTGCTCTAATTGTGTGCAACTTCGCGCGTTGTGTCTACCGTTATGCAGTGTTTTATTGAAAGAAAAATGAAAGTTGTTATTTTATTATGTTTGCCAAAAGGGTTCTGTAGATCGCAAAAAGCGAAAATAATTTGTATAAAACTAGAAACAAATGGGGGTATCACAAGGATATTCTTAACATATCAGATTTTGTAGCTACCAAAGCTTTGATAAGACTACTGAAAAATCGCGAGCATTAAGAACGTTACTGAGAACAATTAGTATTTATAAAACGTTTAGTAATTAACCATAATTGATCACACCATTTATTAATTGCAGGAAACGTGGCTACGGGTTGATTAATGTCAGCCCCGTCGACGGAAAATTCCGTTTACACGAGTGAGGCAATCGACACGGTCGATTATTGGCGTTCGGATCTTAAGTCGTTCGTAAATCCGTTTTTTATCGTTGTACACCGGAGCATTGAATCAGGGTCGGCAATTGCCGGCGTGGGGATGGAACTACAGCAATAGGAGAACGGGGGGAAGAAGAAGGCTTTGTTTAATATCCAATTTCCGAGACGTCAATCCCTTAACAAATTACCGGTCATCCTACTGTGTTCCAGCGGAGCTCATCTCATTTCCCGCTTTCTCCACACGAACACGATCGTAAGGAAACACGCGTGTGCGTGAACTGCGTGTACGCATGATGAAAGACCAGAGGTTGTCGGCCAGGAGCCGCGTACGAATCAAATTTATTCGACTTTGATATTTTCTTTGTGTTTCTGGAAGACCAATGCGATTACAGAACACATCCTTTATTGAAATTTTAGAATCTAAAGGGAATAAAGCAGGCACTTTGTATTCACAGTCCTCGGACAGTTTTTAATTATGTGTAATTAAGTGTGGTTTAAAATGTTAGATAAGCTGAAACGACTGTGCGAAGTGCGTGAAAGAAAGCAGATTTTACCGTTTCGGCACAAGTTTCTTTTAAGCAAATAACTTCCAAGTGTGAACTGTTAAAATTGTTGGAAGAAAATTGTTTTAGTATAATTGTATTTTAATGATTGCACTTAATTGCGCTGCAACATCGTGTCAGATTTGGGATGGAGATCTTGAATAGAATCGACAAAATGTTTATTAGTTATTAATTTCACCACTATGTGTAGAAACGACGTAACAACGCGTGCCTGTAAGATATTATATTTCGACAACAAGACTAGACTAAGGCAGCTACAATTGTTAACAAGTAGTGTGTGAAAGTCGTACTAAAAATATGTATGAATTCATAAATATCGAATTTCATGCTAAACAAAATGTTCGCACCGATATCGACGATGCATCGTTTGCTCTTTTTATTTATTCAATTAAATTGATTAATCCATCCATCGTTATACAAATTAATAAAATTTCACAAATATTTACGCAGTCAAAGATTTTCCTACACAATTTCTACTGAAAATGCATGGGGTGTAATTACATCCCAGAACAAGTTTAACGTTATGATATATGTAGCTTAATAAGGGCTAATACCGACACACGGTAGACATTTTGCTTTTCTTCCTTTTCTCCAGCCTGATTTGAAAATTAATAACCTTATAAGTAGGAATTGAAAACAGGACCAAGAACAAATTCCATCGCAAATTCACAGAGGACAAATGATCCCACTTAGAGCCAATCAATTTTGATAAGTCCTAAAAGGTCTAATTAAATTCGTCCTCCAGTTTCCTTTGATATTTCGCGTCCACTTTTTTTCTGATACATTTTGTTTCAGCAATTTTATTAATTTTTATCGGAGATACGTGTCTGGCATCGAGCAGTCCTCCTCCGACACCCTGACAAAGGACAACGGTGCAGGAATATCTGACAAATATTCCGTGACACACGTGTAATGGCGGCAGGGAGCGGAGGTCAGACACCGGTCGCGAAATTTTCGCCAGTTTTCGCTGCGCAGTTTCGAGTTTCGCTTGTACGTAATCACGAGCAGTGACCAGTATATTTTTCGTTCGTTATTTTCATTTGCATCCGCGGGGAGAGGTCATTATGTATCACGCCGAAGGCCGAATTACGTCGCGCAGCCCTTCGTCGCAATTAGAAACGGAAAATCGGCACGGGCCAATTTTATCAGGTAACCGCCGCCGCCGCCGCCGCGTGCCCGGAATACGTTGATACGATCGAACCGGATTTTTTGTTGGTCGCGAACTTGACGAGGCCCTCTGTCGATTTTTTTTTTCACCCCCGCACACCCTGCGCCGCCTCTTTCGGCCGCGGAAAATCGAAAGTCCGCGCGTTCCAGTACGTCGCGCACCGGTCAACATGGTTGATCTGCTTGAACAAAAAATTACAATTGTCTTGATTCTTATGCAGAATTTCTTTTCGGAAATTTTTAGCTGTTTCATACTTTCGGAATGATTTAGACAGTTTTCTGGATGGAAAGTTAATCGTATGTGGTACGGGTTGCGTACCATCGCAATATAATATAATAGCGATAATATCGGGTTGGCAACTAAGTAATTGCCGATTTGTTCAATGAAATAAAAAATTTTTTTTTACTTGGAATGAAGTTTAATCTGTAATGTATTTTCCATTTTGTTCGATGACCTTTTGCCATCTCTCTGACAACTTGAAAATTACACGCTCGTAGAAAGTCTGATCCTTTTCGGCCAAAAACTGAGTTAAGTGAGATTTTACAGCGTCATCATCATTCAAAGTTTTACCACGAAGGGAGTTGTCCAGGGATCGAAATAAGTGGTAATCCGATGGCGCGAGATCAGAGCTATGTGGTAGGTGTAACATCAATTTCCAACCAATATCCATGAATTTTTGCCGAGTGGACAAAGACGTGTGCGGCCTAGCATTGTCCTGCTGGAAAATGACACCTTTACGATTGACCAATTCTGGTCGCTTTTCCTTGACCGCTGCATTCAATTTGTCCAGTTGCTAACATTCACGGATAATAGAAAATAACATAATAATAATAATAATAATTTTATAATATAACATTTACGGATATCATAAAAATGGGAGTGAGAGACATCTATAACTAAAATCGGCAATTACTTAGTTGCCAACCCAATATATCGATATAACGATATAATAATATCGTTTATGTTATAATGTAGTCTGAGATGATCACTTCTGGTGGTTGCGTTAAGAATTCATAAAATTGTAATTACGATTCATCTGTTTGTATAAAATAATTCACAAATATTGTAAAAAATTAGGCGTTGCTAACAAAACATCCCTAACTATTGCTGCAAGACTAATGGTTGACAATGATGATCAAAGATAAGCAAAAATGGGAACAGTTGAAACAGCCCTTAAAAACAATCATTAAAGCAAGTAGAAAAACGATGAATTAACAAATCCTACTGTTTGTTACAAATGTGAAAATTAATTGTTAATTATTCTCTTCTCGATGTTCTAACAGACTTGACTGTCCAAAACCATAGGAATTGCTACAAATCTTGCTAATATAAAAAATATTACAAACAGAAAAGACGAACAAAAAAGAGGTTTCAAGCAAAGAGAACGAAATAGCTGAGTTCATGCTTGTCCTGTATCCAACTTACCTATCGTTGAGCTACAACTAAAAGAGAAAATTCAATTGGGTCTAGAACTGCTATAAGGTGTACGCTGATGGTTTTTCTTCTGCAACGTGAGGGTGGTGAGGATCTCTATGGTCGTTGCTGATCGAGAATTTCGACCACTGCTTGCCGTTTGATGCAGATGACTTTCTGTTTGGTCGCCGGCAGGTCGTCGATGGAAATTGCTTACTTAATGGAGGCTCGGGCCCTGCTTTTATGGACTCCCTTCGACCCCAATGAAAATGATTTAATGAATCATTAATGCAAAATCGATATTATAATAACCGTGCGTGATGGATGCTTCGCGTTTAATAGAATTTCTTTCCACATAATTATCCGGTTGGTCGTATCGAACGTTCGCCACCGGTTTCCTTTGAACTTCTACATGAACGGGCCCGCGTTTTTCCGGGGCTCGCGATAATCAGCAGCTTTGTAACTAAAACCATCCCCTCTCGTTCTCTCTTTGTGTTTTTCAAAACGCTCGATTCCCTTTAGCCGGCTGATCGTCAGGAACGCCCTGCGCGTTCTGGTTGTAAAAAGTCTCGCAAAGATAATTTAGAGCTCCTCTATAGCAGAGACGCACCCGACAAATAAAACCGTAAAAAGATCTTGTTGGAGCGTTTGTACCCCCAATACCAGGTTATGCTTGTATTTTTAACAATCTTTTGCGGCTCCACTTACTTTCTTTTCCGTTTCAAGTCAGTGATGGGAAACCTAGTTCAATTGGCGACACGGCAGCTACTAATATTGAAGCGAAACTGCGTTTTAGGCGTGTGATACGATTATTATGTCGCTCGTTGACTTTATGGAATTTCTTTGTGCCGATCTGCACGCTTTTACTTTATCGGAAAATGAAGAATGTTATTGAACGTTTTAGTGGGGATTCGTGGAAAGGGTTCCTATAGGAATTTTGGTGACATCGACCTTGCTTTCCGAAGTGTTCCTTCTTGTTCCCTCTTAATAATTATGTATGCGTGTTTCAAATAATAAGCGATTAAATTTCTTGGCCTTTCTGTGTCGAGTAGATTGTAAATAGGGAACAAATGGTTTTAATTATCGGCTGTCTGGTACCTCTTGTATAGAATAATAAGCGTTTGATCATTGTTTCAAGAGACTCTCTGTTCCAGACTGAAACTCTTTGAATGTAAATTCCACTCTACCTTGGTCCACCAATCGCTCTTCATTGAGAAAGTTGTCGAAACTTCTAAACGTATGGTAATCTGTGTAAGGCGAGACAGGAAGACTGCTGGTTTGATTGTAGCTACCTTTTAGCAGTGTTTTCTCTAAGTTGCTAGACGGTTTCCTGCAAAATTAAAGAATAGAATTGGTTCAGTGATTACTATCTTTTGTTTATGACATCGCGGAAAGAACATTATTCTCTCCTTCAAGAATAACGCGAAACATTCTAGAATTTTCGAAAAATTCTCTAAAGATCGAAGATAAAGAATTGAGAATTTTTTAATAAATTATATTCAATATCAATTTTATTCGCATATCAACAAGTTACCTTCGGCAACATAATTTACTGACTTCTTCCAGGATTAAATTTAAAGAAAAATTAAACGATTAGTTACGGTACAGCCATTAAAAGACCTACTCGGTAGCTAGCGGTAGCTGAAGCGTCGAGGTTACGTCACCACGTGACTGAAAAACCGTCAAGCGTAAATTAATTCAACGCTACCAATTTCTACATAGCTCAACGAAGTTACCGATGAGTTTCCACTCTTAATTGAAAGTCGAGTTTAACCCAACTTCATACACAAAATATCAGTATAACGATTACCTGAATAATGCAGAAGGGGTAAGTGAGTTCATAATGTAAAAAGTCTGAACACGACCCCAGAGGCAAGGAATTGAATAAAATATCCTCAGCGTTTAGTGGCATTTTTCATTCTCAACCAAACAAAAATTATAAATTGAAGCTTTTAACCGAGAATGCAGGAAATATCGAAAACAATTATGTTGCTATTTAGGTGTTGATAATCAAATTTGAACTAACATCTTGGTAGAATCGTCGCACGTTCAATACGTGACGTTAAAACAGCAGAACTTCAGAAGAATTTGATCCCCCGCCATACTTTGACGTGCTGGCTCGTGACAGTGTGCATACGTCATAAATTACGTTCAACTTTAGCATCGATCCAAACTCGGACACCCTCTTAGGATAAATATCGAGACACCCTGCAACATTGAATATACCAACGTCGTGACGTCGAAAAATTCCTCGAAAAACAAGCGTCCTATTCCAGTCCTATCGGTCGTAGTCGTGTCGTGGAAGAAGGATCCGAAACACCGGCCAGTAAGAGCAGTGCTACAGTCCGCAAAAAAGAGGCGCGCGAAGGTTAGATTAATGGTTGAGAAATGCAAATTGTCCGGTAACCCCAGGTGGGAGCGGGTGGCTCTTGGGTGGGTGGATAACGGCGTCTCACCCGCTTACCAGCCAGCAAAAACCCCTTAGAAATATATCGTAGGTCATTTCCCTTGCTAAACTCGAGGAAAAAAAAATAACCGGCGAACCCCGGAGCCGAGAGAGCGTGCTACATCCAACGAACCCGTGCTACCGGCCACCACGGCTACCACTGGCACCCTCTCCTGCGCCAGCTACTACCCCTGCGTCCGTTCCCGGCAACCACCCACGCAGACCGGCCACCCTGCGACGGGCGTCCAGAAAAGCAGACCAACCGACCGCTGCCTCCCGGCGCCTTTTTCGCGGCGCGGAACACGCGCCTCCGCGGAATAGAAGCGCGGGAATATATATGCGGGCCACGGTACAGAAAAATGGCCGCGAATTTGTTTTGCGAGAGGGGGTGGCGAGGCCGGCGCGGCGGAACGACGACCGGCGCGAGGAGAGACGGACGGGCCGAGGAAACCGGAGGGTGGCGTGTGTGTATCTATAGTATACTCGGGGCCGAGGAACACGCCCGTGTCCCTGTGTGTTTGCACGCGTGTACATCCCGCGGAATTTGTATCTCCCGAAACGCATCAACCGGAGCATCAACGGACCAATCGGGGCTGTAGGTCATTTTTGCGGCGCGGGATTGCATGCTCGATTTATCGGGTATCGTCGATTGATTAGCCGCAACCTCCTCCGCGATCCTTTTTTCCCTCCCCTTTGAATCTCGACCTTGTTCCCCGATGTTTGCCCACTTTCCACACGCTGCATTCACGCGCTGGATTCATCGCGTATATTCGATTGATTAGCAGCCTCTTTCGCTTTCCATCTTCCCCACACACTTGCAGCCGCGACCTCGTTCCACATTGTTTGCACGCTTTCTTCGTGCGGAATTTGCGCGCTCGATTTATCGGGCACGTTCGATTGATTAGCAGACGATTCCGCTTTCATTCTTTCTCACTCTTTGTTACTGTTATGGTGGGTGCACTGGAAACCGTCGATACGGATTCCACTGACATTGACCTCAACAGATTCCACCGAACTGCATCGACAACAGGCTTGATCGAGAATAACATTGACCGACGATATTTGGTTTCTAATTCTTTCTATGTACGCTATGCTCCTATTCTTCCTAGCATTGAGTATGTCCTAATCTATTGCCTTCGATTTATATACAAATTCAGTGGCAATAAGATGCAATAGTGGAGACCTTGAAATGAGGACTGACGAAAGTGCTATCGAAACACATTTTTATCCCATGCGTAAACGCGACTAGCAGAATCGATTGAACTACGGAAACCAGAGAGTATAGAATACAGGCAAACATGAAAAAGACAACAAGGAAAAGCATTGTTCTTTTCCTTCACTCTCCTACCATTCGCAGCGCCGTCATAACATCATACGAAATCACGACACAAAGCACGACTAAACGCGGACTTGAACAAACAACATCCTGTAGTATACACGTGGGGGTCCAGTTGACCCCCACTGTTAGCCTTATCATCTTCTCGCATTTACATAATATTAATTATACTAGACCATCCTTTTAAATTTATTTTAATAAAGAGACGTGAAATAAATATAGATATTCATATGTTTTTATCAATAAAGTCGCTTCTTATTAGGGATCATGAATACTTTCGTTTCTAATGTTCACGTGTGTGTACTTGCCGGGTTAAGTTTGAAAATATACATTTATCAAATTGCAAAATACTATCCTGAACACTTCAATAACGTTTCTATCACGATTTTCTCACTATTTGCATCGACTGCCAAACTTACATGAATTTTTGACACTCAAGGCCAGATAAAGGTCATGGTGTTACAGGTCGTAGGATTCACCTTAACCCCCAAAACACGTAGCCTATGTAGAAAAGCTTCGACGACCTTGAAATCTCGAAAGAAATGATCTCGACGTGAGATTGTTTAGTGTAAACACAGAGACACTTTTTCACAGTGAAGAAGATAGGAACACGCATTATCAATTTGTTACATTCGTATTCGTGTTTAACGAGTAACGTTGAAATTAGTTTATTAAACATTTGTTATTGTCAAACACTCGAAACCAATCTTTGTCCCCTCGATCGATATTGTTGCGAATTACACCATTTCTCTCGCGTCGCGGCATTTTATTTACAGTAAAGAATATTAACTATAACACAATTCGATACGATTACAATTCAGATCTTTCAGAAGTGGGATGTTGATCGTTCGACGGTCCGATCTCGACTCTTCGATTGTCCGTTGGTAACACACTTCCGCGGCAACCCCTATCTTCTATTATTCTTTAAGGAGTTGTTCACAACAGGGCAGTTTCACATTACAGCGACTTAATTTGGACAAGTCGCCGTAACAATATCATAAGAATGAGCGAAGTAATCAAGGTCTTAATTCATCGTAATCAGCAGATTTGATTAATTTATCGGCTAACGTTGCAACCAAGCGATTTACAATCGGGCGAAAGGAGCATTAATTACAGTAAGACGTAACATACACTTTCGATTCGATGTGATTTTCGTCGCGAAAGTCGTAGCTCCCGCGCGCTCGATTAAACGATGATCTCGATCCCGCGCGGATAAAACCCGCGGCCACGATACCGGATAATGAGAGCAATTTAAATTCCGCGGCGATCTGTTTGACACGTTTTATTTGTTGCGGCGCCGCGCCGTAACCGGGCCCGGATTATTCGCGGATCCGCGACGCGCGAGTGTTTATGCTTGTACCAATTTATTTTGGGATTTAATTAATGCCGTTCCGGTATTTCCTTGGCGGACGGGTGACGTTGAATTTCAATGATTTCAGAATCGATTTCTCTCGCGGACGCTGTCGCCACTTGGGCTCCGCATCGTGTTTGCTCGGGCACCGCGATGATGATTTAGTTTTCGTTCGGAATATTCTGTGTTTTCTATCCGCGCGATCCGCGTTACAGTTTATTGTTTATGCTTTATACACGTTAATATTGTATAGGCAAATAAATGAGGCCGGTAGCAGCTGTGTTTTTGGTTTTTCGGAACCAGTACCTTTATTAACATACGTAGGTTTCGGAGTACATGTACTTATTCAATTCGGATTCCCCACTCCAAATCGAACGGAATATTATACAATTTTTGTTCGTTTCATTATATTTACTGGATCTTTAATCATTTTTACATCCAACGTGCTCGTGTTTGTGGACGCTTATGCTTCGAGTTTCGTTCGGAATTTTCTATATTTTCTAATCGTTTAATGCGTTTTCTGTTATATTAAGTTGTTTATACTTTAAGTATATCAACCCTTTACACTCGAGTGGCGACCTCAAGGCGCCATTAAAAATTGTTACGTCACGTTTTAATTAAATTCGTTTATGTTTAAAGAACTGTTAAAGGCGTAACTGTTGCATCAGTCAAAAAATTCAATATCATATGTATAAAATGCGCTAGGTTATATAAAATGGAAGTACCATTTTCGTTAATTTGGCTTCGAACGCAAAGGGTTAATACTATGTAGACTAAGTAATAGGGATACGTTTGTATCGGATGCAATAGCGGATATATATTTGTTTTTCTTTTTTAACAATTAGTACATTTTTTAATGCGCATTTGCAAGTACATGGAATTTAACTCTAAATCTACTGCGATATGTGTGTACTACATTATTTCACTTCTGCGTTTCTAGGTTACAAGAGAGCTTTTTTTATTGAACATTCAAATTCTACATTTAGACGTTTCTTAAACGTACCACAGATTTATTTATTTAATCAATTTACAGCGTTTATAGCAAGCCTGCGTTTGTTCAGAATTCTTATTCGCGTGCCGTTATTCCCTGTTTAAGTTTTAGAAATAAATGATAATACACACTCGAAGGAACCACATTCGAATAGAATTTCGTAATTCGATTAAAAAAACAAGAACAACAGATTATTTTTTTCAAAGCCAAATAACGATCCAATTCCACATTACAATGATCAGAAAATCGCTTAAAATAGAATAAAACAAGTAATAGCTAGACTGCAGCGTTTATGCGTTTATAATAAAAATGGACAGCTGAGATTTAGAGGAGTAGAAAAATTAAAAGTACTTAACAGTATCGATCCATTGTTCTGAACTATAAATTATTAATTTGATTTTAAAAATATGAATTTGTAAACTCCTCTATTTGAATGCTAGAATCGAATTCAAATATGGATTTAAATTAAAAATTATCAAGCACACGAAGAAATTTCTGCTGAGCCCATGTTTCTTGCAACTGTTAAAGACAATTTTTATTTTGCATGAAGATCCGCCGTTTAGCAATTACTCGAACGATCAACAAACAGGCCTGCTTTACAATACGCTAAAATCTCGCTAAAATCTCAACAATTATTTGAGTCTTTCACAGGCCGAATTGCTTAACTCCACTTTCCGAACTCCTGAAGATTTTCCGATCAAAGACACTGATCGACTCTTAACTTTTCCCGTTTAAACTGCACTTCTTTAATATCAAGAACAAGACCCTTCGTTGATTAACTCATTTGGTCATGCAGAAATTGTAATAACAATTATCCCAAGAATATACATATTTACGCATTTTTCACACGTCGTTAAAACTATGCCTGTAATCTCATAGCATTTATTTAATTTCACATTTCAAACAGAATTTCCAAGAAATATGTATTTCATCACTCTACGTATTCGTTCCGTGGAGTTAAATGATTTGGCAAATACGAGCGGCTTATTTATTCTAAACGGTGCACATGACTTTCGACAATGTTTCGGCGAATATCGAACGCGAAAAACGTGTCCCGTATTTACCGCGTACAAGCTCCGAATCTCTTTATATTTGTAACAACAATAATGGAAATTAATACTTCGAAATCCCGCGGAATCGTGGAATTTTGCGTGGACCGAATCAGGAGCCGATGAAAAGAGAAATTATCATAATTGAATAATTTAATACGAATTACTACGATCACTCGGATCCTATAAATCGCGTGGAAATCCGTGTCCGGGGCGCCCCGCTCGGCGTGGGGTTGCGGTGCGGCGCGGTGCGGTGCGGCGCGAGACCGATTTTCCCGGCGTCAACCTGTGGCATTCTTTTACAGGACCGTCGACACAAATTCATTCCTCTCGATAGTTCGGTTGTTGCATCAATCGCATCGGCAACACGCGGTACACGCGCGCGTACCACCCGCCCGCTCGCTCGTTTTCTTTCTTTTATGGTTGTACACGCGGTGGCCGACGCGCATGCACGCGGCTGCGGACACCGAAACGCCGGCACACGTTTCGTCCAATCAACAAAATCCGCCGGCGGACCCGCTTCCCCGCATAATAATGAAAAAGTCGCTACAGTATTTCCCGGTTAATAGGCTTCTTAATCCCCGGTAATAATCGAGAAAATATTTCCTGACCTCACGGCCGCGGTCTTCCCGCCGATCTACGTGATTTCTCTTTGCACGGCCATGGTTTCTGCGAGAGGTAATTTAGCGGTATGAAATTATACGCGATTCTCACCTAAATTGTACTCTTTATAGTCCCGAAAGTCTTTCCGTCTGGAACAATAATGTTATTTATTTTGTCCTCGATTTTTCCACCTGGGATCTTTCGTATTTTACCACGTGAGAGACGATAAATTGAAGTTCGCTCTAATATGAGCCGTTTATTTTGAAAGTGGTATAAGTCACTTTGTTTTTAAGTCGATATATTTAAGGGTTTGCGTTTTTTAACACGTTTAAAATTATGGATGCTAACTTTCGAGAAGATTTACTTGTATTTGTTATCTCAGGATACTGATATTTTTCTCAGTATAGGTAATTTCGTATAAACATTAAAAAGTCACCACTTTTCACATTACGGTAAAGTGACTTATGCCACTTTCAAAATAAACGGCTCATATAGCTTTAGGGATTGTCTTATTATTTTTGATAAATCAAAATTTTTGATGGAGAAAGAAGATTTTTATGCGACGACGATGTCCGAAAAATTGTTTTTGGAAACTGGATTGTACATTAAATTTTGCTGTTACCTTATACTATTATTAGATTGGAGTTTTTTCATCCTTGCCGTTTTCACAGTTACGACGGTTAAAACTTTTTCGATTCTAATACTTTCGTAGAAGGAAAAGAAATGTTATATTTATGGCGTGTCTACTTTTACTTGAGTGCTTAAATATTGATGACAAAAGAACGGAATGATATTCATAAAATATTACTGGAAATCTCCATCACGAGTTCATCATTCGTCAAAGTACTGCAAGATACAAACTTCCTATTTTAAACGTAAAAATTGAAGTAAAATAGAATTTATCTCCTTTTTTCACTAGATTTAATATTTCTGCTGATTTGTTTTTCCTATTACTTCGCGATATAAATATGTAAAATCCGTGCTTTTTTTTAAACAAGTTGCCATTTTCATAATATATTTAACTTATATAGTTAATTTATGAACAAATTTGTTGTCATCGATGATCTTCTTCCTTGTTGTAAACATTGAAATTAAATAATTTTTCTTTCATTCGTATTTTATAAATGTGCACAAGAGATATAATTATTTAAAGATCAACAGTTTACTTGATACTCTTACTCGTGCTTCAGATTGCCTAGTGCAATTTTAATTGTAACGTTTGTAATTTTCAGATACTTTTATGTTTGTCCGTTCGACATTGCTTTGTTCAATATAAAATGCTAAAGTGAAACATCTATTTAAATTTTCATATCGTTTTATATCGTCTAAAAGCATACGAAAATATTCCCGGACGATTTGTGTTTTTTACTTTACTTCCCTCGAAATTGTCTATCGGCTTAAATTCTTTTCATCACTCGAATTTGTTTACATTTTTGCTGCAGCCAACAATGTTTTTCATTTTTTATTCCGTATCATGTTTACTTTCCAGAGACTTTGTAACTTTTGATGCATACATTTGTGCAAAATGTCAATCTTCTATACGAATTGTGAGAAACTTAAGTAATGTCAACTTTTCTTTAATGATTTTAAAAAATTGTAAATAATACATAGATTTACCTAATCTTTTCACTGTTTTAAATTTCACTTACTTTGTCACAAACTTATTAAATCTGTCACTGCGGTACAATTTTAAATTAGATATTTAATAGACAATAACAATATTGTTTGACTACTACGAACAATTTTCTCTATAATTTTCTAAGAATTCCGAGATAACCATGTTTATATTTAGGTCTATTTAAAATCTCGATTATCTCTCCAATTCGCGTATAAACATTCATACAATGTCTTACGATCTTGCTTTACGCTTACGCTTATGTCCCGTGAAAATATTCACTGGTAAGGTGAACTAATTAATTACTTCTTGCAACAAGTCAATCTTCAAATAGCAAGATCACCGAGTCAGGACAGTTTCGATACGGTACCGACAGCAACACAGAGAGAGCCTTACATTGTCGGTGGCTCGGTCGGGCGCGCGAATAATTCGCAAACATTTGACTAGGCAGGTCTCAATTAATCAAGGCACAGATTAAAGGCTTGCCCTTGAACGATTAAACGGACACGCGGCACGGTCTACGTGGCCACGTGAAAATTACATTTCCGCTTAATAGACCGAAGCAGTAGTATTTTGTAATTAAAGCGTTCCTTAATCCCGGACTAACTGCTAAATATTTCCGCGTTTCCTCGGCGCTGGTTCGCAGAGGTACAGCGGTCCTCGGGGTTCGTTCTCAGTGTGCCAACAATACGCGAGCGGTTCTCGGTTCAACGCTCAGAAACCGCTCGGCGAAAGTTCTTCGCGCGTCTCGACCACGCTCTACTACTTCACCGGTAAATCTTCGTTGGATTTTCCCTCTTAAGAGGGGTAAGCGTGGCTTAAAAACCGGAGTCAACCAGGAAAAAAAGGGGGGCCGGGTGGACGGAAGAGGCTGGAGTACGGGAATAATGCGGTGGCGGAAGCTGAAAAGGGAGACCCGGCCCCGAAGAAGTGGAGCGAAAGGGAGGGTCACGCGGAAAGGAAATGAAGAAAAAAGCTGGTGCCGAGGTGAGCGAGGTACACTTATTTTCATTCCGGCCACCTCAGTCGGAAAAGAGTCCTACGGGAGAACCGGGCAGCCTCATTTGTTACCCTTAATGTCCGGCAGCTCCTGGTCCTCTGGCGCCCCTAACCACCGACTCCGATCTTATACCAAGCCGCTATATACGTGCCCGCTCGTAACCGCCGCTCCTCTTCAGGAATAATTCACGAATTACGGGGAATTCTATCGGGACGATGGTCGGTCGTGATTTATGGCGCGAAAGTCATAATGGAGAACGTATCGCTTCCTTCGGCCGCGCCGCGCCGCCGTGCCAGGCCGACCGGTCACCGGACAGTGGAAATTATCGCGACCATTCCTTTTCCTTCACCCTTCTTGCTCGTCGGTTCCTACCGACTCCTCTCCTCTGCTTCTCTTTTTTTTCTCGAACTCCTTTTATTTCATCGGACACACCTCCCACCACTTCGGCGGTTCTTACGGCGAGACTATTATCGGCAATTCCGCTCGCTTCCGTGAGCGATGGCTGACGGAAGAGGGTCGGTTGATCTATGGAGAACGGCCTCGCGTTCCTTTTGTCCTGGATTTCCGGTGTTTCCTTTGCTCCGGCGTTTCCGAGTTATTCCACCGATTCGTTTCGTTTATGGTATCGAACGCCGGCCGGATTGTTGATGTTTTAGCCCCGCGGTTAATCGAATCTTATCGAAGTGGGATGGACAAGAGAAATATGTAGTGTAGCCTGTTCTATCTCGTGATCAAGGACATACTTTATTAACGTCTTCTTCCAAGACTGAACTGATCTTAATTTTTATTAACGAGTACTTATGCCAACCGAAATTTTAATATTCTGGTTCGATGGACGATTTTATTTGAGTCTGTTTTGCAGGATTTTACGGTCTGATCTTTATGGTACTTTACTATAATATTATAGTAGACATCTGCATTTATTGAAAAATATAAGATCCATTTAGATGTTTATTTTAATTGTTAATCACTTTTAATGAGTCGAAAATAATAAAATCGAATTTTGAATTTTTTAAATCGTTTTATTGTTTTGCATTCGATCTATTCACTATTACCATAAACGCGTAAAATTTGCAGACTGATCCAAAATATTGTCCGTTCTCGTTGTTTTAAATATGTTCCCTGGTTCCCTGTGATTCGTAACAATGGTGCCGCCCTTAAGCCTTATTTAAATATATTTAGTCGATTTTATGCTATTTTACGTTACGATGATTGACGTATTTTATTAGCGTTTCATTTTATTGAACATTTTCTCCGGTTTCCATATTCAAAATTCCTTTTTTGCGATACTGGAGAAGATTTAACTATTCTTAATTTTTATTAATTCTTAGTCCAATTCAAAAAAAAATTTTCTGAACAATGTACTTGTTTCTGTTCTATACTATTTTACGTCGAGATCATCATAATGCTTCATTCTATTGAACATGTTTTCCATCTACCTTATTCCAAAGATGTTTTCTATGACCCATACAGAATTAGCCAGTTCTTAATTTCTGTTTATTTTAAAAACATAGATTCTCTTTTGTACTATCTTACATCGTACTTGTTGATATATTTTATTACCGATTCTTTTGATCAGTCTTTCTAATCTTCTCAGTTCTGAATGCGTCTTCCATGATTTCTGATCGATATAAATTCGTACACGAAATGAGAAATAAATTTTCAGGTTAATTTCATTTCTGGAAAATAATCTTGTTCAAAACTTATAACGATACCTTTGTATACCGAGACATAGCTCGTCGGCGTATAGTCTCCCTGTAAACCTCGGCCGCCATTTTTACGCCTGAGTCACCCTCCGGAATTCCCATTGGCTCCCTTCCACTTTCACTTTCTTAGGAATCAATGAAACGATGTCGAAAACAAAAAGGGTCGTCCGATTAAAATGAGGAATTGCAGCTTAATTAATTTGACAGACGCGTGGAATACCGTTTGCTCGGATTGCGAGCTTTTTAACCGTCACGGTTGAACAAATTGTTCTGCTTCTAGATCATTGTTACCCAAATTGTGTATCAGGCATCGATCATCCAACATCTTTCTGCGCATCAAATTGCTTCGATTACATAAAAGTCTTCGGTCGCTCTCTAGCAATGCTACTAAATTCCTCATGTATTCCGGGAATAATTTTCGGATTCGCGGAGAACTTAATGAAAAAGTAAAATCGTGGAAAATTCATTATGGAGCCGAGGCACGCTGCAAATAATTCGGACACGATAAAAACGCCGGGGGATCCCGGGCCGGCAAGCGGACTCAGGCTGATCCTCCAGTCGCCATTCTTGTTCTAAATTCACCCTCGAAATCTCTCATTGGCTCCCTTCGGCATCGGGATAGAGGCTCTCGGGGCCGAAGACTCTAACACGATCAATACGTTCTTGTTCCGCGGGCCTCTCTCCCTAGTAGCACCTTCTCCCTTTTTACCTCGGACCTCTCTTTGTCCACTGGGGGCCAAAAGTGCCGATATTTTTCAAACTGTCCGAATAGAGGAGCTCCTCGGGAAGGAAGTTGCCGGAGTAATTAACGATTACCAATCAGCAGCTTCCACTCGGCTAGGCTCAAGGACGGGTGGGTCCGTACACCGTTTCTATAATGGTGAGGGAGTGCTGAGGACCGAGAAAGAGAAATAGCGGACGGCGGCGTATGGTCGTTCGCTAATATGAATACCCTGTCAGTAGCAGCGTCTCCTCACCGAAGAACGTACCGTTTGTTAATATGCCCCCGCTTCGGGGGAATATTTACGAGGGTGAAAAAAATATCGCCGATGATCCCTCTCTCCGAGTCCCTTTTCCTTGTCTCGCCATCTCCAGTTTCATTAAGGGCTGGTCCATCCGGCACCAAGACAAAAATCCATTTTTTGCAACCCTCCTGTGACCCTCCGATTTCCCTTTCCGTAACCTCGCCTGGAAGGAAGTTGTTCCATATTGATCCTCTATTGTTCTTTCGCTCGGTCGACCTGCAAAGATATCTGCGACACAGAGAAATTTCTTGTTATTATTTTATTTTTATTTTTACACTTTATTTACCGACAGTTTTCTAATAGTTCTCTTCAAATCAACGATCAACGATTAAGAGTTTCATAAAAAGTTGTATAAGACTACAATAATCTTGTGTATAATCCGTCAAATTATTTCAAGTAAGTTCTTTCGAATTTATTATTTCACATAAAATTGTAAAATTCTCTTAGACACAGCGTTAAGCATAAAGAAATACATCATTTAAAGAACCAAGTACCTGTGGAAAATAATGTTCGGTTGTTTATTATTCATCGTTTTCATCAACGTCTGTCGTCTTTTCGATTGTATTTGTTGTCATTACTGATTCAGCTCTTGCGGTTTCTTGGAGACATTTTCTTTTTATCATTCTGCAATCTTCGTGTTTATTGTTTCCAGCTATATGATTGTGTTTCTTCGAGCACCATTATCTAATACAATTTTAAGCTTTGTTAATATATATCATCAGTGATTATTTAATTTTAAGCTTTGTTAATATATATCATTAGAAATGAAACTTTTATTTTCTATTTTACATTATATTCAATTTAAACTGTAATTAAGAATTATGTATACCTTACTGGTGTTTTGCAGGATCAGTGACCAATAGTTTACGAATTCAAAACGAATCAGTTTTTAAATAGTATTCCTACTTCTGAACATTAAATTGATTATAAATAATTTAGATAATCTATAGAAATTATATTAATAGTTCATAATAATATAGTATATATAACACAGATTTTTAATTTTATTAACGCTTCAGTGCTTCGACGATTTGTCCAATATTATTTTTCACTAATATTACCTCAGTAATTGCGAATTTATATATGATCTTATAGCGTGTACTCGCATAAATTCGTACACGATCGTACGGAACATAAAATGGCGACTTAAATGTCAGTGGTACAAAAAGTAATCAATATGTGTGCCCCACCACTTCAGAATAGTCCGCGCAACATGCTGTACCGGCGATGTTTACACGAGGGTTACGTATTAAAATTTCAAATTTTCCTTTTTGGCGTCGGACAAAAGCATTTAAATTACACCTCTGTTTGTATTAATTTCAATTACCTTAAACGCTGGGACCCGTTAGCGTGTCATTAATTTTTACACAGAAATTAGGTCCCAGATTTTGTCAACGGTGTTTTTCACGTAACCCTGTGCGTGATGTACTATATAATGAACGAATTAATATTAAACAATACAATTATCAATACTTTTCCTGTGCCCACTAATAAGAAACGTTGAACACCGACAGTTTGTTAACAAAAATCCCATAAATTACATTTTTTTCTAAACGAATTACATACTCCGATATGTTTAAGGTAACAAATGATGTTCACCTGGAATTCTTGAACATAATGCAATTAAAATACCCGAAGCAAACACTTCGCCTAGAAAATTGAAAATGGCAGGAAACTAAAAGAAATATTCACCTGGAATTTTTTAATATGATCCAAAATTTCGATTTTGAATACGAACGTCTAGGATTGGAAAATAAACGAAAATATTTTGTATAGCGAATTTTGAGGATAGTAGTATATTGTATAAATTTTTTCATCCGAAATTCTCAAGTACGATCACATCGACGTTATACAATTTGAAAACACAGATTAAATATTTCGCAAGAGCAAGTCAAAATTGAAATAAAACTGAAGAAAATATTTACCTTCAATTCTTAAATGCGATTATATCGATTTCGTTGAATTGAGGAATTCCCAAATTTAATACATCGCGAAAGAAATTGAAGTATAATTGAAGTGAGATATTGAAGCATAATATTCACCTGAAATTGTTTAATATAATTATATCGACACGTTCTCGAGTTTATATAATATTTAAATGAAATATATCGTCTGGCAAATAAGAAGAATCGATATATTAGATTAGCCGAATGCCGCGACAGGTGAGGAAGTTAACAATCTACTTTGTTTGATCCCGCGTTTATTCGTGTCGAAAGGGTCGAACGGAGCTGGCGAAGCTTCCATTATCAAGATTCCGTAGGTGTATTGGCTTGCAGGACAAATACATTCCCGGCCGATAACGTCCGGTCCGTATTTTACGATGGATATTAAGATTCTAATCGTTTTTAAAGTCTGCCAGGGCCGCGTGACCTTTCCGCCATGTTTTTTCTTTCCATTTCCTCCACATAAATTACAGGTATTTCCCTCGGCCTGCCGGGTGAGTCCCTTCGATTTACCCATAAAAAAGGCCGCATTGTCGAAGCTTCGTTTTCCCGAAAGCCGCTGGGCGTTCCTTCGTTTTTTTTCATGTAAATTTTACTGCGCAGCAGAAGGAGGCCTAATTTTTTTCGCAAGGGCGGTTCCCGCCGCCATTTTGTGTGGCTGGAAGGGTCGACCCGGAGTAGCCCCTGAATTTACTCTAATTACTTTCCCGGGATATTACGGCTCTGCAAAAATGTTATTGATAACAACGGCTTGTCGAGCCTGAATTATACTTCGCCCTGCCACCCCTCTGAATCCTCTTTTCCTCACCCCCGTCACCTGTTCGATCTGCTGCTCCTGGATTATCCTTAAATCAGTTATTATTTTTGATTTTACAGACATTAGATAAATTAAAAGGCTCGCCATGGCAACGCCTAACGAGCCTCCGCAATTTCGTCCAATTCAAAAATATTGCCCTGACCAGACAAGTTTGATTGCGCTGTATGTCATTTCGGGTGCTCTGATGCTACGTGAATATTATCTCCCTCTCTCTCTTTCTTTCTTCCCCTCCATTTCTCTCTCTCTCTCTCTCTCCTTCCCTCTCCCTCTCATTCCCTCCCTATCCCCCCTCTCTTTCTCTGTCATTGTCTGTCTGTCACTGTCCCCTCTCTTGGTCTCGCTCGCACGAGTTAGATAATTATTAAACACGTTTATTCGAACGCCGACGAGTACAGCCAGAGAGCGTACCTCACAGAAATTTCAATTTCAATTTCGATTCTTTGTAATGTGTCTAATCAATGTCTGTTAATGGCTCATTGATTTGAATAATTAACAGCAGGTAATGTACTCGTGTTTCGTATTTACGAATAATTTCATCGTGAGCGCGAAATTAAAACCTGGATTCTGCGGATGGTAATTAGCAATTAGGGGAAATTAATTATGTCCGAGGAATGTTAAGAAGCAATGGCTCACGAAATTGTTTCTTCCTGTAAGTACATATGAATTTCTCTTTGTACAACAGTTTTCGGTTTATCCGGGTTTTTTTCCAATTGATCTGTTAACGTCAAACGATATTTAATAGGTGAATAATTGTATGCGTGAATCTATAATACTTAATTGATTGATTATCGCTTTAGATGTACGATCTCTCTTTCAATCGAATGTTCAAGCATTTTCATAATTCATTTCTTATTACGAATTACTGTCTTGTTGGACAAAAACCTTTAATTTCTTGACAATGACATAATACTATATTAGAACTCGAATTGATGTCAGTAAGATTTTATTTATATTTTTTCGGCGACTTATGTAATGTAATCGGCGAAATGGAGGTTTGGGGAAGCCGGTGGAAAAACGCGTCCCGTCGGACTGCCGCCATTGCTGCGACAACTTTTCCATGTGTTTTCAAAGACACATTGAGGAAATAATTGTATATTACTTTTTTATTTTAATAGTGACTTCAATTGCTACTCTACCAGCTTCTAACATTATGAATTACAAAATGTCGGACAACAAAATAATGTCTACAATGAAAAAAAAACGGCTACAGAATTGTTTGAATATACTTTTTTCTTGCTCTAATAACAATAATCCAATGCATTTCTTTTCTGAATTTTCACGTTAATCTTCTCCGATAAATTTCTACTCAAGATTACAAATAAAACAGATAATTTTGTATCACGGTTAACAACTGCTTTCCATTATTGTTTAATTTTAAACGTGACAAATGTTCCCGCTTCTTTTTGCGTTTCGCATAAGCGTACCAGTTTCGCGTGAAGTCTCGATGTTCGCGTTTCAATCGCGTTCCGTAAATTCGTCGCAAAAATTCGAAAGTCGAAAAAACCGGGGTGGAAAAAACGGAAAAAGAAGATTGAGGTAAAAAAGAAAAAAAAAGAATCTCAGTGATATTTTACCGACAGATTAATACTCGATCCCGGAGATTGTGTGTCGCGCTCATCCCGGCGAAGTTATAGCCGACACGATCCATTGACCGTTCGACCGGCTGCAAATTTCCCGAATTCAAGGTCTCCGGATAGGATTTCGTAGGTCTGCTAGAAATTGCCAATATCTTCATTACATCATTGATTGGTTAGTATATTAATATCTCTAAATTTTATCGCGTCTGGTTAATTTTCTTAATTTTTGGTTAAACAAACGGTAAGTGGCTAGAGATTAAATTAACTGATCTAAATAATAAACGAATTTTTGTAGTGCAAAATTTAGTATCTATACAGACATTTCCTTTTTAAGTTGAAAATTTTCTTGGCCCCAGTTTAAATAAATCTTCATTATCTCGTCAGCAATTTTTAAAAATTATGTTTTTTTGGTCCAAAACAGTGTTTTCTACTTTTTTTTATTGTGCCTAGTTTAGTTTTCTTCCTCTTCTCTAGAAGACAGTGGAAACATTTTTGTAGCTTGTTAAAGTGTAGTAGGTGCAGTAAATCCTCTCCAATTGTCCTTCAGCTTGTAAAAAACAGTGGACAATTTGGGAAGAGGTGATACGATTATTCAAGTCTCGCGGCTCGTTTTTATAGTCGAACCGCGAGGCTGGAATAATTATATCTCCTCTCCTAGAATTGTCCATTTTGTTTAAAAAAAGAGAACATTGACAATTTCTTTGGTTCTAATTTGAACGAATCTTTAAATAGCCACTCATTAATTTCGTATACAAATAAATTTTCAAAAATATTATTGTGCGATAAAGACGATACAATACTGTCTATAATAAATTAAAAAAATTTATAATCGGGAAAATAATTATTTTATTATTCGAAGAAAATCTCTATCGTTTAGTTCAGATATGAAGACTTTGACTGTATTACACATTCCGACACAATTTGGCCAATTTGTCAATTGATAAATAACAGAAAATGGCTGGCATAGATTGATCGGGGTAAAAAAATTTTTTCCGAAAAATTGATTCGATCATTTAACGTGGAACAGACGTCGCGTGTAATCAATTTGGATAGGAATTTTTAATTTTAAAAAAATTAGAACGGATACAATTATATATTTTAAAATCGAGGAAACTAAACGAGAGATATTAGATTTTTTCATATAGAATCCGTTTTTGAAAATTGAGCGTTTCACGCGACACGATTTACTCGACAAGTTAAAAGCTCGGTTCAGTTACCTTTTATCAAAATATTAGCTTGCACAATCGAATTCCGCAAAAATTAGTTTGATGGTTATTTGAAAATAATTGAAAAGTTCGATCATGTAATAAATTACGAGCATCGTTTTGCGTACCGTTCCAACTAGACTGTCTAAAAATTAATGTGAATGTTCAACGTGAAAGGAATAATATAAGGATTTCATTTAGATGCTCATTACGAAAAGTTCAAAATATAATTAATTACGTGCAAGTTTGAACATTTCTGCTGGCAAACTGCGTCGCATAATTGGAGACATGCTATAGAAGTTTCTTGAAGCCCTCGAACTGGAAGCAAAAAAATTCCGCCGCCCAGAGAAATGTTTGTTTCACGAAATGAGCGTGTTAAGAGTAGTTTTTGAATTATGCGCGAGAAGTTTATTATTTTTTCCTCAATAATAGCCCATTGTCAATCTTTCGTTTCAATAATTAACTAATTATCTTTCTTTACGAGAACTCGAATTTTCTGTGCGAACATTCATTTAATCAAGGCTGCTATATAAGAAACTATATACGAGCAAGTAACAACGAAGATCCATCATTAGCATTCCCCAATGTTGCATTTTTAGTAAGAGCTGAATGAGTTCCGGGATAGAAATAATTGGTGCAATCACAAAGGTGCTGGTTTCGCTCGGAAAAAATATATCGTAAAAGTAAATGTACATATAATGAAAATTTGTTAAGAGCTTACACGTTTCCGGAAAACTGCTTTAAAACTTTTTCCAAGCAACGGACAATCAAAGAAAATTTAGTTGCTTCAATTTATTAAATTAAAGAGAAATAAAAACGTCGTACATCTAGAAATGTATACTTTTAGCTCCGAGGAATTTTTATTCTGCCCGGTTTGTTGAACAAAATTAAGGTACACATTTTAAATAATTTGCAGTAAGACTTTATAAATGTTCTCACTGAGAATTTTATTCTTCCGGTGGAAAATGCTTAATTCTGCGAAATTATTGAATATTGAAGAAAATTAGTTTGCCAACATCTCGATCTTTTTATAATTACAATGAAATTGTTTAGTGACGAAGAAAAATTCGTATCGTTTAAGATAAATTGGTATCGAATTTTTCCACAATTTTTTGACACGTCAAACGGATGAATTCGCGTTATAGCTTAAGCCATCAAAGAAACGAGGGAAATCGGCTTATTACTTGTAACTTTGATACTCGGCTCGTATTAAATCTGTGGATAACTCAGAAATCATTCGAAAACTATAATCGTTGGGAAAAGAAAATTATTTCTCGAACGTATTTCCACGGACACAAAAGTGCGAATAATATTCAATAGAAATCAGTATTATCTTGCAGCTGTTTTATTTTTCTGTTCATTACTTTATCAACGATAATATATATATATATATATATATATATATATTGCTCGTGTTTCAATAGTTCCTGTGTAATTATCATGAACAATAAAATTGAAGCAACTTCGTTCAAATAAATTGAATTCCTGTGCATGACGGTTAATAAAATTGTTTCTCACAAAAAATAATTTTGCATCGAACCGTTTAATAAATTTTGTACTTCAGTACCGATGCTTCTGAAAAGGGTTTTCTTGCGAACAGACGCCGATTACGATTGGTGGATTAACATTGTAACTGTTTTCCCGTCCTTTTTCCCTTTTTAATTCGGTCAATGTACCATGGAATTCGAGGACACAAAGCGTCTGACACGAAAAGATCCAAAAAAGTTTCCGATCGATTGAACCCGTGTGTCGAACACGTGTCACGTATGTAACGGGTTGAGTTAATCCGTGCCATTGTTCGTAACCAGAGTTCTCCAATCATATAGCGTTGTGTCCGCACGTTACTCTGCGCCGCCGTAAAAGATTCAAGTTAATTCGGAGGCAACGACGAGAACCGCTCCAAAAATACAGGTAATCTTCGGTGTTTCAGATCATCCGAATAACAGAAATTAATTTCGCTAATTTTGCATCCGAATCGAATATTGTCGGGAATTTTGAAAATATGCTAATGGAATTTAATTTAAATTTATTACTTAACATATATTGATGTAATTATTTGTAGATTTAGATAAATTTCTATTATCTCGGTTATAAGATTATTTATATATTATTATTTATATATAATATATTTTTATATATCTTTTGAAAGTCCACAGAGGGTTAAACAAGTGTGTTTTTGCATTACATTTTTTTAAGTTCATTAGAGGTTAAGCGATAAGTATATTTTTGATGTGATAATTTTTTATTATCACAGCTGATCTAGTGGTCTCATTTTCGTACGGATGAATTTTTGTTTTAAGTAACGACGGTGCTGTTTAACGGTACAAGAGTTTGACGTTGATCGATAGACTGAAGAATAAGAGTGAACAGACAAAAATCCTTCATCTTTTTTAATATATAAATTTTGATTTCCGTGAGTGTAGTTGAGTGTAGTGTTAGTTCCGTGTAGTATTCGAAAATTCCTCAAATTTAAAGAGAATATTTTAGCAAGTTATTTTCTGGGGCTCTACACATGCATATTTATTTTGTCGCTGATCAAAATATTCTTCAACTTTGAATACAAAAGATGAATGTTTTTGTTTTTCTAATATTCTAAGAATATTTAATCATCTTCTATTAAATTATATTATTTTTCTGCGTTGCTACTGTATAGATATTTATATTTCCTGTCTATTTTTGATCATCGTAAAAAAATCGTATGTACGCATCATGACTAACAAAAATCGGCAGAAATTTGTTCAAATACTTCACGCTTCCGCACCGAGTTCCTCAAGGATCATAAATAAGAACGTTTTCAAGCTATCGAACAAAAAATCGAGTATCGGAGAATCTGATTAGTCGATGGTCGTCGAATATTTCGGAAGTGATCAGACTGAATAACGGTGTTAATTGGAAAAAAAGGGAAGAAAAGGGAGCACAATAGTAGGTTTATACTCGAGGAGGCTGCGCATTGTTCTTCGAGAGTATTCATTGCCGGAAGTACCGGAACCATTTAAACTGCATCGCCGCATAATACACATTATCCGTCCCGCTGTAATCATACGATCGATTGGTTATCTGAGTCAGGGTTGTCATGAACATCGGTTCTTTGTTCCCCGGAGATTTCCATTCCTCGAGGAGAAATAGGCGATCGTTCGTTTACGAAACGGGTTGTCTGTTGGAATGGTCGCCGATCTTGAAACTAGGAGCACGTTTTCTCGTTATCCTCCAATTAGTCGAAACAATGCGCAGGAAGAATTCAATCTACAGTTTTATTAACGCGCCGATCGTCTCCAGATTCGATGCTCTCCGACATTGCGCGATTTTCGGGACTCAAGCTGCGTACGCACTTTGTTCGCGAGCTCCTCGCGAATTTTCATGGAACGTTTGATCGAAATTCATTTTTTAAACAGATTTTCATCGAAAACATGAAGCATATAATTCCTTCTTCAGAACGCGTGCAATTTTTACTCAACCTTTTTTTTCAGCAATGTTCTTAAATGCTTGGTTAAATTTAATTTTAAACAGATTTTTACAATATGTTTAATTTTTACTCAACCCATTGTTCCTTTGTTAATGTATTCATATTTTCACTGGATTCTTTTTTCCTGATACACTTCTTTGTAACTTTTAATTCATCGTACAATTTGAACAGATTGTTTTTATTTGTTTGTCCAAAGTAAGAACTAAATTGATCGAGGATTAGAATTTTAGCGACTCTAACAATTACATTTGCAACACGTACCGATGATTACCTTCGCGAGAAGTTCGCAACGTTTTCTCTATCGTCAGTACCCAGCTTGGTCCATGCTGTACGCATGCAGCAATTGCAAATAAATATCTGGTACTAGCTTTTTTATGCTACAAATTTCAAATTTATTCGATAGCGTTTGCAAATTTTCGACTCGGTGGCTTGAAAAAACAAGATTTCACGAGAGTTTCTGAGTTTTGCCAATGTTTTCGGATATATAATACTTTAACTTTCGAAACGGTGATTAATTTTTGTCGTTAATAAATTTATGTGCCACAATAATATTCACTTGTTTCTTAGGATAATTTCTGAAACATCGAAATAATTTCACACATTCGCATCTTTTTCCTTGAACCTGAATGGTGCGAAATTTCACAGCATTTAGGAGATAACTCCCGGTATTTGTATTACGTATTTTATTAAAATATATACCTGGTTAACCGCGGAATATGTTAGAAACTCAGTATAACCTTCGTGCCGACTGCTGGACTTAAAATTACAGAGTAAACCTCAGCTGGGGATCCTGGAGGTATTAATCGTATATTTTTAAACTGTATGCAGATGAACGCAATCTTGTACTTCTCATGAGATATCACAAGCCAATTGCTTTTAGAGCTAAGTATTACAAGTGTTAAGAATCACTGCTATTTCACGGAAATAAACAGTAAAGGAACCAATCGCTACATCCCAATGAAGTCTGAATTTTTCTAGGTTAGGAGCGTGGAAGGATGGCGTTCGTCATCTTAGCTATGAAATTAACCATGAAATGACACAATGTTGCCTCAGGGCTATCCTTATAAATAGTGCAAAATATTTGTGAAAATATTTTGAAGTATTTAGATTCATGCTGCAAAATTCCAAAGTTCGAAAGACGTTGAAGATACTTCAGATCTCTAATTATTTTTCAATGAATTAGCAAAAATCAGTATACAGAAAATATTACTGTAGCCTTGAAAGCTCCTGAGGTACCTTTGGAGGATTAAAAATAGCGGACCATAATACTTCGTTGGATATTTTCTTAGTATGTCAATATTAATTTTATCATATTTTCATTTCCAAGAAAATTGATTCGTTACTGTATATAGGATATTTGTTTCTTTAATTACGCCCTTTTGACCCCTCCGAATGGCGACTCTCTTGTTTCTAGAAGTAACCATACCAGATTTCATAAAATTTTAAACATTAACAAAGTACTTCAGACATTGTTAAAAATTTAAGTGTGGTATGAATAAATATCCCAGTTTGACTTGTTCTTGAATAGAAAATTGTCTGAGTCGGATGAAATTTCGAGGTCCAACAATATGTCTCAAATAGGTGTAAGTACATGAAACGAAGTATCTGTCTAAATCTTACTTCACAGCAATACCAAATTACCCAAAGTATCGAACCAGAAACAGTGCTACCACCAGCTGGGTCACCCACGCGCCTAACCGAGTTATGAAAATCCAATCGTAGACAACTTAAAAGTTTTCCAGTGCCTTCTTTCGCCAGATACCTCTCGCGTCCACACCAGATCTGCGAAACCGTGAACAACTCGGTTCGAGGACGCGCCCCTGACGATTCGAAAAGCTCTTCGGGCTGTTATAGTGTCAAGTAGAAACGGTAGCTGGCCGTTGGAGAAATCGCAAAAAAAAAGATCAGGCAAAGGGAAATCGTGGTAACCGGTTAATCCTTGAGGAAGCCGGTTTGCGGGAGCGTATTGCGTTGTTCTCCGGGAGGATTCGGTCTCCCACGGGGCCTGGAACGACATCGTTGGCTGTGCTGCGGCGCATAATAAGCATTATCCCTGCCGTTATAATCGCGCGATCGGCCGCTTATCCAGGCCAGAGCTATCTGGCACGGCGCGGCAGCCCTTTGTTTGCGGAGACTTGCTTTTTCCAAGTGAAACAGGGAAACATCGGTGTGGCCGTTTCGGTTGGGGGTGGTTGTTGGAGAGAGGAAGAGAGGAGAGCGTGGGGGACACATCGGTCGAAAGGGATCAGGAGACGAGAGAGCCACGCCGAGGGAGAGAAAGAATTCGAGGGCGAGGTACATCATCGTCCACCCTTTTCCCTATCCGTCTCTCTCCGTTCCTTTCAGGCCTCTCTTTCTGTTTGCGGCGCAACCCCCCTCGGAGAAACGAAAACGACGACGAATGCTAAACGATCCCTCAACCTCAGGCCAACCCTCGGCAATCCTCTTGTCCTCGTGTTTCTCCGCGTTGTACGGCCTCGCTGATAGGGTGGCCCACGGGGTGCTCTCTCTCCGCGTTGATGCGAACCTCTTGCAGAAGATGGCTGCCCTCCATTGTCCCGCCCGTTTCGGTTAGGCACTTTGAAATATTATGCCGGGCCGTATCGCAGCCCTTGGTAGCCACTCTCGCAATCGCCACCAGCGGAATCTACCGACGTAGGCCCGGCCAACAATGAACGATATCGCCGGCAGTCGCCGAAAACGACAAGAACGCATCGGCCACCATCGCCGTTTCGCGGTGACCGTGAATCCCTTCTTTTCCTTTACCTTCGTTCTCGCTCTTTCTTCAACCGCGTCGTCGTCCCCTTTGTCGGTGAATTTTGTTTTCGGATAATTTTTAATTAATTTCCAAGCCCGCGCCGCCACCCTCTCGTTCGCTTCCCGGCAATGTCTCCGCCCCTTCCTGACTTCTTTTTTTTTCTCCTTTGGCCACCCTTTTTCGGCGTTGTTCCGTCGTCACCCTGCGCGCCGCGCCGGGTCCTTCGCCGTAACGACCCTTTTCCTCCACTCAGACCCCACCCTGGCATCGTCCACCTGTCTTCGTGACGGTCCGTGGAGTTCATCGGAACAGGAATGGCTCCTTCCGCGGCTTGATAGGATCCCTTTCGCCCGCGCGGATGGAGCTCTGCCGTTGATGACCACGAATTGTACTTTGATGATGACGAAATGCGATCAGCCAGGCAGAATGCCCCGACCGCCCCCTCGGCGTGCTTCCCTTCTTGGTTACCGAGCCTCCTCCATCCCCGTTGGCCAGAATTTCTGATTAACTTTCCCAGGGCTTCGATGTGGGCGTTCAATTACAAGGTCCGCCGGGGAGCCACCCTAAGAAACTGATTGTACCCTGATCCAAAATGGAACTGGCCGGGCCAGCCTTTAGAAAACCCTCGGGCTCCGGCGTCTGTGTCGCTGGAAATTCAATTTTACCGGACACACAACAGCTACTGTTTTCACTTTCTGCTAGATGGAATAACGTTCTGCTCTGTTTAAACAGGTTGCGATAATGCGAATCAGCTTCCGGGGGTGGTTTCGTCGATTTTCGGCTGACTGCGGTTACTTTCTTTCACTTTGTCACACGTCTATGTGTTTCTTTGCGGATTTTGCAGATTTCATGATCCTTTATCTATCTATCGCTTTGTCAATGATTGCACTACACTTGAGAGGAATTTAATAATTTTCATGGATGCAACAATTCCAAAAGATAATATGGTTCTCGAAGTAATTCATGTACGAAGCTGATGTAGTTACTAAACTATTCATTAAACGATTCTGGATTATTTATGTTGAATTTGTAACGGGCTTCCGAGTAACTACAGATAAGTAAAATGGTATTTATATATTCTCATAAAATGGCATCAACAAATCGAGAAGCTATTAATTAAATCTGGAAATACGTTCGAATATATCTTCCATAGCAATGTATAGACAAACCCCCAAAAATTCTTCGTTTTCTAAATAATACGAATTTAGAATAGTTTCTAAACAATCAAATGATGCAATAGACTAAATAAATGCTTAAGAAATAGATCATTAAGGAAATGTTGAATGTACTGTTCACGTATTTCCTTCTTTTATGTATTTATTCACAGTAATTAGCGGGTTAGAAATTGCTCGAATTAGTTAAGAACTAATTAAGTTAATTATAAGAATCGTTATAATTACTAAAGAATTGCTCTAATTATATAAGATTTGTTCTCATTAGTTAAGAATTGTCTTTTTTCTGCAACGAAGTGCTTCATTTACTTGCAGTCGTCAGATCGAACGATTGCTTCATCTGAAATTTTGAGCAACTAATGCGTTCTCTGTGCAGTCGATACACTGATCGGCAAAGGTGAGCGAGGCTCGCAAACACGTGCGCGTCCATTCGCTGTAGGGTGAAATTTCATTAAGCCTGCCGTAGGCGAATTGATTCGTTAAAATGAAATACCGAGAAAAAGTTTGCGAGCCAACTTCTCGAAATACGAGTGTTAATAATTTTCAATCGGATCGCGATCGCGGCGTTACCATTGGCACCGCGTCCGGTTTTCGCCCCTGATCCTTCGTTCCCGTTGCGTTACACTAATACCATCGGCATCCGAACTTTCTCACTTCCCTGGATTAATTATTAATCCCTTTTCTCCCACGGTCAGTAATGTAGCACGATTTTCCGTTTTTATCGTTTCACGTTTTGACTGTCGCATCACCGCAGATCTGAAAATAAATTTTTACACTATCCTAATCTATCTTTCGAATATTATTAGAAACGGCAAAGTGTAAAAAAGTTGAAAAATAATTGACGTCATACAACTTAACTTGTTAATATCAAATTGATTTATATAGATGCATCAAGGAGGTACTCTAGTGTGAGTTTTTGAAAAAAATCGATATTTTTTACATTTTCTTGAAAAATGTAGGATTAAAGATACATCTGAATTCTTAAAATTAACAAAGTCATAGTGAGTATGATATACATAATATGAGTGATCAGTATTGGTACACAACACTTTTAATGTGTTTTTCTCGAAATATGCTTCCCAAAACAAAATGTTGCGTGCTCATTCAGTGTACTTATGCCTATAAGCTGTAGTAGAACTAATCCAAAATTTTTATTTTGACATTTTTCTAGCCTCCCAATACTGATAAAGCAATCGGAAAAATCTATAATCAAATTTCGAAATGTCGCCATTTGATTAATTATTGACTTTTTTCTTTTGTTCTAGTACCTACTATAGTTAATCCCATACTAATTAAGAATCTTACACGTTTTTTGCATTTGAGATAGACACAAATTGACTGCAATCATGAGCACCGTGAGACTATCTTTATGAAATTCGACTATATTTCAAAGTAGCCAATGTTATTAATTTAAACGTTTCTTTAACCTAAAAAATGTTATTGAAACGTGCAGAAAAATACCTTGTAGAGAACAAAGAAAGTTAAAAAAGAACGCAATTTACACTAGAGTACCCTCTTCAACATCATGGAATTTTCGAGGTTGTTAATATGGCAGCCAAAATTTTAATTGAAACTTAATTGCCTGAAGAAAAATGTGTGAATTTGACTTACAATTTCACGGTCAATGTAATTGAAATAATTGTCACATTCGTGTGTGTTTCTTGCATAAGGGATTAAGGTAACGCGAGAAGATATTCTTTTCATTTTAATTGCCGATTGTCAAAGAGGAACTTTATAATTTCCATGCTTATACAACGGGTCGCGACGAAAATAAACAGAGGGAGTCGTTTAAATACCGCCACATCGTACGGGTACGTTCGAATGGCAATCGGTTATTTGCAAAGAAGAAATATTAGCTGCTATTCGGTAGTAATTGAACGTAGGTTAATGCACCGCATACTTTATTGGTAATACGTTCATTAATATTTCCGCCAGGAGCATTGCAGCTGGCCTCGTCGAAGAAATTTTGCATAATTTTTTCATTGATTGGATAATGAATTATTCTTGTATTAAATTCGTTCAATAAACACGATATCGGCGCATTATCGATGTTCTTTCCTCCCTATTAGCAATCAAGTATCAGTATCGTATCTCGTAATTAAACTTTTAGTATCTTACAATTTGAATAATCGATGCGCCTGCAAATGTACCTATACGCGAATCTTTGAAATACTATTTTGTAATTCAGTGTTGTCCGGAGATATTTTTTGAACAATCCAGGAAATGTAATCATTTTAAGTTTGTACAATAATTTGTGTTGCTCTTAACTATAATGTTCTGAAAAATGTATAATTTCGGAATGATTATCGAATAACTTTTGCATTTGTATTATTAAGAATGCACAATTAAATTTCTGGTCAATCCAAATCTTTATGAAAAGAAAGAATTTTTATATAAACTTTCGAGCATAAACAAATTCTGTCGGCAGCATATTTTTGTCACCCACCATTGTACTGCATTTAAAAACTGTATAATTTTTCGAAAATCATCGATCGCTTTTTGTATCTGCATTAGGAATCAATTATTCAAATTATACAATTTCGTTTCTAAATGCACTAAATGTTGATCGAAAATTATGTTAGCAATCTCTGTTAAAAGTTACGCATTTCTCGAGTCTTCAATGTCAATAAATTTCGTATAGAAGAATAATTTTTTAAAACAATTTAATCATTTTTAAGAAGAATATTTTTTTAAAATAATAATTTTTATTGTTTACAAAAATGTAATTTTTAATAGTAATTTTTAACAGTATTATTTAATCGGTAATTTCTGTTAAACGTCATACAGATTTCGAAATTTTTAATGTAAATTTCATTGCATGAAACATCTATGAGTTCGAAGAATAATTCAAGCATAATTCAATATGTAATTGCACGAAAAATGTGTCTAAAATTACGAGAACAATTGTTATTCTAAATTAGATGTTGTACATTTTTAATTTGAACGAATTAACGCGGACAAATATTCGCAGTGATCGACCATAATTAAATTACGCGGGAGCACCGGCAAAGAAAATAAACAACTGCTTCCTTCGTGTGATTTTAAAGAAATATGGAAATTGGAAATCGATTGATACCGGGCATCGTCTCTTCTAGGTGACAATATGCAGTCGATCGATCCATTTCCGGTTTCACTCTCACTTGCTATCAAACAGTCCGTACATACGCAGCACCGGTAGCTTTATGTAGTTAATCTATATACGCGAATGTACATGAATATGCAATCCTGCGGTCGTGTAGCGATATCCTCGAGAAATTGCCAGCGAACTAAGGAGATCGGTCCAGGAAACGCGCGTAAATAGCATTAAACCGTTCCGCGTTCAACGAAAATGGTCTGTCCTTTATTTTTTGTCCGATTTTTTTAAACGGACGTTGGCCTTCTCTTTTTTTTAAATTCGATAACTTTCACTTCCGCGAACGAAAAAAAAATGTACGCGAACAAAATTTTTTGATATCGTTTCGCTATTGATTTATATGCCTCCACCATTTTGTCGCCGGAGTAAAGGTTATACTGGGTGCCCGACAAATTCTCTCGTGTTTCCAGGGAAAACGGTCACTTGTGGAACAGTTAAAGAAATCATTTTTGTATTTATTGCATATTTATGCGTACCTTAAGGAAGAATTTGTTTAACACAGAGCTACGAGCAACGCCGACATTCGTAGTTTCAAAAATTCGCTTAATAGTATTTTCACAAGATTGTTAGAATTGACTGAAATATTGTTTATGAAATATAATTACGAGTCTACAGATTTTATATTGTTCGTGGACGTTAAGAAATGGCGTTTTAAAAATATTGATACGATTTTTTGCACTGGCCAATTGATTTTTTAGCGGACCCGTCAAACAGACACAAATAATTTCACGTTCACCGCCGTGTTTGTACAAACCCTGGTAACCAATAAGGGCTTTGATTTTTCCATGTTTTTTACTTGCTTTTTTTCGTGAGAAAAATCAATTCAGTCGGAATTGCGCCGCGATTTCATGCATACCGTGTATATTTCACAGCATTGTTACGAACATTACTTATAATTGGTCAGATTTCTAAATTATCGGGGCCCGGCGCGGAGAAATATATAGAAGCAACTTTTTACAGATAAACCGATTGCCGATCATAACGCATTCGTATCCATTCGATGCGCACAGTCAATACGTCATTTCGATTAATATAAGTTTGCATCAGTGACCCAGCGTGCCAATATATTCTTCGGTGTGCAGTATTTACGCGAGAAAAAAGTGAGCTAAGTAATGTGCCCGCCGATGTTCATTAGATGCATTTATTTCGGCAATCTGTTTCGTTTTAATTCCAAAAGGTCAAGAGTGGAAAACAATTCATCGAATCATCCTCGATGTTAAATAATGCTCGACGTTGTTTCATTACTAAAATTACGTTTTCTCTTTCACCAGACAAAACAATTAAACAATAAATTTAATAAATAATGAGTAGATACATCGTGACTAGTCTGGGGATCTTTATATGATATAAAATAAAAATTGCCTGCATTAACTGTAAGATGCAGAAGCTGCATACATACTTATTTAATTCTTTAATTATTTTATTGAGTTGAAAATAACTAAGTGATTCTTTAAATATTTTCAACGTTTTGTATTTGATCTGCACATTTTTGCCATAAATGCAATAAAATCCGCAGTCTAATCATGACATTCAATTGGAATCAGAGTAGAACAAACCAAAGTTAATTAAAAATTTGAGTTTCATAAATGCATTGTTTTTAAAATAATATCTACATAATATCTACGTTATATTTTAATAATATTCAAAGATACAATAAAAGAAATTTTTCCATTATATTTGCCAATCCAATAGTATTGAAAATTCGGGTCTATTAATTATAAGAAATTAAATTTTGCTAAATCGTTGAAAAGTTGAAGTGAAATAACGTCCTTAATCCAGCAGATTTGGCTCTATGTAATTACAAATGAATAATTTAATAAGTCCTTTAATCATAATTATGGGTTTACGATAATAATGTTATGTTAATGGCAAAACATATAATGAAATTTAATATGTAACAATTAAAATTTGAACGCGTCTAATTTCTGAAGATGTAGCCAATATCGGAAAGTTTGTTTTGGTTTCGTTTAGACCCGACATCCAGTGTCCTAGGCGAGCGTTCGTTTTTTGAAAATCAAACAGTGGTGCTTGGAGTAAATTATAAATTTGTTAGAACGAGGTCGATGTTCTCTTTGGCTTACTTCGAATAAATTTTTCGGAATTTTGAATCGACTGGCCGGATAGACGGTGACACGTGCGTGCGCGGCCACGTAAATTAATCAAACGGTAGAAAAATTGGAAGAGGAAGCTATTGACAGCCGACGCGGTATAAAAAATAAATGAAATTCAATACTCAAGCCAGCGGTGGACGTTTAATAAGCAAAAATCTGACAGTTGGCACAACGATACACTTAATTAAAGTCGTTTATTATGTTTTCAATACTGGCCACGAAACTTTGCACCTTTGATTCGCCTGAATCTTAATCATCTGTTTCAATGTCTTATTTAATTATCGCGGCAACTAATGTAATTATATAATGGATAAATAATGTAATTATAAAATGGATTATAATGAGTTGCCTCTACGGAATTTAGCGGACTGCATGATATAAATATTGGCAGTTATTTGCAAGCGTTAATTAAGTGATTGTATTTGAATTATTTCAGCTGTATCTCAACGAATTTGGAACGTGCAACGAAATTAACTTATTGATGAACTGTCTTAGAGCAACGTAAATTTAGACGACGAAAGCGGAAGTTACGCATAATTCATTCAGTAGCATGATTTATTCGATGTCAGACATTCCTAGCTGAAATCTTTGTGTTGCTAAATTGAGTTACAGCTTCCTGAATGGTATCAAACATGCTTCCACATATAACATCATTTGTCTCGACATTTAAACAAATAAAACTGATTCAACTCTACCAATTCAGACACTTTGGAAAAATATTGACTTTATGACGGCTACTGTGATTTTACTATGCGTGAAATTATTCTGAAGTTCTATGTTTTTTTTTTCGAGTGAATGATTTCGAATATTCAATAAAATTTACTGTCATTCATTTTGTCGAAAAATTCGAAGAACTGAAAATTTCACAGACGTAGCAAGATTATAGAGCAACCTATTTGTTGCAAGTTACTTTAATTAAGGATTACCTTATATTGTATGCAGAAACAAATTTGCAGGTCCAAAGAAAGAGGACTGAAAATACATGATGATTTCGGGTCAACCAATTTTGAACTGTTTAATTTGAAAGTTTCGTTGGAACAGTTCCGGAAGTTGCACGTTCCAGTATAAAATTCACATGTCCAACCAGCCAAAAATGCAATGAACACCGACGGTGGGTTCGAAATTTAGCGACTGCAATTTTCATGTTGATCAAAATCGAGATTAAAGGCGAGTAAAAATTCAGTGCAGGTATATTAGGGAATTAGCGCAAATCGCGGGATACACGGGAGCCCATCGTTCATAATGATTACAGCACTTTGGAAGATGTCCGTGGAACGAGCCCGCCATTTTGCCAGATTTTCCGTAGGATCGCTATGTTTAAAAGCACGTACATTTCTGTAACTTCGTTTCTCTAGTTAACATCTGTTCGAGAAGAAACCGTTTAAGTCCATTAACGAAAATCATGGTAGATACTGTCGGACAAAAGTCAGCTGTAAATTTTGATAACGTTTAACATGAAACATGTCCTTTTTCGCGAACGTGTCCCGAAGAAACGAGCCGGAGGTTCTCTACGACGACAGCAGCCTTTGGACGATTCGTAATTTTCCGGGAATTTTCCGAAGTCGTCGAAGCAAACTCAGTTTTCGATATAAAATAATCTCGTTGCATTACAGTACTTCTATTTTTTCCTAACAAATGTTTCAGTTTTTGCTGTCATATCGAGCCAAGCCTTCGGAGTTTTTTACCGACGGCACGCAAAAATATTGACAGACTACAAAAAATGCTTCCGCAGTTTTCTTTTCACAATATATCGAAAATTCGAGAACGTATATTTCTCCCGAGAAAAAAGACATGGATATTTCATACGGCAACAGAGTAAACACGAGCAATTTTCGCGATGCTTAAACTATTATTTTCGTACTGGCGAAATCGCTCTGTCGATTTCTAAATTTCGAAGCGGTTGATTTTCCCATCGCGAAATACCAATATTTCGCATTGGGTTATTAAACGCGTTGGAGATGTGCGCTTATCGCGTATTCATTTGCAAATTTTTAAGGTCACGGTTAATGTTTAAATTTCGAGTGCGCCGTTCGCTTTTACTTTCCGCGAATTAACCCATAATTTTCCATCGGTTTTGCTTCGAAAAATGTTAATAACTCGAACGATACGCCCGCCGATGAAAATTCATTTGCTTAACGAATTAAATAATCGTCGGTAATAATATCTCATAAATTATAACGAACCGGCGACGAATGAATTTATTTGTTCCGCCGTATTTAGGTATTCCAGTTGCATGAATTGATTGTCCGCAATCGATGCATTAACGATTTATCGTTCCCGGTGGTTTCTTTTGCTCGAAATTAACGGAACAACGCGCGCACAAAATGGAGGCGTAAGTCGAATCCGCCCGGACTCCATTTTTACGCCGTCCGACGGCAAGCATCGCCTCCATTACGGGAGCGGCTGCCATGACTGCACACATTTTTCCCTTTTTCTTCACCAAAACAATTATTATCACTAATATAATCACTCGTAATTAATTTTTCCCCACTTCCCATAGTTCATTCGACACTCATAAATTAATTTTCGACGACACTTGTCATAAAAGGTATGTAAGCAAAAAACTTTTCGTAATTTCACTTTTTTCTTTTCATAAAATTCTAAAAATATAAGAAAATAACGTTTTTAAAATTATTTACATTAAAAACGAGAATTTTTTTCGCTTTTTTAAACTGATTCTCATACGAGAATTTTTTAAGATTTTTATGGGTTCTGAGTTATTTAATTATATTATTTCGTAATGTTACTTTAAATTTGTGATATGGGATATCGAAAAAAGTGTAATGAATCTGTAAAATTGTGTTTTTGAAGTCGTAGTATAGCGTAGACTACAGCGGTCGCCATAAAAGTTCGGTGACTTTAACCGACGGCAGACAGATGGCCTCCATGGATTTCTTTATATCTTCGATATTTCTTAACCGTTTTAAAATTTATCGGTTTTAATCATCGCGTTCCTATTATCAGTATTTTCTTCACCACCACCGATTATAAACATTACAAAAATAATTTTGTCTTAAATATTACCGTTCATATTTTGAAATGCCCAAAATGTTACACAGTTTCTGTAAATAGTTGGAAAAGAAATTGGCTGTCTCGTCTCAAAACACGATTATCGTATGCTTTTTTGTTTATTTCTTTTGCAAGCAGTTAAATATTGGAAGGAGTAGAAGAAAATTAGAAGAAATTATTGAAGAAGAAGATATTATTCGAATTATTGTTCGTCTTAAATGCTTGATTTAAAAATTTTTTTCGATTATCTACTTTCAATTCCAAAAATGTTTATTTCAACGAATATTTGAAGGTGAATGCACTGAACATCGAAATTTAGTACAAGAATACAGGTAAACCAGAAATACCATGGGAAAAATACAGATGCGATGCGTTACTTCAGCCTTTTTGTTTTGAATTGTACACTCATGCAGTTTTTAGACAATAACCACAAATTTCCAAGAGCCTAAGCAAAAAAGTATGATGTTGGGTGTACTGTAGGAGGATGTGAAGTGAAAATATTATGACGTACGGAATACCGAAACTGTGCATGAAGCTGCAAGAGATTTACGCAGTGAAAGATGGCGTAGGAATTCGAAATGAATAGCTAAATTAAAATAATAAAAAATAAGGAAACATATGAACCGTCAGCAGAATATTAAACGGCGTCCGCGGCGTCGCGGAAATTTTTAACAATTTACTTTATGATTTTTTCGCATTCAATTTCAACATTTAGCTGAAAAATATGTAATGCTTCTATTACACTGCATCATTTTCTTACGAGAAAATCACGTTTAATGCGAAAGAAACATTTCTAAGCTTTATGGATTTTTATCGCTTTTTGCATATTTTTATGTCGCTGATATTTTACTGAACAATTCAAGAAGTCTCGAAACCTGCTACAAACGTGTCATAATAAAATATTTTGCATATTCTAATAATTCTAATAATTTTGCATACTCTTTAAATTTTTAACTGTCAAAAATTTGCAATTATAAAAATAGTGAATTTTCTTTTCATTTAGAATTTAGAGTGACAAATGTTCAGTCACAGCAAATGTCATTTTTCAATGCCATAATGAAAATTATAAAACGCTGTCAAGAATTTAAATAATTCGATGCATTTGTATTGCCGTATTTTCTAGTGAAGCTTTATATTCTATTGACCTTTATGCAGATTTCACGACTACATATTTTTCACAGTGATGTGCACAAGGGTGCATAAAAATTTTTGCTAAAAATTTGAATTCTCCAGAAGGAAGAATTTATCAATTTTGTCATTCTACTATTTGGATAAACGCTGCATCATAAGAAGAATGTGCATAATGAATAGTAACCAATGATAAAATTAGTAAAATCAGCGTATCATATTAGTATAGTAGCGTATCATATGGTATCTCGTCGATGCAGATTATGGAAGAGAATAATTTTAATGAGTATCATAATTGGACTTGAAAATTTATGCATTTATATCATGTAGGAAATTCTAAAACGTAGAATAGTTTAAACTCTGATCAATTTTAAGCAGCATTTGAGACCTATAATAGGGTTTTTAATAGCGTGTACCAATTTCTTTGCTATTATTAATTTTTCAATATTAATGCATACAAATCTACAACTACCAATCTAAACTAATCTAAATCTAAACATCTACAATCAAATCATATTTATCCTTCACTAATACAATTCATTATGCATTTTTCTTTCCGTTTTTACACTGACAAAATGATAAGTAGCTTCAATTGTATATAAAACCAATTATGTTATCCCAACTCAACTGTTTTGTTTGTTTATTTTCAGCACAATTTTCGAAAATTATTTTCGACGAATATGATATTCAAGTGACTAACATTGATCTACAGATCCTATTATGTTGGATCAATTTCCTACGAAAGAAATAAAACAAGCTATATTATCTCAGCTCAGTTATCTTGTTCCTTAATTTTTCGATGTATAAGTGATATCATAATGATTGGAGATTGTAGACCAATGTTCCTTTTCTAAACTGTATTGAACCAATCCCCTCCCCCCTCTCTACGCGGAAATAAAATAAATTATATTATCCTTGCTTACTAATTTTGCTTCTTAATTTTTGTCAATAAATACAGAGTTAAAATAGGTGTTTTAAATGTTCCAAATGTTTAACTCGTTTTAGACTAAAGTGTAACCTAACATCGAAACGATTAGAGATTATAAAATAGTGCTTTTTATTTGAAATTCCATTGAACTTATATTATCCTTGTTTATTTTGCTTCTTAATTTCAGTCGGTGAACACAGAGTCAGAATGTAGGACACAGTTTTTCAAATGTACCAAATTGCTCGACTTGATTCTGATGGACGTGTGCTTTGAAAATACCGAAGGCTACAGAACAGTGTTTGTTTCCCTTAAAAATTGTTATGAACGTGTATTGAAATGCTAACATTAATCAATGGAGAATGCGGAATCGAGGAAAAGGGAACGACACCTGAGGCGATCGGTCGCGGCCGTATCTTCCATGGATTTCACGGTGCACGGATATCAGAAATTGAAAGTGATCCGGGCGTTTCAGTTTCATCGCGCAATGGGCAGCCGAAAGAAAACAAAAGTGGCCCCGCACGGCGAGCTCTGTTTTCCGCATTTTCGTTCCAATTGAACAGAATTAATCGGCGCTGTTTTACATGCAATTTGAATTATACGTAATAACCGTGCTGATACAGATTATAATCGTTTTCACTGAGCCCGTCAACGGAACCGACACCGTTTTAAATCCCGCTGACCGAGAAATTTTCGTTGTTCGGTCGATTTTCGGCAGAAAATTATGCGTGCCTAGCTGTTATTTCGGCCGGCTCGGCTCAGCTCGACGCTGCGCGGCGTTCCGTTTAAACGAGTCACTCGATTTAAATTGTCCCGATACAATGGCGTATATACGTAATTATAATTCTTTTTTCCAAGAAATTCGGATGCGATCACATAAACACATTTTCTTCCTATCGAATACACCACGCATTTTTCTACCGCGGCATTCGAGTTTCATAATCGTTCACAATTTCGCGGAAGTAAATTTTAATCTTTGCACAGTGTTGCGAATTAATACAAATCATATTGGCATACGATAACGTTGTTCACTTGTTTCTATCGCGTTAATTACCGAGAAGTAGTTAAATATTTTCGTAGAACTAGATACATCATATACATCGGAGATCGAATTTTTTATTTGTGCTCGTTATCGTCAAGATGACGTGGAGACTTCATGATGAAAAATTAACGAACTGACATAACTCTGCCAATGAATGTCAGATGAGTCTCTATGTTTGCAGCATCGTGGATTCTTAAATTTTAATACACATAAAATTTCGTTTCTAGTAAAATTTTGTCAAACTCTAACCTCGTTTAATTGAGATTAGGAGGAACAACATTCAAGTCGTGTTCGAAAACTTTCTCTCATCCTCGATGTTAAAAGCCGTCGTAAAACGCGCGGAAACTCAATTATAAAATAGGCTTCGTACTGATATTCATTCTGAAAAATTTAGTTACGTTTCTCTAAAACAGAACATTCAATTTTTGTAGACCGTGTGATTCTTCAAGACACACTGCGACTTTTTATACGAAATATAAATAATTTGCATGAGACCGAATAGTTTTATTTCTTTATTTCTAGCAATTACCAGCAGATGAATCAAATATGTCTATACTTTTGTTTGAACAATGTTTATAATATTTATTAATAGTAACGCTTGTCTTTATTAGATTTATTAAATTCGTCTGACGAGTTACCCAAATAAGATGTTCCAAGACAGCCAATAAAATTTCACCTTGTCAAAAGTATCAGAAAAATTGATCACTATTCCAAAAAACAATATACTTTCCTTGCCACGAACTAGGTTAAGCGAACACTGACTATTGCAGCATAAAATTCACGGGCCCAGTGGAAACCGGCGAATAATCAATATATTAATTCATCGTGAAAAATGATAGATCAAATTGGCGTTTATGATATATCGAATCCGTCGAGGAACTAGCTTAATTAAATTTTGAAAATTGAACAGCGCCCGGTAAATAATGAATGTTTCTGAGATAAACTTGGAGAGCTGATCTAGTTCGCGCCATGACGAGAAGGTTTTAACGGAGACAACAAGACAGCGAATAAAATTCCACCGCGTCAAAAGTATCAGAAAAATTGATCACTATTCCAAAAAACAATATACTTTCCATGCCACGAACTACGTTAAGCGAACACTGACTATTGCAGCATAAAATGCACGGGCCCAGTGGAAACCGGCGAATAATCAATATATTAATTCATCGTGAAAAATGATAGATCAAATTGGCGTTTATGATATATCGAATCCGTCGAGGAACTAACTTGATTAAATTTTGAAAATTGAACAGTGCCCGGTAAATAATGAATGTTTCTCAGATAAACTTGGAGAGCTGATCTAGTTCGCGCCATGACGAGAAGGTTTTAACGGAGACGAGAAGGTTTTAACGGAGACAACAAGACAGCGAATAAAATTCCACCGCGTCAAAAGTATCAGAAAAATTGATCACTATTCCAAAAAACAATATACTTTCCTTGCCACGAACTACGTTAAGCGAACACTGACTATTGCAGCATAAAATTCACGGGCCCAGTAGAAACCGGCGAATAATCAATATATTAATTCATCGTGAAAAATGATAGATCAAATTGGCGTTTATGATATATCGAATCCGTCGAGGAACTAGCTTGATTAAATTTTGAAAATTGAACAGCGCCCGGTAAATAATGAATGTTTCTGAGATAAACTTGGAGAGCTGATCTAGTTCGCGCCATGACGAGAAGGTTTTAACGGATCTTCGCCGGCCATAGAGACAACGATAGGCAAACAAATTTCGGGGAGGGGTATATTTTCCGGCGGCATAGGCGATCCTCGTAAAGATTCGAAATAAAATTTTCCTGCTCGCCGTTCCGCGCTGCCACCGCAAAACGCAGACTATCGGAACGAACTTCATGACGATTTCATTGGCCGATAACCGCAATTGATTCGATGTTCGACCGCAGCCTCGTGATTCGATAAGGTATCGACGTAATAGCGGAAGATAAAGTTCCTTCGTGTTGCTGCAAAGTGTTTCACCTCCGGGCCCCGCTGCGAGAGATTCATTGTCGCGTCCACTCGAGCCAGCACGAGCCAAGCATGAGCCCGCTCGGGCCCGCGCAAACGCGCGCGCAAATAACTCGATTTGTTTCGTTCGTACACCGCCGTTCGACGTTTTTCCCTCAATTTTTCGCTGTTCGGTTCGTACTGTCGGCCGTACAGTTCAAAATATTTCATTAATATCCCGATCGAAGAATTAATTCCTATCGTATGATCGTCCGTTTTTCGCTTCTTCTTTTCTCGCTTGTTTTGATTTTTATTCACTGTTGCGCTATAGGATATCGTGCCGCAGTAGTTTTTTTTTACTTTGTGCTATCACATTCATAAGTGATTGGAACACTTGAATTTGTAGAACCGGATATTTAATGCGCGTGGATTGAATTTTCTTGCACGCACATCAAAATTTCCGATGGAATATCGTAGGCCGAAATTCCTTGTAGTCCGAAATGTGATTTCCGGTGAATTTTTTAGTAATTTTGAAAGTCCGTTGGATTTTTATGGCAGTCCCAACACTTATCAATGGAAATGCAGGTGCACGTGAACGTCCGATTTCTTTTATATAATGCTGTCAAACACGAAACATGTGTACAAATTGATACAGTGTTTCCCAAAAGTTAAAAATGGTTTTTAAATTTTCTGTCTTTTTCTATGAACACTTGCTCAAGTCTCTTTTCAGTTTCATTTTATATATTCTATAAATACATACTAACCCCTTGCCGAATGATATTTGTCGTAGAAATTTATTTTCTGCATCTTTACATTAGCTTTACAACCTAAATATTGACATCAGTAGGATAAGATTGTATTATAATTTAAGATTATTTAATACTGATGTTGCATAGCAAGGGGATGCAGATCGAAATGAATATCTCGGGAGTCTATAGAAATTTTTGGAAGCTGTTTGCTTTAACGCTAATACTAATTTTGCATCATGCAACAGACTCTGCCTTTCAGATTTGTGAAAGGGCAGTGAATTTGCGGCGAGTATCGATGATGGATTGGGACTGATAGATGTTTGTTGAAAATGTATCAATAATTTCGTACGCATTGGCATGTAAATTGGAGGACTAAGTCTGGTATGCTGGTAGGTTAAAAAGCGTTACATAAACGATCGTGTAACGGGGAATTCGCTCTGCTAACAACACCCATCAATGTCGACGGCGATGGTAGATATTTATTGAATAAAATAGCACACTGACGTATTCAACCCCTGAACGCGTCTACGGCAGATGAACGGCAGAATTAACTTTCCAGATACTGTTGGGAAATGTTTTTTAATTTATCGAGACCGTTCCTGTCTGTTACCTGCCGCGAATTCTACCGAAAAATGAAATAATTTAATGCCCGACCGCGGTTTTCTAATAGAATTAATTCTTTGCGTATCCGAAAATTCATTTCTCTTTTCCGCGTTTCGATTCCATCGCGCCAAATACGGATTTCAAGAATCTCTTTTCCTTGGCAAATTCAATGTTATTCTGATTTCCTTTTTCTGTTGCAATTATAACATAAATGTTAGTGTTTCTATTAATTATACAAGATTTGTGTCTGTAGATAGTGCGTCAAACAATTTATGACTACGTATAGTAAACTTATAATATTATTAAATCCTATCTCAGTCTCTCATTTTTTAATACTAGAACCATCGAACGACTAATGCAATTGTTTTATAAGTATCATAAGATTGGATTTGTACAGATTTCGTACGATTCTGATACTAACACGCGCTGAGTAAAGAAGTCCATTAGTAAAATTTCTCACGAAAATATTTTCATCATTTGAATAACTGCAAATGAGAAGATCACGAACAAGTAATTTAGACCCGTCCGGTTGTTCTAGTGTTAATGTTGAATTATTAGTTATCTATATTATCAATAACTGAAGACTTTCATCTCCACCAACTCATATCGATCCCCCCTCCAAAAATGTAAAAGTGCCATGTTAATACTGAAAATCAATTAAAAAGATTTTTTTTCGAGAATCACTGAAGATCTCTTCTCAGCCCAAACAAAATTTGTTAAAGAAATTGTTGTTGAGAATAACTGAAGACTTTCGTTTTCCACTCCAAAGAAAATTTGTAGTTGCTGTACAACTTCTGAACATCAGTTAAGTGAATATTTTTAAAATGTAATTTCTTTCTCGATTGTTGACGACGAACAAATTTGCGTTTAAAGAACATTTTGGACCGCACTGTGCACTCTTTAGATTACGTCCTCGATTCACACTTCGTCAGGGCCATTTTCGGCAGAGTTTGTTGGACTTTGTCGTGTCACTGAACTGTCGTTTAGAATTTCGCGAGTTAAACTGTTCGAGGTAAACTCCGATGGGCCCACCGCCGAGATCGGTGGACCGTCTGAACTGACGACGAGATATCGTGGGTCCTATGTACCATGGGACCGAGACACGGCTCTGCACGATCAGCCAATGGGTGGCCTTGGCGGGAACGAGTTCGGGGCGCTTCGTGGGGGACCACCGAGGCCATTATTCTGCACATGCTACCTGCACCTTCAGCAGGACATGATATTATTATGCGTAGTCTCGTGAAATGGGACCTTAGCTAGCGACCCCCAGATAGACGATCCTTTCAAGGAATGGGGTTACCTCAGCTCGAGAACCGAGCTGGGGTCGTTTTGTGGGAAATGTCGCGAAGATGCCATTCAACGTTCTTACACGGGTTCTGAAGACAAATAATAGCACAGTCTGTCTGGACGGATTTTTCAAAGAGTTAATTCCGAGGGAAATCGCAGGCCTGCAGCTGATTGTCATTTAAATGATCAATCTGCGGATCTTATGCAGTTCAAACGAGACTACAAACAGTAAACGGATAAGAAGAACGTAAAAGTATCGTAATATCATTTCCACCTTGCCAAGATATAACCAGTTAGATGTTGCGACATTTTTGAAAAGTATGTACCTAAAACGTGCCGCAAAAAGTAAACGATAATAATTATTTATATCTTTCTATTGATTCGTTTTATTTCGTCTTGGCCTGGAAAAATATTCAAAAAACATCATATAATATACAGATATATTTTAGTTGCCACTGAAATTGCAATTTAAACAGCAAATTTATACGCATGGCGAGTATACTCGCTATAACACAAAACATTTCCATTTCTTTATGACGAGTGTGCTCGTCGAAAGCAGCGTATTTACAAATTAATAAGGAACATTTGTTTTCGTGGTTTAGCAGTTGCGCAGCGAAAGAATGCATTGAAATGATCATGAACACTCTTTGCAGAGAGATCGTAAAATAGAATTCTGAGTCAGTATGACCTCTTAAACTGTTCGCTAGCTCGAATATTTTAAATTTCGTTTCTCAATTGTTTTTGTTACAACAATCATTTTTCATTCAATAGGAGAACGTTAGACGAACTGGTACAATAAATTGTCGGTAGCGGAGACAAATAAAAAGTTTCAACAAATAAAAGAAGCAAATGAACAGTTTTGCCCGTGTAAAGCGCAAGATTTTTCGTGTGCAATATTTCCTCAAAAGCGAGCCGTTATTTTTTCGCTCTGACCCTTGGAAACAGAAACAACATCATTCAATTTTCAAAGTTGATTCTGGTATACCACTGTAAACGAGCCTCTCTTTTCCAAACTCTCTATTATTAATCCTCGATCGGCTGAAATATTATTGATTTTGTTAGTTCACTACACAGGAGAAACATTTGGTTCATTTGGCTGGCCGCTTATCCGGATTTTGATACGGTTTCTTTTACTATTCAATACTTATTGTTCGATTAGATAATACCCGGGTACCCTTATTGAAGAAGAGGATGTATAGGAAGGAGTAGACAATTAATAAAAATAATATTTTATTGTGGTAATAAAAATAAAATAATTAAACGTTATGTAAAACGGTAACGTCATATATATATACAGAAGCTCATCGTAAGGTGATAGAATAAAGTCTACATATTCTGGTCATTGACGTAAGGCTTAACCCTTTGCACTCGAAGCCATTTTAACTGTAAGTTTAAATTAATTTTCCTGACTCACAGTATTTCCATTTTATATGACAAAGTGCATTTTACGCGTATGAAATTTATAGTCTTGCGACTCGTACAACAGTTAGACTTTTAACAATTTCCTTACGTCTAGACTTTTATAATATAAAAAATATCTTGGAACGTGATATGACAATTTTTTTTTAATGGTGCCTCAGAGTCACCACTCGAGTGCAAAGGGTGAAATATCGCTAAAAATGTAAAAGTTACTATAATTATTGTTGTATATTCTTCGAGAGAATGTAAAAAGAAACGATTTTTTCGAAGATTCACACTAGAACAGTCCGTGAAACCGGTCGGCCGGTGGTCCCCCGTACAATCTATCCTACATAGAAGAAACAGTTTGTATCCGAGAGCCGGAGCCAGCGTGACGACAGCGACTGAAACAATTACGTCGCCGGTGTTTACACGATCCTTTCGCCGTCAGGAAAATGACCGGAGCGCGTTTGTAAAATTCGTCGGACTACTTCTGTCGTGGTCGTTGTATAGTACAGGGGATCCTGTTCGCATGCGAGGTCGCGGCGTTCCATAATCAAATGGCGCCAGACCCGCGACGCAATCCCTCCTGATGCAATCCGCTTCAGCCCCGCGGCTGGTGCATCCCTCGCGCCGAGGCGGACCTTAAATATTTCCGTGCGTGTACGCCGCGGCCGCTCGGCGAAACGGCCTCGAGCCTTGGCACGAGGAGGGGGGCTACGGGGAGAGTTACACGGGGGTTTTCACGGGAGGCGGGGGCACGGCGAAAGAAAACAAAAATAAGTAATTGCACGCACGTATTACCGCGGAAAGCCCTTCGTTGGCGCACGTACCGGGGCGCACATGAAAGACAGAACGACAAAAAGGAGGAAAAAACGGGGAAAAAGAAGGGCGCGAGACACGAGAGGGGAGCGGCGCGGAACAGAGAAACGGTTTGAAAGGGAAAATGAGACGGAGCAAGGAAAACGGGAGGAACGCAGGGAAATCAAGAGGAGAGGACAGGGAAGAGAAGCTCCGCGCGCTCCAAGGTATTTTTCGAAACGCAACACGGGCACGAAATTGCAGGGAACGAGGATGCGACGAGGCGGCCGAGGTCCGCGGCCGCTCTCCTGCTCACCCCCCGATTCTTTCCTGCCTGTTTCCTTTTTCTGTTTCCCTTTTTCCTTTCCTTTTTCAGCACTACGCAACGGCCAGCCCGGAGAAAAGTGTCGCGAGAAGGGGGAGCGAGAGGAAAGAAGAATCGCGCGGCTCACGTTGTCCGGCCAATGTGCCAAAGCCTCTCGTCGTGCCGCGTCTGCGACCTGCACACCAGCCCGGCCCACACGGATTTCGAAATGTTTGCCGGCCGTGCAATGCAAATATTAATAAAACGTAATATCTTCCGAATGCGTGGCTTCCCCGTGCACCGGACAGAGAGCCTCCGCCGTGTACCTTTCCTCATTTACCGGGGAGATAAATGCCTATCGAGCGGCCGCGACCGTCTCGATGACTTTCGAACGATCCCCCTTTTTCATCGACCACGCTGCTGCTTCCTCTCTCCATCGGAATGTTCTGTTAAATTTTTGTGTCTGCTTTTTGTGTTGTTTTAATAATACCGTGTTGGTTCACGTTCTTTTTTTTTTATATCTTTGGGGTTCGGAGTGACGAGAGTTCGGACAACAGATATTTAATTACGCTGTCAGATTAAATCTTGCGTGGGATTGTTTTAGACTGTTTTATTTGCGTTTGAAACGGGTTTGAATAATAATGAACTCGGATATTGGTGGTTTGGATAGTTCAGGTCATATTGGGTTTAGTCGCGAACGTAACAGTATGGTGTAATGGTAGGGATGGTGACTCCGTTTGAATAGATTTTGGTAGAAGATTGTATTGCACGGTTTTGTGGAAGAAAAATGTTAGGTTTTTTTATTATAGAATGACTGAATTTGCGAAGACGATTTTGAAGGAATTTATTGAATATACATACAGTGGATAAAGAAAGTATTCGCACACCTTTTAAAACGGAATAACTTTCTCATAATTGGGCCAAGCGAACTAAATTTTTTGGGGGATGTTAGAGGGATTAGTTCACCGGACAATGGATAAAAGATTATTTTCAAAACTTGCAATTTGTTGGCATGATAAAAGAATTAAATAATGCTGTCTTTTTAACTTTTTTACCTGAGCCCATAACGAACATTTAAAAAATGCATTGTGCAGATCTCGGTAACGTATATGCATGCTGAAAATTTCATCGAAATCGGTTAACGCAGAGTCAAGCTACAAGCGTTGAAGGATTTTTAAAACTGCGGTTATAGAGCGGATCTTTATGCAAAATGAAACTTTTGTTCAGCACTAGCGTGGAACTACAACTAAATGAAATTACATCTTCTCTCTTAATAGTTTTAATCAATTGAAAATAATGTAACAGAGTGTTCTTAAATTATTCCAATATTTATTAATATTTTATTCCAATATTCCAATAATTTGTGCAATAAATGTATACAATCCGTTGTTTAGTGTTTAAGACATTCTCACGATAACACAAATATGTAAGTATACATATACATACGTGGTTCGATATATGTATAACAAAGTATGCAATGTGTTATGAATGGTTTGCGATATTGAATATTTGTAAATCCGGCGAATTCTGATGCTCTGATTGTATGAAGTTCTCGAATGTAAAAAACGCTTGCGTTGAGATGCGCGTTGATGATGATGATAAAATGTAGGAGTGTGGTGATAGAAAAAAATAGCTAATTTGAAGAAATGTCTTTGTCTATGATATGTGATGTTTTAAGTGATCAATGGTCGTCGCGACCCACTACTACCTGTATTAGGCAATATTAACTGTACATTACGATAAAAATTGCGTAAAGACTGAATGAATTTAGTCTCGTTATTCTTATAATACGACGCATGTTATTCACTTTTAATACTCGTAAGATTTAGCATTAATTAAAGGATGATTGTTCATTGTACGAACAATTCGACACTTGGCGAATCACAATCGAAATTAATTTCGATTTTTGGGATCGACGTTGTTCGATCAGCATTGGTTCATGTTTCTCGATAATAGAACACTGGGAATTAAAGAAACCCTGTTATTTAATGTAATAACGGTTTTAGCGGAAACCTGCGCCGGGGTTTGGGCTGATCTATTTAATAGTAATGCGATTGAATGCGAACGCACGGCCATGTTGTAAAACAATTGGACACGACCATTGAATTACATATTATACCAAAGATAATCAATATCATCAAGTTGTAACGTACGAAATATTCGTCCCCTCCCCCCCGTATTAAATGCATAGCACATTTGCTTTTACGTTCGGTTGGAACAATATTGTTAATTCGCACGAATACGATTTCAATGCAAATGTTTTACTTGTTTCCAATTTCGTTTTTTCGATCTTATCCTGATAAGAAAAACGATTCTTTCTATATCGATTTGAAACCTAAGAAATTGTTTAAGAAGTGCGTTATGTGCAGATTATGGATCTTTCTCTAAAGATCAACATTTTTTATGTACTGTCTCCTTTTGTTTTATTCTCTACCCTCTTATATGTGCAACCGATCCTTGTTGTTATGCCTTATATTTTGCAATTATATGTAAATTTGTAATATGTAATGCATTAATAAATCTCAGAAGTGACCTTCCAATAATAAAAAGTAACTACGTAAACTCCACAGGAAATAATGAATCGTCCTTTATCAGCATTGTATGAAGACACAGGGCTGGGGAAAAATAGATTTTTCGAAATAGTAAAGTAGACTACAAATATTTTGATCTTCTCATGTAATACAGAATTTGGCAAATCAACATTATTTTGAAATAGTAATTACACATGGACATTACGTAGTTAAATATATTTGAAATGCTATTTCCATACGTAATTAATCTGTTAAAATAAGTTTATCTTCCAAATTTTGTATTACACCAGAAGATAAAAATATTTATAGTCTATTTTACCATTTCACAAAAATCTATTTTTCCCCAGTATTTATTTCCCCCTAAAAATATCGATTAACCCTATTCTCGTCATTACGGTGTCCGGTAAAAGATTCAACGAAGAATATAAATTGTCGTGTAATTCGTTTTGTCGTGGATAAACTGACGATCTAGCGAATGCGCATAAACGTCTGATCCAATTAGAAAGCATCGTGATTTTAAAATATCGCAGTCCAAAGACGGGTTCTATTTCGAGGGGCGTCGCGAGACACGATCAATCGCGTTGCAATTCCTCGAGACAACAGAGCGTTCCCATTCTGAAATGAAAACCGGCGGCTGACGTCTCTTTATTAGTCGCCTGTTTTGCAACGAGTCAAACAAATTATTCAGCGGCGAGTGCTCTAGCCGGCGTGCAGTCGAAAATAGTGGTAACACGTCGTGTAACGACCGTATAAATTCCGCAGAATTGCCCGATGCTCGTTCGTTATGTGTGCCAACAGAGGCGCGAGAAGGAAACCGTGTCCACCGGCTCCGATTCGAGGAAAAAACAGAGAGAGAGAGAGAGAGAGAGAGAGAGAGAGAGAGAGAGAGAGAGATCGAATGTGTGTGTGTGTTAGAGAAAGAGAGGGGGGCAGAGAGAAAGCAGTCGCAGAGTCGTACGGAAAATGAAAAGTTGAAGAAAAACCGTGGCGGTATTTACTGGAGCCGCCGGTGGAAAAACTTTTCAGACGGTGGCTTTTGAATGGTCGTCGATCGTTCGACGTACTCCACTGGTCCGTTTCACGATGCTTGGATTTACTGGACATACGCAAGCTCGTGCCCTCTCGTTCCAACCCGAGGACGTTTCCCCCGTTCGCCGTTTCCCTTCTCGCCGCTCGTTCGGTCACCTTTTTATCCTTATATCGGCGAATTCGTCGTAAATTTATCGAGCGCCATTTCCAGCCGAGCGCCGCTGAAACGAAAGTGTAACCGTGCAATAAAACTTTGTTTTTCCACCGCGGTGAAGTTTGAACGCGTAAGCCCCGCGTTTAAATTAAGACGCGGCGGCCGGGGGCCTCCGGTAAATTGCGACCGGAAGCAATTAACCGTCGCAACCTGATTACCAGTTCGTCGCGTCAGAAATAGCGGTTCGAACTTATGCCCGCGATTTTCTATACGTCGCACCCTCGTCGCCCATTCGTGCTCTGAAAGGATTGGCGAGCAACTGTTGAACATTTTGTGGAAAAAGCCGAACGGAATGCATTTAATACAGAATAGAGTGACTTGTCAGATACTCGGGCACCCGGGTTACCCATGAGATATTCGGAAAATTGCCCGAGTACTTATTCTGATATCTCATGAGATGATCGACTAAAGCTTAAGCTCTGTATCCTCGCTTCAAATATAAATAAATGATACGAATCATTAGTGTTATAATAGTCATAGCTCTTGTAGCCAGTTATAACACCTTGCTTATTAGATACTCGGCTGCTCGGTTGTTTTCGTTGCGAGATATTCGGATAATCGTCTATGAGAGTGTTACATTATGAGAATAAGAGACTATTGTCGTATCCGGACAACAATAAGGGTATACATTGAACAAATTCAACCGCAGAAAATGTTCCCCATTTGCAGAACTTAGAAAGCATGTTTCACAAATTAAATTAAATAACAAGTAAAGAGAATCCAATCCATTAAAAAGATATGAAGAGTAATTTTTTACAGTGTACGTCCCTTCCCCGTTAATTATTGGGGAATGAATTTATTAGTTAATGTTTCCACATGAACGCTTCATTTTACAAAAAAAATTATATAATATTATAATTTCTACTATAGGAACATTTTAGAAGCTTTGTATTATGTGCAGATCCAAGCTTAAGCTCTGTATCCTCTCGGTGGGACAGGAAGGACTTCAAATATAAATAAATGATACGAATCATTAGTGTTATACAGGATGTCCCAGGTTTTAATGTTTAAACTTTGTCAGTATATTCTATGGCACAAAGTAAGAAAAAAATGTTATGTAAACATAGGTCATATAGAACTTTATTAAGAAGTTATAACAAAAATTCAGAATAGGAATAGTAATCAACTAAAAAAAAAAATAGAAAATAAAAAAAGATCTTCGATCGATGTCAATCATGTATTGTCAACAACGGTTATTAATACATTTCGAAATGTATTATTGCTGATCTATTCAAGCCAATGCTCGCAGTAACAGCAAGTTGATTACTATTCCTATTCTGAATTTTTGTTATAACTTCTTAATAAAGCTCTATATGACCTATGTTTGCATAACATTTTTTTCTTACTTTGTGCCATAGAATACACTAACAATGTTTGAACATTAAAACCTGGGACACCCTGTATAATACTCTTGTAGCCAGTTATAACACCTTACTTATTAGATACTCGGCTGCTCGGTTATTTTCGTTGCGAGATATTCGGATAATCGTCTATGAGAGTGTTACATTATGAGAATAAGAGACTATTGTCGTATCCGGACAACCTTTAATAAGGGACATTTAATAGGGGACCTTTAATGTCCCCAATAAGGGACATCCTTTTCAGAATGTTTAACAATGAAACGACTAGATTTAATTTCGCGAAGCTTTTACTATGTTTAGACAATATTTCGAGAAGTCAGCGAAATAATATTTAGCTCGAAATATTTTATCATTTATTAATGTTTGACAATTTCTTTGAGGAATCCTTCTTTCGGTAAGTAAATGGTGGTTTAAACTTTCCAGATTGTCTTCGGTAAAGAAAAAGTGAAAGTTCCACCAGAAAATTGGAAAATTCGTACCTGAATAAAATTTAGTCCCCTCCTAGAAAGTACTATTTGATTTTGGTAACAATTGCAGAACGAAATGAAGAAAGCCATCGTTGCAAGAAGCTTCATTTCAATAGGAGTCCGTACACACCTAAGAAGATCGACGAAGTGATACCTAATTTTCGGGGTTATCAACCCCTTGCCGTACCATTTTCTTCATAATTAAAATGATAAGCACATTTTCGATTGTAATAATTTCATCGAAAGAAAAGAAAATTTATATTTATCGTGTATCTACATTTAAGCCGTTTATTTCGAAAGTGGCATAAGTCACTTTGTTTTTAAGTCGATCTATTTAAGGGTTTGCGTTTTAACACGTTTAAAAATATGGGTGCTAACTTTCGGGAAGATTTACTTGTATTTGTTATCTCAGGATACTGGTATTTTTCTCAGTATAAATAATTTCGTATAAACATTAAAAAATCACCACTTTCCATTACGGTAAAGTGACTTATGCCACTTTCAAAATAAACGGCTGATTTACTGGGATGATTAAAATATTGATCACAAGAGGACAGAATTTTATTCCGGCTTAAAAAAACGGAATAACATTGGTATTTAATAGCATATTACTAGAAATCTGCACCACGAGTCGTTAAAGTACGGCGAGGGGTTAAAATAACCTTGACATAATCGTAGTGCTTCTAAGAGAAATCCGCCACAGTTTCCCTTATTTCCAATGATTCTCCGTCCTCGATACGCGTCCCTGGATGTCGCAAACTTCGATTTCCGCCGTAAGTAAACGAGTAATGTTTGCAAAACAGTGCGACGCGAGCGTTTCATTAGACGCGGTATAAACGGTGTCACGTGACCGGGCCCCTCTGGGGCCGGATCGGGCTCGGGTGCGACACGCAACCGGTTCCTACTTTCTATGCGTGCTTCGCATTTTTCTCTGTCGATTCTGCTCTCTATCACACTTTATGCAAAGCGCCAGGAGCACGGGATTACGCTCAAGGGTGGGGGCAGGTCGTTTAGAAACGAGACACGATCCTGAAATTTGAACATTGTTTAAAAAAATCGGCGATTCGACGATCAGGAGCAATCGGATGCAGCACGGTTCCTTTCACGCGTATCGGATTGCACCGTGTGAAATGATTTTTTTTCGGCCGAGCTTTATGCGAGCGTCCGATCCGCGATGAAGTTTGTACACGCTGACGTATAATTACCGCGATTCTCGAATCACGATACGGCCGCGTACTAATTAGCAATTACCCGTCACGTCGTAGTTTCTGAGCGCGCGGCGCGGCTCGGATCCGCTCGGCGGCCCATTGGTTATAGCCGCGAAACCTTGGCGAGTACGGGGGCAGACGCGGAGGCCGAGGAAGGGCGGGCGTAGGTCCGGGATGGAATGGAAAAAAAAAGAAATAAAGAAGAAGAGAGGAAGAAAGGAAATTCATCGATCCGGCGGCGTTCGTCTCGTTAACCTGATTTAGGGAAATCATGCGCCGATTCAGCGCCGCGCGTTAATACGTTTGTTTGCCCTCGCCGCGGACCGACGAAACAATTTCATTCTTCGCTTAAGCCGCACGCGAAAACATCAGCTGATAGTGAGCACTGGGCAGATAACCCCGGGGCTTTCAAGTTTGCCAATTACACACGGATTCCGCGAGCGGACTGCGCGCGGGATTCCTGGGAAATTGAGAGTATAAGGCCGATATTTTTCGCGGGACCGTGGCACTAGTGCGCGAAGATCGATTCGGCGTGTGACCAAAAGCGGGATTGCTGGCCGAAGGATCGGTTGATCGTGCGATGTTAGCTATCGATAAAACATATGGCTCCTGAGGTGTAGTATAAATTATGGTAGAAAGCGTCACTAGTGGAAAGATCGCGTGAAAATTGTTTCTCCGTTATTCTAAGTTATAGTCCCCTAATGATTAATCCATTTGTATCATTGGGGTATGCGCACGCTTCATTCTTCTCGGCTGAAACGACTACATCGTGGAAAATCTGAAAGATTTTTCGCCTGTTTATCACGCAAGAAAAAGAGGGATACAGTTTATGAGTGTGATAACCAGAAAGTAGCTTTGTACACTGACCACTCCAAATATTGCTGAAGGCATAGTGTGACGAGTTCATTTTGTGTCATTACTGTTCGTTCTGCAAATGGGTTAAGAATAGGGGAATGTAGTTGCACATAGAAGTCGTTTGTGTTTCGTGAAAAATGATGGAGTCATTTCCTTAGAAATAGAAATCACAGAAGTGTAAAATGTTAGTTACAATATTAACAAAATAAGGCAAATATTAACAGGCTTTAGCTTATATTAATGAAGAGACTTCTTTTCCGCATCACAAACTCGATCTTCCTTCTTTCTTCAATAATTTTAGTTAACTGAAAACGATGTATTTTTGTTCTCAAATTTTTTAAACTTTTCAAGTTTTGGTAAGCATTAGTTATTTATATTAGATAATTTTCTTCGATAGAAATACACTGTATGGAACTATAATGATGCAAACACTAATTACATGAAACCCTTCAATATGGCAGCTCGCAAGTATTTATTTTTCTTATGCTATTTGCATTAAAAGATAATCTCCTGTCCAGAGATGATCAGCGGTATTTATTTTAACTGTCTGTTTATTTTCAGCATGAATTCCTTTGATTTTAATATAATAATTGCTTAATCTAATTTTAATTAATGCCTAATTGAACATAATCGAATGTGCATGGGTATCACGATGAAGGTTGGATTAAAAGCACACAGAATTGCATTAATTTATTAATCAGAAATAGAGCGGCGCGCATTAAACATTAAATCATGGTATAAATATAATCCGTGGAACGTTATTTATAAAAGTAGTGTGTGCTTTCTGCGTTTTCAATGTAGATCAACAATTCGCTTGTCTTTTAACAAGTAGATCCGACAAAACACTGTCATATGAAAATTGTTTGTTTTTCTTAAAAATTCGTAGTGTAGCGATGACAGATTTTGCCAAATTTTACAGTCGTATCGTGTATTTGAGTTTTAGGTTGGATTATTATCTCCATAGTACCTACCGCCAAAAATTTCTTCGGTTTGGAGATAAAATATTACGAGTAAAATAAATACTTTTTTAAAGGAACCGAAAGTCTTCAAAAATTAATTTCTGCACTAGCATATACAGTGCACTAAATTCTTCGGAGCTGTATAAGGCAAGAAGGTTGGAGAATTACTCACCGTCTACCTCCCTTTTTTATAAGCATGAAAGGACTGTACTCGTTTAAACCTTTCGCCATTTTCCACGAAAGAGTCTCTATAATTTCAGCAACTTTAAAACAAGAACCGTGGGTCCGGTCATTTCGACCCTAGCGGTACGGTTTAGTGTTAACTAAATTACTTTCATTTCGCGTAGAATTACAAGTGATTGAAATTGGAGCTTCCAGAGAATCTGCATCCTCGCACTGTCTTAAAACTCTCGGATCCATCAGCATGGGAAATAAAATTGCATCCGTAAGTCAGGTGCGAAGCTTTCGACGAAGGTGTAAATTTCCGTAAACAGCCGTAGTTCAATTATCAGCGATCTGTGGGATCCGGTTTTCCATTAGGCGTGTCGGGGGTCCGCGCACAACGCCTAATATCAATCTAATTAGCGGCACCCTTAGATCGGGACACGCTCGCAGCCACCCCGCTGCACTTGGTAGCATACACGGTTGCACTCGGGCGCATCCGGCGACGAAACGAAAGCGTTGGCGACAAGAGACGGCGGCGACGATGAGGCGGTCCGGCGTTTGAGCTTTCGATCGGCGGGCAGGGAGAGATAATGCGATTAACGCCATGCAAAATTGGACCTCTTTGAGCAACGTGTCGTTCGGTCGACGATGCAACGCAGTTACCGCGGAAAAGGGCGCTGCTCCGTGCAATAACCTGCACCTACGGCCCCGTGTGCACACGTGTCGACCAGCTACCTATGTGTATCGAGCGTCTCTGGCCTGGGCCTCTGCTCAAAGTGTGCAGATTTTTCGGGGAATTCGCAACGAGCAAATTTACCTTTACCGCGCGCGAACCGTCGAAGCTGATTTGGTGTTTCCGTCTGGCCGACGATTAGAGGAACGTTCACGGTACCTATCATTTCGAAGGATTTATTTGGACGCTGACACACCGAGATACGAGGGATTATCGGCTCTTCGACTTCCGTTGGCCTTTGATGCCGGCTAGACCTAAGAATTCAAAACGGAATTCGTGGTCATTAGCTGTTCAACCTTTGAAGGGCGAAGGTAACGTAACTGGACGCTCTATGTCAGATAAGATAGTTCCAGCTGCTTCTTTATTAACCCTTTACACTTACACGACTGGAACACCATTTTGAACCAGACGTTTTTGACAATTACTTTAACTTATCACACGTTTCATTAAGGTCTATAGAAGATTAACACGTCTGGAAGGAGTACGTTAAAGAAGTGTATATTGAAAAAAACTGATAAGTAGTATTATAAATTATCTCGGCCATACTAAGTTATATTTTTGTTAGAAAGATCCGCCGTTGGAGTATTAATTAGGTATACCGATGAAAGATCGATTTTTCAAAGATCAATAGTTTTATTTACGATTTACGATTTTCGATCTTTCGGAATCGACTTTTACGAGATGGATTGTACATCGATTCACAGTTTTTATAAATAATCTTTTCAACTTAAAGTTATTGTTTAAATTGGACAATTTGACGTTTGGAATATAGTATATCTTCAATGCTTTCGTCACGGAAAAGTTCTATGAATATGAATATAAATTGTAAAAAATGAGAGAAAATATCTTTCTTTCTTTGTTTTGCTTCCGCTTTAGTTTGAACTGGACTGGCCATGATTGGCTGTTTTCATACGGAATGGTCAATCACAGCTCACCTTTTCTTTAAGGATACATCAACACAGTATTATTGTAATACAAGTTTGAACATACAATCGGGAGCCAGCCACGAATCCTACCAGCATCGTGTGACATCAGCGAGAGTGAGAGTGATATGAGCCGTTTATTTTGAAAGTGGCATAAGTCACTTTTTCAAAAAAATCGAGTTAATGGTAACACTAATTACAATTGAACGGTATCTTTTCATTTTTTAAAAATTTGCAATCAATAAGTTGAGAACTATTGAGATTTGTTCGAGAGAAGTTTTGCTAATTAACGATATAACAAACATGTTTATTTTGAAAGTGGCGTAAGTCGCTGTACTCGGGAAATTAATTGCGGGGCTTAGTGTAAAAGAAATAGAAACGTGTGATAAGTGTGTGTGAAGTATTGTTTTGAATTATTTTCAGTATTTTTAAAAAAGTTGTGATTACTGGACTTATTCTTATAAGTGCGAAAGAGAATAGTGCAGTTTTGTAAATTATATTATAGTGATGTGGCGGCTACCTCCAGACCCGCCAGCAGATGGCTATAAAATGTTTTATAAACTAACTTTAGATGAAAAAGATGAATTTCTAACTTTGGATTTGTCACCAAAAAGAGGAAGACCTAGGCGTTATTCGCAAATAGAAATGGATCTGTTATACGCTGGATCTCGTCCTGTTTCTTCAGCAAAATACAAAGACATGATGGACTTGCTTAATTATATACCCCCAATATACCACAGTTATTTTAAAAATTTGAAACAAAACACGATTTCCGAGGACTTAATCACTCCTATTGATGACGAAAATTATATTGAACCGATGTATTTTCATATAAATTACTTATACTTATGTTTCAAAATGTACTAATTATTTTTGTATTTGATGAATATTAAAATAAAAAATACTTAAATCAAACCTTTATATTAAATATGTTCATGGTATAAATTATTATTATATATGTAATTTATTCAACAATTTTAGTAAATCACTGTCCTTTCAAAACATCACTTCAGTAAAATACGTCGGACAAAATTAATATATGTCAGTCATTTTTCTAAACTATTTATTTTGAAAGTGGCTTAAGTCACTTTACGGTAATGAAAAGTGGTGATTTTTTAATGTTTATACGAAATTATTTATACTGAGAAAAATATCAGTATCCTGAGATAACAAATACAAGTAAATCTTCTCGAAAGTTAGCATCCATATTTTTAAACGTGTTAAAACACAACCCCTTAAATATATCGACTTAAAAACAAAGTGACTTATGCCACTTTCAAAATAAACGGCTCATATACAGTTTAGTCAATTGTATTGAGGAGTTGGTTTAACCGTAGCTTATCTTTATGGTTGCATAGTTACAACGTTAGTGTCGGCTGAACAGCTGTTTTTTTATAGCTGGCAATGTATAAAGTCCTTAGACGATAAAAACTTGTGTCACGTGTAGATTTAAGAGAAACGAATGATGTTTTATATTTTATTAATGATTTAATTTTTTGTGTACATTTTTTTCTATATCCTTCATTATTAAACTTATCATTAACCATCTTATATTATGGTGACGAACAGTTTGTGCACTTTAAAAAATTTGGCATCTGCTTCGTAATTCTTTGCTTATGATTAATACCCGGACATTAATGGAAAAAATGGGCAGCCCTAATGTTAACTAGGTGCTCTGACAACATTCCACGATTTGGTGCATCGAATCATTATCTAATACGATACATAGTACAGTACATTGTAAGAAATATAGCGTACTTTGTCAACCCTGTGATTTATACTGTAATGTATTGTTAATAACCCTTAATCATTTTTATTCATTGCTATGTTAATTTTATTAAGTGTTGATTATCATAAAACTTTTAAAACAGGAATAATTGAATTGATTCTTTATAAGTCTATACATCGCACTTAAGGGTTGGTTTAACATAATTATACACATTAAGGTCATAAGTACAATTATTCCGTTCATGTGAACATTATAATCTACGTTCTTTTAAGCACCGTTTAAAATGCGTTGCGAAATAAAATGAAACATAGGAAGACTTGTACGATCTTCGTGGTCGCGATATCCATATATCATCCTCATTCTCGTTCATTTAATTAGCCCGAGGTTCATGATAAATGAAGTCTAAATCTTCTTCTCTAATTTTTTTGCGTAATTTATTTGCTGTGAAGTTACTCTTTACAATTGTTGTAATTGTTTTAACGAGGGGAACGATAATGGAGAGTGTACATCATGATAAAACACGTAGCTAATTATTTTTACCGTTTTTTAAGTAAGTCTTGATGAAAATTTTAAGACACATTTTACATTCATAATTTTCATTTTGGTATTTCAAATTAGCAATTTATTATGTACAATTTCAAGAATACATCTCAATTGAAGTATTCGCAGCTGTTTTAAAACGATTTGCATAAACATGTTAGAAATGAAAAAAAAGGGACACTTGTTGAAATAATTAAAGATTGCGATTCTTCTGGGCTATTATATTTGCTTAATATTTTTTCAAGTATGTTTCTCAATGGTGCGTCTTGCTGAAAAAATTTTGTGCATTGATTTAACGACTGAATTTTCGTTGATTTTGCTAAATAGTGAAAATTACAGGGAAGGGGATCGAATAGCGCAGACGGTAGACGAAATTAGGGAACGCGACTCCGGTCCGTAGTTAGCAGAGAAGTTGCTACATGCTGCGCCGTGCACATGATCATTCGGAGTCAACGTTTACTATCCTGCGAGTAAATATCATTATTATGCAGATAGAGACGTAGAAGTAAATACCGAGTCAGAGTTCTCCTCCTTTTTACGCGAACGATGGGAAGGTACGCGTCGTAACTGACAGCAACCGTTGAAAATTAACGTGGCCTATTATCTAATATTTGCCTCCGTTCTTCGACTTCATGTTTTGACCACTGATTAGTGGTACTGTTTGTGCGGAAACGTTTATCCTGCGGTAATTGGCATCCCTTCGGGCTAAGTATTGAAATTCGGCGATGCCGGGGAATGTCAATCCAGTCTCGTTTTCCTTGCTGAATAGGTCAATATCGTTTCGGACGCCCGATATCACGATCCTGAGAATTCGGCGCTGATCTGTGCTTGCAATTCCGTCACTTTACGCTGCAAAAGTCTACGGAGGTTGTCAGCTATTATTTCTGCCTCGAAAGACGGACGAAGAATAAGCTAGTCGAACACGTTCACAACTAGCGCGTCAATTAGACAACTGCGATAGAAAGAGGTTCACTGATAAGTTCCCAAACGAAGAGACAAAGAGAGAGAGAGAGAGAGAGAGAGAGAGAAGCCTATAGAAATAAAAGATTTTATGCTACTCTGCTTTTTTATATTATAAAGTGTAACGCTGGGATTTTTGTAAAACTACTATGAAATATCTAGTGAAACATTTTGAATACAATAAATTCAGGCCGCAAGATCTAAACGTTCACAAAAAGTAAAAGAAACCTCAAATTTGTAATTAACCAACGATTTATTAGCAAAACACAGTACACAGAAAATGTTCGAGAGATTACAACTAAAGCTGATGGTATCGAACTCTAGTATTAAAACTGTTCGGAAATTCTATTTATGTAAATCACGTGTATTGTTGCACGGGATATTGTCTTGAGTGAAAAGTTCGTTTATTAAGAATTTCTATACAATCGAACAAAGATAATATTTATAGAAACATTTTCTACGATATGCAGTCAAATGAACTGTCTGGAGCAAATGTAATAAAATTAGAATGTTTACAATAAAGTGACGTGTCACCTGAGAAAGAAGTGGAAAGTGGAAAACGAACGGATCTACTTTAATCGGAGGGTGTTAAAAGTGCCAGCAAAAAGATAATGTAAATCGACACAGTACCTAGCCAACAAGCTTCGCAAATCCCGACCGCGGACCATCGGCGTCATATCCTCCAATAATCTCTTAAATCGCATTGGAAAACCGTGCGATAATCGTTGACCGTGAGAGAGCATCGGCAAGCAAACACACCCGCCCTCGACGAGAAGAAAAGGAAAGAAAAGAAAAGAACCAACGAGAAAAATGAAAGGGAAAAAACACCGATCGAGCAGAAGCAAAAAGAAGGAATCCCGGTAGAAAATGAAACGATATCGGTAACAAGGAACCGGTGGCGGCGAAGGAACGATAAAACAGTGAAAAAGGAGCGAATGTCCTCGATGGCGTCGCGTGGGAACGGGGTGTAGGGGACAAAAAGCGAGAAGAAAGGCTGCTCATTCAGCTCGGACAGGTTTTCCTATATCGGTGTCAATCCAATCAATGGTTTATTAACCGATGCGCGAACGACGGCAACTAGCGGGACCCTGACGAAGACGACAGCATGCCGGAGGCCGAGGAAGGGAAAGTGAAAGAGAGATAGAGAGAAAGAGGCGTCGCGACGCTACGAATGGTTGTATCGCAGAGAGGATCGCGGAGAATCGACAGACGAACGGAGGACCAGATGGAGGGGTCCCCAGTCGGGGGTCGAAGTGGCGGCTAGTCCGTTCGCGGTTTGTTTGGACGGAGAACCTTAACACGTGGTCCCGTGGTACACATGCATCCTGTGTATGCCGGGCCAGAGAGGGGCGAGAGAGGGCCGGGAGAGCGAGCGAGAGGACAGGGGAGCAGCGAAATGACCGAGCCAGAGATGGAGGATAGGTGGGGTTGGTCAGGGGTGGTTGAAAAAGAATAACGCGTCGGAAGGAGACGCAGGGCCGTCGGTGAACAAGAGGGACAAAGGTGAAGAGCGGGGGTAGCAGCGCCGGCACAAACTCTCTCTCTCTCTCTCTCTCTCTCTCTCTCTCTCTCTCTCTCTCTCTCTATGGCAAACGTTGCATTGTTTCCATATTCCGCGCGTCTGACCAACGGAGGCGGAAAAACTGCAGGTGCAACAGAGACAGACCCGGCAAGGGTAGCAAAAAAGAAAGCTTCCGAATAGGAAGGGGGGGGGCTATCGGTTATTGGAAATCTGTATTTTTGTAGGACATAGCTCTCTTCCGCGTTAACCCTCGGCATCGCGGCGTCTACTCTGCAAATCGCAGCAATGGGTCACCCCGATCGTCTCCATCGGACGATTCAGAGACGCGGTTAATGGCGGACGACGCTTTCAATCCAAATGCAACAGCCGACGGACTCGGAATCGCCCGCCGCGATTCCAATCTAACGTACAATGCCCGCGTATTAAGGGTTCCGTTCGGCTGACCGCCGCGTTTATGCAAAATTACGGTCCGCTTCGAGTATCGGATCCGCAATCGTTTTGGTTTTTCCTGCCGTGCGAGGCTTCCCCCGCGAGGCTCATAGTTTCGTTGCTCGGTTTTCTGAAATTGCGCGCATTGGTACTCGGTTCGATCAGGGATCTTATCGATCATCACTAATTTGTTGTACATAGTTGTTACAGTTCGGTTGTTCTCTCGTAAAAATCATGGTTGAATTGTAGATTCAAATTCAATTGTCCCTAAAAGCTACATGTCTTTATTGATCTTTGAATTTCTTTTGTAAAATGATATGGTAATAATCCTTTTGCAGATTTATCTTAAGTTATCTATACGCTTACAGCAAATTTGTGATAAAAATTGTGTTTACTTATTCACCCCCATGATTAATGCCTTTTCGAAAGCGCATTATTGCTTCAATAAAATCCCTTATTGTTTGGTGTAAATAGTCATTGTACCTTTGACTAAAAGTACAAGATATCATGCGATGTATTTAACAATAATTTACAGAAACGTATAAGTATCGGTCACCAAAAAATAAACGATCCTCAACATTTTAATCTACAACGGTTTGCAATGTCTCGAAATATTAAAACAAATATTGTAATGGCACAAGTAGCTCTTAACACGTTCCGTGCCACGTGTACCATCCATGGTACACGCTTGCATGTTTACTTAGTGAACTGAACAAATTGTTTACAAGAAATTTAGAACCGAAGAATCAATTTCCACCGCAAGAATGGGCGTTGATAAGTTTTTGTTACGTTGTTATGTGTACGAGAATTAATAATTGCACGTAATACATCAAGTTTTAGTAAAATATCACAGTGTGAAGATTCGAGTAAAAAAAGCTCGGCACGGAACGTGTTAAATATCAGATGTCCTACGCGCGAAGCATCAAATTCGTGAGAAGGATCACACTGGATTGAAATGACTACTTCAATAATACTCCTTGTGTTGAAACAATTTTTATTATTTCGACCACCTTCTAAATCCGAACTTCAGGTAGCACGTGGCCTCGACATCCTTTTCCGTGATCCACTGTCAAAATGAGATTATTCTTCCAGCTAATCGGCCACTGGCAGCGTCTAATATTGTCAGACCAAGGCTCAGTTTTGTCAGCAGCCACGGTACACGCAATTCCTCTACACTGGCAATTTCACAGGTGCACGGACTTCGAAATGGGCCACGGCACGTTATCATAGGGGATATACAGAACCCAACAGGACGTACGGCCATGCGTAATATCGGTCATTGACAGCGATAGTGTTCCGCAATGTTCCGGAGAATGTGCGTTCACGGTCACGATACATACCGGGTGACGCTTGGTGGCCATTCACAAATGAAGACGCTGGGAAATTGGTCGAAATAAACGACGAATTGACTTCCCGACTCCTCGGAACAATTCCTCCAGCTACTTCGTCATGATCATCGTGGATCATCCTTTAGGTTGTGAAGACTAGAAGCGTTGACCTCTTCTTAGAAATTACTGTATTTGTATATAGAAAAGAAAAATCGTAATATGATAGATTCATGTTTTCGATAACGAATGCTCAAACAAATCATATGTAGCTGCTATTTACTTAGTATTGTAATTATTGATAAATATTTATCTACTTTCTTGATCGATGTCATTGATGATTAAACTGCGGATCTTTCTGCATTAAATGTCACGAGAAATGTAGGAAACTGGGAATTATTACAAAACTGATGGTACCTTTACTCGATTGTATTCGCAGAACATTTTTTAATCGATGGAAAACATTTCTCTCCCATTTTGATTGTTATAAAATAACTTACGAAAATTGAGGTTTGTATAAAATTCAATTTCAAGAGTGTACAACTATACGTACACGATATGTACCTATAGGTAATCATGTGCGTTTTATATCTATGACTGAACTGCAGATTTTGCATCTAACAAAATTGAGTAGGCTGAGTATTGAGTATGGAAACGGATTCCTGCTTAACTCCTGCGTGTTATAATCGAGATATAACCATCTTATTTTGCATAAAGATTCATAATTTAACTACAAGAAACGATGCTTTAGATAGCGTACAAGGTGGAGCATATGAAAAGGCCAATTCCAAAAACTCTGCATGAAAAGTAACGTTTAAATGTCGTCGATGTTTGCTGATAAATTAAAATATCAGTAATATGTACTAAATATATAGGTAATCCCAGGATTTCTAAGATTGCAGTAGCTGCGATTCGATGGGGAATTCACAGCTAACGGGAAATAAGTTCGCGATACGCTCCCGTAAGCCTCGATCCCATTGATTTAGATTATCAACGTTCATTCAGAGCTGCTTGGCCATATAATCATGGAATTGCATACCAACCGGTACCATCCACCCAGTATACAGTTCAGTTTCATGTACGTGGCTGTTAACGTGGGACACGTATGTACAATAGCATTGGACCACCGATCGGGGGTGGTAAAGGGATAGAGGGATACGAAGGGGGTCAACGCGCGTTAATTGGTCCAGTGTCAAGGTCAAACCTCTCTGGCGTGTCATCGCATTATCATCGATTATTGGACATATCTCGTGGTCAGTTTGAGACTCACAGAGCTGACAAACAAATGACAATGGAATGATAAGACGGCCGTTTCGGTTCTGCGATTATGGTGAATGGATTTTGATTCCGGGATTCCATTCGAATCCCAACACATCGGCGCTTGTCATCGCGTTGAACCTTCGAAAATCCGTGTTTCTTTCTGTACAATCTTGTTTAGATTCTTTAAAAAGTGTCTCAGTAACTTGAACTTCGAAGTAGAATGTTTTCTTAATTAAAATTTAACCGATAGAATGAATCGTTGAAGTGATAAACCTACGATTTTCAAGGGGAAAGTGTGAATTTGTATGTATGTTGGGAGATTATAGTGTTACAAGTATATTTATTATTATTAATTATTATTAAGTATATTAATAATTCGCGTTATAAGTATATTACGAATAAGATAATGAAGTCTTTAAGTGTGCATTAAGTGCTCATATAGCAAAAGAATGGTTATACTTTGTTATTGTTTAAATTTGTCCACGTTCTTTCTAGCACATAAGTTCAGGATTTTAATAAGTAAAGTGTGTAAAGGATTGTAAAAAGAGATACAAAAAGTTATACCGCCGTAAACAAAGTAAACGGTCAAAGTTGGGAAAGATGTGATTCGATGTTATATATATATATATATATATATATATATATATTCGATAAAACAACAATATAATTCATTCTTGTATTATTGTTACTTGTTAAATCGCGTTTGGATTCATTATTCATTATATTGAATTTGTACCGTAAACAGTTTCTCCAGACCAGTAAAAAATCTTTAACAAAAATGTAACAACGCTTTCAATGCTATTTATACTCACGCACTACGATACACTCGAAAAAGTCGTGTTGGACAAAATTAACCTCAAAATTCGTCCAAAAAGATGATTCGCAAAGCTATTGCGCGAAGTAAATAAATACAGTAAAGATCTATCGTTACAGTGTGTGTTCCATAGCTGTATTTTTTAGAGCTTTTTAGAGCTTTTCAATTCATCGTAAAAATCTCTATTTTAGAAATGTTATTTCACAAAATTTGTATCAAATTCTATTTAAATAGAGTAGTCATTTCAATCATTACATCAATTTACATTTTATTTCAAGCGTTACTAATTACTTTACTCAACGAATAAACGTGTTCGAGTTATCAGTCGGTGATCAGAGAAAATTCTACGAGTGTTAATCATTATTATCCATAAATAATTAATGAATGAACGTAAAACCGATGAAAGGAGATTTATCGATCAGGGAAAATATTCATTTAGTCGAAAGTTTTTACGGTGTATCGGAGGAGTGATTATTTGTCCACGTGGACGATGCATCAGGAGCACGTGGGCGATCACATCTTCATCGCGACAAAGGTCGCGGATTACGCGGCGAGTATCGGAGAGATGGAAAAAGCGACGAAAAGGAGGAAAACTACACCGCCGGACGCGGCAATAAATCGGTCAGTCCAGCCATTCGACTGTGGGCGTTTCTTTTTGCTTCTATTCGATTTTTTCCGCGGTCAGCTGTTGCATCGATCGAAAAACGAATGAAACGCCGCGTTCCACCTGTCTACGGTTGTACATGCACACTTCGATGAAGCGGCGACTGTTTATATTTCCGTCCCGTATACACCGACTCTTTGTACAGATTTAATCCCGAATGAATATTCCGAATGATTGTTCAAAAATCTTTTTCCTCGTATTACACGTGTTTACGATGCAGTCTATCCGAATTGATTTTACGTGAAAATGAGCTTAACGAGCAGGTTTTTTGGACTTATAGGATTCATTAAAATGTCTCCGATGTACCTATGTTTCTGAAAATTTACTGATTAATAGATACGAACATTTGCGATCGTGATAACTAAAGTATTATTATCTCTAAACTGTCTAATTTCTAAGATACGAGAAATCGTGTGCGTTAAATCTTTTGATTAGGAAAAGAAATTTTACCTTTTTTTGTTCTAATTTTTATAAAGTAATTGATAAACATATGAATCTGCATAAAGATCCGCAGTTTAGGTAGCACAAATTACTCCTGCACGAACCTAATCTTTAAAATGAGAATCGCCTGCGTAACCCTTTCTGCATCTTATTTCTTGCTGCCGTTTTTTATAATATCTTTTGTTAGGTTAAAATCAATAAACCTGTTCGGGGAGCTAATCTCTTTAGGGTGTGAGCTTCGAAACGTGTTTTCCGTTTTGGTAGACTATGTAGGCTCAAGTCTTTCTCCTTACCCTTACAAATTATGCTATGCGAGTTCTGGTTTAAATCGATATCTTAAAACGCGTTCTGTAAATACTTGTTATATGAATTTCTGCGAAAAAATTTCGTTTAGAAATTTCGAGAACACTACGTTTTGTCTTGTTACTTCAATTCGTATTGATCACGATCTCTACGTTCGTCTATTAATTAGTCGTAGTAACAGCAGAAAATTATATTTTCATTATTTAACACTGCGAATTTTTCGGTGCTATATATACGTAACATATAATAATAATTCACTGAAATTTGCACGATAAAGGTCACGAAAAGTGAAATCAGTAATTATTAAATTGTCGATTTTATGCGCTGGCGAACACGAGCCTGTTGAACGCAACAAACTGCAAACCTCAATGGAAGCCCAATAAATGTCTCATTTTATTCGCAGATAAAATCTTCGATGTGAGTATAAGTTACTAATTCCAATTACTGCGAAAGAGGCTCGAATAATTTTAATCTGCATAAATACCCGGAGTCTATTAATTATTGTACTGTACGTCTCATCGAATTGTTCCATTCCGCGCGTAATCGACAGCACTGTTGTCCTGTGCTCGACACTAATTCGTCATGCATTACGACAAATGGACTTCGCTATCTCGTGGACAGCCAGAGTGCGGACCATTCAGAGAACCGTTCGCTGATCGTTGTCAAGAAATTCGGTTAAAAAACTGCTCTTTCTAAAAATCCTATTGCCACACGTACAATTGTCGCAATCGTTAGAATTTGTTGTTCGTTAAGTTAATTTCCATTTGCTTCGTTTCAAATCGTTTTCATATCAAATGAAATTTTTGTCAATTTTTGTGCCCTTTTTCGGCGATCGTGATATATCATTTTTTTTTTAAAACAAAATCTCATTATTTTACACAGTAGCGTAATTTTCTTCAAGTTGGCCACAGTGTGATTAAAATGCTCCGGGTACTGGAACACCAAATATTTATCGACTCCATTTTGTGGATTACATCTAGTTTATTTTGTAGACATTCGATACGAATAATTTAAAAGACAATACTTAATGCAAACAAACAATACGCGATCTCTCCAGGACCGCGACGGTTCAAGATATCAACGTTGCCTCTCTGAACATCAAAAAACAAACGACTGTCAAGAACACTTCACACTATAACTGACCATATCTACCTTTTCCAAATGATTTACAATATCTAAATCACGTTAGTGCCTCGAAGCCTCCAGCTGACAGAATCAAACAAAATTTCATCTCCCTCGGAAGAATGATCAGAATTAAATCGACGTCAACATTTTGGACATTTGTTTCGCATAGAGTCTGCCTTAAGACTCTACTCGCTATGCTCCCAAAATCAAGCTACAGCTGCGATCTGCCGAGGACCGAGGGTAACGAGGATACTGTTCAAAGGAATTGGCATGAACATTTCGGAAAACAAAGCCGATAAGATCCCCGGCAAGGGCCCGACGGCCAGTGTCACGGCTAGGTGCCGTCCGAAAACGAAAGTAAATGACGCGGTCAGATGCGGCTGGTAAACGGACAATAACCAATCATGTGCAATTAACCTCTGACACTATGACACCTAAATACTACGAGATACCTACATAGTGGTTATGTCCCCATTATGTGGCCGTATCGACATGTGTTTCGTGCCGTGGCACGCCGGCGTACGGCGTGGCACAGGAACGGCATGGCACGCTGTGCCACGGTGGACCAGGTCGCGCCACGCTCCGCCGTAACCGGCGCACGGTCGCGCATTGTCTGATACCGTTCACGGGATACGACGCATAGACAGGCCTGCATATGTACACCAGACATATTGATACACAGTACGATGCACACCGATTACATAATAGGCCTATGTCGCGCGCGGATCGGACCTCGTCTCGGCATCGCCGACCTGCCGAGCCGACGTCCCTCGATCTGACGAAGTTTACCCGATAGGGATTACTTGTTTTAACACGCGTAATTTCTACACCATTTTCTCATGGAAACGAACCGCCGACCGATTCGTTCTTAGAGGTATCGACGGAGATTTCTGTAATCTTCTACAGATGCTTGGTCAAATGCTCAGTCGTTCCGGTGTCTGATTATTGTCGGTGTTTTCTACTGTGGGGATCGTCTGATCTGAAAAGATTGTCGAGGGGACACACAGTCGATTATTTGTTCGATCTAGCGGGACGGAGCGATGTTTACGGTCTTACAAGGTTTCTCAGATGTTCAATTAATTTTGGAAAACTAATGATTAGAAGTTATAGTATTTTCCCGGGAAAATTGATATTTATTAGAGAAATGGAATCAAAGTCTGCTGTAAGTCCAAAATTTCTTTAAAACGACCTATTTTCGTAAATTTCATTCACTTTTTGGATTTTTCTACATTCGCGTGAGTAGTACACATAATTGAAATAGAAAAGGACTAATGTTCGGGTTATGTCAAGGTTGTGTCAAGGTTATGTCAATTATGTCACCTGAGTAGTACACGTAATTGAAATAGAAAAGGAGTAAAGCTTGGGTTATGTCAAGATTATGTCAACATTGTATCAATTATGTCAACTGAGTAGTACACCTAATTGGAATAGAAAAGCAATAAAGCTTGGGTTATGTCAAGGTTATGTCAAAATTATGTCAATTATGTCACCTGAGTAGTATACATAATTGAAATAGAGAAGGAGTAAAGCTTGGGTCCCGGAATTATCGGACACTCTTAAGAAGTCGTGAAAATAGTATAGTAGTCGAATCGCTGGACCGAATCCCTGGAAAGTATTGGATTGGAAACTAAGTAATTGCCGATTTGTTCAATGAAATAACAATTTTTTTTTTACTTGGAATGAAGTTTAATCCGTAATGTATTTTCCATTTTGTTCGATGACCTTTTGCCATCTCTCTGACAACTTGAAAATTCCACGCTCGTAGAAAGTCTGATCCTTATCTGCCAAAAACTGAGTTAAGTGAGATTTTACAGCGTCATCATCGTTAAAAGTTTTACCACGAAGGGAGTTGTCCAGGGATCGAAATAAGTGGTAATCCGATGGCGCGAGATCAGGAATATATGGTGGGTGTAACATCAATTCCCAACCAATATCCATTAATTTTTGCCGAGTGGACAAAGACGTGTGCGGCCTAACATTGTCCTGCTGAAAAATGACACCTTTACGATTGACCAATTCTGGTCGCTTTTCCTTGACCGCTGTATTCAATTTGTCCAGTTGCTATCTTTCACGGATAATAAAAAATAACATAATAATAATAATAATAATAATAATTTTATACTATAACATTTACGGATATCATAAAAATAGGAGTGAGAGACATCTATAAATGAAATCGGCAATTACTTAGTTGCCAACCCAATATTTGTATGAGTAAATTATGTTGAACGATGTAAAGTAAATTCTTCCTAATTGACGCTAAGATTATCCACAAAAGTGGACAATTTGGGAAAAAGGGATACGATTATTCGAGCCTTGCGGCTCATTTTTATAGTTACCGATTGTCAACAATTATAAAAATGAGTCGCAATGCTCAAATAATCGTATCTTCTCTTCCCAAATTGTCCATTTTTATGCACAATGTGAGCGCCATTTAAGGAGAATTTACTGTACCTTTATCAGATCCGGGAAATTGGCGAGCAAAGTTTTTAATTAGTTGTTCATTTTCTGTTAAACTGTTGTTAATAAGTTGTACATTAGTTGTAAATTCGTTGTTAATTGTTTCCTCAACTTTTAATCTTAGTATTCTATAATTATATTTTTATTTATAAAAGTTGTTAACAAATCAATTTTATTCATTATTCTTCCCCAATAAGATCACATATGTGTATAATCGCCAATAGAAGTACCGGTACTGCTAGCTTTTTATGTAACATTTCGTGTGCAATTTATTAAAATTGTTAATCCGTTGCCTGACGTGTCTCATATACGAGTGACAAAATTGTTCAGATTTAAAAATGAATTTTAGTAGTAATATATGCAATATACACTTTTCATTAGGATCTGAAAAATGCAAAAAGGCTATTCAGTATTATACATCTTGAATTTTTAATTTTTAATTGTTTGATCAAACGTTCTTTAAATTTAGAATAAATCTTTTGAAACCAGAGGAAACGACTTGACTTTTGTTGAGATATTAAAAGACTTGGTACTACTAAAAAAAACAAATACATTTAAAAACAATTAATTATACAAAACAAGTATTTTACGGTGAGATAGTTAATATCGATTTTTACAACTATTTTATTTGGAAAATGAAGATTTAAAAAGTACGAATTGCAAACAGTCAGTTGTTATAAATTACAAACGATTGAAAAGCAGTGAAATACATTTTTAATATACGTTCGAAAAAGAATTCTTTCAATGATTACGCTCGCAACTTCGATCGTGTAGTTTTCGCTAGGGATAGCTACTACTTCTCGCGGTATCATAAATATTGGATAATTTTTGAATACTCGCCAACCGCAAAGTCTACGGTATAAAACGTAATTTGATTAATAAGCTTTGCGATATTTATTAAACCGGGTTTGTGAAGCTATGGAAAATATATGACGAATGTTTATTAGCTGTTGGAATATGTACATCGATCCAGTTAATATTGATTCTGCAATTTTAAATGCCTGTTTTCGCAATGGTGATCGGACGGTGAAATATTTCAAATATGTGTATTCGTTTCATTGTTATAATATTAAACTGGTAAATATTCAAATTTCAAACTTTCGAGCTATTAACTGAGTGTAGGGGCGGTGAACAAATAGGAAGAATGTACGAGATTCAGGATAAATACGTAGGTGTAACTGTATCGGCGAGCGTGATTGAAACAATACATTTGGAAAATAGAAAATATATTTTTGATTGTACTACGCGGTTACGGACAGTCGTTTTCATTGTGCCATGTTGCCATTACGTTATCGTTTATGTTTTCCAGTATCGAGCGCACCAACATTTCATTTTTCGTTGCATCATTACTGAGACATTACGTTACCGCTACAGAACTCTTTCCCGAATTCTACCGCTCACGTATTTCGTTTTATGTTTCTACAATTACTAGATTCGAGAGTGCAACTCACATAATTAGAATGTTTCCGCACGTTCCATGATTATTTTCCATGCTTTCGCGATACAGAAAAATAATTTTTTAAATACTTCACAATATTATCTGTTATAAAAGAGAAATATGTCAAGGAAGTGATTTTTTACGCAGGTAGTACGAGTAGTGCATGCTTTTTTATACGAACAGATCTTCAATTTGAAATAGAAAAATAAAGCAGGAAATTTTGTTCTTGTATCTTCTAGTTTTTCATATGCAAACATGAAATATTTTTAGATACTGTCAGCATTCAATTAACGATTCGAAAAATTAATAAAAATCGTGGTCTGCAATAATTCATAAGTACAAGAATTTGTTATACCTTTACAAAGTCTAATAAATTTAAGAGGAATCAATTTCTGCTATTACACAGCAAAATATAATTTTTCGAAAATCAAAACTAAATAAAATTTAATGTTTCAGAAAGAAATTCGGAGACTGCGAAGGCTACATATCGGTTCACTAACAAATGCCAGCAAATTGCTGCCCTGGCAGAGTGGGGTACCACCGAATACCTGTATAGGGTCAAAGGTAACACCCTTAGGTCGAGACCTCGGACCCCTTCTGCTCTCCTGAAGCAACCTGTTGGTCCTGTCTCTTTGACGATTCGTTTTCAACCAGTTTCGGTGGCTCTGTTAATCTTTTCAAAAGGGCTGCTTCGATCGGAGCATACAATATCTTGCAGCAACCGGTTCTTCGCTGGGGGTCGCCGCGTGGATCATCTTTTTTGGGGGTCGATCTGTTTGCACGTTCCTCGAATCGCCGCGATTCGCAGGATCAGCTGGACCGGATAGCTTTATTCATTAGGTTAATATTCTCACGAAAGGGTGATAGCTTCGAATAGCAGCTTCATGTAAACTCTCTCGACGTCATTGTCCGAAGCATCCTGAGGCTCGAGGGTTGAATACGAAAGGAGTGGTAAATAAATCCTCCGGTGGCGATTTAATGAATTTCGCTGATCTTGCCGGTTCTAGCATAGAAAATTATGCGGTCCAGTCTGTGCACCGTGCCGCAAGATAAATGAATTGTCGTTTTATGCAGCGATTGTATGGCAACCGTGGCGTGCAGAGATCGAGATCGGCGAGCATGAGTGTCCCGTGAGAATTTTCGTGATATATTTCAGCTATTCGGCTGGTTATATTGTTTGATGTTGTTCTCTCTGTACTTCGGACTATTGATCACCATCGTGTTAGTTATGTCTGTGACGAAGCTGATGGGGTGAGAGCAACGCGAGATTCGGTGACCAAAGGTATCAAATTTACCCACTTATTTGTCGAATTTCTATTATTCTACTAGTTCAGACAAACCAAAATTAACGGGCTATGCTCGGTCAACAAGTCGAGAAGAAATGTGTTTCAGGAATTTTTTTCTCACGATACACAGTACTTCGAGAATACGGTTTCGATGTAGCACGATGTGAAAATAGTGGCAGTCCTTTGGAACACGGTAGTTTTATAACATGATCATTTTCTGCCACAGCTTATATTGATAACAGAAATATTTCCATTGCAACACGGTTTTTGTTGGCATAAGTGGGACGTTTGCAATAGCGAATGTTCGCGTAGCTTGTCCTTACTGAAAACTAATTTAGTAGACCAGGGGTGTCAAACTCGCGGCCCGAGATGAACATTTTCGATGTCAAGTATCAGGACGTAAACAATTGTAATAAACATTACAATGTACTAGTCAAAATAAAAATATTTGTTTCTATGAACATTGATTTTTTTTTGCGGCCCACCTAAAGTTAAGCATTGTTTATTTGGCCCAAGTTAGCTTTTGAGTTTGACACCCCTGTAGTAGACGGTTGCTCATCACAAATATAGATGTACGTTCATTCGTGTATTAATATAATTACAATTGTTCTTCAGCTTGCAGACAAAAATGGACAATTTGGGAAGAGGAGATACGATTATTCAAGTCTCGCGACTCGTTTCTATGATTGTCGATTGTCAACAACTATAAAAACGAGCCGCATGGCTCGAATAATCGTGTCTTCTCTTCCTAAATTGTCTCCATTTTTGTTTACTAGTTAAAGAACAATTGGGGAGAATTTACTGTATTAAGTAGAGAAACTTTTGATGTGTTTAATTTTCGTATTATCGCAGGATTTGACAACAAGTTTTACAAAAATATTCAATGTTTGTTTTTGTTGTATGAAATCATCCAAATTTCTTTGTATGAATTTTCTAGATTTCTACTGTTTTGAAATTTCTTTTAATATATTATGACAGAGCTTTTTCGTGGCGAACATGGGTTTTAGATATAACATGGAACGTATTCTTTCGATTTAAGGTAAATGTCCCAGTTTCAGTGCCCCCGGATTAAAATTGAATAGAAAAAGAAAAGTTTTATATACAAATTGATACCTAATATCATATTATTATTATTATTTACAATTTACTTATTATTATTATTAATTTATTTATTATTTTATTATTATTATTATTATATTTTATTTAATTTTATTTATTATATAATATATAATTTATTTATTATTATTATTATTTACAATTTATTTATTATTATATACAAATTGTTTACCTATCAACATGTAAGACTCAGGGAGAGGTATCAATTTATATGCACAACTTTTTCTTTTCTATATGTTTTTAATCCGGGGACACGGAAATTGGGACAGGCACGGAAACTGGGACATCTACCCTACATATTGTTTCTAGGTTTCTTCTAATACGATTTCCATGTAACACGACGCTTCAAGGGATTTCCCCGATTATTAGTTCTAGATTTCTTTTAACACAGATCCCTGGATTTGAAAAGTTGTATTTCCGAAAGTATCTCATAAGTTTTTCGTTTTAAAATATTCATCGATTACAAAGTCACGCCAACAGCAACGTTTGCAGTCACTGCAGCGTGACGAAATTTTTGACAGGATTTCCGGTATACCATCCACAACATCACGATCAATAAATATTTTTAAACAAAACAATTATGATGCGCTCTCTATACTACGCAGCTTTATATCAAGAGAGATCCTTTTTATAAACTTCTGAAGTTGTTAAGATAAAAATTCTCAAAAATCACGTTCCCTTCGGCCTGCTGACTCGGCACAACTTTGATTAAATGTAAAGAAGGGGCGCAGCTTAGGTAACCGATTTTCCTCGGCGAAATCAAAGTTAATTTCGTTAAGTGCAAGGTGACCGCGAGAAATTTGAATTACATGAATCTTTTTTAAAGTACATTATCGCATCTGCTTAAGCGCGACGCAGCCGGTCGTTTAATTGAACGAAATTACTGTCTTCGGAATTACCCTCGAAACTATACCGAACCGGTGATCGTGTTCAATAGCGTTTCATTATTCCCTTAACGATCTGAGTACGGAGTTTTTAATATCTATTAATAACGAATCGGAAACATTTAATAGTTGGCCATTTCACGCGTGGGAAACGACGTAACCGTCGGCCTCGCGACGCGACGAAAATTTGTTAATTACTGTGCCAGAGGGGCGGTAAGTATTTTCAACAAAATTCATTCCAACCGCTTTCCGACACGACCTGGAAGGACTGATATGAGGGAGGAACTTTGTGCAAGTTAAAAGCGCATGGCACAGTGAACCGCAAATAGTTCGAGGCGCTGGACGTGGAAAGTTCTCACAGACGTATCATGAGACGTTCTGGGCTGGAGCTTGATAACGTCGTTGCATGTTTAAACGCGGCCCAACTACGATGGACCTTCTCAAGAACTTTTATTAAGCGTCACCGACCACAAGGAGACACAAAAAGGACACATTGTTCTATAAATACCACGAAAAATTCATAAATGCAGGCATTTCTGCAAATAATGCGAATTTCAGACGACATGATTTATAGCATTCCATTAAGCCTCTATCGATGGACGCTGGTTCTTTCGTAACCTAGGTTATTTTGCGCAACATAATTTATAATTTTTACATTTCTTCGTATAAATATAACTTGCACACATCTTTTTATATTTTTTCTTTCTTAAATTCTTCTAGTATCTTTTTTAAAACGACATTAATAATAATACAAATTAGATACAAACAGATACACGGAAGAGAAAACTGACTGTGGGTCAGAAGTGACCCTGTGTCCGCCTTGTGCAACAATTCTAAATCCGAATAAACCATTCTTTGACTTAAATTACATCGATCATCGAAAAATGTTATTTGAGTAATTTTATTACTACTTTTATGCAATTAAAACATGCACTTACTTAGGTCTGTTTAAAAATTGTTGAGCAAATTTGCGCAAGTAAGAGGTACGTTAGATGTTTATTCGAGGTACGAGATTTCTTTGCAGAGGACGGAAGATACGAGTCTAAATTGCGAGAGTAAAAAATATGTAAACGGTGGAGAAAAGAACTCCGTATTATGTTACAACTTACATTACTTACTATTTACTTTTCTCGCGGTCACACGTTCCCTTGTGCGAAAATTTTAATTACACCTCCTGCGAGATTTCCTTCACACCTTTAAGCTCTTAAAAATCTCGAATACATTTCCAAATTGCAACAAAATTTACTTACATTACAAATTACTCGACTACAAAATTTTTCTGTAATTTTTCTAATAAGAACTAAAGTATGTTAAAAGCTTAACATATCATTATACTTTTTGCATAATGAAATGAAGAAATTTCAGTTGACTCCAGACAACAGTATTATTCGGTATTTTTAATTTCGTTATAATATCAAGAATTAGTGTAATATCTCATATGATGCTTAAATAATAATCAAATTTGCATCATATTATCTAGTTGTTAACACGTGTTACATAGAGATTTTTACGAATACATACAACTTTTTACCGCTAGAAAATAATACCTTTGAACCACCTCATAACATTTGAAATTTTCAACCCATATTACTTCGTATATCAGATTTGAAGCTTCAAAAATATTACAATAAAAGCAGTACAAGTTACTAAGCTTAGGTATAAACATTTAATTACATTTTTTAATCAGAAATTTTGCATACCTGGTATTATTTTTAATTACCTTCTTACCCTCCTACCTTAATTTATTTACCTTCTTTATGAAGCTGGAAACCGTGCATCAATTTCAAAAGTCTCCTTAATCCATTTTTGTTAAAGTATTAACCCTTTGCACTCGAATGGTGATTCTGAACTAAACTACTAAATATTTTTATACGACGTTCTAAAATAATATTTACACCATTAAATCTATTTATTTTTGAAGTGCTGTTAAATGTATAGTTGTTATGTAGACTCAATTTCACGTGCATAAATTGTACTAACAAGTCATGTAAAATGGAAATACTGTAGATCATCCGAAACTATTTCGGATTTAGAGTTAAAATGGCGTCGAGTGCAGAGGTCTAATATTAAACAAGTGTGCAAGAGAAACTATTGTTCTCAAATATTTTCAATTAATTAATTTCTACTATGGAGATAAAAATGGCAAATCACTGTTGCAAGTTATTTTCCATCGTTCTTCATCAGATCCTGTTAGTTTTATATATATGTAGAAGAATGCTAACTAATTACAAAGGTACTTTCCTAAAAACTTCAATTAACATCAAAGAAAAACGACAGATTCCTGTTGGCCCTATGTCTTCAGCGACAGTGGTACCCCCAAGCGGAGGATAGCCAAAGTTCTGCAGCCCCTTGCAGGACCCTACAAGCCGTTCTGCAGCGAGCTCCGAAGCAAGGGGTCGAGTTCTGGAGCTTTGCTGGGGGTCCAACAATGGACGGCTGCTGCACCATGAAAGGAGTCGGCTGGTCCTCCACGCTTAGCCTCCCTTTCCACCTCGATCTCATTCCGGTTCTTCGGTAGCTCTATGCAAATCGGCTGGAGGCTAGGATAGAGATCTACGAGCGAAGACCGTTGGTAGATCAGTTGAAAATCGGTCGCGACTAGAGCAGTTCGGGTCCGTAGACATCGGGCCCTGTCGATCACCGTGCACGCAGATCTCGCGGAACGGTCTCGGACCCAAAGAGTGTTGGGCCAAGAGGGACGTACGGAAAAATGGCGGGAAAAATCGGAGTGTGCGTGGGCGCAGGATCGATGAAGAGCACAAAATGGCGACGCCTGAAAGAAGATAGCGAACGCGGCGTGTAGGAGGGAGAGAACGGCGTCGGGCTGTTGCGGAGGGGGATGAAGGAGCGAACGAAGGGTGTAGAGGGTCGAGGAAAAGGCGGAGAGGAAGGTGAGTATCGGAGATAAAAAAGAAAAGGAAACGAGGGAAAAAAATTGAAGCCACCGTTCGAATCGAACCGTGTGCTTTCTGGGTCAAGGATGTCGAGAGTGAAAATCAAAGGGTGCCGCGGCGGCCAATCCGAGGCGGCGTCGCGTTCTCTTCTTTTTACGAGACCCTTTCTTTGTTCGCGAAATGAAATATCGTGTGTAATACATCCTCCGCGCTGGCTATCGCGTTGTAATCGGTCAATTTATCGGTACCGACAGAGCTTGCCACTTCGATTGCCGTTGAAACGCGCGGTCTCGCTGCACAAAGAGCGCGCTTCTTTTTAGCCCCGAGCGACGTTTTTCTCGAAAAATACTGTTATGTTGTGTCCGGCAAGTTTACCGTGGCTCGTCCCAATTACGTAGCTGGAAAAATTGTTCGAAGGCCATTCAGAATTAATGTTTTTTTTTTCAAAGTACTTTTATGGCGAAGCGCTTGGAACTATTGAAGCTAAATTTTATGACTTACAATTAGTAACGAATGTTTGCGAATCTCTAAACATGTTCAATTCTTCTTTGTGATTTATTTATTTATTTATTTATTGGCGAGATAGCTTGATGAAGTTTAGTGAGTGTTCAATAATCGTGCTGCTTAGTCGGAAAGTGGAGCTAGAACAAAAGTATTGGGACGTGGAGATAATATCGATTTTTAACGATTAATTAAAGATGTTGAGCCGATAATGTTCTTGTTTGAGCCATGGTTTCTGTGGCAATATTTAAGATTTATCTGTAATAAAAGCAATTTCACTCGAGAACATACTGCATATATATACTGCAAACATATATGCATTATATTTCGCAGCGTAATTGCAAACAAAGGAATTAAGAACTGAAATTAAAATTCAATCAATAATTTCATTGTAAATTGAAAGATTATATTTCAACATTTCAAATAATAAAAATGATACATAATAACCTTTCGACACTCATCGAAAAATATGTTTCAAGCAGCCTCAGTAAATTAAAAGTATTATCTATATAATGAAACTCTCTCTCTCTACAAATGCATCCGGTTTAATTTTTATTTGAAAATTGAGTTCGCGTTATTATAAATGAGGTGCACAGTCCCCGATGATCAATACCGTTACCGTAGTACCATTGGACTGTAAAAAGTTAATCTTAACAATTTCATAAATGTATATTTTGTTGTAAAAGTTGCCCTGCTACTCCCAGCAATTTTGATAACTATTCTACGAATGCAATGAAGCAAATGTAGGAATTATTTTTTGATTATTCATTTTGTGTCGTATTATCTTCTCTGTTTCAAAAATTTCACGAAATCTAATACTAATAATACATATTTATAAATATTATTTACATATAAATATTATCTAATACTAATAATAATAAATATTTTTGCCTCAAGGGTATACAAACCCCTGCGTAAAAATATGTATGTGCATGAAAATTCACACATTAGCTCCTAACGATATTGATCAAGCTAAAGTTGAACATTTTTAACTTGTACATATATCTAACTACATATTCATCATTATTTAACTAAAAACCTATTTCTTACGTTATTACTATTTGACACATACTTACATAAGGTTTTGTAATATCAAATCGATTTATTCTTATGGTATGCCAATTTAATACATTCCTCTTTGCTTCTCGAAAAATATGTTTTGCTCATCGTTTTATTATACAATGTAAATAACGTTATCTCGTTCCTTTCATTTCAATGGAGCAATTCGGGAACTGAACTATTATCATTCCATGATATTAACACTTTGGCTGGCTGCCATGTCGGTCATATATTAGTGACAAAATTTCGTCATCAAACTTGAAAATCAATTTCCATTGCGATCTAAAGTAAACGAAAATTTGTTGAGATCTACAAGGTGCTGGGGTTTTACATAATTATATTGCCGACGCAGTAATAAATACAAGGTGAGAAAATAATGAACAGACGTGATTTAACACAAATCAAAATGATCTAGTATTATATTCAAAACTGCATAATGGAAGCTGATTAAAATGATAATTCTTCGAATTTTCTGAAATCGTAGCAATCCTGCAAACATTCGACGTACGCGTCAATATTATAAGAACAATTAATCTTCTAAAACGAAGAATAGTGTCAGCCATATATAAGGCTGACGCGGCAATCAACGCCTTATTTTCAGACAAAAGCGATTACCTCAATTCGAAGAAAAATCCTCCGAACATTAATTAACGTCCGGGTATAAAAAAGCTAGAGTCGAACCAGCGAAATCACCGGTAAGAAAAGAGTTTCGGAGCGGACAGCCGCGCGATTTGTAAGTCGTTAACGGATTATTCCGCTTTGGTTCGTTCCTTTTTTCCTGGGGAAGGTTGCAATTCTGTCGGCAAGTTTCCTTGGCTCGGCCGGATATCGGCCCACCTTGTGTCCCGACGTGAGATTCATTAACTTACACGGACTCGGCTAGGTAGGCAGCGGCCAGCAGCAGCAGCAGCAGAAGCAGCAGAAGCAGAAGCGGCCAGCAGCAGCCCGTTCAGCCCGCTCGAACTCCACGGAAAAGTGTAATCGACAAAGTTTATCGAATGGCAGGAGGGTACGAAAAGGGTCGTGGACGAGGGACGAGTACGTGCCGGCGATTTTCCCTCGTTTCTCTGGAGAGTACCTACGGCTGGCCGTGGTTGGCTGGTGCTGCTCGTTCCTACGACAGCTCGTAAAATAGGAATGGTACGCCCACGAGACTAGGCGAGAACCATAGACACCGAAGGCTCCCGGTTAATTAGACGCCGAATCGATACTACCGGCCGAGATATTTATTAAAAGGCAACGCGACGACGCCGGACTGTCCCCGATGTTAAGAACGATGATTACGGGATAGCCGGGCCTGTCATGGAGGCTCGCTCGTTGTCTGCCGAGTTCGGAATTTATTGCGCGCGAATACACGCCACGGCTAAGGGGGTAATGGGACGAGAGATTTTTTAACGAACCGGCCGGAAATTTTGTTTTACAGCTGGCCGATCATTAAATTCATTGCCGATCTTCGAGCGCTTTCCCGAAATTATCGTAACGCCGGCAGATACAATTTCGATACACGTAAAGCAATTTAAGGTCTTGAAGATTATCGTGCATATCGTTAGTGCCTTTTGCACTACGATTTCTATCATATGTTGCTCAGCAGAAGTTCGTTCTTAATAATTTACCGAATACATCGAGACAACTTTTTTGTTTCTCGTGCGTCTTCTATTATTTTCATTCCCTTTCGAAGAAGCGAATAACGTTCACGTTTAGTAGATTATGCGTGAAATCTTTATCACATTGTCTGACTCGTTGTTACAGCGAAATTGGTTAAAATGGTGCAGAGTCTTACTATTTTGGAACGTGATCGTTGTTAGAAACTGTTTTCGAAGCTTTAATGAAATCAACTTAGGAAGTAAATAATCTCTGATCGAAACATGGGGAGAGAAAATGTATTTTCATAGATTTTTAGATATCGTACGGTATGATTACGTACGAACCACTGACTTTGTTTTTATGTCAGTGTGGGTAATATTTTATCTAATAATGACGTAATCAAATTATAAAATGATCTTTCTGGCTTCGTTCGAACGAAGTGATTGTTTCGTATGAAAACTGTTCTGTACAGAAACGAAGTTAAAACGATCGGAACCGTGAACAGAAAAGTGACCATAATCGGAACAAGAGGTTTACAAAGATCCGTCGTCAACAACGTTACATCGATCAGTTCTGAATAAGAAACTGATTTTTTCTCAAGTTCTGCTAGCTAGACGGCAAATTTACGCCGTGATGAAATTAGCAAACTACGAAGCATCAACTATAGCATACTTTGCTTTATCTTATTTTTACCGCGAAGGTAAATTTTTGCACCGGACGTGCATGTACGAAAAAATAAAGTTCGGTTTCGTGGACGATATTGTGCGGCGAGGCGACTTGAATCAACGGGGCAGCTCGATTTAATATTTCTTGACGAGTGCAGTTTATGATGGATCGTATTTTAGCACGCGTTTTACGAGGATTTAACATCGTCAATTTAGGAGGGACAGACCAAAGACAATCGTTCTCGCGGACAATCTGAAATTCAATTACGTCCGCGGGCACAGAAACATTTCACGACGTCCCAGCGCTGCGCTTTTTAATAACTTTATTGAGACCTGGTTGTGTCCGCCGTCGGTCAATTACGCCGCCTATCTTATTTATACTTTTCCCTGAGATTGTTTTCCAAGCTCACCCCACTGAGGATATTCCTGGGTCGAGGTAACGGGCCGACGTTTCGCGACAACTCGTAAAAATAGAAAGCCGGCAACGGCAGCGGCAGCACGCCCGGGAGACTACTCGCCGAGTCTCGAGGACCGAGTTAATTAGATATTGAATTAATGCTTCCTAGGAAACGGGGGCGCGGCGCCGGGCGAGCAGATCGTCGAACAAGCAAGTCTGCCGCCTCCTGCCCAGTTCACGAAAAATAGCCTTCCTCCGTGCCTCTTTGCCCCCCTCCGCCCTTGTGGGCTTTTCCATCTTCCTTCGCTGCGATCAGACCCTCCGTTCACCGTCGAGATCGGCCTCTTCTTCGCAGGATTTTAATTACCAACGTGTCCTTACTTTCAATTAATTATCGTCCCACGCGACGCCTCTAAATAATTTTAATTAAAATCATTGAACAGCACCCTCGGACTCGGCCCGGCTCGATTATGATATTTAATTACCTGACCGATATAAACTGGTTCAATAGCTTCGCCGCAAGACGATAAGAACGATCCACGGTGTGGGAGAGCTTCACAATAGAGAGAAATATGAGTACGTCTAATGTGAAACAGTAAAAGGTTGAGGAACATTAAATAATGTCGATGCACTACCTTCGATCTACTGAAATTATTAAAAAAAGAATGCATCTTTTAAGTTACTTCTACTTTTTTCGTAACAGGGGCTGAGAATTTTTACTCTCCATAATGATCCACAGTCTAATTATAACGTTACAATTGATGAATTTGATATTGTTTACAGAAATATGCATTACAGATACGAAAACGTATCAGGAAATACATTGCGTGTTAAATTTGTCTTTCTAAGAAATAAATCAAAAATACATTTCCCTTCTCGATAAGGTTTTATAATTTAAAATTAACCAAAGTTTTCGCCAATATTAATTCTTACGTTTAAAAAGAGTACGCATTTATAATTTTCCTACGAGTTCAAGGTGCCTACGGAATATTTTATTCGTGATACTTCGTTCCACTTAAAATTATCGTGGAGAATAGATTTTTAATTAAATTATCGTTTCTAACGACTATCCATTCGTAATCTTAATAATAGTTTTAAATACATAATAATATTTTAAGAGTGATTCGATAATACTATCTGGCATGATTCTGCCTTAGTTCTCGTTCCTTTGATATCGTAATGCTTCAGACTTTTTAAATATTAAATTACTCACATTGAATTATCTATTACAAATTACTCAACTTTTTTTCATTTGCCAAATAAAGGCACATTATTCAAAGATAAATCTAAGGAAAGTGAAATATTCACTAAGTTCCGGGCAATGTTTCAATCGTGCATAATATCAAATGAAACCTTAATCTCCTCGAACTTAAAACTGTATCAATAACTCACAGAATTTCATAATTATCGACATAATTAATCACGAAGTTAGAAACGAAGCTGTTGCGCGAAAGAATCCGGCTGCCCGATAATAACGCCCGTAGACGATCCACGCGGGTGTAGTAATCGTAGCCACCGTCTAACTTCATCCCTCATTGAAAATTATGGTTACGTTGTTCCCAGTTAGTACGCATATTTTGTTAATTCAACTAAAAACCCCTGATCTCATTAACCCGTCCCACGTTCCACGGGCGCAGTTACCTTCGGAACAGTTCCGGCTTCTACACGTACACGTACACGTACACGTACACAGGCACGCGCGTGCATACATTTTTTTCCTCTTTTAATACCGAGTACCAATTAGGACAACGGCGGAGTAAGTTCCTGTGCCTCTCTTGAGCCGCCATAAAGCTGGATAGTTGGTGGGCGCCAAGGGTAGGAGACGACGACCCCTTTCTCTCGCGCGACTCCAGATGGGGGCTTCTCCCCAGGGTGGCGGTGGTGTTGGTTGAGCCAAAATGGTGGCTCCGTAACGGGGTGACCTCGGTGCCAGGGCACTTCGTAATGGCGAAGTTTACTTTGCCATTTGTATCGAGGAGAGTAGGGGGGGAGGGGAGGGCACGGCCGCGCCGGTTGAAGAAAGAACAGACCTGGGTAAAAATGTTTGAAAAAGTATTGGAAATAGTTAACGAAATGCCCTTGTTTGTATGAAATAATATTTGAAGATTTATTTGACGTCGTAGAGACAAGTACATGTATTGAAAATAATTATTTATATTGCGTTAAAGGGAACTGCTATTCATTGAAATAGCATTTGATTAAGATTTACTGGAAATAATAGTGTGATATAAGTATTTCGCATGCGCGACTAAATTTCTATAAATTATTTAAAATTCTATTTCTTACGATCAGTATTTATACAGAAAAGGTAAACCTATAGAGAAAGTACAAACACATACTGTTTTGGATAATAAGCTTTTCCTTATATACCTCTTAATTAATGAATGTAAGTGGAACATTCGACGTTTGTTCGTTTTTAACAACGTACACATCACGAATGTAAACACGAATGTCAAGACGAACTAGCAATTGCTCGGTCGCCGATATTTCATGCAAATAATATTCAAGTGTTCCATTTAACGCACGATACAGTAAACATTGATTTCAATTAAGTATGTCACAGGTTCTCATTGTAAAATATACAATTTACATAGGAACCGCTTAATATATATTTGTAAAATCAGTTGAGTATTTCAACTAGTATTCCATTTGATACGGAAATAAATTACTATTTCAAATGAAGCATACGTAACAATAGCTGTGCAAATATTTGTATTTCTTAGTTGAGATATTTTTAGCCAGGTATGAGAAAGAACGACCGTTGCATCGCGTCGAGGGGGATCGAAAAGAGATAGGGGGTGGAGGAAAAAGATGAGGGCCTGGTGGAAAAACGGAGCGAGAGAGAAAGAAAGTAAGAGAGGAAACGAGACGGAGAGAATAAGAGGGGAAGAAAGGGTACAAGACGAGGGCGAGCAGATCGCGAGGGGTCGAATCCTTGGGCATCGAGAAGGAGCAAGCTGGCCGGCCGTGATGATTCACGATACATAAAGCCAAAGTACCCTAATACCGAGGAAAGTTTGGGTGCAGCGCGCGTCCAGCGTCGATAAATTAGCTTAGACTTTTTCCATAATGCGAGCAGCGCCGAGGAGGAGGCGACAAGCGACTCTTTCGTCGAGGAGCAGTCGCGAGAGGGTTGCGCCTGTCGGTCGTCCCCGTGCACAGAGGTGTACCTAACTACCTCAAACTCGTCTGCCTCCTCGGGTCAAATTAATTCCGGTATTAAAATTTGGCTTGCAAATATTCCCGACCCACGGGCACGCGCGTGTGTGCCGGGACACACGCATGGTCGAGCGTGTGCACTCTTCGCCGTTCGACAGCGTGCGCATTCATCTATGTTCCGGTTTTTCCTGGTCACGCATACGACCGCTCCCACATGTACCATCGTGGCACACGTATACCCGTGTACGCACGTAATTTACATCTGTTATTATGGAACAGGCCTCGGACCAGGCGTGCTAGCTCGCTCGCACACGATCCGATGGGTCCGCTGTCCTGCAGAAAGTGCTGAAAATCGCCCCCGGCTACGGGAATTTCATTCGACAATGAACGAAGCACTCTTCCTCCTTCTTGCTTCCCCCACCCTTTCGCGGATAATTTACCCTATACGGTGGTTTCGACGTTTCGGCCAGCCACGTTCTGATTATCGAGTCTTCTCGATCACTCTGATCGGCTTGCTTCAAGTTTTTAAGCTTGTTATTTTAGGGAAACTAGGGTTTGATTTGCGCTTTTTCGCGAGATCGTTTTCTGGGATGTAGCTATTTATGCAAATTAATTTAACATTATGGTACGAGGTAGAATGAACGCCTTTTTGGATTATTCAGTTTCAACAGCGGATGAAGGGAATTTTCAGCGAAATTTCTAATTGGTCGTGTTTTGAATTACTTCTACTATAAATTCAACAAAGTCCGCACAGTTCGTTTAATAATTTGGCTATTGTATTCGGACGAAGGAAATTTTTAATTTATTATATAATATAAAATGCTATCTCGTTTTTGAGTTTCATCTAATTTCGAGTTTTCTAGCAGCCGATTTAAATTAATCGGTACAGACGTCAACTTCGGTAACAGGAAATTTCAACAATATGTAACAGGAAATTGATAGATAAGGGCATGAATGGATTTATAGAGGATTTGAAAGGTTGTGTAATCTCGGTTGTCAAAAAATCGTCAAAAGCATCGTTCCGCATCCAAGGATTAACACTGTATTCAAAAACGTCGAATTAAAATGTACGATTTCTCTTTGATTCAAATTCTGCGTACCGCAACGAAAATTCGCGAACGTAAAGAGATGCCTCGACTTTTTATCATCGTTGATACTTCTGATAAATTAATTTCGAAATCAAAATTGTGAAATCAAATTGGGAAAAGATTAGGCAGCGTCCGGTGTGCGAACATTCGAAAACAATTTCATAAAATTCACCGATGGAAGTCACATCAATGACGGCTGTAATAGCTTTATAAACCTCACGAATAACCTCGCTCAACGATTGATTAGACGCGGAGAAATAGCGCAGATCCGTATAATCACAGCCGGCCAACACCCGTTGCCAAGGCAGTGCGCGAGCAAATTCTCATGGAAATTTTCATATTCATGTATTCATTGTTTATTGGCGGCCGTGCGGGGAGAGGGTCAGCGGGGGTGGAGCTGGCGAGTGTTGGTACGTAAGAACAACAAGGCGGGTCCGCGAAGGATCAAGCAACGTGTTCCGAACATGCACGAACGGTGATTGCTTGATCGTCCGAAACGGTCGACGACGCAATTGCAGTTTATGCGCGAGTTTACACCTACTGGGAACGTCCCCCTACCCTACGACGTTCGTCCACGCCGGTCTTCCGGTGTGTACTTTGCGCGGAAGGGTGGAAATTGGGAGCGCGTGTCTTATTTTGGATGAACGGTGATCGATTGATTCGCTGGAAATTGTTATACACCCATCCGTTACCGAGCGCAAAGCCACCGGACCAGGTTTTCATTAATCGTTTCCCAGTCGGCGGTTTTTGCCTCTCCATCGCGGTGGATATGGCGAATCTGCAGTCAATTTTAGGCGTAATCGCCCGACACTCTTTCGATTTGTTCATTATTGGTGTATCGAAGCTACCGAAAGACATCCGCGAATTTCAGAACTCGTTCTATTTAGCCGAATCGAAGGGTCATTCGATTGTCACTGTGGCTGTTAACACTTTAGTCACGAGGAGCCAATTAGTGGGTCTCTTAATGACGAGATTAATGTGTATGTTTCTTTAAATAATAATCTCGAAAAAATTTACCTAATTGTGTTACTTTAAATACCTTTCCGATTTGTTAATTAATCTGAAATTGCCAGTTTGAGCGTAGAAAGTGTTGAGTTATAGACAAAAGTGATTATTAAAGCGTACAATAAGAATACTAAGAATATTCAAATAACTGCATTATTTAAGAAAATTATGTAAATAAATATTGTTACCATACATGTTTGTTTAAACATAGCAACGTTAAAAATATAGGAACAAAATATATACTCGAATGTATGTAAAGGAAAAACCTATAATTGGGATATTTTCTAAACTGTGCGGAAATAAAACAAATGTGTAATAAATAATTTCTATCATAAATCGATATGATATTGAATTAAATTATTTATAAGTTTAATAATGTAATGATGCTTAGATGATTACAATAATTACTATAATAATTACTATATAAATAATACGATAGTAATACAAATTATTTTTTAATAATTTCAGCAAATACGTATTCTCAATCTAAATTGTTTTTATACATTTTTGTTCAGTACCATGGAGGGATTAAATTTATCCTCATTTTACAAATATAAATTGGAAGAAACTTTCAGTAACCCAGGGAAAAATTTATATTCAGCTGGCACAGTGCAATTTTTCTACACATTTCAGAACCCAATAATAACCGATATTACTATCTTAATTAATGAGTAATTAAGCCACTTGAATTTCGAAACATAAATGAATAATTCGAAACATTCGAAAGCATTTCGCAATTGCATCGACTGGACAGGAGCGTTTCTCAGAAATTTGTACGGTAACTCTTTTTTATTTCATTCGCGGGACCAACGACGTCGTCGGTGAGGTGATTATTCCGTAAATTTAATTAGGCGATTGAAAAAAATATTTCATGCATGGATCCCGCATTGCTTTGTCATTCATTTGAATTCTGGAAATTTCCGTGCTGCTTAATGTAATCCGCGTTGCAAAGCGAACGTGATCTGCGGATTCTTTCATCGGTCAGGTATTTATTATTTTTGCACAGTGCAAAACCGGTTTACTTTTTGTACTCTCGCGGTTGAAAATGCTGCTCCATTTCGAAATCCTTTCCGGAATTCGTCGTCCCTCTGCGGGAGAGCCAGGATCAAGCGGTGTCCCGCGTCTCTATCTCGGGTGTTACCGCCCCCTTTTGTTCGCTGTTCTTATTCTCGTCCCCGTCTACCAACCTCCTATGCCGTGTCCTATGCCCCGCGTACCACCATCCATTGTACAATTTTGTCCCGGATGTCTGCCTTTCCTCCTCGGTTCTTATCATCTTTACTTAATACTTGTTTTCCGTGCGGACAGGTTTCCAATGGCGACCATTCCTGAAGTCGTCGACGCTGCCGACGCCGACGCCCTGACGTCGACGCCGTGTCTCGCTAAACATGACAGCACTTTGTTTCGAAGGACTACGAGAAATTCTGAGATCCATTATATTTCCAAGTCCTTTGACTCTTTGCCTGTGATAAGCACGTCAGTCTCCGGCTTCGGGGTCCTTTCACCGGAAATTTCTTTCAGAGGCCACTTAGCGCATGAAACGATTACCCTCTCGAGTTTTTACGATTCAATTCCCGCGACATTATCGTGCCTTTTATATCACGAATTTCTGGATGGTCTCTTCATTGTCCCGACTACCGCGGATTTCGATAATATCCACCCCCATGGATAGATTATTACAATCCCTAACTCTCTCTCTGTCTCTGTCTCTCTCTCTCTCTCTCTCTCTCTCTCTCTCTCTCTCTCTATCTATCTATCTATCTATCTATCTATCTATCTATCTATCTATCTATCTGATTTGATGACGGGACACATTCATAACTTTTTAAATTCGATTTTACATCTTGAGCTTAAAATAGATCTACATATGCATAATTCATGTATGCGAAAGGGTTGTTTTTGTTATATCGGTATGCGAATATTATACAACATTTAAGTGGAACGAAATGTCTCGTTACAGAATATCATTTTTCTAAAGAACATTGATTACGTCTGTTATTCAATTTATTCGTTCATTATTATTGACACGTAATACATAAGAACACATTCGTTGTTCCCAATTAAGTGTTAACATAATTTTTTCAGACGTGTATAATAATTATTTTCGACTAACCCGTGACTTCTAATCGATTTTCAAACTTCAACTAAAATCTCGCACGAAATTCGATCGTATCGTAAATAAATTAGTTCGTACATCTATCATCTTTCTTTTAATTGAAACGTGGCTTCCGGTTATAGTATTTTCGATCGAACGAAATCCCCGTTGTAGCAAGAATAAATGGCACTAGTCTAAACCATGGCCGTACTTGGCATTCATTATTCCCGAAATTTGTATCGGACAAATTGTTGAAGCGACGCGAGCGCGATGTCGCGTCATAAAATTTTTCCGACAGAATCGCACGATACTGGAAATCTTTCTGGTCACACTTAATCGTTAGACAAATCGCGCAGAGCGGGGACAAATGCAAAGGGCCGTTTATAAGTGTCGACTTACGGAGGCCAGAGAACGGACAGCCGCCCTCGCGCACGCACACTCACGCACGCGGGGGGACACGTATCCGCGCACAGACGAGCCCCACAAATGCGGGATTTCCTCTTGGCCATTTTTAACGAACTTTTTCCGAAACTTCAATCTATATAACTCATTCTCGCGCAGACGGCACATTCATTTTTCCACGGTAGTTGAGCTTTTACATCGTCTGCATCTCTTCACCGCCCACTGGCCACCCTGCATAAGTAATTTTCTACCCTGCATAGGTAATTTTCATGACGACCTCGTAGTTGTCGGCATTGTTCAAGCTAATGTCTAGCATCTGAATAAACGTGTTTATCCCTCGGGGGAATTGCAGGAAATACACGGTTACAGGTTACAGCAGAGCCAGGACTAGAGACGTCACTTTTTAGCTTTATCAATTGATAAAAGGCGCCGACCAACGACGTAACGTATTATATTGCTCTTGGAAATTAACTGTCCGTAAGCTGATTAGATTTTCTTTTTTTGGTAACCGGGCCGATCATGGCCGACAAATGTCAGTGAATTCGTCTACGAGCGAATACAAAAACGATGAATTTTTAAAAGAACATCGAAATTGCCTACATTTAAAATTGTTGATTCTAGACTTATCGAAGATGAACACGCGATTTATATTGTATTTAATTGAAATATTTTTGTATTTATTTTATAAATAGTTCATAATTTGATACACATCGAAAGTATAGAATTTTTATATTATCATTTTCGCGGATATTCTTGCGACATTTTTCTTTCTCAAGATTACTTAAATAGAACTGTTACAATTTGTTATATTGCAAAAACAATTTAGAAGAAATTTTATGGAAGTCGTTTTAGTAATGCGAAATTTGGAAAACAATCTAATTCCCGTTCGATTGTACAGCAAGTACCGAGATACATAATAATGTTGCTAAAATCAAGGTAAATTACAGTTATGTTTAAACAGTTAATGAGCTATTACCGAATATTAATTATAAAATAACGTATTACAAATTCATAGACATAATCAGTGCACATTTATGAAAAGAACATACACGGGTATATAATAATGTGACACGATCGAAAAAATATTTAAGTTTTATTAAGTTTAGACAATTCTAGAAAATTCTAAACACGAAGTCTACGCCAGGACAGGATATAAAATTATTAACCAAGAAAGACTTTTTTATTTGTACCGAAATCATTCACTAGGTCTATTTTATTTAACGTTTTACATCATTCATTACGAAAACAGTGATTAATGAGCATCAAAGATATGAGTCAAAATGTTTGATAAAAATATGCAAATATTTACTATACACAAATGAATATCTTGATAACATTGTCACTATTGTACATTTTTTCTAGAATTTTATACAATTTCAAAAATTGTCAAGCATCAAACTGCATTCATTTAGATAAAGGACTAAAATGTTTGGCTGGAGAATAGAAAAACATATTAGAGAAACAATATTAAGGAAATTTAATAGAACGTTCGTCTTTGACTAAATTCAATAAGATTCGAAATAATGCAAACAAGTTTGCATAAACGTCCCCTAAGTATGCTACATCAAGAGAACCTAGAGTAATGAAAGGTTTGTTCGCACAGCTTCGTGATTTACGCAACATTTGCAAACATAGCGTGTCAGTAAACAGTACAATTCCTCTCAATCTGAACACATTGGCGACGGATAACGCGTATACGCGTCATTCAAGTTCTTCACCTGGATGCGGATGACGCGAATACAAGTCATCGCTCAACTTTTCTTCAAAAATGTCAAATGATAGTGTATGCGTGAGCATGCATTGTTCGAGCAGTTGGCACAGCAATTTTTCGAATCTTACACGATTAAAACGATCGACACCGTACTGGCGTCAAGCGCGGCGTGCAACTTCCCGACGCTAATATGTTAATGAGCTTTCATGAAGCTCATTCAAGCTCAAATGTTATTATTGTAGAGACAAATGTATGTAAATTGAATCTCATGATGCATCGAACAATGTATTTGCCAGCATCGGTAAACACTATAATCCCTCTCAATCTCAATAAGATGCATAATAAAGATACAGGTGCATGCAGCACCAATCATGACACACCGAACAACGTGCCTAAGCAGAAAATCAGAAGTTTCCATAAACATCACGAAACACATCGACGAAACCCGCAGTTTCTGTCAGGCTGAACAAGTCCAGCAGCAAAAAGTAGACGTCACCGTGACTTGATGACGCGCGAAACCACGTGTTTCCACAAACATCCCCTGGCAGCCAGTGCGAGGGAGACAAGTGACTTTCCATCGCACGGCAGCGGGTGGCGGAAGGTGCGAGTACCTTTCCGAGACAGTAGCTCTCCCGCGGCTCACAAAGGGGTAGCCTTGGTAGCGTTTGCGAGTGCAGTCGGTTAGTCTCGGTTATATGTATTTGTATTTGCGCGCGGTCTAGCGATCAGAACCGAGCGCCGCGCCGGAGCGAAAAACGGTTTGGCGAGCCCCTCTAGCCTATAACTCTCTACCGGCGAGTTCTTTCCAATCGGTCGAGCTTGCGCCTCCGGAATAAAGTCACAGGGACGAAGCCACGGTCGGTCGGAGTCGATCAAAAGGAGAGAGGAGAACCAAGAGACCCGGGATCACCCTCTTACAAGCTGGGAAACGAGTTCGCCGGGTTCCGAGGCCTGCTCGTTTCCAATTGATCCGGGTCGTGATCAAAACTCCGGCATACCGAATTTGATCTGCTGAAAGCTTCTTGTAATTGGACGTAATGCCCTCGTTCGCCGCGTCTCTGCGTCCCCACGCTTAGCTTCGCACCGTTCGGAAGGAGATCTGGCGGAGGAAACCGGTCCGGGGGTGGACGAGGGCGGAAAACCGAGCCGTAGAAAAGCGCCCGAAGGAAAGGGGTTGAAGATGGACGTGCAGGGGGTGGGTCAGCCGCTGGGGGACGATGAGAAAATAAGAGAGAGGGCCGGGACGAGCCGTCCGAGACGGCTGTTGCGAATTCGATTGTCCTCCGACCGGGCTCCCTCCCCCGTTCTCCTGCTCGCCTTGAAATATCCCTTGGACCCTATTTTCCATACAGTCTGAAGCAACCCTCGTGGGCACCGCTGCGCCGGTCTTCGGAGAAAGACGCTCTCTCTCTCGCCCGCTCTTCTCCGGCTGGTCCCTTTTCCGCTCCCGAGTCATCTCCTTCTCTGCGAATCGCCGCGCGAAACCTCTCCAAATAAAGTCCCGGCGCGGCGCGCTCCGGGGCGTGGGGGATGGGGGATGGCGTCAATTTTTCGCTCGTTGCACCTGCGACCGTCGGGGCCGACCTAGCATCATCGATCAGGGCAGCCTGTTCGGCCGCCGATCGCCGATCAGAAATGCTTAAGGGTGATGCTCCGTTATGCGGACCCCGTGTAAAGGAGATAGGTGACACGCGCGTTCCGGCGCCACGCCATGCCGTGCCACGCCGTGCCATACCATGCCATACCATACCGGGGGAGGGACAATTCGTGACATGGATCTCCCGATATCCGAATGGAATGAATGGCATGGAATTTTGGCTACGCTAAGCAGTGGGTCACTGCGGATCAGCCGTTTGTTGGTAAATATGTGTGGTAGCAACGCCTTCCTGCTTACGGACGATCGAGTGGCCATAATTTGCTTTGCTCGGCCGATTAAAATGTGTTCAATGTCAAGTAACCGTAGTTTCGACGGTCGGAGAATTTTAGGGTACGTTTTTGACAAGGACCAATAGCGGTTCTTTCGTTTCGAGTTAGGAAAAGGTTATTAACACGTTCGCGGAGCAGGGAACATTTGAACGAGCCGCAAAAACGGACAGGTGATTTATTCTTAAATTAATTGTTGTATCCAAATCTTGATTAGCCGCACTTTGCCCGAGTGCTCAGAATATCACATTTTAATAGTTGCAGACAATGTATGTCACAGCATTCGCGTCGATACAGACCAAAGTAAAGGGCATAATAATTTGAAAAAATAAACATTATATAGAATTGAATGCATGATGATGTGACTTATAAATTTGAACGTTATAAGGATTCGTGTCATGTTGCATTCCAATGAAAATGAATGCTATGGCATTCACGTCTGCAAACGTGTTAACGGATATTAACTCTTCGTTGGCAAGATATTGCTTATTAATACAGCCGGCAACATGGGTATATCAAATAAAGGCTTTATTTTTTATAGTTCTAGGCTTAAATTATTCAAGTATTCTGGAATACTTACTGAGAAGTTTCTTACAGAATTTTTCTGGATTGGAGAACCACGTAGCTCGACCCTTCCGCTTCGAAGATATTCAAACGTAAAAATTTTAATTAATTATTTAATGACCCAGATCACCGGGAGAGGATTAAGTACTTCGCGATGCTGCGTAATTAAGTGTAACATTCGAAATTTGAGTGCGATGCTATTTGATTGAAATCGTTACTCCCGGGGTGCTGAATATGTGAAATATATAATCTTCATTAGAGTTGTGCTGATTTATTTAGTAATGTTTAGTTACTTAGTAACGTTTCAAGAGAGCTCGAAAAAACGCGTTCGCTGATTGGAAATGTGTTTTATCATCGTAAAGGTCTAAGCGTATATGGTGTCGCTTTAAATTCAATTAAATTGGAAACAACAATTAATTTGAAATCACGACTCGTAGAATCGTTTAATTGGACGTCGTGCGTCGAAGCAACATTAAGACGAAACGGTGTGATATTGACGTGATCTTTATTAGAATCCGTGGGACTTGCAGCACTATAAAAATGACACTGGATTATGTAATGTCCCAGCACGTACGCAATGTATGAAACGTTCGGCGACGATTGCAAAAGGCGTGGCTTAATATTGATACTCGTAATATCTCGTTTTTTACGTTTTCGTATCATTGTAATTTTCATAAACACCATTCTGTGTGCACATTTCGAGTTGCAATAAGGGACGACTTTTGTTTTAATCAGAATAAATACGTGTTCTGTCGAACATTATTTTTATTAATATATTGCAATTAATATATTGAAAATTTAGTAAACACGTTTGATTCGTTCGTATCGTATTTTTGAAAAGTACAGTAAATTCTCCCTAATTGACGCTCGACTTGTTCACAAAAGTGGGCAATTTGGGAAGAGATGATACGATCATTCGAACCTTGCGGTTTGTTTTCATAGTTACCGATTGTCAACAACAATAAAAACAGGCCTCAAGGCTCGAATAATCGTATCTCCACTTCCCAAATTTTCCATTTTTGTATACAATCTGAGCGTCAATTAGCGAGGATTTGCTGTAAAATTAACGTATGTTCCGATTATCATTGAGCTACGTATTTAAGCATGCTCGTGAAATTTTTTTTGATCGTGGTAATCAAAAACTGTAGCGAGCAACAAAAGAATCGCCTTGTTTGATAAAGCTTATCGAATCGCCTTACTTTTCATACAAGTTTTATCGATAGAAATGGTATCGGGAAAAATTGACGTGAAGTGTAAAATATTTCATGCGGAAGCAAAAAGGCAGCCGAGCCTGGTCGAGTTTATAAATTCGATAGAATCAATTTTACATACGTTTCCTTTCCGCAAAAAAATATAGTTACATTTGATCCAGGCATTGGTAAATCCGATTATGAATAATTCAATTGTTTTTTTAGAACAATGTGGGCAAAAAAAAGGATTGCCTCATATCTGGGATGATGCATGCTTCACTTTATTACTTCGACAAGTCTGATTCGACATTAAATAACTATTAGGTATACTGGAAACAATAAACTTTTCGTACGCTTAATGATATTTATTGAACAATATAATTTTCGTCGCTAATTATGATCTCTTGTCAGCGTGGCAGCAATTTTGTAAATATCATTTTTGAAAAATATATCTCTCAAATGAACATGCGCATACTTATTTAACACTAAACCTACCAAGCCGATCAAAATGACCGGTTTTTTACACATTTTGTATTTTAAAATTGCTGAAATTATAGAGACTTTTTCATAGAAAATTATTAAATGAATTTCACAGTCCGAGTATTCGTTGTAACAAAAATTATGGGAAGTCTAAATAGATTCGGTTTTATCGTTCTTACAGAGCAACAGAAATTCGTCGCTTTTAGTGCTCGGTAGGTTTAGTGTTAAACTTGAAATAACATTATCGGACAGAATTTTTCGGTAGATTTAATATTTTGCATCATACAGTGATAAATTCAATAAACTTTATGAAATTTGATTGCTCCAATTGCTTTGGAGTTCTAAAATACTTTGAAATGTTTTATTATCTAGATTAAGGCTTTTATATGTATTTATTTGTTCACGTATATATCATGAGCAACTTATTCAGATCATTACAGGAAGAAAGAAACTTGTATTTGGCTCCCGTTTTATGTAATTGGTACAAAAAAAAATTGAATTACGCATGAAAATCTGCGGTCTAATCGTGACGTTTCTTATCTGTGTTTTCTAATCGCAGAATTTTATGTTACTTCGTCACGTAATTTACACTTTCTTTCTTCAACAGAAATAATGATCCTCTTTTAAGCAAAATTAAAATAAAATTTAAAGGAACAACTTCATTTATTCTTTCATGGTGAGAAACGATAAATGATTTTGCTGGAATAAAATTTGAGAAGAGAGTAACGGGGGAATAAGTTCAGCTGAAATAATTACGATTTAAATAATATATAATAACGATAATTACGATTTACCTGTCCCAGATCTAAAAGAAACAGTAATTCTCTTTGCGATAAAATTGCAAAAGATTAATAAGGAAATCAGGGTATTAGAATTCAATATCAAGATTACGGCAGCGGCTGTCAATAAAATCGCTGATCGAAGCGTAGTGGGCCGTCGACACCGGGGGGGAGGGGGCAGGGTCGTGAAAAATGGCACGCCATACGTGGTGCAACAGCGACACGAAAAGCAAAAACACGCCACGTGTTGCATTCGAAATAAATAGCCGGCCGCGTAATAATGTAAACAGTATAACAATCATCGGCATTACGTAATTATATCGGGCAGTGCGGTATTACCGATAAAGCGGCAATACCGTAATTTGTCGGGTGTCAAAGTTTTCGAGGAAAATATCGAAAAATTTCCATGCGCCGCGCGTGTGTATCGGGCTCTCTCGCAGCCGCGTCGCTTCTGCGGTTCGCTGGATATTATCAGATGGAGTATTGCCAACAGGTGATTCCGAAAATAACAATAATTTAATTTCCCGAATGTATGGGTCACGAGGACTTTCGATTTCACATTAATTAAGTATCACGTGCGTGGATTACGCTCCACAGGTCCGTTTCTGTATCGCGTTACGATATTATAAATCGTCGTAGGCTTCGAATTACACGGTTCGTCATGGCGCCGCGATTCCAAAGAAAGATTTACGCACACGGCTTGCATAATCGTCAACGATATTATTATGGCCGTCAGCCCGTTCGAATCGCGGCCCCGCCATTGTTATTATTTTAGAAATCCGATAATCGTGCACGATTCACGAAATCGGCGAACCGCAATGTAAATTTCTAGCAACGGCCACGGCCCAAGAAGATAATGCGTCAATACGATCGAATCGATACCAAAAGGACAGGAGAACGGCAACGATCCACGGCTCTACGACGGCAATTTCGAATTATTGCCGGCGTCGGATTAGGATCCGCCTAATCGGAGGGAAAAAAAAGGGCGGCTCTCTGTTTAACCCTCCATCTGACCGGGATCCGGCTCCAGAAGACAATCACCCCTGGGAAAGCCCGAGAGACTCGTAGGACAGCCGGAGATCTCCCAAACACGAATGTATTTTTAAAGTAAAACGTTAGTGCCTAATGTTCGTCCACATTTTGCGCTTAATACAAGACCGTAGGGGGAATCGAGGGAATAAGAGCGGCTGAGAGAGAGAGAGAGAGAGAATGGTTCGCGTGTGTGTGTGCCGCACGGGCCGGCCGTGTAGGGTGGTCCGCGAAGGGTGGAGAAAACACGGCCGAGCTGGAAACAGAGAGGGAGAGAGAGTGGGAGCGAGAGAAAGGTAGACAGGCAGAGAGAGAGAGAAGAGAGAGAAAGGGAGAGAGAGAGAGAGAGAGAGAATCGGCGCGGCGTGAAAGAGTAAGAGGCTGAGAGAGAATGTAGGATGAGAGCATGGAAGGTTTGCGGGGTCGGTGGCAGAAATCCCCTTCGCGCTATCTCGTGGTAGGGCTGTTTTTCGCGGCTCGCAAAATGGCCGCCACCCCCACCAGTCGCAGGCTACTCCGGCTCGAGGGTGTAGAGCGTTCGAATTTTCTCCATCCTGTTCTCTTTCTATCCGGTCCGTTCGTTTCCCGTTCGTTCGTCATTCGTTAGTAAACCCCTTCTCTGTCGACCGGCGCTCCAGCCTCTTTCAACCCTCTCCTGTCGGTCCCCCGGCCGCAACATTCCCCTCTACTTTCTGTTTCCACCACCGTTCTTGCGAGCCTCCCCACCCCCGGCAGGACTCGGTCAGCGCCACTGGCGGGAACCAGAACTACCTTCGCTCTTCCCTCTCTTTCCCGTCCCGGCGGGACCCTCTTTCTGTTGTTTATGGAGGACCTGCGCTCCCTCCAGCCGGCCAGCTACCCCTCTTTTTCCGTCTCCTTTTTTCGCGGCCTCCGTTTTCCACCCCCTTCATCCCCACCGCTTCCTACGGCCAGCACCGAGCTCCTACTTCTCCACCCACTATACGTCTCCGTTTCTCTCTCTTTTTCGCTGCCCCTCGATCCCTACCACTGCCTCCGCAGCCTCCCACCCCCCTTTACCGGTGTGTACGTGTGCACGCGTGCCTGTATTCGCGTGTGCACACCGGTACACGGTGTCCGGCGAGGTCGCGCAGGAATATTGTTACGTAGAACGCGAATGAAATTTATAACTAATTACGGGAAAAGTTTAGATGACCGTCGGGCCGTTCGCCGGCCGGAAAGGGAGTGATCCGATGGGTGGCTCGAATATACACAGAAGCTACGCGAGACCCGAGCGGTGGTCGCCGGAGAACGGTTTCGGTCCGACAGTTGGGATTTGTGCCGGTATAGAAACCAAATTACATTAATTAGGGTATTAAGCGTCCTCGGTTGTGCGCCCGGGAAAAAAAAGTGAGGCCACCGGGGGGGTTGCGGGATCTCGATGAACGCGGCTTAAGACGGATGCAGAATTTAAAAGCGCGTGCCGCATTTCTGCTAATTAGCCACCGACTCGGTGCTCGGAATCTTGCGGTCGTAGAGCTGATAGCGAACGACCCGGTGTCGTGGATCACTATTAATCTACGAAAGATACGGCTATCATATGATTTCAAATTTTTAGGTTGATGAACATTCGTGATCGTTGTAAGTTTGCCTGGGTCGACGCTTCGGTTAAAGTAGGAATTATTCATGTATGTGAAAAATATTTGTAGATGATCGATTAAACGTGCCATATGTAATATCGAGGCGAGCTCGTGACAAAGTTCTATTCTTTGGTTCTGAAATAGTTCCGATCGTTTTCACTATGGATATAAGTCGAATAGAGCAAGGTTGATAATTTAGTTCTATTTTGTATACTTATAATGGAATCCGCGTAAATATTGGATTAAATTGAGGATAAAATGCCCCTTTCGCATCGAATAGTTTAAATATCGAGTATTTTCAGTCGTGATTGTCAAAAGTCTCCCAGCTTGTTCCAGTATTTTAACAAATTTTATCCAGCTTAATCTATTCTTTTATTTGCCGAGGTAAAATGCAACAGCCTATTATTACTGAATCGGGGGCCTCGGTATAAAAGCTCGAATCGTTATATTTCAATTCGTCTCACAAAGAATACTACAATGTAGTCTGCGGATTTTATGCATTTATAGCGACGTATGATAAAAAACCGTGACGAATTTAAGAATATAATTACCAGAGATAGTAAAAGAAAAATTATATATTGTTCGAACTTTTTCTGGCCTCTGGCAATCGACTTAGAAAATTTGTATTTCGCATGTGAAAATTCGCAGTTCACTAATTAGAAATTACTAAACGATCACCTGTTTTCCAGTCCGAGGCCTCGGATTCGCCACTCCCAGCTGCATATTACCTCAGTAACTACCTCCTGTCAGATTTTTCGCGAAGCGCTTCGATGCGGAGCACGATTTCATGATTCAATCATGAAAGTCATGGCACACCAGGCATCCACCCACGCGCCCACCCCGCCCGGTAAAAATTATTTGGAACGTTTTCGAACGCTCTCGACCGCTGTACGGTTTCCAGAATTTCCAATTTGTTTAACACGCATATTACTTGTATTCCATTGTTCCAGCCGTTTCATAGAGCGATACCAGCCTCTCTTTCATACGCGCGCCCCGGAAACAACCGGAACGCACACTCGATTAGAACCGGCTACCTTAACGAGATCCGCGAAGCATAAATTGCCGTGAGAAAATGCCGGCTGCTCTGTAAATCGGTTCCCGCGACTGCTCACAATCGCGAAAGATCGTTGTTACCCCTTCAATCGGTTGCGCATTTGCTCTTCGACGCAACGTGTCACCCAAACCCAGACCTAACCCAACTATGATACAGAATCGACGTGCGAGCTCGCCTCTGTGTACATGTTTCTCTATGTTTGTGTGCGCGTATTTTTTTCAGTCCTTCAGCCACGGGTTTGATTCCGGAACTGTAAATGTATTCGCAGAATCCTCGTTGTCGTGCCACATACATTTCCACGCGTGCTCTGAATTATTCAATAAATAAAAATATTTTATTTTCATTGTTCGAACAATATAGCTCGAAAACATACGAAAATCTATGGTGTACTCCTCTTTCAACCGACCTGATTTATCGTATCGGTGGGTAACCATCACGGTATAATAATTACCGACTCGCAATATTTAGCTGGCTTCAGTGCAAGGAATAATTATCCCTCCAACTCGGTTCTCTTCTTTCGAACAGCGAGCTGTAATTACTATCAATCATGATCACCTTCCTTCTCGATTTAACCACTTGCCGTACAATTTTCTTCGCGATTGCAATGATTAGAACTTCCTTGATTGCAATAATGTGTTAGAAGGAAAAGAATATGCGAATGGTTTCTGTGTCTACATTTGTATGAATTATTACGTATTTGTGCGAAGAAAACAGAATTCTATATGTGCTTAAAAGAAAGGAATAATATTTATAGTTCAAATTATCATCCGGAGTCTGTCTCGTCATTATATGGCAAGGGGTTAATTTGTACTGTATCTTGATGGTAGTTTTATGATTCATCAATTCGGAGACCGTGTTAACAAAATTCGTTGTTTCGAAAAATTACGTGTGTTAATTTTTTTGAAATTTTCTGTTCAGATCTTAAGTGAGTCGCTTGTACAAAAAATGTAAAGAAAAGCGAATAATGAGATAAATATAAATTTTTGTCACCGACACAAGATAAATATAAAAGAATTTTTTTTATCATGGTAATGAAATTATGCATCCCTATTTTAATTATGCAACTTTAATTAACTGAAAATCTTTGGGCATTTATAACTCGTGCACGTTTGCAAAATGCAAAAGGATAAGCATATTACCACACATTACAGATTTCCCTTTTTTTATTATTATCATTATTTATTTAGTATTCACGGGATGAGCCTTTCATACAACGATTCAAAAAATTCAATAAGTTCCTAGTTAATGGGCAAACGACAACATAGAATTAAGATAAAAGCGGATGCTACAAAATTACAGAAACTTTAGCTTGTCGCGTCACATTCGTGACAGAGCGTTTAAAGACGAAAAATGAGTTGCAAAAGAAATCCAAACAGTCACTGCAATGGTCTTTTGTAAAATAATTCGTTAAAATGACAATTTACAGAAATGTCCATTGTTAACAATAGCACGAAAAACCTCAAAAATTTCATAAAATTAAAGTATTTTATTCAATTAAAGTAAAATTGCGAAGCAAAGTTATATGACATCAATTATTTTATAAAAATTATTACCTCTCTTGCAAATCTTAATAAAATTAAGAAATCATAATGGATTAGCGCAAAAATGAACATTCAGAAATTGAATGCGTCGCATATGGGTGACGCGGTAGTCGAAGTGTTAAATAGCGTAATTATCATACATTTTCTTAATGGCGCAATTATGGTATACTTTATTGATAATATAAACACGACAAATTTTGTAAATATCGTAATTATGATGTATTTGTAAAAAAGTTGCTACGAACAGATTTTGATCATTCGAATTTTCGCGAAGTCACGTGTACGTGACAACGGCCGTGAAACTGTGAAGTTATTTCAAAATTTAGACGAGTCGCCAAAGAAGAAAACGAAGTTGAAGCGCAAAAGCAAACGGGAGAAGGTTTCGGAAGAAATTTCGTGAACGACCAGATCGAAAAATATGGTGCATCCAGAATGAAGCGGATCAGCGGTTTGTCAGTCGATCGACCTTTTGTCTAACGGGGAACGCGAAAAATTGTAAAGCGATTGTGCGACGGTGGCTGGCGGGTGTTTTGCGCGCAAAACCGCGGACGTAGATAATCGGCATGACCCGGTCAATTCGGTATTCGAAAATTTTTCAATTTACGTGGCGGGCTGACGGTCTCGCTCCGCCTCTGCCTCGCCTCGCCTCGCCTCGGCGACTTCCTGTCCCCGTTTAATTACGGATATCCCGGCGGACGTCCGGCGGGCTCGCGGGGCCGAGAATCAGAGCCCCCGCTTCATCAGGGTTCCGCCTTCGAAGTTCGCGGGGGCCGAAAATTGCGGGCGAACGTTTGCGCCGTTCTCCGCTCGGACGGAAACGCGCGCGGTGCGCTAACGAGATTCGCGAATGCAATTTAGCGCAGCTAAGTGCGGGGCCGCGCGACGAATTACGAATGCTCGCGTGAACCGGTCCGCGGACGTTCGCGAGCGCGACGCGATGGGAAGAGTAATCCAATGAAGAACGTCCTGCGGCGACTTTTCGCGATGGGGCGAGCTCCACGGGCGTCGTCGACGTCGTCGTTGCCAGGAAAAAATCGATAGGCGTCGCGCGGACGTTGCAGTCCGTTTTCGAAATCGCGGGGAAATAGGTGCGCCGTCGGTAATTAATTCTCTGCTCTCCTGACGCGGCCCCCCGACTTGCCAGGACCGGCCAGGACCGGCCAGGACCGGCCAGGACCGGCCAGCGTACGGCTGGAATTTTCGAAAGTCTCACGAGATTCGCTCCTTCGGGGATCGTTGCGAGTCTTTATGCAAATGTATATTTTCATAAATTATTTTATAGGCAGTGCAGGCGAAAATTTTCAAGGTAGAAATGCACGTATGTTGGTAAATGTTTTTTCGAAATTTCGGAGGGCCACAAGTGCACAACCTGAATGGCGATAACCGATGGTCTGCGTGATCGTGAACTATTTCTTGCTAACGGCTTGTTTGAAAAAGTGGAACGATTTCGATTTTTTTTACGGTTACGAGCGAGTATAAGGATTTGATTTAAAATTGAGTAGATGGTTCTTCGTTTAGTTTGTAACCTAATGCAATTCGTATAGAAGGCGCTTCATCGATCTGAACGTTTATAAAAGAATTGAATAAATTGTTAAACAAATTATTGTACGATAACATTGCTTTTCGTCTAAATTTTTCAGTTCTCGAAAACCAGTTCCATCGTTCTTAAATCACAATAAAATTCTAAATTGGACGACTTTAACAGAGAGAAACAGATAACGAATCCGTGACGACTTTTTAAATTGCGAAAATATTTTTCTAGTCTGAATTGTTTAACCCCTCCTAAATCACAATGAAATTCGAAATTGCCCGACTTCGAGGCAGATGAATAATTAGCGACGATTCACTCGATTGTATTTGTTATCTTGTATTTTTTAATGCACCTTTCGCAGCGCGATCAATTGCAATGGATTGAAAAGAGCAGTCCGCAGAAAACGATCAGCGAGTTGTTTCGAACACTGTTAAATGGCAAAACGAAGATTAGGTACTCAAGGAATTACAGGTCGAAATTGACTGTGGGATCAGAAAGAGTTCGAAGTCTCAAGTGGTAAATAGAAAAAAAAATAGCAAAGAGAATGTCATGGTCTCGTATCCACGGTGGCCGGCCAGTCTGGTTATGCAATCCGTTAGATGCATCCTCGCGTGCATTTGCTCGGTGCAGCAGCGAGCGATCGAACTTTCACCGTGGAAAGTTCGACGTGCTCCCGCCAAACCGATCAGTCAGTGTACCGTAACGTGTTTTCTCCTGACGCATCGCACGTGCCAATAAATGGGAACAGAGCAATACTTCCAGCCAGCGTTTTAAATCTCTCTAAATTTCGAGCGAGAAGGATAGAAAGATAGCCACTTGCGCTCCCAGTTTCGCTCACTTATTCGCAAATAACTGTAACGGATGACCGATCCGTTTTCCGACCGAAAACGCAACGAAAACGAACCCCTAGCAAAGTTTTCTAATTATTTCGCGCTCCTGCTAATGCTCCGTTTACCTCGATCTTCAAACATCGAAAAGAGAAAAACCAATTTCCAACGAGCAGCATCTTCTAATTTCACGAAATGTCTAACCAGTATCATTCGGAGATTTCACAATTACCCGCGACCGACGGGCCGTCTTAGAATTTTCGCCGCGTTTGCCCGATTCGAGGGTTAAAGATACACCTCTGTCAGGTAATCTATAACTTCCGCGGAAAATTGATCGATCTGTATAGCCGTGCTATAACGCAGTTCTCCGTGACGCACCGCACGCGCCAATAAATCTGCGCATAGCGAGATACCTCCTGGAACACCCTATAAATTTCTCTGATCCTTGCTCGATGAGTGGTTGGGTGGGGGAGGGGAGGGGGGCACTGTGCTGCGACGGATTCACTCGTCGCCCCTCCCGTCCCTTGCTCTCTATTAATGCATTAAAATATATCGGAAGGATCTTGCTAGACTCGATAAAACGAAGTAATCGGTCTGTCGAACGGCGCCGCGGGGGTGTTTTTTAATTGTTGCGCGCCGTTGACTTCCGACGTCGGAGGAAAGGGTCGCCGCCGATTTCCCATTAAAATCCTGTCACCCTGAAGCAGTTAACCGCGTCAGGAGATTTAATAGAAGCAGCAGCAGCAGCAGCAGCAGAACTCTGCGGCGACACCGTAACAGATGCCCGGCACGATCTTAGGACGGGTTCGGCGCGACCGTGTCGCTCGTTGTCTCGAAACGGCGTTGGTCGGATCAACGAATTTTCGTCCCGTAACACCTTGGACGGTTTTCCCGCCAAAAATCGGGCGGCTCTAATCCTCGCTGCGACTCATTAAGCCGCGCCTGCAAAAGAGATCCCGAGCGGCGCGAACGAGGACGGGCGTTTCACGCTCGCAATTCCAGCAATTTTTGGGCCCCTGACCCCTCCCTCACCCTTATTACACGATTTTTCCAGCCCCTGAAAAATGATCCTGCCACCCCCGACCTCCTCTTGACGTTCCACGAGCACCATGCGCTGCGCCGGGGCGATTCTTTTTTTGTTGCCTCGGAAGACCGATCGCGTCTCCTTCTTCGGCTAATTTTTATTTTCCCACAAGCGGCGTTTTAAAAATTACCTTCCGCCCGTGACCCCCTCCACCCTTCCCGGTCTCTCTTTCTTCTCCCTCCACGTGGCACGGAGGGGAAGGTGGCCGAAGAAAAGTAGAAGGGATAGTTCTGGTCGCAGGGGTGGAGTTGATCATCCCCACTGCCGCGACACCAAAAAAAAAAAAAAAAAAAATGAACGGCAGACGATAGAAGGGGTTGCAGCACGATCGACGGAAAAGATCGGGGGAGAGTCGTCGGCAAGAGAAGGAGGAGACGATCTGGTAGGAGAGAGGATCCATCCCTCCCCCTCAACGCCTCACCGCCAGGTGTGTGTGTTCAGTTTTATGCCCTTCCACGGTCCCTCCTGACGCTCCCTTTCCTCGTTTTTTCCCGGTGTTTTCTCCGCTACTAGAAGAACGTGATGTATTGCCCGGCGTGTTCCCCGTCGTCGTGTTTGGATTCGTTTTTCCCGCCAAATTCCCTGCCTACAAGCTGCTGCCACCTCTGTGTTTGAAATTCAGCCTTGTGTATCCTTGTGTCGGGGGCTTTTTTCACCCGCCCCGGTCACCTCCGACGTCGCCGCAGTTCACGGTCGTACGGCTTTCTTAGCCTGATTAATTATCACGTTGAGTCCGGTGTCCCAGGATTCTGGGGGTCCATCTTTCTCCCCTTTCTCTCATTCTCTCTCTCTCTCTCTCTCTCTCTCTCTCTGGCTTTTTTCACATCGACCATCACGAGGAATGGAGGTTCACCCCTTATTTGCTCCGGCCCTGTCCCTCGGTCGTCGCGGTCGAACCGCGCTCGATAGAACATTACGCGGAATTATGAAAAGGCATCCGGTCGTGAACGATTTCCTGAATAAAATGACGTCGCTCCGTGAACGATTTGAAGATAAATTGAGCGAGCCCGGGAACCTTTCGATTATCGCGAGCTATCTTCTGCCAGGCAGCCGCCGAAATTATCGTGGAGCTTTCTAGATGAGAATTATCACCGTTAGCCTTCTTTGGGATTTTCGGCTTAATCATTTTTCACGGCTATCTTCGATGTTCGCGTGGTCGCCGTTCGTCAATGCTGCGGAGAATAATAACATAATACGTACGATCGAAGTGGCTTTTGGTTGAATCCAGAGTCAATTGGTACCACTAATCACACTGGGTTTCCGGGGCACTAAAAGCAGCACTTTTATGTTGCTTCATGAAAATAACAAGCACGCATTTATTCACATTTTTGGCAATATTTATTTTAACGTATGTCTAATGAAACAAATTTATCGAGTATGTTCCCCATGAAAAATGTGTTTTAGTAATTTCAGTGATTGTAAATTAAAAAATTTGAAACCTGTCGGATTGACGAGCTTCGCACATCTAGTGTTGATAATATTATCATATAGATATCGATAATAATAGAACAAATATATTTCTTACACAATATTCATGGTCGTACACACAGGCACAAATTCATATTGTGTTATTCTATCCTAATGTCGAGGAAAGATAATTGGGAAGAATTTCAAGATGAGAAATTTAACTGTAGACTTTGCGTACGAATCATAGAATGTTGTTGAAACAGCCATGGGGGGAAGCAAGATCCGAGTTCGAAGGAAGCCGAAATGCGCCGGGCGAGTAATTTGGATGATGAAATAATTAAAAAGGGACCGAAGAAAGGCTGTCAGCCGTGACGGCCAGATAAGTCATACAGTAGTCTCTAGAACGAAATTATTCTATGAATGCTGATCGCTACGTTACGCGTATTATGCAAAAGCGCCTGCTGAAAGTGACAATTTTTACGTTTCGAGAGCGGCGAGCTGCTCGTCGGCCATGCTCCAACGAGAAATTTCCATTAGTCGAGGAGAAGTCTCGGGCCTTTTTCCCTGTTTAGTACGCGGTGCGCCTGGAGGAGACGACGAAAGTATTACTGGATAACATTTTTTATAAATGAATGATCTTTGATACTGATCCCCTTCCTACTATTCACATCTAATCGTAAAGTTAATTTTACTAACCAGACCACAGAACATAGTTAAACCAAGATTAAAATAAAATACTTTCTACCACTCTAGAAACGATGTAAAGCAAATAGAGCGTCCTCCGAGACAAGGGAACGTGTTGAAATGAGAGAAACGTGCCATTTTCTTGAAAAGCCTTCAGCAAATTTCTCCGCACATTTCAAGTCTCGCTTCGGAAATTCCGCGCAGTCAGAATTCTCAGGCAAGCGATAAGCACGGCGATCAAATCCGGAATGCGTAGCCCGAAAACATCATCGGCCAGTGTTCCGAAAAGCACAATGGCCCGGCGTTCATTAGTCCGGGCAAATTCAGAAACACGAAACAATACCGCTATCATGTAAACGTCTAGGGATGTGCGGCTGTTCCCGGGCGCCCCGTTCTTTCCTCGAAGAAAAATATACCGAGGAATGTTGGGGGCAAGGGTGAACGTAGCCGAGGCGACTCAGAGATATCAGGGATGGCTGCGAGAGCGAGAGACGAGAGAGAGAAAAGAGAGACAGAAGAGGAAGAGAGAGGGGATAAAGCGGTAGAGCGAGACGGAGAGCGGGGTGGCGCAGCGAGGAAAGAGGAACGACAGTCGAAAAGGTGCCCCACCCCAGGGCAACGGTCCAATCCGGCGTCGGCGTACTTTTTGCCCACCTTTCCACCACCACCACCGGGGTCGGAGGCTTGATAACCACCACCATCGGTAGCGACATCGTCAGCACCGCCGCCCTCACGACCCGCGCGCACTTCAACGTGTATTTTTCCCCTCTGAGGTCGCACAAGTGTAGCTTTCCGTGCCGGCACCCCCCGCAGGCCCGCCGTGTCTCCTCGTCCTCGACGGCGTCGAAGGGGCGGCATAGGGGTGGTAGAAGGGGCAGCGTGCAGGGGTGTGCGCAGTACGCAACTTTTTCGTGAACGATGGCGCTGAGTTTCGGATGAATTTCAAAATAACCTGCCTTAGACTTTCAAGGCTCCCTCGGATCGATTCGAATTCCGTGGCCACCGCCGCCGGCCGACCCCTTCGCGCGCTGTCGCCCGCTCTTATCCGTATCCCTTCGGCCCCGTCTTGACGGCCCTAATTTTTTTCCTCCACGAACTGCCCCCTAGGGGTGCGAGCTCGGGAATTTTGATGCGAGCCCTCGCCCTCCTCGCGTGTTTTGCTACCTTTCTCTGCCACCGACCTCCCCACCCCTGCTCGCCGCGGCGGCACTCCGGTCGCACCGTGGACGCTGATCGATATACAGATGAGAAGGATTCGATGTATGGACGGACATGTATGAATGATAGTGTCACGCGGTCGGGGGTGTCACATGGTCTTGGCTTTAAACTGTGTCAGGGTATATTGGAGACGAAGAGTAATCCGTTTCTAATCGATACCGGCGGTGTATCGAGGATCGGGGAACGTTTTATCGAGGCTTCTTAAGCAGCTGGAGGATGCTGCCGAGCACCCGCGTGTGGCTTAAAATTAATTGCGCCGTGTCGTCGACGATTAACCTGGCCTCGGATCCCCGACGTAAGGTATACACGGTCTATTTCGCGGGCAAATTGGCGAAAGAGAAAATTGAAAAACGAAGACGCGCTGAAACAACAAAAGACGTCGCGGCGCGCGCCGGGACGAGAGACGCCGGTACCAGAGTATTTTTCAAATATAAACACTGCTCGCTTCACCCTTTGGTAATGGAACAATAACACATAAGTAATCGATTGCAGGATAAATAGCTGCGGGCAGGGTTGGTTTTTCTCTGTCGGTTATCATTCCGCCGTGAAATTTCGTTACGCGGCTGATCCAAGGCTGCCGGCCGCGTTTTTCTATGACGAACCGCGCCACGTTATAATTCTAATCAGAATGTCCGCGGTCGCTCGCCATTCCCGCGTAGCGGGAAAAAATTTTTTCCGATTGCCTTTATTGTGTGGAGCGTTTTTATTGTAATATTTATCTTTATCGCGGCTCGTAAATAAAAGATGTAGTTCGCCGATCAAAGCCGGGAAAAGGACACCGGCCGCTCCGCGTTTAAAAGTTAACGCTAAATATTCAATATCCGTGTAACACGGCCCCGTGCACGTTAAACACACAATAACAATAATTAATTCTTTATTTCAGCGAATTATGTTGCGCATTCATGAAAATTTCACGCGTAAATCGTTACGCGGCGGCCACGGCACCGCGGCTGTAACGTGTAAACGCGTTGATATGCCCTCGTAGTCGCAAAGCTCCTGTGTATTTTACGATGAAAATTCGTTCCCGCTCTCTTGTCCGATTCTAATCGCGAAATACATCTGGCATTCATTATGAAGTCTGCCGTTCCATAACGAGACAAAGCAAATACGCGTATTACGGTCGCCGATGGACAATTCCGCGCCGTCTGCTAGTACCCCGCGAAGTACGACTCCTGTGTTTGTTTAAAGTGTGCTTCCTATTTAAATAACAGGTCGCTGCAACGCTCCATCCGACCTGTCAGCTCGACGCGATGCTGTACCAACGACAGATCGCATCGCGATCAATCCGTCTTCAACTGATTTCTCTTGCCTGGCTTCCCACATGCAGGATGCGACATCTAAATTCTGCTATTTTCAATCATTTTATTAGATGCAAGGATGTCAGGAGTAGAGAAATTACGATGAAGATCGTGCCTAGGTCATAACGTCCTCGCGAATCATCGCAGATAACAAATTAATTAATAAGAAATATTCAATGAATTTAAGAACATCGTTATATTTATTTGTGCAGGATTTTTCGTTCGCACAAAGATTCGCAGTCCAGCACCAATGTTTCACACGTTTATTGCTGTAACGATTATAATTGGGTGACGATAACACTAACAATATCGTGTCCAAATTTAGGAATTAATTTTGACTGCGACATGCTAATGTAAACTGAATCCGCGGAAACTAAAAAATTATTACAATTAATAACTTTGTGTGACGTTTTGTTAAATAAATTACTATGATTTCACGAAAATTTTGGGTCGTTCGTTTGGCGGTGAACGCGTGAACCCTTAAATGAAGTGTAAATTTACGAGCAACGTCGAATGCCTGAATTCGGTGATACGATAGTGGAGCCGGTTACTGTGGGGTGACCAACTGCCGTGCCTTTGGTTTGTTTTCGGGCATAATTTTGTTACACTTTTATTTCGTTTATTTTTTAATACAAACATTTAATACCTTATTCGATGAATATGTATAAAGTTAATTACTACAATCATATATACCAATTACACAGAAATTGGTCAGCCCACAGTAATCGGCTTCCCTACCATAATTGTCCCAAAAATTGCTGACAAGGTTTTAAGAATGAATCTTTAGAGTACGATGTTCGATGAAATAAATAGCGACTTAATAAGAATTCAATCGGCTATACATCGATGCAATTGTTATCGGCGACTTCAGTTTCCTATTTCGGCTAATTCGAGCATCAAGGATCGTGTTATTTAGTCAAATTGGACTTCTTTTTGTGCCACGCATAACAGCGTTCAATTCCGCGGAAAGAGCTGCATGGGAGATAATTCGATCAAATCGAGGTCAAGCAAAAAGATTTTATACTCGGGAATCAACATAAATGTCCGCGCGATACCAGCTTTGAATATACAGAAACGACGGTCCGAACGAGACAGCCAGGGGTTGAACAGCGAGCTGTACGGAATCGTTCGGTGCGTAATACGAAATTCGCATATAAAATATCCCTGGCTGCAGACGACCGTAAATCGAGGGGTCCTTTTATCAAAGACGAGGACGCGGGAACGGGCATTCGTAGGACGAATACTTTGCCTCCATTTACATCAGTTTCTTGATGCCTCGAGCGAGTTGCTGCCGTAGCAGCGCCGACGCCGCCGACGCCACTGGCAGACCACCCTTTTCCACCCTTCCTCTGTCCCGGCCCTCCCTTTTGCTACTTTTCTCTCTCCTCTCGCCTACCTAACTCTTCCTCTATCACGGTGCTCTCTGCGTGCTCTCGCGAAAATCCTCGCGATAAATTATGCCGTGCGGGTGGGAAATAAATGACCCACCCCCTTCGACCCTTCTCTTGCTCGTCCACCCCCTTTCCGTCCCGAACTTCAATCCCCAGCGTGCACGGACCCACCAACACCCTCGCCGGCTCGCCGCTCCTCTTCGCTTCTCTCCGCTTCGCTCTGTTCCGCTCCGCGCCGCCACCCTTCGCGCGCCCACCTCTTTCACTCTTCCTCTTCCACTTCTTCCGAGCCACCCAGCCACCCTCCTCCACTTCCTCTACCACTCTCTTTCTCGTCCTCCTGTTCCGTTCCGTTCCACCTCCTCTTTTACCCACTGCCAGAACTCCGCCACCCCCTGCGGTCCAACGACCAGGCGACTGTGCTGCGAGGAAAGCCGGCTTTAAAATTATAATGGCACGCGCAATTTTGATAACCGTCGCCCGAACCACCACTACCACCGCCGCTGCTGCCGCCGCCGCCGCCGCCGCTGCCGGCACTACTACCACCACCCTGCCAATGACACTGTCGTGAATACTTGGCTCGCCAATGCCGACCACCACACCTGCGAAACTTGAACCTGCGAGACCGTCACCGGCCGATCTTTTGCTAACCCCCGTGGCTCCTTCATCTTTCCCTTTGATATTTCAGTACACGTAGATCGACCCATCTCTCCTTTGCGCCGTCTATTCGGACGAGTAGCTCGAGCCTAAGCTTACGGAATCCTCGGTCCAGCGAGACAAAAGTTGTTCCGATGGTCGGCTCTGGTTTCTCCTGTCGAGGCTCCATCATGTCCAAATCGAAGAATAATAGGATGTGAAAGGCTTCTCGAATCCCGTGGTAAACGAGATCGACCCCTTTTTATTGCGAAATTTTTCTTGGATAATTTTGGTCGAGTACGCGCGGATCTAGAGCGATTGGCATTGGAAGCGGTTAATACTTGCCGACTAAAATAAATGAGGCTTGTTAAGCGTAATTTTCGATTAAGCGTTCTGCTGGGAACGCGGGATATCGAATAAATTGGGTGATTTTTGGAGAACTCGCCGGATATTGTGATTAATGCGCGTGTAACTTGTTGAACGATGCTTAATTGTTGTGAATTATGTCGTTAATTGGAGTTCCCTTTGTTGAATTATTGTCTTGTCTATGTAAGCTGATGTTTGAAAATGCGAATTCGTCGCCGCGATGATTTTTGTCAACATTTTGACGATGATTTATCGAATATGGGAATGTGAATGAACGTAATCTTAGAGTATTATCGGTTATAAGTTATTATTTTTGGGTTTATATCTATTCTTACTCGTGGGTTAAGTCATTACATTTTATGAAAATTATAAACGAAATTTGAAACATGGGCAAATCTTTACTCTCGTCGAATAATAGGCTTTCGATTATAATGAAGTTCGAACTAGTTGTTCATGTATTCGTTTCATCCGTGCGATTAACATGAAATTAGGTCGTAATTGTCATCATGATTACAACAATTACAGCGTTTGTTTAGTTATCATTGAAATTTAGATAATTTATTACTATTATTTCATTAATTATTAGAAACCATGTTAATTTATGTTTCGCTGTATTCCATTCTTCTAAAGTATTAATGAAATCCTCTCCAATTCGACTAAACATAAAATTTGGCTGCTATATTAGAATAAACCTTCTGGTGTTAGAATTAATAACTTTCACAACCCAAGTATTTTTAGATGGTGTAACAATTGTCTTTCTAATACTTGAAGCTAATTACATTTATTTAAATGTAAATCAAGAAAATTAACTGCCTGTTTAAATAGTTATGAAATAAATATCTTTATGACCGTTAAATTGCGTGAATACCAATAATGATTTCTAGACGCATAAATTATGGTCAATGATGTTTAAATGAGGGATGCGATTACCAAAATTAGTCTCAAAGGAGAAACCTTCTCCCAACACAAATTAACAAAATGACTGGGGAACTTTAGCGAAATTGCTATTCTTGTAATATATTTCACAAAAATCAGAAGAACAATTTCTATCTCGTCGACTATGTTTAATCGACGGAATATTAAAATGATATTAATTCTTCTGTCTGTGTAATCACTTCTTCGCATTTTACGAGGCTGCACACGTTATAAACTCATAAATAACTCCACGAATAAAATGTAAAAAGTGCTTCCTTATTTTGTTGTTCAATTTCACGTACACAACAATTTTTTTTATATTATTTCTAAATATTATTCTCAATTGAGTTTTCGATGCCCCGGATCCGTGGATACTGTGCATGCATAAACATCCGCTCGTATTCCGCTCGAACAGGCCGGATTTTCTTTCGGCGTATCCATAAATGTTTTGCGAGAACTGCCGGTTCCGGGGCCGTTATGAAAATGTCCGCCGAAATATTTCAGAAGCTCGTTCTCGCCGGGAGGCCTGCGACTCCTCCTTAATAGGGCACCGAGCTGCGGTGACCGTTAAAGCGATATCGCGTCTCTTGGACGTATAAACGCGCACCCCCTCATGCACCCTGTCCCTTTGCACCCTGCCCCGTGTCCGAGCCAACCAACCCCGTTCCCGGCAAGACCAAACAATGACGCGACGTCGGGCCGCGGGAATGGCTCCGCTTTTGTAGCCGGAAATTGTTTAAGCTTTTGTTATTTTGCGGCTTCTAAATCTCAGACGTCAGCCAGCGCCCCAGGAGTTGATGTTCACACAGGGACAGCTCCTGCGGGACGCGAAACGCGGGCTCGTCCCGTGTCTACCCAGCACGACCACCTACCGCACACGGTCCGCTTTGAAATGCGAGCTGAACCAAGGCTCCTTCGCGGGGTCGTTCACCCGGACTCAGGCATTCCGCGTAATTTACGTTCGACAACTTTGTCCGCACACTTTCCCACCCCGCGAGTTTTTATGGCACCCTTTCGCATGGTCCCGGCCCTCGCGAAAGCGAACCGCATTTAATTACTCCTAGCGGCGAACAGCTTTGTCCTGGATTCTTCTAGTTTGAAGTGGATAACGTACACTTAAGATAGAAATTCGTTAGTCGCGACAAGAGATACGGTGGAGACGGTATGACATACAGACTAATTACGGTAGATAGTAATTAACAAGTGCGAGAGGTAGAGACATATCACTGACCTTACTGAGAAGGATATTTAACATTGACCTCACTGAGAAGGATATTTAACACTGACCTTACTGAGAAGAATATTTAACATTGACCTTACTGAGAAGGATATTTAACACTGACTTTACTACGAAGGACATTTAATACTAACCTTACTGAGAAGGATATTTAACACTCATCTCACTGAGAGAAAGATATTTAACGCTGACCGTGCTGAGAAGGATATTTAACACTGACCTTACTGAGAAAGATATTTAACACTGATCTTACTGAGAAGAATATTTAACATTGACCTTACTGAGAAGGATATTTAACACTGACTTTACTACGAAGGACATTTAATACTAACCTTACTGAGAAGGATATTTAACACTCATCTCACTGAGAAAGATATTTAACGCTGATCGTGCTGAGAAGGATATTTAACACTGACCTTACTGAGAAAGATATTTAACACTGACCTCACTGAGAAGAATATTTAACACTGACCTTACTGAGAAGAATATTTAACATTGACCTTGTTGAGAATGATATTTAACATTGACTTTACTACGTAGGACATTTAACATTGACCTTACTGAGAAGGATATTTAACACTGACTTTTCTACGAAGGACGTTTAATACTGACCTTACTGAGAAGGATTAACATTTACCTCGTACAACCTGGAACAAACACGACACTTGTTTAATGAAATAAAAATTTCTCTTCGCTTCAAATGACATAGGAACCTGTCATTCATAACCTGCGGATTTTATGCATTTGTAACAAATATGTTAGGAAACATCGAATAAATTCAGATGCACATTATCTATAATTTATCAAAACTGTTGACCTGTTGTCTCTCGCAGTCGGCGCAGAAGATCTTGCACAAAGGTCAATACATGTTCGTGTCAACGTTTCCTGTATTTTTGCACACGGTATCAGAGCATATAGATCGACAGCCTAGCCGTAAGAGTTCAGTGATTCCATTGAACGGTCTCGACAGAAGACGGAGGGAAATCCATATCGGTGATCGCTGTCTTTTTACTTTGGGGATCGATGGACGCCGGACGATTACAAATTTTTTGCGCCTTCTGACCGATCCCGACGATTAAACGCGTAATTTGTTTCTTGTTTGTAGCGTGTGGAAACGATTCGCTTTCTACTGTACACCGTCTCGTTCACGGAATTTATTACCTGCCTCTACAAAGGACAAATCTGTTTTCGAAATTCGCAGGGATAATGAAATTACTCGTGAACGCGCGCGCTTGTGCGGCAAAGGAACAATGCGAAAGAAGACACGGAGAGAAAGAGAGGGAGAGAGAGAGAAAGAGAGAAAAAGAGAGAGAAAGAGAGGGGAGAAAGCAGGCGTCTCTTATGTGAGATCAAATTCCCTATTTTTCTGGGGCTAAAGTCTCTGGAGTGCGTCGCGTGTGCAAATAAATCGCGAGGAGCGAAGATGCACGAGCGCGCGCGATCAATATTTCCTTTGAAAATTCGACGGGCTCTCGACCGATTCACCGCTATATGTATGTGTATGTGTGTGTGTGTGTGTTTTTTTTCATACTTAATGAACGCGTGCGAGGCACCTACTCGTTACCGTGCTAATGCAATTAAAACGCTTACGTTGAATAATAAATATTTGCATGAATAAGTAAGTATCGAACAAAACGAGATTATTGCCGGTTATCGGCACTCTTACGTACAACCACCCCTACCTTTGGCCTCCGATAATCGTAGCCGCTATGTTCCCGCCTGTTAACATTTATCGCGGAAGACGTTAAATACAACGATTCCGAATATCGATCACGCTATGCAAATTCCTCCGTGCATTTTTGTTTCAAGCATTGTCTCGAATAATCGTTCAATTTGCCGAACTTCGCACGTTTCGTCGGTAAATAAATTATGTTTCACATTGACATCTAGAATTTATTCTTGTTCAATTCTTGGATGGATAACCGGAACACGTAAGTTCGTTGCTTTTTATTATGTAAAATTTGTTTAAAATATATTCATGGACCTAACAGACTGCAAGTATATTTTTTCCAGCATTAGTTTCTAAACAGAATTGTTATAGGAATATATTCGAAGAAACGTTCAAAGTGTTTAGGTGTTTATACAGGAAGAAGCTAAGATTGATTACGTTTAGTGGGACAAAAGAAAAATTAACTCATTCTGTCAGTTGATGTTAAAATATTTCAATGTTTACGCGATATGTATAAATGTATTTAATCAAGATGTAATCGTAATTTAATTCAATGTAAATCTCACATTGTTTGATTACCTATTATTTGGCTCGTACTACTTTCATTGATCTACATATGTATTAATGCTTTAAACCAGCTCTGGTTTATTTAGCAAAAATATTATACATAAATTATATTATAAATTATTTTACATATACATACGTTCGATATCGCTTATTGCTAATTTATAAATTCTTACGGATTGAATTGATGATCTATTGAATTCATGCAACTTAGCAAGAAAAATTATAATTTGTTGAATGTATATAAAAAATTAGTAGCTCAAATGCTTCTTCAAAATTATTTTCTGAATGTACAATTCATTAAGATAATCAGGAAGAAATCAATGACGCTGTACTCATCAAAACAAAAGGTGAATGAATTTTCTCCAGGGGAGTGCGTAATTATCAAAGTAATTAAGTAAATTTCAGTTAATAACTCTAAATTATGAAGACGTTATTCATGATAAACTGCTCATGATGCACTTGCGGCATCTTCCATATTTCAAGAGTGAATAATATTGAGTATGTCTTACCACAAACATAACAGAATTTTTAAAGCAGACATGAATTTTCATAAACATATTTCACGAAGGTTTCGAGCAGCACCGCACCCTGGAAAATCAATTAGTCGAAAAGTAAATATGAAATTATTCACATCTTATCTGTTGGACATAATCATCGGTTGTCGACTAACATAATAACTATGGATTTGTACGCATTCGTAACAAAAATGGATATATGAGAATACTAAAACAATTGACTAAAAAGAAAATAATCGACGTATTATTTTCATCTCATTGAAAACAATTAACCTCTTGCCGTACTTTGATGAGTCTGACTCGCGATGCTCGTTATTCTGTTCTTCTAAGTCAGAACAAAATTCTGTTCTTTTTACATCAATGTTTAAAAGCATTCAAATAAATGTAGACGCAAATAAATATATATATTTTCTACGGTACGAAATTTCTCTTCGATACCTGTCCCTCGCTATCGACGCAGACATTCTGCACAAAGATCCCCAGTCTAAACATAATATCGAACTCTCCTCTCCCCTCGGCAAACAAAATTTGTCGAAAGCAGCGTTCAAAGAGACGAGTTTCCCTAAAAATCCTCCGTCTACCGACGATTACAACGCGTACGCTTCTAACACGTTTCAATATGGTGGCCAAGTAAGTCGCTGTTTGGAAAGCCAGTATTAACCGACCTGCGTCTCCGTATCGATGGAAACAATCGCGTAAAATCGTCGCCGACTAATATAATATCGAGCGTAATTTCTTTTTTCATTAGTAACTAGCGAACTGTTTAACGTTCCACGGTAGATATTTATAAAGCGGCCGTCGCCACCCCCCGGCGACCCTTCGTTCGAGGGGGTAAGAGGAGACAGAGGACGACGGGAGGACGTGAGCACGAGAGGACGGGAGGATGAAGAGGCGAAAGAGGCGGAGGAGAACGGTGGCCGGTGGCGGCGGTGCGCGGACTTTTGGGGTGGTCGGTGCCCACCTATCGACCCTCTCGGCTCCTGGCTCCTGCCGCAGCCTCTCTCTTTCCCGGCATGGCTTTTCTCTCTCCCTCTCTCTTTCTCTCTCTCCCTCGACCGTTTTCTCTCCGCTCTCCTCGGTCCTCTCGCGCCTAGCCAGAGCTACCGACCTTCGTGCGCGCACATGAGAAAAAAACACGCAACCGGAGGGTGGAAGCGAGACCGAGAGACGCACAGGGTAGAGGACGTAGAGGGTGGTGGCCGGAAAGGATGGCACGCGGCAAGAGGCGCAGGGGCGGCGCGGGAGGCCGGCGGTGAGGGCGGCAGGGCGAGGGGCACAGGGGCTGAAACGAGAGGCCAAGCACGGCCGAGAGAGCGCGAAAGCTCGGCGAACGCACACGAAGCTTGCTTTCCTGCCTGCTTGCTTGCCTGCTTCTGCTTGCGCTCGCTCGCTCGCTCCCGGCCGTGCACGCGTCCGCACACACACGCACACCAGCGCGGATCCTAATTTTAGCAGGCATTCGGCGCAGCTGTGCCACCCACATGTATCGCGCGGGCTCGAAACTCCGAAATTTCGTGCAAATAGCACGGGAAGGAAGCCGTCCCTGATTAAACTGGTTATTTCCTAGGTAAAAAAGAATGTCGGCCGGGACGAAATTTACAGGAAATCGGGTTATTAGTCTCCGGACGATGGTGTTATCGGCCGATCAACGGCTCTTCGCACCTTCGATCCGATCTCCTTCGACCTGCACCCCCTTCGTCTACGCGGCTTCTTTTTCAGCCGCGCGCGCGGCCGGATTATTTTAATTAGCAACGAAACGAGTAACGCCACCGCTCCGCCCGCCCGCCCGCCCGCCCGCCGTGCAGTTTATGCTAGAATCAACTGTTCGTTTCGGTGCAGAACGCTTTCGACTAAACCCGTTACGCTTGCTTGCTTTCTCGCTCTATCGCTCGCTCGCTATCTCCCTCGCGCGTTTTGTCCGCGCTCGCAATTTTTTTCGGGCGGCGCGCGTCTTTCGCGTCGATAATGTCCGAGGGAACGGAGCGGTGGGCTCTCTTCCGCATCGCGGGCTTTGGAGATGCGGCTCGATCGCGTAGATAGATCCCGTTCACGTTCAATTCAATTAGTCGGTCCTGACAGATTTGCATACGAAATTAGAAACCGGTTGATACGTTGATCACTGCCGATGATAACGCGATTCTAACGGCAAGCGTGCTGGAATTGTCATTAATTCAATTACCCGCGTCCAGTCTGATTATTTATGTTTTGTCAGGATTCTTCAGTGACAAAGGAACCCGTGTCCCTCCCCCCGCCCCGTCGTCCCTCGTCCACCCGCCCCTTCCATCTGCCGTCGGAATCGCCCTCCCCACCTCCTCGTTTTTGTTATTCATTCATGACCGCCCCTTTGACGCAGAACGGATCAATCAGAATGATATAATTCTGCGTATACATCAATTAGCAATAATTGTAATTATCACTAATGTTTGTAGGTGGCCGGTACGCGCCGCGCGTATCCGCTGATAGATGTATTTTTGGGAATTATGTGTACGCGTTACTGGTTACATCCGGCATCGATGGAAATGCTCGTTTCATAACTGCTCCGGCTTCGTGTCATTCAATCGTTTTCGATTCATCGAGGAGTACTTTTACAAGTGCAGAAACATAATCTTCGCCGGTTTCGAAATTATTCACGACCGGCGAAATAGTGGGCGCTGTTCATCGTTATTTACAAGCACACGATCGAATGACCGGATCAAGTTTTTGTTTCGCAATTATTCCGATTATTCTGAGATTCTCACGGAGGACACGAATAAATATTAAAACTGAACCTGTCTAGCACAAAATGTGACTAACCTGCATTCATTTGTAACAACGAAAAGACTGTATCTATTTAGACGTGTCACCATTTTTATTGTAACGTGTCTCTCTTTGAATTAAGAAATTTAATCAATAATTCTCTATGATAGCGTCTTTATAATTTCAACAGCTTTAAAAGAAAATATGAAATTTGAAACCTGCTATTTTGACCGACTCGATAGGTTTAGCGTTAAACGCGAACTATCCGTGACAAATGAGCCGTTTATTTTGAAAGTGGCATCACTTCAGTAAAATACGTCGGACAAAATTGATATATGTCAGTCATTTTTTTAAATTATTTATTTTGATAGTGGCTTAAGTCACTTTACCGTAATGAAAAGTGGTGATTTTTTAATGTTTATACGAAAAATTATTTATACTGAGAAAAATATCAGTATCCCGAGATAACAAATACAAGTAAATCTTCTCGAAAGTTAGCATCCATATTTTTAAACGTGTTAAAACGCAAACCCTTAAATATATCGACTTCAAAACAAAGTGACTTATGCCACTTTCAAAATAAACGGCTCAAATGTCTAATTTTGATTTCTAATTTTAATTTCCGATTTCTACAAATTGTATATCGGATAATATTACAAAATTGATAACACATAATTATTCGATACGCAGAGCGTAAATTTTCATGGAATTCTTGTGGGCCGGATTACAAAAACCGCAACAAAATTGAACGTTGCTACATTCACAAAGAATTTCAGCAGGCTTTAAATAAAATTATCTTTTCAAATTCTTTCTTGAATTTTAAATAATTAGATGTTCTCCGACCGCATAAAATCCGTTACGCAGCGAACAGCGTTGCAGTCGCTGCTGCTCGGGAATATTTCGGAATAGAGCTGTCTATGTATTATGTTCACAGATGAACGAATAAATGGTACAGAAAAAGATCCTAATTCCGGGCCCGGCCACAGATAGCTGGCCGGCGTTACTTTCTACGTGTGTATTTCTGCACAATTTCCTAGCGTTCCAGCGACGCTCTTGTCTCACTGTTGTACGTTTCAATTGTTTGCCTTTTAAATACTTTAACACGCCACGTGGCACGCTCCATTTGCGGAATCGCGACGGCTATTGGAAATTGGGGCGCGGGTATTAATCAACCCCACCGCGAGTGTTAAGGTGGGAAAGCCCTTTCACTGGAGCAAATTCGGCTCGGTGGTGGCGTTTAGAAATTTGTTTGCAATCAGCAGAATTCAGAGCCGTGAAACTTTTTAATTACAATGCTAAGTATAGAACATTTTTGGTAATAACTATCGTAAGTTTATACAATAGATCGATCATTAGATTATAATTTTTCTTTTTTAATGTTATGTTTAAATAGAAATTTTCTAGCTTCATTGTGAAAAACGAAAGTTACATAGAAATTAATACCCTGTCTTAATTATTCTTCTAATGATGTTATTATTTCGTGCTGCATCTGGTTACTACAATTCCATAAAATCTGCGATTTGATTATTCTAGACTTATGGGCTCAAAGTAGCCTAAGATCTTTTTTGAATATTTAAGTGAATCACGATTCTTATAAACAAGAAGAAATTAACCATCAAGGACTTTCGTGGGGCAGATTTTTACCCCATGCGTAATATTTGTATTCATAATTTCGACTTTGTCATTCGGCTAAATAAATAAAATATATAATCACGTATATAATATCTATTATATTATACTCCATCGTGTACGAAGATATATCAGTCTTTTATTTTCCTTGTAACAATTGTTTCTAAATATAAAACCTGCACAGATATTTGCAGTTTTCAAATTAAGTAGAAATTTACCCCACGTTGCCACTTACAGACGTCTAAACAGAGAGGGTATTTAAGGGTTATGTATATCATCTGACGTTATATAAAAGTGTCAAGCACGGTTCATTGCATATTCTTCTTCATTCGTGATTAGCTCTTAACTGCTGAGATGGATTTTTGTGAACCCCGTTTCATTACACAGAGACATTTTCGCTAATGCTACATAGCATTTAAATCGATTTAGCTTGTAAACCGGAATAATTAGTGATAATATTGAGTTTTGAAACAAAGTTTACTGTACTAAATTTTAACTCTGTGCATTTGAAAAATTGTATATACGCAATTGTATTACGTAATATACGTAAAATTCCATATGAATTAAAAATCATGGTACGGCTTTTCAGCATAACATTTAATGAAATTAACTTCAAATAGACGTAAATTAGGATAATTGTGTACTGTTCTCTTCTAATACAAAATGTATTATTACTGCTAAATGCTAGATAATTTAGTTAATTTATAGATAGCACAAGCAAATTACGTTAGACTGCAAATAAAAAGCCATAGTAATCTCTATAAATTAGTACTCAGAATGGCAGATCCGTTGCAAAAGCAGATCCGTTGTAAAATCTCTTTCATACTCCAATTAGTCGTAATTAGACTATAATATAATTATAATTAGACAGGGGATCTTTATGTAAAATGAAAATTATGCATATCGATTGCAAAATATAGGTGCCAAATACAGTTTGATTTCTTCCTTTAATCATTTTTGTTACTTGAAATTGTTATTTCAACATTTTCAGTTCCTTTGAATCTTCTCACTGTTTTGAATTGTACGCGCCCATTTTTACCGTATAAATCCATAAAATCCATAGTCTAATTATAATATTTACATTGTCCAGCTGAAACGAACTACAATGCGTTAAATAATCCACTGTGTCTGCAGCGAAGCTAAAACAATCTCATAAAATGCCCACTGCTACGATGCCCAAGTATCAATTCTACCATTTCAATCGAGAAGTAAGTCCTACGATCGAATGTGGATCGTTATCACGTTCACTGTCGAGGAACTTTGCCTTGGGTGTCAAACATTTGTTTAAAAAAAAAAAAACATTAATCCCTCTTTCAATCGAACATTTATTTGCTGTACAGTGTGACAATTGTAATTATTTCATAATTTATGATAGACTATGTCTTGCAGTCGACACTCGCGGCACACACCCTTAACACGGGATACAGAGGTACACGGAAGCTTAAACGCCTTTTAAAACGTAATAACTTTCTTTCAAAATTGTACTAAACGATGTGATTTTCTTAGACGTTAATACCAGTTTGCCAGACATTACGTAAACAAATTTATTGAGATCTTTTCAAATTAGGGTAAACGGTTGTTAATTGTTCGTTATAAGCTGTGAACAATTAAAGCCAGTCGAAATTACCCAATTGCAATAAATCTGAAGAATTTCTCGATGCCTAACCGATTTCAATCTACATTGCGGAAAAACTGTTCAAGGTCTAAGTTACCAATCTTTCTCCATCATCCGAGCGAAATGGAGTTATCGCAATTTATTTACTGGCCGTCCGGTAAACTGGTCCTAAAGTCTCGAGACAAATTCAAGCGGTTTGATCCAATTTGGCAAGAGGTTATTCCGTGTCGTGAGGTGTTCAAGCACTGTCAAGCCGAGGTGTGTGAACGGATGGCAGTGAACGTGTTCCACGGTAGCACAGAACCCCAAACGACCGAGTGCCACTGGTGCCAGACGACGACGTCTCGGAAGGAACCGTCCCGGTCTGGTTCCGGATCGGTAGTGTCCACGAACGGATCTGGTGCCCGGTTCCTCACGTGGCAGTCGGTCAGGGCAGCGATCAGAAGTGCGCGGCTGATAAAAAAGGGGACAGCGTCGATGGGAAACGAAAGAGCGATATCTGCCGGCCGATCGGTCGTCGGTACTGGCGGCGTAGGCGGCATAGAAAAGGGGTGTCGATGCCGGGAGGAGGGACAGCTCGATGATACAGAGGGATGAGAGTGCAGTTTACCTATAACCCATAAATCGACCCCACTTTTCTATTAAGAGACGCACGATTGACTTGCGTTGTTCAGTTTCCTTCCCCCGATACCATCGGTGCGCCGGTTTCTCCCATTCTTTTTTTCTATTGCCAACTTCTCCTACCCCCGGCGATGGCTACCCTGCTACGCTGCGCCACCCCCTCTCTACGTTCCTTCACCTTTTTCCCTACCAGTCTCTCCCTGATTCGAGAGAAAGCAAGAGGAGAGAGAGAGAGGGAGATAGAGATAGTGAGAGAGCTCCCCACCAGAGCCTCCTATCCTGCGCAAAGCTTCGTTTGATCCCTACCAACCTGTTCGCCGTGTCCGCCGATTTTTTCCTTTTCCTGGACCGTTCCTCCCGAGAATCCTCCCCTCCGCTCCGCTCCGCTCTGCTCCGCGGCGGCGCGCGGCGGAACAGCCCCGAAAACACGGCCAGCCGCGTATCGACACCGGCCAAACACTTGGCCATCTGTTTTTCAGGAGTTGAACGTACGAAATGCCGCCGTCTCCATTGACTTCGATGCGACCGATCGCAGCTGACCGATCAATCAGCCCCGTCCCCGCTCAAGAACGACCGCGCTCGTCCTACGCTCGGAGTCACGGGCGCCGCCGCGCGCCGATACAAGCGCGGAACCGCTCCTTCGGCGCGGCTCGCTCCGCGGATTCCGCTGCACCGTAATTTATGCAACGCGCGTTCGCCGAACTTTTAAGAGCCCCGGATTAAACAATTTCGAGGAATTCGGCGGAAGCTTCATTAGGCGGGCCCGGTTTCCGCCGCGCAATTATTCGCAACGCACCGTTCCCGGCTTAATCGCCGCATCGCATCGCTGCCCACGCGACCCTCGAGGAGCTTCCGCCTACATTGTTTCGATAATTTTCGGAAGGAAGACTCCAACGGTGGACGTCTCCCTCGGTTTTGAACGAAGCCGAACGATCCGGACGTTGCAACGGGAAAGTATGTGGACTTTTTCTTGACTGGAATTAGCTAGGAGCAGTTAAAATAGTTGTTGAATTTTTTTTCGGTTTTATTTGATTTTTGTACTACTTTCTCACCGTGATTATGACTTTCAATAATTAGATTAAATATCGAAATTATAAGTTGTACTATCTATCGTCTTCTTGGCCATTATTATAATATACGTATTGTATTTTAGTGTGCAGAGAAAATCTTAAAATTAGTTATGAAATCGTTAATGAACTTGTCTGAATTTTAAACATTACATTTTTTAGTACATTGTACGCCTAACCCCATCTTTGTTTAATGTATTCAATTTAGTACTTCATAAATAATAAAATTTAATAACGGAAACCTACAAATGAAAAATTGTAAGTTAAATTATGCATTATCGGTGCAGTCGTTAAAAACTAGAAAACATACCATAAAAACTATCCTAACCCTCAGAATATTAGGGTTTCAAAATTACGTTCACCTTTTAATCATTCAATGCATTCAAAACATTCAAATCATTTATAGTTATATTGGGAGAGGAAAAAGACAAAATGTTATTGAAGTCCAATCACTACAATATTATTGAACGTTATAAGGAAATTTTACTTTAAAAATATTTTGAACGATGCTTTACCTGTATTACTTTTGATATACATATAGCATATGACGTGAAACATTAATATCATTATCAATCATTCTTTGATATCTATTAACATTTTGACGGCCATGGTCACGTATACATGACTTCGTGAAATTTTGAATTATAAAAATCGATTCAGCGCAGATTTAAAACAAAATGTATCACATAATTACATTATTAACTATATTTATCCTACTTATATTGTTAATAAAGTATATCATAATTGCACTATTAACAAAGCGTATCATAAACATACTATTAAAAAAGTGTATCATAATTAGACACAGAATTATTTAAATTTAATTCATAAATATTAATTTTTACGCTAATCCATTATAATTTAATAATTTTATTAACATTCGCAAGAAGCAAACACGTTGAAAAAGAAATGGATGTTATAAAATCTTGCTTTACAATTAATTCAACAAAGTACTTTAAATTTATGAAATTTTTTGAAAAGTTTCTTGTTATGGTCGTCGAAGTTCTGAATGCTTCGAATGAATCTATTAGACCGACAAGAAGAAACGGAAGGAAAATTGTCTCTAAAAATATTACATTAATAAAATACATACATTTATAATACGCGAAGTGCGACGAGAGATGACTTGGTTAATGATCCAATATCATCGATAAGGATTTTCGAATATCGGATCACCGGAAGTAACGCGATCCCGTCATTTTTAGATTAAGTCGCGTCTACAAAACGCCGGATTAATCCGGCCTGTATAATTTCTTGACATTTTGGAAGCGCGCGTACCGCGATTTGTCCGTGTATCGAACGTACTAATGGAAATTCCGTGATAATTACGCTGCTGTGGCATAATTATTGAGGCTCACAAACCGGCCCTTTAAATTTCGTTAAATTTTACACGCGCCCGTGCGTGTTACAGGTTACAGGGTCCAAGAGCCGGTGACAGAGGGGCGACCGGGGGTGGTGCGGGGGGGTCGTGTCGAAGAGCGACGGGGGTGGACGGGGGACGGCGGCAGCTGGGGGACAGAGGAGTTCATGGCTGTTCATACGTGCGTAATACGTGGGAGTTATGAACGTTTGTACGGAGTAGAGCAAATCGGACCGCTCTTGATAAATCTCGTTAATTTCACTCGTCGCTGATAAACATAATTAAACCACGATCTTCACCATCCCGGCCATCGATGGGTGCTACTCGCCCCATTGCCGGTGCTCCGAGTTATTCGCGGCGTAATTTATTTTTACAAAGGTGCCCGCGATCGGTCGACGGACCTTGCAATATTCCGTAACGCATTGGTGCATTAATTTTTAATTTCTGATTGGAAACATATAAATTGTTCTATGCGGATAAGGATAACGGAAGGAGAAAGTATCCGTGATTTTTATTGGCACAACGTTCTCTATATTCTTCAGTATTTGGTTGATCAAGGATGGTCAAGGTCGATCAAGGTCACGCGAATCTTTTTCTCTGTGCTTTGGTTTCTATTTCATACGATATATGATTAGCAACCTATAATTTTTGTCGAGAGAAAATGGAACGTCTTTGAGAAAGATTTCGAAAATATTTCAAGGCTGTTCAGCAATAATACAAAAAAACATGGAAACGTTTCGATTCGAAATGAATTTCTACATTTCGATGTAAAAATCGCTCCTAAGCGGCATTACGAGTACATATATTGAATATTATGCTTTGACCATGTAGTGAAAGCTATTAGCTACCAGTTTATGCGACTAATCCGCCGTCAAATCATTTTCTGAACCTATGCAGGCTGCAATCAATGCCCGCCTGCTTCACATGCGAAACGATTAAATGTGTCGTATTAAAAATTGCATTAACCTTTGAAATACCACGTACAGGTTTACGCGAAATACAAGGTCGCCGACCGGCGCGGCGTTTCGATCAGAAAATGATTAAGGCGGCGCCGAACGAAGTAGACAAATTAAAATTAACAATTTACATTGCGTCCAGTCATGGACACGCGGCCGGACGACACAATACCGGATTCCATGCGCATTAAATTATTGTTTTGCACGGTAGGTTTATATTCTGATTACCTTATAATTACGAGACATTCCGCGAAATGACTATGCAACGGATTTGCATTTATCAGCTAGAATGTTCCGTGGCGGGCTTTCGTTTTTCCCGTTTTTTCGTGAATGTTCTCCTGGAAGAATGTTAATTACCCCGGAAGATTTGTAAGATGTACATGTTTTTTCCAGAACGGCGTCCGCTTTGCATATATTTATTCGCCGCGAGCCCGTAATTTACCACGAAACGCTCGTGCGAATTTTTAATTCGACTGAATTAAACTTACGCGGCCATAGTCCACCGAATCTTAAGCGATCGCTCGTTTCTCGAAAAGAATCGTTGACTCTGCAACACGGCCCGCCAATATCGCGATTGTTTCAAGTCCGCCGCGTTTCAAATATCAATATCTAGATATTAATGAAACTTGCGGTTCAGAAAATGGAGGTCCTGATTTCGGCTCCCGACCCCCGAATAAAATCCATACAGTTGCTCGGAACAGCTTCATGACGAATATACGCAGACGAATTTCAGCTGACGGTGGTGTATCGCGCGGCTTCGTGTCGATGGCTGTTCGCGATATTCCCGCGAATTTAATGTTAATCATTCGCTCATTTACATGCGCACCGGAAACACATGACGATGAAGAACGAACTACTTAATTTCATTATCGTTACGCTCCGTTGGAACTGCGTTCAATCTTTTGCCGATCGATCGCGCCCGCCGTGTATACCGAATGAAAAATTCATGGCTAATGCGAATCGTTCGATCAACGAATTCATCCCCGTTTGCTCGGCACTTTTCTTAAACCATTTACGGATCTCCGGGCTTTCGTTCCCCCTATGATTCGCGTTACGACCATTTCGAGAATTCGATGCGTACAATTAACGTTTCCTAAGTCTTCGCATAATCGCATCAAAGACCATCCTGTATTGGCATTGCAGAGGAGAAACTGAACAGAAAATCTCAAACGATCGGTACCTGATCGAATTAGAGGGAGGATTAGCTTGTTTCCAATTTGTTTCGAGTATTTGGCTATTTTTCTATCGGACTCGGCTTCTCGTTGCCGGCGCGCGCAACAGAAATATGAAATAATGTCGAGAATATTATCAGCCATCATGGCGCGTCGAGTACGGATTACGGCCGAAAATCTAATCCACAGGTACCGACGCTTAAATCCTGTAAATCTATCGTTTATAACATCGATGAACTTCACTAATCGGTCAGTATAATCAGTTGTTAAATCGAGTCCGCACTATCCCCACGCTTCGACTGTTATTTTATATCTGGACGGATTCATCGATTTTAATAGCAATTCGTATTCGCTACTGCAGTCGCGGTTTACGGAATTACTTTGCATCGGTGGGGAAAGCCGTTCACCCCGGTAAATTCGCTAAACCGGTAAATTCACCCACAACGCAATCAAACGAAGCCTCGGATTCGGTCGGAAATCATAGAGGCTTCAAAATTCGAAGCATCTAAGACATCTGCTGGGAGCAGTCTAGCAGGTGCGATCGGTCGTTTCGGTCGATTTACGGATCGAACGCGAGCCGTGGGCGGTCAATGGCGCGTCCGCGATTCTTCGCCGGCGCCGAGTAAAACGGAGCGGACCTATAAATCGATCGGAAACATCAATAGCATTGAGCGCGACTCATTAACCGTGGAGACCAATCGATTTCTGAACCAAGTCCGTATAAACACTCGATCAAAGACGTACGTACACATTACACGAGCCAAGTACAATGCACACAGACAGCTGGCGTCGTAGCCACGAGCTTGTTTGAGGGACCTCTTAAAACGTACCCCTGCCGCGTCCCTCTCTCTCTCTCTCTCATTCTCTCGCTCTTTCTCTCTCTCTCTCTCTTTCTCTGCCTCGCTATCTCTCTCCGTTTCTCTTTCTGTCTCCGGTCGCTACGGGGGTGGCTCGACGCGGCTCGTCGTTATCGTGGTGCGCTCTCTTTCAAAGGGAAAGAGAGACGCGAGAGCGGGAGAGGTCGCGAGATGGATAGCGAAGAAGTAGTTACCGGGGAGAGTAGGGGAAGTGGCAGAAAAAAAAGCAGAAAAAAATCGCTCGGGAGGCGGGGGTGCGCGTCGAGAGACGGACGAGGCGCGAGCTAGCATAAATAAGGGTGGCCGGTGCTGGTGCAACGGAGACGGAAAAAGTCCGCGGGGTGCTGCGGGGGGAGAAGGGCGCCGCCCTCGCGAGGAATTTCGGTATCGCGGCCATTGCAGCGGGAGGGCGTGGCCGCGCAGACGCTGCGAAAGAAAAATCGCCGCTCGTGTCCAGGAAAAGCAGCGCGCGCCGTGCCGGGAACGCAGGACGCGCTGTGCGAGACAAAAAGAAGACAGGGAGAGAGCGCAGCGCCGGCCGACGCGGGGGTGGCAGCCGGCTAAGAGGGCAGGAAGAGGAAGGCAAATGCGCACGAGCGGCCAAAGAGGGCGCCCTTTCGCTCTGCTGGAGCGCGCACTTCTGTCCGCCGGAAATCGTGCCTTCTTTCTCCGGCGCGTTCCTCTCGGCTCGTCCCGCCAACGATGCCTGGCCCTATCGTTCTCACCTTCTCTAGTCCCCTGCACCCTCGGCCACCCGCTCGGTTTTCTTTCCCACCGCCGCGCCGAGCCGAGCCGCGCCGACCGGTCTCTCCGCACTCGAGAACATCGGTGTAGCACTTGCTGGCTTGCTCTATGCCCACCGCTCTCTGCCCCTCTTCACCGTCATCCGCGTAGCGTCACGGTTACCGAGCGTCGGCCCCCGTACACCTACGCCACCCCTCTATGCGCCGCTAGTAGATTCGACTCTGTCTGTTCCGCGTTAGTCGTCGCGGCAGGAACGAAGGAAAAGGGGGGCAGGGAAGCAAGGAAGGAAGGAGAGAAGGAGAGGACGACGAGCAGAGCGCGCGGGATTTGCGGCCCGAGGGGTTTCAGGGGGTTGGTCGGGGGGTGCGTGGATATGGTGCCGGCGGGGGTGGACGCCGGCGCGGGCGGGACGCGCGGGCGGAGGCGGCGGGGGCTCAGCAACGCGCGTAGAGAAGTACAGAGTGAGCATCAAAATTATTTTCCAGCGGGCACCACCGTCGGTGCGGTACCACCCCGAAATTTCAGCCCTTTAATTTCAGATGGTATGATAATTCGCGGCGATATTTCACACGAGTCTGGAACCTGGCTCAACGTGGATTTTATTGCGGCCAGCCAACAGAGGCGGGGCCACGATGAAAATTTCCACGGAATTACGAAAAGGGTTCTACGAGAAGGGTCGGTTTACGAAGTTGTTAATTAATCTAGGCACCTAGGTGCTCCGCGCGGTCGCCGCGACTTGCACGATGCCCCCCCGCGCGTTGGAACGTCTCCCTCTTGGGTTCACCGATCCCAAAATTGATTCGTACCTTTGGCAGAGATTTTCCTCGTAATCACCGTGAATCGTAAAGCTTCGGTTTGCCGTGATCGGCCAGTGGAGATTCTTCTCGCATCGTTACCGATTGTAGGATTCGGACGCATTATTTTTGGAGGGGAAATCTGTGGTACTCACATCGTTGATAGTTTCCATTTCTTTTTTATAGGTTGATCGGATGCACGCCGCCGAATGTCAAAGGGCTGCTGGTAGCTGGCTTTCACTCCCTGAAACGTGGATTCCTGTTGCAACGACGACAGATATTGGTAATACACGAACGTGCGTGTTTCTTTTGCGATGTTTTAGACAGGTTTGTATTCGTATTAGGGCTTGCTAACTAATCTAATATAATGTCTATTGAATGCAATTAGCGGGAAAGAATTGTAAATTTAATCAGCTTTAGAAATTATCTTTAGGAATTAGTGTGTGTATTGATTTATAACTTGACTGTGGATGTTTAGGTATTAGTAATATTTGGAAATTTACATGGTCAGTTACTAATTGTATTTCTACTTTATTGATAAGATGACAAATATTCTAGTAGACGAATCAAACTGTTTTCTTTTGCTTTGGCTTATCTGCAGTGTAGTTATAATAAATACATGCAATAATTTGTATCAGTTACCACTTTAATAGATCTGCGAACACAAGGTGCAAGCAAATTATCTCTGTCTCTCTGCAACTGTTTACAATACATTTTTCCGATTGCTTTGATTTGTCGTAAATATGATTGTGATCGACCTAGAGTTACGGATATTCTATCTGAACTCCAACTTTTTAACAATTTAACATGTTCACTGATAACAAATTTGAACCCTACATTAGATGCCGAAAGTGCATTCAAAGTACAAAAATAACGAACCCTATTTGAATTGTACACTGCGGTGTTATTTATAATATAATAATTGTAATTGTTTCATAATTTGTAGTAGGATATATTAAGATAGTAGAGCCTGCCTATTGTGATTTGACCAATTACTGTGCCTTTGATTTATTTTCGGATGTAATTAACATTATAATTATCGAATTAAATTTTTCTATTCGAAAATTAACAAAATGAAGGAATGAAGATATATTTAATATGTCTTATTCGGTAAATACAAAATTAATTATACCCGAAAACAAACCAAAGGTCACCCTATAGTAACCGGCTCCACAACCTTACGTATCTTGTAGTCGATACTCGTGACACACATTCTAGCCGCGAGATATCTACGTACAACATAGTTAGCAGGGAACGTATGAAATGATTAATCATACGAGTAAGATGTAATAAGCGAGTCATCATTGGTGTCAGACAGATACCTTAAAAAACGTGAAACAAGAACTGTGATGATCCTAATCATAGCTGTCATTTAATCGCCGATTAGCTCCGTTGCTTGAATCGAAAGCATCAGCTCTCGACCGAAGGATTAATAATCGTTAAAAACAATTTATTTAGGACTCGATGCTCGCATTTAATTTTTATTTTATCCAAAGATTCATCGAGCAATCCGATAAAATCGAGTGCGACGAGCATTTTCGCGGCCTCAAAGCCGAAGGCTCAGAGAGACCATCGGCAGACCGGTTGAAGTCTCTGGCCAGCGCCCCATCCGGTCGCAGGATTCTCCGCGGCTCCGGTGTTCCCGGGTGGCCACCCCTAAACAATTTTCCCCGAAATTCCGTGGACATATTCCCAGCACTTCCTAATGCCTAATCCCGACCAGCGTATATAGATGGCCAGTAAATGGGCTAAATGTCCCCGCGTGTTTCAGCGCCCGCGCGCGGTGCGGCGGCTGTCTCGAGAGTTCGTCGTCGCAGATAGGCGGCAAGGGGTGGCAACGGAGCATCCAGAACTTTATCCCCGACGGTGCAAAGCGGCGCAATTTCGTTTCGCTGTGGGAAGGGTGACCGTGAGTAGTGGTGGAGAGGTTCGTAGCTGGGGAGCGAGAGAGAAGGGGGAGGTAGAGATGGAATCAACGAGAGGAAGAAAGAGGATCGAGGTAGAGGAAAAGGAGGAGGACAGCGAGGGAGGTTGAACGAGCCAGGTAGAAGAATAAGAGGAAGCGAGGGGGTGTGGAGATTGTCGGGGAGAGGCGGCAATTTTTTAAAATTAAGGCTGTTAAACCTAATCTCCAGGTGTGCAGGCGCACGCGCGTAGAAGTCGTAAAAACTCAGCTATACCGTGGGCGCAAGCCCCTTCTTCTCTCTGTCTCATTTCGACTCTTTCCCTCGCTGCCATCCACCCTCCCCATATCGTTCAGGCTGCCTTCGCAGGGACGCCGGCTGCGCCGCCCTCGGCGTCCCTGGTCAGTGGTTAAATTGCCGCACGAAACGTTCTTAATGTCCAACGGCAGTGTGCCTCTCTCTCTCTCTCTTTTCGCCGTATCAACTCGATGTCTCTCTTCCTCGGTGCCTCGTCCTTTTTTCTCATCCCTTCATCGTTTCTTTACCTCTTGCGTTCTCCATCCTCGCCCGCCGTCCTCCACCCGGCCACCCCTCTCTACCCGCTCCTCTCGTTCCCTCTCTTTCGCTCTCCGAGCCCACGCTGCTGTGTTTCCCTCCCGGTAAGCCCATTCTTGTCAGTCTTTTTTTCCATTCCTTCCTTCATTTTCTATTTATTTTTCTCTATCGTCCTCTTCCGTCGCTGTCCCTTTTGTCCCGTCCTTTTCGTCGCCTATCTATCCATCTCCTCGTATCGCGGCGTGTTTTCGAAGGGTCGCGTCTCTCTTTTGTTTTCCGCGCGGGGCTCTGCTCGCGGCTCAAACGACCGGCGTTCTCGCGCTGGTCGTCGCGACGCCGATGCCGTCGCCGTCGACGGCGACGTCGAGCCATCGCGCGCGGATGCGTCGAATGCCGGATTACGAGCGGCCGCGGCGCGATAAACGCGCGAATTACGTTTAATATCGCTCGGTTATCTGGCCGCGCCACCACGCAAGGCGTCCATATGCGCGGATCGTCGTCGCTTTTTCCAGCTAACGACCCAGCCACCGGCACCGGTGATCCCCGTCTTCCGGAACAACGGCTCGGGAGACTGCTCCGAGGAACGCAAATGCCCGCAGTCGTTGACTTAATGACCGGCCGATACGATGCCGCGTAATGCCCTGGAAAATGTATCACGATTTAACGCCGCTGAGCGACTCTACTCGCGTCATAACGCCGCGCCGTAGCATTTTGCTGCCTCCTGGAACGCAATCTTCGATGACGATCTGCTTTCCTGCGCGCTCTTGGCAACTGCGTTGCGGATTTTGTGTATTTGGATAGTAAATTTCGTACGGTAACACGATTCAAATAATTTGAAAATACTTATAGGGGTAGTAGAGCCGGTTACTGTGGGATGACCAATCGCTGTGCCTTCGGTTTGTTAACTTTATATTTATCGAATAAGACATATTAAATTTTTTTATTGAAAAATAAACCACGTAGAGGAATAAAAATATTATTATATAGCAATGTCTAGTGTTGTTCGATAAATGTCGGTGCCACTTCCCTTACATCTGTCCCTCTATTACGTGGTAAATTATAACACTATTTACGCGGTATTTTGTATACCTAATATCCAATATCCAATATCCCAGCTCTCGAATTAACTAAAAAATTGAGAAGTGCCGTTATAGACATTGATCGAAACATTCAACGGGCCTTCAAATTTCGCCGAAATTTAATGAAATGTTGCAGCGAATATCAACGAATTTATTTAAGCTTAGTGGAAGAAAATATTATGTAAAAACATCTGAAAAAATGTATATTAACACTAGATTTACGGGAGCCGTCAAAATGACGGGTCACTAATTTTTTGATTTATGATTATTTATATCGTAAAGATACATTTATGAGTTATTTATTCAATTTATATGTTGTTACAATAACACTTGTTAAAAATCAGCATAAATGTCTTTATTGTTACTTTTATAAACTAATATAAAACAGCTGCTTTTTGTGCTCCGTAAATCTAGTGTTAATGAAGTTCGAAAGACAATATCTCATTAGCGCCGATGTGCCAATGGGCGAGTGGAGAAAACACATTTGTAGGTATCTAAGTTAACAATAAATGCAAGGTTCAACTGCGTTGACCTGCGACCCTGGGTGTTACCTCATAAAATCTCGGTAAACAACTTCATCACCGAGGAGGCTCAAGAAGCAGGAAACAGAGACTACCGACTGCACAGAAGAGATCACGCTAGCAAAATCTCGAGAAATAACACGAATGAAGATGTTTCTAATTTACTTTTAGTTTTGTCGGATCCTTATATAAATAAATTTCGTTGAGAAGCAAAAACAAAAAACAAGTTACATTTTGATAAAGCAGTCAAAGCCCTACTATTGTAAATTTTGATAATGACTTAAATTGTTTAATTTCAAATTACATGAAATTATTATTCTATAACATAGAGGGTTATTTTTTATTAAAAGAAATTATTATTTTTTTTTAAATTTAGATTTACATTTAATTATATTTCATTTTCAATTTATTTTATATTGAATTCACGTGTCAAAGTTATTATTTGTTATTAACCGTTCGAGTGCTGAAGAACATTATGGCTCTCTTCTTGCGTCGTGCTAAAATTACGACGAGCACGATATCGCTTCTGTTTATCAGTATTAATTTTAGGTAAATTTAGGTAAAATTTTAGGTAAAATTTTAGGTAATATGTTAGCTAAATTTAGGTAATATTGATACTGATAAACATAAGCGATATCGCGCTTCCCGCAATTTTGGCAGAACACGAGAAGAGCGCTGCAGCGCTCCTCAGCACTCAAACGGTTAATTTATTATAGATTATATTCATTTAAATAAGAATGCACTGTATTCGTGTAAATTATAAGCTTAACCAAACTGTAAATAAACGTAATCTGTAAATAAGAAACATCTATCAAATTTTGTACATGAGCGTATACATTTTATTTCATTTAATTTTAAATTACATGAAATTACTATTTTCTTAATTAAGTAGTTATTTCTTATTGAAAGAAATGCTCATATTTTATTAACTTTAATTATGAACTAGGATAAAAAACAGCTGCGTTTGCACCAATTAATAAGAAAAGAATGATTGCTTTAAATTACAGTAGCGATAATGACACCGAGTATAATTTACTTTAGTCTTCTGAAATGTCATAATTATCCTTTTGTTCAGCTATGCGAAATTAATGCATATTTCTAAAACTAGTTTTTAATCCTGATATTTTTGCTTTTGTACTTGCAGACTCGATTTGCGCGATTTTCATTCGTGCAAAAGAAATCCACGTGAAACGGAAATTCGCGTAAATACAGGACTTTAATCTTCTTATCGAACCTAATACAAATAACTAGTTATTTGAATTGGCATTACAATATTGGAATTTTCTTTTGAAACTTTGGGTCAATGTGTGGACGTAAGTCTCGTTACCCGCGGTTTCAGTAGTTGCAGTTTCATTGCGAAGAGATTACGTGCTTTCGAAGGTTCAAAGTTGTTTACGAACTGCTGATTGTTACGATTAATGATGAACAGAAAGATTCACAGTGTCGAATGGGAACGGTGTTCCAAAATGGGAAAATATTCGGGAAAAAGAGTTAATACATCATCACTGTCAATGTTATATCATACATGGTTACGGTATCATCCTTACGTGTGTGGAAAGCTTTGGTGCTTTCAGGAATCGCATTTTAGAGAAAAGAGGCTTTATGTTGCGGGTATAAGTGTGAATATAAACGGCGTTGTGATCGATTGGCCACGAATGTACAGAGTGGCTTTTTGAAGGCTTTATAGCGTCCTCGTATTTCGTATATCCGTATTCGTATATATTTCTATTTTTAGTACTCCTTTAAATGCTTTAAATGCTGATCAGCTTATCGTATCTGCATGACGAAAAATTGTCATTAGTACTCCGAGGACCGTATAAATTCATAAAATTCCGAGGACCAGATGTCTTACGATAAATTGCAACGGTCCGTTCCATTTTCGATCGTATTGTGACATAATACATTAAGTTATGATCTATTCAGAATGTTGCTATAATCATGCTCAAGTACACGCTTTCGTCATTTGCTTCGTGCCATTCCTCTCCGAGGGCAATGCATTCTAATTATAATTGTAATTTCCCAGATTGAACTGACCATAGTGCAGAATATTTAAGAACACTTAGCGCTTTGTCAAAGTTGCACGAGCGAGCTTGCTGATTGTGAAGTTTTGCGTATCATGGCCAATCCCAATATGAGAATTGCTCGGAGGCATGCGTGTACCTTATGTTTGTGGGATTGGGTAGAAATAATACCGTCTGATATAACGCGCGCTTCCGATGCGACATGTGACAAAATGAATCAGCTTTTCCGCAATGTTACAGCAGTACGTTCGCGTAAACTTTTCTGCTTTACTAATCCGACTTTGCGTGAACAGTGCGTGCGTGCGTGCGTGCGTGCGTGTGTGCGTGTGTGCACGACCTAAATTAGCAATATATTTAAAAATATCTACACCTGTACATAATTTCATGTGTTACATGTAGAAATCTCACGTGAAATAAAATATTTTATCGATAATAAATTATTGTGTACTTTTATTTGTTTTCCATGCTTCGCTGTGTCCATGTTTTACGCATCGATGTCACAAAAGTGTCTGACAGCGTGACATTACTTTCGCGACTTTAACACGTTGGCTGCCACGTCATCAACCTTAAACATATTTAATAAATTAAAATATCTTATTCGATTAAATATATGTTATATTAAAAAGTTGAGTTGTGTGTAAGATCAATTCCTTGTTCAACATTCTTACGTTTTGTCATGAGAATAAATCGTCAAATCTGAGCAAATAATTCCGTCACCCTCGTATGGGTGACGCCACTCAGTTTTAGTATCGCGATGGTATTCTTTACTTGAGTAAATATTGAAAGAAACTAAAGCCACGTGGAGATTTCAACAAGTACCATTTGTACAAGTATACTTTTCGACCAATTCAATCGATCGCTTAATATGCGATTTAATACATAGAATCTTAGTAGAATGTGTAGATCACATAATTTACAGCATCCTCTTTCGATTTCTGTTGCCAAAATTCCCGCGTTGCTCTCTTGAATAAAAACGTACTGAATAAATTTCTAATGCTGACGTTAATGTCCCACCTTATCGTGTATTATAAATGTAAGGCAATACAACCGGATTTTTGATAATCCCAATCAGCGTTAGATGACATTAGAAATTTGGTTTTAACTGACTGATATCAGAACTTCGATGCGCATGTGTAAGCGAGGACCGACCGCCGCGCTAGTTCATTGAGTGTAGCATCATTCATGTGGTGGTCCTACTCTTGACCTTTTTCCGTTTCCAACCAACTCCTACATCGGTTTCACACTAGCCATTTTTTTGTCGCGTGAAAAAAATATCAAAAACATTGACAATATGCCATAGAGAAATCAATCGTAAAACGACACCGTTGTGAAACCACGATATGTGAAATCGATCTTGTCCGTGCCTTTTACCGATTATGGTAAAGAGTTCCTGTGCAAGCCGCGTTTATATACTGTCTTTGTGCACATTTTTTAACGATTTCGACTCATCACGGAAGTTTGAGGAGAGTTATTACTTGCGAAAGATGTTTTCGAACAGATTTGATGAGACGATCAAAGGTTTAAAAGTACTTTGTCTGAAACTGGTTAGCAATATTGCAAATGTCTGTATACATAACAAACTTTTAATCTGTTAAATTCAATAATCACTGCAGAGATGGCGATTTAACTTCATAATGAAGAAAGCCAAATGGAAATCGGAGTTTTCGAAGTGTTACAATTAACAGATATAACGAAGAGAAACTTTTACTTTTTCATCTTCTTTAGACTGTAATTATTGGATTGCGGATTTCATGCATTTCTTGCAAAAAAAACGAGTGGATGAAATTTATAACAGTAAAACGAGTAAAAGAAGATATGAATATCGATGTTCGACTTATTGAAGCAACTAAAGGAAACTGAAAATACTGAGCAACGGTAATTTGCACTACCCATATAACTAAATGAATTTATTCAACGATCTTTCACAATCTGTAAAATGTCAACATTTGTAAAACGAACAAATTGAAGTAAATCTTTGCTTCAAATGTGTAACATTTACAATCTGGTATTTCGTAGCACTGGTTTCGAATTTGATGACGCATTTTTGTTTCAATAAAGTGTAAGAAATAGAAAAAATAAAAACGATTTGTATCTACCTTATAATTATGGGATTATTGTAATTAAGCTGCTGAAAGTTCTATAATAAAAATAATATTGATTAGAATCATATTTAGTCTCAAATGAATTTTGTAATAGTATTATTAAGTTAGAAAGAGAGAGAGAGAGAGAGAGAGAGAGAGAGAGAGAGAGAGAGAGAGAGAGATCCGAAATAAGCTATAATAAGATATGTCGCTAAAAATAAGATGTGGCAAAAGTTAAAATATAAATGAAATATACAAAAGTTGAAATAAAATTAAACATGTAAAAGTTGAAGTAAAATTGAACATACATAGTAAAAAAATACAAACATTATAGTCAAATTAACACATCGAGTGATACGTCGGTCGTGCATGACCGACACATGTTTTTAAACATAACTACAACATAAAAGCAATTACGATAATAAATCTTGCCATGTCCACTTTTTATATTATGAAACAAGTCGTTCCGATTTTCTGTCTTTTATGGAGACACTGGCGTGGCAGTTAATGCGTTAAATATAAAAAGATGAAACGCTTTTTAATTCCCAGAAAATACCGTCCTCGTTTCGACAAGCTCTGCTACCGTGGCACTACTGAATTTGCAAAATCGATGTGCATCGGGGCGATCGTTCGTCGATCGTGTTCATCTCCGAAAGAACCGGGCCAGGCCGGGCTGCGCCTGCAGTCTTATTACTTTAATGCACCGCTGATGGCATTCTGAAGCGGCGGTTGTTACAGCAATTATCAGTCGATTAGCAGGCGTAGTGACGTAACAGCGTTCCGGGTTTCGTCGTGCGCAAACGTATTCGACGCTTCTCACCCGGCGAGCGGATCAGCGCGAGGGAATAGCGAAAACCGCGAATACCCGGGAAGCTCGAGTTGTTTCCGGTCGGGCACAGCCCGCGGTAATGCGAGTAGCGATTTTCAAAATGGTGGAGAACAGAGAAACGACCGTTTCGGAAATGATAAATAGGAGCATTCGTTGCGTTCCGGCGCGGCCCGCCATTCCCGACAAACGTCGTCCCTTTGCACGCGGAATCGCATTGTTATTTTATGTTAACATTTTCGTAACGACGCTTAAGGGGCCCATACACGACACGATTTATCGCGCGGCGAGTTATTACGACGGCCAACGATCGTTGATCCGAGTTGCCTCGCGAAACACGCTGGAAAAGTGCATCTTATCGGAGTTTACTGGCATTTTCTGCTTACGGCTGCGACCAAATTATTGCCCCCATTGTGGAACGTCTTCGTTATCTCGTTGACATTGCGGCCGGCCATTTGACATGATCACCAGCATCATTTATTTCGGCGACAGTCTCTAGATACTCCGTTAAACATTTTATGAAATGAAAGAGTAGAGAATAGAGAATAGCTTTCCGTTCATTAAATATTGTATCATGATTTTAAGTAACGTTGTGTTTGCTATTAATTCGATACGTGATTTTGGTCGCAACGTTGTAACGTAGCGGAGCCAGTTACTGTGGGCTGGCCAATTATTACCATGACTTTAGTTTACTTTCAAGCAGAATTACTTTTATATTTATGTAATAAGACACATTAAATCTTTTTATCTAAATTCAATTAATTAATTATTTGTCAAAACTAAACACGTAAAATTTAGAAGTTCTTAAAATACCCAAAAATTGTTTCAATTTTCAAAATAGTTTAAAATAATACTGAACGAATGAAGATTGATATTCAATAAAATAAATCGTTCTAGATAAGATGTTAAAATGTTAATTGTATTAGTAAAAAGTATTAAGATTACTGAGTATTAAGTGTCAATTTTCGATCAAGGTGTGATTGAAAAATTGATATCGATAAAAGAAATTTTGATATTTACGTTGAAGTTTTTCAAAAATATCAATGAAATTGCTAAAGTTGTTGTCTATAGCGAAAACTCCCGAGGTTCGCTCCATCCTAGTGGAACATAGAAAGAAGATCACAGTAACCTCGAAGCCTTCAAAATGACTGTACCCGAAAAATTAATATTGTTCGCACTACACGGTCTTTTCGGGATTGTGAAATTTCTGGAAATATAAATTCCCACCGTACCTTTACAAATAACGATGATATCCCAGGTGGCCTGAGTTGTTTGGTGACCCTGTATATCAATATACGCAACTTGCAACGCAACAGATTTTACGACAGTGCTGCGCTATAGTCTAACAGGGTCGTGTCCAGCGTCAGCCTCACACAAATTACGATGATCGTTCAAACAAATTTATCAAACGAAGTTGCACAATATTCCATACGATAAATCCAGAAGTACATAGATTATTTTCTAGCTCCTCTTTGCTCTGATGATCAAAGATCCTTTCATTATGTGAATTTCAGTCCAGGTTCAGGTGAAATTGCCAGAGTCAGAACCTTTGATCAAGAGGATGCGTGAGTTCGAATTAAAAAGTATCTGCAAATTACTTCAGTTTCGATTATTGGAATCTCTGTTTGAGCATCGCGAATTGTGAAACGTACTAAAAATATATGCATTTCAGTTAAATGATTTTAGAGGGTTGCTGTCGACTGCGAGGTAAAGTTGCGTGTCCAGAACACAATGTACACTAGTGTACAGCCGTAAGATAAATAGTAGAAGGCTTTTGAACAAACGTAGAATCAGAATACATTAGCATCCACTTGCGGTTCGACGATCTGCCAAAGAGACTTTCTCAGCATCCGAGAAAATATTTCCATTCGCCATCAAATTAATACATCTAAATGGAAAGTAGAGTAAATACTCGTGCCAAAAGATCTTGCTTTCGTGTCTCCAAATGCGGCTAAAATAAAATTAGCGATCCAATCTAAAGAATCCATGACTGAACACAATTCAGTTGCAAGTTTCTTTTACGTTTCAAACCTGCGCTATTTTTATTTGAGAAATTACCATCAATCACACTGATTTTGCTGGAACCTCCAATAACATTTTATTAAAAATATTTCATCAAGCTAAAATAGAAATGGCATTGCTATTTTATTGGTTTTGACAGTTTTGATAGCTTCGATCTGCCCATTTTTAATGCAATATTATTACTTTCCATAATCTTTTCTTGAAACTATTCAGCTTCTATCTGTCCATTTTGAATGCAATATTACTTTCCATAATCTTTTCTTGAAACTATTAGCTAAACAAAATAGACATACTCTTCTTATTATTAAATTGTAATCTTGTAATATTTCTAATTATAATCTATGTCATATCTATGAATCTATATTAATATTCGTATTATAGGCTTTATTCTAGTACTGTAGACTCAATTGCCATAATTTCATGTATTAGCGATTCTCTTCTGTCTTGTTAACAATGGTGAATAATTCGTGGTAATAACAGACAATATGATGGGATCTAAAGTATTATATCATGGGAGATGATTACCCTTAAGTTTCCATTATCCATTGACATCAATGTAGAATGCTCCATTACGCGTTCTGTCTTTCTCCGATCGGTACTTACTAATCAATATATGAGGCGTTTATTTTGAAAGTGGCATAAGTCACTTTTTCAAAACAATCGAGTTAATGGTAACACTAATTACAATCGAACGGTATCTTTTCATTTTAAAAGAATTTGCAATCAATAAGTTGAGAACTATTGAGATTTGTTCGAGAGAAGTTTTGCTAATTAACGGTATAACAAACATGTTTATTTTGAAAGTGGCTTAAGTCGCTGTACTCAGGAAATTAATTGCGGGGCTTAGTGTAAAAGAAATAGGAACGTGTGATAAGTGTGTGTGAAGTGTTGTTTTGAATTATTTTCAGTATTTTTAAAAAAGTTGTGATCACTGGTCTTATTTTTATAAGTGCGAAAGAATAGTGCAGTTTTGAAAGTTATATTGTATAATATATATATTATATATTATATATTATATTATGTTATACGCTGGATCTCGTCCTTCTTCAGCAAAATACAAAGACATGATGGACTTGCTTAATTATATACCCCCAATATACCACAGTTATTTTAAAAATTTGAAACAAAACACGATTTCCGAGGACTTAATCACTCCTATTGATGACGAAAATTAAATTGAACTGATGTATTTTCATATAAATTACTTATACTTATGTTTCAAAATGTACTCATTATTTTTGTATTTTATGAATATTAAAATAAAAAATACTTAAATCAAACCTTTATATTAAATATATTCATGGTATAAATTATTATTATATATGTAATTTATTCAACAATTTTAGTAAATCACTGTCCTTTCAAAACATCACTTCAGTAAAATACGTCGGACAAAATTAATATATGTCAGTCATTTTTCTAAATTATTTATTTTGAAAGTGGCTTAAGTCACTTTATCGTAATGAAAAGTGGTGATTTTTTAATGTTTATACGAAATTATTTATACTGAGAAAAATATCAGTATCCTGAGATAACAAATACAAGTAAATCTTCTCGAAAGTTGGCATCCATATTATATGTAGTACAATTTATACAGTGATAGACTTTGGCCATCGAACATTCTCTACCAAAAGCGGGTCAAAATGACCCACTATCATCTATTACATAGCATGAAATTCATAGGTAGGTACATATTCCCTTACAGTATTGCACATGATTACGAAGATTACGAACAGAATTGGCTAAACACGAACACAGTTCATTTCTTTTGAATCGAAATTGAATTCTATTTGTTAACATTTAACTGTCAGAGTAAACATTGACACACGATAAATAAAATTGTTCCGTTCATTCTAGGAAATTATTAACGATGGAAAAGTTCGTGCAAAAATATTAGAAAAATAATATTTATATTCACATACGAACTTGCAAGATAATGTACAGAATGTTTTGCATGGATTTTCATGCAATTAAAGAATGCCAAGTTGCAGGAAAGAAGTGTTAATCAGAAATTTAAGTCGAATATAGTGGAGCAGTATTTTTATGTTCAGACGTTCAATTTTGTCGCAAGTGTATACAATTCGCAGTATAATTATTGTAGTTTTCCGATCAAATGGATGAAAATATACAGATTTATCTAACGATGTTTGTTATACTATTCGACTGCACAATACATCGATGCAAACATTCGCATCGTTTCCAAGTGGAGGAAATTGTAACCAGAATTGCGAAAGGTCAGATTTTGGTATGTTATCAATATCATTTATTTCGTGGTCGGTTCCATTGACGCGGGGTTTCGGAAACTTCGTCCCAGTGTTTGAAATGCTCGAGAAATGTCGCTGAAAGAGTAATACAAATAGAGGTCGCAGTTTTCAGCACGCACGCTCCCTTTGAGGCAGAAGTTGCAGTGCGGAATGACGGAATTATGCGGCCGGAAACTGTAGACGTCGCGGCCGATGCGAGCGCAATGGAAAAAAGGAAAATATCGTCAACGGCAGGCCGGCTGTAACTCGAATCCCAAGTAAATGCATTTGCAATTGAATACATTCGCCTCGAATTACGTAAATGAGCCAGAATTCGCGTACTTTTTCTGGCGTGCATTGACGTCATAATTGACAGCCGTTCGCAGTGCGCGTCGCGTATCTCGCAATTGATCGTTTAGCTTTAAGAATATTTTTTTCCGTGCCGTAAAACGTGATACGCGCATAGACAGTCGAAACCGGGATCTGGTTTTGATACCAGTCGATAATTATCACACGGTAGGATTAATCATTAATTATGGTTATTTGATGTAGGTCGTCTGGAGAATGTAGGGCGTAGGGTAGTTGTCATAATTTATGTGCTCACGGATCAAAAACCTGTGACGAAAAAAAGTTTATATATATATAAATTGATGACTTATATTTTTTAATTATATTTACCTATCAACATGTAAAATTCATAGAGATAAGGATTACAGTTTTTATGTGTTAAAATTTTTGGTAAATATTTAAGGAGTATGTTTCGTCAAAAATCGGAAGAAATGCTTGCTGAAGATTTTTATAAAAATTAATTATTTATAAGAGTGTTTCATTTAGTACCAATAACGATAAAAGAAGTATTAATCGTGCATATTTTTATATTTTTAAAATAAATCCAGAAATAGAATCAGTTTTTAGTGCCTGTCCATATTTAAGTGCCCTCTTGTATTAGACCTGCGTAATCTAATTAAATCTCACTTTGTGAGAATAATATTATGAGAAAATAAAAATACATCAGAAACGTTATTATATTGCACATCACTATACTAATGAAAAAATAAGCCGCTCGGGAAAACAGATATTTTGTAACGGTGCATGGTATTTATTTTTCGAACCGGCAGAGCGCTAGCATTTTAAGACAACAGTCGAAAAAAGTACGGAACTGCGTATGGAAGAAATTAATATTGAAACGGACGGATCATCCAAAAGATTTAACAATACACTTCATAATTTAAAATGTACATTCACAGAGTTATTGAATATATCGTTTAATATTGAAAAATATTTTTAAAAAAATTTTCAATTTCAAATGAAAACATAATCCCGATTTATGAGAAGATGAAAACGATTTTAAATATGGATTAAACATTATTCAGGAATTGAAAATTGTAAACTATATAGTTGATAAACATGATGATATGATAAACATACATGAGAATATAATCAAATATTTAAAAAAAAATGAGGAGGAGAAACAATATATATTAAAAATTGTTGTCGAAAATAAAAGTTTCATACAATTTGTCATCAAGTACAGTTTCCGGCTGCATAAAACCAACGTAATTTGAATGTACGCATGTATATAAAATATGTCAACGAACCTTTTCAATGGATATTTTGAAATCATAAAAATGCTTTCATTTTTTCTTCTCTAGATATTATTTTTCGATTTTAAGACAGTATTTTTTGTCCGAACGAATCTAACTTGTGTATTGCAAATATCTTTGTTATCGAGAAATGCGTAAAATGTCTTTAAAAAGAAAGATATACTGTTCCACGTGATGTGTATAATTCCAAAGAAAAAATTATTCTTTGAAAGTTAATTAATTATTGAGATTTTGTCTCACAATACTTAGGGTTGCGCCGAAAAAAATCGATGATTCGAAATAAGGTTCATCTCAGTAAATAGTGGTATTTTATAGTGTGGAAAATGTTCGTAACGTTCGATACGTGGTGGTCACGAACGAGCGGTGATTGTAAGCGAGTTCTTATGAACGCTTTTTATTCATTTTGTTGCAAAGGACCGGGCAGAATAATTACCTGTGTTTTGAACGATACATGTGAAAAGCTATCTGTTTGCTTACGAGAGGTTTTTAGAAAATCATAGTTATAGGCAGGGGGTGCACCGCGCGCAAATAACTAAATGTGAATAATGCTAGCGACGTTTCTTGGCTCGGCTTTTCTCCGACGTGACGTCGCGATACCTGCATCAGGGTAGACGAGGCTAATCTACAAATTTGATCAGGTTACGGAATTATAATGGAATTTCTATGTGCTGTCTTCACGCGGGTGTGCGGCAGCTCGATTTAATCGATTTCAGATTTCAGGTGTTTAATTACGAAATAAATATTTGCCAAGAACACGGTGGCAGGAAAATTGAAAAGTGAAAGAGAATAAATAATAAGCAGCCTGATGCGAATCAAACAGATAATTGACGCGCGATCCGTCCGTTTGCAACTTTTCGAATGACAGTTTAAAAGCATTTCACTGCAAGATAAAATAATATGCGTGACAAGAGCGCTCTTTTTTTTCACGGCAGGTGGTGGGGGACAGAAAGAAAGGTTAATCGAATCTACTGTAGAACGTCAGGCGTGAAGTGAAAAGTGCTGCCAGATACCAGACATTCTAAGAATAAAGAATAAAGGGGGAGCGGAAGGCTGGCTCATTATTATGACGTTTTCGAAACTTCAGGTGCCAATCAAGATATAATAATAAAAGTTGCGGTACAAGAGAAATGCATTTTCTCCGGTTCTGCAAATATTTAACGAGCCAGAATTAAAATATTTAAGCAGGCAGACGCGCTCGTCTCAGACCGTTCGACAAAGTGAAATTTTAATATATCATCACGTAATTTGATTATCGGAGATCAAAACAGAATGAGGGCATGGTTTTATATTAATAGGATGACTGCCGCGTCCGTCATATTTCGATGACACGTTTCTTCAACCAGTTATTCACAAAACGAACTTTCATAGCGTAATATTTATTTAATTCAATTTTGTGATCATCACAATATTCAGAAACTTTTATTATATTAACACATTGATAAAACTGGTCACGAGTTAGCTCGTGTTCTGATGCCCAGACATTGTAAAATCGTAATGAACTGCGAATCTTTGTGTATTTGTGGTGAGTGCCAATCTTTGCAGTACAGGAAAGCATTTATAATATCAAAAAATAATTACATT